>NW_028258151.1:22500000-23750000 GCF_053883595.1 Heterocephalus glaber | reverse complement strand
TTTCTAAATTTTTGAGCATTAAAATTTCTTAGAATGGGTCATACCTGGATAAAAACTTAAAGGCCTGTATACACAGGTGAGGACTGCTTGTAATATATCACACACACACACACACCACAGTGTGACCAGACCATGTTAAGACTTTTATCAGAAAGTAATTAACTGGAAGTTTATCCTAATGTTTTGAAAGCACAGTATTTCTTAAGACATACCTTTACAGAGTCAGCAATTTCCTGTATACCCTTAGCAGCAGCATTTTTTATGATTGGTGTAATTAAACCTTTATCTGTTGCCACAGCCACTGAAATGTCGATAGAGGGCATTTGCTTTGGGCCCTGTCCATCCCAGCTTACATTAACACCTGGCATTTGCTGAAAATAGGGAAAAAATGTTATGAAAGCAGCAACTTTAGATCAAGGTGGTTACAGAAAAACAATTTACATTATTATGCATTTTCTAAAGTGAAGATAGCTGGACAGAAGGAAACAAAAATTTGGGTTTGAAAAAATGGTTTGGATCTGTGGTATTTACATTTCAGAAGGATAATTAAAAATACCATTTTATTTTTAAGCAAGCTTGAGGAAACTGTGGCTAAAAAAGGGCTTCCTTTATTAAATCTAACTGCCAGAAGGTATTTAATGTTTGTTATACTTCCTGACTCATGTGATGACAGATATGACCTTGAGGGGAAGAGGGAGCAGAAAAGAGTAATGATACTCCATCACATTCCTTTGGCATGAAGGAAGCTTGACTTTTTAAGCACAGCTCTGGAATATATATTAGTTAAGCCCTCACTAAATGACTCCCTTATTTAAAAATATTTTCCTAAGTTTCATATATAGCACACTATAATATATATGAACATATATGCATTTAACAAACAATTGTATCAAAGGCTGAAAAGAACTGATGAAATTATTAAATGTATCATGTTGCCAGATATCACAGGACGAAACAGTGCTGAAAATGGAAATTAAAAAAAATTAATTTCACATCTCAAAAATGCTTTCTACAGAATAAGATCGAAGCCTCCCATTATATCACTGAAACATGGAAATGCACAATTTGATTCTGGTTTACCTATTGATTTTACTTGTGATCACTCCCTTAAGATGAACTTGCCACTTTATACCAGCTACTCACTGTCCTGCTCATTTACGTTTTAGCACTACCTTCACATCAATTTCAACTGCTCTTCTGATTTCTTCATCTTTTAAGGAGTGATCATTCATTCATTCAACAACGCCAAAACTTCAAAAGACTGAAGAAATAAAGTCCCAATGCCTCAGAGGATTTAAAATTCTTTAAAAACAACAGTTAAGTAAAATAAAAATAACAGAACAAAACCCAAAAATAATCACAGATGAAGAATATCTGACAAAATAATCAAAATAATTTAATCAGAAAATTATGTATTAGAAACCTGTGAACATGTTTTATGTTGTATTCAAAGGAAAACATTATAAACCTTATTTATAAAAACAATTTAAATAAGTTATACATTTAAATTTTCTAACGAAATATTTCTAACCAAATTGAACCTAAAGAAATAAAGGAAGAAATATATAATAAAACAAAATATCTGTTCTATGAGAACACAAATATGCAATAATGGAAGCAAGACAGAGCTTAGAATAATTCTAGATAATGAGAACACTAAAAGAATTTTAAGAAATAAATATTAAAAACTTTAGGCTAGTATGTCTGGGAATCTAGATGAAATAGGTGATCTGGGAAAATACAGGCCTCCACAATTAAAGAGGAAGCTAAAAATTAAATAGATCAATAGCTATGGGAAGGGTGGGAAATGTACTAAGATCCCCCCCTCAAAACAGAAATCTAGGCTCAGATACTTCACTGGGAAATTCTATAAGACTTTAAGAAATAAAAATCCTTAATTTAATTGAAATAAGCACAGATAAAGGAAAAGCAACAAGAACCTAAATGTATTTATTTAATGACGCCAATTAAAAAAAAAAGAAGAGCTGGCTAGCATGAAATTTAAATTGCAATTATTTTTGGTTCCTAATACAAATTATACAATGAAATGTAGCTAATGACCTTTAGGGATTCATTTAAGGAATGCAAGAATGATTCTAAATTAGAAAATCATTAATATAATTCAAAACATTTGGTTAAGAGAAAAGCCATATGAAGATACACACTGATAAGACACAGGCTGGGGATGAAGCTCAGTGCTGCTGCACCTGCCTGGCAGGTGCAAGGTTTTGATTTTGATCCCCAGTACCGAAGGAAAAAAAAAAAAAGAATTAAATGTGAAAAGAAAAGACGTGGCTTTCACGTTTTCCATTTTTTTGAGAAATAAACATGAATTCACCATAAACATACTGTAAATCCAGTAATAAACAGGCAGCAATGGAGAAAATAGGCTGATTACAGAAAGAGGGCAGGAGTGGGAAGGCAGAAGTCTAAGTTACAAATTCACATCTACCCGACACTTCTACTTCACCTGTCTTCCTGCTATCTACACTGCGAATCTATTAGGCTTCTCAAACTCAACATGTCCAACACCAAACTCGAGATTCCTCACCTTAAAGCTGTTCCTCTCCCAGTTCTCCCAATTTTAGTACATGGAAAAATCCACTCTTTTTACTGCTTGGGCCCAAATCCTTACTCTTTTTCCTTGAATGCCCACACAAAACCCACCAGCCAATCCTATTTGCTGGCTTGAAATGTAACTAAAAACTTCACTTCACCCCAGCCCCACTGCTACCGCCTTGGTTGACTTCTGCAGCCTGCTAGGAGCGGTCATGGTTCTACCGGGGCCTCTCCACACAGCGATCAAAGCAATCTCTTCCTTTTCTTTCTAAAGTTAAGTCAGATCACATTAGTCCTTTGCTCAAAGCTTTCCGAAAGACTTCTTAGCTCATTATCATAAAATCCTAGTCCTCACCAGGGCCAACAAGACTTCATGGACTTGTCCCCCTTCCAATCCTCCCTTTTTCATTCTCTTTTTAAAAAAATGTTTCATGTCTTCTCTTCTTCCACTCTATGCATACTACACCCTCAGTGCTGTGTCTCTGGGTAACATGATACATTCCTGTGTTTGCTGGTCCCTCTGTCTAGGACACTCTCATATCAAGTATCTATTTGACTCATTTTCTTTTAGTCTGTCAATATTATCACCTTATTGGAGAGGCCTCCCTTAATTTTTGAAAACTGTACTCCTAGTTATTTTGAGCCCTGTTATTTAGATGTTATCTAGATGTTCCCCCAAAGCCTCATACATTCATAGGTCAGGCCTTTTGAAACTGGCTGGATCTAGGGTATATGAATATGGAGTAAGGGTGTGTGATAATTAAAATTACTCCACTGGCTGGTTTAGCATAGCTCTGGGTGTGGATAATCGGAAGGCCTACCCTGGGTGTGGGTGGCAACACCCAAAGTCTTATAGCCTGGATGAGATAAAAGCAAAACGGAGCCTTGCTGCTGTTGCTTTGCTGCTTCACTTCCCTGCCTCCTGCCTGCTCTGCCATGGACAGTTTCTCCTCTGTGATGTCCCTCTGCCATGCTGCGCTGCCATGGAGCCAGTTGACTATGGACCAAAACCTCTACAAAGTGTGAGCTGGAATTAACTTTAGGTGCCAGGTATTTTGTCTCAGCAATGAGAAAGTAACTAAGACGGACAGCCCCTTATTTTGCTTTTTCTCCTCAGCACCATCATCATCTGACACATTTGTATCCTCTAACAAAAATATAAACCCCATATCTCTACTTCCACATCTCTACTACATATTAGCACAAGACAGGGATCAATTAGTATTTGTTGAATAGTCTTTATATTGTTATAATTCATATGGGAGCCCTTTTAATCTCAGTTTCATCTGTAAAACAAGGCAGTAAGATGAAATGACAAGGCATTTAAAAAAATTATGAAATTTCTATAACTTAAAAATAAGAGTATCATTTATTACAAAAATCCCAAGACACGAGACTTAGAAGCCAAAAACATCTGGCATTTGTGACTTACTTTAAGAGTAACAGCTGCTGCCTTGATGATAAAATCATTTACTGACACTTTAATGTCATCTGAAAAAAATGAACACATTAAAATCAGTATCAATAATAAAACTTTAACACTGACTGTTATGATTTCAAACTTGTAAATTATGGAATGTACTGACAAACAATAATGAAAAAAATATTAGAGATTTTTATTTACTTGCTTAGGCAATAAGGTGCTTCTGATTAGAAAAATTTGCATTATATGAGGTCTTGGTTAAATAGCTGATCATAACTTGATTTATCCCTTTGCTTTTGCCAACAGGTATGAAGGTGTTTGGAAAATGTAAACCATACTTGATTATTTCTTGCAAGAGCTTATAGAAAAAGACTTAAAGTCAACATCTAGTCCATAGTTATGTGGCAAGAAACACATATCCTGTTACTATGGTATCATAGCATTTTACATGAACAATAGCTCATTCCAAAAGTATGCTGGAGATTTTACAAAGAGATTAGATGAATTACCTGCCATAAACCCTAACTACTGCCGAACTGTCACAGTAAATGTTGGCTGTAGACTATCACAGCTCTTCTAATTCTGATATCTAGAAATATATGAGCATGTGGTTTATCTGCTTAATACTCTGTTGGGAATAGAAATATAAATGGACTTCCAGTATTCAGAGAATTTTATGACAACTATATATAAAAGATTTGGTCTGCCCAAATTCATACAGCTGGGCATATTTTATGGACACGTTCTGCTTACCTCACATAGCTCTCTCAGGCCCCCTTCTTCCTTCACCCCCTATTTTTAGGTACACAGAGTGAAGACCCATAGCCACCTACCAGCTAATAACTTCCAAACCTACAGCCCAAGTCCAAAGTCCTCACCGAGAACTCTGTCTCCATGGTATTCTAACACTCAGAAGTGTTCTTAAACTGGTCACTTTCTTTGCCTTGAAACACTTTCACTTACTGGTTCTTATGTCAACATACTCTCCTGCTTTCTTCTGGTCTATCTGCTCACTTTCAGTCCTTTCCATTCAATGTTGGCATCTCCCGGAGAGGAACTTTCAATTCCATGGTTTTGATACCATTTACATATTCAACTTCTCACACAACATTTTTTCCTACATGGTTAACAGGCATCTCAATTCTAATCATATGCAAAGGAGGTTTCTTCTTAAGTTCCTCAATTTTTAACTCTTTATTATAGATTTTCAAACACTAATGACACTAAGAAATTGTTTGTAAGGGAATATCAAACATTTTCATTTTTACATTGTTATGTGACAAAAAGCATGGAATACCAGCTTACAAAATGTCATACATTTTAACTTTATATAAGAGAAAGGAATGGAAATAATGTAAAATCTTTGAAGACCGACAAAAAAAATTCTTAATTGTTAACCATGCAAAGATACTAAGCTAATCCATATCTTCACTGAAATATTATTGCTTCTTGCCTCATGAAAGGAAGGAAACATGAACATTATTCCCATATTAACATCTTTATCAGAGCTAAGCAAGTATGATTTAGACCTATATGAAGTATTTCCAAGGATAATTTTTTTTTCATAAGTTATGACCTTCCTTGGAATAGCTTTCTCTTTGTTTTGTAAACTTTAAAAATTTGTCAAGCTATCTACATATAAAAATTTAAAATTTGTATATAAACTGCTTTATCACTCCTGCTTTCAGAAAGCTGCAAGAGGAAGTTGTTCTTATCCTAACAGGCTGAGAGAAAAAGCAGGACACATTATAAAATCATATCCATTCTTGAGTCCATTAGGGGGCTGAGTTACCAAGCACAGATGAAGTGAATGCCAAAGGGAGATAATCTGCTCTGAGGAGAGATGTCTCCGACACAGGAATGATTACCTGCTGTCAGAGAATGGCAGCGGGGAGGACAGGGTAAGTAAGGTACAATGTGCCTCAACAGATGAGGAGTATTTCCAGAGAAGAACACATTCAAATAGAACCACAGAGGAGAAACACATACTAGCACAGATAAAGTATATTTTTGTGAACTTTTGAAGACTACATATAGCAGAGAGAAGAATCTGTACCTTAAACAATATCAATAAAAACTATCCAAACTAAAACTCAAGGAGAGAGGGAAAAACATGTGAACCAAAAAAAAAAAAAAACTTAACATCTTTTGTACAATTCATAATAACATTATAATTAAAGTCTCAAGTAGAAAGCATATAAAACATATGATATAGTTAGCAACGCTGAGCATTTTTCCAAAACTTATGAAAGACAATAAACCACAAATTCAAGAAACCAAGAGAAATATAAAAATCCTAGGTAGATTAATAGTCAAATTGCTAATAGAGAAAATCTTTTTTTTTTTTTTTTTTTTCAGGGCTTGGGGGTTTTATTGAGGAAACTACTCCTTCTTAGACAGGTATGCGGTAAGGTTAGGTGGTTTTATAATTGGCTGAAAGGTGTCCAGCTAGTACAGCACCTCAACCCCAGACTCTGTCCAGAAGTTGGGTTGTGACCATAAGGGTTAGCATTAGGGTTAGGATTAGGGGGAAATCCAAAGGTTCAAAAGAAAGTGGCACTGGTGCCCACAAATGCCAGATATTTCTGGACCCCAAGAAATCCAGCTTTATTGAGGGATGCCCTGATGATAACTACACAGGTCTGAGACTGACCTAGAGGATTCCCTGTAAGGTTCCCATGGGTAATTGACCCAATGAAAGGGTCTATAATGTTTCTATGACTTAATCCCAAGGAATTCAGTCTTATAAGATCACATCCTGGGGATGAAAGGCTCAGGAACCACCCGGAGATGCCTTGTAAGGTCCCCACAAATGGGTTGGGGATTGACCGAGGGATAGGCCTGTTAGGTTTCCACAACTCCTCCTGCCCACAAACGCATTTTGGGCTATGCCTCATTCATCCCACCTGACTCCCTGTTTGATTGTCTTCTCAGGTGGATATTCAGCAATGCAAAGGCAAACTGGGTAAATTTGTCAAGGACTCTGAAAAGTTTGCTGATGGCTTAAATACCCTAACTGGCTTTTTTATCTGATCTGATGAGCTTGTTTCTAAGGGAGCCCCCCTGGGACACTGCACCCTGATCTCTTAGGAGTTTACTTTTTCTCCTCTCTAAGGAGCCAGTGGGCTACCAGACCATGGGCAACACCCTGCAGATCCCAGTGACCTTGCCATTAGGCTGTATACTATTTTTCAGTCAGATTTTTTCTAAAAAACCGAAGGAAAAGGGTATGAAATCCCTTGTGTTCATGCTTCTGTGGTTCTTAATAGACAAAATCTTGAAGGCACACAGATTGGTGGGGGGGTGGGGGGGTGCACAAGGGAACAAAGATTAGGAATGGCAGCAGAAACTCTGTAATCCAGAAGATAATGAAACTGTATTCTTATCTAAAAGTACTGGATCAAAAAACCATTAACTCAAAATTATACACTAGCAGAATTATATTTCAACACTGAAGGACACAGATCCATTAAGACAGCTTCTATTAAAAAAAAAAGATAGCTTCTATAAAAAATAAGAAAACTGCAACTATTTGTGAAGATTTAAAGAAATTAGAGCCTTTATATACTGTGATGGTAATGCAAAAAGGTGCACCATGCTGGTGGTTCCTCAAAAATTCAAAATAGAACTATCGGATTAGCCAGCAATTCTGCTTCTGGGGCTATAACCCAAAGACTTAAAACCAGAGATACAAAGAGAGATTTGTACATTCATGCTCCTAGCAGCATCATTCACAATATCAAACAGGTTAATGCAATTCAAGTATGAACTGATGAATAAACAACATATGGCACATATATAAAATGGAATATTATGCAGTTGTAAAAAAGGAAGGCTATTCTGCCACAAGCTATTTCAACAAGAATGAACATCAAAGAAATTATACTAAGTAAAATAAGCCAGTTAAAGGACATGTACTACATGATTCCACTCATATGAAGTACTTAGAGCAGCCAAATTCAAATGAGCAGAAAGTACAGTGGTGGTTGTTAGGGGTTGGAGGGAGAGAAGAATGAGGAGTATCGTTTCACAGATGGCACTTCAGATGAAAGCGTCTGTGATGAATGGTGATGATGGCTGCACAAGAATAATGCCAGGGAACGATCTGTATGCTTAAAATGGTAAATTTTATATTATGTACATTTTACCACAATTAAATTTTTAAAAAGAAAAAAAGTAAAGGAGAAATAGAATTTTGCAGATAAAATTTATTTGCCATACCAACTCCACTGCAATAAACAAAGAAATTAGTAAGAATGATAGCAGAAAGCACCTTAGATCCATATATATATATATATATATATATATATATATATATATATATATATGAGTACCAGAAGTAGGAAAACTATGGGTAATTATAACAAGTTTTCTCCTCATTTAAAAACTCTTTAAAAGACAGCTGATTTGCTAAAGCAAAATTATTAAACATAGATTCTGGGCTTATACCACAAAAAAGAAGTAAAAGATGGCAATAACAGCATACAAAGTGAAAGAGAAAAAAATACACAGCTATTGTAGAAAGAAAGGCTCCTGCATGCTGAAAATAAACTGTGGTGAATTCAATACTTACACTGCAAACCCTGAGGGAGTCACTACAAAGAGAGGGGGATAGGAGGAGATAAATCAAATGGAATCATTAAAAAAAATGCTAATCTAAAAGGAGACAAAAAGGAAAAAAAAGAAGACATAGACAACTAGAGATCTAAGACCATGGTAGATTTACAACCATTAATTAATGATCGATTTTTCAACCATTACATTAAATGTGAGTCGTCTAAATGCCTTAAAAATACAGAGATTGCAGAGTTGGATTTATTTTTAAAGCAAGAACCAACCCAACCTCAGTCAGAACTTGATACTTGTCACTAACTCCTTCAGGAACTCATCATAAGTGCCCAAATTGGTGAGTACTAAATGAATTTTTCCCATAAAAATAAACTGAAAATATTTGTTAAAGTTCTGCAGAATTTCCACATTTTAATATGTTAGTATTAGCCTTGTACTGGGTTAAATATAAGCCTTTCAGGCTTTGTGGTATTTACTCGTAATCTTTTTGTGATCCGTGATTAACATAAAAAAATGGACAAAAGTATGAGATGGTAACAATGAGTGTGCAGGGTCTGCACCGTTCCAGAGGTACTGTGAGACGAACGCCAGCCCCTTTCTCATCAAACTCCAATGTGTACAGTGCTATGGATGCAGTTACTATCTGTAAGAAATGTATTTACATATAAGCATTTTAAAAGCATATTAAAAGTAAAATCATATCCTTCAAATCAAAGTAATTACAAATCAAAGTAATCTGGGGCTCCTAATAACAAAGGTAAAGGCAGAAACTGGGGAAAACAAAATCATAGAAAGAGTAGAGAAAGGTAATAAAACCATGTGAAGAAATTAAAAAAGATAAGCATCTAGTCCGACTGATCAAGAAAGGGAAGATTCAAATTACTAATATGAAAAATGGGACATGACTTCAGATTACAAAAGTGCTAGGAGTATAGTAAGATAATACTGTGAACTTTATGCCAATAAATATGGTAGCTCATATAAATGAGATAAACACATTTCCTAAAAGACACTATAAAAATCTGATTCCAAAATACAACAGCAAAAAAACCTTCTTAGTAACTGAATGTGTAGTTAAAGATATCACAATAAAGAAAAGTCCAGGCCTAGACAACTTCTTAGGTGAATTCTAACAACCGATTAAAAATGAAATAATATCAATTCTATCAAAACTCTTCCAAAAAGTAAAAGAGGAGAAAACATTTCCCAATCAGTTCTAAAAGATTTGGTAATAAACCCAGAAAAAACAAATCTCAAGAAAAGAGAAAAAAGGCCAGTGTTTTTCAAATGCATAGGTGAAAAGATTAACAAAATTTTAGGCAATGGAATGAATCAATATTTGATAAGGTTAATTATTAACTGATTCAACATCTAAAGTTAAATCTATGTTACTATATTAACAAATTGAAATAGAAAAGATTATCTCAGAAGATGAACAAAAACACTTGAGAAAATTCTACATCCATTCATTCTAAAACTTGAGAAAATAGGAATGGGAATTTCCTCAGCCTGAAAAGGAGACTAATAAAACACCTACCTAAGGTTAAAGGCTGAATGTTTTCCCCCAAATCAAGAACAAGTCAAGAATGACTGTGTGTCCCAGTTACACTCATCACTGTACAAAGGCCCTAGCCAGTGCAATAAGGCAGAAAAATGATATAAAAAGGCAAGTAGATTGGAAAGATAAAAATAAAAGCTTCATGCTAAAAGTCTCTCAGCACCTTTTATTTTTTGGGAGGAGTATTACAAATTTAATGTGAAAATGCATTTTGAAGAAATATAAAATTAAAACATATAAAGAATAATATCTAATATATTATTATAACCTAAAACATTCTTTAATTAGTTTTGGATTTCAAACTTGCTAAACTGTTAAGGATTATTTTCTTCAGATATCATATCACAAAATACTCAAAATCAACAACCATTTAGCCTAAGTGACTCATGTATCCTAACAGTTCACATGGGTGAAGTTAAAGCAAACCAAAAAAATTAAGCCTATTTTTGCTTAAAACAACAACAACCAACTATTTGTAAAACTCAATGTGTGGCAGAGTTAAACTCAGTATTTGCCTGCTGAATGAATGTTAACTAAATGCAAATTATTAAAATATCACAAAAGAGATCATGGAATAAAAGCAAAGCAGAACAGAAATCTCTATTCTACCTATAGGTAATACACATCTGTGATTTATTTAACACTATGGATCCAATTTATTTCCTATAGGAAAGCATAATCAATTCTTTTCTCTAGTATTAAAACATATGTAGAGTGCAATTAGATTATAAAAATAAAATTAAAAGCTACACAATGTGCATTTTATAAATAAAGGACTTCATGACAGTTAACATATGTACTACATGAAGGAAACTCAACTTTACTAACCTCTGACCAGGTCTTGTCTAACTTTTAAAACTGCACCAACGTCACAGTTAGCCGTAGCATATGCGTGAGGTATAGTACTTTTAGATTCAGTTAACCTCTTGGCAATAACTCTTCGAATATTGCTAGCAGGGATTTCAGTGAATGTGCCCTACAAAAAACAAACAAAAAACAGCAGTCTGTCCATTAAAACAAAGTGAATAGAGAAAATAAACAAATGAAAGAACTTCCTAGCTGAAATTCAGTCTGTGACTTAAAAGATTGATTCAGAAAAAGTACTATTAAAAATTATTTGTATTAAGGGAGGAATATAAGAGATCTGAGAAGGTTTTGGCTTTAGCAAATACAGTGACGCCTTAGTTCATGAATGCTTCTGTTTGCAAACAATTTGGTTCACAAACAGAAGTGTTTGGCAAAATTCTGTTTTTGCTTGTGAACTCTGCATCAGGTGACGGACACAACTGTGACTATCTTTCCTGAGCAAGTACGAGCGCGGCATGCTTTCCAGAATCGTGGAACAAATTAGGTTCATGAACTGAGGTACCACTGCACAATTTAAAATTCAAGTTTCCTTTGTAAGTGGGACATCTTATGTTACTATATATATAATAAAAATAATTTAAAAAGTAAATCTAAATCATGATTAATTCCCCCCAAGTCTGTGTGTTTGAGTACATGTATATATACATATTTACATACACACCATATGTGTACACTGCATATATACATTCACAACACAAAACAGACACAAAAAGTGAGACACATACATATGTATGCCCTGTAAGTATCTTTTGCTACAAACATGACTTAATAGAACTCAAAGCACCCAATAAGACAAGGTATACACAATTCTTATAAAAATAGCAGAGTATAAAAAGATAATCCAATATAATGGATAATGTGCCAAATTACCTCTACTTTGGTCTGTCATTTGAAAATAATCATCAGTACCTATTTCTTAGGAATTGAAAATACAAAGTATAAATGAAAAAATATCTTCCTGCAATCTTACTGAAGGCTTTTCCATTCTATTCCTTGACCCTCTCTCGCATAACAACATGACAGGGTTTAAATTCCATTTAGTTCCTTTGTTCTCCTTCACTTCACTTTGGCAGAGGACTATAATCAGCTAAGGATAATATAAAGCAGCTGAAAATACAGCTGATTTCTTTTTTTTTAAGCAAATGATCTCTTACATTAGAAAAGTGTTCAATCAAATAGGATAAATCCTTTATATACTGTGTTAGAATCTGAAAGTAAGGTTTACCCTCCTAATCTGAAAAACCTACTTTTAAAAGAAATATCTACCTACACATAAAGGTTTTGTAGTTATGTCATTAATGTACATTAAAATTTTGTTTCCTTTGAAATTTGTAACTGTTTTGTTCTGCTTTCAACTCTTTTCAAATAGTATAATGAAATGCACTTCTCCAGTAGTTAGGTACAAGGTAGGTTTATTTTATTTCTTTTTATTTTTAAGTGCTTATTTATTAAAGAAACATGCACTGTGGAAATCAGTATGGAGATACCTCAAAGAACTAGGACTGGAAGTCCCATTTGACCCCGCTATTCCACTGCTGGGTATCTTCCTCAAAGAATTAAAAGATTCATACCACAGTGATATATGTGTACCCATGTGCATAGCAGCACAGTTTTTAATAGCTAAAACTTGGAAACAGCCCAAATGGCCATCAACTGGAGACTGGATAAAGAAAATGTGGTTTTTTTATAAAATGGAGTACTACTCAGCCATAAAAAATGAGAAATTAGAGACATTTATAGCTAAGTGGGCTGGGGATTTAGCTCAGTGGTTTCGCCGCCTGCTGCACAAGCGCAAGGACCCAAGTTCGATCGCCGGTACCAAAAAAACCCAAAACAAAACAAAAAAAAAAGCGGTGTATAGCTAAGTGGATGCACATTGAGGCAATCCTCTTAAGTGAAATAAATAGGACACACATGAATAAATACCGAATAGTTTCTCTGGTGTGAGAAACTGAAAGTGTAAATAAGGACTAAATGTATAATAGGTAATGTGAAATAGGAAGAAAAGGGGCAAAGGGGAAGGAAGTGGGAAGGCTAGAGGAAATGACAGAAGGGAATGGGATTAATATGAGAAAATGGAAAAATAGGAACAAAATCTTTGTAAATAGGGAGGAATAGAGAGGTTGAAGGGAGGGCTGGGGAAGGGGGAAAAATAAGAACCAAGAGAGAATATGTAAAGGTGCAAATTTCCAATGATGAATGTCATTATATTGTATACCTAAAATGTACCAATGATTAGAATGAATAATCGATAATGTAAAATAGGAAGAAAAGGTCCAAAGGGGTAGGGGTAGTGGGAGGGGTAGGGGAAAGGAAAGAAGGGAAAGGAAAAATGATGAGAAATGGAAAAAATGGAAATAAAGTCTTTGTAAATAGGGAAGGGTGGAGGGCATGAAGGGAGGGCTAGGAATGGGGAAAAAATAAGAACCAAGATGCATTATGTAAAGGTACAATTCCCAATGAGAAATGTAATTGTGTTGTATACCTACAATGTACCAATAAAAGAATTTAATTTTAAAAAAAAAAGGAAACCTGGTTATCTTGCATTCTCTTTGATGGGAGGTACAAGTGATGTGAGAGGTACTAGGAATGAGACATAGAGAGGAAGAATGAAATAATGTGAAAACAAAAAATAGCTGTGACACCGCACACAACTAAGAAAGAAAGCATCAGTCCATGTAGCTCTTCATACTGAGACTATCAGCTCTTCAGACTGAGACTATCAATCCCTGAGTAAAAGAATAAAACCTATCTACAAAAAAGGAGCTAGTGTCATCCATCAGTGTACATACAAGAAAAAAAAATGTGAAAAGTGTCATGATTATAGAGACGTGGCACTCAGATTTTAGACCTTGTGGTACATTTAAAATTGAGTCATAATCTCTCCTTGGAAGTTAATGCTGCACAAACAAATAGGTTTGTGTTAGGAAATCTGCAAAAAAAGCATTTGGAGAATTGTTTTTTGTAAATTTATAAACTACTACTAAAATGGATTGATAAAATCATTTGTAAAATATACAGTAATTGCTTTTATTTTCTTTCTTACTAATCTGAAAAACAAAAATCTTACTCAGAGGACATACCACAGCATTAGGCTGGCCAGGAGTCGATACTGGTGGGATCAGTGGACGTAGATAAGATGGCCCGGTGGTGCCCTGTGGGGCTACAGATGCTGCGGGAGTGGGGGGAGGAGCTGGGGCTGGTCTGGATTCAATAATCTTGCCTGTCTGTTTCAGTTTGACCAGGTTGAGGGCATCTCTGGAGATAAGAGGAAATTACATAACTGTGGTTAGCAACAAGCAATAGAAGACAGCCTTTAGAAAACCGAGGCAGGATGTGAAGGAAGATATAGTCTCATAGCATATAATGCAAAATCAATTATCTGAACTAGAAAAGGAAATCCTTTTCCTACATGGTCTGCTGACTCTCATTACTTATCCAATGGCTATATGTACATTTTCAATAACTAAATAGCAGTCAGAATTTTATCAATGAACTGGGTATAGGTAGTAGTTTTTAAAAAGCAAATCAGTCTTTTTATTGGGAGTTGTATGTCACTTGATAAGAGCAATTCACTACTTAAAACATGCTTTCATTCTTTATACTTGTAAAATAATTTTCACGAAGCATTCAGAAAGTGTAAAGTTTATTGTACCAAAGGCTTTCATTAAGCTGACTAAAGCATTATTTATTCTAGTGCTAATGAGCTTTATTATGGCCAGAAATTCACATCACTCTTAATTTGCTCAATATGCAATCAGCACAACCTAACTTAAAAATCCTAACTACAGCATCACTTAGAATGAAAAATAGCTAGTTACAGACTTACCTTTGTACTACTTCAACAAACAAGATTATCTTTTTTTTTTAAAGTATGATTATATTAAAACATGTCAAGTCCTCAATTCATTGTACTGTTACAGTGGGTAAAAAGGAATGCATTTTCTTAAACAGCTTTTTGGAAAAAATATACAAAAATTTATATATGTGTATATATATTATGTGTATATATATTTGAGACAGGGTCTTGCTATGTAGTTCAGCCTGGCCTTTAACTTCCAGGCTGGCCTCAAATTCACAGTGATCCTCCTGCCTCAGCCTCCTGAATGCTGGGATTACAGGTGTGCACCACTATGTCCAGCTAGAAAAATTTTTTAAAATCCATTTTGTGTAATCTAGAAAAAACCTTCAAGGCAACACAAATTTAAAGACAACTTATAGTTTAAAAAATTTCTCAAAATACAATTAATATTTTAGTATTATTCTGATTTTGGCATAACCAAATCAAAACCTTTAAAGAGAAAAGCTTAGCATCCATTGAGCATATTTGAGATAACAATTATCCTCCCCTAAAAAATAATCTCTTATTTAATATCTTCTAGCAATATCACAGGCAAACTTCTGAAATAGCCCCAGTATTGTTGTGCTACATCAGTGATGGTGAACCTTTTAGAGATTTCAGTGATTACAAACAGCCCACTGCAGCACATATGCATGTGTGGCATAGGTTCGCCACCACTGTCCTCTATAATCCCTGTAGCCTGTGGTTCTGTGAATATGACAGATATCACCACCATGATTAGGTTACGTTATGTGACAAAGTTGATGGGATTCTATATATGTGACTAAGGTTCTGAATCAGTTAATCAAAAGGCAAATTATCTTGGAAGAGGTGGGCATGACAGGGAAGAAATGGGCCTCCTGAAAGAAGAGACAGGGGTTAAAAGAGATTCAACTGCTGGCCTTGCAGCAAAGTTACAGAGAACTGTCACGGCAGAAGCCAAATGAAGCTGACCCCTAGGAGGAAAGAGCAGTACCTGATTGACAGCTAGCAAGGAAACGGGGCGGAGTCTGATAGCCTCAAACTAGAAGAGGACCTCGAGGAACCTTCATAATGAGACTCCACTTTGGGCGATGCCTGGATTTTAGCCCTGTGAGACTATGAGCCATGCTGTGCCCAGACTTCTGACCTACAGAACTGTTAGGTAACAAACAGGTGCTCAAGCTGTCAAGTTTGTTGAAACTTATTATCCACAATAAAAAAGTATCATAGGCAAGAATGTTCTAACCTGGGGTACATGACTAAAGAGATACCTCAATGAGTACTGACACGTTTGTCAGGGAAGAGGACCTGTGCTTTACATCGGATCCAGAAAGGGGTACATGAACCTCGAGTTAAGTGCAACTAACTTATTTATTTCAAAAGTAAAGAAGTAACATTTAGATGAGAGGTCATATTGACAAGCAAATATAAAATGCCACATCATAGTGGATCCGTAAGTATTGCAAGAAGGTAAAAGTGGAAAAATAATCCTATCATGTGTCAAGTAAGTGCTTAGGTAAACTTAATTTACAGACAAGCAGGCTCACGATGGTTAAATTCTATGTCTAACCCAGTATTTCTCAAGCATCTATTCTATTCTAGATGTCGGGAGATGTCAGGTTAAAATGGACACTTCCCATCATATTATATATTATACATCATTGCATATATCATTACATAAACAATTCAGGATGATGATGATGTATCTGAAATAAAGAAAATAAAGCAGAATAATAAGATAAAGAGCAATGGATTAGAAACAGAGTTACTTTCAAATCAGATGATTAGAGAAGGACTGAGTAGATATTTGTGAAGAATTATGTAAAGGAGCAAGGTCAAGAGCCAGGAAAAGTATGTTTCTAGGCAGAGGGAAGAATTAAGTGTAAAGGCAGGGATGAATAGAGGGAAGGACAGCACTGAAGAAGTACACAAACAAAATGGAGAGAGTTACAAGAGAAAGCTGGAGAGGTAAGCAGCTAATAGCTGCCAGGGGTGGTTTCAAACTCCAGAGCCAATCCAAACCCCGCACATTTTCTATACCTTTCTATATCTGAGATTAACAGCAACCTTGGAATAGAATAAAGCTAAATGCAGGACTTCCTGACAAAGGCCTTTTACCCATCATATAAAAAGTAACAGGAACATATCGGTGGCAATGCTGGTTCTCAAAGGTAAGCCACCACCTGGTCACGGTGACAGGAAGACTGAGGGAGTACAGAAGGTATGTGTCCTAGGAAAGTATCTTACGCATCTTTATGGCTTTTGAAAAGCTTACTTCTGTTCAGAAACAATTTTAACTCTATTTATGACATTTATACTCAAAAGCGCTGCTTTCCAGTTAACTGTGATTATACCTACATAACTGCCAATACAATCCCTGGAGACCTATGTCATGAGCCAAAATCCTAGCCAGATAGAAAAAGTGCCTGCACTGATATAAAAACAGGGCTTTCTGTCGATTCAGAAAAATGCCTCCAACAGAAGAAATTTAGCTTATTAAAGCTCTTATAAATTACAGCCTATTGGTCCCTTCCATTTTATGTAACATAATTAAATATATCTCTCTGACAAACTATACTACTGATCTAGGTTTTAAACAAAATTAAAATTTCATGCCAAAATGGTAAATCCAAAATACATTAATTTCCTTATTTAAAGATCACCAGTTACTCTCAAGTCAATAAAAAAGCAAATATACAACACAAGAAGGCTAAAAACCTGTTTTTAATACCTAAATATATCTATTTAAAATAAGGTTAGTGACACTAACTAGACACATTTTTATTGTACTATCAGCCTAACAATCACCTATTTTATCAAGAAAAAGTTTACTTTTATCCCCATGGCAATTACAATTCATAGGAAAATGGCACTGGGTGAAGAATAAAAGTAAACAGGAGTCATTAATTGTAAATAACCACATAGCAAGTACTTTTGGCCACTGGTTCACAGAAAACTTTGCTGATTTTATAATTACATACCTCATGAAGTATAAATGCTAAGTATTGTTTAACAACAATTTAGTTTCTGTAATGCAGAAATGATTTTAATAATTTCCATGGGTTAAATAATTAATTATATCAAACTTAGGAATTAAATAGGCATGAAAAGCTATAAAAATTAGGGAGAAAAACAAATACACCATATACATCTGCACAAAGGCAGGGGATGCTCTGGAAATTCGCTTCTCTATTACAATCTCCCACAAAGCAACTCATTTGGGTGAATTAATTTTAAAAAGAGGAATCATCAAAAAGTGGACAAATGCCTGTCATACCAGATTTTTGAGGTAGTAATATGAACATAAACATTAACTTCAATTATGGTTTAAGAATCAGATATACTGGGCCGGGGATTTAGCTCAATGGTGCCACTGCCTGTCTTGCAAGTGCAAGGTTCTGAGTTCAATCCCTGGCACCAAAAAATAAATAAATAAATAAAAGAAAAAAAGAAAGTAATCAGATATACCAGAGACAGTGAGGCTGCAGGCAAAGAACCTACATGTGCTCTGCCTCTAACTGGCTCGGCATTTGGTCTCTTCTAATATTTTAATAGTCACTTGAAGGCATTTTCCTGAATCAGTGCTGATACTCTGCACAACATATATTCTAAGGAATATGTTTGAATGCAAAACTGCAATAGCAGCTCTGACACCTCTAAGATTTTCTTCATAAGCAGAGGCGCATCTTCAGCAGCTGGAACTGACGCTGTGCTCTACTTGCACTTGCGCCTGACTGGATGTGGAGGAAAACGATCCCTCACCGTTTCCAGAAAGTGTGCTAAGGTATTTTGGGGGGCAGGTTTTTTGGCAAAGCCTACAGTTTTTCAACCATATCAGACAATGACTGTTCTATAGATAACAGCCAGCCAAAATATTTTCTAAAACTCACCTTAAAAACACAGGCATCTTTACCTTTAGCACCACAGAAAGCAAAAATTCTCACTAATATATGCTTTAGGGATCCATTTTTCTTGTGAAATCTTTTGCAATTTTTGTATTTTGAAGATTAAATATGAATTTCCTTATGTGAGGAGTTAAGGGACAAGGGCAGGAAAAGATGGCAGAAATATTAAAATCTTAGCTCCTTAATACCGCTTCCCTAAGGCACCCAAAAGGTAACACTGCACAGCTTCGTCCTCCTTAAGAAATGCTACATCGATGATTTTCAACTCAGGTCTTTAAAAAAGAGATATCTGTACATCACATATGTATCAAGCACATATGAAAAAAGAAAGGAAGAGGTCTTATTTCTTTGTTCCACTGATGTCACGCTACTGAACTGTCTTCCAAAAGGTCCCCTGATCACCAAATTCGAAGGTGTTTGCTCCGATCCCATCTTCCCTGACTTTTTATCCATCTCCCAATTTAACCTTCTAAGGGTCTAACTATGGATGATCTCAATTATATTGCTTTATCATTTACCAAAATTACCTTTCTAGTCCCAAACTGTCTCCTGTGATACCTTTCACTTCCCTGACCCTAATCCCTTGAGGGATTCTAAAAGCTAATAGTAAGCTTCAAACATAACTTACTCCAAGACAAATGCTTCCCCAAAACTATTACTTCAGTTTCTGGAGCCAAGATTTTCATCACACAGATCAGAATTGCAAAGTCATTCCTTGACTATCATCATCCTGGCCTACATTCTATATTTGATTGTTTACAAAGGCTTCCGGATTCTATCCTCATGGTGTCTGTATCAGAATCTCCCTTTTACTTCTATATACATGAAGTACATTATCTCTTAGATTACTTTATGAGCCTAGTAATTTACTTGACTACCATAAGTAGTTTTCTGTTTCAATTTCTCTGACACAAATTTGAAAAACTGATCCTTCTAAGCAGTTATGATTATTTTATACTTTACCAAATCTTCAATGATTAATGAATAAAATGTAGATTCTTCATCTTGTCTCTCAGAATCATAGGCAAGGCAAGCCTACTGTTGCTACAGAATTCTATTAAAGCATACATGGGTAAATGATTAACAAAATGATGGAAGTGATTATAGGCACTAAAAGAGCACTGATGTGGGGAAAGAAACTAGCCTTGACTGGTTGTCAGGATTCTTAATTTTAGCTTTTCATGAGTAAGTGAACCTTTAAATCCTCTAACTAAAAACCCTGTGGTTTAGGATGTTCTTTCAGGACAGCAAATTTCCAATACATGAAGTACGGTAAGAACCGTCCAGTGTATATATAACAGAAATACACACGATTTGGTTACAAATTAGTAAGGCCATAGTGTAGTGCAGTGGTGGTGAACCTATGGTACTTTCTTTTAAGACAAAAGATGTTAATGTATGAGGTGTTTTTTCTAAATTAAAACCTTACTATTCAGGTTTAATTGTAGCGTTGGCACTTCGGGTTGCAGTTTGGGCCCTCTTCTCTAAAATGTTCATCATCAGTGGTACAGAGAAATGAGGACCTCTAAGAAATAAAGCGAACTGCTTTCAATAAAAGAAATATCCAACAGGAAACCATTGCTCTAATGAACAGCAAATTAGTGAAAAAAAATCAATTTGCTTAATCCAGCCCTGCCACTTAATAATTTCATACCTTTGGCTTTATTTCAACTTACAAAAATTCTGGCCAATATTACTATTTATCAGTATTAGTCAAACAATGGAATGAATATATTGCTTTGAAACACTAATTCAGTTTGAAATATTTAATATGACTGTCAACAGAAATGTACCACACATTACTATGGTGGGTTTTGTTTTTTTTTTTGGTACCAGGGATCGAACTCCGGTCCTTGTGCTTGCACAGCAGGTGGCAAAACCACTGAGCTAAATTCCCGGCTCCTTACTATGGTGGTTTTATATTTGTTCATAAGCCTGTTTGACTGTTCTTTTCTTCACCCTTAGACTAAGTCCCAATGTTGAAGGGACCATCTCTTTTAATATACTGTTGAAAGGCTGAAAAATTTAGACAACTGGAAAGATATACCCATTTCTTGAAATAGGATGACTCCTTACCATAAAGATGTCAGTACTTACAAAGTTAATTAAATACAATCCCATAGAAAGTTCTTCCCACCCCTACCAGAGGAGCTGGAAGATTTGCTTAAAATTTATTTGGAGGTATAAAATAAGAATATACAAGTAAAACTAGTTTATGGAAAAAGAAAAGCAACAGAAAGTAATCTGATAACTATCAAATTTTAAAATATACTATAAAACATTTAGAATTAAAAGTGTGGTACTTAAAAAAAAAGGTACTAACTCATGGAGAAATAGATCAGTGGCCTAGAAAAGAAAATCCACAAAGAGAAGGATATAGAAATTACTTTGAAACAAATGAATAAAATCCAAGTAGATAAAAACTACATTATTTAAAAAAATATATTTCCATGTTTTAGAAATTTCAATGTAATTAGGTGATGACTGCATACTAACTTGAAACACTGTTTCACTGTTTTGCACTCTAATTTTCTGCACTTATTACCATTTTTAAGGATCTGACTTAGTTACATACTAAATTAGAAATATTCTTCAATACTGCTGCAATTACTCAGAAAACAACCCTTGCACAGAATACAATTTACCCTGACAAAAGCAATTAAAAGCACAAAAGAACAATGTATCTCCTTTTAAATCTAAACACTGAATAAGCTCTTTTTAAATTCTTTTAGAAAAAAGATAAATAACCCAATTGATTATTACAAAAAGCACACACATACTCTTTAGTGAATATCCCCCGAGGGCCGGTGGCTGTGCCCTGGCTGGCATCCAGCGCATGTTTCTCCAGAATATTGCGCGCAGCTGGACTTAAACGGAACCTAAGAAGAAAACATGAAGCTTAATGGAACTAATTAACATTTAGGCTGATTCAAACAAATCTAAATGTCAACAGTTTGGGGAATAATTAGAAATTTAAAATACTAAAAGTAAAATGACTCCCATATATGGTTACAGTCAAATAAATTAATCTGCACTGCTCTATTTTATTTTACTTTCAAAACATTTCATAAAAAATTAACTAGTTACTACGTCAAAATATTCTTTTAGTAAGAGTAAATATTCATTAGCAAAAAGCAGTTATAATTACATTTCAATAGGTCATCATAATATATCAATAAGGAACTTAACTATATTGTTTATATATTTTTATTACGATCAACTATACAGAAAATTTTAAATTTTAAGCATTTTAAGGGATACAGTTCAGTGGGATTAAGTACAATCACACTGTCGTGCAACTATCCCCCATCCATCTCCAGAACTTTCTCATCTTTCCACTGAAACTGTGTATCCATTAAATAAGGACTTCTTGGTCCTCCTTTCTCCCAGTCCCTTATTATTCCACTGTCTCCACTAATTAATTACATATTTCATAACTGTGTAAGTGGAATCACACAACATATGTATTTCTGTGACTGGCTTAATTTTCCTCAGCACATCTTCGAGGTTTATTCATGCTGTAGCATGTACCAGAACGCTCTTTCTGTTAAGGCTGAAAAACATTTCAAGGTATGTACACAGCATTTTGGACACATGAGTTGTTTCCGCCATTTTGCTATTACGTATAGTGTTGTGAATAGTGAACGCATGTATAAATACTGAATGCCTGCTTTTAATTCTTTTGAATATAAACACACATGTATACACATATATACCTGTATATATATATTCTCACAAGTAGACCTGCTGGATGATACGGTAATTCTCTTTTCTGAAGAAATGTCATACTGTGTTCCACTGCAGGTGTACCATTTTACATTCTCACCAGCAATGTAAATTTCAGTTTCCCCACATCCTCACCACGATTTGCTAAATTCTGAGGGGTTTTTTGTTGTCGTTGTTTAATAATAGCCATCCTAATAGGTTTGGAGTGGTGTCTCATTAGGATGTTGATTTGTATTTCCCCAATGATTAATGATCCTGAGTATTTCACATGTGTACTAGCCATCTTTTTATCTTCTTGGGAGAAATGTCTAAATCCATTGCCCATTTTTAATCTGGTTTGTTTCACTGTTATTGAGTTGTCACCTTCGTATATGTTTTAAAATTCTTAGTTTTATATGAAAGTATTTTTATTTTACATATACTTCAGAAGAGTAAGAGTAGAAAAACAACTTTACTGAGTATATGGACAAGAAAGGAGTACCTAAGTTCACACTGCTACTAAGTGTCTGTCTTCTCCTAAGACCTTTAAGCAACATAGCAAACACAAATGACTACATATTCAAACAAAGAATAAATGGCTGGGTTTGAAAGATTAAAACTAGCAAATGGAGAACAACTTGCTGTATTTCAGCAAAGTAGCACTAGTTGACAAGTGTCTAGTATTATAAAATCTTCAGTCCTTTCAAGAGAAACTCCAATTTTTATATAAGATTAGTACAAAACCAATTAAAAACTTTTTATTTTTTAAAAATCACTGTGTGGACCAACAATGGTCACATTCACAGGTCAGTCAGTTTTTAACCCACACACTGTGACCTCAGAATGATCTCAGCTAAGAGCATACAGTTACCTTTGCAAGAAGACAATTCCATATCATTAAGTAAAACACACTGATAAGACTCTCTCTCTGATTTTCATGGTAAATGAAAGAAGAGAAAGTAAAAGGAGTCAAAGCATGGGAATCTTACTTTCTGTCTCTAAATTATGATGTTATACCTCATAAATATGTACAAATACTATGAGTTGATTAAAAATAACAAACAAAAAATCCACAAATTGACACTTCAGAAAACACTGTGAATTTTTTTTCTGACCAGAGCTGACACTGGTAACTGAAGAAAAAAGTAATAAATGAAAGGCTCTGCATTTTTTTAAGTTGAAAAGCAGTTCTCTGACAAATTTCTTAACATAAGGTAATTCTATATAATTATTGAGAATATTAAAATAAATAAGTGAAAATTGTTAGAATTTGCAGAGCTCAATTAAAGCTATGTAAAGTAAAATGTTTACAAAATATCAGTTTTGTCACAGAGCAATTGAGCGCTCATCTGTCAGAAGCTCAAAGGCAAAACAGTTTGAAAAGGAATACATGTTAAACTGGTGATTGCATTTTGTCAGTTATACATGTGACACCCAAATTCACATTGTGGTAATTAGAATTCCATGAATAGGAACACAGTAAGGAAGTCTGGTATACTAAATGCCATTCTCGAACTGTAAAACCTAATTCAAGCTCAATGTAAACACAGAGTGTTTTGTTCTCCTTTAAGCAAGCAAGGCTTTCAGAGTACCTAGAACACAGCAGGTATTCAGTAACTGTTTATTGAATCTCAGGGTTCTCAGAGAAAAAAGGAAGATGAGCAACTTCCTACTTAATGTACAAAGATGCTTATATTATATTAATGATTACAAACCCCAAGAACAGCCATACCAATTTTCTTACATCATTATTTAAACATACTCACTGCAGTGTACCCAGTGTATGTCCCTTCTTCACAGACAGAGAAATCTGTGGTTCTGGTGAGGGGCCAGGCACTGATGGTTTTGAAACTGGTGGTGGAGGACCTGCATCTTTGGGAATTTCAATATGCTTCCAATCTTTTCCTTCTTCAACCATCAAACCAATCAGTGAACCTAGTCGAATATTTTTAGTTCCTTCTTCAACCTAAATTAAAAAAAAAAATAATTGCAGAATGGAAAGCTTCATGAGTGAATGAAGTAGTTTATTTCTTAGTTGGATACTTTTGTACTGGCTAGGAAGATCTCTTAAATATGAGCTGAAAGCTGCTTTCAGGACAGCTTGCCTCCACCTTCAACCTGCCACCTTCCTTTCCTACCTTCTCCTACATACCCCCCTTCACCACTCTTTCTCTCGAAGTTACTCATGCTACCTCTTGAAAGGAAGGAAAAATCTAGAACCACTCCTTTTTCTAGCAGCTTTCAAATATTTATGAGCTTTTGTTGCTATGTCAATTAAAACAAATCCAAAACAGGAAACTGTGGTTGTGTATCTCAATTATTTGTCTTTCCCAGTCTCTATACAATGGCTTCAGAATTGCAAGAGCTCATAAGGGATTAACTCCTCCAAATCAGTCCTACTTAGTAAAATTAATTTAAAGCAAAATCTTTTCAGTAAACTTAAGTCTCTGTGGGGGTGTACAAATGTGTGCATGTGTGTGTTCCATCATATAGATAGAACTGGTTAACTATTCTGGTTAATGTTAAGTATAGTTTAACTGTTCTCTATTATTTCTTTACCTAAATATCTTCTTACAAAACCTGGAAATAAAATAAATCTCACAGGCTTTTTATAATTATATCAGAAACACAATGGTGTCCCAGCTAACTAATTTTTCAGACAATATCTACCAACTAACAAGAGAGATCAAAAATGCTTTTTAAAATTAAGATAAATATATTTAATCATCTAAAGAGAATTAATTTACAAGGGACAAGCTAATTCTGATTTACTTATACCAGTCCCTAGAGTACCACTAGATAGCAATATTTTATAGGGTCATTACAGGAAGAAAATGTCTTTTCTTCAAAATATTCTATTAGTCTTTTCCAACTACTCTAAATAAGGTTCATTTCAGGTGTATTTAATGAATAACAGAATGACAGGCTGCAGAACAGGCCTACCACAGAACTTATAAAGAAAAGCATAATTCCTAGGATGGGTTTGACATTTTGGAGTAAAATTTTGCTTATTAGTATGTGTTCTACTCTTAAAATAATAAGGCATAAATTTTGTACATTAAGAAACTTTATAAATTTACTACCAATGAGGAATATAAACAATGCTTTAATGAAACAAGCATAAGAAATGGGTATACAAAACTAAAGAAGGATATAATGAGTTACAACCTATGGAAAAATACTAAACAATCCAAGAAAAATTTAGTTGCTTGGTTGTCAAATACTAAAAAGCTTTACTTCTGTGGGCTGTTCATTTGTCTTTACTATGTCAAAAAGATGAGTTAGATTATAATTAGACTCACAATTTTTCTTCTCCTAAAAGTGTTTAATTACCTGCTTTACAAAATGCTAACTCAAAATCAAATGCTCACAAAATGCTAAGTCAAAATGCCAACTTTTCTAAAAAATTGATAGCAAAAGCATTAAATATAAATTCGATTTGATATTAATTTCAAAACTGAAACATAAGATCAATATACAAGTACAAAGAACATGATTCAAATACAAAACATTCAAAAATGGAGGCAAGTTTTTTTTAAAAATATCAATAGATGTCTGAAATGTGAGTCAGACTCCACAGTAAATGTGAAACTGACACTTTGGCATCTGTTTCATTTACTAGAAGTCACAGAAATGATTCCATATATACACTACCAACATGATATTGACATTTTCACAAGCAGCCAATGATAACCCTTTATTATTTCGGTTTGTATTGATCTAAATAACAAATAAGATGTTATTTTTAAGTATTCACATTTTTTCCAGTCAAAACAAAAAATAAGAAAAGGGCTGGGGATGTAGCCCAGCAAGATATCCTTGAGTTCAATACCCAGTATCATGGAAAAACAAGAGAAATGAGTAATTCTACTTTTAAAAATTATTTCAAAGAACGGTTTACTAATAAAAATTATCAGCGAATATATTACCAGTCAATAGAATATTGGCACAAGCCTGTAATTCCAGCACTAGGAGGCTTAGGAAGACTGTTTCAACCTAAGGCGACCTCACATGGCAGGAGCGGGGCCAGGCCCTGGCAGCTCATGGCTGAGAACGCGAGGCACCCAAGTTTGAACGTTGGTGGCACCTCCCACTGGTCTCCCAGGGTAGCTCCCCGCAGCCCCACCCACCTCTCCTGCAAGCCTCCCAGCACTGTGCACTCCCTGGTGACCCAGCCTTAATATTGCAGCTGCATGCTCAATTTCACGCAGGGTGCTACAGGCAAAAGCATTCTACAAGATCCCTGGCCTATTTTCCAGGAGCAAGGCATGGCGGACTTGCTGCATGTTTGGCAGGACTGTGGCTACTTAGCAACCTACACAAACAAACACAGCAGCTTTGCCAGTTTGAGAATTTACCCACATGGAATGGTGTTGCTGGACCTTCAGAGTTGAGACAGTGATACCTATGCAGGGCAAAGAAGAAATTGACAACTTTTTGAACAAAGCAGAAGAGAGAATGGAAGCACTGAGCCAGGGCAGCCCTGGGAAGGTGAAGCCTTTGCCACCCATAGTCTGAGGAGGCACCATCGATGACTACTGGCCCACCGCTGCTGAGTGCCTGGTTGAGTACAACACAGATGAAATGGTGCATGACAAAGAAGGTTCACCTTATCAGAACATTAAAATTCTACACTCCAAGCAGCTGGAAATATCCTCATCCTCAGTGGAGATGTTAATTTGGCGGAGTGATGTGGACTACACCAGGGCTATTATGGGCAGTGGCAAAGAAGATGACACAGGTAAAGATGAGCTGATTCTTGGAGGCAGAGATGTTGACTTATATATGAAACAGTAAGGTGAAACCAAAGATGGTCACTATGGTAGAGAGTGACCAAATGGCGCTAGATGGGCATTAAGAACCACACGTGAAAAATATGTAGCGGCATATGAGGTAAACCGCTGTCAGGTTCTAGTAGAAGACTGCATCCCAGGACTGAAGGCTAATGATGTGACAGCTGTCCCAATATCCATGTCTCCAGAAGATGATTCCATGTGGAAATTTCTCCAACTGATTCTTGACCTCCCAATGAAAGTATTGAAACAGGATGGGAAATACTTTATACAGGGCAACTGTGCCAATTTCCCAGATGCCCTGTAATTCTAGGAAGAACTTGGGTGCCTGTATTATCCTGTGGAACTCTCGAAGGAGATCACCTGTGTCCATTCATACTTGGAATTGCAGTTATTTTACACCATCTGGAAGAAAGCTCACCCTTAGGAGGAATATTCCCTAATCATGTGTGCCGCAAACAGCTTCCTGACCTCCTTATGCTGCGTGGGACAGCAAAGCAAGTTGGGCAACTGGCTGAAAATTCCAAAAAGTTTTCTCTTTTTTCACTATTTTTAATTTAGAAAAACAAATGATGAACTAGGGTGTTATTTTTTTAGAAGTCGGGTGAAGGACAATTAGCACAGCAAAGACTGCAAAATGCACTGACTCCCTAAAATGTGACTTTTGTTACATTTTATTTCTGTATGGGTTAGTTTTGTTTTGGGTGGAACTTAAATTTGGATCTTTGGAGGAATGAACATCATTGTTTTCTTCCAGAAGAAAGTTTCTGATGTTTTTCTTTTCCAAAAAATTGACTTAAATGTTAAAATTTTTCAAAAACAGTTAGGATAGCAAATGAATAGCAATGCTGCAAATAAAATTATGAGAGGAAATAAAAGAAAAAAGTCCTGGGTTCAATAACCAGTACTAAAAAAAAATTCAAAATAATTTTAACAACCTAATAAACTCCACATACATCATGCTGAAACTACTTTATTGATTCATCATTTATAACACCTGCTGTCTATTTTGCTGTAAATTTAAGACTAAGCTGATTAACTGATTCTATTTTGTAATAAAGGTTTTCTGCATGACAATTTACTAGTGACTAAAAGGGAATTTAACCCCCCTCAATAACAGAAATAAATTGTAAATAAATCACATTTACACTGACAGCAGTTATTATTTATTAAAACATGAGGAACACATAAGCTTTTTTTCTTGATTTACATGTAATAAATATTACCTTATATGTAAAATGGAATTCAGATGCAAAAATTATAAGGCTGCTTAAAAAGAAAATAGTAAAATTGTGAAGGCAGAATAATATAAAAACCTCTCAAAAACCATGGAATTAAATTCATAAGAAGAGTAAAATAAACTATAATTTCTAATCTTTTCAAAAATGTGGACTCAAATAAAACACTTATAGATTTAGCTGCTTAGAGTTTAAGTATTGTTCTTAATTTTAGATCATTCCTTGCTTTTTAATAAGCTTAGTTATCTAACTCTTTGGTTCTGAAAGTAGAAATCTCTTATATGAACTCCTATAAAATCATTTTATTATATGTGACAGTATAAGAATTCTTCCATGATGAAAGATAAAAGTGCAAAACTCTTGCTAGTGGTGGTGCTGCTGGTGGGGAAGAGGAGCAGAAGACAAAACAAAATAAAACAAAAAAATCTCACTGGTAATACTACCTTTTTTGGTCCATTTTCTTTTTCTCTGTAAAATTGTACATACTGCGACATGAATATACTCTCATTTCCATTACCCAAAAAGCATGAAGAATAATAAAAGAGCCACAATATGTATATATGTCATATAATCTTTTTTGGTCAGGGAATAACTGTTGGGAGGTGTTTATTAACTATAACTACCCACCTTTTTTGCAGAGCATTAGGTGCCAGATGAATAGGCATTACTGACTGACCCACTGACATGGTTAGCAATTTGAAATGCATTACTAAGCAGCTAAGTGGAAAATTCTATCAATTTTGGAAGATTTTCACAGCCAAACAGCCCAAAATTATGGCCAAGAACACAGCCTGCTAAAAGCATACCAATAAAACATTACTGGGTTTATTACATGTGGTAATCCAAGCAATCCTTTCCTTTTTCAAAATATATAAATTAGTTAAATGGTATGAATATTTTATATTTTCCCAGTTGAAGAAAGAACAATTTTAACCTTCAATTCATATTTCCTCCAAGGAAGTTAACTGTATTTTCAACAGTGTGTTTTAACCTGGATGACAGTTATCATAGATGGCTAGTAAAGGATGTTTGACATACTAAAACGTCACTTAAAAATAAATGGTTTAGAAAAAAAAAATAATAAGGGCTTTCAAAAAAATGCACAAAAGGGCCGGGGATTTAGCTCAGTGGTTTCACCACCTGCTGCGCAAGTGCAAGGACCCAAGTTCGATTCCCGGTACCAAAAAAGAGAGAAAAAAAATGCACAAAAGGCTGGGCACAGTGTTGCCAGCTTGTAATTCTAGCTACTCTGCAAGCTGAGTCAGGAGGATTCCAATATCAAGCAGGGCCTAAGCAACTTAGTGAGACTTTGTCTCAAAATAATAAAAAGGGCTAGGGATATAGTCTAGCATGCTCAGAGCTCTGGTTCAATCCCCAATACTGGGAAAAAAGGAAAAGTGCAAACGGATTTTCTAGAAGAAATACAAATTTTAAAAATGTTAAAAGATCTATAGCTAATTAGAGTATAACAATCCAAAGTGCGGTCTTTGGATAGAATGACCAGAGGAAGTTGTATCCAGTCAATGCAGGGGCAAGCTGGTGGCTTACAACTAAAACCATACTGACAAGGGACTACAAACAGGTACACAGCTTACCTGTACAAACTGTACAGGTACAAACGGATACTTACAGTCCAGCCAACCAACATGAATGATGAGATAAATGTCCAGACTGACACAGGGGCTAACAGTCACCAAGAACTAAATAAACGATTCTAACATTTATCGAGCACTTGGTGGGTAGCAGGTTTGGGGATGAACATTTACCTATTCTCTCAGTTAACCTGCCCTACTCCCTGTGAAGTATTATAATCACCTCTACTTTATTATGAAGAAAAAGTCACCAAGGTTTTGCTACTCTCTACATAGCTAATAAGTAGCAAAAGTTTTTAGCTACATGAAATGGGCCACAGTGTGGCACCAAAGTCAGTTTTAGCTGCTATAAAATAGTCTCTGGCAAATGTGCTATAAGGGAAGAAATAGCCTGCTCTATCAGTAATTGTATCACATAACCCTAAACAGTGATGCTTTTATCATACATGGTTCATTTTATTTACTTTACTCATATGCTCTAATGCTCTACAATTGTTTTTAAAATAACAGATCATATATGAAATTCAGAGAATACAGAAAAACAGGCTATAACTGGACCTTCACAGTAAAACATTTTAAACACCTGAATAAAAAACGTATTATGCAGCAGAAAATAGTAAAAACAGAGGTAAACACAGAAAGTAACTTCACCTCCAGAAACTTCATGTTTAAGGAGTCTTCACCCTATTGGAGATCATTAAAATGAAAACTTACCACGATTTTGGCCAAGATGCCGTCATCACTTGCATCTAAGGTAACTACAGCTTTGTCAGTCTCGATTTCACACAATGCATCTCCGGCGCTCACAGCTTCACCTACAAAACAAGACCAGGTTTGTTTGGTTTTTTTATATATAAATATGATTGTTAATATGAGGGTGTATAAAGCATAAATAAACAACAAAATATTCTATATCTATTTGTGGACTGTGGAATTACAAGTAGTTCTCACTGCCAGTGTGGCTTTACATGGACATATGTGTATGTTTTGTTGTATTTTCCAAAAGCTCTATGATACATACAAATTATATTTGTCATTATAAAAACTGTTACAAAGATTCTGGAGCAAATATTAAAAATGAAATTACACTTTAGAGACATCAGCAAGAAATTAACATCCTCTTTGGGAATCAACTTCAGACCCCGTATCTCCTTTTTAATACAATTTGATTATCCTTCTGTCAAGATTAATTTATATTAATTAATAGAATATTTTGGTTGACATCTTAAGGCAAGTTCAGAAACCAGAAATTTGTCAGCACAGCATTAATAAATATAGCATAAAAAGTGATACTCAAACACACAGCGAAGTCAAATAAGAACCACTTCTGTGATGGAAAAGATAAAAAAATTTAAAAATTTGAGCAGAACCTGACATTATAGACATGCTGCATTCTGGATCTAGAAGCAGGTTTGTGGTGAGGAGGAGAGAAGTACAAAGGTTTCCTCTGGGAAGTAACAGAAACTAAAAGCAGCCCGGTAGACCCAGCGTACTTAAACCAGATTCATCACTTGAAGCTAGGGCCAAGTCTGGGTTCTTCTACTCAGAATCTGAGGCTGATGAAATGAGCAATCAAATTCTGTTGGTTGAGGTTTTGGCTTTAATCTAAGGCTGTAGGTATAGGAAGATGGGGGAGAAAACCACTGCCTCCATACCAGAAAACGTGTCCTTTGGGTTCAGGACCACATCTGACAATATCCGCAATATCATTAGCAAAATCCAGGAAGGGGGATGGACAGAGAAGGCACACAGGAGATAGGTGGGAGGGAAGACACTGAAACAAAAACCTTCCACTAAGATGCAAAACAAAGTTCTGACACATGAAGAAATCTAATACTAAAAAAAAAAAAAAACCACAAAATAACTAAAATGAAACGGATTTTAGAAGCAATTCATTTATAGCAATCTGCCAAGAATAATTATCTTGAGGATGTTAAAAAGTAAAAAATGAATGTAAAAGTGTTGTCACAAGAACAAGAAATCAAAAAAATGATGTACAGACATGAAACAAAATATTATCAGCAGGAAGGAAGAAAACAAATTCAAAATCTTAGAAATAAAAAATTAAATCACTGCAATAAAAGGAATCAATGGGAGATAGTCTAGACAGAACACAGTGAAAGAGTGACACTGAAAGTCAGCACCAAGGAACTACCCAGAACTTAATACAAGCAGACAAAAAGATTTTAAAAAAGAGCCTCCAAGTGACAGAGACAGATGCCACAATGCTTGTCTAATGGAGGTCCAAGGGAAGAGAGAGAGAGGAGGGACTGGTAGAAAATCAATACATGAAGAGATCACTGCTGAGAATTTCTCAGAACCACAGATACCTATCTTTATAATGAAAGTGTTCTGAAAAGTTGTATGATGAGGAGGGGGTACAAAGGAGCCTTGCAGCACTTTAGGAGTTCTCTAAATCTTGATCTAGGTGGTGGCAACAGGGACATATGCACATATAAAAATTAATTCAGGTCTCATCTTGTCCGAGTTACACCCTGACAAAAAGCTCAACAGGACAGAGAATATGAGACTGTATAAACATGAATCCACATTAGATACACTGTAGGTAAAATCACATGCTATCAACAATAAAAACACAATTTTAAGTTATCACAGGGAGGAAAACAGATTACCTCAGTGAAATGACAGACTGACAGCACACTTCTCAGCAGCTGCAATAGAGGTCAGGAGACAATTAAATAATATCTTTAAAAAGCTGAGAAAAATAACTGCCTAGAATTTTATATGCAGCCATATAAAAGAATGAAATAATTCTTTAGACATATAAAGGCTAAGAAAATTTACCACTATTGGAGATCACTTGAGTGAGCTCTTTCTTCTAAGATGCAGTTGATCAAGAAGAAAGGTGGACACGCAGAAAACCCATGGAACACATGATAACTTTTCACCAGGGAAGTAGTTAAAGTGTGAACTACTAACTATTCAAATAATAATGTATGAGGGTTTAAAACAGTGAGTCAAACTCTTAAAAACAGAATATAAAGGAATGTTTACATGATAATTAACCATGCTAACAACTCTGATATAGTTAGGAGAAAAACATATGGAATAACTCTAGACCTTACCTGACAAAATTTTAAAATAGAAATAAAAAAAGAAGAAATACTACCTATAGCACAGGAAAAATGGAAAATAACTGTATAACAGAAAGCAGGCACACAAAAAGAAAAAAGTCAGAGAATAAAAATAGAAGTGAACAAGAACAATAGAAATAAATCCAGCCGGGGATTTAGCTCAGTGGTTCTGCTACCTGCCTTGCAAGCTCAAGGACCCGAGTTAGATCCCCAGTAACAAAAAAAGGAAATAAATCCAAATGTATGTGTACTCACAATATAAATGGATTGAAATCAGTGATTATCAGAATGAATAAAGAAATAAAATCTTAGTAATTGTAGCTTACAAACTAAAATACAAATGAATAGAAAAATATGAGACATATCAGTATACTCCCTCAAACAGCCCCCCAAAATAGCTGGAATAGCAATATGAACACAGTAAGAGCATGAAGGAAAATCTAAAACACTAAGTTAATAAATATGCTCTGGAAGGCTTCCTAGAATTAAATGACCTCTCATCTGAGCCTGAAAGGATGAGAAGATAAATAAAAAGGGTAATGATCCAGGCAGAGGGCAGCACACAGAGCCCTGGAAGTAAAGAGAAATGACACTCTGGGCAGGGGGCAAAGAGCACAGGACAGAAGAGAAGAGACAAGGCTGCAAGATACACAGAAACTAGGCAGCCTAGTAACTAAATATTTCTTAAAAGCCAGAAAGTGAATTCTCACCATAAGAAAACAGAATAAAATTATGTTTTATCATTTGTGCTCACCGCTCACCTGTATTCAAAGTCCAACCACTCAATTTTAAGAATCATCTGTAAATTCTACCTCAGCTGTAACTTTCTGAGTAACTCCACTGTCATTTTTGTTCCTATGCCTGAATTCCCATCGTACTTATACTGAAATTGAAAAGAATCACAAGTTGCATTATAATATTTTATGATGCTATCAATTACTTTTTTAAAATTGGATTTTCCTCTACATACCAGACTGTGCACTCTTTCAGCAGAGGAAAAGACATACTTTAAGTATTTTACATCACACCTGTTCCCCAGATCTCAAGCCAGTGAGTGCCTTGGCACTTCACGAAGCTTTGACTAAAATATTTTAACTTCACAAATCCTTACTTCTTCAAAAGATACATACATCAAACTGTCTTTTCTATTAAATGTTTTTGTTTTCACATTTAATTTGTAGCATGCTTCTAACATTTAAAAAGACAGGTAGCCCTTTCCTTTGTAAAACTGTCCCTGTATCTTCTCAGCTGTCCTGTTGATGGCTGGCTGCAGAAGATGGCAGCCCTGGAGCATTTCTGTGCCATCTCCTCGTGGTCCATGTCAGTGGCGGAGGTGGAGCGGGCCCGGAACAAGAGTGCGGGCCCCAGGAGGGGCCAGAGCAGAGGCCCGCCCGGGGGCCGCTCCCCAGCACCGATGCCAGCATTGTGTCCTGTTCCTTCGTCCAGATGGGCAGCTGCCAGAGCTGAGGACGAACATGTAGGGAGGCTTCCCTCCCTCTTTGTAAAGCTGAGGCATGAAGTACAGTCTTGGTCAAATAGACTTTATGGTGATGCTTATTTTATTAACTAAACACATCCTATGGCTTTCACAAAATAATTATGTTCGACCAAAAATTAAGAGCAATCTGTATTTCAAAGGTATGCGTGGTGGTAGTTTTGGAGGCAGGCTGGTTATTTTCTGTAAGGCCAAGTAAATCAGATCTACATAAACATAAAAGAGAAAAACTTACTGCTATGTCGAACCACCATGACACCCACGATTAGAGGTAAAATTCAATGGTTTGCTCACCATTTATAAGCTGCCTCTGTATGAATGACATTGCATATAAGACAGACACTATAGCAGAAATGATAAAGAAGACCTTCTGCAAGAGGTTCCTAATCAGATGGAATAAAAGTACAAGCTGGCAAAGTCAATCTCATTCAATTAGGAGGAGTCCCCACGTCAGTGTCTGCCAACCCTTCTCACTTCCTGACAGTGACAGTGACGGCTGCGTGGCCCAAGACCTGAGGCAACCTGGTGCCTGTGCTACATCCCTGTAGCCTCTCATTCCACCTATCCAGTGGCTACTGCACAGGACAGTGCACCACACAACGTTTCTATCACCACAGGAAGTTCTACTGACTAATGCAGTAATCTATAATTCCATACGCTAGTTTTATAGTTCAGTTCTAATATAAATATTAGCGATAGCTATCAAAAAGCATAATGATAAAAATAATTTGGTAATAAAAGGAACGAATTGCTGATACATGCTACAACATGGATGAATCCCAGTCATGCCAAATGAAAGAAGCCAGTCACAAAAGCCCAAATATATGATTCCATTTATATGAAATGTTCAGAAAAGACACAATTTTAGGGAAAGAAAGTAGATGGAGGTTGTCCAGGGATATGGATGGGAGGAAGACATAAATGCCATCAGGCAGCAGAGCTCTTTTGGGGATGACAGAAATGTTCTAAAATGACTGTGGTTATGGCTGCACAATCTATACTTTAAAAATTACTGGACTGTATACTTAAAAACAGGTGAATAGTATGGTACGTAAGTTATACTTCAATAAAGATGTTAAAATAATAACCGAAATAGTATACTGAAAAAGCACTGAAGCTTTTATGCAATATATTTGTCAAAAATTTTCCACTTTAGCCCCACAAACATATGTTCCCAGAAAATAACAGAAACCAATAAAGAAAAACCTCTTCTACAACAGCACCCAGATACCCAGTCAGGTAACTCTCAACTGGCTTCCAGTGATACAGGAAAAAGCTTCCTTCAGAACAGTTTTATTTCTGAATTTTATACAACATTACACATCTTAAGACGGTCTAAAACTTACAAAAACTAAGTGAAACATTTAACATTCCCAATCACCTTAATTAAGAAATGCTTGCAAAGGATGACCAGTATCTGAGAAATGACATCAAGTGCTGCAGGGAGCATCACTCACTATGTACCTCGCAGACGTGATGGACTTCCAGACCCTGTGTGCTGATGTATTTCACACAATTGTTTCAACCAGGTCTTGTTCTACTGTGCTTTGTGGCAAAGTAGAAAATCTTAAATATCTCAAGAAAGAAAGCAATACTTCTCAGGTGTACAGAACTTTTTTCTTTTTGTTCTTTTTACAGATTTGACTTTTTAAATGATGAAAAAATAAAACTATGCCCACTTTAAACAGAAAATATCTGAAGCACTTCCCCCCTCAATAAACAACCTGTAATAAAGATGTGGAATTGCCTTTCAAGAGATTTTGAAATTGTAGCTATTACTCAACACTTTCAAAGTGTCTTTTTTAGTAATTCTATAATGCATATTTTTATTCAATCCTCAGTTTTAAGCACTTATAAAACTACTGTTCTAAGACTCACTTGTTCAGCAAAGATGGAGATAATTTATATACTACTGTTTCCACGACTTAAAAAAAGGAAATGAAAATGAGTTATGATGCAATTCTCAAGCTAGAGATATACCTTAGATTTCATCTAGATCAACTTACTCCCAAGTAGTTCTCTTGGCAGAGCAGAAAAAAATCCAAAAGAGAAACCATGATTCCCAGGCCAGAGTTCTTTTCACTGCATCCTTTCCTTCTTATCTTAACACACACATGTCAAGATAAGACTCATTTACAAATTCTACTTCAGCCATAACTTTCTCTGGATAACTCAACTGACAAGTTGTTCCTATTCCTGAATTCCTGTAGTAATTATACTTAATTTCAAAAGAATCACAAATGGCATTATACACGCATGCATACACACATTAATAAAAGCAGTTCTTATCCATATAATTCAATCATTATTTAGCCTTTACTTAAAAATAAACTTGATTCATAATTAAATACACTATTCTTTTTCATGATAAATTTCAATCTCGTAATTGTTTTAAATTAACAAAGATTGCAAGATTAAAATATATACTTAAGAGAAAAAGGTTATTTAAAAGTATTACCATCAAAATATGAATTTGTTTTCAACAGTAAATGAATGAGTCAAGTTATCATAAATGTCTGAGGCATCAGGCATATTTAGATATAGCCAATCATATCCATGTGTACAGTATATAAATGTTAATGAAAAGATGCAAATTATACTGGAAAGAATGATTAAATCACAAAAGTAACCAGTTATAAAAAGAAGTTAGTGAATTAATAAAACCAAGGATTAAGATTGCTCTCTCTTAACAATGTATTGGGAAACAAACTTTTCCTTTCAGTTGGCAGAACACAGAATTTTAAGAACAACCTTCAGGGAAATATGCCCCAGGAGCTTCAAATCTTGGCCTACCTATCCCACATGAAAATAACACAGAATCATCAAAAGGAAAAAAGATCACAATGTTGAGACCACATGTCTTCCTGCTCTTGCTCATGCTGTTCATATTCCAATGGGTGTGAATAAAACTTATTCAGACTGCCAGGGAGCTGGAAGTCTGAGAGATAAATGTGATCTAAAGAATATTCCTAACTATCTGCGTAGAAATCTGCAAAGTGTGAAGAAATTTAATCTTTTAAAAAAGATCCCCAAAGGAGTTCTGGGTCTAAATCATTATTTAATGATGCCAAAACCCTGTCATACTTAACACAGAAACAGTCAAAGCTCTGTAATTCATTAAGGAAAAGAAACCGAAAAACAGATTAAAAATCAACTATACTATTTATAAAGATGAAACTTTCTTAGATGCTAATAATTGTTTAATTACTTACTATTTTATCGAAGCCTAGCCAATTGTTCAAAGTGCTACCTAGTGAAGTACTGACTCTTTCATGTATGTGACTCTAAATTCTAGAAAACTCTGCCACTTTTTCTTTGACTATTACCTCTTCTTCATCCCCTCTTTTTTCTCATTTTGGATTACTGGATGATTCTTGTTTTCTCCTTCTTATCTCAACTTTCCTTTCTGCTTTCTCCCCACGCTGCTTGCAAGCTAATTCCTTCAGGGTGTTCTTCAGTTCACAAATTCTTTGTTCAGTCATGTCTAATCACACTTCCACCCAACCTTAAATGTTTTCTTTTCAGAGACAATATTTTTTCATTACTAAAAGTTCCATTTGTCCTGCTGCGAATTTGCCTAGACATTCTGTATAATGTCTGGTTTTCTCATTACATTTTTATTTATCAAGTAATTCCCTAATGGAAGTTCTGATAGGTCTAGTCACTGTTTGCTATGCCTACTGAACATTTGCTCCTAAGAGACTGTTTCTGGGTATATTATTAAGTTAGTTTGGGATTGTGACTCTTGGTAAGTGGGACTTTATTTGTGAATCCATGTGGCTTGGATTAGGAGCTATGCCCTTCCAGAATAATGGCTTCTGCCAGGTAACCCAGAGGGATTATGAGTCCAGGGCCATTTTACTTCTACCTATGGATTCTCAGAAAATGCAAATACTATAAATTTGAACCCCAAAGCCTGATGAGGAAAAGTCCATGAGAGAAAATTTTCAAAGGAACAGGCATTACTATTCTACACAGATCCAAAGTTTTAAAAATATGTGTTTGTTATTATGTGGCACTGAATTCCATGCACATGCTTATGACTCTCACATTTCTTTTCTTATCTTCAAGTCAGACTGTGCTCCTACTTCAACTCTTACAACCAACTGGACATCTTCCCTTGAAAGCCTATTTAATAAGCATCTCATATTTCACCACAACCAAAGCTGAACCTAATCCTTTATTTCCCTTTCCCTATCCTTCCATCCCCTCTAATTAAACCTCTGTTCCTCATCTCAGCAGGTCCAGTCATCCAGCTCAGGCCGAGTGGTGGATGTGGCTTCACTTCCCACTCACAGGTCCAGGTGCTGCTGACACTGGGCGATTCCCCTTTTCTGCACTGAAGCAAAACTTAATTTAAAGGGTTTCTTGTATAATACTATATCCAGTAGAGAAGAGAAGCCTTACCCATCTGCTACTGATGCTCTTAATGACTAGAAGACCTCAGTTTTGGTTTTTCAAATGCAAGTACACAAAGGAGGTTACATAAATTGAATACAGTTAGGTCTTGATACCAGCATACTCTTAGGGTCTGTCCCATTCAATCCAGTGTTGGGAAAGCATGAGTAAAATGCTTCCTGTAAGTCACCATGAATATGGCTGTATCTTAGCTCTAGGATAAAACCCTCACAGACTGAACTGAAAAGCTCAACATTGGTATTCAAGGTCCTTCTTACACACTATGCTCTCAATGCAGCTGGAACTACCTGCTGGTAGTTGTCTCATGACATCCTCCTTCAAAGATTGTGTCTGTACTGTTCACATTACTTGGAATGTCCTTCTTTCTTGCTCTTTTGAAAGGCCCATTTATTCTACAAGGATCAACTCAAATACTACCTTATTTGCATGGCTGTCCCATTGGGCAGCTTGTACCACCAGTGGTACAAATGGATCTAATCACTTTTATTGGTCTTTTTACTAAAAAAATTAATTTTAAGAAAAACACCTGATGGGATAGTCATGTATGTACTATCAGCGGTTGAAGCTGTCCAGCAGCAAGATAAATTATGACCCCATGGTAAATGTGTTAATAACATCAACATCCAAATTTTTCTGTGCTTATAAACGCTAAGGAAAAGACAGGTATGGTAGGTAGCACATGCCTGTATTCCTAGCACTCAGAGAGGCTGAGGCAGGAGGATCCCACATTCCAGCCTGGGCAACATATTAACTTAGTGAGACCCTGACTCAAAATAAAAAGGCCTGGGAGTTCAGCTCAGTGGGAAGGTCTTCATTTCAATCCCTGATACCAGAGTAGTTTCTATCTCAAATTATATCTCCAGGACAGTATGTACAACTTTAAAAAATACATTACAAAAGTTTCAAACATACCCAAAGGTAGATGAGGAAAGGTAATATATCTGTATAGAAAAGACAGAAAAAAAAATGCTTGAGTCTTTCCATTTATTACCAGTTTTCAAAATGAGTTAATTTCCTGGCAGCCTCCAAAGCTGACCAATTATTATTAGTTTGTTTTTCTTTAGTATTATTGTGAACTTAAGGCTTAAATATACTTAATGTGTATTTCAAAGACTAGTTATTATCCTTATCAGTCCTCAAACTGTCCTATCTTCAGCTCTTGTCCTGTAAGATGCCTTTGGGAGTTTCTGATACCTTCCTTCCTTTCTGAGCTGACAAAAGATTCCAAGCTCATATGTAGATTTCTTGCCCAATACCTGGAAGTACCATTCTTCAAAGAGCCTTCATTCACTTTAGTGGGAACCGGTATTTTGAGACTACAGTATGGCTACTGGGTATTCATTGCTACTGGATCAGTCCTTTCCAGACACTGCTAGGGAGACATAAAAAAACTACCATGACAGAGTCTTTCCTTAGCCTTAGCTATCTTTCATCTGTTTCTTCTTTAGATTTTTTTTTTTTTTTGGTACTGGGGATTGAATTCAGGACCTTGTGCTTCCTTGCGAGGCAGGCAGCAGTGGCACCACTGAGCTAAATCCCAGGCCCCACCCCTGTTTCTTCTTTAAACTACACCAATAGTTCAGGTTTCAATGCTATTTCAAACCTTCATTTGTTTTACTCCATAAAATACAAATAAAGGACAGCTTAACATTACCAAAACAACAACCATTATATATGATTACTCTAAAGCTTAGGCTTATTATTTTTGTTGTTGTTGTTGTTAGACCTATTTTGTCCTTCAGTTACAACCTACTGCAAAAATATATTCAAATTAACTAACATTTGAAATAGAATCTTTCAGCTGGGATGAACTGAAACAGGGTCCTGTAAGTAGAGTTGCTGGGACAGAAGGTGAATATAAATTTAATATTTTCTAGAAATTATCATTCTTTTCCCCAAGGCATAGACTGCTTTGCATTTCTTTAAGCAGTAATTCAGAGTATCTGCTTCCCTCCATACCACAACAGCAGAAAAATGAGTTAAACTTTTAATTTCTGTCATATGATCAGTAAGAAATGGTATCTCTGTGTGGTATTTATTTGCATGGTTCTAGTCATATCAGTATAAAAGTTAAGTGTCCTTTTCTGGTATAAGAGCCATTTACCATTTTTCTGTAAACTATCTGCTCATTTATCTTCCCAATTTTTCTATTGAGTCTTATTTTTCAAAAATTAATTTTATTGGTACATTTTAGGTATACAACATAATGACATTCATCATTGGAAATCTGCACCTCTACATAATCTCTCTTGGTTCTTATTTTTTCCCCATTTCCCTGCCCTCCCTGCAACTCCTCCATCCCTGCCTATTTACAAAGACTTTGTTTCTATTTTTTCATTTTCTCATATTAATTAAATTCCCTTCTTTCCTTTCCTCTACCCTTCCCATTTCCCCTTCCCCTTTGCCTCTTTTCTTCCTATTTCACATTATCTATTATACCTTTTAGTCCTTGTTTAAACTTTCAGTTTCTCACACTAGAGAAACTATTTGGTATTTACACGTGTGTCCTATTTATTTCACTTAAGAGTATCGCCTCAATGTGCATCCACTTAGCTACAAATGTCTCTAATTTCTCATTTTTTATGGCTAAGTAGTACTCCCATTTTGTAAAAAAAAACCTCATTTTCTTTATCCAGTCTCCAGTTGATGGGGAATTGGGCTGCTTCCAAGTTTTAGCTATTACAAATTGTGCTGCTATGAACAAGGGTGCACATATATTACTTTAGTATGATTCTTTTAATTCTTTGGGGAAGATACCCAGCAGGGGAATAGCTGGGTCAAATGGGACTTCCAGTCTTAGTTCTTTGAGGTATCTCCATACTGATTTCCACAGTGGTTGCACCAGTCTACACTCCCACCAGCAGTGGAGCAGGGTTCCTCTTTCCCCACAGCCCCGCCAGCATTTGTTATTGGTTGATTTGATGATAGCAGCCATTCTTCCTGGGGTGAGGTGAAATCTCAACGTTGTTTTCATTTGCATCTCTTGAATGACAAGTGATGCTGAACATTTTTTCATATGCTTATTTGCTATTTCTACTTCTTTGTCTGAGAAATGCTGCTCATTTCAGCGGCCCATTTTTGGATTGGGTCTTTAAATTTGGGAAGTCTGATTTTTTAAGTTCGTTATATATTCTGGATAGTAGACCTTTGTCTGAGAAACAGCAGGTGAAAAATTTTTTTCACATTGTGGGTTGTCTCTTCACACTGTTGGTGGTTTCTCTTGCTCTGCAGAAGCATTTTTTTTTTTTTGGTACCAGGGATTGAACTTGGGTCCTTCAGCTTTTGAAGAGAAGCTTTTTAATAAGAGATCACACTTGCTGATTGTTTGTGCTAGCTAATGGGCAACTGAGGTTTTGTTCATAAAATCTTTTCCTACACCAATGTCTTTAAGAGTTCTACTTAACCTCTGTTCCAGACAGTTCAGCATTTCTCTTTCAATATTTAGATCTTTAATCCATTTCAATTTTATTTTGGTGCATGGTGAGAGATATAGTTTTAATCTTTGCCAAACTGAAATCCAATTTTTCCAGCACCATTTATTAAAGAGGCTGTCTTTCCTCCAGTGAGGGTGTTTGGCTCCTTTGTTGAAGATGAGGTGGCTGAGTGTGTCTGGAGTTCTTTCTGCATCTTCTCATCTGTTCCACTGGTCCTCAGGTCTGTTTCTTTGCCAGTACCATGCTGTTTTTATCACAGTAGCTTTGTAGTAGAGTTTCAAGTCAGGGGTTGTGATACCCCCTGCCATGTCTCTGTTGCCTAGAATTGCTTTTGCTATTCTAGGTCTCTTCTTGTTCCAAATGAATTTTTGGATTGTTTTCTCAAGGTCCATGAAGTATGCTACTGGAATTTCAATTGGGACTGCACTGAATCTATATAGCAGTTTTGGAAGTATGGCCATTTTCACTATGTTGATTCATCCCACCCAGGAGCAGGGGATGTCTTTCCATTTTCCGATATTGTCTTTAATCTCTCTTTTCAGAGTGCTATAGTTTTCAGAGAGGAGGTCTTTGATTTCTTTTGTTAGGTTGATTCCTAGGTATTTCAGTTTTTTGGATGCTATTGTGAAAGGAATTGTCTGCCCTATTTCTCTCTCAGTGAGTCTGTTGTTCGTGTACAGGAAAGCTATTGATTTTTGTGTGTTGACCTTGTATCCAGATACTTTGCCGAATTTGGCTATTAAGTGTAAAGACTTTTGGTGGAGTTCTTGAGGTCTTCTATATAGAGTATCATGATCCGGGGATTTAGCTCAGTGGTTCCACCACCTGTATTGCAAGCGCAAGGTCCCGAGTTCAATCCCCGATACCAAAAAAAAAAAAAAAAAAAAAAAACCAACAAAAAAATAAAAATTAAGAGCATCATGTCATCTGCAAATAATGACAATTTGACTTCTTCATTTCCTATTTTTATTCCTTTTATTCCTTTCTCTTGTGTAATTGCTGTGGCTAATGTTTCCAAGACTATATTGAACAGGAGTGTTGATAGTGGACATCTTTGTCTTGGTCCTGATTTTAGTGTGGAGGATTTCAGTTTTTGACCATTTAGTATAATATTGGCTGTTGGTTTTTCATAGATGGCTTTTATCAGATTGAGGTAGAGACCATCTATTCCAATTTTCTGTAGGGTTTTTATCATAAATGCGTGTTGGATTTTGTCAAATGCTTTTTCTGCATCTATTGAGATGATCATATGGTTTTTGTCCTTGGCTCTATTGATACAGTGTATTACACTGATTGATTTGTGTATATTGAAGAATCCCTGCATCCCTGGGATAAATCGCACTTGGTCAGAGTGTATGATCTTCTTTACGATCTTCTGCATTCTACTGGCCAGTGTTATATTAATTAAGGATTTTTGTATCTATGTTCATTAGTGAGATTGGCCTACAGTTTTCTTTTTCAGTTGGGTCTTTTTTGCTTTGGGGATCAAGGTGATGCTTGCTTTCAGGAATGAATTCGGGAATATTGCTTCCCTTTCAATTTCATTGAAGAGTTTAAACAGTAGTGGCAGTAGTTCCTCTCTAAATGTCTTGTAGAATTTGGCAGTGAAGCCATCAAGACCCAAGCTTTTCTTAGTTACTAAGTTTTTAATTACATTTTCAATGTCATTGATTGATTCCATCATGTTCCTCAGCTCCTCTATTTTTTTTAAATCTGTGTCCTCTCTAGATTTATTAATCATGTCTTGCACTATGGGCACAATTTCTGCTGTTATCTGAGAAATTATTTCTGATTTCATTTTTTCCAGATCCTTTTTTGTTGCCAGTTCAGGGAGCCCAGGTGGTTGAATATCAGATTGTTCCATCTCATTTCCCTTTGGGGTTGGTTTAGGTGATCTGGAAGTCTGGTTTTGAGACTTGTTTATGTGTCTTCTCATTTCAATATTGGGGGGGGGGGTTGCTGTTGGCACCCGCTGTTGGCACCCGCATGGCTCACCTTGGCACTGGGGGCGGTGGTATGGCTGCCCAGAAGGCTCCTCCTCAGTACTGGCGTGGCTCTGCTCCTTGGCCTGCTTCTCAAATTTTGATGTGCCCATGGATCACCTGGTTATCTGAAAGCTCAAAGAAGGGTCTTCACATTTAGTCCCTGGTAGGCCAGAATGGTCTAATGTTGGCCAATGCTAATTCCACAGTGAATTACACTCTGGAATTTCAGAGAGAATTATAGGTGAAGGCAGCTTCACAGAGCCAAAAGTTGGGACTGAGTCAATGCACTTTGTAGACATTTCAGTCCATTACCAGTTGGCTCCAAAGCAGAGTGGCACATAGAAGAGGGGCATTGCAGAGGAGAAACAGTTGATAATGTCCACATGGTAGCAAAAGCAACAAGGGTGATAGTCTTATTCTTATAAACTACAAATACTCTTTCAGTTTATCACTTTTTTACTTGACTTACCATGTTTTCAGCTACAGAAAAGTTACTATATTTATTATCAAATTTATCAATCTTCTCCCAATTGTGTCTCCATTTTGAGTTACAGAATGTCTATTCTACTTCCAGGATCAGCAAAATTTTTCAATTATTTTCTAGTATTTATAGTATATGGTTGTTTTTTGGATTGTTAAGTATCTAATTCATGTACAATTTATCCCTGGCAGTACAGAAACAATAAATCTAGTATTCTCTTCATTAAACACTAAAATCCATGTATATTTACTTCTCATTTTCTATGCAGTTTCATTAGTCTGTCTTTTTAAGCAGCAATCTCAGTTTTAATTTGAGAGCCTTAATAATATATTTCAATAACTAGTAGGCTACCAGCCTCTCCTCTACTGTTCTCCCTTTAGGGGCACTCCTCATTATTCTTACTCATTTGTTCTTTCCAATGAAATTTATAATCAACTTGCTTAGCTACAAGAAAACACACACACATAGAAACACACACACACACACACACACACAGTTATAATAGTTAAAAACCAAGGGATTAACAAATTTATAGTGTTGAAAGTAAAAGCTAGAAAGAAGGACTAAAATTTGGAAGAAAAACCCGTTCAAATATTTTACCATCTTGACCTTGTGAAGAGACACAGGGCAAACCCAGAAAACTTTGTTCCGTGAACATGGGACATTTTTATTCAAACAAATTTTCATTAACTATCAAGAAATACAATTTATTTATATCATGCATTTTGTAATATAATACATTAGAAAAAGTGAAAATGGTCAAATAAGAAAGCACAGAAAACATCAGTAATGTGCTTGCTCACCTTCCTTTTTCAGCCACTTCACAATGTTTCCTTCTTCCATCGTAGGAGACAGGGATGGCATTAGTATCTTAATAGGATCAACTGAAATTGAAAAAAGAAAAGGTTAGACACACACACACATATACAAAGGGTAACTCATGAAGCATCAATATTAGTTCAACTAAGGGTCCAGTAAATGCTATAGAAAAACTAAAATGTCCACTTTGTTTTTAACAAAACTCATTTTTGGAATATTTTCAGCTTCCCAGTCTGGGAGGACTGGTTCCCCAGTCTTTTATGCATAGTTTGAAGCTAAATGTTACAAGTTTAAAAAAAAAAAAGAAAAATAATTTGATTTAGATTTTATCTCCTTCTCTCCTTGTTTCTGCAAAAAATGTTTACAGATAAAATGACCAAAAGAAAAGGCAAACAAACAAACAAAAAGGGAGAACAAAACAGGGTTCTCATGAACTATAGCAGAATAATCAAGATCAGACTTTAAGAAACTTGTTTTTATTTTCTTATAATATTATACTATGCAATATTCAAAGCTTTCTGTGAGTACGTATCAAAGGAAAAGTTTGCTTTCTCAAGGATAATCAAGCAAGAGGACATAAAGGATTTAAATGATACCAGATTTTGCTCCCTCAACGGGGGATCCAAAAAGGCAGGTCTCACCTCAACACTGAGATTTCTCAGTGAAACATTACTAGTCTTTCCTTAGCCCCAAAGTAGACATTATGTATCTGTACAGCTGGGCTTCCCAATTGTCATTCACAGTCTAGGACCAATCCAAACAGCTCCCAGCTTTTAGATTACAATTTATATAAAGTTTATACTTATAAAAATATCATGACAACAAATCATGTCATCTGAAGTCTTTTCAGAACCTATTCTCTCAACTTATTCAATTTTCAAGACTCATACAAGTAAGACATTGTAGTGTAGCTAACCTGTTTAAAATGTGGAAAAAAGACGAAATGGGGTTTCTTTTTTGTCTGTTAACATTTTAAGGCTAAGAGTATGAGTAATAACACTATTTTTTTTTTTTTGCAGACAAGCCAATACCTAAATCTTTATTGCCATCTATAATAAACCTTTCTGATCCTTATTCCCCTGTAATGGGAAAGGAATGTAAATAACAAATCCAGCTTTGCTTCGTTCTTAAGTCTGTTCAGTTTCTATAATGGATGGATCCAGTAGAATTTTGTCAGTTTTCTTTGCTGCCAACCTCTGGGATGTTCCATCCTTCAGTTTTGAGGAGCCCTTTTCTGGGAGGCACTGCTTTCACTGCTACTGAAGTAGCTCGGTTTGAGTTGTATTTTGACAAAATCTGGAGAACATCTTCTGGAATAGCAGTTACCTCTGGAGGTGTGGGTGTTCTGAGCAGATTCTCATAAGATGAAATTGTAGGAGAGGAGAGGTTTGCAAAATTCTCCAAGCACTGATATGAACTTAAAACTAATGAAGTACAATCTTTAACTTCAAAATCATTTGATGAACTGTGTTTCTGATAATGCATAGTTTGTGGGTACCAAAGCTGTATTGTTCTTTGTAGAAGGAACTTTCAAACCAGGAGTGCAGAACGTAGGTGTCAAAGGGGAATCTGTATACTTGGTATCTCTTTTTTCCAACTGCTGCATTATGGGGCCAGGAGTGGCAAAGCTATTATCACTGATCATGGGTTCTGTTTCTACAGCCATCTCACATTTGATAGTCTTCATATTTTTCAGTCCTATTGAATAATCTTCATGTAGACACATAGTATATTCAGAGATACCAAAATGCTCTAATTTAGGAGTTACTCAAAATCATCCATCTTTAGAGCACATTTTGGAGTTTTTAGAATTTTAACTACTGACTGTCTGGTAGGTAGAGTTTCAATTATGGGGTCTTCCTTGTGGTTGCTTACAGCTTGTGGAGGATTTGGTAGAACCTGAGATATCATATACTGCTCCAGTCCAAAATCTACAAGCTGTGGACTATGCAGAGGCTCCTCAGAAACTGAACCACCTGGGACAGACAGATCAGACAGGTTGTCCTTCCCACGAGGCTTTTGAACATGATCACAGCTAGCCATCTTTGGAGTAGAATCAGTGATTTCTTGTTCAGAGACTGAATTTTCCTTGACACGTGGATTATATCCATACTTCTGGAAAAACTCTCCTATTTTTATGATATCCGTTGCTTTTTTTTTCATCAGTAGTTTTGTTGCCTTAATAAAACCAATGCTTTCTTGACTTTCCAATCTTGCTTTATCAAGAAGAATATTAACATCATCCTTCAGAGCCCAGACTTCTGAATGAAGGTCATGTAAAATCCTCATTGGATCATCTTCAAATTCGCTGTCCTCTCCGTCCAGCACTTGCTGCAACCGGGCCATCTCGCAGTCTAGCATGCTGGCCAGGAACTGCAGTTTCCTACAGAAGGCCTGGATTAGGTCCATGGATGAAGGCGACCGAACCAGGGCCAGCACTCGAACTTCCCACCACCCCGCCACTGGTTTGAATTTGTAGGCGCCAAATAACACTAATGTTAAATGAAGTTAAAGATTTCCTTGAGGAAACTGAACAAATTTTACTATAATTTGACATGAAGAACTCCTAGGACTTCATGTTAAAGGCACTTCTATTCCTTTCAAATATAGTACACACAGTTAGAAGAAAGCTCCTGTCCACTCTCCACTTCTCCTTCACTCCTCTCTAAAAGTCTGGAGAAAATATATGTACCTGCTTCAGCTGTCTTCAATTTCTAAGAACTTCCTTCCATCTACAGGAAGTCTGCAGGCATTTTTTTCTCAGCTTCTATGAACTGGGCATCAATGAACCTGTCTTTCAAAGGCAAAGTGACACACAGTACACTTTTCTCTATTCCTTCCATCAGGGGCTACTGGGTGTGAAGCACCAATTCACTTACATGAGCTTTCTTTGTATACACACACCTCCCCTGACACAAAAAGCTCATAGCCCAAATATGAGGTTGTGCTGGGGATCCCACCTATAGTTATGTTCTGGGTTATGTTCAAACTAACCAGCATTAAGACACCATCCAGCCAGCCATCCCTGTCTGTCTGACTCAAGTGTTTCTTACAAATATGGTACATCAATCACCGGTTATTTGCAGCCTATTTTCCCAGAAACTCAAACACAGCAAATCAGACATACTAACTCCACATATGCATTTTTAATACATCTAATAAAATATCCAACAAAACCTTTCCCTACCCGACATACAGAATTCTAATATGAAGAAACCATTTTTTACTACTGACAATGAATAATTCAAATGAAGAGAACAGATAATCTTTAATAACATTATATATTAGAAACATGAACGGAAAACAGCTACAGTGAGTCTCCCATCTCCTAATTTACTATTAAAACATATCACTACTTTAGAAAAGAGTACACAGGCCATCCAATTCCTGTCTACTATGACTCTAAACAATCATCACTGCAACAATTTTATTTAATTGCCAAGCTACCTCTAGTTGAAAGGCATATTATAATTAATTATAGCTTTAAAAATTCTTAGTAAAATACATTCTTGTGGGCTAAAATAGGCACATTAAGAAAGACATTAGATAGGTACAAAATAACACAAACTCCTATGTATAACATCAGTGTATCAGTGTCACTACTGGAATACCAAATCCTTGAATGAACTAGAAATTAAGGAAATGAGCTTAGGGAAAATACACACACACACGTAAAACTGTAACATTAGTGCTGCAACTCCAAATTCAAACCATAATAATCTTATACTTGCAATTTTAGTAATTCTTAAAAAGTGCTCAAAGGTAACACAGTAAACACTTTGAAATAATATAATGATCTTTTAATTGCCTAGACTATGCTGTGTGACTATTACTGGGCTGGGAAACTTAGTGACTTGCCAAGACCTATTCTCAAAAAATAAAAGTGGTCAGAGGGACAGGGTATAGCTCAGTGGAAAGGCCCTTGGTTCAATTCCCAGTACCCTCACCCCCAAAAAGTAGAACTAACTCAACCCCCAACAGTTACTTTTTAAAAAATTCATAGTGACAAAGTGATTCATAGTGACATAGATTCTTTTTTTTTTTCAAGACAAAAAGATCCCTATCTTCTAGAAAGTATCACGGTAAGAAGCCAGCCTCTTTTTTTTTTCAGCCTCTTTTTGAAAAGCACAGCTTTGAAATAAGAAGTTATAATATGTTGCTTCTGTCAGAAAGTTCAAGTCTGGGATTATGAAACAGACAGAATATTTCATAATCATATACATATAAAATTTATCAAATAGAGCTCCACCTCAAAGAAGCAAAATAAATGAACCACAATGATTCTGCAGTACATCCAGATTCTAATTTATGACAAATACTAAATCAGTTCTCTCAAAACAAAGTCTCTCTTCAATATTTTTATACTTTGGTTCAGCTGCCATGATACAATTCGTATTTATTTTATGATTCTATCTAGTATCTTTCACCTAAGAGACCCTCACATTTCCATTAGTCCCTAAATTAAGCACTGTATTGTGAAACTCTGCATTTATTAAGCACTATTTTTCAAATCACATCAGGAACCTCAAAAATTTTCATATCTTAAAAAGAAAAAAACATAATCATTCTTCATATAGTCACCCTTCAAGGATGAATTGAAACAGCTTCTGAGAATAATGATAATGAAGTATGAAAATTCTGTAATAGATCACTATCCTTCCTCTGAAATGAAGGTGACAAAAACCAAAGAAAGATATTCTTGACATCTCCATTACTCATACTATTGCTCGATTGATTATTCTGGCTTATTATGGAGACAAAAATGGGCAATAGATCCTCCTCTTACTCTAACCAATCTATCCTCAGCCCTTCATGCTAGAAAAACAATTTTAAAACTAAGAATTTATTAATAACAGTACATATTTCATTCTAGGATATCCTCTTTGGATTGGCACATTATATACAACTCTTCAAAATCCATTTTTTTCTGATGGGAAAGTAATTATATAATCATAACATCAGCTTTCAGTAACAGTGCTACAGATAATTGATATCTGCCCTTTATGGCTGCTATCAACTCTTAAGATAGTGTGAGTTTTTCAAGAATCCCTAGGATGGAATTTTAACCTGCACTTGTATTATTTAATTTTCATTAGAAATTAATTACAGCCTCCCTCTTCATTCTAATAAGCAGTAAATTCCACCATTACCCTTTCAAACTATAAAGGTCTTGAAGCGTAGTCTTTCCTACTACTATCAACACTCCTACTATAGGTAGGAACAAGGAACTAGAATAAAGGAAATGTGATCTTTGCTCAAGTGGCACAGGATACTTCAATTAATACTCAAAAGTATGCAAAATTTAGAGTTTAATTCTTTTGTAGTAATATAGAATTCTGTTTCTTTTTACACAGCTAACAAATTATATCTAATTTACTTGTGAAGTCTATTCTGTAGCAGTTATAAAACATTAAAAATGTTGAGGTAACTTTGTTATATATTTTAATAGTTTATATTTAAGCTTACTAATTTTAAAAGTTAAAAATCTCACAAATCATTAGAACTGTCATTATCTCTTAATTTCTTTTTGCCTCAATAGAACAACACAATAAATTACAATTGCTTATACACTGTGCTGCTTTACCTGCCATCTCAGTAATCTTTCACTGGATTTTACAGTTTCTCCAAGCAATTTCTGTATTTCTTTGAATATGCTCTTCCAATTTTCCTACAGCATAATTCTTTAATTTCAAATATGGCACAGTAATCTAATTCTAATTTCTTGTTCCCTAAAGTACTGCTTTTATCCTAAGAAGAAAATGCTCATATTAAAGATTTAAATTGATGACACATACATAAATTCTAAAAGGTCTCCATGTTAAAGAAGAAATTAATATAAGCAAACTCTAAAAATACAAATGCAGAACAAATTGTTCTATGGTTATAACATGAAGCAGATCTAACCTCCATTACTCTGACTAAATTAATTAAAGAAATTCAGCAGTTTACATATGGCATAGCTTAAGTGTCATGCTCTCTAGTCCATTTATAGAACTATAATGCAAGCACACAAAAATTGTGAAATGAAGGTAGATGAAATGAAGAAATAAATTACCCAGTACGTTCTTAGTGTGGCTCCCTGTCCCTAACATTAATTTGTTTATCCTCTAATAGGGAGAACATTCATTTAATTACCTCTCATTCTGCTGCAAGAACTTACTAAATAAATTGAACCTTTAAAATTGCTGTTCAACTAAAACAATTCTGCCATCTGCAGGCTGGATGAAATAAAGTGGAATGAGAGGCAAGCAATTTAAAAATCAGCACCAAGGCACAGAATATTAAAATTGTAGCTCTGAATAAAGATACTAAGGTTTTTTTTTATTACTATGCATGCTTAAAATATAAATTTTCTTTGTTCAAAGTTATCTTGGTGTAATACTGGTATAAAAAGACTGAATGTCTATGGCCGAAATAGAAATGAATACACAACAGGTTGTGTGAAAGCAGCATTTACAGGTCTTGCTTGGCACATCAAGCAACATGTAAAAGATAACCCTCAATCTGAATGTGGCATAATCCCATTTTGATATGGCCAACTTACACATACACAAAGACTAAAAGACATACTCCAAAGTGACAGTAGTAGTTATTTGTAGCTAGTGCTATTATAGGTGCTTTTTATTTATTTCACATAAAATAATTTTCTACAATATGTTTATCCAGTTTCACCCCCTCCTCAAAACTTAACCTAATACTAGGTAAAAAAGTGTGCTTTTTGTTTTGTTATTTTTAAACAGCAACCAATAAGGACACAAAGAAGGAATAATGACATGCAACTTTGGAATGAAAAAAATAAACGAGTAATTGAATAAAAAGTACTCCTTAGAAAGCTGAATCTTAAGCCAGGGAAGATTTGGGTGACCCTGAGAAACAGTTTGGTACCTGGATCCCTCCCTCCAGTGCTAGGTAACAACCCCATCCTCATTGAGTAGAAAATTGGATTACTTTCTCTGGAAAGGGAAAGAAGGGGACCTTTGGAAAGAGGTTCAACCCACACAGCCAGCATATTTACAAACTACAAGATTAAATTAATCAAAAACTTAGCTGATAATACTGACATTACAGAAAACTGTGTAAAACACAACTAGGTGGTGTGGGACTTATTTGCAAAAGTTATACAGAAAACCAAACAAAAAATTGTTTAAAAGCAGTAAATTCTGTAGAAAAAGCAAAAAGGTAACAAGCAAAATGAGACAATACGTGACAACACTCAGTTGTACACAGTATTTGTTTAGTAAAAATAATGAATATGAATTTAACAAAGAATTACAAAATGATGACACTGGCTAGGGAAAACATAGAGGATCTCCAGATCATCAATAGAGAAAGTCTAAAACACAAATAAGGAGGTGAGCAAATGCCAGAAGAAAGATCAGAGGTGGAACTTGCTGCTTCTGAGAAAGAACACTGGAGAAGTGGAGAGAGATGGGGCAGAGACTCACTGTACGGTTATAAGCCTTCAAGGGCTATTGGGCTATTTAAAATATATGCATATATTACAGTGCTATAAATGATAGCTTATTATTTAATAAATATATAAATGTTAATAAAATAATTTTTTAAAACTTGAGAAGCAGGATACTATAGTTATTTTGAGAGCAAGCACTGGGGCCAAAAATTTCAACCTGCCTTGGTTCAAATTACAAATCTACCCCTGCAAATTACTTCATCCTTCTGGGTCTCAGTTTTCTCTTCTGTGACATGGTAATTGGTATAGAAAAATAAATAAAATAACACTTGCAACAGATTTACAGAGAGGCCCTGACAACGAGTAAACCTCAAAAATGTCAACTATTACTGACATTACAGAAACGATGAAGAGGATGGATTCCAAAGGCAGCCTGACAGTTGGCCACATGTATCACAATGTTGTATAATATTGTAGGATATCACAGTTCCTTCCTGCAGTAATGAGCAGTGGATTCACAGGTTTCTTTCACCCTCCTAGCCTAAACTTGAAGTTCCTTCTTATCCTTACCTTTACCCAGCCTTTTCTCAAGGCTGAAGTGCACTAACTCGTGATCTCTATTCTAGTTGTGGTTCACATTCGCAAAGGACACTCTTATTAAAATAAATGGCAAATGTTTTATCATTATGCAGTCTTACTATTCAAAAGCAGAGCTAAAAGCCAAATTAGGAGTCTGACTAAATGCCCAAATTAATGAGCCTTCAAATTTTAAGTACAAAGCGAAGACCTAGAGACCAGCTCTTTCTAAGTCTGGTCTTCAACCTCACAGTGAGGGAGAAATGGAAAGGCTTACAGCTAGAGATCTGCATTTCTAAAAGACCATTTCATGGCACAAAAGTGGAATGGAAGAAGAAAAAGACAAAAGACATGTTTATTTGTCTCTGTATTATTTATTTTACGATATTTATTCAGCACCTACCAGGCAGCTGCAAGTTAGGCATTCTTCTAGGGGTTGAATATATCAAAAATGAACAAAACCAGGTAAAAATCCCTAGTCTCGTGGACCTTTCATTCTAAAGTAGAGAATAAACTAAGAAAAGAAAGGAAAGTGAGCTGAGCAGAGTGGAGGAAGCCAAGCTTATATGTGATGAAGAGCCCTCTAAACAGAGGTAGCAGCAAGCACAAATGAATGAGTAGAATTTTCTTGTCAAGTCCAAAATACACCAAGCAAGCCAATATGCAGAGTGGAATGAGGGAAAGGGGCCTTGGGAGAAGTGGAGGTCAGAGAAGTAAAGGGCGTTTATTTCACACTGGGCTTGGTAAACCACAGTAAGGAATTCCAATTTTCTTCTGAATATAAGTGAAGCCCTTGGAGGAGTTCCGCAGGAGAGTGAAAAGATCTGACTTACAATTTAAAAGCAGCACTGTGAACGCTGTGGTCAGAAGAAATACCCTAAGCTCACTCTAGTTGGTCTCCTTTCAGTCTCCTGCCTCTGCTGCCCATTAGCTGAACGGAACTGGAGGCCAAGTGCAAGTAGTTCAAACCCTATGGAGAGAAGGATAAAAGGGAGATGACTCCCCTACCCACCTGACTCATCTCCCATTCATCATTATTCTTTGTTTCCATCTCAGTTTGAGCACTTACAGCAGCAAGCACTGTACTGTGTACACATGTGGCAAGATGATGGTGAGGACATCTACTGGGACACTCCTGCAGTCATCTAGATTAGCAGTGGTGCAGCTTGGACCAGTGTGGTTGGCAGTGGTAGGAGTGGTGATGAGTGCTCAGATTACATAAAGTAAAGCTAACAGGAATCCCTAACAGACTGGATATGGAATATGAAATAAGGAGTAAAACATAGCTCTACTTAGTAGCACAAGGGAAAGAATGAAAAGCAGAACAAAGCCTGGGGATGTAGCTCAGTGGTAGGGAGCAGCCCTGAGTTTAATACTCAGCACAGGGCGGGGGTAAGGAGTGGAAAGCAAATTTAGATGTCACAGCTCCAAAAAGAAAACCTTTCTTCCTATAAAATGTGCCCTAGAGGTCTTAAAAACTACGCAGACTTCATTCCTCAGCTACTCAAATGAAAGAAAACTCATTTAAAACAGGCCAGTTAAAAAGATCCTGCTTTCTTGTAGTCACCAACATATATGTATCTACTAATCAGTCATTTATAGGTGAAAATTATATATTAAAATGCATCTTTCTTGTTCTCAGATCTGTTATATCCTTGTAAAAAGCACACCTATTTTCTGTAGGAAATGGACAAAATGTTTATGGATAGACTGGAGACTAGATGCTATTTATGGGTAAATTATAGGAGAATCAGAGTCCCTTAGAATCACATACACAATTTTGTATGTAAACACTTTTCTAAAAAAAGTGGTAAAGCTTTTCAACAGTTTTTAAACAGATTTGTGCTCCTCTAAAAGTCAATGTGAGTAGATGCCTAAGCAAACTGCCCTGAATGATACATTTACCAATCCCAATTTTTCCCCAGAAATGTTTCATGTAATAGAAGTCCCTATTTATACAGTTACAGAAATGCATGAAGTAGATCACTAGCCACAATACATGTACTGCCTAGCCTCCAAAATCACCGTACACCCTATTTTGTTTAGGGGATCTTGATTCTTTTGCATACTTTTACAAAGTATCCAACAGCACATTTGAAAGGAGGCCAGCTGGAATTAAGTAAGTCACTGCTGTGGAACATATTTCCTCTGAATGAAATAATCCCAATACTTCATCTCAGCTAGCAGTACTGGTCTTCGTATTAAACCATAAGACTAAAATCCCACATGAAGATTTTATTTTGCAGTTCTGGAACATGGACAAAAAGAAATCATCACTCTACTTTGTCTAGCAAAAGAAATAAATACACATAATATTTGGGGAATTTACACATTTTGTTGTAAAAAAAAAGCAAATAAAGATAATAATAAAAAGGAATCTTCAAGAGTATATTATCATAGCTGAGTGTGGTGGTACACACCTGTAACCCCAATACTGTGAGTGTGGGGTGATCACAAGTTGGAGCCCACCCTGGGCAAGTTAGCAACTCAGCAAGACCATGTCTCAAAACTAAAAAATTAAAAACGGCTTAATGATGTAGCTCAGTATAAAGGCTCTGGGTTCAGTCCCCAGTACCGAAGGGAGAGAGAGGGAAGCATATTATCTTAGAAACTTAAAAATGGCAAAAAGTTAACATACATTCTAATTCTTTTAATTAGATCTGCTTCCCTTTATATGCTTTAGAATTTTATTAAATTGTGCTAAAACGATAGGTCACAGCACAATTGTCCCAGAAATAGTATTTCACAATGTAGTTACTACTAAAATGCGTCTCACTTCATAAAATGCAAAAAGCAGAGGTGTTCACTTAGGATATACAAATGGTAAATAAAAATTCAGCATGCTGACACTACTCTGCTATCTGTAATCAAGCATCACTTGATACTGAGACAGACTGTGCTTAAGTTAACAGGCTTTGGAGTCACGAAGACATCTGTTGAAAATGGAACTCTATCACTAGAGCATAGCATTAGCCGAGCATCGGATGAGTTAATTCACAGAAAGTGATTGGAAGAGTGCATGCTACACGGTAAGTTCTCAATAAATACCTTTTATTTCCAAACCCACTCTCAAATTATTTCTTGATATCAGAGGCGCACTTTTGCTGAACTATAAATTCTCCTTGTGAGGATGTGTTCACAGTAACTCCAACACTGAACCCCTTGATTAATCAAAGTCAATCATTTGTCACACCATTAAAGTGAAACTAGTGACTGGCTTATGGAAGGGCAAATGGTTCATTTTGGATCAATACAATACAAGGGAATTTTGACTCAGTAACTTAGGAAGATTTTTCCTTGTTTTGTCAAAGAGTGATCCAAGGAGATTCTACTTCTCTTCCACTGAACACCACCACATGATTACTTCCAAAACAGTCATCCTCATTAACCCTGGGCAAATCACTAACCCTTTTTGAGTCTCTGTATCTTCATGTGTAAAATGTGACTAAACCTTGCAGAGTTCATGATCATTAGGAATAATGCAATAGAGAACTGAAATAAGGCATAGTTAAATAGTTCAGTGTTCTATATGTGACTGCTATTTCTAATGACCCACTCTCATATATAGAATAAAGAGTTTTAAGGCAGAGCAAACATGTATAAAGTATTTCTTAATAATCTAGATCTTAGTTTCTCATGTTGCTGGTTCTACTAAGATCTCACTACCCACTTGCTATTTTCTCTGGATGGCCACACTTTTCAACTACTGAGTAGCCTAGATCTAACTTTGCTTAGGTGATTTTACTTGGTCATTACTTAGCCTAGAAACAATTAAAGGGCTAATACACTCTCATCCTATTTTAATCAGTCTCCCACAGGAATAGACATGTCAGTCACTGACGCACAACTCTTACTTCCTTCTTAAAGAAAATGCTCAAACCACAGCCTTTGAAAGAATTAGCTCTTGGGTGCCCTATTCCACAAGTGACCCATGTTGGGTCAATCAGCCTGTTTTCAAGAAATTTGGTATTAAATTGCAGAAATGATGGAGAACATGTGAACTAAACTAAAAGAGCACAGATCAAAAGGCCTAAATCAGCATTTAGGCAAGGCAAACTGATATTTCAGAGGAGGAAAAGCAAAGTATACCAGAGAGAGAAAAAACAAACAGCAGGAGAAACAGGTGGTTCCTTATGGTTCCCATGTGGCCCTGCAGTACTATCTGTGGTGTGTGTCCTTTTTAATGAATTCTATTTTATTGTGGCTATTCTGTGTTGTTTCCACATTTGTAAGACAATCTGAAAAAGAATATCAATCTCATCAGTTATCAGGGCAGAAATAGTAAGACACAGATGCAACGGTAGAAATATCTTACCAGTAACTCCACTATCAGAGAAGCTGCCTCCTTTTTACAGAACTGCTGTCAAAAACTCAGACTCCTAAAGGAAACAGGCAGGTAAGAAAAAAGGGCTAGAATCTTCAGGTTTTCTCTCTAGATTAAGACAGCCTTTATTTTCAGATTAAATAAGAACCTTCACACATACATACACACATACACACACACACACACACATACACACACACTTACTTCCATTTTTCTTGGTCTATCTTTCTGCTCTCCACAAAAATAACAGTACATCTTAGTCTATTTTCTTTTGTTGTAACTGAGTGTCTGAGAACAGATAATTTATAAAGAACAGGTTTATTTAGCTCACAGTTCTGGAGGATGGGAAGTCCACAACATCAGCATCTGATGAGAGCCCTGTTACATCCTAACATGGTAGAGGTCATCACATGGCAAGACAAGAGCAAGTGGGCTAGCTAAGGTCTGGGTCTCTCTTCATCTTATCAAGCCACTTATGTCTTCATGAGGGCTCCACACTCATGACTTCATCTAATGCTAATTACCTCCCAAAGGTCCCGCCTTTCAAATATCATTAACATGAATTTGGAAATTAAATTTCCAACACATGCATTTTTGGGGGACACATTCAAAATCATAATAGAGGATATGAAAAAATGGCTAGCGGTGTTAGCAAATATGGAGGGACATTTAGCTTTGATGACTGAGAGTTAATAGGGAGTAGGGAGGGATAGTGGCAAAGCAGGAAGCAATTTCCTACCTTAAAAAAGGCATTATTCATTCTCAGACAAATGTCACCAATGTAACTTTAAATTTTAGTATGGTCTAATTTTAAATTTTCAAGAGAAGACAAAAATCGGGACTTTTTTTGTAAAGTTGTCTAGATTTTAAATGTTATCAATAAATTTAATTTTCTTCTAAAACAAACTGGGTCAGCTTACTGGCTGTCAAATTTTAATCCCACTACCAGAATAGGCCTCAGTCTTCCTGTATTTCTCCTTCCCACAATATGTTTAATACCTGTAATGTGCAAGGCCAATACAATAATTATATATTAGGCAAATCACTGTCAAGATTGAACTGAGCCGGGGATTTAGCTCAGTGGCACTCCACCTGCCTCACAAGTGCAAGGTCCTGAGCTCGATCCCCAGTACAAAAAAAAAAAAAGATTGAACCATTTATTTTTCTATTTGCATATGATTTTAAATTCAGTGTTATTCCTCAGAGACACCCTAAAACCAATGTATTATTAATTAACATTTTATTAAAATTCCAAATCATGCCACTTATTCTGAAAGGGCAGCAACATAAACTCTTCAAAGTTAACTGCCTTGAGTAGGTTGAAAAATTATTTACAAATATGAAGTCAGTTTGGTAAATATCACATATGAGCTCTGAGCTTTTGGTTCTGTTATTTCCTCAGTCTGGAAGTGAGCCGGAAAATGATTTCTGAGCAAGAAAAAAAAGGTTTTTCCTGTGGCTAGCTGACCTAACTGACAAAGAGCCACCCCAGCTCACACCCCCCTCCCACACCTAACACATGTCCTCCTTCATGGTCTTCTGTTCTCAGGAAGCGTCTGTATCCAATGTACTTTCCTATCATATCAAATCATATAAACTAAATGTAACTCCCTCAACCAATGAACTGATGATAAATGCCTTGCTTCTGTATCCCCACCCCTCTTCCCTTGACCCATATCAACCTTGTTCACTGTCAGCTCTGGGCTGATTGCTTTGTGGAGAAATCCCCGATCAGTCCACCAGTGTAATAAAGCTGTACACTTGCCTCCAACCTCTGGGCCTGCTCTTGCTATACCACTAAGAGCTGCCACACTATGGACTGTAAGTTTGCCATTACATTAGAGCTACCATTTCTTCCTCTGTATAGTACTGTACTTCCTTGTCATCCTCAACACGTTCCCACCTGCTTGAACCACTGGTGATACATGCATGACTGTCCCATCAGGTGTCCAATGGCCCCATTGTGAATGTTAAACCTCAGAGCTTACTGTACACACTACTGATAGCAAGCCTTTATTGTTATCTCCCAAGCAGACTACAAATATCTTAAAGCTAAGGCCTATACTAACTTTAGGATCATATGAGCTAAATATGACCAGACGGGCTGTATGGCAGAATCCTGAGAATCTGTTCTGGTCAGAAGACCAACTACTTTCCAAACAGGCTACCATGTGCCTGGCATCTAATAGATGCTCATAAATTTACTCAAATAACATCAGATAAGCAATGATTCAATAGGCTCTGCAGTTAGGTAGAACCCTTGAAGACATCAGTGTAGGAAAAGATTTTATGAACAAAACCTCAGTTGCCTGTGAACTAGCACAAACAATCAACAAATGGGATCTCTTCTTATTAAAAAGCTTCTGCACAGCAAGAGAAACCACCAGCAGTGTGAAGAGACAACCCACAATGTGGGAAAAAATCTTCACCTGCTCTTCCTCAAAGGTCTACTATCTCGAATCTATAAAGAACTTAAAAAGATCAGACCTCCCAAATTTAAAGACCCAATCCAAAAATGGGCATCTGAAATGAATAGCCATTTCTCAGACAAAGAAGTAGAAATAGCAAATAAATACATGAAAAAATGTTCAACATCACTGGTCATTCGAGAGATGCAAATGAAAACAACGCTGAGATTCCACTTCACTCCAGAAAGAATGGCTGCTATCATGAAATCAACCAATAACAAATGCTGGCGGGGCTGTGGGGAAAGAGGAACCCTGCTCCACTGCTGGTGGGAGTGTAGACTGGTGCAACCACTGTGGAAATCAGTATGGAGATACCTCAAAGAACTAGGACTGGAAGTCCCATTTGACCCCGCTATTCCACTGCTGGGTATCTTCCCCAAAGAATTAAAAGAATCATACCACAGTGATATATGTGCACCCATGTTCACAGCAGCGCAGTTTGTAATAACTAAAACTTGGAAACAGCCCAAATGCCCATCAACTGGAGACTGGATAAAGAAAATGTGGGTGTTTTATAAAATGGAGTACTACTCAGCCATAAAAAATGAGAAATTAGAGACATTTATAGCTAAGTGTATCCACATTGAGGCAATACTCTTAAGTGAAATAAATAGGACACACATGTGTAAATACTGAATAGTTTCTCTGGTGTGAGAAACTGAAAGTGTAAATAAGGACTAAATGTGTAATAGGTCATGTGAAATAGGAAGAAAAGGGGCAAAGGGGAAGGAAGTGGGAGGGCTAGGGGAAAGGATAGAAGGGAATGAGATTAATATGAGAAAACGGAAAAATAGGAACAAAATCTTTGTAAATAGGGAGGAATGGAGGGGTTGAAGGGAGGGCTGGGGAAGGGGGAAAAATAAGAACCAAGAGAGATTATGTAAAGGTGCAAATTTCCAATGATGAATGTCATTATATTGTATACCTAAAATGTACCAATGATTAGAATGAATAATCGATAATGTAAAATAGGAAGAAAAGGTCCAAAGGGGTAGGGGTAGTGGGAGGGGCAGGGGAAAGGAAAGAAGGGAAAGGAAAAATGATGAGAAATGGAAAAAATGAAAATAAAGTCTTTGTAAATAGGGAAGGGTGAAGGGCGTGAAGGGAGGGCTAGGAATGGGGAAAAAATAAGAACCAAGATGCATTATATAAAGGTACAATTCCCAATGAGAAATGTAATTGTGTTGTATACCTACAATGTACCAATAGAAGAATTTAATATAAAAAAAAAAAAATAGGCTCTGCCTTCTCCGTAAATGTTTCAGCTGAAAGAATAAAACTAAGAGATTTTAAAAAACATAAACAAATATATATACACTTTTAAGCTCACCAACATCATAGCTGTATGGTTTAACTTCTCTGAGCCTTAGTATTTTTGTCCAATTAAGTACCGATAATGTCAAATATACTACTAGGTTATGAGAAATGAATAAAGCTCTAGAAAGTGCTAAACATTTGACATATGACATATAGTTCATAAAAATGCTACCAACAAATCCTTTTTAAAGAAATCAAAACTCCAAGGGTTCTTCCAAATAACACTTCTAAGTCCTAGGTAGAAGTAGGAAAGAGGGAATCATTTAGTGTACTTAATTCATATAACCTACAGTTATCCAAATAGTGGCTTAGTTTTATTAAATTACAATTTCTACCTAGCTCAGAGAAAAACTGGATGTAAAGAAAAAAGAACACCATTGTAAATTCATGTTTTGTAAAACATACAGTTCAAGGACTGCCAGGTATATTCAGCATGGCAAAACAAAAACCTCTAGGTGAAAGTTACAAGAAAAATTTTGGCTCAATGTTATGAAAAAAATCCAAAATTTCCAGATACTTAAGAGCTGGGTGTCCAACAACACAGCTTTACATGTAGAATAATGCCCCCACCACCACCCATGACAGAGGTCTGCATCCCAATACCCAGAACCTGTGACTATGCTGTTACATGACCAGAGAGAATTAAGATTGAAGATGGAATTAAGGTTACTAATCAACTTATCGTGAAATGACGAGAATATCCTAGATTATCCAGGTCAGCCCAATATAATGAAAAAGATCCCTTGGAAGACAGAAGGCAGGAGGCAGTGAGGAGAGAGATGTAACATGATAAATACTGGCTCAGCCCTGCTGACTTCGAAAATGGGAGGGAGCCATGAGCCAGACTGAGAAAACTTTAGAAGCTGGAAAAGGCAAGAAACAGATTCTGTCCTAGAGCCTCCAGAAAAGCACAAAGTTCCTGCTAGATACCACTGTTTTGGTCTTCTGAACTCAAGAACTGTTAAGATAAAAAAATTTGTATTGTTTTCAGCCACTAGTTTGTAGCACCAGTGATAGAAAAGTAATGCAACTTGCCTTGGGATGTAGTATCCTCTCCCTCACAATGATGCCCAGACAAGTTGTTCAAGGTGTATGTTTGCAGGCAGGGGATGAGAAATAGGTAAAAAGTCAAGGTACTTCAGACATCAGTAAATCCTTGAAACTTCATGCACATTTTTGTGTGTAACTACATATGCTCTTCTTTGTAGAGTCTGGAGCATTCAAAGATTCTCAAAAAGGTTCCTTTACAAACAAGAATAAGAATCTTAGATTATTTCCAAAACTGAGCATTTAACATTCCATGATTTTCTCACGCAGTGAGTCTGAAAGTGTAGTTCTTCAAACACCAAAATAAAATATCAAAACTCCCCTAAGGTTGTTTGTAAAATGCAGGTTCCCAAGCTCCATTTGAAACAGAACGTCTGGGAGCTGTAGTAAAGTTCAATTTAACAAACTGAGAGATGGAAGAGTGAGACTACTACACACACCGCTCCAAAGAGTATTTTATGAAACATTACATAGAAGAGACTGAAATAAATTATCTTTACTCAATCTTCAGCAAACTTAAAGAACTTATCTCCCTGTGTGACTTTGTCTTTTTTTTCCTGAGCCTTCAGCAACTCAGAACAAGTAGGCAATACCTACTGCGACTAATCTTTTAGATTAAAATTCATCCTGCGAAGAGCCAAGAACGATGACCGGCAGAAAATAAGACACTACAATTTGTTACTTTTATTAACCACCTCCCATTCTCACCTTGATTTCCTACCCAGGCCCAGCATGCCACTTTACATACTGTACCGTTAATGAAGAACTGTATTTTTTGAGTTCATATCATTACCAAATGGCAATTTTCTATAATTAACTCAGTATGATTCCTGTCCTAAATTTTCATTATTTCAAGTGAATGTTTTATTTGAAACAATCTCCAGGTCCCTATGTTCGTGGTGTTGCAGGTATTTACAAATTAAGTCTTGGAAATTACGTGTCATCAAGTGGGACAACCCGACTAACCTCGAAGATCTTAGATCTCCCAGTAAGGCAGAACTTTGAGACTGAATAAAAACAACTAATAGTAGCTTTTGAATTTAAAGAACCTTGAGCAGCTTTTCTCACTTAGACATGCTTGACAACGTGAAAGGAACCTAAAATGTGATTGTTGTAGGAGCCTGAGAGGAGAGCCTTTGAAATAGACCTCTCTCCATGCCTATCAAATAACCCAAATTCCAAGGAAAGGTCACACGCAAAGAAGCCATACAAACCAGGGGGCCCGGGGCGGAGTCAAGCTGTTCCAGCTTCCAGGACAGACCTTTGCTGCATGCGTGAAGCCAAGTCACTAGATAACAAGAGAGAGGGCGAAAGGAATTGGGAGACCCAGCACATCCACACCTAGACGCGGGGCGTCAATCAAGAATGCCCAGAGCCCAGGCCCATTGCTCAGCTACACAGGGGAATTGAGTGAGCCTAGGGCACTCACCCCGCAGCCACTGTGTGCTGTGAAACCATCTCCAGCTAGATCCACGGCCGACAGAGAAGCCAACAGCGCCCTTAGCCAGCCCCAAGCTTCGCCGCCCGGCGAAGCCCAAGAGATACCGCAACAGAGACGGGTCACAGCGCAGCCTCCAGGAGGCCGCCATCTTCCCGGCCTTCTCCCGAGCTGCCCGCCCCATTGCCTGATCTCCAGCTCCGAGGATCTCCCAGGCCATGCCTCCTTTCCGGCTGGCCACACCCCTTACCTCCCTCCCAGCCTGTAGGTCTCACGGAAGAGCTATCTAGCACCGCCTCCAACTTCGTTGGCCACGCCCCCTAGTCGGTCCGCCACGCCAGGGACTCCCCCATTCAGCGTTGTCCTCCCGGACCCCGCCTCCTGCGCGGTCCGCCCCGTCTCCGGGCTGCCCTTAGCGCCGCCTGATTGCACTTGAGCCCTTGCCTGTGCCAGGCTCTGAGCTGTGTGGGTGTGGAGGCAGCGGGTCCCTGTCGCCAGTGCTATGTCTGGATGCCACGCTCCAGATGGAGACTGTATCTCGCGGCGATGCGAAGCGCAGGTAGGGGCGGGCCCATAGGCGCCTGGTATTCCGGGGTCGCGGGCCGTGGGGCGGGGCCTCTGCGGTCCTCCGCGGCCGCGTGGGTGACGAAGCCATCTGGGTCTTTGCGCTCTGGTTTGCGGGATGAGGGCTCGCTGGCGGGATCTGGGCGCCAAACTCCGAAAAGCAGCGCAGTGAGAGTATTTAGGCCACTTAACTGGGGTGTTTTGGGGAGGACAGGGAGAAGAAGGAATCCTCAGGCTCCGAGCGGAACTGGAGCGAACGCTGAACGCCTCAAGTTGACTTTCTGTGCCCTGGGGACCTCTGTAAAGTTGCTGTGCCTCGGAGTAAGCACCCTTCCGAGTTGCACCTTACCTGCCTCAGCTTAGTTTATGAGATATAATTCTTCTTAAGCAGAAGTCAGGCGGGCGTGCAGGAGGATCTCTGTGAGTTGGAGCCCAGCCTGAACTGCAAAGCGAGGCTAGACAAATTAGACAAATAATTTCGGTATGATATGATACTCCTGCATAAGAGACAGAGAAAGCTCCTTTCTAAAAGAGCTCCCTTACTCCTTTCGTTACTCTGAGGACTGAAGGTCCCCAAAAGTAATAAAACCTTGGAGACGTTATTTCTACGCATTTGAGACATTACCTTGTTCTAAAAAGCGACTTCATGAATTAGCAATGAGAACACCAAAAATGAATAGGCAATGGGGTGGGAAAAGATCTTGGGTACAGGACTGTTACCCGGTTTTGGGGTTTGGGGGACTTATGCTAGAGGTGTTTTCTAGATTATTCTTGTCTTGAACAGAGAGTTGGACAAAAGCAAAAGGTAGTGAGGTTTTTACTAAAGGTAGGGGAAAAAAACATGCTGTGTAGAATGAGTTTGGCCCAATAAAAAGTAGAAGTACACTCTACAAGGTGAGAGTGGACCAGCATGAAACAACACAGGGGCTTTCATCTCCCTCTCCTGGGGCTGAAATCAGGTCTAGGCCATCCTATGGAACCCCTGCTTGAGCTCTTAGGAGAAGAATTGAAGTAGCACAGGGCTCTGCAAACTGATCTACACTTGTGCCTGGAACTTTGTGATAACAGGTCATGTCCACTTCCTCACCCAGTTTGCCACACTTTAATCTTTCTCAGGACAGATAGATCATCGAGGCTGTTTGTCAGGTGTGTTTGAAGGGTGAGGAAAGTAAAACCAACCTGTTGGTAGAATCATTGCTAAGGGGAAGTTAATTTCAAACAGTGACTTGTGTTGGGCTTTATGGAGAATCTAGCCATTTGGATTGGCCCAAGTTTTTAGAGGAAGACCAAGAAAGAAGATACTAAGGCCACCCTTTGGCTTGTCTTTAAGAGGTGACATCACACAACTCCGACCTTTTTTGGCTTATGGGATTATGGGCCCAATGTCCATTTCTGCTTTTCTGAGTGAAAACTAGAAACATTTTGTGTGAAATCTCTTGATTTCACAATTACAAGCACTGCACAGACAAAACATTTCCTGGGAGTCCAATTCAGTCCTCAAGATACTAGTTTGTAACCTCTGATATAGTATTTTTCTTAACCTGAGAGGTGTGTTCTTAATAATTCACCCAGTGTTTATTGAGTGAAGCACTGTGGTGGGTATAACTTAGCAAGAGTATGTTCCTTATCCTTCAGAGAGCTGTGCTTAGCTGAGAAGAAAAACCAGACAAGGACTATTTCCATTTTTGTTTTAAATTACCCGTCATGATGCCCTATGTATGGTGACCCAAAATGTATATTTGATATTTGATGTTACTACAACATAAGGCCATTCAAATCCCTGCTGAATGTTTTCTTGACCTTAATAGTTCTATCAATCTTCATCCCTACCCCCAGCAACCATTGCCATAGACGTAGCCACCCTGCCCATCCCCTACCCCTGCACCACACACACTTCTTTTTCTGCACTGGTAGTTCTGTGTCAGGGTTCCCTAGAGGAACAGATGTAATATAAAATAGATGTCATCCAGAGGTGATGGCGAAGACCGGAGCTCCTCTGAAGAAGCAGAGGCAGAACTTCCTCCTTCTTTCCCTTTTTAGTCCATCTAGGCTACAAGCCTGTTGGTACCACCCACACCCATGGTGGGTCTTCTGTCTTCAATAAGTCAATCATCTGGACATACCCACAGCTGTGCCAAATCAGTGTGCTAGGCATTTCTCATTGAAGTTGACACCGTAATTAACTATCTCAGCTCCCCTGGGTACCCACTATCGGAAAATTCTCTACACTGTATGATAGGCAAGTGCATTTGCCTGAATCCCTCTCACCCCGGCTCCTGAGAACTTGAAGGAAGAAGGGATTACTCAACTGCATGAATTGGTGTCTCTGCAAGTATTATGGTGTTGTATCGCAGCTAGGCTCTGAGCGCCACATGGCAGTGCTCCAGGGAGCTTCCTTCACATTCCCTTAAGTGGCGATTCCGAAACCTTACTGTCTTTCTTTATCCTCTACCCAAAGCCTCTTTCCCAGATGATCTTGTCTCCAAAATCACAAAGCAAATGAAAGCTATTAGGTGTGAACTTTTCCAGTTTATAATTTATTCCTCTTCCCAACTACAATATAATATAAAGGTTAAGGACTAGGGGTCTAGAATAGTACTACCTGAGCTCAAATCCTGGACCTGGCATTTGCTATCTGGATAGTCTTGGACAAGCTACTTAATCTTTCTTGGCATAAAGAGTTGTAAGGATAAAATAAAGTAGGCCAGGTAAAGCCTTTACAGTAGGTCCTAGCACAAATAATACATGCTAGCAATTCTTGTTATCAGTGGTCTTTTTGTATCTTTAACTGTACTTTTACCCTTCCTCTTGTTTAAGGCAATTATTTCTGTTTTCCTAATTCCATCTTTTCTGTGTCTACAGAGACTGGCCTGTTTCTTAGGTTTCTGCTTTTTTTTTTTTTTTTTTTTTTGGTACCAGGGATCGAACTCAGGACCTTACGCTTGCAAGGCAGGTGTGTTGCTACTGAGTTAAATCCCTGGCGCACGTTTCTGTTTTCTTATACTAATTAATTTCTTAATTAATTAATTAATTTCTTACTGTCTCCTAATCATACCCACTAGCATGTGCTATGGTTTGGATGTTGAATGTCCCCTGTGTTTTAAAGGCTTAGTCCCCAGAATGACACTACTAGGAAGTGATAGTACCTTTAGGAGGTCCTTGTGTCATGGGGAATGTGTCTCCAAAGAGACCCTGGCTCCTTCCTCTTCCTATTTTGCTTCCTGGCTATGAGGGAACCACACTCTTTACCACGCACTCCCTGCTGTTGGCCTCCAGCACCCCTACCAAAAGCTTAAAAGCAGTGGGTCCACCTGATCGTGGACTATAACCTCTAAAGCCATGAGCCAAAATAAACCTTTTGTTAATCTCAGGTGTCCTGATATGGGGACCAAGAGCTGACTGCTACTACATGTTAATAGAAAATTCTCTTTATTAACCACTTTTACTGTCTGTTTTCTTGTCCTGCTCTTCTCCATAGCAACACTGTTGAAGGGGTCATTAGCGTTCCATGCCTCCAAGTTTCATTCACTTCTAAATGGAAGTTACCGATGTCCACTCTGATGTGGCTTCCAAGCCAATCCATTAAAACAGCAGTCACTTAAGGTTGTGGTTGACTTACTTCTAGAGGGCCTAGAAAAACCCTTAGCCAGGATGAACTCTGCTGCCTACCTTCCTTGTGCCTTTACTGAGGCCCTGAAATTGCTGGCGAGTGCTCTGCAGCAACGCTCTGTGGCCTCATTTCATACTCAGGGGTTCAGCCTCAAAGCAGCACTTGACACTGCCAACAGCCCTCCCGTGATTCCCGATAGTTGAAACTCTCTAAGGTCCCACTTCTCAGATGTCTGTTTTACATTTTCATTCTCCTGTCATGCCTCTAATAGCAGGCTCCCCCACTATCATTCAGCTCATGTCTTTTTTTATACTTAAGAAAATAGAAGTCATTAGATATGGGCCTCTCACCTTTCTAGCACAAAACCAGTCTGCTTGAAAATGAACCCAACTTCTGATATCACAAAGTGGAAGCAACCCACTTCTTCCCCTAGTACTCAGGAACTTTAGGCCATTCTCCTAAAGTTATTCCCCTCCCTCTCCTGTCTGTCTTACTGGTAATCAGTTCCTTTCTCATCAGCATGGCTTTCAAACACCTGTCTTCTGGCCCTGAAGACTCATTGTCCACCACTCTCAGCAGCTCGTCACGCTGCCATATCTAGCCAGCTGGTCTACCTATCAAGCACTTTCTCATTCCAAGACTTTCACACCTGCTCTCTGCTCTGCCTCGAAAACTTGCCTCTCCCCAAGACAGAAGCTTAAATGTACACACATTCACGACACACTGTTTTTTTTTTTTTCTACATCTTTTATGTCTTAAATGCCACCTGCTCAGAGAGGCCTTCGTGACTACCTTAATCAAAGTTGAATCCTGCTACTTTTCTGTAAGGCCCTTGTTTATTTCCTTCTACTACTTATTGCAATTTATTTTTCTATTCTGTTTATTTTTCTACTCCCCTCCAGTCTAAATTCTTTCAGGATAAGCCTTTGTATTGTTCACTCTTTTTTTTTTTTTTTTTTTTTGGTACCGAGGATCAAACTCGGGAGCATACGCTTTCAAGGCAGGCATGGTGCCACTGAGCTAAATTCCTGGGCTAAAGAAGTTTATCCTTTTTTTGTGTGTGTGTACTGGGGATCAAACTCGGGTCCTTGCGCTTGGACAGCAGGTGGTGAAACCACTGAGCTAAATCCCCGGCCCGCCTATGTATTGTTGATAACTGAATTCCCAGGGCCTAGAAAAGTGCTCTGCACATAGTGAGCACTGGGTAAATATTTAAGACTGATATCTTGATGAATGCCTTTACTTTCCACTCAGCTACTTGGCCAGCCCAAAGTTTGAGTCTTTGAAGCCTTCCTCTCTTTACTTCAGTTTTCACATCCAACATCTTTTCTTTTTAACTTTTTATAGTTCTTCTAAACCCATTTCCACCATCACTGCTTTCAAATTCATTTTTAAGCTATTTCCAGCAGCTTCCTTCCTGGTCACTGCCTTCCGCTTCTTCTCTACACTGCCATTACAGAATGTTTCAGAAACAAAATCTGATCATGTCTTCTTAGCTTTAAACCCTTCCTTGATTTTCAGTCATCTACAAAATAAAGCCCAAACTCATGTATTTACCATAAAAGATCCTTATATATGTAAAGAATGTTAGACCCAGCGAGAAAGAACCAACCAGAGACCGATATTAAATCCACACAGGAGTTTATTACCGGCCAGGACCCGAGCCGAGCATCGGAGCCCCGACTTGGGGGAGACAAACATGTTTTATACACCTTTGAGGCCAGTAGTTTCTAGGCCCCCCCTATGGGATAGAACTAGCAAAGCAAGCGAAAGGTACAGAAGCAGAAAGTCCTGCTATTAGAACATTTGTAAAACAATAGTTGATTAATTGTTATTTCTAAAGGGACTTTCTAAGGGGAGGAGGGTTCTAAGCTTCCTCCTTCTGAGTTCATCTAAAGGACAGGCTGGTGGGTCAAGCAGCAATATGGAGTCTGTCTTGCTAACTAGGGTCCTTCAATATGTTCCCTCCTTTCCCACCTGTGCCCCACAGAACCTAATATGTAACCAGTTCCAACTACTGAGAGTTCTTTCCGACTGAAAGATACCCTTCCTTTCCCTCCGTAAGACTTCTTCCCTCCCACCAGTAGCTTCTGATCCCATAATTCTCTGGCTGTCTTGTGTTATATATTGCTTTGTCATTTCATGATTGTGAACTTCTTTACTAGATTGAACTCCTCAAATCCAAGGACTTTATCTTACTCATACTTGTTTCTTCAGGGCTTATCACAGTGTTTAGCACTCAGTGCTAAATGAGTGTGTTTAATGAATGAAAGGAATACATGATAAATGGCAGAAGAAAAGTGCAGAAAGCAAATTCTGTGGTACATTTGGAGGAAGCTCTGATCACTTCCCAGTGGTACAAAGGTTGACAGTTTGATGGAGTTATAGTACATGATCGAGCCGAAATTTTTTAAAAAGATGTTAATTCTTGGCCAGCAAGAAATCATGTCTTAGTAATCTATTGCTGTGCAACAAATGACTCCAAAACCTAGCAGCTGAAAACACAAACTGATTGTCCCCCCACAGTTTCTGAGGATTAGGAGTCCAGGAGCAGCTGAGCTCAAGGTCTGACTCAGAGTCTCATGAGGTGGCAGTTAGGTGGAGGGGGCGCTGTGGTCCCTTAGGGCTTGACTGCAGCATCTGCTTCTCGGCTCACTCAAGTTAATCTGGCTGTCCTCACTTCCTCACTGGTCAGTAGCCTTAGACCTTAGGTCCTTACCAAGTGGGCTTCTGCGGATGCTGCCTGATTATCCCCAGGCCACAGCAGCTGCCTTCCCTCAGGGCCAGTGATCTCTAGAGGGAAATCAACCAAGCTAGAAGCTACAGTCTTTTCTGTACTAATCTCAGAAGTTACTGCTATCACTTCTGCGGTAGCCTGTTGGTAACCCAGATCAACCTGGGTACAGGGGAAGGGACCATACCCCAGAGTGTGACTGTCAGGAGGCGGAGATCACCAAGGGCCATATCCTAGGTTGGCTACTACAAGTAGATTAACCAGAACTGGGAGATTTATATAAAAGAAAATACTTGAAAATTTAAGTTGGAGCAAAAAAGGACTGAACAGACCAAGGAGGTGGTATCTGAGCATCAGGCGATTTGGGGAATGGAGTTGAATGATCGGTGGAGTATATTAGTTAAGTACTCACAGTAGAAGGAAGGGGAAGCTTGAGTAGGAGGAGAAATTGCAGGTAAGGAGAACAAATAGGAAAAGATTCCCTTGTACTGCCAATGTCAGTCCCTGAGAGAATTTTTACCAGGACTATTGCAAAGAAAAAAATAAAGACACTAAAAACATGAATTTTACAAAATTTTACTGCATTCAGTTTAAAAGACTACCTTTTATTCTGACATTCTCCTTCCTACTCTTTTTATGTTAAAATATACTTCTTTTTAAAAAATGTAATCATTAAATAAGATTAATTACATAACTTTGAAAACTTATGTCAATCCCTAAAACTAAAAAAAGAAAAGAAAACTGGCTTTGAAATTCAGAAGATCGAGAATCATTGATCCAGTTTATTAACGGAAGGAGGCTGATGCCCAGGAGTGCCACTGATTTGCCCGAGGATACTCAGCTGGTGGCGTTGTGGAGGTCAGAGCTGAAACCAGGCTCCATGCCTTCATTTTCTGGTCCATGCCTGACTGACAGGAAGAAGAAGGAGAAGAGAGTTTTTTAGTGTGGGAAAAGTGGAAGGGAGACAGATGCCTTTTGAGTGAAGGTGACATTAGTAAGTAAATCAGGATGTATAGAGATGTACAGAAAGATGCAGATAGACGCATAGAAAGGAGCAAAGATGAAACACGGAGACAAAATCCTGACAACTTTACTATGCCTGCATCAGTCCCTTCCTGAGGCCAGTGTCAGGAAAAACTTTAAAATGAACAAAAAAGATTACTGGTTGCTTCAGGATTATCTTTAAGCTACCTTACAACTGTGTAAATTACAGAATACCGACAGTAATGCAGATGATTATTATTTATAGCAATGCAACTTATGTTCAGTGGAGATTTACTTTCTTGTTACCCTATGGATATTATCCAATTTTGCTTTTATTTGTAATTTCAGAATCCCTGATTATTCATGTATGAGTTTGTTGAATTCTCTTTTCAACCAATTCTGACATTTTACTGATTTCCTCATTAATTGAAAAGTTCGATAATATTTTTGACACTTTTTTTTGGTTCTGAAGATTGAATCCAATGCCTTACACATCCTGAGCACTAAGCTGTACCCCCAGCCTGACACATATATTTTTTGTATATTTCTGTGAAAGCCTTGCAAGAAGACTTACGTCTGAGTAATACAGACGTAGAATTTAAGTTTAAGAAAAAAAAGTAGGGTTGGGGAGGGAAGTAGAACCCAAGTTGACTGTGAATCGATATCTCAGTGACAAGGCTGATTTCCTTAAAATAACTAGATTGAAAAACTGGAAAAATTAAGCAGTGAATCAAAAACATTTTAGGTTTTAAAAATTTTAATATATACTAAGTACTTTTAAATATGTTTCTCACTATAGATAGAACCTCGGTTATAAATCAATCAGTAGATGTATATGCAAATTTCATATTCTAATTGAAAACCAGATAGAACCATAACAGAAAAATAATATTATTGACATTCAAGGGAGAAGTAGTTACTAAGTAAACCTTCCCTTTTTATTATTTCTTGTTAAATATATATATATATATATGTATATATTATATCTCCCAGATTTTACTTTCTGATTCTGAATCATTTAAATGACTGCATTTCCTCTTTTGGTCCCTGTTAACTGATTATTTTCCTTTAATTGTAATTTTGCGGGTTGGAATAACTGAGTGAAAATGTATTAACAGCAGCTGCCTGATCATTGTTATTCCTCTGGCGTGGAGCTGGCTAATTTCTATAATACCTCACTACTGGAAAAGATAAAAGGGGAGAGGAGACCCATAATAACAGACCATTTTCTATAATGTTTGCATGTGCAAATTTGCTTTTAAGAATTGGAAAACTGCAGGAATCTTCCCATTAGCTGTGCTTTAATATGTAATTAAAATATCCTTTATGTCCCTAAAAAAGGAAATTGCAAATTATATAGGGCGTTCATAATTTTGGGTAGATTTCTTAGAGACAGATATAAGAAATATCTGTTTTGCTATTGCTCTTAAGGTAATAATAAAATTAATTTTAATTCAAGAATTTTTAACCCTGTAAAATGGAAAGCAAACTAGCATTGACTGTGTCAGACATTGTGCCGGATGCTTTATATCCACTGTATCTCATTTTACTCCCCATGACATTCTCATGTTATGGATGAGTAAACTGAGAAAGTCACGTAAGAGAAGAATGGTGTGATGTGGATTTGACTAAATTGGTAACTCCTAAGCCTGTGCTGAACCAGAACTTTTAAAAACGTCCAGGTTCCAGCCAGGCGTGGTGGCACACACCTGTAATCCCAACACTTAAAGCTGGGGCAGGAGGAACTCCACGAGTTCAAGGCCAGCCTGAATTACATAGCAAGACCCTGTCTCAACAAACCAAACCCCCAAATAAAATACTTCCAGGTTCTCATGTTTCTAATTTTATATTTTAAAGGCTACTCTATTGATTATCATTCTTAATTCTTACCTAACATGAAACAAAGATTCAGAAACACCGTAATTTCAGGTATCCAGTTAAGTAGCTGAGAATTCAGTGTGTTAAATACGTAATGCTCCTTCGCTGGAATCAAAAATATTTTCTCCTTTATCCAGAGCCAAGGCCAGCAGAGGCAAGCTTTCTTGGTGTGCTTTTCTGAGGTCTCCAGTTTGGGTGGGGCTGTTCTAGTAGATGTCCCCATTTTGAGCAAGCCTTAGGTTTTAACTCAAATTTCTATCAGAATGGAAGCTCAGGGTCTCGTGAGTTTTACAAGTACGGAAATTCTGACTTTGGAGCTCCCTCCTGTCCAGGCAGTCTCACTCGTATTTCTTTTATGACCCTGTGAAAGCTTATTTTCTTGCAAGTTCAGCTATTTATTGTGAATTATTTGTAACATAATTAGTCAGCATTTTGACTTGTTTTAAGGATTGTGTCATACTGAGAAAAATGGAATTCATTGTGTTTTTACTTGTTTTCATTAAACTATACGAGGGGGGGTATTGGTGTGTTTTTTTCTAAAGAAGTAAATTACAGGACATATATAAAGTTGATGTAATTTATCCCACTCTTTATGCATATATAGTATTCCTATAAAGACAGATTGTCAAAAAAATGGTTCCAGCAACAATTAATTGTGATTTTTGAGTGTTTTTCTATGCTGTTATGCTTGGTTTTATTTTCCATAATGAGCATGTATTGTTTTTGGAATAAAAGAAAACAATAAATTCACCTTGGAAAAAAGACAGCACCTTTAAAAAACTAAAAAAATTGAACCAAAACAGTATGTGGCAAATATATAACAGTCATTGTATTTCATGTATACCATGCCTTAACTGAATAAGATGTTTTGCATAAATAACATTTTCTGAATAGACCAAAGCACGTTCTTTTTGGCACTAGATTCTGTTTTCTTTCAGCCATTTCAGTAGGCCTTTGTAATAACACACCTCCCCACCTTGTTCTTGCCCCCTGTTCTATATTGTTAGATTGTATGGCCCTATACTGAATCATCCTAGGCTACCAATCAATGTAGTAAATCCATTTTCTAAACATTACAAACAAAATATATTTGTAACAATTTTCTCCCTCCCTGTATCCTCTGTATGATAGATTTTCTTAACCTTCCCTAAAGTGGCTACTTGTTAGAAATGCCAGCTAGAGTAATTACTTGATAAAACAATGTCCATTTTAAAGATCATTTTCTTCTTTAGGACAAGAAACATCCAAGATACCTGATTCCAGAGCTTTGCAAACAGTTTTACCATTTGGGCTGGGTCACTGGGACTGGAGGAGGGATTAGCTTGAAGCATGGGTAAGTTTCCAACTGATTTCGTCCCTAGGAATTTTCCACATGAATAGACCACAGGGAGCTTGTCCTGTGGCATAGCAAGAGAACAGCTGGTAGTCAATTTGGTGTGAGACTGATGGCGTTTATTTTCTAACTGGTCAAATGGATATTTGCATAACTGAATGGAACCAGTGTGGTCAAGTTGTAATGATTATAAATACCTAAGGATTTAAGAACCACAAATTTTAATCAGAATAATTTAGTCCTTGTTAGACAACATGCTACCATGTTCATATGTCTGAAATTATAAAGAATCCTTTCTAGATAGACAGGATTTGTTTCAAAGGTTCAAGTAATATTTTACTGTCACTTAAGTATAGATTACTAGCCTCTAAAAATTATGTTTTGATTCATAAGAAAATCCATATGTTATTCTAAGCAGATATATCATTATTAATGGACATAGTATCTGCTAGTCTTTATTCCTCAGAGAAGAAAAAAAGGAGTTGGACTTAAATTGAAACAGAGAGTAAATAGTTTTTTATTCTTTATTATATTTATTCAATATATTCCCTGCAAGAGGGTGAAGAATAAATACCTTACTGACAATGAAAATAAAGGTTGTGGAGTCTCATTGTCTCACAGGTTGCTGAAATAAGATTATTGATTTCCCTCCTGAAATATTTTAGGAATAATACACTCTGGAGGCTGAATATTAAACTTGGTGATGCTGATTTATTTCTTTTTCCTAATTCACTTTCTTTAAGAAAATTGGATTTTTAAAATATTTATGTTATTGATTACATATATGTACTGTAATGCCCCCAAGGAGACTCCATTGCATGATAAGAAATGGAAAGTAAGATAAAATCAGAACATTTTAGACGAAAGGAATTTTATGTCATACCACAAGATGATGTGATTGTAATTCCATCTGTTTCAAATTACCAAGTAATTCATGAAATATTAATTGAAAGTGGGAAATAGCAAGTGGGCCTCAGTCAACAGCTGGGACAGCTGTGGATGTAAGATGCTCTGAATCCAGTGAGATCGTGCCCACATGTTAGATCTATGCATCCATCTGTGTGCTCTCTCACCATTACCCCAGTTGCTCTTGTGTCAGTTCAACGTTATGTAAGATTTTAGATTATTTTGCCAAAGCTTCCAAATTGGCCTGTTCACAGCTAACCCTATGCCAACAACAGTTTATTCTTGTTTTACTTATTCACTTAGAAATTGAGTCCCAGTTATTTGGTTTTCCTGCTATATTATTGATAATAAATCATAGTCGAGGTTGCCTCTCCTTAACTACTATTTATTTGCATACGCAGAAAATAGTTTTGACATGTACCAAATAGAGCACTCTACTAAACTAAGCTAAAATGACCATTTCTAACTAGCTCTTTTTTTAAAACAGCAAAATTAAAAATAGGAATATGAACTTGAGGGTTTTTTTTTTCTAGCAGGAAGTCACAAAGAACTGTTCATTCCAGCAGAACTGTACTAATTTATGCACTTTGATTGTGTGTGTGGCCACCAAAACCACTTACTGGCACATCTTTTAAAATTAAATGGCTTTTATAGCACTGCAGTCAAGTTAAGGGAAGTTGCATCATGTGTCAATTTTTTTTTTCCCCTTAGATCCTTAATAGGTGAGGAGCTCCTCCTGGAGGCAACAGACGGAAAAGAGCCACAGTTTCAGGGCACTGTCTTTGGAATGTTACTAAATTTGTGCTCTACACAAATTAATATTTTCCAGTAAAATGTTGACTATTGCCTCTAATACTTGAAACACTTCGTGAGCCCACATCACTAGCTTTATCAGTAACATCATTCTCATGTTGCTAGTGATTGTTTTTTACTTTTGGGGCAAATGAATTTAGAATGAAATGCAAACTCAGTAGGTTATGTATGTTTCTAGAATAGTACTAACAATAAGCTGTTTGGAAATACAGAATGATTGACTGATTTCAAGGTTTGCCTGAAACCATTCCAGCTTACACTACTGGCAAGTGGTACCAAAAGATGTACAGTAGACCCTTGACTTACAAACTTAATTGGTTCCCTAGGGCTGATTGTAACTCAAGTTGGTTGTAAGTCAGTACAGCTGAGATCTGGATGTTTACCTGGGTACACACTATTGATAATAAGAGGCAGATGAATCTTCCATTAACTTAATTAACCTAAGTTGTTTGTATGTCAGGCTAGTTGTAACTTGAGGATCCACTGTATTAGTATTACAACATGAAAATAAGAAATTCTAAATTTGTGTGTTAAGGACATAAACGAAACACAATGGCTGCAGAGTAACCCAGAATTAACTTGACTAATGTTATTTTCTTGGGCCTCCATTTCCTCGTTCTGATTTATCTCTTATGTTTGTCATAAGCTGTCTTTTAATGTACAGTGGACCCTCAAGGTAAGACCAGCCTGACATATAAACAACTTAGGTTAATTAAGTTAATGGAAGATTCATCTGCCTCTTGTTAGCAATAGTGTGTACCCAGGTAAACATCCAGATCTCAGCTGTATTGACTTACAACCAACTTGAGCTACAACCAGCCCTCGGGAACCAATTAAGTTTGTAAGTCAAGGGTCCACTGTATATATCAGAGACACTAATCTTGTTGTATCCTATTAGTAAGGATTACATTTAATAAACCCGTATCACGGATGAAATCATTGAGGCATAGTAAAATTTAAATGATATTTTTAAATCACCAGGGAGTAAATAAAAAGAGAAGCAATTGAACATGAAAGTATTATGAACTCTTGAGTTTTGTTCCCCTGCTTACAACACAGTGAAACAGCAGGGAGAAATAAATTCCAAAACTTAATACCTTGGAATTTAAAATGCTTTTTATTTGTGGCTTACAGTACCAAATAAACATTTTACTTTAGTCTTTGGCATGTTTCCCTCTTAAAATAAAAGCTCTGTCATCTTTATAGTTTATCCAAGTATTTCTTTCTTTGTAGGGGTTAGTACATTTTTGACTAAAATGTGTTTAGCTAGTCTTTTAATAGCCCAAAGTTTATCAAAGTTTGCTTTATGAAGACAGTAATAAGAATAAACTTACCACATCAAATCTTTTGAATAAACAGAATAAATACCTTGGTTCTCCTACTTTGCAGATGGAGTTTATCTGCCAGAAGGTTATTTTGTATTTTATCTGGGTCCATTACCAGGATTATATGAATTGCTACCTATACCAAAAGACCTCCACTTACCCATGGAGTGCATGAGCTGTACCACCAATGATTCTAGAGTTCTTCCATGTTATACAAGGACAAAAGATGTAGACCACTGATATTTGCAAGGAGTCCCTTTTACAATACGATTCCGTCCATCTTTACAGGTTCCAGGACAGTGCCTCTCTCTTACCCTGTGCATCAGGGCTCTAAAACACTAGCTACTTCCTGAAAGCTAATGCGTGCATGCAGCTTACTCTGCATTGGATTTCAGTCATTATTAAGCACTTATTTTCTAGACTTTACCAATGGAGCCTGAAAGAAACTTTTATTTTAGTTGACATTTTTGGCAGTTCCAAGTTTATGGGTTTATTAGTAATCCAAAGTGGACAGCTTGACATAAGTCCTCATCATCATTCTCACTACGAAGCGTTGGGTACAGTGTGCCCCTGTGTCTGTACTTCAGGGGCATAAGCTAGAGCATCAGCGTTCCCCTGGTCTCCATTTATGTCGCACTTCACTAATACACTCTGTCGGCAACTGAAGCTGATAAGCAAGCCAAAGGACCCTGTTGACGGTGAAGAGGTTAGAGAACATTTTGAAATTAATTTGAAAATTCAAGTTGGAAGTACCTGGTGGAAAATGACAGGGTCTAGCATCTCTCATAACATAAAGTCCTGTAACAAAGAGATCTCCACATATAACCATCCTTTTGATATTTTTAACTTGTTGAAATTGTTAAGCTTATTGCTATATGTTTTCCAAGAAACTTGAACTTTTCAAATAGGCATCAGTTAACCCAGTATTAATGCTGTAATGTAATAAACTGTCCAGCAGAGGTCTCTGTGCTTCATAGTTTGTAATAGGTGTTTCAAGCAATAAAATTAAACCTGATTCTTTGCATGACAGAAATCTCCTCTGGAGCATATTTTCCCCTGATTGAGTTTTAGAGTGACTGTATTTCATATATAATAGGATAAACTGTGCTTATTCAAGCTTTAAGGTGCCAAAGACTTAAATATTCAGATTGTCCTCTAACTACATCAGAACCTGGTTACCATAGATTTGGCACCATAAAAAGAAATAAGAATGTACGAAAATGTGGAAGACAGAAACCAACTACCTGCATTTTGATGTGCCACCAGCATTACAAAGGCATTAAAGTAGTTCAATATTCTTTCTGTGCAGCCTAAATCTTTAATTAAACCATACAGCTGTTTCTATAACTTGATTTATAAAGAATGTTAATTATTGGACTGCTATGATGAACTTTGTGCAAAAACAGAAAATTAGTTAAATAAAAATCGTTGTCTATATTTTGTGTTACCAGCAATGAAATCTACATTGCTCCTTCAGGCGTGCAAAAGGAACAAATTCAGGTATAGTAAAGGGATCCTTTATAAACCCAAATATCTTATCTGTTCTGCTTTTGTTTTGTGAAAACTTCTAAAAGATTATATTAGTTTTAAAGGGTGCTTGGTTATATTGTGATAATTTAAATAACTAATCAACAAACACTTGTTGACTAATTTTTTAAGGTGGTTTGTATCCTCCTTGCAACCCATGTATGCTTTGAAATCTCACTGAGCCTGCAGGGGGCAGAAGTGAATAGCACAATCTTAATTCTAATAAAAAGTTATTATAATTGAGAAATCATGTTCTACATTAATGCTGGAATAATACTCAAAGTCTAGGTAAAATATCCACAGAGTATTTCTATCTAAGCCAAGAAAGAAAAAGCTGCTTCATTAGTAAAACATTTATATCATAGTCTGTAAATCCTGGCAAATGAAAATTACAAATCAGAAATATACACATGCATTACTAAGAAAAAAATCTGTGGTTTACAAGCTTCCTTAGAACTTTAAGAATAATATACCTTATTTAGGTCAATCTTTCTGGGTACCAGTTAAAATTTTCTCAGGAGATATGAAATTTTCCTCTTTATGAGATGTGAAAAAAAAAATTATAACACCCACCTGGGAATGTTGATTTCTTTGTATTGTCTCCCTGGAATATAGTTGCAAAATTATAGGACAAAGTTAAGCTAAATCAGAAATGACAGCAACATCATTACATACATATTAGTTTTCTACGTCAATTTTTTCCTTCAAATTCTAAGTGAAAGTAGTTTTTTAAACTGTTAAGAATATTTTTATTTGTAGAAAACTTTTATTTCTCAGTTCTGCTGAAGTAGAAAGCATTTTTAAATTTCTTAACACTGGTAACATTTTTTGAGAAACTACATGAATATTTAAAATGAGTTAACCATGAATGTACATATATTAACACTCTATATGTATGTGTGCTATATACGTATACACATATGTACCCTATATGTGTGTATACATATATTCATCTATATGTGTGTATGTTTACACATGCAAAGAGGGACATTCCAAACTGATAATTGTATAAGCCTTCCTTTTTTCTTTCTCCTCCTGGAAATAGCCGGAAGACATGTTCGTTTGTGATATAAGTGAACGGGATATAAGTGGACCTCCAGAATCTAAGAAGCTAAAAAAAAGCCAGTGTACTCCTCTTTTTATGAATGCATACACGATGAGAGGTATGCAGAAAATGTATTTGCCACAAAGAATATTTGCAGAATAGGCTCCTTAAATAATAGTAATTATTGTTTTAGTTAATATTCCTACTAGGTACAAAAACATGAAATATTTTAACTCATTCATTTCTCACATGAGCTTATGGAGAAGGTCCATTATTATTCCATTTACCCTCCTACCCAACACCAGCTTATGATTCCATGCCAGAAAAAATAAGTTCAAACCCATATATATATATATATATATATATATATATATATATATAAATAAACACACACACACAAATTGGTGTTTTTACTTTAAGAGGTATACTGTACACTGCAGGTGTGGTGGAACACACCTGGAATCCCAGCACTCTGGAAGACATGAGGATTGAAGTTTGAGCCCAGCCTACACAACTTAGCAACCATGCAAGAGCCTGTCTCAAAATTTAAAAAAATAAAAAGGTCTGGGGCTGTAGCTTAGTGCAAAGGCCCTGGGTTCACTCCCCAGTACCACAGAGAGGGGGTAAAAAAGTATAATTATCTTCCCTGAAAATTGACAATTCTTCTTCCTTAGGAGCGGGCGCAGTGATTCATACCCACTCTAAAGCTGCTGTCATGGCTACCCTTCTCTTTCCAGGACGAGAGTTTAAAATTACGCATCAAGAGATGATAAAAGGAATAAGGAAATGCACCTCAGGAGGGTATTATAGGTATTGTTTTCTTTTCTTCTTCTTCTTCTTCTTCTTCTTCTTCTTCTTCTTCTTCTTCTTCTTCTTCTTCTTCTTCGTCTTCTTCTTCTTCGTCTTCTTCTTCTTCTTCTTCTTCTCCTTCTCCTTCTCCTTCTCCTTCTTCTCCTTCTCCTTCTCCTCCTTCTCCTTCTCCTTCTCCTCCTTCTCCTTCTCCTTCTTCTCCTTCTTCTTTTGGCTTAAATGGTTTAAAAAGTATTTTTCCTTCTCTGATAAATAGGATGTTGATCTTTTTGTGCATATGCTGTGGCATTTTTTTATTAAATAATACCCCACTTAATATTACACTTCCAGATTTATTCTCAGTGGCACAAAGATTCTCCCATCCTTCATTAGCTGTGGTAATTTATTAGCAGCACAAATAATGAAGTGTTTGTTATAGTAAAATGAAAAAAAACTTGGCTGAGATTGCTGGAGATGAAAAACTTAGGATGACTAATTTCTCTTCATCTTTACTTTGTCTTCATGAGGTTTGAACCTAACTAGAGTTTAGACTTTATGTTGAATTACTTAAGTATTTCTCAAACACTTTAATGTTTATAAAAGTTTTCTTATCGTTTTAATTAAGTTCATTACTAAGTTTTGGAATTTTCCAGTGTAGAAGGTGGCACAAATGGTAAGAATAGAACAGGAACTTTGTATAAATTTAAAGATATCCACCAGCCTACAAAATTGTAGTCATTATTCATAAATCTAGGACATAATGGCTGGAAGAAACATGTCCTCATTGCCCAGGTACAAGCTAAGCCTTCCCTTTAAGTTTGTTGCATTCTTCCTGAGCCTTCACTTTTCTTAATTTCCTAAAGAGCCTGGTAGCTCTCCTTGTTTAGAGGAAATGATGCCAGTTGTACTAAAGTGTTTTTACAGCAATGTCTTATTGTCAAGTGCATGTAATAGAATGTACATGTTTCAACTGGTGGGCTGAGACATTCATTTGATTTTATTTCACTTAATATTTATTGTATGCCTAAAGCATTCCTCAACACTGTGAAAACACCTATTATACAAGTTAATAGGAAAAGTATATATACTAAAGAAATTTGGCCCCATATTGTCTTTTCCATCTCTGGGTCTTGGAGAGGCTTTCCGGCTGCTATTACTTTCATGTGCTTTGGATTGCTTTGGTGAAGAAAGAAAAATAGGTCAGAAGAATGTGGAGAAATGTGAGGTAGGAAGAAAACATAATAGTCTTTAGAATTTTTTTTGGAGAAAGAATGACATCAATGAAAAGATGCTATTTCTTATTCATAACGTACATTTTATATGTTATTTTGAATGTTTCAGAATTTGAACAATAAAAACTTTTTGTATGGTACCAGGGACTGAACACAGGGCCTTGTACCTTCTAGGAAAGCACTTTACCACTGAGCTATACCCCAGCCCAAAACTTTTAAGATGCCTTTTGCAGTTTTATTTTGGCCTCATTGGAAAATGAATAATCGGCTCATTATCACAGCTCAGGAGACAGTGATATTTTATCTGAATCTGGGGAGAATCCTAAGACTAATCAAAAAAAGGGCCAGTAAAAACTGGAAGAAGAAAGAAAAGATGGAGCTTTAACCTTCTTTACTCTTTTCTTAGAGAAAAGTCTGTCTTTAGAAAACAATGCAAGGTTGGGCATGTAGCTCAGTGTTTAAGAGCGTGTGCTTAGCATATCCAAGCCCCAGGGTTCAATCCCTAGTGCATGCCCACACACACACAAAACCAGCTTTCAAATACTTAGTTTTTGCCAGGGAAGGCTAACATGTGTTGATATAATTGTCCTTCCTTTTGGAATCCTCATGTCTGTAGAGTGACAAGAACACTGATGGTCAAAGGACAATCCCAGCATGCCCCAGATTAGCTGGTCAGGACCCATGGCCTGTCTGTGAAATGGAGGAATTGGCTTGAAGTAGCTTTCAAGTCTTATTTTGCTGTGCAGTTATTTTTCACATAGAAATATTTCTGACTGTTCAGTGTATGCTAGAGGAAAATGTAAGTTTGTGGTTCTCCTAACCATGTTTAGGAAAGATTTGGGACTAGCAATTCATTCCTTTTATACTTAAGTATAAAGTGAAGTAAGGGGCAACTCCATATGTTAATGATAATGGTTGGCCAAGCTTTTAATCACACGTTAGCTGCTTAGTCTATACCTGCCCTGAAGGAGCAATTGCTGATATTTTTTCCCATTAAGTTTATTGGTACATTTTAGATATACAGTACAGTTACATTCATCATTAGGATCTTGTACCTTTACATGATATATCTTTGTTCTTATTTTTTCCCCATTCCCCTGCCCTCCCTTCAACCCCTCCACTCTTCCCTATTTACAAAGACTTTGTTTCCATTTTTTTCTTTTCTCGTATTTTTCTTTTGCCTTCTTTCCTTTCCTCTACCTCTCCCACTTCCCTTATTCCTTTAGACCTTTTGTTCCTATTTCACAATATCAATTATACATTTTGATCCTTATTTACATTTTTAGTTTTTCACACCAGAGAAACTATTCGGTATTTACACATGTGTGTCCTATTTATTTCACTTAAGAGTATGGCCTCAATGTGCATACATTTAGCTATAAATGTCTCTAGTTTTCATTCTTTATAGCTGAGTGTTACTCTCATTTTATATTAAAAACACACACACACACACACACATCTTCTTTATCCAGTCTCTAGTTGATGGGCAATTGGGCTGTTTCCAAGTTTTAGTTATTACAGACTGTGCTGCTATAAACATGGGTGTGCATATATCACTGTGGTAGGATTCTTTTAATTCTTTTGAGAAGATACCCAGCAGGGGAATAGCTGGGTCAAATGGAACCTTTAATCCTAGTTTTTTAAGGTATCTCCATATTGGTCTCCACAGTGGTTGCACCGGTCTGCACTCCCACAATGAAGAAAGGTTCCTTTCTCCCTACAACCCCGCCAGCATTTGTTATTGGTTGATTTCTTTTCTTTCTTTCTTTCTTTTTTTTTTGGTGACTGGGATCGAACTCCAGACCTTGTACTTTCGAGGCAGGTACTGGGACCACTGAGCTAAATTACCGGCCCTGTTATTGGTTGATTTCTTGATAGCAGCCATTCTTTCTGGGGTGAGGTGGAATCTCAGCATTGTTTTCATGTGCATCTCTTGAATGACCAGTGATGTTGAACATTTTTTCATGTGTTTATTTTCTGCTTTTACTTCTTTTTCTGAGAAATATCTGTTCATTTCAGATGCCCATTTTTGAATTGGGTCTTTATATTTGGGGGTCTGATTCTTTTTAGTTCTTTATATATTCTAGATAGTAGACCTTTGTCTGAGGAACAGCTGGTAAAAATTTTTTCCCACATTGTAGGTTGTCTCTTAGCTCTGTTGAGCAATTGCTGATATTAATGATAACACTTTAGGTAAAACTTTTGTTTTATTAGGTTTACACACAGGTGGGAAAGGCAGATGTTACTTTAACAATGCAAGAGAAATTCATGTAAAAAGAAAAACTTGTCTGAGTTTTGATTGGTTATGTGATATTAAGAATGGATTGATTAGTAACTCAGTTGTTTGAACATTATTACATTCAGATCACATTGCATGCATTTACTGAGAACAAAGTAGAAACAAAAGAAGTTCTAATGCTATAAATTTGAGACTATTCTGAAAGTATTATCACGCTTTTAGTAGCTATTTCTAAAAGATTTTTCTGTCCCAGTGGACAAACCACACCTGTATTTATTGATGTGCCTGTCCAGGCTATTTTTGAGTCCTGCAGAGACGAAACACAATGATATTTTTAATCCTTCCTTTGCTTCTGACTCTGAGATTTATAATTTCCCATCTCCTGTTAAAAATATTATGATTATCTCTTCTTCAAGGAAATACTTGTACAATCTTAATGATTTGTTTGTTAGGTTTTGATATACCATATACACATTTCCACCAGTTAGGATCACCTGCCAAATTCCCAAAGTATCTTGTGATACAGATGTTTACACAAGATACACAGAATAACATGCAGCATCTTGTTCATATTTTGGAGTTGCTTTCCAGAAAAAATGGCTGATTACTTGAAAAAGTTACAGATGCCCTGTATACATGAAGATCTTTGTTTGTTTGAATGGGGGAAATGGCTTGCTTCATCTTACAGATACAATGATATGTTAGTGGTACCCATTATTGAGAACACTCCTGAGGAGAAAGACCTCAAAGAACGCATGGCTCGTGCGATGAATGAGTACCCTGATTCCTGTGCAGTGCTCGTCAGGCGCCATGGAGTATATGTGTGGGGAGAAACCTGGGAGAAGGCTAAAACCATGTAAGCACAAGTCTGAGAACCTCTGGGATATCACCATACTCTTCATGTGAAAATGAACAAAATATGTTTTAATATTTAAAATGTTTTATTGGTCAGATTGGTTTAAGTTTAGTTTATCATTACAAGTTATAAATATTTGCATTTTAGAATATATTGATTCATCGAGATGTATTTATTAGATCAGCTCATATCTGGAAAAGTTCTGTGGACTTTGATACAAAGAAGAGAAGCAGATCCTAAGTAATAGAAGTTTTATTTCAAAAAATGGCACATAGTAGAAAATAACTTTGTATCAGTAGTGTATTTAAAATTCTTCTATTTCCTGAGTAGTATATAATACTATTGCATGATTCAGTGTGATTCCTTTGCATGTTTTAAAATTGTTTGGGACAAAATAAGAAAATTTTGACCCAGAACTGAGGGGAAAAATGTATAGATACTAGGAACAATGCAGAAGTAACTGGATGGAGAAGAGAGATGTGATTGTTTAGGCCTGGAAAACTCTGTTTCAGTAAACACCTTCAATCCTTTTTGCTTTTGTCTTTTACAGGTGTGAGTGTTATGACTATTTGTTTGATATTGCTGTATCAATGAAGAAAGTTGGACTTGATCCTGCCCAGCTCCCAGTTGGAGAAAATGGAATTGTATAAGCCAAATGGAAGTTTAGTTACGTACAGTAGAAGCCTAAATTTGACACTTAATTATTTTTTTAAATAAATTGAATGATTTGTATGATGCCATTAATTTGTCACCATATACTACAGTTGTTCACACCTAATGTCTTCTGACATTGTACATTTGTTTATATACTTGTAATTTTAAGTGGCAGAGAGATGGAATGAAAAAAATTTTTACCCAGTGTTTTCTTATGTTTATTTTAAATTTTGTAACAGCAAAATATTTGTCCTTTAATCTTTAAAGCTGCTAGTGATAATGGAACTCATTGGAAACTTTCCACTTAATTATGGAATGGGCATTTTCTTATTTTAATCATAGCACATAATTTTTGATGTCAAAACAATTTTATAGATTTTTCCCTGTTGAGTTTTAGTGTTTCCCTCTTCAGGCTTATTAGCACCAATAATCCAAAAATCCAAAATCCAAAACTTTAGCACAATCAGGAGGCATAGGTAGAAAATTCCACACCTGACCTCATGTGACAAGGCATTGTCAAAATGCCAGTACACTATAAGTACTGCATAAAATTATCTTCAGCCTAAGTTACATATGAAATATAAATGAATTCTATGTTTAAACTTGGTCCTCTCCCCAAGATATTTGGGGATAGATATTCCAGAATTCAAAAAATGTATATGCAGATATCCCAAAATGCAAAAAAGTCTAAAACACTTCTGGTTCTATACATTTCAGATAAGGGATACTCAATCTATAAAACAATATTGTTCCCTCATATGATGAGATAATTGCAAAATTCAAGTCAGATAATATTATCTCTGACTCACCAAACAAACCCTGACTGAACCAGTGATGTAATTAATTAGAAAGTTTTTGTAATGTAACCAAAAGTAAAATCAACTTGATCATAAAGATTTTAGTATTTGACTAACGCTTTTTTAAAACTGAGGGAGAAAATTATGTATCATCTCCAAAATACTAATTTTCTATTCCTACCCCTCATTATCTTCTGACTCATTAGCTTCATTATCTCAGATTTTTTCCTTTCAATAGTTCTCTAACCTCATCCAGACGTTTAGTCTCTTGCTCATAACATTGTGTTACCCATTACTCCTTTTGTGTCTTGCTTCCTTAGGAACCACCGATTTTGTGGTCTAGTACTCACACCACTTCATTACAAGCATCCTTTTCTCATTGTATCTTGCTTTCTCACTTTTACTTACCTGGTAAAGACTTCAGTTTTTGTTAGTTTACCTGTGCTCAAGCAGCAAAGCCTGGTGGAAAATCAGGCAACCATGTTGGCTGATCCCAGATGGCCACTGGATACTGCCAAATGGACTCCACAATACCCAGGTAAACTCATTTTCCAACCTCTTGACTTTCTCCTCACCATTCCTTTTCCTTCATCAAATCTGCAACATTCCCCGCCAGCTTTTAGGAGGTAATCTTACCTCATACTTGAGAAGATAGACTCATGGCAAAGATAACTAATTCGGTCCCACTTCACAGCTCACTAACCTTCCTGCTTATAGCCTCCCTTTGCCACTTTCCATGAAATTTGTTAAGGCCAGATTTTCAAGTATGCCTAAGACCTATTGTCCTCTGACATTTCCAAAGGTTTTGCTTCCGCAAGGATCCCCACATTTGTCCCATTTCTCTTATATTGTTAGGGATTTTACCCTCTTAACTGGATCTTTTCCAGTGATATAAAAATATGCTATAGTATCTTTCAACTTAAGATACAAACCTTGTCTCTGACCTTCACCTAACTCTAGCACATTTAAGAGCTCTTATTTTTTAAAAAATTGCCTGCTCTTTTGCCAATTTTCTATTCTCCCACTTGCTTCTTGACCCACTTCATGGAAAAAGCTCTCACCAAGAGAAACCAAATTCCCTTTATCCTTAACTTCTTTGGATGCACTTTTCACTTTTCTTGCTCTAAAAGAATCCTGTCCCTCCCCCTAAAGACACAGTTTCCCCCGAAGCTAAGTGGTGGTTGCTCCCATTTCTCTCCTACCTCTGAGCCTAGGGGTGAGATGAATGAATTCACTTAATGCTAAATGCCTCTTTCCTTTCCTTGCTCCATTGTATCAGCAAACTCAATCATAGTTCCGGCAGTCTTCTGACCCCACGCCTTATGGGTATGTACCTTAGCTTGGCAGAAGTAAAACAATCATGATAATGTCAAGTGGGCCTTGATGCTGCTATAGATTTTTACTTTATTACTCTCATCCATTCATTCTCCTATTTTCATGACAACTGTTTTTCTTTTCTTAAACTTCACCTCCCCGCAATGAAAATGCCAAGAGAGAACTTCCAGAGGCTCCCCACCTCTGCATGTCCTATGCAGCAAGCTGTCCCTGCTGTCCAGTGAGGTCAGACTTCGCTCCTGCTCTCAGTTTCAAAGACATCACTGCAGCAATTTCTTCTCCCTCCCACATCGTCAGTTTTCTTCTGTACTAGATCTTTCTCTTCAGCATATAAAATATGCTGGTCTCTCTCCCTTCTTTAAAATAAAGTCTAAAGCTCACTTTCTTCCTGGATAACTGTCCGACCTCTGTTTTTTCTTCAAAATTTCTCAAGAGTTGCTATATTCTCATCTATTTCCTCTTCTCTCATTCTGTTGAATTCATCCCAACCAGACCGCTTTTCTGAAATATTGTCATGGGCTCTGAAGATGATCACACAAATCCAGTAAGTTTCTATCTTTTTTTTTTTTTTTTCCAGTTCTGGGGATTGAACCCAGGGCCTCACATTTGCTAAGCAAGCTACACCCTAGCCCTGTCCTCATCTTAACCTGTCAGCATTTGGTATAGGGATCAAATCCTCAAGGCCAGCTATTCCCACACATTGTTGGTTCCTGTTCAGCTCTGCAAAGTCTAGGGTGTCCCATGAATCAGTCCTTAGACAAATTTTCTCCATCCTTAGTTGGTGATCTCATCTAGGTTCATGGATTTAAATATTAGATGGCCTGTGACCACTCGTAAATTTATTCCTTCAACCACATATTTTTCCTGATCTCTAAACTCCTATCTGGCTTTGTGATATATGTAGAGCCTGTGTACTCACTGTGTTTGCTCTTTTCACCTGGTCCAAGGCCCACTAAATTATTGTAGTTGTCTCCTAACCAAATTCCCTGCTTCGGCCCTATTCTCCACTGCTGATCTTCGCAGTCTATTCACATCAGCCTGCATGATCCTATTAGCACGATGCCAGCTGGTGTCTCCCTTCTCAAAGGTCCCCTTCTGGCTTCAGAGCAGAAACTCCTACTTCTTATTGCTTCATTCAGATATTCGCCAGACTCACTCTGCTCCAGGGAATGGAAGCGTTGCGGGGAGGGGGTGTCTTTAAGCTTTCCGGGTACTTTTGCACATTTTCTTCTCTCTTTCAGTGCTCTTCCTACAAACACCTACATGGCTCACTCCCTCTTCTCATTCATGTCTTCGAATATCACCTGACTACCATATTTGCAGTCACAGGCCCTTGCCTGCACAGAAATCTCCTTCCTTGCTTTCCTCCTCTGTAAAATGCTTATAACCAACTGCTAACATCCTATCATTTCATTGTCTTTTTCCTTCTACTAGATCGCCAGTCCTATGATGGCAGAACTTTACATGTTTGTTCACTGATGTATCCCTGGTGTGCAGCATTTGACACATACTTCATACTCAAATATTTGTTGACTGAAGATCACCTTTTTGCTAAAACTAGTGGTCACTTCTTTGTATTTTACTTGGTTTAACAACATTACTAGTGGTTTTTCCTCCCTGAAATGTTTCTCTCCAGGCTTCCATGACTCCAGATTCCTGAAATTTTTTTGTACCTCATCAGTCACTGCTGTGGGTCTTTTCTTGACTGTTTCTCTTCTCAGACTTCTGAACATGGAGGGCTTCAGGGCTCTGTCTTAACTATGTCAACTTTCTATTTTTTTTTTCTTTTTAGGAAATCTCATTAATGTCATTTGTTGATGATTCATGGTGTGTTTGTTTTTTTCTCTCTACTTCAGACCCCTTTACATTCCAGACAGTTATCTGTAGCTCCTACTCCGCATCATTCCCTGGATATACAATACTAGGATCTTAAAGCTATTATGGCCAAAACAATACAATTGATTTTTTCTTCTCTGTGAGCCATTACCTTGCCCACCTTCAAACATTTTCTGAAAGCTTATGCCAAAAATCTCTTTGAGACAGACTGACACATTGTAAGTACTCAATATTTGTTTTCTAGATTCTTGGTGGAAGTTCCTCCACTGGCAAAAAAAATAGTTTGGGTACTTCTGTTTAGCTTCGTATGTATGTATGTATGTATGTATGTATGTATGTATGTATGTATATACTGGAGATTGAATCCAGAGCCTTTGAATTAAGCTATATTCCCAATCTTTATAAATTTTTTTGTCTTGATCTCACTAAGTCACCAAGTTTCTCAGGCTGCGATTTGAATTTACAATCTTCCTGCCTCAGTCTCCCAGAGTACTGGGATTACAAATGTGTGCCACCACACCAAGCATTTTCCTTATTTTTAAAATGGAGCTAAGAACAAGATAAAATAAGTGAAAAAACTATATAAAATAAGTGAAAGGAATAGCCATAGTGTTTGCTTTGTGGGTAAGTGTTCAATAAATAGGTTGCCTTTGTTTCTCTAAGTCCCGTTTAATCTTTATAATAATTTTTTACATTAGTTTCTGAGGAATTTTGCTTAACTTAGGAGACATAATAGTCTTTTGGAATATTATCCCAATTTTTTTTAAAAGATGAGGAAATTGAAGCCCAGAAAGGAATGATAAGTAGAATTTCAATAAGAGAAAATAGGGAAATTTCTTAACATACTATCTGCCGTGTGTTAGGTATGCACTGCAAATACAAAGTTCTTTCCCTAAGAAGCACACACATAGCTACCTCAGGGTTATCACCATTCGAGTAGTAAATCATGTGAACTATGCTACAGCAGCGGCACATTTCCAATTGCATGTTTCTTTATCACTGGAAATGCAGAAAAGATTTACAAAGCTGGTTTAGAGCTGAGAAAGCAACCAGTTGGTCGAAGTCTATATGTACGAGTTTATATTCTTTCTTAAAGAATGTGATCCCTGCTGGGTGATCACAAGGAGCTTAGGTTCAAAGGTGAATCTAAATACAGCCTGGGAGGACTAATTCCCGATATCTGGCACATAAGTGTTCAGTGACTATGGCAAGGGTCAACAGGTATTCTTCACATGCCCTTGTGATTCTTGTTCTTGCTATAATTACTTTAAATAAGAGGGAAAAGGTTGGTTGTGAATGAAGGATTAAATTGGTAAGAGATTTAGATCAAGTCGATTTTTTGTGTCATGAATTGCAGGACATGCCATTTACTTTCAGATTGAATAAGGGATTAACATTTTAGTCAAGAGATTGTCATTTGTTTCTCAAATGATTTTAGAGCCTGTGGTCTCACCCAGTTCTTTTGTGAGAAGTACTTCAAAATAATGTCAGAGAAAGCCCTAAACAATCAGAAGGGTAAAGTCATAGTCTTAAGGAGTGTTTCATCTTACATTTCAATTTGTTCAAATACTTCTCTTTTGAAATAGAAAACTTTGTCAGGTCTCCTCAACAGCTGTACTCGCAGTAGTCAAACTTAGGATTAATAACATGGGCATCATTTTTCAAGAGGCAATTAGAATTCTCCCAGCCAGTTTCTTTAAAACACAATTACAAAAGAAAAGAGGTTGTGGATTCCATTTCACTGATCTGTAATCTATAAGCAGCATATCATCAAGTTTGGGATGATAATCTATGAAAATCAGTATTCTTTCATGATTGTAAGTTTCAAATAGTGTTCATTTCTCTCTCTGTCACAGTCTAATTGTATAATTTTGACTATCTGAATTTTACTTTCTGAAGATTAAATAAACCTGAATTTAAAGAAAAAGAATTTTCCATTTACTACCTCAATGTTCTATAATTTTGATTATTGAACTTTTTGAAGCCAGAGAATAAGCAAGACAATTCTTATCACAAATAATAATCTATCAGTGTTCTTGAAACTTTCTGAATTAGAGGTAGCTAAGGTTGTGAGAATAAAAAGAATTTACATATGTTGTCATTAGGACAGTGCTGAGCTCATGTCAGCAGTAATTGTAGTGATCATAGCAGTCTCTACTTATTAGGAATCCAGACAGTATGCTAAGGACCCTTTATTTTTTTATTTTTTTCCCATTAAGTTTATTGGTACATTTTAGGTATACAATACAGTTACATTCATCATTGGGATCTTGTACCATTACATGAGTATCTTGGTTCTTATTTTTTTCCCCTTCCCCTGCCCTCCCTTCACCCCTTCTACCCTTCCCTATTTGCAAAGACTTTGTTTCCATTTTTTTCCTTTTCTCATATTTTTCTTTTCCCTTCTTTCCTTTCCCCTACCCCTCCCACTTCCCCTGCTCCTTTAGACCTTTATTCCCTGTTACACAATATCAATTATACATTTTTTAAATTACAATATCAAGATCTAGGAGACATTACCACAGATTTTACAGAATTTAAAAGGATATAGAAAGCATATTTCAAAAATCTGTTTTGAAATAAATTTGACAACTTCTGAGAAGCACCTTGGAAGACAAATTAATGAAACTAACTCTGGAGGAAATATAAAATTTGAATAGCACCTATTAAAGAAAATATATTCCTAGCTTGAAAACCTACCTATATGACAACAGCAGGCTCATATACATTTGAACTGATAAATTATATCAAACATTTAAAGCAGAAAAAAGAAGGAACACTTCTCCCCTCATTTTAGGAACTCAACATTGTGCTAATTCTAAAACTGGATAAAGATAATAGAAGAAAAAAGTATGAACATAGATAGAAATTTGTTTAACAAAACAAACTCTTAGAAGTCAGATCTGGCAGGATGTAGAAAGTGGTTTTGTTATCGGGATGGCAGTGTTGGTTCAGCATTGGAAGGTCCACCCCCAAAAGTCATCATTTTAACAGAGGAAAGGAAAAAGCCATATGATCCTGTCACTAGTTGGAGAGAAAGTATTGGACTAAATTCTACAGCTGTTCATGGTAAAAGCTATCAGGAGACAAGAAGTAGAACAGAACCTTCTCAACAGATTAAAGACATGTACTCCATACTTCCAGTGAGAATGCCTTTTATGAATGAAGAAGATACAATGCTTCCTCCTTAAGGTGGGGAACAAGGGCAGATATGCTTACTCTTTATCTGTCCATTAAACTTTGAAACCTAGGCCCCACCAAAATAGTCTGGCAATAAAATGACACAATTAGGATAGGATTGGCATGGCAGAAGCAAAATCTTTATATGTAGATGAAATGATCATCTACAGAGAAAATACTAAGAAATCTCTAGGAACCCCTAGAACTTGTATTTGAATTTAGCAGGATTAGAAAACACAAGGTATATATAAAAATTCAGGTCTGTGTATACTTGCTATAAATGAAGAATTGGATATTGAAATTTAAAAGTTATGTAGGAGTACAAAGGACCTAGAAAAGTTAAAAACAAAAACAGTGTTGTAAGATGTTTAGTACCTAATTTTAAGACTTCTAAAGCTACAGTAATCAAGGCAGTGTTGGTGCAAGGAAAGACATATAGATCAATCGAGTAAAACAGAGAATCTAGAAATAGAACCACACATATATGGTCCACTGAGTTTTGAAAGATTATTTAACATTGGCATTTTATAGAATATAAACTCAATTCAAGAGCCAAGGAAGAGATAGTGTTTTCAGCAAATGGCACTAGAACACCTGGTATCCATATATAAAAAATTAACCTCAACCCTTTATTTCCATACATGATAATAAAAGCCTAAAAGTATAAAACTTCAAGAAGAAATTATAAGGGAAACTGTTTATGGATTCAGGGTAGGCAAGAACTGCCTAGGATACAAAAGACATGATGTATAAAAGAAAACAATTGATAAATGGGATTCCATCAAAATTTAGAACTTTAAATGACATCATTAAAATGAAAAGTAGTCCTTAAACAGACCATATTTACAAGGCATATAACCTATGACTAGGATATATAAAGAATCCTTAGAGCTCATTAATAGACTACCCAATTAAAAAGTAGACATAAGAAGATGATAAATAGCCAGTACAGCACAAGGAAATGTGTGCAACCCTAGAATCAGAAAAATACTAATCAGTACAATAACAAGATTGAATTACACACTCATTAGGGAGAGGAAGTTAAAAGTTTTAAAAGCCTTGTCATGACTTTTTCTTTTTGTTGGATTCTCCCCCTTTGCGTTTAATTTGTCACACCCAGTGGATTCATTCTGCTGGGTTTCCTGGGATTGTGATCCTCATTGTCTTTTCCTAGGGTATTGTCTAAAATTTTTTGGAGTGCCGGTTTGATATTCATGAAGTTCCTGAGGTGCTCTTTATCATGAAAGTATCTTATTTCTCCATCAATTTAGAAAGTTTTTGCAGGGTACATCAATCTGGGTTGGAAGCTGTTTTCCTTTAGGGCTTGAAATACATCACTCCAAGCTCTTCTTGCCTTGAGGGTTTGCATTGAGAAGTCTGCTGTGATTCTGATGGGCTTTCCTTTGTATGTGATTTGTTTCTCTTCTCTCACTGTTTGTAGAATTTTGTTCTTCTGTTGGATTTCTGGAATCCTAACTATTATATGCCTATGTGTAGATTTTTTTTATCAAGGCTATTTGGAGTCCTATATGCCTCACTTATCTGTATGTCAAGTTCTTTTCCCCTGCTTAGGAAGTTTTCTGCCATCACTTCTGTGAACAGTTTTTTTATGTCATCTGCACTCTCTCCTGTTTCTTCATTGACTCCAATCAGTCTTATGTTATTCTTCTTTGCATCATCTAGCAGCTGCTGGATTGATTTCTCATGTTCCTGTACAATTTTAAAGCAATTTTTCTTTTCCTGGTCACTAATTGCAATCTTTTCTTCTATATTTGAAATTCTATCCTCACATGGGTTCATTCTGCTGTGCAGACTTTCGATGGAGTTTTTAATCTCCTGGAAACCTGTTTGCATCTGTTTTATGGATTCCATTTGTTTCCTGTGTTGGGATTCCATCATGTTCTTCAGATCCTCTATTTTTTTATCTGTGTCCTCTCTAGATTTATTAATCATGTCTTGCACCATGAGCAAAATCTTTGCTGCTATCTGAGTAATTATTTCTGATTTCATTTTTCCCAGATCCTCTTTTGTGGCCAGTTCAGAGAGTCCAGGTGGTTGAGCATCAGAGTGTTCCATCTCGTTTCCCTTTGGGGTTGCTGTAGGTGATCCGGAAGTCTGTTTTTGAGACTTCTTTATGTGTCTTCTCATTTATTTATTTTTATTTATTTATTTATTTTTGGTACCGGGGATTGAACTCGGGTGCTTGTGCTTGCACAGCAGGTGGTGAAACCACTGAGCTAAATACCCAGCCCCTAAGGACCCTTTAAATACACTCTATCCAATCCTTATAATAACCTTGCAGAGCATTATTAACCCATTTTATAGATAAAGAAAATGAAATTAGAGGTACCCAAGTGAAAAATTTACTGAAGTCATGCAGTAAGCCCTTTGCACTTTCCCACACTAGTTCTTACAGTTGTATAAAGAATTGATAGTACTTTCCAGGAAACAATTAAAGCTCTCCAAGCAAGCTTTTTTAAAACAAGACTAAAGAGAAAAAGATTTTTTGTTTCTATGTGAATGATTTTTAATCTGTAAGCTCTGAAGTTTTGAATAATAGTAAATATTCTTCTTTTGTAGTTAGAGGCTATATACAAAAATATATTCCTAAAGTATATTTGGCTTCTGATACACATATTATGGACTTAGGGCTCTAGTACTAACTTTACATGTTCATAAGGAGGCATTTTGGTGTATCGACATAATTTTCTCAATTTCTTTGCGGATAATTCATTGAAAATGCATAAGATTTTCATTCATTATTTAATATAAGATTAATTTTATCCCGTTAATATTAACATGTGTTCTCTTATTATTTTTCTTATATTTTAGTATTTTTTACTCTCTCTAATAATTATTGTTGTAATAAAGGGCACATCTTTGCAAATGAATGAAACCGGGGAATTGTTTCTTTTAATATGTAATAGAGCTGCCTGTGTTTTGGTTGGAAAGTTAAGTAATGTGAAAATCTGTAAAAGTCAAAATTAGTGTAAAAAAGTTCCTCAAATCATTCACAAAGTACAGTACTCTATATGTGATTTGTGAATTTAATATAGGGTTTTTTTCATTCAATACTCTATACGTTATCCTCAATCATACTTGGTTTCCTTTCTTGAGGATATTAATCAAGTGATCACTATTTACTACTTGAACAATGTTTTAACATCATTCACAAATTTTCCTATTGGTTCCACAGATGTTCATTCTAGGTTTCAAGTTTAATTGCATCCATTACACACACACATATATATGGCTGTCATATATAAACACTTTAGGCGAATTTTAAAATATTTCTTACAATTGTAATTAGAATTCACTAGCTAGCTTGGAATTGTTCTTTTTACTCATGCTTGATTAAACTTTCCTATTAATAAACATTCCTTCCCATGTTCTATGTAAAAAGGTTTTGTGTGTGTGTGTGCGTGTGTGTGTGCGTGTGTGTGTGTGTGATCTTATAAAAACAGAGTGAAAACCAAGATACCTTGATTAAGGAAATGCAATGTATCTGTGTGAGGAACACACCTTTGTGTGTTCAGTCAAATCTAAGGCTCTCAATTTCAAAATCAAATGTAAGGCTCCCGGATGACCATCTGTAAGCTTATCTGCTGATATAATTGACTTAAGGACACCCCAAGAAGGATACAACAGGCAAGAGAGTGGGAGTCAACATCCTCAGGAACTGAATGTTCCTGCCCAAGACTGAGTGGGAAAACACTGCCCATGAAATGATCTTGCTGTAAACCTTGTAAGTCAACATTACCTATCTAAAGAATCAAATTAGTAAGTAGATGTCAGCAAATGTTGAATGAATGACTCTTGGCTCTTCAGCAATACTAAAGCAGATGGGAATGAGGAGTAAAAGAAAATATCTGCCTCACCTCCTGCAGATTCCTAAGGCTCCCAAATTGAGCCTAAGGAAAATATCATGTTAATTTTTACATGACACAAAATGATATACTGTTGTTTTCTATAGTGACATAAATGTCCATTCTGGGAAATGGAGTAGGACTGGAAAAGTCTTAAATCCCTGTTTGGGACAGAATTGGGAGAGGTATAAATTAATGAATCAATAATATATTACATTTCAAAGGAAGGAATTTGGAGGAACTGGATTATAAAATCTCATTGAGCCAATAAAGCTTATCTGATATCTCTTTATTGAATATCTTTAATATCTATGGGTCTTCCCATTAGCAAACTATGAATCACTTCATACAGTAATGTACTTCATACTGATTGCATAAAATCTTATAATTTAGCAAGCACTTTACTTTTCTAGTCATCATCTCAACAATCCTGTGATTTCAATAATAACACCATCCACCAAAGAACATAAGCTTCCAGTGAGCCAGAGCCATGCCTTATTTATTTTTATATTCTGTACCCACATAGAGTAGATAATTTTAAAACTTCCTTTTTGGATAAGCCCCCATCTTACAAAGGAAGGCACAGGCTCAGAAAGTTTAACTTACTTGAGACCTGTAAATCTCAGAGCTGGGAATTTGTCCTAGACTTTCACTTCTAAATCCTGTGGCAGTTGCCCGACCTGGTTGAACAAATCTCTCTCAGCAGCCCCACATTTATATATTCAATTCATACTTTTTAAAACTGTTTCAGAGAATAAACATAGAGTCTTGTTTCAGGTTAATGTATCTGTTTTTATGATGTAAATTTTAGACATTCTTGCTGACATTTTATTAAAACCTCATACATATTTTAATATTCATAAAGGTGATAAATAATGCTAGAATACTAGGATATTTTCAAAGAGGCAACTATTTCCCTGTCCCCTACAGTTTTTAAGAATGAACCTTAACAAACTGATAAACTCCTACATTTTTGCTCCTTTTCCGCTTAGTTGTAGTTTTTCAGGAATATGAAAATTGGGTAACCTCTGTCATGGGTAGCTTAGAAATGTGTTAATTCTGTCCTAAATTCAGACCTCTAGGGTCTTTACACCTAAGTCATGCTTTCCAAAGGCACTTTCAAAGTCATTTACAGGGTGTCAAGTATAATTCAACTCTTTAAATCTGCTTTTTTTGTTGTTTTGTTTTTCTGGTACCAGGGTGCCACTGAGCTAAGTCCCCAGCCCCTAAATCTGCTTGTTTTGTAGCAAGTGTGGCAGTTAATTTAATTATTTGGCATCTCTGACTAGTGATCTTATCACACAATAGAATGAAGTAACTCATTTTAATTAACATTCATCCATGGTAGGTTATATCCACAATCAATGTGTGCCTGTTGTAGGAATACTCTGAAAGACTCCTTTCCTCTCTCTTCCTAAATTTCACAATTTAGGATTTTCTACTGCATCTCTCCTTATCCAGAAAACAGAATTGAATTCTTACTTCCAGTTGTTTCCCTTCCTAACCAAGAATGGCACTGTATAAAAATAAATAAATAAATAAATAAATAAATAAATAAATAAATAAATAGATCGATCCTAGCTGTGTTGTGAAAATTGGCATTTTAAAGGATGTTACTTTTGCCTAAGGTAGCTTGGCAAAAATTACCATTTACCATTGACAATGTTTCTGACTCATCAAGCTTACAAATGAGTGTGATTTTAAGTAACGGCTCTATCTACTTCTAGCTGTTAATCTTTAATCATTCAGTGCCACTCAACACATTCTTCAGGCATTTTCCCTACTTAAGAAATCACTAGCTATAGTCTCAACATGAAATAAAAACTTTGCCATAAAACAAATCCATGATATATCTATTATCACTCATAATCTTTCTTGATGCGTTCACACCTGCCACTGAAGTTCCTACTAGTTTTCCTTTGATTCAATTTCTTCTGCTCATTTATTATTAACAAGAGAAATTTTATTCATTCCCTTATCACTGCTTTTGCCTTTTTAAAACTTGTCTTCCTTTTTGTTCTTTAAACATACATCTTTTCTTTCATTCTTTTATCATTTTCTTTGACTTACACCTTTTCTCTGACAACTATTTTCTCAGTGTCTGCATTAGCATTTTAAATATTTTTACAGGGACTTTGAGCAGACTCATTTAACTTTCCTCCCTGTTTTGGTTGGTGTTTCCTAAGGGCCTTTTAACTTCGAATTTCAGCAAATTCTCTTAACAGTCCTTGTCTAGTACAGGTATTATTAGTATGCACATAATGGTAAGTTGTTGATGGTGCTACCTAATTTATTTCTACTCCATACCCTCTCCCATGGAGTCCTGGAATGACTGTCAGTCACAGTGTCCTGCCTGCCCATGGCTGCAGACAAAAACGTGTGTCCCAGCCCATATAGAGATTGTTTCAAGTATTAGGTTCCTGACTCAAGGAGAGCTGCCAGGGCCCATTTTCCTTTCATACAAAGAAAACTTGTCTGTGGTTAAAGAGAATGAAATCAATAGTCAAAGAGAAGCACAAGAAGAACCAGATATAGAAGGAGAGTTCTAACTGCATCCTTTCAGTATTTGAAGTGTGTACTACCTTTGGATTTGCCTTCAGTCTTTTTTAAATCAGAAGGGATGAGCAGATTTGCTTTTGTTGGGGGTGGGGGACTTATTTTGAGAAGGTTTATTTTATAACAATGTTTCATGGTTATGAAAAGTTTCATAACTAATGGTATGAAAACATCAGTTAATGCCTGATTAGCAGCTACTAAGGCATTAACTAATACAATGCCTAATAGTATATCAAATCATACACTATGCAATTATATGAAATAAAAGGCTAATAATTTACAATAATGTTGATAAGAGTAGTCGTCTTTTATGCAAGTTACATACAGAAGTGGTAAATAATGGTGGCACACTGGTATAATTTGGAAATTGTGCAGTTTCATGTACAATTTTTTCAGTATATTGTTATAAAGGAAGCAGGCCAAGAATTCTTAGAATTAATGAGAAAGATTTAGAAATATATGAAATCTTGAAAATCTACAGAAATCCATTCTTTATGAAAGAAAGAAAAGCTGATTTATTATCTTCAGGAGACTTCAGCGTTCTCATCTGTCAAGCTATCTACCTCACAACAGATACCAATAAGACATTTCTATTCACACAAAACAATGGATTAATGGGGGAAAGGTACAGATCTGATCAGATATGTAAAGTTGGTGAAAATTGAGTCTTTTAGAGGCAAATGCTCTCTAATACCTACATCTTTAAGGAGGAAATGCTACCCCAGGGAATTATAAGGAAGAAAGTGATTAGCAATGATGAAACACTAGAAGAGAGCATACTACACTACCATTTTTATTAGTAATATTCTTTTTCTTTTGGAGTTCTGGTAACATGGTTCAATAAAATTTTAATATCTGCAATCTTGACTTATATGGATTTTTATTTATTATTTTACATGGATTTTGGGGGGAACATAGATATGATGTTATAGCATTTATATCACATTTACTCATATCCACATTCATCCTCAAAAGGATTAAGGGCTACGTAACAATTTACATAATAAGTTGACTTGGAAAGGAAGTTATAGAAATATAGGTATTAAAGTTGAAGGATGAGGGTAAGGCTGTAATAATACAAATACTGCAAAGCCCTGTGTTGATGAATATACTATTCAGCTTTTGTATATATAGGTGGCAATTCCATAGCAAATCAGCTTATTAATACTTATGTTCAGGGCAGGGGATTTAGCTCAGTGGTTCTGCCACCTGCCCTGAAAGAGCAAGGACCCGAGGTTGATCCCCGGTACCGAAAACAAAAAAATTTATATTCATCTCATGCTACCCAGCTGCCTATATTTGTTTACAATGAAAAATAAGAGGATGCATTTGGTAGAATGACTTAAGTAATTTTACCTATTTTGTTAATAAGGTTTGTAGCAGTTTTTTGTTTGTTTGTTTGTTTGTTTTGTTTTTGGCACCAGGGATTGAACTCTGGACCTTGCACTTGCGAGGCAGGCAGCGGCACTGCTGAGCTAAATCCCCCGCCATGTAGTAGATTTTTATATCCATGAGAAAAGGGAGTTTGTCCTTTATATACTTTTGGATTCAGAGACTGATGCTCAGTAAGTACTTGTTGTTTTTTTTTTTTGGTACCTGGGATCGAACTCTGGACCTTGTGCTTGTGAAGCAGGCAGTGGCACCACTGAGCTAAATCCCCAGCCCAGTACTCATATTTTTAAAAATGCTTTATATCCTTAGATTCAAAAGTCCTTCCTTTCTCTCTTTCTTTCTTTTCTCTTTCTTTCTTTCTTTCTTTCTGTCTGTCTGTCTCTTTCTTTCTCTCTCCTCTTCCTCTTCCCCTTTCTCCTTCCTTTTTCTGTACTACATAGCACTAACCAAGTTCTCTATCACTAAGCTATATCTCCAACTCATAAATTATTAGTTATTTCCATGTTTATTTATTTGTTGAGAATGGATTTTTCAACTTAATTACACATTTCCAATGTTCATATACATTTAACATGATTTTAAAAATTAAAAATTTACAAAGAAGTATCTCATCAGACTAATCCTTCCTCCCACTCTGTTCTGGTCCCCTATTTCCTCTCTTTGGAAGCAACCACAGTTACCAATTTCTTGTGCATCCCTACACAGATGGTCTATGCAAATATGAAAATATGTCTGTATGGATCTGTATTGAACACAGGGATTCACCCACCCAGATAACCATTCATGGAAAGACTTGTTACCTCAACTCCTAGGAGTGCTGCCAGCCCTATTGAGAGATCTTCTGGTTGCAGAGTTGCTCACCCAAAGCCACCCACCTCCCAGAACATTGTACAGCCAGGACTGAAGCAGCAGGTGTAAAAGGCCTAGCAATTTCAGCCTGATAATGGACATGTCTGATGAGCCAGTTTATTCCAGACCTCTCTGTGGGTCAGCTGAGGCTATCTACCAGGCCTGCACTGCAGTTTGGCTTCTCCTCTAGACTGCATTACTAACAGTCCCCTTTCTCACAATGATGGATTTTCTGTGCTAAAACTAAGATCGTCCCAGAAAAAGTGTGACAAATTGGTAGCTCTGTCCACAAGTGTTAACCCAAGGACACCACCTAATAAGCATCTTGTACCTTGAACTCAGTTTCATAGTCTGTTTCCAAGGGAATTTGGACTGTGACCATTAGTAGAAAGAGTGGGGGATAAGACAGAGTTTGAGAGCTGAATCTTTTAACTTTGAATTGGCAATGGAGACCCCATCTACAGGTAGGTGGAACAGTAGTCCCTGGCACAAGGTGATGGTCCAATTGTTGAAACTTTCACCGATGGTAAAGTGGGACATTTCACCAGGGAAGAAAAAACACTAGCACATGCAGAATTTGAAAATTATGGAGGAGATAGCCAGTGTCACAATAGTGTGATTGGATGCCTACTGTGATTGGTGCTTTTTAAAAAGTAATAAAAGGCTGAGAGTGATTAAAAGCCAAGAGTGAAAGCCAAAGCGCTTGCTTGGTAGCCAAGAAACTCTTATCTTTTTAGTAGGAGATCAAAACAAGGTGCAGAACAGGCTCTGATTTTAATCAAAAGAATATCTAAAAGTCAAAAATGTTAAACTCCCAACTAAGGCAGATCTGCCATGACAAGGTTAGGCATGACCCTTGCTGTGGTTTGGATCTAAAATATTCCCTAAAGGTCATGTGTTAAAAGCTTGGTTGCCAGCTCATGGTGTTATTGGGAAGTACTGGACCCTTTCAGAGTGGAGGACTAGTTGGAGGAATAGATCACTAGGGGTATGCCCTTGGAGGGTATACCTTGTTGGCTTCTTCTCTCTCTGCCTCTGATTCTCTGCATCCTTACTGCCATGAGATAAGCAGCTCTGCTCTGGCTTGTGTTCCTCACCATGATTTTTTAACTCACAATAGCCCGGTATAAACACAATAATGATCATGAACTGAAACCTGTGAAACTATGAGCCAAAATAAACTTTTTCTCCTTGGCTTTATCTCTCTGTTTTTAAAATTTTTTTTGGTGAAACTGGGGATTGAACCTAGAACATTTGCACTGAGCTACATCCCCAGCCATATATATATCGGGGGGGATCTCATTTATTATCCTCCTGTCTCAGCCTCACAGAGTACTGGAATTACAGGAATTACCACCACACTTGGCTCTCTTGGTACTGAAAGTCTACTGACACAACCTTGTTGGGAAAGAATAAGACCCTGATCAATCCATTGGATGGAGAAATCTGTATTGATTACCACAAAAAACCTTTTAATTTTCAGATTCTCTGAACATTCTGAGTCTATGGAAGTGAACTTCCCTGGCACTTCTCCTCTGTTTCTTCCATTCAAAACAACATGTGATCTAACTAGGCTTATATCCCAGAAAAACACAGCCAGGATCATGCAAAGGCCAGTTAGCAAGGACAGGACCTCAAAGAAGCTGCAACCCCTAGCTAGCATTTATCAGCATGACCCAGGGGAATGAATGTCATGGGAATTAGTTCCAAGAGTGCTATCTCAAGAAAGCTGGGACATAGACTAGTTATGGGAGAATTTATTCACTTTCCTATCATATAAGATGTTACACCCTGGCTAGGTTTGCAGTAGATGATGCCAACTTATAGCATTAACTACTAAATAAAAAACAAAGTCAATAAGATACCATCTCACCCCAGTTGGAATGGTTTTTTAAAAAAAACAATCCCCCAAAACAAAAAAGTAACAAATGGTGGCAAGGATGTGAAGAAAAAGGAATTCTTCCACACTGTTGGTAGGAATGTAAATTAGTACAGCCATTATGGAGAACAGTATGGAGGTTCCTCAAAAAACTAAAACTAGATCTACCATATGATTCAGCTCTCCCACTTCTGGAGAATATATATATATAGAAGTCAACACACCAAAAAGATACCTACATGCCCATGTTTATTGCAACACCATTCATAATAAGTAAGAAACAGAATCAGTCTAAGCACCTATCAATCAATCAATGAATAAAGAAAATATGTAGGGCTGGGGATTTAGCTCAGTGGTTCCACCGCCTGCCTTGCAAGTGGAAGGGCCTGAGTTCGATCCCTGTTACCAAAAAAAGAAAAAGAAAGAAAGAAAGAAAGAAAGAAAGAAAGAAAGAAAGAAAGAAAATGTGATAAATATACACAATGGAGTATCATTAAATCATAAAGAATAAAATCATATCATTTGCATCAAAACAGATAGAACTAGAGGATATTATGTGAAATCAGCCAGGCACAGAAAAACAAGTACCACATGTTCTCTCTTATATGTAGAAGCTAAAACAAAAAAGTGAACCTCAATGTAGAATTGTAATTAACAGAAACTGACAAGGTTGTATTGAACTATCACAATGAACCCCATTGATATGTATAATTAATATGTTTATCAAAATTAAAAATAAAAGATACAAAGTAACAAGAATCTAAAGGAGGCAAGGGTAGAGAACCCCAATTTCTTTAAACTCAATTCACCAGTTTGGGCCTTGTAGATATCAGATGGCTCTCCCAGAGGATTAAGAGTAATCTACCAACTGCCAGTGGCATGTCACATATGGCATCTTTGCAGGAGCAGATTAACATAGCCTTGGATCTATAGTATGGGGCCATCAATTTCTAACAGAAAAGAAGATTATATGTAGTTCACCTTTATGTGCAGCAGAAAATAGTTTCCTACTAGGGCCATGTTAGTTATTCCTCATAATACAGTCTGAAAAGATTTGTACTTTCTGTATATTTCACAGAATAGCACATAGACCCACTACATCAATGACATTATAAACCTACAGAATAACCAACATGTGGCTTACATCTGCCCCTGTGCATGGGTGGTAAACTTAGAAGATTCAGAGACATGACACAATTAAGTCAAAATTTAAAGGGCACTGCTAGAACTGGGCCTCCAAGGACAAAGACAGATTATTACACCCGATTCTTCCCAGTAGGCAGGAGGATGCACAGCACTTGGAAGACCTCTTTGGGTGCTAAAGTAATATCCCATATACTGCGTGTCTTAAAAAGCTTTCAACTTTGAGTGGGACTTGGAGTAGGAAAGAGATCTACTTCAGCTTCCTGACATTTGATACAGATGACCCAGAAGACCCTTTGATATTTAGAATCTGAGGTGGGAAAAGATGTCATGTGTAGTTAATGGTAAATTCCAGTGAGAGTGTCACTACATATGTCCCCAGGCTTCTGGATCAAGCCATGCTATCTGCAGTGGAGAGTTAATCTTTCAAGAACTCTAGTGTGCTACTGGGCCCTAAGAGAGATGGAACTACCCATGAGACACCAAGAGTGATGGCTAATTTTACTTGCCAGAGGATAAGTCAGTACCAATCTAGATGTTGCCCTGAAGGTACTTTTTAGATATGATCAACATTTAAATCAGTAGACTTTGAGTAAAGCAGATTTCCCTCCACAATATGACTGGGCCTCTTCCAATGCCATGGGAAAGTCTGAAAGGAAAAGACCAAAGTCTCTTGAGGAGGAAGAAGGTTTGCCTTTCGCTGCTTTTGAACCCAAGATTGCAGCATCAGCTTCTCCTATATCTCCCCCTGCCCTCTGCTCTGCAAATTATGGATGTGCCAACCCCCACAGTCACACAAACCGATTCCTTAAAATTCTATTTTTCCCCACCCACTCCATTCCTCCATATGTGTATACATGTGCATATATATAAGTCTATATGTATATATACTTAAGATGCTCCTTGACTTACAATGGAATTATGTCTGATAAACCTATAATAAGCTGAAAATACTGCAATTGAGAATGAATTCAATACACTTAACTTACCAAACATCCCAGTTTAGGCTACCTTATCTTACATTAGCCTGCAGCTGGGCAAAATCACCTAAAGCAAACCCTATCTTATAATGAAGTTCTGAATTTCTCATGTAATTTACTGAATACATTATACCATAGAGTACAGTGTCTGTTTGCCTTCATAATCGTGTAGCTGACTGGGAGCTATAGCTCATTGCCACTCTCCAGCATCTTAACAGGGTATCACACCACGTATCAGTACCCTGAGAAAAGATCAAAATTTGAAATACTGCTGCTAAAAATGAATTACTTTTGCACCACTGCAAAGTCAAAAAATCATAAATTGACACATCATAAGTCAGGGAACATTTGCATGTATATGGAAATTTATATGTCCTATCAGATCTATTTTTCTGGGGATCCCTAACTAATATATTAAGTGATTGTGCACCCAAAATACTCATCATCATGAGCTCGGCTTTGTCAGTCCCAAGAAGTCATAGTTCAGACAGGCCCTGCCACAATTCATCATTGACAGAAGTGGTATACCGAGAGTCAGGCAGGAGCTAAGCCAGAAGTTGCAAGCAAGTTGCAACAACAGGTAGCTCAGGCTTCCACATTATTCATTATTCCTGCACCAGCACCTCTCCCTTAATTCCCTATGGCCATGTTAGGGATTCTTTACAACCCACTAACAAGAGGGAAGGACCTGACCTTCATTCATCAGAGTCAAATCAGTAGATTGGGCAATTCCCAAATGCCCAGAAGCTGCACTACATCTCCCCTTAAGAATGGTCTTGAAAGATAGGGATGAAAGAAAAATTCTTCCAGTGGGCTGTTTCAGGTGATGAATCTGGTCACCTACTTCCTACAGACAAAAGAAATGGCTCAACGTTAAAATATAATCAGACTTATTGGCGGTAGAAAATAGCCTGACTGGCTGATCTAAAGCCTGCTAAGAGAAAGGTTGGAAAATTGAGATCAAATTACTCTGAGGAAAAAGCATAAGAATGGACAAGACAGTGGGCATAAAGTTTTAAAGGTCTGTGAATCACATGTTAATGCCCACCAGAGGGCGTATAGTACAGAACAGGCTTGAAACAATTAGGTGGACAGGATGACTCAGGCAGTAAATGTCATGCAGCCTCTAAGCGTCTCTCTTGACAATCCCTCCCTCAAGAAGTTGTGTGATTAATTATTCAGACTGCACAAATCCTCAGTGGACCACACCTTTAGTAAGTAAGGGCCACTTCTACTTTGGGATTCATAGTCAAGTTTCATGGGTATTTTTAAGGACTCACAGCAGTTAAAGACAACCAAGAGACAGACCTGGAAGCCCTCCTAGGATCATGAATTCTCATGGCTATGAGCTCATTGTTCTTCCATGTCTAAACTTCACCTGAAGTTAACTCTCCCCTATGCACTCAACACTAGGATATGTTTTCCCAATGTATCCATATGAACATGGTGGTATTGTCACCCTCAAATGAGTTACCGGTTATTTCAGGTCTATCCTTTTTCTGTATCTATTTAGTTAGCACTCCAAGCAGTGGCTACACTGGGAGCTTCCCAAAGAAGCTCAAACTCCTGTCATGAGGGAAATCAAGTTGCTATCTTCTGTGTGGAAGGTCTATATCTCACCTTGATGGTAGAGCCATCTCCAGTGGGGAAGCACAAGGAAGTGCAATTGATGTTTCAGGCTCAGTAAATTTTTGAAACCTTCAGTAGTTCTACCAAACTCTTACTGGCACTTCACAGCAGTGGCAGAACCCTAAGGTGGCTGGCTAGTAGATGGCAGTATATATGGATCTGGAATTTGGGAAAGAGTATCTAAGAATTCTCAGCAGATCTGATGTTGACACTGCACTATCCATCCATTTATCCAGTGTTTATTGATGCCAGGCACAGTGGAGCACACCTGTAATCTCAGTACTCTAGGAGGCTGAGGCAGGATAATCACAAATTCTAGCCCAGCTTGGACAATTTAGTGATTTAGTTAGTCCCTGTCTCAATCAATCAATCAAATTTAAAAATGGCCAAGGATGTAGCTCAGTGTGAAAGGTTTTTGATCCCCAGTACTGCAAAAATACAAACCAACCAAACAAAAAATATTTACTAAGTACTTACTGTGTGTCAGGCACTCTAAGATACTAGGGGTTCGCCAATGAGTAAGAGAGATCTAGTCTCTGTTTTCCTGGAATTTAGAGTCTGGTGGGATCATGGAAGTGTTAACTGAAGCCATGAGAATAGATGATCTTTCCAAGGGTGTGAAGAAACACTTAGCTCTGGGTCACATTCTAGAGTACAAGAGGGAGAAGAAAAACCAGCGAAGAAAACAGAAAAAGAGGAAGTGTGGAAAACCTCAAGAATACAGTTAGTTTAAGACATGAAGCTTTCAAAATAAAAAGAGAAGGTAAAATATCATCTGCTGACCCAAATCAAGAAAAAGATGGAAAAAAAGAAGTATAGTACAGTACTATTAAGAACATGGGCTCTTCACTTGCCCATCAGCTGGAGATTGGATAAAGAAAATGTGGGGGGGTTTTTTTGTATAAAATGGAGTACTGCTCAGCTATAAAGAAATTAGAGACATTTATTGCTAAATGGATTCACATTGAGGGGATACTCTTAAGTGAAATAAATAGACACGCATGTAAATACCAAATAGTTTCTCTAGTTTGAGAAACTGAAAGTATAAATAAGGATCAAGATGTATAACAGATAATGTGAAACAGGAAGAAAAAGGGTAAAGGGGAAGGGGAAGTTTGAGGGATAGGGGAAAGGAAAGAAGGGAAAGAAATAAATATGAGAAAAAGAAAAACCGGAAACAAAGTCTTTGTAAATAGGCAGGGCAGGGGAATGGGGAAAAAATAAGAACCAAGATATATTTTGTAAAGGTAGAAATTTCCAATTATGAATGTCATCATATTATATACCTAATATGTACCAACAAAATAAAATTTTTTAAAAAAACAACATGGGCTCTAGCTTCAGGAAAACCTAACTTTGAGTCCTACCTCACCATTTATTAATGATATGGACTTGGACAAATCTTCTCTGCTGGGAATTTAAATGCCTCTTTATTGTATAAATGAAGTAATGTGTGCAAAGTGTCAAGTATGCCGATTAATAAATAGCTCAGATTTTTAAATTTTTTGCACCTCTGAATTTGGCAAAGAGAAGAAAATTTGTCTAAAGTCCAATATTCTCTTCCTTTTAAAATGTTCCACCAGGGATTTAGCTCAGTGGTTTCGCCACCTGCTACACAAGCGCAAGGACCCGAGTTCGATGCCCGGGATCAAAAAAAAAAAAAAAATGTTCCACCATATTCAGCTCAAACCAACAATCTTCTGTATGTGTTTCTCTGATAGGATGGGGGAATTTCAAGTTAACAATTTACATTCACCATTTGGTGTTCAAATGCTTCAACCTTTCAACTTAGAGGATGTGGTCAGTCACACAGCTATAAATTTAAACAGATTACATATCTTGGTTTTCACAGCTCAGGACTTGGGACTGAGCTGGACTCTATCTCTCACAGTCTATGTAGCATATCAATAAATCATGCATCAGATTCCTTTTAAGTTAGAAAGGCTATAAAATATTTTCCACTTGCTTTTATGTGGAGCTCAGAGATCACATCAGTAATCAGGAACCATGAAGGCGAGCAGCAGAAACAAGTTTGGAAAGTACCAACAAACCTAGATCCAAAGGATGAGATGGCTCAGGTTGAAAAAGACAGCAAAAAATAAAAAAATAAATAATAAATAAATAAATAAAAATCCATGTCAGAGGATTAAGGAGACAGCACCTTAAAGAACATCCATAGACAGCTCTTTGAACGAGCTTGGTAATGAAGACAAAAACACAGGGAATTCTATCTAAGCCGCCAACAACTTCATCCCGAGCTTAGACCAATCATTTAACCTAAGTCCTGTGGGATGAATTGGTTCCCCAAGCGAGCCTTCTGTCTCAGCTCTTTCCCAGGGCTTGGCTTTCTGATGTCTCATAAACAGAGAGGATTTTAATCCCTGAAAGATGTCACTGGGGCAGAATCCACCTTCTAGCATGCCCCAAGATAATGATCTTGACTAGAAGATTGCAAAGTAGTTAAGAGTAGTTAAGGTGTCAGGTCACCCTGTACTTATTTCAGTGATAGAAAAGATCGCTCTTTCTACGCCTTAGCTTATGCAAATAAAGCAATCACTAGAAGTTCCATTCTCCATAGAGACATCGAGTATGATATCTCTGGGATGTAGGTAGGGATGTATCTAGGTTCATATATGCAGCTTTGGCCTTCCTCCATCATTGAGAGTTTATACATTAAATTTAGGGTCACATCATTTTCTCTGAAGAGGAACTGGGCAATAACATGGGAAGGCGCTAGCTTGGCTTAAAAATCTTAAAATATTTCCCAGCCTCTCATCGATTCCAGAGCCTTTCACTATGCCTAGTTGCTCCTAACTCTTATCTGACCTACACAAATTTCTTTGATTCTAATCAATTTTACCCTTCTCAATTCCAACTCTTGCCTCCACTTGTTGAAGTGGGTCGACCAGCTAGTTCCACACGGCTGGGTTTACCTTAGAGCCTTCCTTTGAAGTGCTGTACATGCCAACCATGGAGATGAGGGGGATTGGCAGAATGCTCATATCAGTGACCAGAAAGCATGATGACCAAATGTTTATGGTTATGTCTTGTGATGGCTTTTAAAACCCCTTGAAGCCATAACCATATAAAGATATTTCTAGGGAAGACTTTGCCTAGGCTGTCCCCTGGGTATATTAGTACCTGGCACAGGTCATAGACTGGATGGACAGGTGAGACTCTAAAAATGGTAAGATCAGATTTTTTAAAACAGATTTTCTCTTTTGAATTTAAATTTAAGTAAAATATTCCAACAGTAGGTTCACTGGATGGTGTGGATAAGAACACTTTGGAGCATTCTGTTTTGACTTTTGTTCATTTATGCTTAACTCATATTTATAGAGCACCTTTGCTATGGTAGATACTGTGATGAGAGCTCAAAGTGCAGTATGAGCAAAACTAATCAGGTTCCTGCCCTCACAGACCTAGAACCAGTCAGCCATATTCTCTTTCAAGTAAGAGGAAATGTATAAGGACTACCAGAGAGAGCTATGGGGTGCCATGAGAATGTATCTAAAAGACATAGGACCCAGTCTTCCTTGTGGAAATGATGGGGATAAGAAAGGAATATCTATTCCCAAGAACACAGAGGCCACTAACAACCCTTATATTGTACAGCCTTGAAAATTCTTCGTCATGGTGAACCTTCTCTGTAGAAACCAAAGGTATGGCAGAAAGACCACTAGACTGAGGGTAGGGACACTTGGGTTTATACCCAGTAAGGGTGCTAACATTTCCTCTGTGTTGTATAAGTAGTTTTCTGTCTCTCAGGTAATAGTTCCTCATCTGTGAAATTAGGAGCTTTGACCTAAGATATTTAAGGTTGCATCCATTCCACACTCTTTTCTTGCTCTTTGATGCCATATTCTGGCAAAACTTAGAGCAATACATTTCTACAATCCCCAGCTCTGAATACAACCGGATCTCATTCCTGATGCCTCACTGGATGGACAGGTGCAGTCATTCATTTGGCAATATGGGCCAGATCTGTCAGTCAGTCATATGTGCTAGGGTCCATGTGGACAGACCAAGATAGGTAGAGTATCTCCCTTTCTTGGACAGATGACTGATGACTTAAGGGCTCAGATTGGGATCTGAGCTAGTAATAACCATATACTCCCTGTGTGAGCTGGGTAACGTTTCAACTCTCTAGGAGTGTGCTGTTTATCTGCAAAGTGGAGATGGCAAATGGAGATGGTGATTATCGTGAACTGGGGTTGTCATGCGTGTGGTATGTAATAAACAGAGGCAGAATGACTTTGTGGTTACATGCTAAACACCAGAGTCAGACTCTTGGGTTCAAATCCTATATCCACTATGTACTTACCAGCCTTGTGCCCTTGGTTTTGATTACTTAACCCCCTGCCCCGCAACCCTGCATGTTATCTTCCAATCTGTAAAATGGACATGATCATTAAAACAACATGGATCAAGTGTAATAATACATGTAAGGATATAGAACAGTACATGACTATTGGTTAGGCTCAATAAAATTAGCAAGTATTATTAAGAAAGGTAGCCAATATTTTGTATATTAGAGAACATATTGCATATCAGTAGGAAAATATTAATGATTATATTACCCAAAGTTATCAGAAAAATAATTGATCTACCCACCAGCTAAATGAAATGAATCAATTACTAAACATTTTGTTTTTTCCTCTTCTTAAAAATGGAGCTAATAAAATCCAACACTTTTAGAAGCTCATTCCAAAGGAATAAGAAAAGAAATGCTTTCTGAGGTCCTGCTTGGCTGGTGATAGAAATTGTTTTCACTCTGCTGACCGGGTTGACCCCGTTGCTAGCACACCAAGTTTTGTACCTCCCAGCAGAAGGGCAGGTGGTAACCACAGGTGGGTTAGGCCTACGAAGAGTGATTGCCCATGATTGAGGTCATGATTCAGGGGTTTGACTGTCAAACAGTGCTGACAAAGACATACTGTTTTCCCTGACAGTACAGAATCATATTACTGCACACGAAAGTGTCTCACACCTGGGAAAGATGAAATTACACTGGGCTTAATCCTCCAAAACCAGCTCAACAAGAAGTCACTTAAACATTTAGGATAGGAGTTGTCTTCTTGCAAAGAAAATATCACAAGGTAACTGGGCAGTTTTCACTAATTAGAAGGGCCTGGTCTTGTGACCTGAAATAATCTTTGATCCCTCGCTCCCTTTATTTGTTATACCTTGAGAGATCTAAGCACAATGTCTTCAAATGGGTAGTTGGATCTTCTGCACACATCCCTATGCACTGAGGAAATGAGTCCTTCAGTGAAGTTATACGGGCACATTAAACCAAAGCAGGCTAGATATTGCACAGAAAACTGACATATGCAAGCATCCCTTTCAGCAAAACTGAGCTTTGCTCTGACTAAAGTCAGTAAGAATTACTTCTGTGCTGGAATGTGTTTGTGAACATAGACCCAGGGTTTGAACCAAAACTGAGGCCAGACAGGAGTCTCACAACTTTCATCTCTGGGTTTAAGTCATCAGAAACTCAGCATTTGGAGAAGTGTGTAAACCAAAGTCTCCCAGGAGCTCTGCTGCACCCCTTTTCCTAGATGCATGGTATCTCCCACTTGCCTGTTCCTCAGGGAGAAAGGGATTTGGCTGCATGTCAGGAGGTGGACAGAAGCAGCCACCTCCCTGAGCCATCCTCAGCCTGTGGCTCCTGCACATTGCGGTCAGGTTCTTTTCTATTTTCTTTCCTTCAGGAAGCTAACTTTATTTGTAATTTTATAAAACATTAACTCCATGAAACATATCAATTGATTTTACTACCAAACAAGAGCAATGCAAGGAGGATTAACCAACAGTATAAAACTTAGCAATGGAAAAAATAAAAAACAAGAGATGAAATAGGTAACATATAGTAAGAAAGCTTAAAAGACTCCAGATTTATACAAAAAATAGATGTTTACCATTCCTTTCTCCTCAGCTGCAAAATTTCCTTCTTTGGGGGCAATCAGAGTTATCATTTTCTTCTAATTCTTCCAAAAGTGTTTAATGCATTCTTAAGCCTATATGTATATATTTCCTTACACACATAGAGAAACAAACCTAACCCACTGTTACATCCTTTACTTTTTTTATCATCTGTTGAAATTTCTGCCACTTTGATACACATGAGGCAGACTTGACCTTTCCTGAGACACCAAAGAGTTTCATGTTATAGTGGACTGTCCTGGTCTTAATTAGTTCTTGATTGAAGGACATTTAGGTTTTCCCCTCAGTCCTTTGCTGTCACAAACAATGTTGTTCAGTAACTTGTATACTTTTGTATGCACACTACATCCATGTGTGTGAATATACTAGCAGAATAGAATTGTTGAATTAAAAATTATGAACATACATAATTTTGATAGATAATTGCCCAGTTGCCCTCTTAAAGGCTGTGCCAGTTTACCCTCATACAGAAAGGTTTGAGAGTGGTAGTTGCCCCAAGCACTGGCCAGCCCAGTGTGTTACCAAACCTTTCGATCTTTGCCAAACCAGCAGTGGCAATGATACCTTTTTGTTTCTCTTACAGTAAGCAGGCAGAACACTTTTACAAATATTTAAAGGGCTTTCTGCAATTTGTCTGCTCATACATGCCCTTTATCTCTTGATTTGGTGGTCTTGGTTCCCTTATTTATTTATTTATTTTACATAGTTGAATTTATAGTGATTTTCTTTTTTGGTTTTGAAGGAGTGGAAATGAGGAAGGTCAGTGAACACTTAACTGACCAAAAGCCAATCTCTTAAATGATCAACAAGAGTGTATTTTTCTTTTAAGTCCCATCTCTATCAGTCTTCCCTAGGCAAATCAAATCCCAGTCATATAAACTATTTGCATTTCCTAGAGATAATCATGCTGTTTGACTTATCCATATGATTATGGCATAGGTGTTCTTTTTATTTGGAATGCCTTTCTCAGCCTTATACTCTAAATGTAACCTGGTAGGCAAATTCCTGTTTTATATAAAGCAATTCAAATGTGACTTCATTTGTGAAGATTCTGCCCTATTTCATCCTTCTTGTGTCTAATTAGCCATGTAGCATTTTCTGCCAACTCGACTGGAGCCTGGTTCAGTTCATGCTCTGGAAGTTGGCAAGTGGGCTGGCTCAATTCCCAGGTCTTCTCCTTCCTTGTTGGGTGACTGAGCTTGTACTTCAATGTCATCATCTGTAAAATGGGCACAATAATGATTCCAAATAAGACTGTTTTGAGAATTAAATGGGCCAATATTTGTAAAAGGGTTAAACAGCTCCTTTTGGAAAATAATATCAAACACACAGAATGTTCATTTTAGATAAATAAAAATATCTTGAACCCAGTGGCAGCCTGAGCAATTGCAAGTAACCCTGCAGGAGGCAGTCCAGCTACATTTTATCCATTCTCCTACTGTGTTATCTTCTAGAAGGAGCAAGTCTTAAAGGAAGAGGCTAAATTATGTGCTTCACTAAACTTTGTATCCCAAGCACCAACACATGATAGTTTTGTAGAATAAAGAAATGCATGGATACAAGCTTTCCCTTCCAAGGTTCTCCCTTTATTTGAAATACAACATAAATACAAAAAATAGCCTTAAGAAAAGCCTCCACAGTAAAAATAACAGAATGTAACTTTCCCATAACACAAGCAAATACAAAGTCTGCATTTATTTGAGGAAGTAATAATAAGGGAGTAATAATTCAGTGGAGTAGAATAAAATTCTTGCAAGAATTTCTTTTCCAGGTATGAAGCAGAGAAAGAACATGGATTATAGACACAGAGTGAGTATTTCAGGAAGGACAAATAAGTCCCACACAAGCCATTTGGGGATTCCTAAGTACTAGGCACTTTCATCTACATCTTATTCAACACATTCAAATGTATCCCACATCCAACATAATTTGGAGGCAAAAAAAATTGAAAGAATTTTCTAATTTGATTTTTGAAATTATTTTTGTATTAGTAACTCATTTGTGTCATAGTTATTATTTTCATATCATTAAATTTTTTAATAAATTATTTTAATTATTTTATAATTGGCTAATGATTTTTTAGAAATCAGGAGAAATTTTAAGTGAGAAATATCTAATCCACAATTATTTTTACTGTAATAAATATTGAAGTTAATAATTGATGAATTTGGTGTATGTTGTGATGTTTAGCTATGTCATTACACATTTTAAGGTGTGACATCACAACTTTCAATGAAATCAAAACATTTTTTTCTTTTTCCCCTGCATGTCAGATATTTTAGCCAGCTCTTAAAATATTCATGCCTCAATATAGACACTATTTAGGTGAGACAGATTTGCTTGTTCAAAGGCCCAGAGGCAAGGGCAATCAAGTTTCATGCTGAATACAGCAAACTTATTTTCCTTGTTGAAGCCAAGTATCAATGTGGAGGATTAGTTAGATGCATACTTCTTAAGGGAATCAACTATTTTTGCAAGTAAAACTTGTCACAAGAAGAACAAATAAACCTACTTAGGTTGGGGATTGTTGGGGAACTCATTACTTTTCTTATCATCTGCTGGGAACACATGCTCTCATTTTTATCTCAATGCTAGACACAAGATCTGGGATCTATAATACTATTTGCCATCACAAAGCTACTTTTCACACCTTTTCCAGAACAAATGTTCTAGCCTCTTTGGAGCAGCTCAGAAACTTTTCTTATTTATCCCCGAGTCACCATTGTGAGCAATGGTGTGTATCATACCCCTTGGCACTGGATGAAAGGGCCCATCTTTGAATGATGAATAGGAATAGGTAAAAACAGACAAAAATTTAAAAGATCATTTCACCTGAACCAATTTAGGTAGGAAAAGAATGTTAGAATAAAATATCTAACTGGACATGAGTATTATGTTTGCAACACAGATACATGGCCTCATGATAAAGAAATCAAGGTTGATGATTTGCCCACCTCTAGGGACCACATTTAGTTGTATTTTATGATCATGGTGCTCCCTGGAATTCAGTAGCCCCTGAATCTGAAAGCTATGCTCACATGCCTCTCATTTCAAGGCAAAGGAGTAAAATGGCCCAGGAGAGAAGGAAGCATGTTCTACCAAGTTGCAGGTAAGCTCCAGACAATCCAAAAATTGCAATTGATTTCATGCCCAACTTTTGCTACACCTCAGATTTGCATAAACTAGTGCTGGGGACACTTGGAGGGAAAAACCAGAATCCTAACCCTGAAGCCAAGCCAGTTTTTCAGTGACTAGAGATTGGGAAAGTTGCCTTTTTCAAATGCAATCTAGTTTCTCTTTCCCAATAGCATTTAAAGGACAAACATGTTCTGTTCTGCAGCCCTGGAACTTGCTCTTCGTGGTTAAGTCATTACCTGTGAGGGCTTTATGAGGGTTATTGGAAGTGTAGATTTACAGTAAACATAGTATAATTTACACAATAAAATGCAGTCCCTTGCTTAATTACCTACTTCACCTGTTTGGAGCATTTCTCATTTCTCAAGTCAAGGTTTTTCCTCAGGGCCATAACTATAGGGTTGACATTGCCATGAAACACTTTTAAACCCCTCAGAATGAAGACTTCTTGACTACACCTAAAAAGCAACTTGCCAAAAACAATGAATGATGTTTCATAATCAGAGTGGGTGTACTTCACCTAACTAATATGTAAATAAAGGAGTGGCGAAGTAATAGCTCAATATTGGAGTAGCCTCTCTCCAGAAAGCTCAGCTACTAGAAATTAGCGGGGCAGCTTCACCTATATTCTGTGCCATTTTGTGGAATTTAGGCACAGCAAAGTGTGTGGCCTGGACCAACGGAAGGACAAAAGGCTGTTTTCTTTCTCTGGAGCTCACCCCAGGAGGTGGGACTTCCCAGCTAATTCTGAATCCACCCATTGAGTTATTTTTCTAGGACCTCCTTCCTCCCATTTAAAACCTACAGTGAAGAAAAGATAAGTGTGGCTCCCTTGAGTCTTTCCTTCTGGCTCACCTCAGGGTGAAAGTCCAGTAGACTAGCATGGGCTGCGGAAGTAGAACCACACAGACCCAACCAGTCAAAGGAAAACAGGGACCTTTCACAAAGAAAGAGTATATGTAGGCATGAATGGAACTGTTTAACAGTAATACTTCTCATGCCAGTAGCTAGCACTTGCTCCCTGTGTTACTTAAATATGGGCACTCTGACCCTGGAAAATTCTGCCCACCTTCCAAGGCTTTCTGAGAGTCCACTGGTGATGTTTCATAGGGATTTGCAAACAGCATTGTTATTTTCCACTCGAGCCTCTTTGTTAATATCCAATGCCCAATATTCCCTCTACTCTGGAATCTGGGCCAAGAGTACATCTATTGGTGCTTCCAGAGCTGCTAATTCAGAAGAACTTAGCTGGTGTTGACTCTCTACCTAGCACCAAAGCATCCAAGGTCTTGTTAACCTGTGGTGAAGACAGCTTCTTCTGCTTCTCTGTATCCCTTTCTCTCTGAGAAAGTCAGACAGGAGTCCTGAGAAGCCAGACTTGTCTACTTGGCAATTGACATTTGAGAAAGACATGATTCTTTTCTCTTCAACTCATTCCTTTTTTGCTCTCTACTCTCCCTTAGGCCTCCCTCCACCCATTCTGTTTCAGTGTATCAGGTGAACTTTACATTTTAGTAAACTTGGGTTCGGGGCAGACACCATCTTCTGAGAAGCTGTGCCATGTTTATTAAAAGGCTGTCTATTTTGTATATAAAGCTGTGAAGTCAGACCTGAATATGAATACAGGCTCCACCACTTCTTCCCGTGTCCTTGAGCAAGTGCCTTAACCTCTCTGTGGGCTGGTCTCCTCAATTACCAAATGGAGATAATAATAATACTTAACTCACAGGGTTGTGGTTAGAATTCCATAGACCATTCATTTATTTCTTCCTTGTATAAATATATTATTGAGGACCTATAATGTTGAACACACTGTTCTAGATGTTAAGGATAGAGCAAGAGCAAAAAGTAAAAACTCTGTCCTCATGGGGCCTAAATCCCAGTTGAGGAGATAGACAGTTAATAGGAAAATAATACAATATAGTGTTGGTCAGTGATAAATTCCACAAAAACATAGAATAGGGAGTGACAGGGAGGTTGTTTGTGATGGATAGTTATGAAAGACCTCTATGGAGAGGAGGTGCCATATAAGCAAAGAATACTCAAAGAATACATGTGAGTGTTGAATACTGAGCATACCTCAGACATAGGATTTTATTATTGGAACCATTAATACTACATACCAGGTTCTCATCTTCAAGATGCACATGGACCAGGAAACTGGAAGTGTGGGAGGTGCTGTATTTTACTTTTAAAAATACATCTTTAAACATTTTTAAAACATCATCTAATTTCATAAATACAACTAGTTTTATTTTAATTATTATGTCTCACTGATATAATTCTTAGATTTTCACCCTGATCCCTCTGTTACTTAGTGCAGAACTGGATGTTTTGACCACTGACCCACTGAGCCCACAAACAGTCTGTCAGTCCTGAGAGGGGTAGCAATACACCTACAATGAAACCCCTGTTTGCTGGATCTGTGGGAAAAATGAGTGAGGAAGGAAGTGAAGTACATTTAGTGATCACCCTGGGTACCACTCTGGAACTCTTGGTGGTAGGTTGGCCCCCATGAAAAGTATAACTGAGGAATTATCTCAGACTACTCAGGAAACATTAAAACCTTGTATTACTGAAAGGCCAGTTTTTCCAGAGCATATTCCTGGAAGCATTTGTTTTACAGGCTTCCATGTTCAAAATCCTGGGAAAATATCACATACTAAATTTCTTTGCTGGAGATTCACAGATTAGATTAATGGACCTGAGAAATCCTGCAACAAAGAAATCTGATTAAACTTAACTGATCTAAAGATTTTTTGACTACAGAAACTTCTGACACTTTTTAATCCCAACTTAAGGAAGGATGTTCAATTTTCTTTTCTTTTTTTTTTTCTTTTGAGACAAGGTTTTACTCTGTAATTCAAACTGGCCTTGAACTCACTGTGTAGCCCAGGCTGCCCTTGAACTCTCAGTGATCCTTCTGCCTCAGCCTCCGGAGGGCTGGGATTACAGGTGTAAATCACCACACCCAGCAGGACATTCAATTTTAATAAACTCATCATATCTTAGAATTCTAAAATCTTAGATAGCACAGAAAAAGACAATCAGTAAATATGGAATGAATGAATGAATGAAGCTCATATCAGGTACTTTTAGCTTATACTTAGCTAATACTCAGATTTATATCAAAAGGAGTACTCTTGCTTCTAGAATCACAAGGGCATTAAGACTACAAACAGATTTCAGAAATCCTTTTGGGGGGAATCCCTTTTAGAATCTCAAAATTTGGAGATAGAAAGTATCATACAAAGCATTTAAAACTACCAGTTCTGAACCACTTTGTCAAGACACACCCATTGTGAGATTTATTCAAAGTCATTTTTGAAAACACATTAAAATACAATAGGTTGTGAATGTTTTAGCAAACAAATTAGAACACAGTCAAGGTTATCCCTACCATATTATCTCACTTTTACTCTTTGCAGTCCTATATCCTTTCTTGAGTTGGAGGGAGGGGTGGTGTTATAGATAGCCTGCTGAGAACTGCGTTTATTGGACAGCCTCTGCCTTGGGTGCCAAGGGGCACACCCTTGGAAGGGTGTCATGTGCATAAATTTTATCAGTTATATTTGTTATCTGATGGAAAAAGGTTAAGAAATGCTGAACCAACACAAAACCCATGTTTTATGGTTGAGAACATGGCAGCCTAGAGAGGTAAAATAGCATGGCTGGATCATTCAGTTAGAAGAAAATGCAATAGAACTAAGACCTAAATGTTCTGTTTCCTGGTTCTGAACAAGGTAGTCTCTTCTGGAGCTCCTGTCTTAGGTCAGGTTCCCTTGAAGCAGAACAGAGATGGGAATGCTACTTTAAGAGGTTGATTGGAGAAGTATTCTAGACTCCACTTCATTGGGGATTCTTCTGTGTCATCTTATAAAAAGATTAGTACTCCAGCATGGGATATGCTGCCTCTTAAACCCAAAGATGTCCATTAAGTGATGTGCTTCTTTCTTAGTTTTATAAGGTACAAAATACACAACTTCCTAGATAGGATAACCCAGCATGCCCCATATCATAGGACTCACCAAAGTAGCAAGTGTTTATCTCCCACCCTTTGAAGTATATGTATCTTGCCAAGACATCCAGAGAATCTGTCACTTCTCATCTGGCTTGATTGATGATGTCATCAATGTAGTAGACTGATGTGATATTCTGTATAATCTTCAGATGGTCTAAGTCTCTTTGGACTATCTTGTGAAAGGGAAAAGTTTTGCCTTTGTGAATTCATGTTGTTTTTCATTACATCACCATCAACTTCTTCTGATTTTTACTTTTGTTGGGCATTTAAAATATTTGCCTGCTATAGTGGTACATGCCTGCAATCCCAGCACTCTGGGAAGCTGAGGCACTAGGATAGCAAATTCAAGCCCAGCCTGAGTGAATGAGCAATTTAACAAGACTCTACCTCAAAATAACAAATAAAGAAGGTTAGAGATGTAGCTCAGTGCAAAGGCTATGGATTCAACCCCAGTACTGCAATAAAATAAAATATTTGTCAGATGATAGCTAAATATCACAGATATGAATATGTTAAGAAAATATTTATATTGGCTATAATCCATCTGCCCCTTGGGAACAACATGATCTATTAGTCATTTTCAAAAATCATATGGGTCAGATCTTCCTAAGTGCCATTCCAATGTCACTGCCTATCACAGTAATTACATCCACTTTCTTTCTGATAGTTAAGGGTTATTCCATGGCCTCTATTATCCAAGACCCTATTATTCGCATTGATACTGGGGAACCAGTTCTGGGATAGCATCTTCTATTGTCAGCCCCAGCCTAATGAAAACAGTCTGTACAGAGCTCCTCAGTAGCGCTGGTACCCACCCTTAGCCCTTCCCAATGCATTCTTTTTCACCTCTGTAAATGAAGGAAGATTCAGCAGATGGGTTTTCCAGTCTTATGTAATTGACCTATTCTAGCGTGCTCAGTTCTCAGAGATGTTTAATCCCTGCCTCTGTAATAACACCCCAGACTACCAGGCAATCTGGCATCTCTATCACATTTAATGCAACCAATCTTTGTCTAAGCTACTAACAACTACTTTGTAGCATATTAGCTATGTCTCCTGATCCCTATTTTGATAAACATTCCTTTGTCTTCCCACCTTTGTTCAGCATCCTCATGTTCTATTCACCCAGTTCCTGCTGGGACATATTACCCAGTTCTTGCATCTCCTTTGGCATTTAATTCCTCTCCTTCCTTTGTGGGCCTGGTACTTCCCTGGTAACAGGGGAGGTTTGAGCCTAATTATAGGTCTGGCTGATATAGGTAGCAGAGAATGTGATGGATGATCTTAAGAATTGCAAGCATTATCTTATAAAGCACCTGCTTCATATGAGGCCTCAGTATTATCTTCAAGAAAAGGAAGAGGGGTTGTTGTCTTCCAACAAAGGGTCAGTGGATCATTTGTGTGTGCCAACGGAGTTAGGGAAACCTGAAATTCAAGCTTCTCAAGTGCATCTCCCCAGATACCTGTATCCCAAATCTTCTGATTTCACTCTTTTCCTATCAGGGTCCTATCTTTGGGATAAGATACTTGCCTAAGCAGAGAATTGTCTGCTTTGGAATTCTGCTTTCCTTATAGTTAGGTTCCATGTTTACTCTCAGCTCAGGCTATTCTTCAGCTGCAAGATGAATGTTTCTAAGTGACACCAAAGAAGCTCAGTGTTTTAAATTGCTGATTAATTTGAACCTTGCATTTTCTCTCTAGAATAAATCAAGGACACTTAGCAGCAGTCTCCTAATTCCCTGTCTTGGGTTTGCTATTTGCTCAATACCTCTGAAATGCAAGAGACATTAGAGCACTAGTAAATGCATCATCTTCTACCTGCAGCCCATGCCTGTTTACCACAAGTAAAATTATTAGCTATTGTACTGCTTCAGCATGCCAGAAGTAATAAACTCTTCTTCTACTGCCAGGGGTTGGTCCTCAGTGTCCTTCATCAGTGAGTGATCTCTCTTCTAGATCTCAACTTTACAATCCATCTTCTACAGTCACTATTGGGACCAACTGTCTTAGCAAAGACAGAGCTGGGGATTCTTTTGAAAGTAATCTATAGAAAAACTGTTCTCAGAAGAAGGGAAGTGAGGGAAGAAGAATAGAGCAAGGGAAAACGAAATCTAAGTAAGGATGTGGTTTCAGGTGAGGACCAGCAGCGATCTTGTCATCTAGAAAGCTTTGGAGCACAATTTGGTATTGGGGTTCGAAATCTGGTCCTTGCGCTTACACAGCAGGTGGTGAAACCACTGAGCTAAATCCCCGGACCATGGAGCACAATTTGAATGAGGTTGTGCCCAAGTGAGGCAAACATGTCCGCCAAGTTGCAGACCAAGGAAGACACAGTGTCCTTCTGGATTCCATCTCCATTTTTAGTGACATACTATTGATGGGGATGTGCCTTGTTGCTCTTTGATGTGAAGAGCCAAGTTGGGACATTTGGCAGAGACTTCTAGTTGTTCTCTGATATCCTTTTTCTCCTCAGCAGCAGATCCCTTCCATATTTTCGCTCAATATATGGCTACTCTCAGAGCAAAGACTGTATTTCCCAGCCTCACTTGCAGTGGTTGGCTATAACTCTGGTCCATAAGATGAATGAAAAAGCAGATGTGCAGCAGAAGCGCAGAGGCCCCCAGTGCCAAGCAGCTGAGCCTTTCAGGATGCCATACCACTGCCCCCAGATCAGAGGAGCAGAGCCCCACCCAGCACCTGGGAGGTGAGCCTCTTGGGCAAGGGCAGCACACACACACACACCCTTGAAATGAGAAGACATGTAAACAAGTCTCAAAACAGATTCCCAGATCACCTAAAGCAACCCCAAAGGGAAATGAGATGGAACAATCTGATACTCAACCACCTGGACTCCCTGAACTGGCAACAAAAGAGGATCTGGGAAAAATGAAATAAGAAATAATTTCTCAGATAACAGCAGAGATTGTGCGCATAGTGCAAGACATGATTAATAAATCTAGAGAGGACACAGATAAAAAAATAGAGGAGCAGAGGAACATGATGGAATCCCAACATAGGAAACAAATGGAATCCATAAAACAGATGCAAATAGATTTGCGGGAGATTAAAAACTCCATTGAAAGTTTATAGAGCAGAATTAGCCAATGTGATGACAGAATTTCAAACATAGAAGATAAGATTGCAATTAGTGACAAGGAAAAGAAAAATTTCTTTAAAATAGTAAGGAACCATGAGCAATCAATCCAGCAGCTGCTAGATGATGCAAAGAAGAATAACATAAGACTGATTGGAGTCAATGAAGAAACAGGAGAGAGTGCAGATGACATAAAAAAAAAAACCTGTTCACAGAAGTGATGGCAGAAAACTTCCCAAGCAGGGGAAAAGAACTTGACATACAGATAAGTGAGGCATATAGGACTCCAAGTAGCCTTGATCAAAAAAAAATCTACACATAAACATATAATAGTTAAGATTCCAGAAACCCAACAGAAGAACAAAATTCTACAAGCAGTTAGAGAAAAGAAGAAAATCACATACAAAAGAAAGCCCATCAGAGTCACAGCAGACTTTTCAACCCAAACCCTCAAGGCAAGAAGAGCTTGGAGTGGCATATTTCAAACTCTAAAGGGAAATAGCCTCCAACTCAGATTGATATACCCTGCAAAACTATCTTTCAAAATTGATGGAGAAATAAGATACTTTCATGACAAAGAGGACCTTAGGAATCTCATGAATACCAAATCAGCACTCCAAAAAATTTTACACAATATCCTAGGAAAAGACAATGAGGATCACAATCCCAGGAAACCCAGCAGAATGAATCCATTGGGCACAACAAGAAATTAAATGCAAATGGGGAGAATCCAACAAAAGGAAAAAGTCATGACAAAGATAAGTCAATACATATCAGTTATAACCACCGATGTTAATGGTCTCAATTCACCAATCAAAAGAAATAGACTGGCAGAATGAGTCAAGAAGCAAGATCCAACAATATACTGCATACAAGAAACACACTTAATTCAAAAAGAAATTCATAGACTGAAGCTTAAAGGGTGGAAAACAATACTCCATGTGACAGGAACCTGAAAAAAAGCAGGACTAGCTATCCTCTTTGCAGATCAAGTGGATTTCAAACCAACACTGATCAAGAGAGACTAGGAAGGACACTATATCCTTGTAAAGGGAACAATCTAAAGGGAAGAGATGACAATCATAAATATCTAGGCACCAAAAACTAGTGCACCCAACTATATAAAACAAATACTGAGAGAAGGTGAGCAGGTCCCAGCACCCAGAAGGAAGCTCCCTGCCTCCATCCCAGGCTCCTAGGGCAGAGAAGCTCAGCCAGTCCCAGCACCCGGAAGGAAGCTCCCCTGCTGCGATCCCAGGCTCCTAGGGCAGAGAAGGTGAGATGGTCCCAGCACCTAGAAGGAAGCTCCCCCACTGCCATCCCAGGCTCCTAGGGCAGAGAAGCTCAGCTGGTCCCAGCACCCAGAAGGAAGCTCCCCTGATGCCATCCCAAGCTCCTAGGGCAGAGAAGCTGAGCTGCGTAGGTGCCAGAAGCACACACCCCCCACACGTGGAAATGAGAAAACACATAAACAAGCCTCAAAAACAGACTTCCAGATCACCTACAGCAACCTCAAAGGGAAATGAGATGGAACAATCAGATACTCAACCACCTGGACTCTCTGAACTGGCAACAAAAGAGGATCTGGGAAAAATGAAATCAGAAATAATTACTCAGATAACAGCAAAGATTTTGCTCATGGTGCAAGACATGATTAATAAATCTAGAGAGGACACAGATTAAAAAAATAGAGGATCTGAGGAACATGATGGAATCCCAACATAGGAAGCAAATGGAATCCATAAAACAGATACAAACAGATATCCAAGAGATTAAAAACTCCATCGAAAGTCTGCACAGCAGAATGAACTAATGTGAGAATAGAATTTCACACATAGAAGATAAGATTGCAATTAGTGAGGACAAAAAGAAAAATTGTTTAAAATTGTAAGGGAACATGAGAAATCAATCCAGCAGGTGCTAGATGATGCAAAGAAGAATAACATAAGACTGATTGGAGTCAATGAAGAAACAGGAGAGAGTGCAGATGACATAAAAAAATTCTTCACAGAAGTGATGGCAGAAAACTTCCCAAGCAGGGGAAAAGAACTTGACATACAGATAAGTGAGGCATATAGGACTCCAGCTAGCCTTAATCAAAAAAAATCTACACATAGGCATATAATAGTTAGGATTCCAGAAATCCGACAGAAGAACAAAATTCTACAAGCAGTGAGAGAAAAGAAACAAATCACATACAAAGGAAAGCCCATCAGAATCACAGCAGGCTTCTCAATGCAAACCCTCAAGGCAAGAAGAGCTTGGAGTGATGTATTTCAAGCCCTAAAGGAAAACAGTCTCCAACCCAGATTGATGTACCCTGCAAAACTATCTTTCTAAATTGTTGGAGAAGTAAGATACTTTCATGATAAAGAGCACCTCAGGAACTTCATGAATACCAAACTGGCATTCCAGTTTTTGGCACTCCAAAAAATTTTAGACAATACCCTAGGAAAAGACAATGAGGATCACAATCCCAGGAAACCCAGCAGAATGAATCCACTGGATGTGACAAATTAAACGCAAAAGGGGAGAATCCAACAAAAAGAAAAAGTTATGACAAGGCTTTTAAAACTTTTGACTTCATCTCCCTAATGAGTGTATAATTCAATCTTGTTATTGTATTGATTAGTATTTTTCTGATTCTAGAGTTGCACACCATTCCTTGTGCTATACTGGCTATTTATTATCTTCTTGTGTCTACTTTTTAATTGGGTAGTCTATTAATGAGCTCTAAGAATTCTTTATATATCCTAGTCATAGGTTATATGCCTTGTAAATATGGTCTGTTTAAGGACTACTTTTAATTTTAATGATGTCATTTAAAGTTCTAAATTTTGATGGAATCTCATTTATCAATTTTTTTCTTTTATACATCATGTTTTTTGTATCCTAGGTAGTTTCTGCCTACCCTGAATTCATAAATATTTTCCCTTATAATTTTGTCTTAAAGTTTTATACTTTTAGGCTTTCTTATTTAGGTTCATAGATCCCTTCAAGTTATTTTCATGTATGGAAAAAAAGGGTTGAGGTTAATTTTTTATATATGGATACCAGGTGTTCTAGTGCCATTTGCTGAAAACAGTATCTCTTCCTTGGCTCTTGAATTGAGTTTATATTCTATAAAATGCCAATGTTAAATAATCTTTCAAAACTCAGTGGACCATGTATGTGTGGTTCTATTTCTAGATTCTCTGTTTTATTCCAATGATCTATATGTCTTTCCTTGCACCAACACTGCCTTGATTACTATAGCTTTAGAAGAAGTCTTAAAATTAGGTACTAAATGTCTTACAACACTGTTTTTGTTTTTGTTTTTGTTTTTAACTTTTCTAGGTCCTTTGTACTCCTACATAACTTTTAAATTTCAATATCCAATTCTTCATTTATAGCAAGTATACACAGACCTGAATTTTTATATATACCTTGTGTTTTCTAATCCTGCTAAATTCAAATACAAGTTCTAGGGGCTCCTAGAGATTTCTTAGTATTTTCTCTGTAGATGATCATTTCATCTACATATAAAGATTTTGCTTCTGCCGCACCAATCCTATCCTAGTTGTGTCATTTTACTCCCAGACTATTTTGGTGGGGCCTAGGTTTCAAAGTTTAATGGACAGATAAAGAGTAAGCATATCTGCCCTTGTTCCCCACCTTAAGGAGGAAGCATTGTATCTTCTCCATTCATAAAAGGCATTCTCACTGGAAGTATGGAGTACATGTCTTTAATCTGTTGAGAAGGTTCTGTTCTACTTCTTGTCTCCTGATAGCTTTTACCATGAACAGCTATAGAATTTAGTCCAATACTTTCTCTCCAACTAGTGACAGGATCATATGGCTTTTTCCTTTCCTCTGTTAAAATGATGACTTTTGGGGGTGGACCTTCCAATGCTGAACCAACACTGCCATCCCTATAACAAAACCACTTTCTACATCCTGCCAGATCTGACTTCTAAGAGTTTGTTTTGTTAAACAAATTTCTATCTATGTTCATACTTTTTTCTTCTATTATCTTTATCCAGTTTTAGAATTAGTACAATGTTGAGTTCCTAAAATGAGGGGAGAAGTGTTCCTTCTTTTTTCTGCTTTAAATGTTTGATATAATTTATCAGTTAAAATGTTTATGAGCCTGCTGTTGTCATATAGGTAGGTTTTCAAGCTAGGAATATACTTTCTTTAATAGGTGCTATTCGAATTTTATATTTCCTTCAGAGTTAGTTTCATTAATTTGTCTTCCAAGGTACTTAGAAGTTGTCAAATTTATTTCAAAAAAGATTTTTGTAATATGCTTTCTATATCCTTTTAAGTTCTGTAAAATCTGTGGTAATGTCTCCTCGATCTTAAAATTGTAATTTTAAAAATGTATAACTGATATTGTGTAACAGGAAGAAAAGGTCTAAAAGAGTAGGGGAATTGGGAGGGGTAGGGGAAGGGAAAAAAGGAAAAGGAAAAAATATGAGAAGAGGAAAAATAATGGAAACAAGGTCTTTGCAAATAGGGAGGGGTGCAGGGGGTGAAGGGAGGGCAAGGGAAGGGGAAAATAAATAAGAACCAAGAGACTCATGTAATGGTACAAGATCCCAATGATGAATGTAACTGTATTTTATACCTAAAATGTACCAATAAAGGTAATGGGGGAAAAAATAAAAATGAAACAAATACTAATGGACATGAAAAATCAAATAACCACTAATACAATAGTAGTGGGGGACCTCAATACCCCACTGTCACAAATAAGAGAACAACTAGACAAAAAATAAGCAACAAAATACTAGAACTCAATCAAACTCTTAATTGAATTTAACACATGTTTAGAGTATTCTACCCTAAAAAATCAGAATACATATTCTTTTCAGCTACACATGGGTAGTTCTCCAAACTAGTCTACATACTCGCTCATAGAACATGTTTAAGTAAGTGCAAAGGAACTGAAGTTATCTGCTATATATTATCAGACCATAATACAATGAAATTGGAGATCAATAGCTAAAGGAACTGCAAGAATTTCATAAACACATGAAAATTGAACAACGCACTTCTCAATGACCAATAGGTCACAGAGGAAATTAAAGAAGAAATCAGACAGTTCCTACAATTAAATGACAATGACTATACAACATATCGGAATCTATGGGACACAATGAAAGCAGTCTTACGAGGGAAATTCATAGCAGTGAATACTCATATTAGGAAAACAGAGTGAGCCCAATTAAACAACCAGATGTTGAACTTCAAGCTTCTAGAAAAAGAAGAGCAGGACAAACTCAAAGCTCATACAAGGGAGGAAATTATAAAGATCAGAGGAGAAATCAAGGCAATGGAAACTAAGAGAACAATACAAAAAAGTCAATGAAGCCAAGAGTTGGTTCTTTGAAAGAATAAACAAAATTGACAAACCCTTAACCAACCTTATCAAAAAAAGGAAAGAAAAGGCTCAAATCCAAGTAATTAGCAATGAAAAGGATGAAATTACAATGGACCCAGCAGAAATCCAGAGGATTATCAATACCTACTTCAAGAACCTATACACCAGTAAGATGGAAAACACAGAAGAAATGGACAGATTCCTAGATACATATGAATTACCAAAGTTGAAGGAAGAAGACCTAAAAATTCTAAACAACCCAATATCAACCAATGAAATTGAAAATGTAATTAAAAATTTATCAACTAAGAAAAGCCCAGGTCCTGATGGCTTCACTGCTGAATTCTACAAGACATTTAGAGAGGAACAACTGACACTACTGTTTAAACTCTTCAGTGAAAGAGAAAGGGAAGCAATACTCCCTAATTCATTCCTGGATGCAAGCATCACCTTGATCCCTAAAGCAGAAAAAGACCCAACCATAAAGGAGAACTATAGGCCAATCTCACAAATGAACATAGATGCAAAAAATCTTAATAAGATGCTGGCAAATAGAATGCAGAAGATTATCATGAAGATCATACACCCTGATCAAGTGAGATTCATCCCAGGGATGCAGGGATGGTTCAACATATGCAAATCAATCAATGTAATACACTATATCAATAGGGCCAAGGACAAAAACCACATGATTATCTCCATAGACGCAGAAAAAGCATTTGACAAAATCCAACACACATTTATGATAACAACCCTACAAAAAATTGGAATAGATGATCTCTACCTCAAACTGACAAGAGCCATCTATGAAAAACCAGCAGCCAATATCATACTAAATGGTCAAAAACTGAAATTCTTCACACTAAAATCAGGAACAAGACAAGGATGTCCACTATCACCATTCTTGTTCAATATAGTTTTGGAAACATTAGCCACGGCAATTAGACAAGAGAAAGAAATAAAAGGAATAAAGATAGGAAATGAAGAAGTCAAATTGTCATTATTTGCAGATGACATGATACTGTATATAGAAGACCCCAAGAATGCCACCAAAAGTCTTCTAGACTTAATAACCAAATTCAGTCAAGTAGCTGGTTACAAGATCAACACACAAAAATCAATAGCTTTCCTCTACATCAATGACAGACTCACTGAGAGAGAAATAGGGCAAATAATTCCTTTCACAATAGCATCCAAAAAACGGAAATACCTAGGAATCAACCTAACAAAAGAAATCAAAGACCTCTTCTCTGAAAACTATAGCACTCTGAAAAGAGAGATTGAAGATAATATCAGAAAATGGACAGACAGACATCCCCTCCTCCTGGGTAGAAAGGATTAATATAGTGGAAATGGCCATACTTCCAAAACTGCTATATAGATTCAATGCAATTCCAATTGAGATCCCAGCAGCATACTTCATGGACCTTGAGAAAACAATCCAAAAATTCATTTGGAACAAGAAGAGACCCAGAATAGCAAAAGCAATTCTAGGTAACAGAGACATGGCAGGGGGTATCACAATCCCCAACCTATAACAATACTACAAAGCTACTGTGATAAAAACAGCACAGTACTGGCAAAGAAACAGACCTGAGGACCAGTGGAACAGATTAGAAGATGCCAAAACAACTCCAGACACACTCAGCCATCTCATCTTTGATAAAGGAGCCAAACACCCTCACTGGAGGAAAGATAGCCTCTTTAATAAATGGTGCTGGAAAAAATGGGTTTTAACTTGCCAAAGATTAAAACTAGACCTGTATCTCTCACCATGCACTAAACTAAAATCAAAATGGATTAAAGATCTAAATATTAAAACAGAAATGCTGAACCAGCTGGAAGAGAGTTTAGGTAGAACTCTTGAAGACTTTGGTGTAGGAAAAGATTTTATGAACAATACCTCAGTTGCCTGTGAACTAGCACAAACAATCAATAAGTGTGATCTCTTCTTATTAAACAACTTCTGCACAGCAAGAGAAACCACCAACAGTGTGCAGAGACAACCTACAGTGTGGGAAAAAATTTTCACCTCGTGCTCCTCAGACAAAGATCTACTATCTAGAATCTATAAAGAACTTAAGAAAATCAGACCTTCCAAATTTAAAGACCCAATCCGAAAATGGTCATCTGAAGTGAACAGACATTTCTCAGACAAAGAAGTAGAAATAGCAAATAAACATATGAAAAAGTGTTCAACATCACTGGTCAATTGAGAGATGCAAATGAAAACAACGCTGAGATTCCACCTCACTCCAGAAAGAATGACTGCTATCATGAAATCAACCAATAACAAATGCTGGCGGGGCTGTGGGGAAAGAGGAACCCTGCTCCACTGCTGGTGGGAGTGTAGACTGGTGCAAGCACTGTGGAAATCAGTATGGAGATACCTCAAAGAACTAGGACTGGATGTCCCATTTGACCCAGCTATTCCCCTGCTGGGTATCTTCCCCAAAGAATTAAAAAAATCATACCATAGTGATATATGTGCACCCATGTTCATAGCAGCACAATTTGTAATAGCTAAAACTTGGAAGCACCGCAATTAGTTGCCCATCAACTGGAAACTGGATAAAGAAAATGTGGTTCTTCTATAAAATGGAGTACTACTCAGCCATAAAGAACACGAAATTAGAGACATTTATAGCTAAATGGATGCACATTGAGGTGATACTCTCAAGTGAAATAAATAGGACACACTTGTAAATACAGAATAGTTTCTGTAGTGTGAGAAACTGAAAGTGTAAATAAGGACTAAAAGGTATAATAGATAATGTGAAATAGGAAGAAAAGGGGCAAAGGGGAAGGGGAATTGTGAGGGTTAGGGGGAAAGGAAAGGAGGGAATGGAATTAATATGAGAAAATGAAAAAATGGAAACAAAAGTCTTTGTAAATAGGGAGGGATGGAGGGGTTCAAGGGAGGGCAGGGGAAGGGGGAAAAATAAGAACCAAGAGAGATTATGTAATGGTGCAATTATCCAATGATGAATGTCATTATATTGTATACCTAAAATGTACCAATAAAATTAATTTAAAAACAGAAAAAGATGTGCAATTTCATTTAATATTCTTAAAGTCATGCAGTATGCTTTCTCCATGTAGCTGGTTTAGAATGCAGACATAATATAGCTGGCCCTGGAGCAGCTATACTGGTCCATGATGTTGAATGTTTGTGTTGAAGATAACAGAGCAAAAAACAGAAAGGATTTCTGACCTTTGAAGACTATGGGATTGCCATACCAGCTGGTAACACCTATCTTAATTGATATAAAGGGTTCCCATCATGGTTTCAAATGGCCAAATCCTGCATTTCCCAGGGGAAAAAGTATAGGTTAATTATGTTGAGTAACATCTATTGAGTACTAATTATACTTAAACACTTTATGTGCATGTGTTTATTTAATTCTTACAATAATATCACGAAGTAAGCAGTATTCTGTCCTTGTTTTATAGATGGGGAAACAGGGATGAGGCAAATCAACCAGCTGGCTTACATTCAGATAGCTAGTAGAGTAGAGCTGTTATCTGAACCGATTCCAGGCTCTAAACCCATACTGCTAACCACTTTATTAACTAAGACACAGTCATATCCGAAGTCCAAGTCAGATTGGTTCCAGTTGTTTGGTGCCCTGCTTTGTATCACTCAGAATTATTTTAGCCTTTCATTAATTTAATGATGATACAGTAAATGCATTACTTTATTTACCAGCTTGGGAAAACCTTCCTTGAAACATGGGGGTCATAATGAAGATTTGGGTGTGAACTGACAAAAGGGTCCTTTTTAAAAATTGTGTTCCACTACTCTACATTGGTAGTCATGAAATTTTGGGTTGGCATACCTCCATCAGCATTACATTTTGAGGCACACAATCTCCAAAGCATGAGTGTGTGGGAGTGGGAGTGTACATGTGTGTGTTTATGTGTGTGTGCTCTTGTGAAATTCCCATGTATTGCTATAGGAACAAACTCTTATAGTAGACACTGTGGTCCTCTGTCCTAATGCCCTCTTCAGAATAGATGCCTCCATCTCCAGCAGCTAGGAATATCAGTTGCTGATGTTTCATTCCTGATTGGAAATTGCCCTTAACTGCTGGAAACTGCTCACTCTCAGTCCTGGCCTGTCATCAGGTGGCTCATAACCAGTGCCTGACTGATGCGGGCCTCAACTCAGGAGCCCTCCAAAGGGCTACACCAGCCCCAGAGCTCCCTCTAGGTTAGCCCAGGTTTTTCTCGCATAAACCTTTAGGTCACCTTCTCCTCTGCCCAGTCCTGCTATCTTCCCTTCCATAGAGCTGTATTACCTGAGATGACCGCACCACTGCCCTGGTCTGTTTCAGAATCAGCTTCCATTGTGTATTCAGTGAACCACACCCCCCAGTAAAACTGCAAACAAGGATGAGGCGAAAACAAATAAAATGAGTTCTAATCATTTCTATTTATATTTCAGCAGTTGTCTTTTTCACCCATAGGTTGTGGCTACCTGCCTTGGAAATGATTCTCAAACACTTACACTTTAGCACGTCATTCACTTTAATCCCAGCCCTGGGATGGTAGGTGGAGGCCAAAGAAGATTATAAGGAAGGGAAAACAGAAAACAGAGACCTTTCTTGATGCTTTCCACCCAGACAAGTTTGAATTCCCCTGACATGGGCACCCATGACCCCATTCCCTCTACTCTTGGAAAATTTATCACACCTGTAATAACTTGTTTAAATGAATAACTTGTTTAAAGGAAATGAATTGTCTGCTTTCAAGTAAAGAGAACAGAACATGTGGAGGGAGGGTGGGAGCCTGGGGCTAATGACAATATCCAGAGTCTAATTATTTGCATCCAAAAATTACGAAGTAAACCTCCATAAACCCAGAGACATTAGTGAAAGTCGGTTAGCACAAGCTGCCTATCCACCAGGCACATAAGGCTGACAAGGAGATGACAGATGAACCCCAATGGGGCACAGGATGTGCTGAAGGCTTCATTCAGTAAATTGCCTGACACTCTCCTGTGTGTGCATTGTTAATGGCGGTACCTAAACTTAAGATGTTGCTGTAGAAACTTGTCCTGGATCTGTCTCCCCACCTGTAACATCCCAAGCTTGTTGGCAGAGGGTACCAGGGTGCTGAGTGGTTGGGTCTGTGACATTTTCAAATCAGCCTGTAATTGGAAGGTGAGTAAACTATCCAGAAGATCTGGCAGCAGATGTGTAGGCTGGGTGTGCTGATGAACACCTCTAAACCCAGGTCTGAGACCCCAGAGGTCAGCTGTCCTGGAATGGGACACTCAGACTGCCAGGCCCCAAATGCTTCCCTCTCTGACCATTGAGATGCCAGACATTTTGCCATTTGTTGGCTAATCATAGTGCCCTCCAAAGTTAACTTCTGTAGATCTTGATTTCTGCCAGCATCCAATACATGTTGAAATGTTTCTTTTCCTTATAATAGGAGTGGGATGCTGATATCACAATCTTCTAGGGAGATTTTTCAATATATACCATCCTCTTCTGACTCCCATATTCTCTTCAGAGGGAGTGCCCTTCAGGATCTGCATTGGTGGTTTTTTCCTCTTGCCTTAAGCTCCATTATGATATGAAAGGACACTCCTTAACCCTGTATTCATGTAACATTTTGATTTTTTTTCCTTGTGGACTTCTTTGTGCATTAATTTTGAGCTTTTAAAATATTGCATTCAAATATTATCTATCTTGATGATTTTTTAGTGCCCTTTAAATTTAATTCTGAATTGTGGTAAAACATACAAAAGGTAAAACTTAGCATCTTAAACAGCTTTAAGCATACATTTCAGGGGCATTCAGTACATTAACATTGTTAGGCAACCATTGCCACCCCAGTCACCAGAACTCACCATCTTCCCAAACTGAAACTCTGTACCCATTAAACCAGAACTTCCCCTTTCCCCCAGCCCCACCTCTGATCCTCTGCAAATCATTCTACTCTCTGTCTTTGTGAATGTGACAACTCTAGGTGCCTCACATAAGTAGAATCATACTTGTTTTGTGATTGACTCTTTTCATTTAGCATAATATCTTCAAGATACATCCATGTTGTCCCACACATCAGAATTTCCTTCCTTATTTTAAGACTGAATAATATTTTATTGTGTGCATGCATGTGCCTATGTGTGGATGTTGTTATTTATTTATCCACCCATGGATACTTGGCTTACTTCTACCCTCTGGCTACCAAGATGGTGAATAGTGCCGCCATAGTGTAAAAATACTTGTTTAAATCGCTTCTCGGCCTTTTGGCTAAGATCAAGTGTAAAATACCTGTTTAAGATCCTGCTTTCAAATCTTTTACATATGTGCAGAATTAATAGATTATATAGTATTTCAATTTTTAATTTCTTGAGGAACTGCCACACTGTTTTCCATAGTGGCTACACCATTTTACATTGGCTACACCATTTTACATCACCAACAGTACACAAGGGTTCCAATTTCTCCTCATCTTTGCCAACACTTGTTATTTTTTAGTAATGTCTCTTTCAAAAAAATTTGTTTGCAGTACTGAGTATTGAACACAAGAACACTCTACCATTGAGCTAGACCCCCAGTCTTATTTGTTTATTTATTTTATTTTGAGGCAGGGTCTTACTAAGTTTCCCAGGCTGGCCTTGAACTTGTGATCTTTCTGCCTTGGTCTCCTGAGTATCTGGCATAATAGGTATGCAATCATTGCTTCCAGCACTTATTCAATTTCGTAGCTGAGAATGGGAGTCTCTTGATTCACTGCAGGCCCACCTTTGCCTTCTGGGTGCAAATCATTGCCTAATGAGCCTCTGATCCTGACATGAATTGTCTTTTTCAGTACCAGGAATTGAACTCGGGACCTTGCTCTTGTGAAGTTTTATATCCCTGGTGATGTAGGAAAGAATACTGTGATTTGGATTAGGAGCCTAGCTATATCACTTAGGGCTGTGTGACCTCAGGCAATACACTTAGTTTGTCTGTGCCTTAATTTCTTCATCAATAAAATAAGGATAAAATATTATTTACCTGAGAAAACTGTCATTAGAAGTAAAGTGGGTTGGTATATATAAAGTTCTTAGACATCAAAAGCACCATCTCTATATAGGTGAGAGCTACTGTTATCATACTGCTGAAATATCATTTTTACTTTTTCCACACATATTATTTTTAAATAATTTAGCTTTATAAAAAAGTTGCAAAGATACTACTATAAATTATCATTACCTTTCATCCAACTCCCTTTAATATTACCATCTTACACAAGCAGGTACATTGTGTAATTGCTCAAAACTAAGCAATAAACATCAGCACATTACTATTAACTAAATTACAGGCTTTATTTGAATTTCACTGGTTGTTCCATTAAAGCCATGTTTTAATTTCAGGGCCCAGGCCAGTATACCAGATTGGAGTTAGGATGTAGCTGTTTTTATTTATTTTGCTTTATGTCTATGCTTATTATTTACCCGAAAAGTGCTTTTACAAACTGAGTTTGAATGTCTTTAAATGGGATGTGGTTCTCCATTTCTGCCACAATCTTCCACCAAAAAGATTGTCATGAGCCTGTGTCACATATCTGGATCTTCCTGCCTGTCCCTGGAGATACATGAATCTGTAAGTCCTCAATTAAGTGGTACCTCAGTCCCTTTCCCTCTGAGAGAGACTGTGATTTGGTGATCAATAGTTTTGGGTCTCCAAAAAAAAAAAATCCCTATCAAAATTCAAATACTGGTCCAGAGGAAGGGGCTTCCTGGCCACCATGCCTCCCGCCGCTCCCAGCCCAGAGGTACAGGCTTCTGAGCTGCTGTCCCGCTGCTCCTGGTCCAGAGGAAGGGGCTTCCCAGCCACCATCCCTCCCGCTGCTCCCAGCCCAGAGGAAAGGGCTTTTGGGCCACCTTCTGTCCAACCACTCCTGGACCAGAGGAAGGGGCTTCAGGGCCACTATCCCTACCGCTGCTCCCGGCCCCTGTCCCACCTCTCCCAGTTTAGGGGAGGTGAGCTGCGTGGGCGCCAACAGCACCCCCCCATGCCCCCCCGTCAAAATGAGAAAACACATAAATAAGTCTCAAACCCAGACTTTCAGATCACCTACAGCAACTCCAAAGGGAAATGAGATGAAACACTCTGATACTCAACCACCTGGACCCACTGAACTGGCAACAAAAGGGCACCTGGAAAAAATGAAATCAGAAATAATTTCTCAGATAACAGGAGAAATTGTGCTCCTAGTGCAAGACATGATTAAAAAATCTAGAGAGGAGCTGAGGAACATGATGGAATCCCAACATAGGAAACAAATGGAATCCATAAAACAGATACAAACAGATTTCCAGGAGATGAAAAACTCCATTGAACACAGCAGAATGAGCCAATGTGAGGATAGAATTTCACATACAGAAGATAAGATTGCAATTAATGACCAGGAAAAGAAAAATTATATCAAAATTATAAGGGAACATGAGAAATCAGTAGCTGCTAGATGATGCAAAGAAGAATAACATAAGACTGATTGGAATCAATGAAGAAACAGGAGAGAGTGCAGATGACATAAAAAAACTCTTCACAGAAGTAATGGCAGAAAACTTCCCAAGCAGGGGAAAAGAACTTAACATACAGATAAGTGAGGCATATAGAACTCCAAATAGCCTTGATAAAAAAAAAATCTACACATAGGCATATAATTATTAAGATTCCAGAAACGCAGCAGAAGAACAAAGTTCTGCAAGCAGTCAGAGAAAAGAAACAAATCACATACAAAGGAAAGCCCATCAGAATCACAGCAGACTTCTCAACACAAACCATCAAGGCAAGAAGAGATTGGAGTGACATATTCCAAGCCCTAAAAGAAAACAGCCTCCAACCCAGATTGATGTACCCTGTGAAACTATCTTTCAAAATGGATGGAGAAATAAGATATTTTCATGACAAAGAGCACGTTAGGAACTGCATGAACACCAAACCAGCACTCCAAAGAATTTTACACAATATCCTAGGAACAGACATTGAGGATCACAACCCCAGGAAGCAAAGCAGAATGAACCCATCTGGCATGACAAGAAATTAAATGTAAAGGGGGAGAACCCAACAAAAAGAAGAAGTCATGGCAATGACAAGTCAATATGTTTCAGTTATAACCATCAACATGAATGGTCTCAATTCACCAATCAAAAGAAATAGACTGGCAGAATGGGTCAAGAAGCAAAATCCAACAATATGCTGCATACAAGAAACACACTTAATTCAAAATGAAACTCATAGACTGAAAGTTAAAGGGTGGAAAACAATACTGCATGCGACAGGAACCCCCAAAAAAGCAGGAGTAGCTATCCTCTTGGCAGATCAAGTAGATTTCAAACCAACACTGATTAAGAGAGATGAAGAAGGACACTAATCCTTGTAAAGGGAAGAATCCAAGAGGAAGAGATGACAATCATAAATATCTATGCACCAAACACTAGTGCACCCAACTATATAAAACAAATACTAACGGACATGAAAAGTCATATATGCACTAATACAATTGTAGTGGGGGACCTCAACACCCCACTGTCACAAATAGATAGATCAACTAGACTAAAAATAAGTAATGAAATACTAAAACTCAATCGAACTCTTGAACAAATGAACTTAACAGATGTTTACAGAGTCTTCCACCCCACAAAATCAAAATGCACATTCTTCTCAGCTGCACATGGGTCATTCTCCAAAATAAACCACATACTCACACATAGAACATGTTTAAGTAAGTGCAAAGGAATTGAAGTTATCCCTTGTATATTATCAGACCATAGTGGGATGAAATTGGAGATCCATAGCAAAGAAACCACAAGAATTTCATAAACACGTGGAAATTGAACAACACACTTCTGAATAACCAATGGGTCACAGAGGAAATTAAAGAAGAAATCAGACAGTTCCTTCAATTAAATGACAATGACAATATAACATATCGGAATCTATGGGACACAATGAAAGCAGTCTTATGAGGGAAATTCATAGCAGTGAATATGCATATTAGGAAAACAGAACGAGCCCAATGAAACAACCTGATGCTGAACCTCAAGCTTCTAGAAAAAGAAGTGCAGGACAACCCCAAAGCTCATACAAGGGAGGAAATTATAAAGATCAGACCAGAAATCAATTCAATAGAGACTAAGAGAACAATACAGAAAATCAATGAAGCCAAGAGTTGGTTCTTCGAAAGAATCAACAAAACTGACAAACCCTTAGCCAACCTTATCAGAAAAAGGAAAGAAAAGGCCCAAATCCATGCACTTAGGAATGAAAAGGGTGAAATTACAACAGACCCAGCAGAAATCCAGAGGATCATCAATACCTACTTCCAGAAGCTATACACCAATAAGATGGAAAACACAGTAGATATGGACAGATTCCTAGATACATATGAATTACCAAAGTTGAAGGAAGAAGACCTAAAAATTCTAAACAACCCAATATCAACCAATGAAATTGAAAATGTAATTAAAAATTTATCAACTAAGAAAAGCCCGGGCCCTGATGGCTTCACTGCTGAATTCTACAAGACATTTAGAGAGGAACAACTGACACTACTGTTTAAACTCTTCAATGAAAGAGAAAGGGAAGCAATACCCCCTAATTCATTTCTGGACGCAAGCATCACCTTGATCCCTAAAGCAGAAAAAGACCCAACCATAAAGGAGAACTATAGGCCAATCTCACAAATGAACATAGATGCAAAAAATCTTAATAAGATGCTGGCAAATAGAATGCAGAAGATTATCATGAAGATCATACACCCTGATCAAGTGAGATTCATCCCAGGGATGCAGGGATGGTTCAACATATGCAAATCAATCAATGTAATACACTATATCAATAGAGCCAAGGACAAAAACCACATGATTATCTCCATAGACACAGAAAAAGCATTTGACAAAATCCAACACACATTTATGATAAAAACCCTACAAAAAATTGGAATAGATGATCTCTACCTCAAACTGACAAGAGCCATCTATGAAAAACCAGCAGCCAATATCATACTAAATGGTCAAAAACTGAAATTCTTCACACTAAAATCAGGAACAAGACAAGGATGTCCACTATCACCACTCTTGTTCAATATAGTTTTGGAAACATTAGCCACGGCAATTAGACAAGAGAAAGAAATAAAAGGAATAAAGATAGGAAATGAAGAAGTCAAATTGTCATTATTTGCAGATGACATGATACTGTATATAGAAGACCCCAAGAATGCCACCAAAAGTCTTCTAGACTTAATAACCAAATTCAGTCAAGTAGCTGGTTACAAGATCAACACACAAAAATCAATAGCTTTCCTCTACATCAATGACAGACTCACTGAGAGAGAAATAGGGCAAATAATTCCTTTCACAATAGCATCCAAAAAACGGAAATACCTAGGAATCAACCTAACAAAAGAAATCAAAGACCTCTTCTCTGAAAACTATAGCACTCTGAAAAGAGAGATTGAAGATGATATCAGAAAATGGACAGATATCCCCTCCTCCTGGGTAGAAAGGATTAATATAGTGGAAATGGCCATACTTCCAAAACTGCTATATAGATTCAATGCAATTCCAATTGAGATCCCAGCAGCATACTTCATGGACCTTGAGAAAACAATCCAAAAATTCATTTGGAACAAGAAGAGACCCAGAATAGCAAAAGCAATTCTAGGTAACAGAGACATGGCAGGGGGTATCACAATCCCCAACCTATAACAATACTACAAAGCTACTGTGATAAAAACAGCACGGTACTGGCAAAGAAACAGACCTGAGGACCAGTGGAACAGATTAGAAGATGCCAAAACAACTCCAGACACACTCAGCCATCTCATCTTTGATAAAGGAGCCAAACACCCTCACTGGAGGAAAGATAGCCTCTTTAATAAATGGTGCTGGAAAAATTGGGTTTTAACTTGCCAAAGATTAAAACTAGACCTGTATCTCTCACCATGCACTAAACTAAAATCAAAATGGATTAAAGATCTAAATATTAAAATAGAAACTCTGAACCAGTTGGAACTGAGGTTAGGTAGAACTCTTGAAGACTTTGGTGTAGGAAAAGATTTTATGAACAAAACCTCAGTTGCCCATGAACTAGCACAAACAATCAACAAGTGGGATCTTTTCTTATTAAAAAGCTTCTGCACAGCAAGAGAAACCATCAGCAGTGTGAACAGACAACCCACAATGTGGGGAAAAATCTTCACCTGCTTTTCCTCAGACAAAGGTCTACTATCTCAAATCTATAAAGAACTTAAAAAGATCAGACCTCTCAAATTGAAAGACCCAATCAGAAAATGGGCTTCTGAAATGAACAGACATTTCTCAGACAAAGAAGTAGAAATAGCAAATAAATACATGAAAAATGTTCAACATCACTGGTCATTCGAGAGATGCAAATGAAAACAACGCTGAGATTCCACTTCACTCCAGAAAGAATGGCTGCTATCATGAAATCAACCAATAACAAATGCTGGCGGGGCTGTGTGGAAAGAGGAACACTGCTCCACTGCTGGTGGGAGTGTAGACTGGTGCAAGCACTGTGGAAATCAGTATGGAGATACCTCAAAGAACTAGGACTGGAAGTCCCATTTGACCCTGCTATTCCCGTGCTGGGCATCTTCCCCAAAGAATTAAAAGAATCATACCACAGTGATATATGTGCACCCATGTTCATAGCAGCACAATTTGTAATAGATAAAACTTAGAAGCAGCCCAATTAATTGCCCATCAACTGGAGACTGGATAAAGAAAATGTGGTTTTTTATAAAATGGAGTACTACTCAGCCATAAAAAATGAGAAATTAGAGACATTTATAGCTAAGTGGATGCACATTGAGGCAGTACTCTTAAGTGAAATAAATAGGACTCACATGTGTAAATACCGAATATTTTCTCTGGTGTGAGAAACTGAAAGTGTAAATAAGGACTAAATGTATAATAGGTAATGTGAAATAGGAAGAAAAGGGGCAAAGGGGAAGGAAGTGGGAGGGGTAGGGGAAAGTATAGAAGGGAATGGAATTAATATGAGAAAATGGAAAAATAGGAACAAAATCTTTGTAAATAGGGAGGACTGGAGGGGTTGAAGGGAGGGCTGGGCAAGGGTGAAAAATAAGAACCAAGAGAGATTATGTAAAGGTGCAAATTTCCAATGATGAATGTCATTATATTGTATACCTAAAATGTACCAATGATTAGAATGAATAATTGATAATGTAAAATAGGAAGAAAAGGTCCAAAGGGGTAGGGGTAGTGGGAGGAGCAGAGGAAAGGAAAGAAGGGAAAGGAAAAATGCTGAGAAATGGAAAAAATGGAAATAAAGTCTTTGTAAATAGGGAAGGGTGGAGGGGGTGAAGGGAGGGCTAGGAATGGGGAAAAAATAAGAACCAAGATGCATCATGTAAAGCTACAAGTTTCCAATGAGAAATGTAATTGTGTTGTATACCTAAAATGTATCAATAAAAAAATTTAACAACAAAAACAAAACAAAACAAACCCAAAATTCAAATACTCTCAGGCAGCAAGTCCACATAAGCCACAGTTAAATGGCTTAGCAGAAAACCACTGACTGAGAAAGATCTCAGGGAACAGACAGTAAGGAAGTGCTTGGAGGTGAAAAGCCAACAGGGAGAAGGAGGCAGGGCTGTCAGACACTGATTCCGGACTTGCCTGTCCTACATCTTGGGATCTGTCCTGCCTGAATTAGGCCTGACTCTTACTGCTCAGCTCTGGGACTCCACACCCGAAGGTGCTCCATGACATCATGGGTCCCTGAGCCCAGTGGAGCCCACTAAAGTTTGCTGCCCATCATGGGTCACTCCTTTGTCTTTGCCTCTTCCCTTTCCAGAATGTGGGTAACTCAGATCCTTGGTGATGGACAGGAAATAAAGGCTAAAAAGAAAAAACCCTCAATAACCTTAAACTGTTCATTAGGGACCTTCCTTCTGCCCTCACTCCAATGACCTTCTCTCTACCCTGGACAACACAAAGTGCTAAGCGGGGATTTAAAAATGAGGACCTGACATCAAAATGACAACAGCAGTGGCATTTTCTTGTTTTTGACTTAGAGATAGACCTCAGGCTATGAGCCATCAATTGACTTATTTTCTCCTGCATATCTTTACATATCTGTATGTGCACATCCAGAATTTCACGTTAGAGTTGCTTCTTTCATACATCTGGATATTTAGAGAAGTCTGCTACTGACCAATAGTATGGATGGCCAGAAAAAGACGAGAACTGATTTAAAAAAAAAGAGATTGTTCTCCAAACTTACTTGTGGATAGAGCTTACGAGTTATCTCCAATTTCAGCCACACAGTTCCCCCTGCCCTCACCCTGGTGATGTTCTTGATGCTGTACCACAGTTGAGCAATAGGATGGATCAAAAGGACTGCATTGTGAGTAGAAGCTCCACCACTAATTCATTGTGTGAACTTGGGCAGGTTACTCAATCTCTTTGTGCCTCACCTTCACCTGTCAAAAGGGGATAATTGTAGCACCTGCCTCCCAATGTTGTTGTGAGGTCAAATGAAAGGCAGATGTTATTCAGAATGTCCAGAGGGAGGTAGTGCGGTCATGACCAACATGGCAGCCAGCTGGAAAGCAAGCAGAGAGTGTGTCAGGAAAACAAAAACAAAATACCTTGGAAATCCAGACCCTCTGAGTCTAAATCTTCTATTGTTTGGACACAGAACTGAAAGAAACTGTCTTTTTTGTGCCCATTTTACAGATGAAAAAAACTAAGCCCATGGGAATAGAAGATTTTTTGTTGTTTTTGTTTAGAAAACTAAGTTGAGGGGAGTTTTTTTTTTTTTAATCACGTGACATACAAGCACAGAGACATAAAAGCAGGGCCAGACTGAATAGAAGCCCAATAGGGCATCCACAGAATGCGCCTGAGAAGGTTAGCAAAACAGTGACCTCATTTCTGACAGACAGCAGGAAAGGACCAAGCTGGGTTGTCAAACACCCAAGAGTCCTGGCCAGCAGGCCGCCCACAGGTGAGCAGCAATCTTGCCCAGCATACAGCCACGCGGCTCCACGGTCCTGGTCCCTTAACCTCAGCTCAGCCGTATCTGGGGACAGTCCCACCAAACCCCTTGCAAAGACTGACCGTCGTTCCCTTGATTCCAGTTGGCTTCCTGCTCAGTTCCCTGCTGCCCATTGTACCTCAGAACTATGAAGTCGGGGTGCTCAGAAGGAGTTACCTACAAAGAATGTTCTTCCTGAAAGGGAGGCGGGCAGGCCATCAGAATGTGCTCTCACGCACTTTGGATCTTTCTTTCTGTCTCCACCACTGGTCAAGCGATTCTGTTTGGGCCCGAACAGGCAAATAGTTAGTGGCCTGCAGAATGGGCAGGATAAGACAGGAGAGATGCACGGTGACAGGAGGCACTGCCAGGGGCAGGGAAGGGAGAGGCTCTACGGTTGTTATCTTTGGCTCCTCCGAACATTTCTTCCCAACTGAAGCAACCTGGGTAAAGTGTAATCTGCATGCACTCCCCTTAAAGTGTGTGTGTGGAGCGTGTTCATCTCCCCACTCCCCTCCCAGGAGGATGAGGTCACCTCCTGAGTTCTTTCCTGTGTATCTCAGCGTAGCTGGCAGGCTGTATGATCCCTCTCCTGCAGGTGACCTCACAGTGGCCTCAGGTGGGGGCTGAGATGATTGAGGCTCCTTGGCAAAACGTGCAGCTTCTGCCTGCAGGGAGTGGAGCCCAGCTTCAGCTAACCTCGACAGGTCCCAGACCGGATCGTCCCAGCTGGTCCTCACTTTGCGTTCCTTGTTCCTTCATCCACTCAAGAAAGGCAATTTGTTAAATGAACGATTCAACTTAATGGAAGTGCTCGGCTTTGCTGGGATAGAACATTCCATCGACACTTTGTAGATCCACTCATAGGGCAGAAAAACAGCCTTTTCGTGAAACTGTGATTTCCTTTAGGATTCTGGATTACGATACTTTGTCCCCGCAGAATGCGTGACGCAGTCAGAAGAGGGCACTAGATCAGAAAAAAGTGATCTGCTTTAATTTTTAGAGTTTTACAAAATTACATTACATGCAGCAAAGGTTTATGACTTTTCCTAAATGCATATATATTTATGTGAAGCCACCACCGGCACAATTAAGAGATAGCAGAACATCTCCAGCATCAAAAATATTTTCTTATGCCTTTGTTGTGGGTATAATTGAGTCCCTGACCAAATTTGTACATTAAACTTCTAGCCCCCAGAAACCCGGAATGTGATCTTATTTGGAGATAGGATCTTAGAGGCAAATAAATTAAAAATGAAGTAATTAGGGTGCAGCTTGATTCAACACCGCAGGTGATCTTATCAAAAGGGGAAGTTTGGAGACGGACATGCGCAGAAAGAGCTCCCTCGAAGTGTCCGTGGAGACCGCCATTTGCAAGCCAAAGGGAGGCTGGAACACAACTCCTTACCTCACAGCCCTGTGATCCCTCCATTTCAGACTGCTGGCCTCCAGAACTGTGAGACAATAAATTCCTACTAGTGTGTGGTACTTTCTGTAGTAATTCTAGGAAATTAATATAACATGTTTAGAGCCAATCACCACCCCACCCCCCTTGCCTGGCAATCATGGATCTGATTTTTGTCTGCTTTTCCCAGAATGCAATACAGTGAATGACAGGCATACCACGTGTAACCTGAATCTAGTTTCCCCTACATTCAGTGTAACCCTTCTGAAATTCACCCATGTTCCTTTTGTTTATTTCATTGATTTTTTTTTTTTTTTTTTTTTTTGGTACCGGGGATCGAACTCGGGCCCTTGTGCTTGCGCAGCAGGTGGCGAAACCACCGAGCTAAATCTCCGGCCCCTATTTTATTGATTTTTATTGTTGAGTAGTATCCCATTGTGTGGATGTACAATTTGTTTATCCATTCACTAGTTGAAGGACATTTGGATTATTTCCAGGTTTTGGTTATTGTAACTAATGCTTCTGTAAATGCTCTTATGTGCAATTTGGGGTGTGAATGTATGTTTTGATTTCTCTTGAGTAAATACCTAGGGATTGGATTCCTGGGTCATACAATAAGTGTATATGTAAATTGATAAGAAACTACCAAACCATTTTTCCATGGCTGTTCCACTTTTTTCCATTTCCACCAGAAATCCGTGAATGCTTAAGTTGTTCACATCTTCACTGTACTTGGTGTTACTGGGTTTTTGGTTTTTGCCAATTTATTAGGTATGCACAGATATCTTTACTACAGTTTTCATTTGCATTTTCTTAATATCTAAAGATGTTAAGCATCTTTCATGTGGTTATTTATCATCCATATGACTTCTTTACTGAAATAGTTATTCAAATCTTTCCCCATCTTTAATTGTGTTGTTTACTTTCTTATTATTGAGCTTTGTGAAGATAAAAATCTTATTATCAAATGTGTTTTTTGAATATTTTTCTATCAGTTTGCAGTTTATCTTTTATTTTCTCAACAGTATCTTTTGGAAAGCAAGATTAAAACTTTCAATTTTCTTTCTTCTTTTTCTCTTTCTTTCTTTTTTTCAACCCTGTTAAATTTAGGCACATTTTCAATTTTCATGTAGACCAATTTATCTTTTTTTCTTTTAAGGATAAATCATGCTTTTGGTGTCCTAGCAATAAAAATTTCCCCCAACTCAAGGCTACAAAGATTTATAGAACATCTGCTTTTCATCTTAAGTAGCTGATTTCGATCCTAGACAAGTCATCTGCCTAACGCATATATTGTTGCTCCTGCTGTGAAATGTGAACGTTAATAAATGATTTTCAAATGTTTTGAAAGCAAGAGCACCTACTTTTCCCTGAGACTATGCATGGTACCCCTTATGTAAAACAGGCCAAAGCATGCCTGAGCCCTGCCCTCCTGAGCTCTCTCAAACAGTGATTCCCTTTCATATATACACAAATGTCTTGACTGCATGAAAATGCAAATTCTGATTTGTAGGTCTGGGATACAGCTAAGGTTGTGCATGTCTAACAAATTCTAGGTAACGCTGTCTGCTTGTCTGGGGACCTCACTTTGAATGGCAAAGCTCTAGAATTCTCTCAAGGCCAAAGTGGAAAATCTGCCTTCCTCAATATAAGACTCTAGATTTCTACAGCGTGTTTCTTCCATGGTAATCAAAGATCCTCCATATCACTATTTCTCTTTTCCTCCCTCCCATCTGCTCCATTGTAGTTCCCACCAAGGTCAAAGTTTGAGCCAAATTCACTGGCAGCTGGCTGAATCACATAGAGAAGAATGCTGCTAGCAGCTGGGGATCAACACAATTGTGAACTCTGTGATAAAGTTATCTTAATGCTAAGAACTTGTCCTGTTGCATCGGAAACCCAAACTGGCATAAGGGAAAGGGCAGGGGTTGGCTGGTGTAACTAAAGTCTGAGGTTATGCTGGCTTCAGGTACAATCAGATCTGGGTGTCTCAATGATAGTAATAGGAATATGACTCTGAAATTTCTAGTTCTGCGCTCCTGTAAATTGGTATCATTTCAGGCAGGCTCTTTACACACTATGGTAAGAAGACCCCTACATGATCCAGACCTACTTCTATCTGCTTACCACTGCCAGCAGAAGAAAGACAGCAACTCTTTTCTGATGATTTCCACAAAAGTCCTACATTTAAATTCTTTTCTCTCTTTTTCTATCCTAGTAGTTACTTTTAATTTTTCCACGTGACAGTCCACATCTATAGACGTGTATAGATAATCTTTCATATTCTGAAAATCATAGCTTAGATTTAATTATTAGTTCTGGATTTTAAAAAAATAGCATGTAATAAGAATTTTCCTTGCTTGAATTCATTTGTTCAGTGGCTCATTCACTCATTTGTTAGAAAAATAGACAATCTGATGGTTTTACGTTCCTGGCAGGGCTGGGGCTGCAGCAGGGAGCAAGATACAACACTAGCCCATGAGGAACAGTGATTCTTTATAAATACCATTTATTGGGGCCGGGGATTTAGCTCAGTGGTTTAGCTGCCTGCTGCACAAGGGCAAGGACCCGAGTTCAATCCCTGGTACCAAAAATAAATAAATAAATAAATAAATACCATTTATAACAGTTGTGTAATATTCCATCATATACCACACTATGCTTAACCTCTCCCTTATTTACATTACAAGACAATTTTTGTCTATTATCAATAATTATATAATGAATATCTTCAAATGAATACCAGTTACCTTTTACAAATCATTCTTTAAACAGACTACTTTTGGGTTAAGGAGCTAACATGATTTTGGCTTTGTGATACCATCTGCCAAAATTGTTGTCTTTTTTAATTAGAAAAATTGGAAATTCTCTCTCTCTCTCTCTCTCTCAACATCTTCATCCTTTTCATTTCCCCTTCTCTTCCTCCCCTCTCATCTCATTTGAGTTCTATTGATGTAGCGTGGCCCACATGCCTATTGATATAGTGGTGACTTCAGCCAGCAGATCTGTGGTTTCAATGAGTTGATAGACCAGGTCTACATGATGACTGGAGCCTGGGGGTGAAGCCAATGTCACCTGAGCCACATATAAAGTATGGAAGGGAAAAGCTCCCAAAAGAAACAGGGGCGCTGTTTGCTCAGCATCCAAACCAGTCATTATGAGTCTATGTCCATGAAAGGTCATGTTTTCATTGTTGTCACTTTTATTAAAGGAAAAAAAAAACAAGCATCTTTAACATAGGCTACCAAGGAAATGCTCCCATTGCACCTTTGCTGCCATAATTCCTCCTTAGCACTTAACCTCTTTCTCATCTTCCGCCATTTTCAGTGCAGCTCCCTCATCTCCAACACACAAGATTGCCTGCCACATTTCCCAATCAGAGAGGTAAATTCATATTCCAATGCTGGAGATTTACACTACTACCCATTCCAGAGTGTCTGGACTCCAACTTGCGACAAAGGAGGATTCTGGACACAAAGTAACTGAGCACTAAAGGTGGAATTTGGGGCATTGGGATATTTACTTTTCCAGAAGAAGGATTTCCTTGGCCCTGCCAATCATCCATGTGGTTTCTTTGACCCACAAACATGGCCAAGGTCATGACTTTCTAGCCCTAGAGCAATCCCACTGTCTGTAGGTGGCAACAGAAACAGGTGGAGCACAGCTGGACTGATAAAAGGCAACACCAGGACTGGCCTGGGAGGAAGCACTAAGTAGGAGTGCAGGTGACCAGCCTTGCTTAATTATCAGTGTGAAAAACCTGTAAACTGAGACCTTTGCGCAGTGGGGAGGGCACTCCTGCTTTGTCTCTGGCAGACAGAAGAGGCTGGTTGGGGCCTGAGAGCAATCAACCTCAGTCATTTCTGGGGTTGGAGACACCTCTGACTGTCCAGACAAGCCTCCGTAACTCCCCAGCAGGAGAAGGATGGCTTTGGCTCTGAAGGAACCAGTTCTGGCCAGAGACAGAAATGGTTTCTGTGGGATCTCCTTGATAGTCTGTAATGTCAGGCTAGGCTGATAGGGTATTTTATTGAATGACACAAATTCCAGTTTCAGTAACAGTACCCCAGTGTCAATAATGAATGTAAATAGATTGTCTTATAAAATGGGAAAATATGTGCACAGTGTCCCCACCTCCCCCATCCTGAGCATGTGAGCTATGAAGCCACACTTGGCACCCGAGGGCACCTCTCACTTTTTCACCCGACCTACACAATGACCCCCTTTATGCGCTGCCTGCCAGGCTCCATGGGAAGGGCACTTGGGGTGTGCAGTTTGACTACAGTAGTACTGTACGTGGTAATCATTAACCCGAAAAGGCATTTACAATGATGAGATGGTGGTGTGTGCTGCACTCCCTTCATCCCTCCAGCAAACAGAATGTACTGACTCGAAAACAGGTAGGGCCAGTTGCTGCCAGGCCCTCAAAGACACAGTGTTCTCCTGTGGAATGAGCCACCCATAATGGGCCTATTGACTTAGCCAGCGTGCTCTTCCCTCCCCGGCTGGACAAACAAGGCTTTGGGCCTGGACCCCAGGAACTGTTGAGGAGGCTAGGGTCTCTAAATGGGCTCTGTTCACTCACTAGAAGTGAAATCTCCAAAAATGAGCACACACCCCCTATAGAACTGAGCTGAAAGTTCCAAATGGCTTCCCTCCATAAGAGGCAAGAACTGAACAATACTTTTGGTGGCCTCATAACTAAAACAAGGTTTGATCACCTTAGGGCTTTTTGGCACAATGGCTTGGTAAGTAGGGGCAAGTCTGGCTTTAAGTGTGCTTGGGTTGGAAAAGGCACAGAGGCTATGTGCTCAAAATCACATGGCCAGCCCCGGCCAGGACTGGAAGCAAGATAGATCTCCTGATTTTTGTCTTCTGGCCTCTTTGGGGGATGAAAGAGAAACTGTGTCTGCTTAGTGCCTCAGTCTAAGCCAAGATCCTCAGATTAGGAGTCCAGGCGTTTTTCAAGCCTTCTACCACTCGTACCTACTTGGATGGAGAAGGAGAAGCTGGTGCAAACTTAGAGTAAAAGAAAATGGGTCCCAGTCCAGCTCAGTGACTCTCGCTGTGAGAGGCAGGTAGATCACTCCATGACCTTGAACTTCAGTTCCCTCATCTGCAGAGAGAGCCAGGCGTGGCGATCTCCAGGGTCAGCCACAACTTCTACCTCTCAGCCCTGAGTAGCCACTCTCCTCCTTCCAGCAGACCCTGGAGAAGCATACTGTGATGGGTGTGGTGAAGGTAGAGATGCCAAGAGGGAAAAGCAAGTCCTGGGAAAGCTCGCTACTAACTTGAAGCCCCTATCTTCCTGCCAATGACTCGCTGGAGCCCTCCTAAACAATGATAAAGCACTAATAAGGGTATCAAGGCCATTTTGTTGAATGTTCTTCATCTTCAGACCTTGGGTTTTCAGATCTAGTTAGATCACAGGGAAAATTAGTGGCAGATCTGCTTCCTGTCTACTGCTCCTTCCACTGATCACATGGCCACTTTTGTTCAGTAGTTGGTGACTTGATTATTTCTCCACTGGTGGTGACAGCAGCAGCAGCAGCAGAAAATAGAACCCTGTGGACACCTAGTAAGTACGTGATAGCAACCAGTCAGCCCAAATGCTGCACTATGCACATACCTATATTAGCTTGTGGATTTTTTAAAAATTACAAACCTGTGACAAGTGTATTCTTCTCAGTTCTATATAAAGATACAAGAAATAGAACTGAGACCATGGTTTTCTTAAGTCACAAGTTTTGAAAGTTGAACACCAGCAGTCTTCAGAATCTGTTCACCTGACCAGTGACCACACTGCCTAGTTATCAGTGGGGAGGCTGTGGGGCTATGGTCTCTAATTTAGGGTCATGGAAGTATTCTATGAAGAGAGTTTTTAAAAATGATTTCAGATTTCCTGATTAGAAAATCAGCTGGCCAATTATCATCCCTCCTTGTGGGATGTGGCTGTCCCTGTTACATTGGGAACCCTAGAGACAGAGCTCCAATTATCCCCCTGTATGTTCCTCAGCTTCTGAAGAAGGATTTCTTTTTATTTGAGTGGGCCATAGCATTGCCATGGAGGCTGGCAGCATGGATATGGCCAGTGGAAGATCTCACCTGCAGTGCCAGTTTATCTGGGAGCTTCCAAAGAGGAAGAAATAGTGTCATCACTCTTTGGCTCCTGCTGCTAAGGTGATAAGACATCAGCCCCAAGATCATGGAAACTTTGGCCCAGTGAAGATCCACTTTCAGTGGGGGTGGCAGTAAGGGAGACGGGAAAGCTACAGTGGTAAGTAGCTTACAGTGGTAAGTAGCTTGGTAGTTTGTCTGTGGGTACAACTGTCACCTTCAAAATGATCAGAGCAATTTCAAATATTTTTCAATGTCTTTTGGGGAAGAGACTCATTTCTAACACAATCCTCACAATTTGTAAGCGGGCAGTGTACCTATTTGCCAAATGGAAATGGTCCTGAGAGACTTAGCCATGGGATGTTCTGGCCTGGAACCGTGAGGTGGAGCAGAGACTAAACTACCTGACATATTGCCAAGGGCTTCCTTCACCCTAGGGTGTCATGACACCAGATCATATAATGTGCCTCCCCATTTTTTCTAGGAAAAAAATGTTCAGCTTTATCAAAGAGGACTAGCTGAACCCAGGGGAGAATATACCCAGAGTCACATGGTCCCATGTAGTAAGTAGATGGAAGCTAAAGTCATTTCAGTCTTATAGACAACTGACTCTAAAAGTAACTGGAGTTTGTGAAGCCAAGTCCATGAAATAGCGTGTGAGGTTTGTGACTTATCCTAAATAAACTGTTTTCCAAGACCCCACAGCCAGAATGCCTCTTCTACAGGGAAGCCTTCCTGTGACTTCCTGTCAAGACTAACAACCTTTCGATTTCATTTTGTGTTTCTCCCTAATAACTCTTATCACAATGGCAATTTAAATAATTGTGCAGTTATTTGTTTAATATCAGTCATGTCTCCTAAACTTTCAACACCACAGAAGAGGTTTAGTGTCTGGCAGATTTGTCAGGACCTACTGTAGTGCTGGCACTTGGTAAGTATTCAGTAAACATTTGTGGAAGAAAATGGGAGTGAATATGGAGAATATCACATTAAAATTGGATAGAAAGGGCTAAGGATGTAGTGTAGTGGTACAGCACTTACTTAGCATGCATGAGGCCTTAGGTTCAATCCTCAGCACCACCAAAAACAGTGGAAAAATGTTAGAATTAGAAATTACCATATGTACATGTTTATTTTGACCTGAAATACAAGGCCAGGAATGATAGTGACTTGCTCAAAATCACATGACTAGGTGAAGAGAGAGCTAGGACAACCCTCCAAGACCTTCCCTTCAATTCATTCATCAAGGAGATTATCATTTATTTCTCCTTGCTTTGGCTTGAATATGGGTAAAGTCCCCCATGTGTTAAAGGCTTGGTTGCCAGCTTGTTGAGAGGTGCTGTAAACCTTCAAGAAGAGAGGCCTTGGGGAAGATCCTTACTTAAGTCGTGGGAGGCATCGCCTTGCAGGGAATTGTGGGACCCCAGCTCATCCTCTTACACTCTGCCTTTTGGTTCATGACTTGAATAGTTTGCTCCACCATAATCCCCCCCAGTGCTGACATTTGGCATCTTTACCAGAGGCCATGACAATGGGAGTAGCAAAACCTAGACCGAAATCTCTAGCACTGCGAGCTATATAAACCTTTCCTCTTTATTAATTGCCTGAGGTATTTAATTATAATAACTGCTTTTGGTTCAGAGTATATGAGATAACAGTTTTTTTACTGACCCGACCCTCCCTGTGCCTCTCTATATAGCTGAAATCTATTCATTCCTCTGCATCCCTCTTACCATTACTCTAGGCCAAACCGTGATCACTTCTGGCTTGGAATTCAAGAGTTTCCCAAGTCGCTCAGTTCTGCTTTCTCCAGCCCCTTCTGCAGAGAGGTACTAGAGTGATGTTTTAAAAGTGTTCATGATAGCCAGGAATCCTCCTTCAAGCCCATCAGTAGTATCCTGAACACAAGCACAGTCACTCCTCACATCATGTGACCCCTGTCTTCCCCTCCAAGTCCTGCTACATTCTTTCTTTCACTAATCAGACTCCATCCACACTGACCTTATTTTTCTGTTGCTCAAACATTTCAAGTTTGCAGTTTGTTCTGCTTTGCACATTTCCTGGCTGATCTGCATATCCTTTTCACCTCTCCTGGCTCTCTTACGTCAAGTAACCCTCCATCTTCTCAAACACTCTCTGTCACGTTTTTCTATTTTGGTGATTTTATGGCACATACCACTCTCTGAAATCATCTTCTTCACTTGTTTTCTTGCATATTATCTGTCAAATCATGCCATAATGTGAGTAATGTGAAAATAGGGACTCTATCTTCTACACATTATGTGGCCAGCACTGAAGCCAGCCCCACATATCTTTACTGAACTTGTTGAATGAATGAGAGTTTGTGACCTCACCTATTTAATTAGAGTCCTACCATTGATTGGCTCCTGAAGGTAGTGGTAAAAAGAAAACACGTGCAAACATCCTAGAATATGCACTTCGATAAGAAGGGCACTTGGAAAAGCCAGCCATTCCTGAAATTGGCCCTCATCAGAATCATCAAGAGAGTTGGTAAAAATAGAGCATCTTGGGAATTACCCAACATCGACTAGATTAGAACATGCAGAGCTGAGCCAAGAAGCTACTATCAACAGAAAGTAGACCAGTTTGGAAAACCACTAGGTGATATGATTCAGAGCCAAGTACATGTTCTTACCTTTGACCTTGTATCTGCACTTCAGAGAAACAATCCTAACCACAGAGAAGACTTTGTGTGCAGAGATGTTTATCTCACTTTGTGAAAATTTAGAAACAACATAAATGTCCAAAAATAGAGAAGGTAATTGAGGAAATCATGATACAATCACTGGATGGATGTTACAAATTAATACCTGTGAGTATGTTTCTACACGGAAACATATGTTTTCATGCTAGAATGTAAAATTGCTTGTTTGGTATGATAGTGATTAAATGCACAACTCATATTGGAGGTGGACTGCATGGGCTGAAATCCTTACTGTAACCAAATATATGACCTTGGGCAGGTCACTAACTGTCTGTGTGTTTCAGTAGTCTCACCTTTAAAATGGAGCTAATTACAGCATCTGGCTAAAGGAGTCACAGTAAGAGCTAAATGAGTTAATGTAGGTCACATATTAGTCCTGAAAAAATATTAAATAGTACTATTATATGTTTATATGTAATAGAGAGAGACTAGAAGGAATCATATTAGGATGCTAAGAGCACTGATGCTGTTTGTTAGATATGAGTGATTTTTTTTCTGTGTTCTTTGTGAGGTCATTTTATTGTCTTTATAATTTATAAGGCGAGGTAGTTCTATTGTCTTTATAATTCATATGGCATAGCAATAGGTCTCTAGCAGTTGGAGTGGGTATCGGAGCAGAAACAAGGAAAATGAATCAAGAAATTTTTGCAAATATAAATTTTGTATTAAAATATGAAGTTAATTATAAGTATAGAAATCACTGACACATCGCCTGTTTACCCAAGCTTATATCAAGCTGTTAAGTGGCTGACCTTCATTTATAATTTGAAGCAGTCTGACTCTAGAAAATATGCATCTTACTCTGAACCACACTGTTTCTGCAAAAATGTATTTATATCACTTTTTCCCTCTTCTCTTGGCTCGACCTAACTGGGTGGCTGTTGGGTATTCATGTGTTGATTTAAATAATTGCCGAATGCCTGCCTACATCCAGGGGAACAACTCTGCCCTGGCCCTCTGGCCACTTTGCATGTATCTATAGAAACCACACAGGCTCAGGCTTGGACTTCTCTGAATCTTGGTAAAGTGTCTTGCAGTCCTCCAGAATCCCAGAGCTTGTGAAGAACTGCTCTGAGCCTCTCTCTGTCTCTGCCTCTGTCTCTCTCTCCCTCCTGCTCTTCCTCTTCCTCCACCTTCTCCTCCTTTTTCTTTTTCTCTTTCTTTTATGTGACACTGGAGATTGATCCCAGGGCCTTTACACTGAGCTGCATCCCCAGCCGTTTAAAATATTGAGACAGCGTCTCCCTAAGGTGGTTGGATTTTGGTTATATTTTGGAAGTGCCCTAGCCAGAAGGATTTCCTTCAACATTGGACATGGAATATGAAAGAAAAAGAGGAGTCAAGAGTGACCCTAATGGTTTTTTTAAACTACAATAAAAGAAAGAAAATAGATAAATTTAATTTCATCAAAGTTGAAAACTTTTATGCTTCAGAGCACACTGCCAGGAAAGCAGAAGGACAACCCATCAAAGAGAAAATGTTTGTAAATCGTATTGTTGACAAGAGAAGTAAATGTATACATAAACAGCTCTTATAATTCAATAACAAAAAGAAATTTTTTTTTTTGGTACCAGGGATCGAACTCTGGTCCTTGCGCTTGTGAGGCAGGTGGCAGAACCGCTGAGCTAAATCCCCGGCCCAAAAGGAGATATTTTGGAATTAAAATTCACAAACTATGTAATTTATTTATCTAAAGAATAAAGTTCAGTGACTCAGTATAATCACAGAGTTGTGCAACCATCACCACAATATGATTTTAGAATGTTTTCATCAAAATCAACCCTGTACCCACTGGTAATTACTCTCTACACCTATTCAAACTTCCTGTTTTCAAACCCTGACAACCACTAATCTACCCGCCGGTTCCACTGATTTTCCTCGTCAGGATATTTCATATGAACAGAAGCACATATTATGTGGGATTTGGGGTGACTGGCTCCTTTCACTTAGCATAATTTTTCAAGGTTCATCCAAATTGCACATTTATCAATACCTCCTTCCTTTTAATGGCCAAATAACATTTCATAGTATGGATACACCATATTTTGTTTATTCATTTATTGGTGAATAGTTATACTAGTTCCACTTTATGCTATGAATAATGCTGATGTGAACAATTTTTTTGTATTAATATATATTTTCAGTTCTCTTCAGGGTATACCTAGGAATGTCATATAGTAGGGTCATATGACAAATTTATTGAGGAACTAACAAACTAATTTCCACAATGGGTGAATCGTTTCACATTCCAATCAATGATATATTTATACCTTTGGCAACAATTATTATTTGACATTTTTATTATAGCTACAGTGGTGGGTGTGTTGACATATCATTGTAGTTTTTATTTGGATTTCTTAATGTCTAACAATGTTGGGGATCTTTTCAGGTGTTTGTCATTTGCATGTTTTCCTTGGAGAAGTGTCAAATTCTTTGCCCATTTCTTAATTGGGTTATTGGACTTTTTGTCAGATTGGGGACGGAACTCAGCCCCTGTACATTCTAGATGAAAGCTGTACCACTGACTGAACTATATCTGCAGCCCCTTTTAATTTTGACTTGTGAAAGTTCTTTGCATATATAGTACTTGTACATGTCCTTTGTCAACTATATGATTTACATTTTCTTTGATGGTTTGTCTTTTTGTTTTCATAGTAATAGCCTTTGAAATATGAAAGTTTTTAATTTTGATAAAAACAAATTCCATTTGTCTATTTTTCTTTTCTTGTTTGTGCTTTTGGTTTTATTTCTAAGAAAATATTGTCTAACCCAGGGTCATGAAGATTTATTCATTTTTTTATGTAGGTATTTTATGCCTTAGAGGTCTGTGGTTTAGACCTAATGTTTAGATCTGTATCCTACTTTGAGTTAATTTTCTGTATGATATAATGTAGGGGTCAATTTGGACCATCAAATTTTCAGTCTTTTGAAGGTGAATATGTAGTTGTTCTAGAAACACTTGTTGAAAACACTCTTCTTTCCTTATTGATTCATCTCATCACCCTTTTGGAAATCAATTGACCACAAATGTGAGGTTTTGTTTCTGGACTCACAATTCTGTTTGGTTGATTTGTATGTCTATCCTTATGCTATTACCACAAGGTTTTAATTTCTGTAGCTGTGTAGGAAGCTTGAAAATCAGGCAGTTCACTAGTTAGAGTTCTCTAACTTTTTTTTCCATGAGTGTTTTGGCTATTCTGGATCTCTTGTGTTTCCATATGAATTTTAATTTCAGTTTATTTATTCCATAAGAAAAAAAAGCCAGTTGGGATTTTGATAGAGATTACACTAGATTTTTAGATTGATTTGGAAAGTATTGCCATTGTAAGAATGTTATGCTTTAAAATTCATGAGCATGGAATGTGGTTCCATTTTCCTTAATTTCTATCCAAAACATTTTGTGCTTTTCAATATATAACACTTACACTTAATTTGTTAAGTTTATTCCTAAGTACTTTCTTCTCTATGGTGCCATTGCGAATAGAATTTCTTTCTTAAACTCATTTTTGGATTCTTCATGGCAAATGTATTAAAATTCAATTGAATTTTGTATGTTGACCTTTTATATCCCACCACATTGCTGCACTTATTTATTGGTTCTAATAGTTTCTAGTGGATTCCTTAATACTTCTTCTTCTTCTTCTTCTTTGGTGCTGGGAATCAAACTCAGGACTTCTCCCGTGTGAGGCAGGCGCGGCATCACTGACCTAAATCCCCGTCCCTTTAGTACTTCAGATATATACGATGATATTATTTGCAAACAGGGATAGTCTTACTTCTTCCTTTTCAATATGGATGCCTTTTATTTCTTTTTCTTGACTAATTGCTTTGACTAGAAACTCTAGTACAAGGTGGCATAGAAATAACAAGGGCAATATCCCTAGTCTTATTCTTGATTGTAGGTAAAAAACATTAGTTATTATCCATTAAGTATGATGTTAGTGGTGGATTTTTTACCTTTATCTGGTTGAAAAAGTTCCCTAGTTTGTTGAGTATTTTTCATGAAAGCGTATTGGATGGTATCAAATGCCTTTTCTTCATTTATTGATATGATAACATGATTTTTGTTTGAGACATGTTGGCACTCAAAAAGTTTAAATTTTTAAACATTTAAGATTTCACTTTTCATATTGTGGGTGTTTCACCTATATTATGAAACACTCTTCTTTGTTTTGATTAACTTTTGTCTTAATGTCTATTTTGTCTGATCAAATTATACCTACCTGAGCTCTCTTTTGGTTACTGCTTGCATGATACATCTTTCTCATCTTTTCACTTTCATTTTATTTAAAATCTAAAGATGATCTCTCTCAGATAGCATATAATAATATCATTTTTACATCTATTTAATAATATCTACCTTTTTATTAGAGTAATTAGCCCATTTATACGTAGTGTGATTGCTGATAGGTAAGAGTTTTATGTGCTATTTTGCTATTCATTTTTTATATGTCATCTCTTTTTTGTTCCTCTATTCCCTGTTGCTGTCCTTTCTTGTGTCAAATAAATATTTCCTAATGTAATATTTTTTGTTGTTTCTTTTATATATTATAAATTATAATTTTATTATACATTATCTTATTTTATTATAAATGCACACTATTATGTATACATATAAAATATTAAACATCTGTAATATACAGTGGACCTTCAAGTTACGACTGGCCTGACATACAAACAACTTGGTTTAATTAGGTTGATGGAAGATTCATCTGCCTCTTGTTATTTATAGCGTGTGCCCAGGTAAACATCCAGATCTCAGCTGTATTGACTCATAACCAACTTGAGTTACAACCAGCCCCCAGGAAACTGATTGAGTTCATAAGTCAAGGGCCTACTGTATTATTATATATTATGTTACATTTTTAATGTCAATATGTTACATTTAATATATATTAGGTGTATTCTGAGGAAATTACAATTAACATCTTACTTTAAGCAGTCTGCTTCAGAGAGTAAGACTAATTTAACTTCAATAGTATACAAAAATTTTGCTCCAATATGCATCCATCTCCACCTTGTCCTTTGTACTATTATTGTCATAAAAATTGCATCTTTGTAACACAATTTTATCATGATTGCTTTATCTTTATTTTTTATTTTTATTTTTTCTTAGATTCTTGTATTGGTACACTTTAGGTATACAGTATGTTTACATTTATCATTGGGTGCTTGTACCTGTACATGATGTATCTTGGTTCTTATTTTTTCCCCATTACCTGTGTGCCCTTCACCCCTCCACCCTTCCCTATTTACATAGACTTCATTTCCATTTTTTTTTTCTTTTCTCATAGTTTTTCCTTTTCCTTCTTTCCTTTCCCCTTCCCCTCCCACCACCCCTATCCCTTTGGACTTTTTCTTCCTATTTCAAATTATCAACTATTCGTTTTAATTATTTTAACCTTTATTTACACTTTCAGTTTCTCACAGTAGAGAAACTATTTGGTATTTACACATCTGTGTCCTATTTATTTTATTTAAGAGTATGGCCTCAATATGCATCCATTTAGCTATAAATGTCTCTAGTTTCTCGTTCTTTATGGCTTAATTTGCATTTTTTTTTTTTTTTTTTTGGTAACGGGGATCGAACTCGGGTCCTTGAGCTTGCGAGACAGGCTGCGGAAACACTGAGCTAAATCCCTGGCCCCATTATTGCCTTATCTTTAAAATCAGATAAGAGAAGAAAAGTTACAGTCCAAATGTTTGTCTCTACTATCTTTTTTATTCATTTATACAATTACCTTTATTAGTGCTCGTCATTTCTTTGTGTGTATTCATATTACCATCTTATGTACTTTCATTGCCTTCAACTGGAAGGGCTCTTTTCAGGGTGGGTCTGCCAGGAATGAATTCTCCTAATTTTTGTTTATCTGAGGATGTCTAATTTCTCCTTCAATTTGAAGAAAAGATTGGCAGTCTTTCTTTCAGCAGTGAAAATGTCACCCATCTGTATTATGGCCTGCATGGATAATTACTGACCATATTGACCCCAACTCAACTTCCCCCCACTATCAGACAGAGAAAAATGGATGCTCATTTGGGGAGTAAATACTAATCCCATTACCATCTATTCTTCAAATTGCAATGTCCAGCATTCAGCCAAAGATCAGGATGATGATATGCTGTCAAATGATAACAAGCTGAACCAGACCAAGGCATTGCAACTATTGGACAGATGCTGTTGAATAGTTGTGAAAAACCACTTTTTAAGGAGCTATAACTCTCACGTCAATTGGACAGATTAAACAGAATAATGAAATACAGTTTAAAAGGAACTAGGAAAATAGAAGAAAAGATGTCACAAATAGAAAACAGCAAGAGGGTAGACTTTTAATCCAACCACATGAAAAAAATTATGCTAAATATAAATAGTCTAAATACAGCAATTAAGAGACAGAGATTGTCAGAGTATATGAAAAATTAAGACTTAATTATATGTTAGTGTTAAGAATCTGACTTTATATATCAAAACAAAGATTGGATAAAAGAAAAGGAATAGCAAAAGATATATCCTGCAAACATAAATCAAAAAAGAAAAAGCTGGAAGCCATAGTTAAATATTAGACAAAGTGGATTTCAGAATTGAAAATATTAGTAGGGGTAATAGGGACATTCAATAATGACAAATAAATCAAGAAGATATAATTCTAAACGTTTATGTAACTAACAGTAGAACTTCAAAATATGTGGAGGAAAAAATAATAAAACCAAAAGGAAAAACAGACAAATATAGAATTATATTTGGGGATTTCATCACAGCTTTCGTAGAAACTGATAGAACAAATAGATATAACATCAGTAGATACTAAAGAATTGAACAACAAATTAGTACAATGAACATTTATGAAACATTCACCTTAAAAAGCACCAAAATATACCTCTTTTCAAATGTACAAAGAATACTCACAAAGATAGGCCTTATTCTGGGATTACAAAACAAATCTCAACAAATATAAAATATTTATTTTAGGTAAGCCGTAATCTTCTTTTAGGAATGTGTTATTTGATTTCAAAATTATTACTATATTTTCCAGATTCATTCTGTTACTCATTTCTAGTACACGTTTTCTGTAATTCCACCGTTTTTATATGACATAAATCACAATAGATCACTAAAGAACAAATATACAATCTGAACAGTTTCCATCGGTTAAAAAGTTGAAATTCATTGTTAAAACTATTCCCCAAAGAAAACTTCAAGGTCAAATAGATTTGTTCGTAAAATTTAAGGAAGAAATAAAATCAATTCCTCACAAACATTTTTGGGAAATGGAGGGAGGAGCATGTTTGAAGGCATATTTGAAGCCAGCATTATCCTGTTACCAAAACCCGAAAAAAAATTATAAGAAACACCAAAGAAACCAAAGAAGCACAAAAACTCTTTTTTAAAATTTATTTATATATATATTTATTGGTACATTTTAGGTATAAAATACATTTACATTTATCATTGGGTGTTTGTACCAGAACATGACGTATCTTAGTTTGTATTTTTTCTCCCATTACCTGTGCACCCTTTACCCCCTCCACCCTTCCCCATTTACACAGAGTTTGATTCCACTTTTTTTCTTTCTCATAATTTTTCCTTTCCCTTCTTCCCTTTCCCCTTCCCCTCCCACCATCCCCTAACCCTTGGACCTTTTCTTATTTCAAATTATCAATTATTCATTTTAATCATTTTCATCCTTATTTACACTTTCAATTTCTCACACTAGAGAAACTGTGTGGTATTTACACATGTGTGTCCTATTTATTTCACTTAAGAGTATGGCCTCGAGTCACGGGGAAGACACCGAATCACCCCGCTGTAGACAGGCAGCCACCTGATTTCACACTACAAAGACGCAGAGGACACCAGACCACCAGACCAAGGTACTGAGTCCCACTGTTCCCGGCCCAGAGGGAGGGGCTTCTGAGCCACCATCCCACTGCTCCTGGTCCAGAGGAAGGGGTTTCCCGGCAACCATCCCTCCGGCTGCTCCCAGCCCACAAGAAAGGACTTTTGGGTCACCATCCCTACTGCTGCTCCCGGCCCCTGTCCCACCTCTCCCAGCTCAGAGGAGGTAATCCGTGCAGGTGCTAACAGCCCCCTGCCCCAGTTGAAGTGAGAAAAGATGTAAATAAGTCTCAAAACCAGACTTCCAGATCACCTACAGCAACCCCAAAGGAAAATGAGATGGAACACTCTGGTACTCAACCACTTGGACCCACTGAACTGGCAACAAAAGGGGATCTGGAAAAAATGAAATCAGAAATAATTTCTCAGATAACAGGAGAAATTGTGTCCCTAGTGCAAGACATAATTAATAAATCTAGAGAGGAGCTGAGGAACATGATGGAATCCCAACATAAGAAACAAATGGAATCCATAAAACAGATGCAAATAGATTTCCAGGATGTGAAAAACTCCATTGAAAGTCTACACAGCAGAATGAGCCAATGTGAGGACAGAATTTCAGATATAGAAGATAAGATTGCAATTAGTGACCAGGAAAAGAAAAATTGCTTCAAAATTATAAGGGAACATGAGAAATCAATCCAGCAGCTGCTAGATGATGCAAAGAAGAATAACATAAGACTGATTGGGCTCAATGAAGAAACAGGAGAGAGTGCAGATGACATAAAAAAAACTCTTCACAGAAATAATGGCAGAAAACTTCCCAAGCAGGGGAAAAGAGCTTGACATGCAGATAAGTGAGGCATATAGGACGCCAACTAGCCTTGATCAAAAAAAATCTACACATAGGCATATAATTGTTAAGATTCCAGAAACACAACAGAAGAATAAAGTTCTGCAAGCAGTCAGAGAAAAGAAACAAATCCCATACAAAGGAAAGCCCATCAGAATCACAGCAGACTTCTCAACACAAACCATCAAGGGAAGAAGAGCTTGGAGTGACATATTCCAAGCCCTAAAAGAAAACAGCCTCCAACCCAGATTGATGTACCCTGCAAAACTATCTTTCAAAGTTGATGGAGAAATAAGATACTTTCTTGACAAAGAGCACCTTAGGAACTTCATGAATACCAAACCAGCACTCCAAAGAATTTTACACAATATCCTAGGAACAGACATTGAGGATCACAACCCCAGGAAGCAAAGGAGAATGAACCCATCTGGCATGACAAGAAATTAAATGTAAAGGGGGAGAACCCAACAAAAAGAAAAAGTCATGGCAATGACAAGTCAATACGTTTCAGTTATAACCATCAATGTGAATGGTCTCAATTCACCAATCAAAAGAAATAGACTGGCATAATGGGTCAAGAAGCAAAATCCAACAATATGCTGCATACAAGAAACACACTTAATTCAAAACGAAACTCATAGACTGAAAGTTAAAGGGTAGAAAACAGTACTCCATGCAACAGGAACCCCCCAAAAAGCAGGAGTAGCTATCCTCTTGGCAGATCAAGTAGATTTCAAACCAACACTGATTAAGAGAGATGAAGAAGGACACTACATCCTTGTAAAGGGAAGAATCCAAGAGGAAGAGATGACAATCATAAATATCTATGCACCAAACACTAGTGCACCCAACTATATAAAACAAATACTAACAGACATGAAAAGTCATATATGCACTAATACAATTGTAGTGGGGGACCTCAACACCCCACTGTCACAAATAGATAGATCAACTAGACTAAAAATAAGTAATGAAATACTAGAACTCAATCAAACTCTTGAACAAATGAACTTAACAGATGTTTACAGAGTCTTCCACCCCACAAAATCAGAATACACATTCTTCTCAGCTGCACATGGGTCATTCTCCAAAATAGACCACATACTCACACATAGAACATGTTTAAGTAAGTGCAAAGGAATTGAAGTTATCCCCTGTACATTATCAGATCATAGTGGGATGAAATTGGAGATCCATAGCAAAGAAACCACAAGAATTTCATAAACACGTGGAAATTGAACAACACACTTCTGAATAACCAATGGGTCACAGAGGAAATTAAAGAAGAAATCAGACAGTTCCTTCAATTAAATGACAATGACAATACAACATATTGGAATCTATGGGACACAATGAAAGCAGTCTTATGAGGGAAATTCATAGCAGTGAATACGCATATTAGGAAAACAGAACGAGCTCAATTAAGCAACCTGATGCTGAACCTCAAACTTCTAGAAAAAGAAGAGCAGGACAACCCCAAAGCTCATACAAGGGAGGAAATTATAAAGATCAGAGGAGAAATCAATGCAATGGAGACTAGGAGAACGATACAAAAAATCAATGAAGCCAAGAGTTCGTTCTTCTAAAGAATCAACAAAATTGACAAACCTTTAGCCAACCTTGTCAGAAAAAGGAAAGAAAAGGCCCAAATCCATGCAATTAGGAATGAAAAGGGTGAAATTACAAGAGACCCAGCAGAAATCCAGATGATCATCAATACCTACTTCCAGAACCTATATGCCAATAAGATGGACAACACAGAAGAAATGGACAGATTCCTAGATACATATGAATTACCAAAGTTGAAGGAAGAAGACCTAAAACTTCTGAACAACCCAATATCAACCAATGAAATTGAAAATGTAATTAAAAACTTATCAACTAAGAAAAGCCCATGCCCTGATGGCTTCACTGCTGAATTCTACAAGACATCTAGAGAGGAACTGCTGCCACTACTGTTTAAACTCTTCAATGAAATGGAAAGGGAAGCAATACTCCCAAATTCATTCCTAGAAGCAAGCATCACCTTGATCCTCAAAGCAGAGAAAGATCCAACTGAAAAAGAGAACTATAGGCCAATCTCACTAACGAACATAGATGCAAAACTCCTTAATAAGATAATGGCAAACAGAATGCAGAAGATCATCAAGAAGATCATACACCCTGATCAAGTGGGATTCATCCCAGGGATGCAGGGATGGTTCAATATACGAAAATCAATTAATGTAATACACTATATCAATAAGGCCAAGGACAAAAACCATGTGATTATCTCCATAGATGCAGAAAAAGCATTTGACAAAATCCAACATGCATTTATGATAAAAACCCTACAAAAAATTGGAATAGATGGTCTCTACCTCAAACTGATAGAAGCCATCTATGAAAAGCCAACAACCAGTATCATATTAAATGGTCAAAAACTGAAATCCTTCACACTCAAATCAGGAACAAGACAGAGATGTCCACTATCACCACTCTTGTTCAATATAGTTCTGGAAACATTAGCCACGGCAATTAGACAAGAGAAAGAAATAAAAGGAATAAAGATAGGAAATGAAGAAGTCAAATTGTCATTATTTGCCGATGACATGATACTCTATATAGAAGACCCCAAGATTTCCACCAAAAGTCTTCTAGACTTAATAACCAAATTCAGTCAAGTAACTGGTTACAAGGTCAACACAAATCAATAGCTTTCCTCTACATCAATGACAGACTCACTGAGAGAGAAATAGGGCAAATAATTCCTTTCACAATAGCATCCAAAAAACTGAAATACCTAGGAATCATCCTAACGAAAGAAATCAAAGACCTCTTCTCTGAAAACTATAGCACTCTGAAAAGAGAGATTGAAGATGATATCAGAAAATGGACAGATATCCCCTCCTCCTGGGTAGAAAGGATTAATATAGTGGAAATGGCCATACTTCCAAAACTGCTATATAGATTCAATGCAATTCCAATTGAGATCCCAGCAGCATACTTCATAGACCTTGAGAAAACAATCCAAAAATTCATTTGGAACAAGAAGAGACCCAGAATAGCAAAAGCAATTCTAGGCAACAGAGACATGGCAGGGGGTATCACAATCCCCAACCTATAACAATACTACAAAGCTACTGTGATAAAAACAGCATGGTACTGGCAAAGAAACAGACCTGAGGACCAGTGGAACAGATTAGAAGATGCCAAAACAACTCCAGACACACTCAGCCATCTCATCTTTGATAAAGGAGCCAAACACCCTCACTGGAGGAAAGATAGCCTCTTTAATAAATGGTGCTGGAAAAATTGGGTTTTAACTTGCCAAAGATTAAAACTAGACCTGTATCTCTCACCATGCACTAAACTAAAATCAAAATGGATTAAAGATCTAAATATTAAAATAGAAACTCTGAACCAGTTGGAACTGAGGTTAGGTAGAACTCTTGAAGACATCAGTGTAGGAAAAGATTTTATGAACAAAACCTCAGTTGCCCTTGAACTATCACAAACAATCAACAAGTGGAATCTCTTCTTATTAAAAAGTTTCTGCACAGCAAGAGAAACCACCAACAGTGTGCAGAGACAACCTACAGTGTGGGAAAAAATTTTCACCTGCTGTTCCTCAGACAAAGATCTACTATCTAGAATCTATAAAGAACTTAAGAAAAGCAGACCTCTCAAATTTAACGACCCAATCCAAAAATGGGCATCTGAAATGAACAGACATTTCTCAGACAAAGAAGTAGAAATAGCAAATAAACATATGAAAAAATGTTCAACATCACTGGTCATTCATGAGATGCAAATGAAAACAACACTGAGATTCCACCTCACCTCAGAAAGAATGGCTGCTATCATGAAATCAACCAATAACAAATGCTGGCAGGTTTGTGGGGAAAGAAGAACCCTGCTCCACTGCTGGTGGGAGTGTAGACTGGTGCAAGCACTGTGGAAATCAGTATGGAGATACCTCAAAGAACTAGGACTGGAAGTCCCATTTGACCCTGCTATTCCCGTGCTGGGCATCTTCCCCAAAGAATTAAAAGAATCATACCACAGTGATATATGTGCACCCATGTTCATAGCAGCACAGTTTGTTATAGCTAAAACTTGGGAACAGCCCAAATGCCCATCAACTGGAGACTGGATAAAGAAAATGTGGTTTTTTTATAACATGGAGTACTACTCAGCCATCAAAATGAGAAATTAGAGACATTTATAGCTAAGTGGATGCACATTGAGGTGATACTCTTAAGTGAAATAAATAGGACACACGTGTAAATACTGAACAATTTCTCTGATGTGAGAAACTGAAAGTGTAAATAAGGACTAAATGTATAATAGGTAATGTGAAATAGGAAGAAAAGGGGCAAAGGGGGAGGATGTGGGAGGGGTAGGGGAAAGGAAAGAAGGGAATGGAATTAATATGAGAAAATGGAAAAATAGGAACAAAATCTTTGTAAATAGGGAGGACTGGAGGGGTTGAAGGCAGGGCTGGGCAAGGGTGAAAAATAAGAACCAAGAGAGAATATGTAAAGGTGCAAATTTCCAATGATGAATGTCATTATATTGTATACCTAAAATGTACCAATGATTAGAATGAAAAATCGATAATGTAAAATAGGAAGAAAAGGTCCAAAGGGGTAGGGGTAGTGGGAGGGGCAAGGGAAAAGAAAGAAGGGAAAGGAAAAAATGATGAGAAATGCAAAAAGTGGAAATAAAGTCTTTGTAAATAGGGAAGGGTGGAGGGTATGAAGGGAGGGCTAGGAATGGGGAAAAAATAAGAACCAAGATGCATTATATAAAGGTACAATTTCCAATGAGAAATGTAATTGTATTGTATACCTACAATGTACCAATAAAAGAATTTAATACAAAAAAAAGAGTATGGCCTCAATATGCATCCATTTAGCTATAAATGTCTCTAGTTTCTCATTCTTTATGGCTGAGTAGTACTCCATTTTATAGAAAAACCACATCTTCTTTATCCAGTTTCCAGTTGATGGGCACTTGGGCTGTTTCCAAGCTTTAGCTATTACAAACTGTGCTGCTATAAACATAAGTGTACACATATCGCTGTGGTGTGATTCTTTTAATTCTTTGGGGACGATTCCCAGTAGGGGAATAGCTGGGTCAAAGCGAACCTGTAGTCCTAGTTCTTTTAGGTATCTCCATACTGATTTCCACAGTGGTTGCACCAGTCTACATTCCCACCAACAATGGAGAAGGGTTCCTTTCTCTCCACCCACCTACCCACATCAGCATTTGTTATTGGTTGATTTCTTGATAGCAGCCAATCTTTGTGGGAAGAGGTGGAATCTCAGTGTTGTTTTCATCTGCATGTCTCGAATGTCCAGTGATTTTGAACATTTTTTCATATATTTATTTGCTGTTTTTACTTCTTTGTCTGAGAAATGTTTGTTCATTTTGGATGCCCATTTTTGAACTGGGTCTTTGAATTTGGGTGTCTGAGTTTTTTCAGTTCTTTATATATTCTCAATAGTAGACCTTTGTCTGAGGTACAGCTGCTAAAAATTTCTTCCCACATTGTAGGTTGTCTCTTAGCTCTTTTGGTAGTTTCTCTTGCAGTGCAGAAGCTTTTTAATAAGATAAGATCCCAGTTGTTGATTCTTTGTGCTAGCTCCCGTGCTACTGAAGATTTGTTCATAAAGTCTTTTCCTATGCCAATGTCATCAAGAGTTCTACCTAACTTATCTGTCAGCACGTTTAGTGTTTCTGTCTTAATATTTAGATCTTTAATCCACTTTGATCTTAGTTTAGTGCATGGTGATAGGTATGGGTCTAGTTTTAATCTTTGGCAGGTTGAAATCCAGTTTTTCCAACACCATTTATTAAATAGGCTATCTTTCCTCCAATGAGGGTGGTGTCTCCTTTGTCAAAGATGAGGTGGCTGAGTATGTCTGGAGTTGTTTCTGCATCTTCTAATCTATTCCACTGATCTTCGAGTCTGTTTCTTTGCCAGTACCGTGCTATTTTTAGCACAGTAGCTTTGCAGTATAGTTTCAAGTTGGGGATTGTGATACCCCCAGCCATGTCTCTGTTGCCTAGAATTACTTTTGCTATTCTAGGTTTCTTCTGCTTCCAAATGGATTTTTGGATTGTTTTCTCTAGTTCTGTGAAGCATAATGTTGGAATTTCAATTGACATTGCTTTGAATCTATATAGTAGTTTTGGAAGTATGACCATTTTCACTATATTGGTTCTTCCTACCCAGGAACAAGGGATATCTTTCCATTTTCTTATATCCTCTCCGATCTCCTTTTTCAGAGAGCTGTAGTTTTCAGTGTAGAGGTCTTTCCAAAGAAGTACAAAAACCCTTGACAAAATTTTAGCAGAGTAAATCGAGTATATAAAAATATAATACATTATGTATGTACAATCTATAATACATTATATATAATGTATACTACATTATACACAAGGTATAATGTGTAACCCATTATGTGTGTGTCTACCCCAGGTATCAAGTTTGGCTCAACAGCTTTTTAAAAAATCAGTTACTCAATTAACAAACTAAAAGAAATGATAATACCAATTGGTGTAGAAAAATTATTTTAAAAACATTGTTTTTGGAAGACTCAGCAAAATGAAAAATGGGAAATAAAGGAAAACTTTCTCAAATTAATAAAGGGAATCTACTAAGTACCTACAGCTATATTGAATGAGTAAGAGACTTTGTCAAATTGGTTTTATTTGTTCTTTACATGTTAGGTCGATTTTCTGAGTAGAACCATTTGAGTATGTAATTTTCTTTCTGAAAAGTTTCTATTAATGAACTCAAATTCTTAATAGAGTCAAATAAAGCAAGGATATTGTCTCTCATTTCTATGTAACATATTACAAGGGATCTGAAGAAGTGAAATAAGGCAAGAAAGATATTTAAAAGACATGCAGATTAGAAGGAAGGAAAGCTATCTTTATTTGCAGGAAATATGATCATGTATATGAAAATCCTAAAGAACCTTTTTTAAAAAAGCTAGCAGAACAAATGAGCTCAGCAAGATTGTAAGGTGTAAGGTCAACCTATAAAAATTAGTTTTATATTGTGTACCAGAATAGAACAACAAAATTAAAATTATTCCCAATACTATTTGCACTAACATCAAAACACATGGAGCTGTATTTTTTGAAATATGTGCAAAATTTATATGCTGCAAACTATAAAACATTTCTGAGAGAAATTGGATAAGATCCTAAATAAGCACAGAACTGTATAATGTTCATAGATGAGAAGTCACAATAATAATAATGCTAATAACAATGCTAATTCTCTCTAATTTGATCTATAGATTCAACACAATCCTGTGAAAATCCAATAAGTCATTTATATGTGAAATGATAACCTGATTGTAACATTTAGAATTACTGAAACAGGTTTAAAAAGGACAAACCTGGAGGTCTCATGCTACCTGATTTCAAGACTTATTATACAGCAGCTATAGTAGATACAGTAAGAACAGCATGTTCTTGACATAAATACAGACATATGGAAAATGGAACAAAATAGAATGTCCGTAAATAGACCCATATATCTACGGAAAATTGATTTTGACAAAAATGTCAAAGTAATTTTGAAGAAAAAATAACATTTTTATTGTACAGAGCAGGAACTGTTGAATATCCACATCAAAAATATTGACCTCTTACACTTATCTTGTATAATACACAAAAAATTAAGTGTGAGTGGATCATAAACATAAGTGTCAAATTTAAATGTATACAACTTCTAGAGTAGAAATCTTTGTGATGATGAGTCTCACAAAATTTTCTTAGACATAACACAAAAACAAAACTATGATAATTTTAGGAAAACAAAAGTGCAAAAATCACAGGTAAATGTTTGTGTATGTTTTATTTATAATTGTCCCAAACAAGAAACAACCCAAATGTCAGTTAATTGTTGAATGGATAAGCAAATTATTGTACATCTATATACTTGGATACAACTCAGTAATATAAAAGAACAAGCTCATGGGTGATTGCACTAAAAGAAAGATGTCATTCACAAACTATTGTAGGACTATAGGGATCAATTTATAGGACATTTTGGAAAAGCAAAAAAATTAGAGACAATCAAATCAGTGATCACTATGTGTAGGGTAGGGAGGAAGGGATTTACTATTAAAAGTCCCCAAGTAATGTTTTTGAGTGATAATCATATTATATATTTTGATTACTGTGGTAGCTACATGACAAAGAATACAGTTTTCAAGACTTTGGAAATACATCCTTAAAAGGGGTAAAATTTACTATTTATAAATAATATTCAATATACCTGAGCAAAGGAAGCATAAAGAAAATGGTAGGGAAGTGATTTTTGACATCAAAAAGAGACAACTTCTGCTAGGAGTTTTCTGAAAAATGAGTACAATGAAAGGGGTCATTTGCTGGTGGGAGAAGCGAAGTCAAAATGAAGCAAAGGTTTAAAATTTGCTTTGCAATTTTTGAAGGATGGAAGCAAAAATAGTAAGTTTGTTGATAGGAATCATCCCATAGTGAGAGAAGAGAATTACTGGTACAAAGGCCTTAAGCCAGGGGAATGGATGGGATCTAGAAAGGAGGCACTGGCTTCAGGTTGGAGCATGGACAATTCTCCAACTGTACCAAGAGAGAGGGTACAACATGTGAGTCTCTGCTGGCTGTTGGTAATAAAGTGTAGTGGGAATCTGAAAGTTCTCACCTGACTGCTTTCATTTTTCTCCCTTAAGTAGAAAGCAAAGTCCTAAGTGAATATTTTACTCTTAAATGACTACTAATTGACTCAAACCTTACTACTTCTCTTCATGTCCACTTAACTAAAAGCAGAAATGGAAAGTGCTTTGTATATGATTTTATCACCAAGGAACACTTCAAGTACAGCCAATAGACTGGGTAATTGGACCAAGAAATTCCATTTTTGTTGATTTTTTTTCTTTAACTAAACTGACAGTGACTTTGGGCCCAGGTATTCCTAGCTGGAGTTTATTTCCAGCTCCCATTTTTGTAGCTTGTGTCTTTATTGTCTCTTTTATATTTGAGTGTCAATTCTTTTCAACTAAATAATGTGTGAGGTCCCTGGCTTTTGAATCTATCCTACCTCCTGTCTCCAGATGGATTTCATTGCACTAATGTCCTTTTCAATACCTAAAACAAACTTGATTTCCCTTTCTTCCCCATTAACCTACTTTCGTTTTTATCCAGTATTCCCATCTCTGTAAATCTATAAGTCATTAGTTCAGTTGCCCAAGCCAATAACTTTGGAATTATCTTTATTTCCTCCCTTCCTCCTGTCCCCCTTTCCTCCACATTCAGGCCATCAGCAGTTACTCTTCTCCCTTTCTTCAAGACAGACATCTCAAGGAAATCACTTTTCTTCATCTGCACTTCCATCACCTTAATCCATCCCACCACCACCACCTTTCACCTTGACTATTGTAACAATTTTCCTTAATATTCTTTCTGCTTAAACTCCCTGTTCCCATTAAATATTGTCTCGACTGTGACATACAAAGTTCTGTCTGACCTGAATCTTAACTGTTTTCCAAACTTCATATCATGCCCTCTCCCTTGGCTTGCTCCTGAATGGTTGCACTGATATTTCATTCCTTTCAACCCATCGTGTTCTTTTCAGCTCAGAGTATTTTCTCTGCCCCTTTTCTGGAGTGTTCTTCCCTCTGCTCCTCAAATGGCTGGGCTCTTCTCATCTTTAGCTGACTGCAGGGCCATCACCTTCTCAGAGAGTCCTTCCATGGTTATGTTATCCAAAGAGCATTTCCCCAGCCAAGATGCCATTATCCCTATAATGATCCAATTTCTTTTGTTTTGTTCATATCCTTTTAACTACTTTCTCCACTGGACTGAGAATAGCCAGGCCACATATAAAAATGGAACTTGGTGCACTACCAGCAATATTCTTAGTAAACAATTCCTTATCTATAATAAACAATCCAGGAAGCCAGCCTGCTATAAGTCAGACGTGCAGGAGGCCAGTTAGCTAGCTCTAGTGACAATCTAGGCAGTTCACCAATAACTTGAGGCACTTCTCCCCAGTGGCCAGCACTTTATTAATAACTGACAGCTTCCCTGGTTTTTGTCCCTATGTCCAAGTTAGTACCAAAGAGTGAAAATCAGGTATTCTTTCCGATCTAATCATGTAGGATGCATAATTCTAGCTATCCCACCTGCAGCTTCTCCATGCCAATAGCCTTCAATTGAGATATCCTTGATGCCTTCCCTTTTTTCAATTATAAAGCTTTCCTACTTCTTCATACTACTAAATACAGGTGATAATGGCAGATTCCCTTGCAACAGCAAGTTCAAAATAAATAGTCTTCGATTTTCCCATTGGGTTTGGTGTTTATATATTTCCACAAGACTATAAATAGGAATGGACTATACCTTGCTTATGACTGTATCACCAAGGCAACAATGCTATAGTGTCACTCAATAAATACTTGTAGAATGAATGAATGAATAGAAATTCAAAATTATTAGTTGTATAGTCAATCCCTCTCAACTTTGGCTTCGAATTTATTCCTCATCATATCCATTCTTACATTCTTCATGTGCACTTTTCTCAACCACATCTCCTTGCCTGTGTTCATTGTACATTCTTTTCTATAACAAAATTGAAGTCCTTTCTTTTCCATGAAAATTTTTGATCATCTTAGCTCTCACTGAGTGTCCTCTTTGAATGCATACAGTGCATACCACTTCATTTGATATTTAGTTTATTTCAGTTCATAGGGTGTCTACTCTCATGGTATTGATAGTTGATCTTTGGTACCATTCATGGTATTCTGCACTGGCTATTGCAGTTTAACTCTTAACATAATCCTGAGAAAAATATATGTTAGTATCTAATTTTATAGGTGAATAGGCTATAAAGTAGAGGCACAAAATCCAATTCTGTTGCCCAAAATATTGAATTAGTAAGAGGTAGACCTGAAGTTTGGATTAAGTTCTCTCTGACTTATATAGTATGCCCAAAGTTATATAGAACCTAATGTATATAAACTAAATTTCATACGCTTTGCAAATATTAGGTCCTTAATAATGTTTCTGAAATTAATGAAATAACCAAATTCAAAAGTTATATAAAAGGAGGGCATGATGACACATGCCTGTAGTTCTAGCACTCTGGGAGGCTGAAGCAGGAGGATCCAAGTTTGAACCCAGCATAGGCAATTTAGCAACTTTGTGAGACTGTCCAAAATAAAAAATAAATATAAAAAATGGAGCTGAGGACAGAGATCAGTACTGAGGCTCTGAGTTCAAACCCCGGTATTGCAAAAAAAAAAAGTTTCATAAATGAAAGAAAAGAGAACAGAACTCTTGAGAGAGAGCATGATACCGGGATGAGTTAGATTATTGACCCCAAAATTCTGCATTCTAACTCTAGTCTCCTGCTTTGATCCTGTGGTAAATCATTCTGCCTCCAGGGTTTCTTCACGCATCTCATTACCTTGTTTCTTTGACTGCCTTTAGGCTGGTTCCTGAAATGGAACAATACAACAGCTGAAGGACATTTGGTGATAGAAGCTACTGGTTCTTTTCTTGGTGTTGTATATCACTAATATACATCAAGCAGTTTTCATGCTTTGAATGGAACTCAGGGCTCTATGTATGCTAGGCAAGTATTCTACCGGTGAACTATACCCCCAACTTACTTAACTACCTATACCTCCTAGTTGAAGCCAACACTAACTAGACACAGAGCATGTCCTCTAGCAGTTCATAATAAAAAACCAGGAAACAGCAATTCAATGAAGATGGACCTTTCCCTCTTCCATTGCCTGAAAGCTAGGATTAATCACTACTTCATGTAATATAATTTTGAACACACGTTAGGTAAAAGTGTTAAAATAATCTTTTTAACTGGCTAAACATGAGACAATACCTACAAAGTTTTATCTGCAAAAAAGATATGAAAGCACTCAGAAAAAGAATGTTGGATGAAGCAAACATAAATGTAATCTTTTTTCAGGAACATGTTTTTGAAAGGGTCTAAGTAGCATCATGTATGTTCTGGAAGCATGGAAAATTATGGTCTGTAGTAATTATAATCCCATTAACATTGCACTGAGGTCCAAATTACCAGAAAAACTGGCACAAAGGGTCACTAACTCTAGACAACATAGTTCTCAGCCCTGTTGTGTCAACAACAAGCCTTACTTCATGAGATGCTGCAGAGGAGATGAATGTATGGGCCATTATTGAATTCCTGAGAACTGTAACCCCCACATGACCTCAACTATTTAGAAATATGTAAATACATGACATACAAAATATATACATGTTTAGGCACATACCCAGACCAAATTAATAAAAACCAGAATACTCAGTAGATGTCATTTTCATTTTCCTTCTCCATGTTTTTTTTATTTTTCAAGTTTTGTACAATGCATATCAACTACTTTAAAAATTAGGAATAAAGATTGTTTGCCATATTAAAATATACAGCTATGGAAGGAGCATTTGCATTCTGAAAGCATTTGCCTTCTGAGAATTATTATCTTATTCATAAAGATTTTAAAGCTTGTAGATTTAAAGGATAGTCTAAGAGATGCACTAGTATGTTTATTATATTCATACCTTGAGAGCTGCTCCTACTTGAGACATTATTGGAAAGCTGAAAGTATTTCTTCATGAGAAAGCTGTGGAAAATTACCACTTCAGATGGGAAAATATTGTTGATGCATTTGGTAGTGCAGATCCATACCACCGTGTGTTTGCTTTCTCTGGGTCTATGTGAGGTTACTGGTCTCTCTGACTTTCTTGCTGCTGAGAAGAAGTGGAGGAAAGAGGAGTCAGAAAGAACATAAAACTCAGTGAAATAAGAAGGTGCAGGGATGATTATTTAAGTGAAAGTGCTTACCCAAAAGCTGTTAGAAACTGTCAGGTCTTGAGGAGATGTCATTGGGTAGAGCATTTGATACTAAGCTGTAATGTTTCATCCTATCGATGTTATATACCAAAGGTTATGTTAACCAAAAAGAATTTTAATTTATGTCTGGGATAGGATCAAAGTTAGCTTTATGGTAAGTATTAACAGTAAAAGGCAATTAGGAGTCAGGCACGGTGGTGCATACCTGTAATCCCAGCTACAGTGAGGACTCAGGCATGGATGATTGCAAGTTCAAGGCCAGCTTGGGAAACTTATAAATACTTTGTCTAAATAAATAAATAAATAAATAGGGGCTGGGAATGTAGCTCAGCACTCCCTGGGTTCAATCCTCTGTTTTTTAAAAAAAGTAATGAGAAAAGCATAAATTATTATTAAAATGAAACTTAGACTTTTGAAGTGAAGTTGGGAAATATCCAGCCTAAATCATTTATTTACAAAAGGCTAAGAAAGCCTTACTTTAAGTGTTTTAATATGTATTGTAAATTGTTGACTCCATTATAAATTCATATATGCATATATGAATTTACACAGTTCTAACCACAAAACCAAGTACACAGTACTCTGGGAGGATTAGGAGGTTTTTTCAAGGGAAATATTACTTTTCACCAAGTGCCTTTGGAACTTGTACAAGACGAGAGTCTCTTGGATACACACATGAATTACATCAGTCACGGGTGGAAGTGAATGGAACAGTGGGGAAGACCAGCGGCAATCTCTTCCCTCTACTAGTAATACAGATAGTAGAGAATATTTATTTAGTTCTCTCTGTGTGCCAGGAACCACGTTAAGCATTGAGCACGGATAATCTCATTTAATACAAACTAGAGACCTGTAATATAGATACAGTGGAAATCAACATTATTTTAAAGTTTAGCAGAGAGAAACATGGAGCTTCAGGTAAATTGTTCTGGATTACACCTCCAGCAAGTGGCAGAGCTGAGATTGAAAGGCAGATGGCATACATTTCTCTGAAATGAGCTTGCATGCACCCTACCACATTGCCACTTATTTGGAAAGATCTTCCTAAGAGTGGAAACACTCACTGATTTTCCCTTTCCCCCTCAATATATTAATGAAAGCTTAAATATTATAACAAGAAGAATGGATGTCACGATACTGAGAAGTACCAGTATTGAAAGCCTATTATGAAGCAGGGGCACATACATTATCTCTGATTTTCATCAGAACTCTTCAAAGGAGGTAATTATTACTCTCACTTTACAGGTAAGAAAATGGAGGCTCCTGGGGTTAGGTAACTTGCCCAAGGTCATTCGGTGGGCAAGTGGCTAAGGCAGGACTGGAATACAAGGTTTGTGGTCTTGGCACTGCATAGCTCTCTTCAGGAAAAGCTAGCTCTCTGCAAGAAGATGTATTCTCATCTGTTTTTAGTTATCCAGTGAGCACAATGAAGCATTGGCCTTATCAGGAATAATGATGCTAATCAATGCTAATCTCATCTCCCTCTGTCTCCTGATCTCTTAGTTGGTGCCAATGAGGAGATTATGAGGATTATAATAAAATTTATTAATTGCTTTAACCTTCCTAAAAACAAGACACAAGGCAAACCCCTGGTGGCCAATGGCTTTGGCCCTGGTGCAAGGCATCAGTGATTTGCTTGAAGCCCTGGACATTATTACCCAGTGAAAAGTTAGCTTCTTTCACTCTGTTTTACTAGCTTGGCCTGTTTTTGTGTTCAAAAAGTCATGGGGCAGGGCTGTGGGTGTAGCTCAGTGGTAGAGTGCTTGCTTAGCATGAGCCTCTGGGTTCGGTCTCCAATACTACACACACACACACACACACACACACGCACACACACACACACACACACGCACGCACAAATCCATCGCAAAGCAGAGAAATGGAAGTGGTCTTTTTCTTCTCAATAGAAGGCTCTAACTGGAGGCAAAAGCTAGAACTTAAGAGCTCTCCTTTTCCCATATCCCTTTCATCCAGTCTGTGCATAAGTCCTCTGCTTGCAGACAATTCATATCTTTCCATTCAGTGTCATCCTGCCATTAGAGATTCTATCCTGATCTCCCTGGAAGGTGCCTGCCTTCTCTAGGTTCTGCTGGGATTTTCCAGGTATTAGTCCTGCAAGTTCTGCTTTTTGGAACCCCTCAGTTGTAGCCAAACCAGGATGGTTGGTCACCCAGTCTGGTCTTTCATAGTAGTCTCTTAACACATTTCTCAGTTCTCAGGTTTGCTTGCCTATAATTTATTCCCTATGTCCAGTAGCAGTCTTTAACATAGTAGATCATTTTGCTATTCCCCACACTTAAAATCTTGACTTTCGAAGAAAATTCTAACTCTTTATCATGGCTTTCAAGGTACTGAAAGATTTGGTCCTTTGTTATTCTCCAATCTCTACTACTATCATGTTCCTCCTTTAGAATGGCATTCATGCTAGGCTCTTCCTCTGCCCAAGGCCTTTGTGCTTATTGTTCCCTTTGCCTTCGTTGTCCTTTCCCTAGGTCTTTGTATTGTGACATTTGCAATCATGTGTCTATGTGATCCTAATCATGTGACTATGTGTCCACCTCTGAGACTTGAAGCCCCTTGCCACCATAGATGGTTGCTTAATTCCTCCTACCTATCACTGGGGCCAACACCTAATAAAATCCCATGAAATATTTACTGAATGAATCAATGACTGAGTGAAAGAATGAGTGAGTGAACATGGTTTGCTAATGGAACTGCTAGTGGAATTTGATGTGGAGGATCCATGATTTGAAAGGTCAGGTTGTGAGAATACTATGATGAAGTCCCATGAGTATAGATGGGGGCAGAGGCCAGAACATGAAGAGCTTCATAAGTCATGCCAAGGAGCTGGGATATTGTCCAGAGGATAATGGGGAGTTTCTGAGAGATTTTGAGCCAGAGAGTGACACAATCCTATTTGTATTTTTGGGAAACAGATTGGAGAGACAGATAGGGCCACACTGGGTAACCCTTCAACCCTGGCAGACACCGGAATTAGGGTGTGTGTTTGCAGTAGGCCTTGTAGTGCTAACAGGGTATTATTGCTCCTTTGGTTAATTTTTGAAACAATTGGCAATTATGAATCAAAGGCTTCTGTGCCACCCACCCATAACTAATTGTGTTTTTAAAATGTGTTTAATCACAATCTAGAGATTATGTCAAAGGCCTAATTGAAATTGATGTCAAAATTGGCTTCCAAAGGGAGCAAGTGGTGCCACTTGTCCAGAAATAAATTTTATAGAATATCGCACTAGGCTCACACTAGGGGAAGCAGACATCTTCCCAGCCCGAGCACCTTGCAGCCAGAATTCATTACATCCAAGGAACTAGGAAAAGCAGGTGCCGGGGGCAAGTGTTTACCACAATAAATATGGAAGCCACAGAAATAGCACTGGATTAGACATGAAGCATAGAGCGGGACCCTAGAGTGAGGAGCAAATACTGTACCTCAGTGTTCTCAGAACTCAACACAGTTGTTGTATAGCTTTGTAATCTTGAACTGGTGACCTGAATTCCCTGAAATTTGCTTTCCTTATCTGTAACATGAATGGGCTGTTCTGTGATTTTCTGGTTGTACATTGTGTCTCCCATCTTTGTGCTTTATCTTTTTATTATTATATATTTTTTTGGTACCAGGAATCGAAATTTTATCTTTTTTTTAATGTGTAGATTGTTACCACTCCTTTCATCTGTGACCTCCTGTGTTGTATAGTGTAGCTGTCTGTCTCCAGTATTAACTGGGAACTCCTGAAAAGAAGGCACTATATATTTTTTTCAACTTTGAATTCTTCCATGGTATCTAGCACAATGTCTTTAACCTGGTAGCTGCTTAATAAATAATCCTCTGAATATAATTCAGGGTTCATTCTATTTCAAGAAGTGTATGAATATATGTATTCCAGCCTAAGTGAAAAGTATACATAAGGGCATAGCACAGAGTTTCCTAGCCATCTATGAAGTTCTCAAACTACAAAAACTGGCCACGGTTTCCACTTGAAGTAAGACGTCTTCTTTAAGAATAGCTGTTGTTTGCACCTCCCTACCTTTTCTCTCTGCTAGCCTGAGCCAGAGCTCCTCCTCTGGGACCCTGTAGCATGATTTGCATATCCTTATCACTACACTAACCACATATATGAATTTATATCATTGGGCCTATCTTTCCGACTGGGTTGGAGCCTCAGTGGGATGCAGGGCTTGGCATATTGTGTGCATCCATTGTAGATATTCCAGGAACCTCCATCTCACCAGCTATTGGTAGTGAACTTAGCAGTGTACAAGCCTGTGAGATCACTTATGGCAGTGATTAAAGTTAATCCTTCAATTGTGCCTGACACTCAGGTGGGACACCAAGCTTTTTCCTTTGCATTTACCCCCTGGGAATCTCCTTTTGCTTGTCACAGCAGCATTTCAGAATCCATATGTCTATCCTCATCCTGAACCTGCCTGCCCATCCTTCTCTGAAACCTTTGCTAGAGGCATTGCCACAGAAACACATTGTTTACAACATTTACCTTTGAGAACAGCCCCCTGCATCCCAGTAGTCAGTTACCAAGATAGTCTGAGTCCATCCATACATTGCCTTTTATGTGTCCTGGTTTCTCTCTTCCCACTGTCCTGGTCCACATCTATTACTTTTGAAAAAGCACTTTATTGTGGAAAATTTCAAACATAGTGAAAAATAAACGGAATAGTATAATGAACGTCCACGCACTCAGCTAAAATTATCAATATTATCCTATTCTCTGTTCCTATTCAATTACTATTATTTTACAGTTACTTTCTAAGTAAGGACATACTACAGATCTTTTCTATACAAATTTAACAAATGGACACATACATCCTTTTAGTCCATACTTCTGTCATGACCTAGAATATTTTTATCTCCCAGTTTGTGTTCCTGCCCAATCTCTCCCATCCTCCAGAGGATATTCTGTTCCGATGTTTTAAAAAAAATCTTAGGTTAGTTTGGCTTTGTTTTCAGTTCATATAAATGGAACTATACAGTATATACTCTTTGGTGTCCAGCATTTTCATTGACCATCATGTCTATGAGATTCCTCCATGTTGTTGAACACATCAGTTGTTCATTTTTTACTATCATTTATGTCAAAGATCCACTTAGGAAACTCCAGTGATCCACCACTGTCCTTGGAGTGCAGGCAAGACTGGCCTGGCATTCATAAAGACCCACAACTCAACTTTCATTCCTCATGTTGATTTTCTGTCTCATCCTTGATGCTCTGGGAGCTGACCACTTGTTCCTTTGATCCCAGGGTCTTGCGTGGGTTTTGCCTACAGAGTACCATCTTACCTGACTCTGTAACCCATGGCAGTGTCTCGCTCACAGTGAGACTTACAGGGGTAGCTGAATGGTTAGTCAATGCTGTGTGATAGGGAGCCCATGCCTCTAAATGCAGCCACAGAGAAATGTCTATAAAATCCCCACTGCCTTCACTCCAGCTTCCTAGAAGATAGGAGACTAAACCAGCAGAGATTTCTGGACACTAAGATTCTTTGAATTTTCCCAAACTGACTTGGTTCAGAAATCCCACATGGTTCGTGCTACTGACAAGCACTGAAAGGGATCTGAATCACTTAAGTGAAAGAGCACAGGGAAGAGGTCAGATATCCCATGTTCCAGTCTTACTTCTCCCCTTTGCCGTCAAGCACTGAATAGATTCATCCCCTGAGCCTCCACTGCCCCTTTTTGGACAGTAAGAATGCAAATGACGGGTGATGTGGTGATGACAGGAGTCAAACCTACAATTACTCTGTGAGATAGAGCTTCATAAAATATTAAACCAAGTGTACTATTTCCTTTCTATTGGCGGGATCTTTACACTTTTTTGTTCTCCTCTGTGCACTCAGCGCTGCCCAAGTGCAACTCAAATATCACTCCTTTTCTCCAAACCACGAATGTCAATGTCAGCAGCCAAAGCACAGTGGGAACAGTGAGTGCCTGCCTGCAGGACCTCACCCTATGACAGTACAAGTTGATCTCCAGCAACATGTTTGCTTAAAGTAGACACATCTGCTTGAGATTATGTCACTGGATATTCTACAGTGTCCACCTGGCACACAGCAGTTTTAACAGTGGCAAGAGTGAAACTACATTTTTCTACAAAGGAAATACAATCTCTATCCCCATCTCAGAGACATTTAATGTTTCTTTGCCTCTATTTGCTCCTCTGTAAAATGAAAACAATAACATGTCTTTCACAGGCTATTTTTTGACAGCATCTTACCATGTTCCAGGCTCGTCTTGAACTCACTATGTAGCTAGTCCAGACTGGCCTTCACTTTGTAATTTCCTTGCTTCAGCCTCCCAGACCTGGCTTCTCACAGGCTTTTTGAAAATAATAAATAAAATAACAGATGCATGACACTTAGAATTTTGTCTGACACACAGGAAAAGCTTACTAAATATTACATAATGTCATCACCACTAATACTACTATCTACACGTAAGGGGCTCAGACATTTTGGAGGGATGTGAATTCCACACCATATTCTATAAGTGTTTGAAATGCTTGTCACATTCACCAGATGATTTTATTTCCTCACCCTTAAAAAAATATATTCTAAATGGAAGCAAGGTCTCTAAGTGTACATGGGTTTTTCTCTCTCTATTTTCTTGTAAATTAGCTCATCATTTTGAGGTTCCCATTCTGTAGGTCCCTTCATGGATCCCCTCTATGGCCAACAGCAGAAGTGGGCAGGTAGACTCCTTGTACTATCTTGGGAAAAGGGAATGAAAGGTCAGAATCTTGAGAGGACAGAAACTTAATGCTCATGTTAGTCCCCTTCATGATAAGTGAAAAAGAGTGTGGAGAAGAAAAGAATGGCTGTAAACACAAAGACAAATTGTTCCAGAAATGGATCTTTTCAGAAGCCTTCAGAGCCACCCTTTCACAAAGCCTGGCAGGGTTACAGTATCGGGGCTGGATGGAAACCAAGTATGGCCTTAATTTATTATTGCCAAACTGTTGTTTCTATTTGCCAAGACTTACTAATTGGACTTTTGTTGGTCTGGTTGGCCTTCCTGAGAATCGGAGCCATTGTGAATCTGCTCTCTGAAGCCTGATGTGAGATGTGCCAAAAAACTAATCCAACTTGTAGCTGATTTCCCTTCCTGGTTCAAGCGGCTCTCTTTCTCTCAGGCATATTTTTGGTTTTTCTGTTTGGTTTTATTTACTTATTTATTTTTTTCAGTTCAAATCTCAAGTAGATGTTTCAATTGAACCACAGTGAAGTTCACTGACCCAATGGGAAGATTCCTGTTGAGAGGCCTGAATGGTCCACAAAAAGACCTGTGTGGAGTCTCCCTTTCTCAGCCTTCCTATCCTGCCTCAGCATGTGACATCCATCCCCAGCTTCTGCTATGTAGGGAAGGGAAGCTCCAGACTGTTCATCAGCATCAAGCATCACCTGGGCATTTGTTAAAAATAGCAATTTGTGGGTCTTGTTCCAGAGCTACCAAATTAGCAACCTGTGCCTTAACAAGCCTCCTGACCAATTCTGATGTATGCTAAAGTTCAAAATTAGTGTCCTGTGCCAGTATTTCTTAATCTTGGCACAATTGACATTTTAGGCTAGATGAATCTCTGTAGTGTGGGGTAGAGCTGTGTACTGTGGGATGTTTGTTTAGCAGCATCCTTGGCCTCTATTCACCAGATGCCAGGAACTCCCCTCCTGTATCCCTGTGTGATAATCAAAAATACCCCAGGTCATTACCAAATGTCCTAAGGTTAAGCAGGTAAAAATCATCCCTAGATGAGATAATGGGCAAATTACTTGTCCTTCTGGGCTTTGGGCTTTTCCTTTCTCTGCTTCATTTGACAAACAACTGCCAGCCTGGGTGGCTCCTTAACACATGATAACAATGAGTACAAGAAGAATTAACCACAAGACAGCTTCCTACAAAGAGATGGAGTTTTTCATCTTGATAAATCTTTCCTTTGCACTTCAGACAAGTATTTTGATTTTAAGAGCTACTTCTTTTCCTCAGATTACTTGACGTAATCAAAACAAAAATAAAACAAACAAAAATCTTAGGAGTTTTCCCTCCTCCTCTCATAATTTTGCTTGTTATCCCCAGGGGACAAGAGATACATGGACTGAATTTGTACTTCCAGGTGATACAGCTCCAGTACAGAGCAATAGAAATGCTATACCTGTTCATCTTTCCCCTCACCACCAACACAGAAGGATCCTTTGGCATTTCAGGGCAAACATTTCCTAATGTACCCTATACTCTTTCCTATATTTCCTATATTCTATACTCTTTCCATCTTTGGATTCTAGGTGTTGTTGCATTTGCATTTGAAGGGTACTCAAACCAGGAAATTGTTACTAGGCTTTCAGGGTTTTTGACAATGCTTCCACTTCACAAAGCTGGACTTGGATGGACTCAGCCAAATATAAACTCATTTGCTTGTATAAATACCATGAAAGGTCACAATCCCTTCATTTATTTGGTTGGAATCTACTGAGCACTTACTACACTGCTCGGGATGTGATAGAGAAGCACACAGCTTCTGTCTTTGGGGAGCTCATTATCTGACAAAAGTAGAAGCCATTTTAAACTGAATACAGAGTTTGATATTAGAGGGAACAAAGCATCATGGGGATATGCTTCACCATTGAAACCTTAATGCCTGGCACATGAGAGAAACTTAATAAATATTTGTGAATGATTCTGAAGAGGGAATCGTCATCATTCAGAGACCAAGAATGCTAAAATAAATCTAGCCAAAGAAAGCTTTGCTTAGATTTTCAAAAAAAAAAAAAAAAAGCAAGAATTGGGCATACCGAGAAGAATGAAAAGGTTATTTCAGACAGAAAAAAACTGGTGCACAGACAATGACATGGGCATGCATGATAAACTTGGAAAAACTTTGAGAAATCTGAATGAATTGTTTGCAGAAGTGTTTTCCTGGTTGTATGCTTCTATATAACAAATTATCCCCAATTTTTGTTTTGATTATAATTTTGTGGGTAAGGAACATGGAGGGCCTTGGCTGGATGGTTCATCTCTCATTCTTTTGGCATTCTTGCTATTATAGCTGGGGCTGAAGATCCACTTCTGAGATGGCTTCTTCATGGGTCTCTCTGGTACCTTGGTGTTCCTTGAGTTTTTTTCCTCTCCACATTGTACCTTTTACCCAGGGCTTCTCCATGTGATTTGGGTTTCTCATATAGCAGTCTGAAGACAGTTGGGCTTCTTACACAGCAGCCACCTTCCCCCAGAACAAAATATTCCAAAGGCCCAGGCCGAAGTTGCAATGTTTCTTATGATCTAGCTTTGGAAATGTTCTAACGGATTTCTACCACATTGTCATGATCAAGCCTATCACTACAAACCAGCCCAGATTCAAGGAAAAGAAAGGAACAGCCCCTTCCATTAATGGGGAAAAAGAAAAGAGGGAAGGAACTTGGTAACTCTCTTGGAGAAAAGCTTTCTCAAGTAGGCTCCAGGAATAGACGAAGGTAGTCTGGAGAGTCAAGCCTGGAGAACTTGAAACAGCAAGCTAACTAGGCAGTGCATCCTGAATTCTGTGAGAAGACACAGAAGGTTCTTATTGGATTCAGTTTAGAATTATTCATCTCTGACAGCTATGGGAAATGGTGTGACATGGGATGAGTGTGGAGGCAGGTTGGAGAGGTATGTGGAGATCTCTAGACCTGAAAGAGCAAGGGTGATCCAGAGGCTGAAAGCTGGGAGATGAGAGAAGGAGGTGGGGTTGTCATAAAGTGGGACTATGAGGAAAATTCAAGTTACCCAAGGCTTCTGACACCTCCTCTTCCAATACAACCATTTCCCCCTTCAAAACAGAGAAGAAAGGCATCATTCAACTCTGGGAACTGAATGGGGGGTAAATGGCAGCTGGCAACTAAGCCTGCCCTCAGAGGCTTAATAGCCACACTTTCTCAGGTTTGTTAGGTGTTGCCACTGAGGAAAACAAATAGGACTGGTGTGAAGACCATTAGAAAAGGCCCTCAGAACAAAGACTCCATTTGGCAGCTGTTGCCCAGGGCTGAGTGAAAGAAACAAAAGAGTTTGTTGAGCAAACATGAAAGGAGCCTAATTGATGCAATTAAGGTGAAATTAAATAAAGGAAAGTTTTAGCCCTGAAGTTCAAGGAAAATTTTTCATAGGGGTGTCACTGGAATAGTCATTTGGTACTTTTAAATATAGGGAAGCACAGGATGTGGGCAATTGGCCTATCTGACCCTCTGGGCTAGATCAAATCAGGTGTGGTGATGTGGAGCACACGTGTGCAGTTCTTTGACACTGGTGGCCCAGTCTGGGCAGAGAGGAGGCTGAGGGTAGTGTGGCAGGACTTAGGCAGGGACAAGGGGAACAACTCCAATGAGACCACAGACTCTTGCTACCACATTATCGTTTTATTTACTTCATAATATTACCATCTGAGGTAATCTTGTTTATTAACAGGCTGATTAGTTTACTGTCTGTTCCTTCCACTCAAACGTGCACACACGCGCGCGCACACACACACACACACACACACACACATGCACATGCTATGAAACCCTGGCTCTCCTTGGGGGCATAGCTTCTTAGATGCCTGGCTGTGTTCAGATACTAAATACTAAATACCAAAACCCAGAAGTAAATATCTGTACATTACACATGCCCCCAAGCACTATGCAGGATACCTTCACACTATTCTAAGGGAAACTGATACCTAAAACCAACCTAGACAAGTTTATTTATTTAACACACATTTACACGGTATTTACTATGAGCTAGGCACTCTTCTGAGCCCTTCACAAGTATTAATTTATCTGACCTTCATAAGGACCTATGAGGTAGGAAACTCTTATCTGTATTTTACAGATGAGGAACACGAATGTAAAGGAGGAACGCATGTGCCAATCCACTAATGTATCAACCATGATTAGACTGCGGACCTCTCAGAAGGAGGGGTGAATGCATTGTGAGAAGGTCTTGGGATTTTACAAGCAAATGTGCAAATTTAACAATACCATCACGACAAAATTAGAGGTTTAAAAAGATGGGGGGTGGGGAGAAAAGGCATAAAATAGAGCTCAAAAATTTTAGAAGCAATTTCAGCTTAATTTCCTCATTCCACAGAAGACCAAAGTAAAGCCTAGATCAATAGTTGTTAAATTTAATGTTCACTAAAATTACCAAGGAGCTCATTGGAAACAGATCCTGATGAACTCCTCAACCCTGAACAGAGATTATGACTGAGTGAATATTGGATTCATGGATTCTAGAGTGAAACTTGGAAATTTTTTATTGACATATTTAAAGGGAGGAGCCTGCCTTTTGGTAATTCCAATGCAGGTGTTTCACGGATCATCCTTAGAAACATACCAACCTAGGGGATTTAGCTCAGTGGTTCCACCGCCTGCCCTACAAGCGCAAGGACCCAAGTTCGATCCCCGGTACCAAAAAAAAGAAATATACCAACCTAGAGCAGAAAGACTGCTCAGGCCACACACCTGTCAGTGGCAGTGCCCTCCAGTCATGAACCCACATTCATGTTACAAGTGACCTTTCAAACACCTTTTGCACTTCTTAAGTCACCTTGGTAGTTTAAGAACTTAATCCATACTACATATAGTATTATGGATTGTATATATTATAAATGACTTGATTACTATAACACCTTCCTGTCTAATTCTTTTTTCTGTGTTTGATATTTAAAAGTAAGCTCGGAGCACAAGCCACTGAACTTCGAGGATGTTGACATCCCTTTAATTTTGCCACTTTGTGAGCAGCAGCAAAGCATGCCCTTGGAGTGTTCTCAGAACTTTCTGGACTCTCACAAGAGTAATTGAACAGAAACTTCAGAATAATGTTAAAAAGAAGTGGTAAAGGTGACCTCTTTGATTCCAATTTTATTTTTTTAAAAAACTCAGTTTTTCACCATTAAAAAAATGACGCTAGCCTTTTCTTCTTATTTCGCATAATTATACATTTTGATCTTCATTTTCCCTTTCTGTTTCTTGCACCAGAGAGGAAAGAAGGGAAAGGAAAAAACAGAAACAAAGTCTTTGTAAATAGGGAGGTGTGGAGGGGTTGAAGGGAGGGCAGGGAAATGGGGAAAAAATAAGAACCAAGAAGCCTGGGGATTTAGCTTAGTAACACCACACCCGTGGCTCAAGCTCAAGGTCCTGAGTTCAATCCCTGCTACAAAAAAAGAACCAAGATATATCATGTAAAGGTGCAAATTCCAAATGATGAATGCCATCATATTGTACACCTAAAATGTACCAATAAACTTAATGAATAAATAAAATGATGTTAGCTGTACACTTTCATAAATGACCTTTGTCACACTGAGAAAGTTTCCTATCCTTTCTAATTTGTTGAGATTTTTAGATAAACGAGTGTTGGATTCTGTCAAATCCTTTTTCTGAGTGCATTAAAGTGATTACATATTTGTCCTTTATTCTGTAAATGTAATGTAGTGCATTCATTGACTTTTAATATATTAAATTAACCTTGAATTCTGGGATAAGCTCCAGTTGCTTATGATATATGCTTCTTTTGATATATTGTAGGTACAATTTGTTACTATTGTGTTCATATAAGGATTTTGCTCATGAAAGATACTGGTTTGGAGATTTTTCTTTCTGGTGATTTATTTTACTTTAGTATCAGAGTAATAGAGATCTTAAAGTTTTGTAGAATTCACCAGTGAATCCATTTCTTTGGTTTTTGTGTGAAGGAAAATTTTAAATTATTAATTCAATTTCTGTCTTTCATATTGTCTACTTAATTTAGTATTTCTTCTCAAGTCACTATTGATAATTTATGTATTTCTGGAATGTATTTATTTCTTCTATGCTGTTCAATTTATTGGCATGAAGTTCTTCATAATGTCCTTTATGAGGTTTTGATTTTTGTATGTTATTAAGCTATTGTTGTGTAGGGATTTTATACTTGATTTTAATAACTTGTGTCTTCTTTCTTTTTCCCCCTTAGTAAACCTAGTTTAAGGTTTGTTAATTTTGTTGATGTTTACAAAGAATCATTTGCTGTGACTAGTTTTTGTCTATTGTTTTCTATTTTCTCTCTGATCTTTGTTTATTCTTCCTTCTACTAACTTTGAACTTTATTTCCTTTTTAAAATTAATTTTATTGGTACATTTAAGGTATACAATATAATGACATTCATCATTGGAAATTTGCACCTTTACATAATCCATCTTGGTTCTTATTTTTTCCCCATTCCCCTACCCTCCCTTCAACCCCTCCACCCCTCCTTATCTACAAAGACTTTGTTTCCTTTTTCATTTGTTTCTTGGGTTAAAAGCTTAAATTATTGACACAGATCATTTTCCTTTAGAATACAAGCCTTTAAATCTATAAATATCTCTTTCTATAAGCACTGCTTTTACTGAACGCCATAAGTTTTAATATGCTGTATTTACATTTTCTTACAGCTCAAGGCGTTTTATGATTCCCTACATAATTTCTTATTATACCTATGGAATACTTTAAAATGTTTTTACTTGCAAGTAGTTGGAGATTTCCAATATTTCTCTCTGTCAACAATTTATGATTTTATTCCACTGTGCTCAGAAAACCTTTCTAGTGATTTTGATTCTTCTAGATATATTAACATTCTTTTATGGTACAGAATATAGCCTACCCTGGAGAAGTTCCATGCATGTTTTTAAGAATGTGTACTCTGCTGCTGTTGGGTGGAGTGTTTTATAAATACACATAAGTAGTGTTGGGGGGAGCTAAAACGGTGAGCAAAGTATAATTCTCATCCTTTAAATGTTTAATTCTTATAGAGCAGCAGAGTTCCACTCAGGGCAATTTTGTCCTCCCTCTGGCATTTAGCAATGTCTGGATACATTTTCAATTGTCACAACTGGACATGTGTGTTGCTGGCATTTAGTGGGTAGATCCTGCTAAACATCACTCAATGCATGAGATTCTCCTCACACAAAGAATTAGCTGCCATAAAATGCCAATAGTACCAAGGCTTAGAAACCCTGTTTTACAAAGCATAAAAGGCGGCAGTGATTTTCATGCTATGCCAATTACTGCACTGTGGCTAAAACTGATCAATCCTTTGGCAATTACCGCACCTCTCACATGTTTATTTGTCTGCCTTTCTCACTAGTTTGTGAACCTCATGAGCACTGGGATTCACTAAAATCCTTATGGTGGTTAAAAACGCAGGGACGGACTTGTGTTTCAACTCTGTTTCTACACAGTGGTTATGTAAGACTGTGGTCTAGTTACTTGACCTCACCAAACCTCAATTTGCTCACTTGTATAATATATATATTTTTAAATAGCCCACCTCCTGGGAGTATTGGGAAAATTTAACAAACTCATTGAGGTAGTGCCTGACAGAAATCTGGAACATTTGGTCATTATCCTATGATTGTTATTATGATATCGGTCACTGATGCCAGTGCCTTGAAAATCTGTGCAAATTAAGTAATTAAGTCATCTTTTCTCATTTTTCTTACCCGTGTGATGGACTCACATTCACCAGAGTGATCCTAACCAGGATGAAGCTTGTTCTGTATTCCTGGTTCTTACTTTCCACAGAGAAGGTCATCTATATCTATAGGAGGTGGACAGGAGCCCAAACAGGGCAAATAACTGCAGGGCAAATAGAGATTGACTTTAATTTCACCCTTGGATCTCCTACTGGCCTGATATGAAATGGTCACACAAAAAGGCAGCAAAGTTCATGCTTCAAGAAGTCCCATGATACTGTTTACCCAGCATTACTCTGGGCCAACTTCTACACTTTTGCTTCTGAGAGGCAGTTTTATCTTGTTAATGGCACAAGCATGCAATAACACTTTCCACTGCATTCCTGAGTTTGGGGCACTTTCTCCACACTGGAAATCTCTCCTAAATATATCCCTCTGCCCGTTAAATGATACCTTTGATTAATATTAAAAGCTCATGGAGCTGGATGTGGCGATGCATACTTATAATCCCAGCACTATAGGAGGCAGAGGTATGAGGATCGCAAGTTTGAACCCAGCTGGGGGCAAATTAGTAACAGCAAGACCCTGTCTAAATAAATAAATAAATAAATAAATAAGACTGTAGCTCCATGTGAAGGCCCTGGTTTTAATTCCTAGCACCATGCACACACACACACACACACACACACACACACACACACAATCCTTTAGACCTCTCCTTAAAGGCTGCAAGTCCTGTTTTGTCTACTTCTGAACAACGCAGCAAAGATCACATCTGTGGAACACTTTTCTAACTCTGAAAGAAGTAGGTAAAGGCTAAGATTTGCCAGCCTTACTGTTTGCTTTTGAGAGAGGAATTTATAATGAAAGAAAGGGCATCTCAAACTTTAAGAAACCCGCCTGGTTTACAAAGCAGGATTCACATGGCCTCAAAGAACCACTAACAAGCCAGTAAGACATGCAGTGGAAGATGAAGTTTGTTAAGAGAGAGAGGTTGCATAAGGTTGCAGGAGAGAGAAGTTGGTAAACAGCTGAGGGCACAAAGAAGATCTGGAGCCTTCCTCCTTATCAAAATTCATTTATGGCTCACTGATTGATGTCCTCAATCATCATAACCTAAAGAAGCCATTATCGCCTGTATGGATTTTGTCCATTTACTTAGAAGCTGGCCTTACTTGGTGAGAAAATACAGCAGAAATCACTAGAAATACAAGTGAGAACAAAGTGATCCGGACCTAATGAAAACAATGGTATGAGCAGCAGAGAGCATTAGGGACAGAGCATCTGCCTTATTTTTTAAAAATCTTGAAAATGGGCTAGGGATTTAGCTCAGTGGCACCACGCCTGCCTTGCAAGTGCAAGGTCCTAAGTTTGATCCCCAGTACTGGAAAAAAAATTGTGAAAAGGATGTCTCATTTTCTTTTAACATTAAAGACTTGGAAGAAATATTTCTGTTTTGTTGAACTCCAACATAATAAATATTAACAACTCAATTTTGAATATGTGCTGAACACATTTCTGAGTACACTACATGCAAAAATCAATTTTATCCATTCATTTCAAAAATATTTCTTGCTCATGTATTACGAGCCTAAATAACAAAAGGAGAGAGACTTTAAAGATTAATGATATTTAGAGGAATAAGCAAGGAGTTTTGCAATGCAGAACATGCATGGCTTAGAAACCACAGACATATTCAAAGGGGAGAAGGTAAACGGAAACGTTTAAAGGTAGAATGAGAAGAGTTACGTAAGTTATTTTGAAACAATACTCCTTGGCCACAAGGGTGCTTAAGGATCAATAACATGGGTAGTGCCAGTCCAAGGTTAAACAGACAGTTGTTGGACAGATGTCTTTGCGGAAGTATTTTCTGTGTAAGGTCCAGTGGCCTTTGTGGTTCTAGTAGAGACTGTGATAGTTCTTATTATCTTATTATGTACATGTGTAAGATCCACTCTCCATTATAACCTTATGTATATTATTATTATGTTGTTGTTAGGGCTCAAAATGGTGACTACATTGTGATTATGACAATTTCTATGGAATTGAGGCACTGTTCTAAATTCCAGGGATATAGCAATGAACAAAGCCCTTAAAGATCCTTCATGGACTTACACTTCCTCATGTTGGCTTTGGGGAGACAATAGACAAATAAGCGAATTTGATCTATATCAGAAGGCTGAAATAAAGATAGATGGAAGGGTAGAGAGAGTTCGGTGTAGGAGGTGGTATAATTTTCAATCAGGCATGTACTGAACACTTTGCTCAGAAGCTGCCATTTGACAAAAGACTTGAATAAATTCTCACAAAGAGTAAGACCAAACCCAAATAATGTTGCTGTTGGGTTTTATACTGCACATTGTGCCAATACCCTAAATGCCTAGTGAATCTGTATGAATCTCCACAGTACGAGAAGAATTTTCAGCATCAAGAAGCCAGGGAGGGCTGGGGATGTAGCTCAGCAGTGTAGCACCTTCCCAGGAAGCCAAGGGCCCTAGGTTCAATTACTGGTACCAAAAAAGAGAAAAGAAAAATAAAGACCCACCCCTCCCCCCGCCACACACACCCAAGAAGCCAAGGAGTCTGTGAGAAAGGTATTTGAGGTAGAGAGCCATTGAGAAACTTTGGAAATCTTTCTATGAGGTAGATCCCATAGGCAGCTTTCCTTCTTCAGTTTGGATCATGAGAGAGATCATATCCCTGTTGTGATCCATAGGAACACCCAAGTGCCCTGGACCTTTGCTTGTGAGTTGGACAGGATCATGATGCCAGAAGGGCCCTTGTTTATAAAGCGATTGAAGAGTGCTTTGAAAATTCACTTCTAAAGTTTCTTTTACAGCTCTACAAGTCAGAGTCAAGTTTGGTTCTTCTCAGTCTTTCCATCAATACATACTCTTAGTGTATGTGTCTCTGTATGTGTTTGAGATGTGATCTGATAATGAAGAGGATGAGACCAACTGTCTGGGAAACTGGAAAGGTTGAACTGTGGTTATTGGGACTTTCACCTGGATGAATACACACTCTTCAATTTTTCCCATTCTCCATTACTTCAATTTTCCCTCTAAAACATTTATCCAGTAACAATTATATTGCAAATTCTTGGTGTGGATTAAACACTCAATAAATAGTTCAGTGTAATAGATGACTTTTCCTCTTGTCTTCCCAGCTCCTTTCTTCTTGAGAATTATGTTATAATACAGGGAGTCAGTGATATTGTTCAATTCTCCTACCCCAGAGTAGCCATCTGTCTAGGCTGGCAAACTGAGTAAATGATCTCTCTGGCCCAAAAAAATCATTCTGGAGTAGGTTATATAATGCATGGAAGGTCAATAGAATCAGCTCCAGAAAGATATTAAAACACTTTGGCTATGAAGGACTCTTTATTTTCTGGGATTACTGGTTGTAAGGATGATGCAAGACTAGAGCTGCAGTGTTCACCTTTGCTATGATATGGAAAACCTACCTGACAATTAGAGGCAACACCTAACACACAGATGAAGAGAAAAAATGGTGACTGAATGTCTTAATTTTTCAATGACTGAAGGGGTTTCCAATTGGGGACTTTAATTGCTAATACCTGAAAAATCCTAGATAAGCCAGGATGGTCGTGTCACTGTAGGATGGATAGCCAATGATGTCATTTGAGCACATGACTTTAGATGGGTCAAACGTGGTCTGTCTTTTCACTAACTTGTCATAGACGCCCATAAGTTATCTTTCTGCTCTAAAAAACTGAATGTGATCTCTGTGACTTGCAGGTTCCCACCCCCCAAATAAAAGTTGCCATTTCCATTGGCTGGTGCTGTCTCATTATAATTTCCATCTAATTATTAGATTAGTCACAAAAGTTCAAATACTACTACTATTTTTAAATATTTGGAATCCTGGGAGCTCAACACTAGAAATCATTAAGATAATTCCACTTCCTCCTTTTACAGATGCTGAATCTGAGTCATATTCTAACACTGCTTCTTGTATTATAGGCAAACAGATGCCTAGAATCTGGATGAATCCAGTTCAAAGCAAATTAGGAAGGGATCTGAGAAACGTAGTCTCCATGATGAAGTATTATCATCATTTTATTGCTCTTCTGCCTCTATTATTGCTGCTGACTATGGTTACTTCTTTGCATAATTCCCTAGGTAGGGCAAATACTTTTATTATTGTATGTTTGTAATACATCATATTTACATTCACTTTGGTAGATTAGTACAATGTAATAGCATATCTTGATAATTTTCAATCCCATTACTTCCCTTCCCTTATCTCTTCTTTTTCCTTTTCCCATGAACCTCTTTCCCCATTCCAACAGATCTGCCTTTTGATTCCTAACTTCTGTCCTTTGCTTAACTTTTATGTTTTAGTTTCCTTGTATAAGAACAGATGTGAACTATGCCAGTTGTTACCTATAGGGAAAAAGCTTATAGAGGAGAGAACATCTGAGATGAATTAGGAAAAAAACATACATGCATGTCAGAGAATAAAGAGCTATAGGGAGCTCAGTGATGGAAATGGATCAACTGATGTCCTCAAGGTTCCAGGAGTCTTCCAGGAGTCTTCTACCTGAGGTCTATCTGCTCATTTTCCAGATCCCACATGGATAGAAATTAGTGAAAAGTAACTTGTTAGGCATTATAGGGAATCCAAAATGAAAACAAGATGGTTGCATATCACTTGAATGTGTCGCATTCATTAGCGCCTTTAAACAGAGAAGCAGTATAGTACCATGGAAAGAGATTGGGTGCTGGAGATCAACTTGCAGCTTATCCCTCGATTGATTCTATTACCTTGAACACATCAGTCACATTCTCTGAGTGTTATATTTCTCATCTTGGAATGGAGGTGATCATACGGACCTTGCAAGATTATAAGGAACTTATATTACTTATTGTAAACACCTAGAATGGTAATTGACAGAGTAACTGTCAGTGGTAGAGATACAGATTTGAAACACACTATATAAGCAAGCTTCCAAAGGTACAATTTTTCATTCAAATCATCATTGATTCCACAAATACTTTTCAGTTATCTGCTGTGCTGCAAGTATTGCTAAATGCAGTGAATATAATGCGGTGTAATAGAGACACCCAATCCTCCCATGTAAAGCTCAGAGGCTGGTAGGAAACGGATAACATTGAGCAACAAACATGGAGTGTGCATAGTGTAGCGAAGGCATAAGGTCCTGGCGAAAGAAGGAAGAGATTTTCAAAGGAATACACATTACACTGAAGAACTCAAGGGGATGTCAGAGTTACCCAGAGAGATAATAGTGCTGTGGACTGGTTGGACATTGGTGTAGATGGAGAAAAATGCTCAAGAACATGATTTAAAGGAGAAGAGTTCCACATGTTCAGGGGAAGTGCCAAGAAATGCTCCCCTGAGAGAGGAACATCACTTTTTGATGTTACTTTCGTTTTTATTTTATAATCCCAAACTACACATCTGGTATAAAGGATGCTGTCCAGCCTCTCCCACGTACTTCAGACTTTTTATACTGTTTGGATCTGCATCTGTACCCAAAGGTGCTTTTCCTAAAGCACATAGCACATGTGGCAGGTAAGAAGGGGTAAGGAATCAACATTGCACAGGGAGGATAATTTTGAGCTGTGTTTGTAACACCTTCACAGAATTTCCTTTCAGGATTAAGCTTTAGTAGCTCTTTGTAGAGCTGACATAATAGCATCCCTTGTGGTGGCTACTGTCTTATCACTTCCTCTACCTTTCTACATGACATCCCTGCATTTTACAAACTAACTACGTGTCCTCAAATTCTCATCTCAGTATTTATTTCCAGGAACTCAAATGAAGATATTTAGTAAACTGTGGAATTGGATTGAAACTTAAATGTCAAAGTCATATCTTCCACTTCATACTGCACAATCTTGAGCCAGCCACTTAACCTCTCTGAGCTACATTTTGTTTCTCTATAAAATAAGGATGCTAATAATACCTATAAAATAAGGATACTAATAATACTTTCCAATAAAGTTGTGTGAATATTAAATAAGGAAGTATATGTAACACAATACCTATTTGTCATGTGGTATGTTAGTATTATTATCAATTTTATCTTTACTATAAATGAATGATGAAAAGTAGATAATTGGAAAGGGGTTGTGGATTCTGAACAAAAGCTACCTCCTCTCAAATTAATTTATTAAATAGCTAGCAGAGTCTTTGAGGACCAAGACTTAGGTGTTTCAAAAAAGTGTGTGTATCCAGGAAGAGGTTTTGCAGTTGTTCCAAAACCAACAGAACTTTCCAGGTGCTGAAGTCAGGCTCTCTCTGAGGATCTTCCATCCCTCACCATGGCATGGGCATGTGGGGTAGTCACCAAGGATTCCAGCCCAGAGCACAGCTCTTCAATCATGGCACCCTAACAGTCACCAAACCACACGGGAAGTTAGGCTTCACGTTTCCCTCTACACCATGTCAGTTGATATATTCCTGAGCAGGGTGTGATGGCTTGGAGATGCACAGAGAATCTCCCGGGAAGTTTTCCAAGTGGAGCCCTACTCTCATCTGAGATTTCTCTGAACTTTCTAGGCGGTGCATATATGCCTCACTGAGTCAAACCTTCCCCTTCCCCTTCCGCTTCCATGGCATGCTCACTGAACACTGCAATCTGGAGTACAGTAGGTTGTTTCATCTCTTTTAGTGGCCGCTATAATGTGTATGACCTATATGGTATTTTAGTACAATTTAAGACATTGTCCTTTGATTACTTCTGCTACATACATATAGATACATAGATAAGTAGGTATTTGTTTGAAAATATGTTATTCAACCTTCAGTGACTCAAGAGTGATGGCTTTACTTATTTTAGCGTCTTTATTTATTCAACAAATATTTATTGAGCAGAGGTCACTTATGGGTATGGTTTGTCCCCTGGGGACAGCTAGGAAGGGGTCTCAGGTATGTGCCAGGCAGGACACAGGCCACCTCCATAAGTTCATCGGGCCTCATTGGCCTCTTTCCTTGTGCTTTCTCTGTATCCCTTCCCTCTAGGGCTATTCTTGAACCTTTTTTAGAGGAGAGTAGAGGAGAGTCATCTGTCTCTTCTAGGATCTTTTTCTCTATCTATCTCTCTTTTTCAGAACTCTTGAACTGCTTTTCCCCTCAAATGGTTTGCATCTTGGTATGGAATGATATGGCCTGCAACACATCAACTATTCCATAGAGGACAACTAAAAGAGTTGGATAAAATGCCAAACAACGTCTGTTTAAATCTATCAGGAAGTGTTGAATCAAAGAAGATTCAAAGGCTAAAATGAGAGAATGCACAGAAAAGTGGAAAGGTGTGTCGATTATCTGTAACTGCTTTTTCCTTGAGGGCTGATGCTGATTTTATGTATTTATTTATCTAGGTACCAGGGATTGAACTTGGGACCTTGTGCTTGTGAGGCAGGTGGCAACACCACTGAGCTAAATCAGTGACCCTATGATGCTGATTTTAGACAGATGCTGGAAGCTGAGACTCTAGGCATTACCTAGACAAAGATTTACTGCTGAGGAACAGAGGAACCAACAGAGTTTGTGGCCGTCAGCATTTTATATAATTAGAGTGACAAATCTAAGATTTATGGTCTTCAATTACATGTCCAGTGTTCCCTTATGACATTTGCTGAATTCTTAAACTATGTGGGTAGGAGGTTAAGAAACAGAGGCAAAAAGTCTGTCAAGTAAAGCAAAGTTTTCTGAACTATTTCAGTGTTTAAGAGACAAAGATTAGAATTATAGGCCATCTAAAAAGAGGAGTCTCAAGGGGCAAAACCATCTCTCAGTTGAAACTCTTTGAGAGCTATTCCCAAGGAAGAGGAATGAACTAAAGGTAAATTGAGTCTCACCAAAGCTGCCACCAGGCTTGACTCATTGTAGACCCTGATTAGATTCAGGTACACAATCTCATTATATCTTCCTAGAGAAGAAAAGAAATCCTTTTCTGGAGCATCCACCATTTTCAGATACATTGCTGCATGTCAAGGAACACAACCATAAAACTAAAAGTCAAAAACAAGCAACATAGATAAAGCAATGGAAATAAAATAGCAGATGATCCAGTTAGTGGAGTTAACATTAAGAATATGCAGAAATATGATTTAAATGTTCAAGAAAATAGAGGTTTGAATAAGGCAAAGTACAAAGAGATCAATAGAGGATGGATAGGAGACAAGGGGCTGGATCTCTTGCAAATGGTAAGGAGAACAAAACATCAAGGGCGAGGGGTGAGGGGAAGCAGAAGGGGAAATAAGGAAAACACAGACATGCCATGTACAGGAACCCAATAACCTCAATGAATGTAAACATTATATACAAACACAAACTAAGATTAGTAATAGCAATAAGAATGAAAATGAGAAAGGGCGAATTAGAGGAGGAAGGAGGGAGGGGGAGAGATTGGGAAGGGGATTTTTTAAAAAGGAAGCAAGTTGTATTATGTACATGTACCCATTCCCCAAGATGATTATAAAACGGATGTACTGCAGACATGTACTAATAAAAAAAATAGAGAGAAATATAGAGAAAATAGTTGGCAAGATAGGAAAATTTGATTAAAAACTGGAAATCTATAAAAAAGGATGAAATGAATATCCTAGAATTAAATTATATGTCTGAAATAAGTTCTCAGTAGATAGGTTAGTTATAGTTTGGGCCCAACACAACATAGGATTAGGGAATTGAAAAGCAAATCAATAAGAAATAATCATAAATTTAAACATAAAGGTAAAAATGGAAAATTAGAATGCAATGTAAAAGACCTCTAAAACACAACGAAACTGTATAACACATGCACAATTGGAGTCCCAGAAAGAAAGGAGAGAATTTCACAAATAAATATAAAACAAATATCAATAAATGTGATGGTTGAGAGTTTTACAAAACTTATGAAAGGTCAATATCAACTGACAGAATGAGCTCTGTGAATAGTAAACAAGATAAATAAAAAATGACATCAACCTGGGGATGGAGCTCAGCAACACAGTGCCTGCCTGGCAAGCCCAATGCCGTGAGTTCAATTCCTAGTACAAATAAATAAATGCACAAACAAATAAAAACGACATCTAGGTATATCACAGTAAAAGTAAACACCAAAGGTAAAACTCTTTAAAAGTTAGCAGGAGAAAAGAGACATAATTTTCAAAAGAACACATCTGACAATTTCTCAATAGGAATGAGGAAGGCTAGAGAATGACCTCTTTAAAGTATTGATAGAAAATAATGGGTAGCTTAGGGCATTTTACACAGAAAAATGTCTCTAAAAAATGAGCTGAAAGGAGAAATAAATCCATAGTTATATTTGGATACTACAATATCCCTTTGCAATAACTGATAGAAAACAGGCAGAATTGGTAAGGATATGGAATAACTAAACACCATCAACCAACAGGATGGGGTTTGTAGAGCACTCCACTGAAAACTGGCATTGAACATTCTTTTCACGGGCCCATGGAATATACAGCAAGATAAACTATGTCCTAGTTTCTAAAAACTTAGCAAATTTAAGAGTTGAAATCATACACTGTGTTTTTGACCAAATGGAATTAAAATAAAAATCAATAATAGAAAGTTACAGAAAAATTCTCCAAATATTTGGAAACTGAGTAACATGTTTCTAAATAATCCTTGGTTTGACGGGGAAGGCTCAAGAGAAAGAAAAAAACATACACTGAGATGAATGAAAATGAAAATACCAGAATCTATGGAACACAGATAAAGTGGTCCTGAGGGGAGTTTATAGCACTAAAAGCATACAATTAGAAAGTAGGAATATTATTAAATCAATATTCTAGAAAAAGAGGAGTAAAAATAAATGCAATCCAAGCAGAAGGAAGGAAATAATAGGAGCATAAACAATGAAATCAAAAGTACAAAAACCATTGAAAAAAACCAACAAAATCAAGACTTTGTTCTTTGAAAAAAATCAAAAAAGGAGGAAGTCCTGTTATGTGCAACATTAAGGATGAACCTGGAAGACATTATGTTAAGTGAAATAAACTAGGACAGAAAGACAAACACTATGTAATCTTACTTATATGTGGAAAATAAAAAAAATTAAGCTCATCTAAATAGGGAGTGAAATGGTGGTGATTAGAGGCTGGACATGGAAAATTGGGAAATATTGGGCAAAGGACACAAATGTTCAGTTAAGACAAGAGGAATCAGGTCAAGAGATTTAATGTAGGTCATAGTGACTGTAGTTAATAACAATATATTGTATACTTAAAAATTGCTGAGAGTAGATTTTGAGTGTTTTCACTGTAAAAAAATAAGTAGGCTACATATGTACTAATAAAATTAAAATTAATTTTTGATTTAGACATTCCACAATGTTGTATCAATTAAATAATTTTTAAATTTAACATCTAAATGTGAAAGGTAAAAAATAAAGTTTTAAAAGAAATTAGATTGATATTTTCATGACTTTGGGGTGAGTGAAAAACTGCTAGTCATAAAAGAAAGATTTTAAGAATTAAAATTAAGATTATTCAACAAAAAACAACATGGAGCAAGTACATTGGCAAAACACAGAGTAGGAGGAGGGATTGGCTGCATACAAGTTCATAACTATGGATGTTTATATATCTAATAATTTCAAACAAGGAGTCCCACGTTTGTATTGTACACAGTTTCCACAAAGTTATACCTGTGGCCCTGCCCTTCAAATGGCTGACAGATAAGAGAACACTTTGATGAGAACACAGAGCAAGTGGAATACTCATTTGCTGCTGGTGGGTGTATAAAGTGATTCAGCTACTTTGAACAACCATTGGGCAATACCTATAAAGTGAATATAGTATAGTATATAACTTACCACTTCCAAGAAGTGTGTATTTATATTCACCAAAGATATGTACAAGAAATCAGATTAATACTTCAATATAGCCCAAACTAGAAGCAAACTACATGCCAATCTGTCGTAAAATGGATAAATACATTTTGGCATGTGTATGTAGAATACCAAGGATCACCAAGAATGAAATACAGTGCGAATTGATCTCACTACACTAATTGGAGTGAGATTAGCCAGACAAACAAAAGATAATACAATATACGTTATGATTCAACAACTGCTTGAAAAAAACCAAGCCAAGAACATACACATTTCAATTATAAACAGTTAAAAATAAGAAGGGAATAAGAGGAAGGGGGAGCGAGTGTAAGGACAATTAATGAAGGGAGATGAATTAAAATATATCATATACATTTAACTTAAAAATGTGGAACTGGGGGAGGGTGGGCAAGGGAGGGATGGAGGAATGATTAAAGTATATTATGTCCACGTATAAATGAAATGTCTACCAAAATGAAACCCAATAATCTGTATAACCATTGTGAAGCAATCAAAAAGTGAAAAAAAAAAGAAACTAAGGATAAAAATATAAATGTCTAAGGTAGTGCCTCATGATTTGGGGACTTTCTCTAGCTGGCTGAATACAGACTTCTCAGGTCAATACGGCAGGTTGGGCTGAGCCTTCTGCATAGTATCCTGCTAAAAATTGCCCTAAAAATTTAATAAAAGAAAAAAATTAAAAAGAGGTGAAAATGAATTGATTGCTTTGGAAGTCAGCATTACTCTTTTACAGGAGATAGCATTTGGAAGGGATTCAAGGCGGAGTTCTGAGAGATAGCAGTGGTTCTTGTCCTGGCTACTGGTTACATAAGAACAGTCACTTTGTGCCCTCATTGACCTGTATGGTTCATTTGTGCCCTTTTCTTTTGGATGAATGTTGTAATTCAGCAAGTGACTGAAAAAAAACAAGCTTTATTTTATATACCAATTTTCTCTAAAATTAGCTTGATTAGCCACATAGAAGCCAAACATCCATTCTCAGGGCTCCATCTTTCTTAGCTCACAAATCTTGAATAAGCTATTTAAACTCTCTGTGCCTTAATTTCCTTATCAAAAAATGGAATAATTGTGCTTACATCCCATAAGGTTGCTAGGAAGATTAATTGAGATAATACATGTAAAGTGAAAGAGTAAGGAAAGAGAATACGTACAAGATTTTGCTGTTGTTGCCATTTTTGCCTGATGTTCTTGGGGCAATTGATAACTCCTGCTTTAGGAAGTAGAAATTTAAAAAACTACAATATATTTTAAAATATCATCCTGTTACATCCTTAGAACCTGAGACTTGGTGTTTACAAAGTCCTCTTCCCCCATGTTCCCTGCACATACTAAAACTCAAAGAGAGAAAAAAAAGTAGGGGATAGAAATAGAACCTCATAGTCCAATGGAGTGCATTTCCCAATGGTCTCTCCTTCAGAAACAAGCCATTCAGTAGCCCATTCAGAAAGGAACTTTCTTCACTTCAGTGTAAGCACATCAACGCTGCTGTATTTTTGCTGGAATATTTCAAGCTCCTGGTTTCTAGCCCTTTTTCTGCTCCACCTTTTGGGAATTCTAATACCTTCAAAGCCAGCCCTGTTCTTGTGTTTTCTTGGATATTTGCCAAGCTAATCTCTCAACATTGAAGAGTATTATGAAAGTTAAGCTGCATGAAAAGGAATAATAATTTTGTTCTACCTATAAGGCTTGGGGTCAGTACTGCTTTTATAAATTTCTGTGTTTGTTTTGGCAGCTGCCTAATAGTTTTTCTATCCACCATGACTTTACCTGCATTAACACACCATCGAGCTATTTATTCAGTTTAGTTAAGTTGGCTGAGGAGCTGTGCCAGAAAGTGCTATTAGGAAGCTAATCTTACTCACCCCAAAGTAACTAAAGGACTCTCAAAGTGGTTTTCTCTGGAAATTGTCTAGTCTTTTTAGAAAATCTCACTTTTCCTTCTCTTGTTGAAGTGAAGACAAGGGATCAAAGTTCCAAAGAGATTAAATCACTCAGTTATGGTGGGTGATGGGAACAGGAATTGAGTCTACCATACTTCTCTCCATTCATCAGATATGAAGGTTTGAATTTAAGTTCAGAAATAGTGAGAGAACTGGAGTGGAAAGTTGAAAGTCTATTTTAGTTACAACTCATACAGGAATAACTGTAATCCTTTAATTCTGCAATATATCACATAAGGCAAGGCAATGTGTTTTCCCTTTGAATTAGCAGTGGATTTAGGCTGGAGATCATTATTGCCTGATGTGGGAAGAATTTATCCTCAAGAACTTTAGACACCTACGCCAAATCCTTTAATTTTTATCCATCTCCAAAAGCTAAAGCTGGATTAAGCTTCAGCGGTCAGATTGGAGTTGAGATTTGTTGGGCTTAATTTCAATAATTTGGTGAACATGCCCCAAAGGGCTCAGGATTTCAGAGACAATAGCTACAAGGCAAAGATACAGGAAGAGTTTTTCTCACCTGCCTGGGCCATTGATGCTGTGCCAGTTAAGGTGACTCAGTTTCCCTACATCCTAAGTACCTTCTTTTCTTCTCTCCTGGGAAAAGACTCTCCTTTCCTGTAATATTATTAATCTCCAATTCTTTCTCCATTACAAAATATTGAAAGACTCTCTTGATAAATGTTTCCATTCTAACCAACATATGTTTCTTTTTGAAGCCTCAGAGTAAATAGATTTCCCTAAAATGGAGGTAAAGAAGGTAATCTTTGGAGTTTTGGGGAATAACACTACTCTTTGTTCATAAATGAGTCAGAATAGGATTGTTAACCTCCATTTATCTACCAGAAGTTCTTCTGTGAAGCACAGGAGAATTGATAAATTAGTTCTTTTGGTGGGGCACACTGGGGATTGAACTCAGGCCCTCACACTGAGCTACATTCCCAGTGCCTTTTTTGTAACTTTTTATTTTTGAGACAGAGTTTTGCTAAGTCACGAAATTGCTCAGGATGGGCTCAAACTTGTGATTCTCCTATCTCAGCCTCCCAGAGTACTGAGATTGTGGGCATGGCCCACCACACCTGACTTGAACTAATTTTACACAGGGATCCAAGATGCATGCTAGAAGCTGTGCTCTAAGGCAGGTAGATCAGGATTTATTATAAAATGTGAAACTTTCAGCTACTGAACACCTGTCAGCCTCCACTTCCTCATCTGTAAAATGGGTAGGATAACAATCCTTGTTTTATGAAAGGTGAGCTATTGTGAGAAATCAATGAGATCTTGGATGGAAGGAGTGCTGCCAATGTGTATGCATCTACTTGATGTTGCTGTTACTGTGTAATTATTGCTTCTTATGGGGAGATTGGATGACAAAGGAATAGAAATATTTCCACTTTACAGGGATGGAGTGAACTGTGTTAGAAGAAAGTGATTCCCATCAACAGGCCAATTTAGCTCCAGATCAGGGGACACCTCACGTCATCGTCAGGCTCTTCATCTTTTTCTTTGACATGAAGCTCAAACTAGCTGGAGCTTCTCCTCTTGCTAATGATAGTCCAGCCCAAGTCCCCGAGGGCCCAATTCAACTGCCCCTCAGCTTTAAAACCAGATTGCATTTCTAGTTTATGTTTTCTCAGCACCCAGTGCTAGTTATGGTGACTCAGTTTCCCTACACTCAAGCACCTTCTTTCTTCTCTCCTGGAAAGAGACTCTCCTTTCTTGTAATATTACTCCTCTCCAACTCTTTCTCTATTGCAAAATGTTGAATTGAAATAACAGCCAATTTCTGCTGTTATTTCTCTTGGTTTTAAAGAGTCTTCTTGTGAGGGAAAGGATATGGCCTGTGATACAGGTCCCTTTGAGAAGTGGCATAGCTGAGCATCCAAAGATTAGACTCTACTGAGTACCATGTGGCCCACGTAGCTCAGAACATGTTGTGCATGGATGGAGTTTCAGGCTAATTACTATTAGCACCATTTTTCACTCACTCTCAAAACTGTCCCAGTTTGGGCTTTAATTTTATGGTTGTCCTAACTCAAGAATCAGAATGCCTGGATTCAAATCCCAGATCTACTATTTAGCATTTGCGTGGCAAATGTGCTTCAATTACTTGTGCTGTAAGTGAGATGATGATGATAATAATGATGATGATAAGAACTATCCTTGGGATTGTTCTCCAGTAGTTTGTTTTAATACCTATAAATACCTCAGAAAGTGCCTGTCGCCTAGAATATTCTATGTTGGGGTGAGTCACTATTAAAAGCAGGGCACTCCCACTTCCATTTACACAGTTGTTCAATGAAAATTGCCACATCTGCCCTGTTTATTTTATAGAGCCTTTTTAAGGGACAGAAGAAATAAGGGCGGGGGATGAAGCTCAGTGGCGCCACGTCTGCCTGGCAAGTGAGTTCCATTCCAGATCCAAAAAGAAGAAGAAGAAATAATGTAGTTAAAATATACAAAATAATTTATGATTTATGGTGTTATTGGTATTATTTCGGCAAATAACACTACAATGAAAAATTACAGTACAATAAAAAATTAGTTCACTTGTCCTTTATTAGTTTGTTTTGCTGCTACAATAAAAATTAAAAACAGCTTGCTGATTTTTCTAGTCTATTTGATTTAAAGTAAAATCTTACTGCCTTAAGTTTGCATTGTTGTCTATTAATGATTTTGAGCACTTCATTTCTTTATTAAATATTAAGATTTCTTCTCTATCCATAAGATATTTCTTTCCTATAGATACTGCTTTTTTCTTCTGGTTGAATAGCAAAATAACATTTATGTTATGTATAAATGCTTTTTGATTTTTAATATTGGAAAATCTTTGTATTTCCAGTCATCTGTCTAGTAAACTTATCCTAATGTCCTTTGTTGAAAAGAAGCCCATATATTTGTTCACAAATTATTTTCCTGCCCCTAGGTCACAAAGGAACTTTTCCTCTAACAACTTGGTATTTTATCTTCCATTTATATCTTTAATTCATCTTGGATCACCTTCAGTACAGATCCTGTTATGGCGTTTATAGTTTTCCAAATATGGAAGCAGTTTCCTCTAACTCATTTACTAAACAATCTGGTTTTTCCTCAGAATTGAGGACATTGTCTGCCCGTGTATTAGGCTGCATACATACATGAGTCTGACTTTCACCTCTCTCTTGTTTCAGGGATACTAATGCCAAACTATTTATTCTTATTATCACCTTATAATACTTAATGATTTCTAAAGCAATTCTCCCTTCTTTTTCCTTCCTAAAGCCAATTTAGCTACCTGTAGCTCTTTCTTCCTACACAGATACTTTAGGATACATTTTTCAAATTCTTCTAAAAGCCCATCTGGGATGTAAATATTTTTCATGTGTGCATAATCATGGGTATAATTATTACCATTGAAACCAAGTTTCCCATTCAAAAGCATGGGCTATCTCCACTTAAGCAGACCATTTTTATGCTTTTTCATTAGAAGTCAAAGTTGCCTCTATAAAATTCAAGTGTATTCTAGGATACGTAATTTCTAGGTAACATGTATTCTTGTTGTTTCTGTGCACATAACCTAAATTTGATACACGTTCTAGATTTTGTTCCAACAGTGATTATGTTGTATGATTTTTTTTTTTTTGTACTGGGGATCGAACTCGTGTCCTTGCACTTGCGGGGCAGGTGGTGGAAGCACTGAGCTAAATCCCCGGCCCCATTGTATGATTTTTAGGTAAGTAATAATCTGATTCTAGGTGACAGTTTCCTTGTCCATTAAAAGATTGGATGAAAGTTCATGGTCCCTATGGCACCACAGATAATAATGACAAACCCCAATTGAAGTCTCAGGGTGCCGGTTGCTCTGTTGATCATGCTCCCACAGTTACCTCTTCTGAGAGGAAGGTGACTCTGAAACAGAATTTAGCATGCCCCATATATAGTAAGCACTCAATGCATGTGTGTAATTGGGCTTATTTAACACTGAAGCTATGGAAACTCAGAGAGGCGAAATAATATTCCCAAGCTCACACAGCTAGTGAGGGGTCAGATTCCAGTGTAAAAAGACTAAAATCTGCAGAGGAGAAACACTTTAGAAGCAAGGTCAGCCCTCCAGTCTCTGAGGATTTGAGTTACTAGCTCAGAAATGCTGGTTATCTTGACTACATTGCTCCTGCCAGACTTCTGAATACCAGAGGTCTTGAATAATGTGCAGGGCTCCATTGTGCCTGTGGCTGCTAGAGTTTCCATCGGCTCTGACCACACGCATTTGCTCTTGTGGAACATCCTTCTTCCTAGAAGTCTGCCGGCTGATAGTGGAGTCGGATAACAGCCTGGGAAAGCAGCTGATATTCACAGGACAGGAAGGGTGCCATCCAGCTAGCTGGACAAAACCCAGTGCCTCTCTAACTGTACATGGAAATTGAGGTGGGAACAGTTGAAAGCTTGCCTTTCTTCTCTCCCAGCAGCCAGTGTTGTGCAGGTAGGTGAAGGTTCAGCCTGTAACCAGGCAGAGAGCTACTTATTAGTCTTCCTACTTCCAAGTTCTAAGTCCTCTGCCAAGACCTTTCAACTTGTGAGTGATAGAAACCCAACTCAAACTCTCTGGAGTAAAATTGCAGATGTTACCAGCTTAAGCACCTTGTGAGCAAATGATGGTCTTGGGTAAACAGAATTCAGAATGTTAGCAGCATTTAATCAGTCTCTCACCTTCTTCCCATTTTCCAAGCCTTCTTTCTCCAAAGGAGGAAACTATAACTACTTGCTGCTCCAGTTCATGTATTCTTGAAGACAGAGTCTCTTTTTCAGAATCCATATCAGTTCCTAGGAAGGACTTTGACTGGTTCTTCTTGAGTCAGGGGCTCACACTCAAAACATGGAAATGTGGGTCATGTGATTGGCAGTCTCGTAGAGTAGAAAAGTGCTTTTTCCAAAGGGAGAGATGCAGGGCTGCCAGAAAAAAAAAGAAAAGTTGGGGTCATCCATTGCCCTTCCTAGCATAGGGCCTTTATTTGCCCACAGAACAGGTGGACATAGAGCCCTCGCCACCTCCATGACATCTTCTGTTCCATTTCCTGTTGTCCCCACTCTACTGCTATCCAGCCTGTACTCTACACACTCAGTTGGTCATGTGCTATATAAAATGTGTGACACCTTGTTCTTCACACCTCTGGATCTCCATGCTTGCTGTTCCTCTGCCCAAATGCCTTTAAAAAATATGGTCATTTCCTTCCCACACCTTTCTCTAGCCCTCTCAAGCAAACTCCAACAATATATGCTTTTTACCCTATTGCACAGTAGATATTTTTCAGAGAAGGTCTTATTTGTCTCCAACCTAGACTTGAAGTAATTGAGAGCAAGAATTACATATCATCCTATTAATCTTCGTATGAATGTGACTCTGTAGTAGATACTGTTTGTTTACCCAATAACCACCCCTTTCTTCCTTGCTCCTGACCCCTGACTTGGAGTTATCTGTACACAGCTAAATGCCTACTTCCTCTTTGCACCCAGTGATAAGCATATAACACTGTGTCTGGCCTCTGAGCTATAACTGGACATCTTCTGGAGTGGGGGACCGTCTCTTTAACGGCTTCAGCGTTCTTATTAAAGGGATCAGATGAAGTTGGCACAGGCTTCTCTTTTCTTCCTGTCTTGGGTGTACCCTTCCTGTATTTGAGTGTAGCAATCGTCTTACAAATGAGGAAAAAGTCAAGAGACTCCTTGGCTGTCTTGACACAATGGAGGTGCTATACCCATGGCTGCAGCCACCTGCCTCCAGATGTAAAGTAGGACAGCTTTTCTCATTCCTGCTGTTTCCGTTCCAGGTAGAGGAGCACAGCTACTGTCATGCTCTCAGTCTTGAAAAAGTCATTATGCAATAGAGCAACCCAGTCTGACTCCAAGATTTGAGAAGTTGTGTGTGGCCAAAAGCATATACATCTGATAAGTAACTGTAGTTATTTGAGGACTAAAATATTTTCTTCCAATGTGTGGGAGTTATTTTCTCTAGCAGCTGCTAAGTTGTTATTCAGTTGAATGGATCTACCTACTTAGTAATTCAACTGTGAGGTGTTTCCTTTGGCTTAGGACACTGTCGAAATTTACTGAGATATGAAGGGTATCTTTGGCTGAGAAAGTTTGGGAAACTGATGTATGAAATAAATGAATAAAATGAAGGAGAGATTTTCATGTGCAGAAAAGAATGAGGAGGTCATTGGAGGAATAGCAGGATTCTCTTTCGCTCTTCCTCTGGAAAAGGAGAGTCCTACTCTCTATAAAAGAATTTTAAGCGATTCTTCTTTTGAAAAATAGCATGTTGTCATTACCATACTACTGACCACTGTGTTTATAAACCCATGAGCTTTTACTGCAGTGTCTTCATTAAAAGTTGTCTAACTTCAGCAATGCAGCTTCCAAAGAGGACATGCCTTGCACACAGTCTCCCTTGAGCAAGAGACGTTCTATAATTTTCTACCATCTGCTCATCTTCTCAAACTCAGCTACCCCAGCTCTCTGCACCAGCGGGAGTGTCAGGTGGTGAGCTCAGGTGATGTTGGTGATCTCGACACTTGCAGTGCTTGTGTATTTTTCTACCTCTCTAGCATAGGGTCTTTGTTTCAGCTTGTAATCTCTTGGCTTTGGTTCCAAATCCCAGCTCAGTCATTTACCTGCAAGGCCATTCAGTGCTCTGAGTCTCATGTTCCTCACTTGGAAAAAGGAGTTCTAGAGTTTCAAAAAACTATGATGAGGATTAAACTAACATGAATAATGAGCTCTCAGCATAGACTCAATAAATGTTGGTAGTTATTATCTTCATCATTGATACACATTTGGCAAAATATAGTAGAGCCTTTTTGTGGGCAGAAATAATTCAAGATAGCAGCATAATCCTCTCCCTTATTAGGATGAGTCTGTCCAGTGATAAGACCTGTCCAATGGACAGTATACAGTAAGCGGTCAAGAATGCTTGCTGAATGAATTTATTAAGTCCTACATTCTAGTAGCTCAATTTGCATTTCAGGTTATGTTCTCATCTGAATTTCAATTCAGTTTTAGTGATAATTGTGACAAAAAAAATAATAAGGCCCAGTGTTTGTGGATTCATTATCAGTTTGTCAGCACTGTGCTTTACATGTATTATTTCATTTAATATTCAGCACAGCCTTTGAGCCCTTTGACTTTATAGATATTAGCTTCAGGGGCTAAGTTACTTGCTCAAGGTCACCTGGCTAGCAAGTAACTGAACTAGGATTCTCCATTCAGTAAATATTCACTCAATTCTTACTGTGGCAGCCAGAGCCAAGGATACAGAAATTCAGAGTGCAGGAAGCAAAGATTTCTCTCCAAGGATCACATGATATTTTTTCTTTACCAAGTTTTTCTGCTGTAGTTGTATGTGAAATATTTTCTGGGTCAAACTTGAAAAGAAGTAGCAGCAGAGCACTCATGCTTTTCCCATAACATCTTGGGACTCACAGCGTCCCTGGCTCCAGACACAAAGGTGAAGGGAGGTGAATATGTGCACATGCACTAGAATTGTGCTGCCTGCATTTGAGTTCCGGCTCCATTACTTACATGCTTAAGCATATCACTGAACCAACCTGAGACTTGGGGTCCTCATATATAATATGGGTTAATAAAAGTCACTTACTCACAACACTCATAAATTTCCAAAACATCATGCTAAATGAAAGAAGCGAGGTGAAAGGCTACATACTGTATGTTTAAGTCATTCTGAGGAAAAACATAAAACCGGTCAGTGGCAGTGTGAGGGTGGAGGAGCAGGACTGACTACATAGGGGCATAAGAATGCTTTTCAGAATGGTGGATTTCGAGTATTCCATGTTTTGATTGTGGTGTGGTCACGTCACTATTTTATCTACCAAAACGCATCATCTTGTGCAACTAAACAGCATGAGTTTTACTACATTTAAATTATACCTCAATAAAACTGATATAAGAAAAATAAGTAGTCCATGGACTCTTCCATCATTAAATAAAATCATGCCTGCAAAGTATTTGAAACAGCACCTAGGAGAGAGTGAGCCCTTACTGTGAATTTGCTCTTGTTATCAAGTCAGCTCATTCCATTACATGCACCTCAAACCAAAAAGAATTTTCAGAATGCTGCATGAAAAGAAATGAAAAATTCCTCCTAAGCTCCTAAGTGATGGTATTTATCACTCAATTGAAGACAGTGAAGGAAATCTTAAATTCATCTAAATAAATGTATAATCTTCCAATGCACCATTAAAACCCAGCAAATATCACCAATATGAAAAATGAGATAAGCAATGAATTAAGATGGTAGCTTAATCTATAGGATTCTCCTGGTATGTGTGCATGTTTATTTAAGAGTGTAAAGAAATGCATGGGCCAGTCAAGTACGCAGGCTTCTCTTTCTCTCCCCTTCCCTAGAGTCAGTCCAAAGTTGTATGAGTTCTGAAATTTGGGGGAATTTCTGGAGTTGTTTCTGTCTCAAAACACAGCCCTTCACCCCAGAGCTTGCAGTGTGGTGGGCTGCGGTGTGGTGGGCTTGGATCATGTCTACATTTGCTGAAATCGTTGCCCTCCGCAATTCTTCCAGTCACAGATAGGAGCTCAGGGACTCAAGTTTGAAGCTGCTGCCGACTGCCGAATGACCCAGGGCAGGACTCTAGTGTGTCTGTGCTTTCATTTCCTCATCTATAAATTCAAAGAGAAGCACTAGGTCATCTGACTTCTAGAATTGTACAGCCCCTGGAATGGAGAGGCAGATGTGCTTTGGTTCATCTTTCACTGTTCACCAGCTATAACATTTCTCTGGACCAGAATTCTCTCCTTTGTAAAATGGGACAATAATACTCACTTTCACAGCTGTCTGAAAAAAAAATAAAATCATATATGAAAGCACCCAATAGAGTTTTTGGCCAGTAACTGGGTCTCTTTTCTTCCTGCCTTACATCCTCTTCATTGTCTCCTCCCTATGATTATAAATGGGTAATTTTAAAAATTCATTCTTTGTTCCATTTGTTCGGGAAGCAAATCTGGGCCTCGAACCTGCCTGTTTAGAGTCATATGCCAAGTACTGACACAATGCGTAGCAAGAGGTTGATTATTCATTAGAGCGCTGCTTGAAAAAACATTCAACCTGACAAAGGTAAAATATCCAAGAATGTCAGAATCTATCTTTTGATTTTTTTATGTAACTGGATAGACTTTTCTGAAAATTTCTTCACTCCTATTATTCACCTCATTTGTTCATTCATTCATTTAATAAGCAATTCCTGATCCCTTCTATGTGTTGGGCACTAGGGACACAGAAATTAATCAGATGTTGTCCTTAAGTCAGAAGAGTTCCCCAATAACAAATGCTGGCGGGGCTGTGGGGAAAGAGGAACCCTGCTCCGCTGCTGGTGGGAGCGTAGACTGGTGCAAGCACTGTGGAAATCACTATGGAGATACCTCAGAGAACTAGGACTGGAAGTCCCATTTGACCCAGCTATTCCCCTGCTGGGTATCTTCCCCAAAGAATTAAAAGAATCATACCACAGTGATGTATGTGTGCCCATGTTCATAGCAATTTTGTTATAGCTAAAACTTGGAAGCAGCCCAATTGCCCATCAACTGGAGACTGGATAAAGAAAATGTGTTTTTTTTATAAAATGGAGTACTACTTAGCCATAAAAAATGAGAAATTAGAGACATTTATTGCTAAATAGATGCACATCGACACGATACTCTTCAATGAAATAAACAGGACACACGTGTAAATACCGAATAGTTTCTCTAGTGTGAGAAACTGAAAGTGTAAATAAGGACTAAAAGGTATAATAGATAATGTGAAATAGGAAGAAAAGGGGCAAAGGGGAAAGGGAAGTGGGACGGGTTGGGGAAAGGAAAGAAGGGAATGGAATTAATATGAGAAAATGAAAACAAAGTCTTTGTAAATAGGGAGGGATGGAGGGGTTGAAGGGAGGGCAGGGGAAGGGGGAAAAAATAAGAACCAAGAGAGATTATGTTAGGGTGCAAATTTCCAATGATGAATGTCTTTATATCGTGTTCCTAAAATGTACCAACAAAATTAATTTTTTTAAAAAAAGGTTTCCAGGTATTTGAAAAGAGGGCATAGAGGTTAGGATAGGAGTCAGCCCAGGACATAGTAGAGGCCAAAGGCGGCTAAAGTGAGTTCTTCCAGAAGGAGTCAGGAAAGGCTGCACAGAGGAGCTGAGTGTGAATGGAAGTCATGGAGGATGAGAAGGTGCTCACCAGATGGAGGCGGTGAGGAAGCAAACAGGAATGGGTTGCAGTTGGATAGGAGGAACACCTTCTGGCGTTCCAGATCACAATAGGATAACTATGGTCAATGACAACTCATTGTCATTTTTAAATAGTTACCAGAGGGGATTTTTAATGTTCCCAGTGCAAAGAAATGATGCATATTTGAGGTGAAGATTGTGACAGTTATCCCAATGTAGTCCTCACACGTTGAAGACAAGTATGGAAATGTCACGCCGTACAACCGAAATACGTACAATTAGTACATGTTAATTAAAAATAAAAAGATACTATCTTATTGAAAAAAAAGAATTGCGTGAAAAGGGAGTGACATGCACAAAGCCCTGGGTACGTGCCACAGAGCCCTGTGACTGGGAAGTGCCTAAGATCGGGGTGAGACAAGGTGGAGGACCCAGTGAGAGGAGGAGCCGGAGTCCTTGACAGGAGCTCGTCAGACTAACACTGACCTGCTCAGGAAGGGGGGGCCTCCGTGCGGACACTTGGTGGCAAGAGAAGAGGACGTCACCAAGTCCCGCTGAACTGCCACCCATTTGTGACGGCAGCTCACATCTTTCACCCATGATGGGTTTGGTCACGGTTCTCCAGGGACTCGATCACAGTCACATTAAGTCATAGTCCTTAGCGATAGCACAAGGTAAAAGGCGTTCGTTTCAATTCCAATACCTTGGTTGAGTTGTTCTCAGAAATAGAGTCAAATTTTTACTATCCATAAGTTCATTGCTCAAGCACAAGATTAAGAAGTAAATTCATTGTGTATAAGATGATGAACCACAGTTTTCTAGCAGGGTATGATGAGTTGTCAATAAGGGAATTAAGAATTACTAGCTGCCTAAAATTCACTAGATTTTTTTTCTCACCTTCTCAAAACCCTGTGTGACATTCATGACTAAGTCCAATTCCAACCTCATACTGCTTCCACTATACCACTTGCCTGAGGGCTCTTATCTATGAGCCTTGGGTAGGTCTTGGCATTTTGTTTCTAAGCGTCCAAAAAGGAAGGAAAGCAATTAGAAGAAAGCGGTTTTCACCTCTTCTCACATCTCTTAGAGGCCACACATGTGCACACACACACACACACACACACACACACACACACCTGAGTTGTAGGTTTAGATTTAGGTGGGGAGAAAAAGTCTATACTTTGGCTCTAATGAAAGAACATTGCTAAACCATTCTGGCAACTACAAAATTGGGAGAAGCACCTCAGACATTCTGGCTCTTAGTCGTAAGAAGAAGGAGAGAAAGGGTGTGCTTATAGATTCAGCAAAGCTTTGGAATGAAGGTAGGTAGGAAAAGTAGTAGCAAAAAAGCAAAGAAATAAGCTTCTCTTTCAGAGCCTATCAATAGGTTTCGGTTTAGCAGAGATTTTCTCCCATGAAATGGCATAATTCTCTTTCTTTTGTCTTTATTTTTTCACTCTTCCTCAAGTCCTTTCTTCCTACTTTTCTTTCTTCCTTCTTCTTTTCCTATATTTTTTATCTCTTAGCTCCCCTCTCTCTTTTTCTTTCTTGTTTCTTCGATCTCTTTCTTAAAGTTCAAATTAAAATACCATCCTTAATCCCTGAGAAGCAACTCTGTTTTCCCTGCCATGGGATTGCACAACTTGTGGTATGGCCCTGTGCCACCACTAGCTCTGCAGCGAGGTTTTACGTGGCCAAGGAACATCTTGTACAATGCCACTTTTTATCAAAATCAAATAGCATAGCAATGCATACAGGGCCTCGCTCACATCAGCCTCATAAGATGGATAAATACAATGAGGCTGAAATCTAAAGTCCATCTCTATTTGAAAATAAGTCTCCCCAGTGCCTCTCCCTCCCCTCCCCACTCTCTCTGGCTCCCCATCTGAATCACCCACTCTTCCTCCGCTTGCTCACCTCCCCGCCCTCTTGTCATCAAGTGCTTCCTTTGGCCTCCAACTGTTCAGGTTCCCCCAGTCTGGTGACCCATTAGGACAGAGTTGCACCACACTGGGGTGGGGCTGGAAGAGAGAGAAAAGGATGGAGCTGAAAGCCGCACTGAGGCTGGGCTTGACTCCCCTACACAAGCCTGGCCAAGCAGAAATGTCTGAGATGAGATTTCTCATATGGGGATCAGGATGAGAGGACAGGGAGGAGCCAATCCTTGTTTAAGGTTTACCTGGCTCTGGTTATTCTAAGCCAGGAACCTCTGAGGAGAGCAGTGTGAGAAAGAGAACACTAATTTGACAGTCCAGTGCCAGTGCTCCGGCCAGGCTAGCACGGTATTAGACACTAGGAGACAGCCCTGAAGGACAGCCCCTCCCAAGTGATCCCCAACAGCAGGTCTACCTGGGGCTCAGTCTTCCCTCTGCCTTGACATAATCTTGGCTTAACCCCCCCAACTCCCAAAAAAGACACAGAGCTCGCAGTAGGACAGCTTCACATTGTCTGCCTGAGCCTGGAAAGAAGATCTGCAGTGCTGGGAAGACAGGCGGGCAACCGGGAAGGGAGAGGACTTGAGAAAAGCCAGCAAGAAGGACAAGCCCCCCTGAGAAAGCCCACGCTCTCCCTTCCACAACATGGGCTCAGGACTGCCTCCCACCGTCTCATCTAGGTATTTCGTTCATTCATTGAAGAATATTCCCTGGGGGTCTGCAGTCTATCAACACATTTCTGGGCTCTCGGGATAAGGAGATAAAAGTCCTCATGGCAGGAAGGAGGCATCTAATAAATAAATAAGTAAAATAAAATAAATACATAAATTTAGCTAGTGATAAGAGCTTTTACCTCTTGATTTGTTGTCGTTGTTGTTGTTTTGCTTTAAAACGAGATGTGGGAAAGAATGCACATGGGAAGCACGCGGTTACTTAAATTAAGGTGGCCGGATGACTTCCCTGAAGGTGACATGGAGGTGAGGCCCAGGTGACCAGAAGGAGGCAGGGGAAGAGCCTTTCCAACAGAAGGAACACAAGTGCACAAACAGAACAAGCCCCACATGTTGGAGAAATTCAAATAGGTTTCCTGAAGGCTGAAGGAGGGACTGGGTGGAGGATGGCCTATCTCCCTCTGGCCACCCTCCTATTCTCAACCGCCAAGCTGTGCACAGTTGTTCATTCGTTTACTCAGAGGCTGGGTGGATCTCCGTGCAGGCTGCCCGGGACTGCTCAGTCTCTGGTCTCCACAAAGTCTCCCAGCAGGCCCCCACCCCCCACCTCTCTTCCCAGCTCCAAGCAGGGACGTGAGTGAGCAGTTTCTCTGGGTGTCAGCCACTGGGTGTGAGGCTTCAAACCATTACCACACGGGGATCTGATTGCTGTTGATGAGTTCAAATGGTTGGCTTGCTGGTGCCCGATGTTTTGTCAATGAAGGATTTCTCTCTCGGCTTAGGCTTTAAGTGAGTCTGATGTTTGCTGAAACTCCAATTTCATTAAAAACAAACCAGACAGGTAAAGAATGAAAAGGTCATAGAAAAGCTCAATGAGTGTCTCCATGAAAGGACTTCAGGGCTTATTTAAGAAAAAGGAGTAAAAATTGTGGATGGTAGAAGAGCAGAAAGAGGAAGCTGTTGAGCGTCACTGTGAGCTCTGGGTCCGAGCCTGGCCCTGACCCTTGCTCGCCGTGTGATTCTGGGTCTGCTACTTACCATCTCTGCACCTCAGATTCCTCATCTGTAAAATGTGAGGAACAGTATCTACCTTTAAAGTTGTGATGATTAAAGAAGTTAATCCATATCACATGCTTAGAGCAGTACCTGGCAACACACAAGGGCTGGCTGCTTGCTGACCTTTATCGCTAAGGGATGTGTTGTGGAGGGGCTGTGCTCTGGGACTTGTGTTCTCAGTGGTCGATTCAGTTGGGCAGTGTAGGGGGTCATCAAGGCTAAGACTGTGTGCTCAGAGTCAGAGTTCACTCTGGTAGCTTGATCTCTTCCCTAGCATCATGCGACATTCCAGGATTATTAAAGTCACAGATGCAGACCTTTGGTCACAGAAAGGAATAAATGAAAAGATGTACACGTAGTGTCATGAATCCCTTCTCCCTTCTGGAGAGATAAGCTCGAGGCCTGAGTGATGGGAGGGACCCCTTCTCCTGCACGGGTGACACTTTGCACCTTACGGGGAGCCCCAGGCTGGCACACTGAGGTCCTAGGTGCCTAAGAGAAATCTGGTCCCTGGAAAGTTATGTCTATCCCTGCTTTCAAACTTTTATGCAATTGACCCTTTTACTCTAATGAAATCTCATCAAGAACTGCAATACAAAAGCATCCAAGAGCCCCCTTTCTGAGTCACCCCCTTTCTCTTTGTGATTATCCCAGAAGCAAATGTAGGGGATGTGACTTTTTAAAAAGCAAACGAACACTGAATTAGTTATCAAAACTCAAGAACTCTGCACCAATTTCTCGCTAGAGCATTTGTTAATATTCTTCTTGATTTAATTAAAAATATATGTGCATAGTTTTAAAAAGTCAAAAATCTCATCATGAAAAGCAGAAGCCTTTCCCCTGCTTTCCTACCTTTAATTTGTTGTCCCCCAAAGCAGTGACATTCAATTGTAAAGCTGTTTTTTTGAAATTGACCTCTCCATCTTTAAATAACATGCATATACCACTGCTACGGCTCAGTTTTTTCAACCTTATGTGCTTCTCTTGACTTTCTATAGTGGAGCACAAGGATTTAGCTATGCACATTACCTTTCTTTGGCTCTTCCTATATCCGCCTACAAAGTACACACTTTCCCTCCCCTATTCACGGACATGCAAATATATCCATTTTTATTATTCATTTTCACTGTTTACATGATAATATATAGGGAAATAGTGTTCACAGATGAACCAAATTATGTATTGCCTTTAAATTTCCTTCACTGTACATTTTTTCCTATAGTTACCTCTGCTTAGTTTTGTGTACCCAACATTGATTCATTCCCCAATTTTTTCACCAAAGCTTATAAAACTTGCAATGAAGACAAAAGCATCATGTAATCAAGGAATTCTGCTTTCTTCTCTGGGGCTGTGCTGCTCTTGGAGGCTGTTGTCCTTCTTCCTACAGTGTAAGCTGGTTGATCTGGAAGTTGGCTGTCCTGATGTTATTCTGGTCTTAGCTTTTGTCATCATCCTATAAAATGCCCTTAGCCCCTCTTCTGAGCTGGATCCCCAGGATCCTGGATTCCATGGTCTTGATTTACTCCTTTCCCCATCTTTTTTTAGTGAAGTGTGTCAACTACTCATCTTCACAAGAAAATCTGCTTAGGAAGTGAGCTTTTCTGAGTCCATGCATATAGGAAAGTATTTTTATTATATGCTCACACTTGATTTATGATTGGAAGGTCAATCTTCCTCTTTATTTATAAACTTCACAGCACTTGTTAGGCTCATGCATTTTTGTCTTTGACTGTATAAGAGTTGAAGAACCTTACAGATAAACCTTGGATAGTCCTTCATCTCTCTTATGAAAGGTTTCCTGGAAACATGAATACCTGATTCTGGGTGCATAACATGCGAGGTTCAGCAAGACAAGGCAAAGGATAATTGAACGCCCTCCTTCATCCACTATCCATATTTTTACTTAGCAGACACTTGCAGAGTGCCATGTACTGTGCTCAATGCTCGGGCTCGTTTTGATTTGGGATGATTAATGCATACATATTTATTTTGACAGGTTCACATGGAGCCCTCAGGCCATATGGCAACACTAGGACGTTTCTTTCAAACTGCTCATCTCAACTAGGTCAGCTTGCCTTACTTTAGTCAGCAGAAGCCAAGCTCAATAGATGAGGCTGCCAAGGAAAGGGCATAACAATGAACACCACACTCTCACAGGTGTCACTCGGCAAACAGCACAGAAGGCCTATTGTCTAGAATTGAGGGGCTCAGAGGGGTCAGGCACAGATTGGCCTCGCCCACTTAGAGAAAGTTCTAGAACCTGTGTGCTCTGCTCCATGAGAAGTCAGCAGAGCACCCTGCCAATGCACATTCCTTGCTTTGGAGCCCTGGTGGAGGGGAACTCAGAGCAGGAAAACAGTACAGAAGGTAATAATAACAATAACCATAGCTGTTGTCATGTGCCTTCTAAGCCAGCAGAGCAAGGTCCTTTTAGTATGACTGGCTGCTGATCGGAACACTACTGCGCAAGGGATAGGTAACATTAAGACTTAACATTCACTTCTGCTTTAGCTTCCGCAGATGGCTTTCATTATCGATAAATGGAATTCCAAGAAAAGAACTCAACTAAAAGTCAGGATGACTCTCCTAAAAATACATTTCCTTTCTGACTCTGCAACACAGCTACTAGAATTTAGCCCAAGGAGCTAATGAAAGATGAGAGGTATCACTATTAGAAATTATGAAATACTGAATGATCTGAGAAAAGATATAGTCTTCAAGATATTTACTGAAATATTGCAACTTAATTAAAAGTGGCAATTGCCTAAATATCTTCCTGATTAAAAATTTAGGCAGTTCCTTCATTTGATAGCGTACTATAGAGTATGGTATGTGTGATATTCATACATTATTTTTGTACATATGTATTCACACATGCACTCAGAGAAAGATCTGATAGGAGAAAATCCAGGCCCTGAAAAAGATTATCTCTGGGTTGGTAGAATAATGGTTGATTGGTTTATTTATTTACTTACTTACTTATCTGTATTTTCCCTGATAGTTCTACTTTGCTTTTTGTAATCAGGAAAAAACAATAATAAGAGATATTTTAAGATATCTAGGATAAAGACGAAAGGATAGGTTTCAGCAAGCCAAGGATGAATTTTAAAGGCATCTTCTCCAAAGCGTATGTGTTGGGAGAAGCCCCCTCTTAGCAGCCCGCCTCTGTCACTGTGTGGTTTCTGGCTCTCCGCAGCACAGGCTTGAGCAGGCCTGGCTACAGTTGGCTGGGAGATTAAGTCTTGGCTGCAGCCACAAGGGTCCCAGCCGCCCACGTAAGGTTGGTGAGTCAGGGCTTGCTCTGCGCTTGCTAGAAGCATCTAAGCATCAAATCTGGAGGTCACAGAGAGGTCATCTCCCATGAGAAGCCCAATTAAAGATGCTGGTCCAGAGGAGGAAGCACTTCCTTAAGAAAGTGTCCCACAGTTCTAAAGCGCAGTTCATCTGCTTTCCTAGCTTATCGCTTAGGTGAGACCATGCATGAGTTTTGCAAATGAACTTCCCACTCTGAATGAGACTCTGACTTCACTGGCATCCACTGATCACCAGCTGCGCTCCACACACTTTCTGCACACAGTGTTTCCCAATCCTCACCACTCACTGGACTTAGCATTATCATCTCCTTTTTCAAAGGAAGAAACTGAGCTCAGCTGTTTTCTCAGTATCTCATAGGAAGGAGCTGAGGTAGTATTTGAATCAGGTCTGCATCGCTCCAGGGATCATGCCTTATCTTGTTCATGAGGCTGCTTTTCAAACCCTCCAGCCTTCTGTCTGCGGCCCATATTCTAGCATCCACCATCCACTGTAGCCTTGTGGGCTGACTGTCCTCAGCCATGTCAGGGCTGTGTCCCTCTTTCTTTGGGTCTCAGTGGGTACCCAGCAATGAACTGGATTACCTATTCTGTATAGTTTTGAACATGCCTTATTTCCCTCACCAAATGTTGTAAGAACCTGAAAGGCAGGAAATGACTTTTTCTGTCACCGTGGGCTTACTTAGGGGTAACCACTTCAAAATCCAAGAGATTAAAACAGAAAGATTATTTCTCATTTCTCAACATGGTCATCGTGGATCATTCAGCAGGGACTGCACTCCTTTATTACTAAGAGGTGCTAGCTGCAACTGCCACCATCTCAAACATGACCAAGTGGAATGTTGATGAGAAAGAACAAGGTAGGCTTGGCAGCACACACCTGTAATCCCAGCACTCTGGGAGGCTGAAGCAGGAGGATCACAAGTTCACCTCTGGCCTAAGCAGCTTAGAGACTTAGCAAGACCCTGTCTCAAAATGAAAAATAAAGGACTAGGGGTGTGGTTAGTGTGAAGACCCAGCATTTAATACCCAGTATTACAAAGAAAGGGGGAGAGTGCACGCATGAGAGAGAGAGAGAGAGAGAGAGAGAGAGAGAGAGAGAGAGAGAGTGCATTTATTTGTAACTCTTGGCCAAAGCAGGTCACATAGCCACACTGAACTGTAGTAGGCAGGTGATACTATCTTCTTGTGTGCCTGGAAGGAGTGAGAGCCCAGAGAGCTGTGAAGTGTGCCACTAATTACCCTGCTGACTTGACTGTACACCTCTGTGCCTGAGATGTTGCTGTGCATGAAGTGGTTACTGAGGTAATGTAGATAACAATGCAAGGTGACAGAGTGCGTGTGCTAGAAGAAATATAAAAATAGCTAAGATGCATATAATGAGAAGCCAGTGATATATATAGAGAGAGAGATATAGAGATGCATAGATATACATACACATATACATACATATATATATCCTAGATATGTAGAGTCTGCCAAAAAATGTATACATGCTTCAAGAAAAAAAAAACTTGTATAAATATTTTAATCCTTTTATCCGTGGGGGATGCTAAAGGATGTTGTATATCACAGAAAACTCACTACACTGCTGGCCCTTGGAGAAGAAGTAGAAAATGCATGTGCAGCAATCTCAGTGGGTAGTTCTCCATACTGAGAAATGTCTGGAAGCCAATGGCCACCACTCTGAGCACCTCTTGTAATTGTAGAGGCCAAAGATAACTTGTATTAATATGATCTCAATAAACTTAGTATTGAAATATTTATACACATTTTTTGTCCTGAAATGTGTATGTATTTTCTGCTGGGCTCTATAGATACAGATGTAGATATAGATATAGATATAGACATATAGATATATTTCAAACAATCAGCATGCCACAAATGCCATAAAAGGAACACCTTATGAAAGCGTATTATTTTTCTATTGCTGTTGTAATGAATTATCACAAATTTAGTGGCTTTAAAATACATAAGTTTTTAATTTTACAGTGTGCAGGTCAGAATTCTGATGCCATAGTCGGGGTGTCAGCTGCAGTCTTCCCCTCTGGAGGCACTAGAATCTCGCTCCTTGTGCTGATGGCACTGAGACACCACTCTGCTGGGTGCCAGCTGAAGACTACTCCTAGTCCCTAAAGGCCACTATATCCCTTTGCTCCTGGCCTTCACCTCCAAAGCCATCAGTGTAGCAGGTCAAATTCTTCTCACGTCACATTTCTCTCACCCATTCTTGTTTTCATCTTCCACTTTTCAAGACTCAGTGATTAGAGTGGGACCACCTGGATAGCCCAGAATCAGCGCCTTATCTTTAAGTATTTAATGTTAACTACACCTTCAAAGTCCCTCTTGCAATGTAAGGTGATATAGTGGATTAGGACATGGACATCTTTGTGAAGAGGGGGCCGTTATTCTGCTTAGTTTAAAAATTATACAGATACATATTTCATATACATATGTAAATTTATTTATTTATTTCTGTATTTATTAACAACTCATTGTGATTGAAGCTTGGGAGGAAAGATTAATTCCGAATAAGAAGGCCTGGAAGGACTTCAGCTGCACCTGATGTATAAATAAAACCAAACAGGTAGAGAAGGGGACATGGGATCCAAAGCTGATACATAAAGACAGTGAGTCCCTGTCTGATATACCTGTACGGGGAAGTGGGGCTGTGGAACATGAGGCAGGACAGAAAGCTGAGGTGGGTTTAACTGGCTGAGCTGGTAAGGCAGCATGTTGCTGGAGATAACAGCATGGAGCCTGTAGAGTCAGGCAGACCTGGGTCTGACTCTCGGCTCTGCCACTTAGCTGTGTGCATGGATAAGTCACATAAACTCTATGAGTCCCAACTGTCTAGCGGAGCTCCCCACAGTTGCACTTGCTTCCTTGGGTTGATGGAAAGCTTACTTGGGACAAAATTTAAAATGCTTAAAATTTAATGGAGAGCATTGTTGTCATCAGCCAATCCCTTCATGGTCTGTGGTTGGATCATCTGCACTGTGGGGACAGAATCTGAGAGGACCAGACAGCAGGCCTGCACAAGAATTCTGCCCAGCTGGCTCTTCTCCCTTCAGTGCCAACCCCGTGGCTCCCTCAGTTTCACACACACAAGATGTCTTTGGTGTATCTTGAGGGGAGAGGCTAATTTAGCCTCCAAAGTCCTCTTTCTGTCCAACATGTCTTGGCATTGTGCATACATGTGGAGACAAAGGGACTTGTACAAAGAGCAATCCTCAGACAAAATCATATTCGCATGTGCTTAGAGGGGGCATGGAACCCTCTTCAATCCCAACACATTCCTTGTCATGACCCAAGGCAGTGAGCTTGCTATGTCTGCACTTCTCAGTGAACAACTTCTGGGCCCTAAATACAAACACTGATGTCACATAAAATGTAGTTGGAGTCAGATTCTCAGAGCTCCTCTGAGAAAAGTGGGGAAAGTCACAAATACGTATATATGTGTCAATAAGTAGAATGAATATGCTTTTCTGCTTTATTGATTTTGATATACTTTTAAAATTATACACTAAAAATCAAAGGAAACAGAGAAAATATATGTCCCAATTAACCAGTGAATGTGCAGTTCTGAGTTTTTTCTGCAGGACTACTGTGACCATTCGTCATGGTATGTCAACTTGAATGGATCAAGAAATGCCCAGCAGATGGGTGGAGCACAGCTCTGGGGGTATCTGTGGATGACTGGAGTATAGGAGAGCAAACTGAGGGGAGAAGATCAACTCATAGGCTTGTAGCCCACACAGGGAAAAAAGTTGGGGGAAAGAAGGAGAGAGTGTCTCCATTTGGAAGAGCTCAGATCTTCACCATCACCTTTGGACATCAGCCTCTAGTTTCCTCAGCCTTCTAAGGCAAACTTGGGCTTGGGACTCTACAGTGAACTCCCAGACCTTCAACCTTAGACCAGCACTGCTTCCTTGATACTGCCTGCTCTTTGGCTTCCATCTTCTCGGGCTGAGCGCTACTGGATCATCTGGCACCCAAGCATGCAGGTGCCATTGTGACTCTCCCGCCTCTGATCCTTTAAGCCTACTTAGAAAATCCTCTGGCAGAAACCAACAGAACTAAGAGACAGTTTACAATGTGGGGAAAAAATTTTAGCAGCTGTACCTCAGACAAAGGACTACTATCTAGAATATGTAAAGAACTGAAAAAATCAGACCCCCCAAATTCAAAGACCCAATTCAGAAACAGACATCTGAAATGAGCAGACATTTCTCAGACAAAGAAGTAAAAGCAGCAAATAAACATATGAAAAAATGTTCAACATCACTGGTCATTCGAGAGATGCAGATGAAAACAACACTGAGATTCCACTTCACCCCACAAAGAATGGCTGCTATCAAGAAATCAACCAACAACAAATGCTGGCGGGGGTGTGGGGAGAAAGGAATCCTTCTCCACTGCTGATGGGAGTGCAGACTGCTGCAACCACTGTGGCAATCAGTACGGAGATACCTCCAAGAACTAGGACTAGAGGCCCCATTTGACCCAGCTATTCCCCTGCTGGGAATCTTCCCCAAAGAATTAAAAGAATCATACCATAGCGATATATGTGCACCCATGTTTATAGCAGCACAGTTTGTAATAGCTAAAGCTAGCAAACAGCCCAAGTGCCCATCAACTGGAAACTGGATAAAGAAGATGTGCTTTTTTTATAAAATGGAGTACTACTCAGCCATAACGAATGAGAAACTAGAGACATTTATAGCTAAATGGATGGACATTGAGGCGATACTCTTAGGTGAAATAAATAGGACACACGTGTGTAAATACCGAATAGTTTCTCTAGTGTGAGAAACTGAAAGTGTAAATAAGGATTAAAATGATTAAAACAAATAATTGATAATTTAAAATAGGAAGAAAAGATCCAAAGGGGTAGGGGAAGTGGGAGGGGAAGGAAAAAGGAAAGAAGGGAAAGGAAAAATTATGAGAAAAGAAAAAAATGTAAACAAAGTCTATGTAAATAGGGAAGGGTGGAGGGGGTGAAGGGCACACAGGGAATGGGGAAAAAATAAGAACTGAAAAAAAAGATATATCATGTACAGGTACAAGCACTCAATGATAAATGTAAACATATTGTATACCTAGAATGTACCAATAAAAGAATTTAAGCAAAAAAATAAATAAAATAAATAAATAAATCCTCTGGCATAATTAGACATATCGTTTCTGTTGATTCTGTCCCTCTAATACAATTATAGAGCTAGTGGAGCCCAGCCAGGTGATCAGACCAGGGCTTCAAGCCCGAATTCCTAAGGTGAGGCTGAAGACAGGTGAGAGAAATGCCCTTACACTCACTATCAACACCCTCAAACCTACTATAATTTTTTTCAAACCACCAAAGTAAGAAGTAGTCATTTTTGGAAAATACAGATTACTACATAGGAAAACAATAAGATCATATGCAGACCCACCTCCTAGATAAAACCAAAGTTAATACTTAGTATGTTCTTTCCATTTTATCTCCACACACTTTCAGATTTAACCAAAATGTAATTGCTTTGTATATCGTGCTTTGAGAAAATGAATATTTATTAAGCACCTATTATATCACCTCCCTTAACCTCTGTTATCTCACAAAGTGTTTGTAAACTGGTAATATAAGTGTATATTGGCATATGGTAAGTACTCGACACATGTTAACAATTGTTATCATAAACAATAATCATAATTATTGCCTTGCTTAATCACCACTGAAACTCTGCCAAATTATTACAGATGAAAAAAACTGAAGCTCAGATAATTATCATTTGCCTAACCTATATAATTTGTAAGGGGGTGAATTAGGAATTTGAAAATATGAGCAAGAGGGATGGAAGGCAAATTTCCCATAGCAGATTTTACTTTGAGAACTTTAGTAAGTCCTTCGACTCATTACTGAGGGTCCAAGATAAGAAAGTTTGCTCCCAAATCTGTTCAGTGCATCCGCTAAATATTTATAGCCAATTATTTCCACCCAGATTAATTCCACCTAAAGTCCATTTTGGGTGAGAAACTGCAAGAAAATGACAACTATCCAAGATGGCTTTCAGAAGTTCTAGGCACTATCAGCATGACTGTCTTGATTTCAAATCCTTATAAATTTCCTTTTAATAGTAATAATAATGATAGCTCCAGCACAAATAATAAATCATCCAAGTTACTCTTAAACCCCTTGCAAATGTGTTGGGGTTAGCCACTACATCCCTGTGCCTTCCTAGCCTCTCATTAGGATACATAATTGAGAACTTGAAGTACAACCATTATCGGTGGTCATTGGCACTTTATTAGACTTCATGCTTTGGGTTCCCACAGGCCTCCCAGCTAGAGTGACTTGGGCAGCATTCATCCCTCAGGTGGTCACCTTTGCTGCTCTGCTTCACACACATGCACACGCACACATGTGCAAACACACTCAAACATACACATGAACTTGTTGAGCTGTGAGTCATGTGCTTGATTATTCCAAAACCTGGCACCATGTACTGGGTTGGCCCAGATCACACCAGGGCAAAGGTTGGCTTGGCACACAGTTTGGTTGTCTGAGGAATGTGGGCTCAGGTGGAATTAATTAAGAGAGAACCAACTTCTTAATTAATGTGTTACACTGGTATCCTTGTTTCCTGTTTCTCTCTAGTTCCTAGAGAGTGAACAGCTGACCAAGCTTGAAAAAGACAAGGGTCAGGGCAGGGGCAGGGGCAGAGCCAACAAGATACTTAAGCTTACATGGCCTGCAGGGAGGAAATTCTCCCCAAAGATCCTCATTGCTAAAATAGCTTTGTGTAGTGATGGTGAGAAGGCCTAGAATTCTACAATTAAAGCTTCATCCCTATGGATTAAAGTTTTGGAGCTTCGGAAGACCCTTGGTTAAAATACACATATCTCTTGGAAACTAAGGTAAGGTATATTAACCAGCATATATTAATGCAAATCACTCTACTGGGCTACCTCCTGTTTTTTTGTTTTTTTGTTTTTTGGTACCAGGGATCGAATTTGGGTCCTTGCGGTTGGGAGGCAGGCGGCAGAACCACTGAGCTAAATCCCCGGCCGAGCTACCTCTTGTTTGACACGGCACCAGGACATCAGAGTCAGGAAGGTAGGATTAACCCAGATGGGGGAATGGAAAGGAAGCAAGGTGGTGTGAGAGCATCGTAGGCTGGAGAGGAAGGCACTGAGTGAAGACCTGACCTTATGACCTTGATTCCTGCTGGCTGGTGGGTGACCTTAGACAGATCCCAGACCTATCTTGATGACTCAGCCACTACCTGAAGGTGATCAAGGTGACCTACAGCTCCGGGCAGCTGGATGCAGAATTAATGACTCTGAAGAAGCCTGAAAATATCAGGCCCGTTGAAATGCAAGGCATGATGATTAAGTCATTAGAAGGACTGGGTAATTATCATTTCTAAAGTTGCTAGTAAAAAAGTAGCTCTCTTTTGTTCTAGATGGGGGAAACCTCCAGAGCTATGAAAAGGGATGGGGAAGGTGGAAAGGACACAGGTCTACCCCTCGAAGCTCACTCTCAGCCTATGCTGGAAAGCTGGGTCTTTCTCCATCCAGAGTAACCAAGCTGTGGGGCAATAATAGCATGTTTTCGGATATAAGAGGAGAAGGATTCTGCAACAGCTTTTTTCTGAGCTGCTGTCTGGCACTACCTGTCCATTTGCCCTAGGGATTATGATACAGTAACCTCCCATAGCACCTAAAACTGTATTTGCCAGTATTTTTACTAAAGGGTTTTCTCTCTGGAGGATCTATCTTTAAAATGCCGACATAATCGCTCACATGATTCAAGGTGAAGGTAGAGTGGTAGAAGATTATCTGCTGGTAGAAGAATACAAATGGTTTCATCAGATCAGTCAGCTTTCTTGTAAGATTCTGAGAATGAGGGACTTGGGATTGGTAGTTTTAATGAACAAGAGGAAGATCTCTAAGAAGCAGGAGTTCTAAAACCAGCAATACTATGTTGGGTGCCAGATGGTGCAGGCAGGAGAATTCTGTAAAGAGAAGGGTGAAAAATAGAAACATTACTACTATTGATATGAAGACTTTTGTATAATCCTTTGTATATTGGAGCTTGGGCATATTTTCTCTCCTAACCCTCACAGCAGCATGGTGCTTCATTATTTCACTTTTACTGAGACAAGAGAGTTTAAATGACTTGCCCACTGGTACAGATCCAGGATAAGGTAGAGACAGGAGTCACATGCTGATCCTCAATCTCTAAGACCTGTGTATTTTCACCACACCCTCATACTTTTACCTGGATGGAATATTCTTTTCTCATTTGAATTCACCTAACTCTAAAGATTTTACCTTTCCTTCTCTTGAAGAGAAACTGAGACATTGAAGATGTCTGGAAAGTATCTGATTCCTTTCTTCCATCTTATTTTCTTCCTGGGTCGTTGTCTAGTCTGGTCAATGTGACAATGATAATAGTTGGCAACTACAGAGCATTACTGTACAATAAGTGTTACTTTATTATGCCTAATTCTCACTGAAATCTATAAAACAGGTTCATACCTTCAGTATAAGGAGACAAAGTTCAAGATTTAGCAAGTATAAACAAGTCCAAGGTCATGTAGCTGGTAAATGGGTAAGGCAGGATTCAATTCATATCTTCCTGTATTTAACACCCATAAGAGAAATCTCCATCAATATATAAAAACTAAGTCATGACTTTTCCCTTTTAAAACAATTTTACTATTCTTTTTTTTTTAATTTTTGATACCAGGGATTGAACTCAGGACCTTGTACCTTGTGCTTGAGAGATAGGCAGTGGCACCACTGAGCTAAATCCCTGGCTCACAATTTTACTATTCTTAAATTACCCTTTATATGAGTCTTTAACTCTTAGAAACCACCTTTCACTATAAATAATTTTATTCATATTTTCTTGAGGCTTATGCGCACAAGTTTCTTTATGTTATAAACTCTGAAGTAGAATTTCTAGATGCACCTTGGCCCCATAATGCTAAGTGAAATAAATCAGACACAGAAGGTTAAATATCACATGGTTTATTTTATCTGAAAAAGGAAAAATATACAGAATTTAAAGATCAAAATAAAATGTAGATGATAGGAAACAGGGAGGTACAGTTTGTAGAAATGGGAAGGAAAGGTCCATCCCGCCGCTCCCAGCCCAGAGGAAGGGGCTTCCAGGCCGCCATCCATCTGGCCGCTCCCAGCCCAGAGGTAGGGACTTCTTACCCGCTGTCCCACTGCTCCTGGTCTAGAGGAAGGGGCTCCCCCGCCACCATCCCTACCGCTGCTCCTGGCCACTGTCCAACCTCTCTCAGCTCAGAGGAGGTGCGCTACACGGGCGCCAACATCACCCCCCCCAACCCCCCCAGTAGAAATGAGAAAACAAATAAATAAGTCCCAAAACCATACTTCCAGATCACCTACAGCATCCCCAAAGGGAAATGAGAGGGAACACTCTGATACTCAACCACCTGGACCCACTGAACTGGTAACAAAAGGGGATCTGGAAAAAATGAAATCAGAAATAATTTCTCAGATAACAGGAGAGATTGTGCTCCTAGTGCAACACATGATTAATAAATCTAGAGAGGAGCTGAGGAACACGATGGAATCCCAACATAGGAAACCAGTGGAATCCATAAAACAGATACAAACAGATTTCCAGGAGATGAAAAACTCCATTGAACACAGCAGAATGAGCCAATGTGAGGACAGAATTTCAGATATAGAAGATAAGATTGCAATTAATGACCAGGAAAAGAAAAATTGCTTCAAAATTATAAGGCAACATGAGAAATCAATCCAGCAGCTGCTAGATGATGCAAAGAAGAATAACATAAGACTGATTGGAGTCAATGAAGAAACAGGAGAGAGTGCAGATGACATAAAAAAAAACTCTTCACAGAAATAATGGCAGAAAACTTCCCAAGCAGGGGAAAAGAACTTGACATACAGATAAGTGAGGCATATAGGACTCCAACTAGCCTTGATCAAAAAAAATCTACACATAGGCATGTAATTGTTAAGATTCCAGAAACACAACAGAAGAACAAAGTTCTACAAGCAGTTAGAGAAAAGAAACAAATCCCATACAAAGGAAAGCCCATCAGAATCACAGCAGACTTCTCAACACAAACCATCAAGGTAAGAAGAGCTTGAAGTGACATATTCCAAGCCCTAAAAGAAAACAGCCTCCAACCCAGATTGATGTACCCTGTGAAACTATCTTTCAAAATGGATGGAGAAATAAGATACTTTCATGACAAAGAGCACCTTAGGAACTTCATGAATACCAAACCAGCACACCAAAAAATTTTACACAATATCCTAGGAACAGACATTGAGGATCACAACCCCAGGAAGCAAAGGAGAATGAACCCATCTGGCATGACAAGACATTAAATGTAAAGGGGGAGAACCCAACAAAAAGAAAAAGTCATGGCAATGACAAGTCAATACATTTCAGTTATAACCATTGACGTTAATGGTCTCAATTCACCAATCAAAAGAAATAGACTGGCAGAATGGGTCAAGTGGCAAAATCCAACAATATGCTGCATACAAGAAACACACTTAATTCAAAACAAAATTCATAGACTGAAAGTTAAGGGGTGGAAAACAATACTCCATGTGACAGGAACCCCCCAAAAAGCATGAGTAGCTATCCTCTTTGCAGATCAAGTAGATTTCAAACCAACACTGATTAAGAGAGACAAAGAAGGACACTACATCCTTGTAAAGGAAAGAATCCAAGACGAAGAGATGACAATCATAAATATCTATGCACCAAACACTAGTGCGCCCAACTATATAAAACAAATACTAATGGACATGAAAAGCCATATATGCACTAATACAATTGTAGTGGGGGACCTCAGCACCCCACTGTCACAAATAGATAGATCAACTAGACTAAAAATAAGTAATGAAATACTAGAACTCAATCAAACTCTTGAACAAATGAACTTAACAGATGTTTACAGAGTCTCCCACCCTACAAAATCAGAATACACATTATTCTCAGCTGCACATGGGCCATTCTCCAAAATAGACCACATACTCACACATAGAACATGTTTAGGTAAGTGCAAAGGAATTGAAGTTATCCCCTGTATATTATCAGACCATAGTGGGATGAAATTGGAGATCCATAGCAAAGAAACCACAAGAATTTCATAAACACGTGGAAATTGAACAACAAACTTCTGAATAACCAATGGGTCACAGAGGAAATTAAAAAAGAAATCAGACAGTTCCTTCAATTAAATGACAATGACAATACAACATATCGGAATCTATGGGACACAATGAAAGCGGTCTTATGAGGGAAATTCATAGCAGTGAACACACATATTAGGAAAACAGAACGAGCCCAATTAAACAACCTGATGCTGAACCTCAAGCTTCTAGAAAAAGAAGAGCAGGACAACCCCAGAGCTCATACAAGGGAGGAAATAAGAAAGATCAGAGGAGAAATCAATGCAATGGAGACTAACAGAACAATACAAAAAATCAATGAAGCTAAGAGTTTGTTCTTCGAAGAATCAATAAAATTGACAAACCCTTAGCCAACCTTATCAGTAAAAGGAAAGAAAAGGCCCAAATCCATGCACTTAGGAATGAAAAGGGTGAAATTACAACAGACCCAGCAGAAATCCAGAGGATCATCAATACCTACTTCCAGAACCTATACGCCAATAAGATGGACAACACAGAAGAAATGGACAGATTCCTAGATACATATGAATTACCAAAGTTGAACGAAGAAGACCTAAAAATTCTAAACAACTCAATATCAACCAATGAAATTGAAAATGTAATTAAAAACTTATCAACTAAGAAAAGCCCAGGTCCTGATGGCTTCACTGCTGAATTCTACAAGACATTTAGAGAGGAACTACTGACACTATTGTTTAAACTCTTCAAAGAAATTGAAAGGGAAGCAATACTCCCAAATTCATTCCTGGAAGCAAGCATCACCTTGATCCAAAAAGCAGAGAAAGACCCAACTGAAAAAGAGAACTATAGGCCAATCTCACTAATGAACATAGATGCAAAAATCCTTAATAAGATACTGGCAAACAGAATGCAGAAGATCATCAAGAAGATCATACACCCTGACCAAGTGGGATTCATCCCAGGGATGCAGGGATGGTTCAACATAAGCAAATCACTCAATGTAATACACTATATCAATAGAGCCAAGGACAAAAACCATATGATTATCTCCATAGACACAGAAAAAGCATTTGACAAAATCCAACATGCATTTATGATAAAAACCCTTCAAAAAATTGGAATAGATGGTCTCTACCTCAAACTGATAAAAGCCATCTATAAAAAACCAGCAGCCTATATCATACTAATGGTCAAAAACTGAAATCCTTCACGCTAAAATCAGGAACAAGACAAGGATGTCCACTATCATCACTCTTGTTCAATATAGTTTTGGAAACATTAGCCATGGCAATTAGACAAGAGAAAGAAATAAAAGGAATAAAGATAGGAAATGAAGAAGTCAAATTGTCATTATTTGCAGATGACATGATACGGTGTACAGAAGACCCCAAGGACTCCACCAAAAGTCTTCTAGACTTAATAACCAAATTCAGTCAAGTAGCTGGTTACAAGGTCAACACACAAAAATCAATAGCTTTCCTCCACATGAATGACAGACTCACTGAGAGAGAAATAGGGCAAATAATTCCTTTCACAATAGCATCCGAAAAACTGAAATACCTAGGAATCAACCTAACGAAAGTCAACAAAACCTCTTCTCTGAAAACTATACCACTCTGAAAAGAGAGATTGAAGAGGATATCAGAAAATGGACAGACAGACATCCCCTGCTCCTGGGTAGGAAGGATTAATATAGTGAAAATGGCCATACTTCCAAAACTGCTATATAGATTCAATGCAATTCCAATTGAGATCCCAGCAGCATACTTCATGGACCTTGAGAAAACAATCAAAAAATTCATTTGGAACAAGAAGGGACCCAGAATAGCAAAAGCAATTCTAGGTAACAGAGACATGGCAGGGGGTATCACAATCCCCAACCTACAACTATATTACAAAGCTACTGTGATAAAAACATCATGGTACTGGCAAAGAAACAGACCTGAGGACCAGTGGAACAGATTAGAAGATGCAGAAACAACACCAGACACACTCAGCCATCTCATCTTCGACAAAGGAGCCAAATACCCTCACTGGAGGAAAGATAGCCTCTTTAATAAATGGTGCTGGAAAAATTGGGTTTCAACTTGCCAAAGATTAAAACTAGACCTGTATCTCTCACCATGCACTAAACTAAAATTGAAATAGATTAAAGATCTAAATATTAAAATAGAAACTCTGAACAAGTTGGAACAGAGGTTAGGTAGAACTCTTGAAGACATCGGTGTAGGAAAAGATTTTATGAACAAAACCTCAGTTGCCCTTGAACTAGCACAAACAATCAACAAGTGGGATCTCTTCTTATTAAAAAGCTTCTGCACAGCAAGAGAAACCACCAGCAGTGTGAACAGACAACCCACAATGTGGGGAAAAATCTTCACCTGCTTTTCCTCAGACAAAGGTCTACTATCTCAAATCTATAAAGAATTTTAAAAGATCAGACCTCCCAAATTTAAAGACCCAATTAGAAAATGGGCATCTGAAATGAACAGACATTTCTCAGACAAAGAAGTAGAAATAGCAAATAAATACATGAAAAAAATGTTCAACATCACTGGTCATTCGAGAGATGCAAATGAAAACAACACGGAGATTCCACCTCACTCCAGAAAGAATCGCTGCTATCATGAAATCAACCAATAACAAATGCTGGCGGGGTTGTGGGGAAAGAGGAACCTGCTCCACTGCTGGTGGGAGTATAGACTGTTGCAACCACTGTGGAAATCACTATGGAGATACCTCAAAGAACTTGGACTGGAAGTCCCATTTGACCCTGCTATTCCCCTGCTAGGAACCTTCCCCAAAGAATTAAAAGTATCATACCACAGTGATATATGTGCAACCATGTTCACAGCAGCACAGTTTATGATAGCTAAAACTTGGAAACAGCCCAAATGCCCATCAACTGGAGACTGGATAAAGAAAGTGTGTTTTTTTTATAAAATGGAGTACTACTCAGCCATAAAAAATGAGAAATTAGAGACATTTATAGCTAAGTGCATGCACATTGAGGCGATACTCTTCAGTGAAATAAATAGGACACACATGTATAAATACTGAATAGTTTCTCTGGTGTGAGAAACTGAAAGTGTAAATAAGGACTAAAATGTATAATAGGTAATGTGAAATAGGAAGAAAAGGGGCAAAGGGGAAGGAAGTGGGAGGGGTAAGGGAAAGGAAAGAAGGGAATGGAATTAATATGAGAAAATGGAAAAATAGGAACAAAATCTTTGTAAATAGGGAGGACTGGAGGGGTTGAAGGGAGGGCTGGGCAAGGGTGAAAAATAAGAACCAAGAGAGATTATGTAAAGGTGCAAATTTCCAATGATGAATGTCATTATATTGTATACCTAAAATGTACCAATGATTAGAATGATTAATCGATAATGCAAAATAGGAAGAAAGGGTCCAAAGGGTAGGGATAGTGGGAGGAGCAGGGGAAAGGAAAAAAGGGAAAGGAAAAATGCTGAGAAATGGAAAAAATGGAAATAAAGTCTTTGTAAATAGGGAAGGGTGGAGGGGGTGAAGGGAGGGCTAGGAATGGGGAAAAAATAAGAACCAAGATGCATCATGTAAACATACAAGTTCCCAATGAGAAATGTAATTGTGTTATATTCCTAAAATGTACCAATAAAAGAATTTACCAAAAAAAAAAAAAGAAAGAAAGAAATGGGAAGGGAACAAAGAATGTGGGAAGATAGGAATGCAAGAAGGGCAAGGGGAAGAAAAATATGGTATATGTATATGAACCAACTCCCCAAGATGCATGCAATTATTCAGACATATATTAATAAAAATAATAACAGCAAGAAAAATAATAACAATAAATAGAATTTCTGTCTCCTATAGTGAGGAACATTTCCAACTTTACTAGATAAAGTGGGACTGATTTATTTTACGTCATTACTTATGCATGGGTTAGTTTCCATTGCTGTTTCCTCAAGAATACTGTACTTGTCATTGTGAAGTTTTTAATTTTTTTCCAACCCAGCACTGTGAAATAGTATTTTGTTGGGATTTTCATTTCCATTCATGGTACCCAACAAGACTGAGCACATTTCCATAAGTGATTAGCTATTTGCATTGCCTCTCTAGTGAAATGATTATTCATAGCTCTGAATGCTTCTCTATTGGGTTGTTTGTCTTCTTTTCTTGATTTTAGAAGTTATATACATTCGGCAGAATATATATTCGACACTCTGGATCCTAATTATCTGTTGGATATCTATATAACATACATATATTTTATCTTGCTTGTGGCTTGTTCTGCACTGTATAATTCCATTTGGTAAACATATTTTTCAATGTATCGATTTAATCAATTTTAAAGTATACTGTTTACATTTGATTGATTGAAATAATCCAGGATAATCTCCCTATCTCCAGATCTTCTTAATTTAAACACATCTGCAAAGTCATTTTTAACATGGAAGGTAACCTATTCACAGGTTCTGCGGAATGGAGCATAGACATTTTTAGTGGAGTGGCAGGAGGTATGTCCTGCATACCACAGATAGTCCTTCGCTAAGAGATTGAAGGGGTGCTAGAGAGACAGGCTTGTCTTCTTGGTCAAATCCTCTGCCATCTCCCCCATCTCCAGGGTGGTACTTACATCACTTCGAGTTCAGGTTAGGAAGGGAGCAAGTCACACATCAAATGTCACAGAATCACACTGTGTCTACTGAGGTTTAGCAAATTTCATTTCAAAAAGTTTTCTTACATGCTATATGATCTTCAAGAAAATTTCCAGAGGTATTAAATAATGAGGTTTTTTAAAATCATTTTTTCCAAAACCAACAGCCAACATCATACTAAATGGTCAAAAACTAAAATCTTTCACACTAAAATCAAGCAAAAGACAAGGGTGTCCACTAGCACCACTCTTGTTCAATATAGTTCTGGAAACATTAGCCACAGCATTTAGACAAGAGAAAGAAATAAAAGGAATAAGGATAGGGAATGAAGAAGTTAAATTGTCACTATTTGCGGATGACATGATACTCTGTATGGAAGACCCCAAAAACTGCTCCAAGAGACTCCTAGACTTAATAACTAAATTCAGCAAAGTAGCTGGAAACAAGGTCAATACTCAAAAATCAATAGCTTTCCTCTACATGAATAACAGACTCACAGAGAGGAATTGGAGAAACAACTCTTTTTGCAAAGCACCTAAAGAAATGAAATATGTAGGAATCAATCTAATGAAGGAAGTAAAAGACCTCTACTTTGAAAACGACAGCACTTTGAAAAAAGAGATTGGAGAGGATATCAGGAAATGCAAAGACACCCCTTGTTCTTTGGTAGGAAGAACCAATATAGTGAAAATGGCCATACTTCTAAAACTGCTATATAGATTCAATGCAATCCCAATTGAAATTCCAACAGCATACTTCACAGAGCTAGAGAAAACAATCCAAAAATTCATTTGGAACCAGAAAAGACTAGAATATCAAAGCAATTCTAGGTAACAAAGGCAAGGGAGGGGGTTATCACAATCACCAACTTCAAACTATACTACAAAGCTACTGTGATAAAAAAAAAACAGCATGGTACTGACAAAGAAACAGACCTGAGGATCAGTGGAACAAATTAGAAGATGCAGAAACAACTCCAGACACACTCAGCCACCTCATCTTTGACAAAGGAGCCAAACAACCTCACTGGAGGAAAGACAGTCTCTTTATAATAAATGGTGCTGGAAAAACTGGGCTTCAACTTGCCAAAGATAAAAAAATTAGTCCCAGCTCTTTCACCATGCACTGAACTAAAATGAAAATGAATCAAAGATCTAAATATTAAAACAGAAACACTAAACCTGCTGAAAGATAGGTTAGGTAGAACTCTTCAAGACATTGATGCAGGAAAGGACTTTATGAACAAAACCTCCGTCACATGGAAACTAGCGCAAAGAATCAATAACTGGGATCTCATCTTATTAAAAAGCTTTTTTTTTTGTACCAGGGATCGAACTTGGGTCCTTGTGCTTGTGAGGCAGGTGGTGGAACTACTGAGCTAAATCCCCAGCCCTTATTAAAAAGCTTTTGCACAGCAAGAGAAACCACCAACAGAGTGAAGAGACAACCCACAGTGTGGGAAAAAAATTTTACCAGGTTTTTCACAAAGGACTACTATCTAGAATATATAAAGAACTAAAAAAAAATCAGATCCCCCCCAAATGTAAAGACCCAATCTAAAAATGGGCATCTGAAATGAACCGACATTTCTCAGATGAAGAAGTAGAAACAACAAATAAACATATGAAAAAATGTTCAACCTCACTGGTCATTCATGAGATCCAAATGAAAACAACGCTGAGATTTCATCTCACTCCAGAAAGAATGGCTGCTATCATGAAATCAACCAATAACAAATGCTGGCAGGGCTGTGTGGAGAAAGGAACCCTTCTCCACTGTTGGTGAAAGTGTAGACTGGTGCAACCACTGTGGAAATCAGTGTGGAGATTCCTCCAAAAACTAAAACTAGAGGTTCCATTTGACCCAGTTATTCCCCTTCTTGGTATCTTCCTGAAAGAATTAAAAACCATCATACCACAACGATGTATGTACATCCATGTTTATAGAGGCACAGTTTGTAATAGCTACATCTTGGAAACAGCCTGAATGCCCATCAATCAGTGATTGGATAAAGAAGATGTGGGGTTTTTTCTATAAAGTGGAGTACTACTCAATTATAAAGATAAACTAGAGAAATTTATAGCTAAATGGATGCACCTTGAGACCACACTCTTAAGTAAAATAAATAGGACACATATGTGTTAATACCAAATTGTTTGTCTGATGTGAGAAGCTGAAAGTGTAAATGAGGACCAAAATGTACAATAGATACTGTGAAATAGGAAGAAAAGGTTCAAATTGGAAGGGGAATGATGGGATGGTGGTTGGCAGGGAAGGAAAAGAAGGGAAAGAAAAAAAATGAGAAAAGAAGGAAAAACAGAAACAAAGTTTTTCATAAATAAGGAGGGGTGGAAGGGTTGAGGGAAGGGAAGGGAAATGGGAAAAAATAAGAACCAAGATATATCATGTACAAGTACAAATTCCCAATGATGGATGTAATCATACTGTATACCTAAAATGTACCAATAAACTTAATTAAAAATCATTTTTTCCAGTTTCACTGGAAAGAAACTTCTTATGGCTATAGCTTCAACCCTCAGTACTACCAAAAAAAAAAAAAAAAGAAGAGAAGAGAAAAAAAAGATATTCATTGTGTCTGCCCTTCTATTATCACTTTTTAGAAGTTCAATCCTGGTCTAATGTTTTGAGGATCAACTGGCTGTAGATTATAAGCTCTTTTCTTCTTGCCTAGCACATTCATGGCTTTGAGTTTGATTCTCAATACAACCATCAACAACAATAAAACAAAACATATTCCTCATGTCTTCTCTTCTACTATTAGTTTTCAGAAGTCCAAACCTGGTCTAATTTTTCATAGATCCTGTCTTTATAGGTTATGGGCTTTTTTCTTCCTAGGTGTTCTGCATTGTGCTACAGTGATTTTAGCTTTGTTTTCTTTATACTTACTCTGCTGGTGATTCATCAGACTTCCTAAATCTAATTGGTGCATTTTTTAGAATATGCAAAGTTCTTAGTATAGGTATATCTTCTCAATATTGCTTTCCCCAAATCTTTCTACTTTCTTCTTTTGTAACTCCAGTGAGACATTTGTTTGTTTTTCTTAGTGTATCACCAACTCAATTTTTCCCCTTCATCATTTCTTAATAATTCTTTTATATTTTTCATATTTTGACTCCTGTATGCACTATTTGGGGTAATTTTTTCAGATTTATTTTTATTTTTTTCCCATTAAGTTTATTGGTACATTTTAGGTATAAAATACAGTTACATTCATCATTGGGATCTTGTACCATTACATGAGTCTCTTGGTTCTTATTTTTTTCCCCATTACCCTGCCCTCCCTTCACCCCCTCCACCTTTCCCTATTTGCAAAGAATTGTTTCCATTTTTTCCTTTTCTCATATTTTTTCTTTTCCCTTTTTTCCTTTCCCCTACCCCTCCCACTTCCTCTGCTCCTTTAGATCTTTTCTTCCTATTACACAATATCAATTATACATTTTTTAAATTACAATATCAAGATCTAGGAGACATTACCACAGATTTTACAGAATTTAAAAGGATATAGAAAGCATATTTCAAAAATCTGTTTTGAAATAAATTTGACAACTTCTAAGAAGTACTTTGGAAGACAAATTAATGAAACTAACTCTGGAAGAAATACAAAATTTGAATAGCACCTATTAAAGAAAGTATATTCCTAGCTTGAAAACCTACCTATATGAAAACAGCTGGCTCATATACATTTTAACTGATAAATTATATCAAACAATTAAAGCAGAAAAAAGAAGGAACACTTCTCCCCTCATTTTAGGAACTCAACATTGTGCTAATCCTAAAACTGAATAAAGATAATAGAAGAAAAAGTATGAACATAGATAGAAATTTGTTTAACAAAACAAACTCTTAGAAGTCAGATCTGGCAGTATGTAGAAAGTGGTTTTGTTATAGGGATGGTAGTGGTGGTTCAGCATTGGAAGATCCACCCCCAAAAGTCATCATTTTAACAGAGGAAAGGAAAAAGCCATATGATCCTGTCACTAGTTGGAGAAAAAATATTGGACTAAATTCTACAGCTGTTTATGGTAAAAGCTACCAGGAGACTAGAAGTAGAACAGAACCTTCTCAACAGATCAAAGACATGTACTCCTTACTTCCAGCAAAAACACCTTATATGAATGGAGAAGATACAATGCTTTCTCCTTAAAGTGGGGAACAAGGGCAGATATGCTTACTCTTTATCTGTTCATTAAACTTTGAAACCTAGGCCCAACCAAAATAGTTTGGCAATAAAATGACACAAAACTGGATAGGATTGGCAAGGTAGAAGTAAAATCTTAATATGTAGATGAAATAATCATCTACAGAGAAAATACTAAGAAATCTCTAGGAACCCCTAGAAAAGACAAAAAACAGTGTTGTAAGACATTTAGTACCTAATTTTAAGACTTCTTCTAAAGCTACAGTAATCAAGGCAATGTTGGTGTAAGGAAAGACATATAGATCATTGGAATAAAACAGAGAATCTAGAAATAGAACCACACATACATGGTCCACTGAGTTTTGAAAGATTATTTAACATTAGTGTTTCATAGAATATAAACTCAATTCAAGAGCTGAGGAAGAGATAGTGTTTTCAGCAAATGGCACTAGAACACCTGGTATGTGTATATAAAAAATTAACCTCAACCCTTTATTTCCATACATGAAAATAACTTGAAGGGATCTATGAACCTAAATATGAAAGCCTAAAAGTATAAAACTTTAAGAAGAAATTATAAGGGAAAATATTTATGAATTTAGGGTAGGCAAGAACTACCTAGGATGCAAAAAACATGATGTATAAAAGAAAAAATTGATAAATGAGAGTCCATCAAAATTTAGAACTTTAAATGACATCATTAAAATGAAAAGTAGTCCTTAAACAGACCATATTTACAAGGCATATAACCTATGACTAGGATATATAAAGAATTCTTAGAGCTCATTAATAGACTACCCAACTAAAAAGTAGACACAAGAAGATGATAAATAGCCAGTATAGCACAAGGAAAGGTGTGCAACTCTAGAATCAGAAAAATACTAATCAGTACAATAACAAGATTGAATTATACACTCATTAGGGAGATGAAGTTAAAAGTTTTAAAAGCCTTGTCATGACTTTTCCTTTTTGTTGGATTCTCCCCCTTTGGGTTTAATTTGTCACATTCAGTGGATCCATTCTGCTGGGTTTCCTGGGGTTGTGATCTTCATTGTCTTTTCCTAGGGTATTGTCTAAAATGTTTTGGAGTGCCGGTTTGGTATTCATGAAGTTCCTGAGGTGCTCTTTATCATCAAAGTATCTTATTTCTTCATCAATTTAGAAAGATAGTTTTGCAGGGTACATCAATCTGGGTTGGAGGCTGTTTTCCTTTAGGGCTTGAAATACATCACTCCAAGCTCTTCTTGCCTTGAGGGTTTGCACTGAGAAGTCTGCTGTGATTCTGATGGGCTTTCCTTTGTATGTGATTTGTTTCTTTTCTCTCACTGTTTGTAGAATTTTGTTCTTCTGTTGGATTTCTGGAATCCTAACTATTATATGCCTATGTGTAGATTTTTTTATCAAGGCTATTTGGAGTCCTATATGCCTCACTTATCTGTATGTCAAGTTCTTTTTCCCTGCTTGGGAAGTTTTCTGCCATCACTTCTGTGAACAATTTTTTTATGTCATCTACACTCTCTGCTCTTTCTTCATTGACTCCAATCAGACTTATGTTATTCTTCTTTGGATCATCTAGCAGCTGCTGGATTGATTCCTCGTGGTTCCTCACTATTTTAAAACAATTTTTCTTTTCCTGGTCACTAATTGCAATCTTATCTTCTATATCTGAAATTCTATCCTCACATTAGTTCATTCTGCTGCACAGACTTTCGATGGAGTTTTTAATCTCCTGGGAATCTCTTTGCATCTGTTTTATGGATTCCATTTGTTTCCTATGTTGTGATTCCATCATGTTCCTCAGATCCTCTATTTTTTTATCTGTGTCCTCTCTAGATTTATTAATCATGTCTTGCACCATGAGCACAATCTCTGCTGTTATCTGAGAAATTATTTCTGATTTCATTTTTCCCAGATCCTCTTTTGTTGCTAGTTCAGAGAATCCAGGTTGTTGAGTATCAGAGTGTTCCATCTCATTTCCCTTTGGGATTGCTGTAGGTGATCCAGAAGTCTGTTTTTGAGGCTTGTTTATGTGTCTTCTCATTTCCATGGGGTGGTGGGGGGCAGTGCTTCTGGTGCCCATGTAGCTCAGCTTCTCTGCCCTAGGAGCATGGGATGGCAGTGGGGGAGCTTCCTTCCGGGTGCTGGGACCGGCTCACCTTCTCTGCCCTAGGAGCGCAGGATGGTGGTGGAGGAGCTTCCTTCCGGGTCTAATTTTTTCAGATTTAACTTCAAGTTAAATAATTAACTCTCTAACTAGAATATTTTTAACTTCTAAAACTATTTTCATTTCTATTACTGCACATCTCACTATCTAAACCTGCCTGGTCATATTTTCTTTTCATATTTTTAAGGCTAAGTTTTTATTCTGGGTCTGTGAGTCAGGCATCTTCAGTCTTTCTGAGACAATTTCTCATGTACAGTGGCTTGTTTTCTCATGTTTATTTAGATCTTATGTGATCTTTAAAACATTACCTATGAGTACATCTTACCATTGGTTTTCACGGCAGTCCACCAGAGAGGATTAGTGCTTACTCTTGCCAAATACTTGAGAGAACAAATTCAGAAACTACTTCTGACGTTTGCCTTCAGGTCCATGCAGGTGGGATGAATTTGAATCCAAGTTCATGTGAGGACTTTTTAGTAGACACCAACTCTTGGGGGAAACAATTTTTCTCTCTACCCAGAGCCAAAGCTGAGACACACCTCCTCCCTTGCAACCCTGATTGCATTATCTTTCTTTCCTCCACATTATTCCATTGAGGAAATATCCCCTCTTGGGGTATTAATGTTACATAAGAATCTCTATTCTTACTCCCACTCTGAGCATTCTCAAACCCTCTTCTATTGTCCTCATTTGTACAAGCGCAGCTATCAAAAATGAGCAAACACACAAAAAAACAAGCTGTTAGGTCATTGGAGAAGCTCCCATATTTAGCACTCCCTTATCTCTATGGATTTCTACTCTAACTTTGGAGTTAACATCTGAGGGGTTCCCTTCTTTTCTTGTAATATTAGCTATGTTGTTTTAAAATTGTCTACTTTATAGTTCTATTGAGCATTAGTTTTTTTCTTTCTTTCTTTCGAAAGATTTTCTTTTTACACTATCCAGTCTTTTATACTGCTAAAAATAGAAATCCCCATAATGGAATTTGCCCCTCTTTTCCTACCCAGAAAATCTTCCTCATCCTCAAATCCATCATGAGAAGTCATCTCTGCTGGGGGCATTCATTGTCCCACTGCTTTCAAAATTGAAATAAATTTATCTATCATCTGTGTTCTTACACACTCAGAACATGTCTCCAACAAAGATCTTCTGCATTTTTTATTATAGCTGTTTATCTGTTTCCTCCTACTATTCTACAAGATCTTGGCAGAGTGTTCTAATTACCATAGTGTTTGGTACAGTATTTAACAAAGTGCCTAACACAAAATAAACACTTAGATATTTGTTTGAGTTTGAATAAAAAAAAGAAATCAAACATCATTATCTGCCAAATGAAATCTAAACCTATTACAGTGTCACTTAGGTACCACCACATCCTAACTGCCACCTACTCTTCTGGCCTTAGCAATCAAGTAATGTGTTTTTAATTAACGTATATGTGAGTTAACTCACTATTTCATACCTTTATTCATTATCTAAGTCTTCTTTAGTGCCTATTAATGTAAAAAAACCATGCTAAATAACAAGATTATTTCCATGAACAAAAAATTGTGATCTTGGTCTTCATGGAGTAAATGAAGTATATGAACAAATGTTAACACATAACTTTGTCATTGAGTATTTAATTAAATTGTGTTAAGTATTATCAAGGAGAGAAAGAATCTCTATGAGATGCTCAACAAACTGTTGTGTATGGATGGGAAGAGTGTCTTAGCAAATGGAATAGCTACAGGAAGACTAAGATAAGAAAGCATGGGCATTCACCCACTCCTGCCTTCTGCAGTAACAGTACTGGAACAGTCACTGTTCCCTGCCTAGACTCAATTGTTCCCTCTACTTGATTTGTCCTTATCATTTACTTATCCCCACCATCTCTGCCTATGAAAATGTCAAGACTCTGCTTCTTTCCCTAAAGTTTCATCCATGGAGGTTCCCTTGATTTGGAATTTATTTTGTATCTTCTTCATAATATCCATCTCACAATTCAGTTGTCTCTGCTTTTGAGGTATGTGAAGGCAAGGAATCTATTTTGTTCAACTTGATAAGATTCTGCCATGTAGAATCTTGGCCACAGTTGACTTGTGTGGCAAAGTTATAACCAGATTGTGCCAGACAAAAAAACTGCAATGACGGCTGAGGAAAACTTTAAACTTGTTTACCAAGAGAAGAGTTTTGAAAAATCAGTAATGCCAAACCACAAGCTCACAGGGATTTGAACAAGTAGCCAAGATCTAAGACCTTTTCAAGCTTCCTTAGCTCTATCAACCCACACACTTGGCATGAAATAAAATGCCCAGGACTCCACAACTTGCTTTGGCCATATTGGATAATACAACCGTCCACATCTGTGAGCAGATTGTCAATGTAGTATGGTTAATTCTTTTACTGATCTTTTGGGAAGGAATGGATTTCAGGGAATACCTGCTCCAAAGCATGGTAGGTTACACAGGTGTTGGTAGAAGGACACTCAGGTGAGCTTAGAGCAAGAGTTATAAAGAAGGTCCACATACCATATTTCCTTTCTTTGTTTCTGAATATTTAAAATTTATAAGTTAAGCTCACATACTACTAAATGAAGTGTTTCTCATTCCCAATCTTAACAAATATAACTTGAGAACAACATGGAAGGCCAGGCTACAGTGCGAATTCTCTAGCATCTTGCAACATGGTGACTCTGGAGAGTCAGCCCCTGTCATTATCTAGGAACCCTCTCTCTTCTCTTCCTACTCTGGCTCCATCTTGTACCAAGAGTACAGTATCTGCACATACACACATGTGTAAATATCCCAGCCCACACATCCAAACTCCCTCATACCTCTCAAAACTTGACCCCCATTAGCCACTTCTCCCAGAGATGCAATACATCCCCAGGAACATAGACCTAAGGAATAGCTTTCTGCAGTCCCCTGAAGTGGGTTCAACACCATCTGAACAGGGAATTATCATAATTAGAATCATGACCCTGAAGGAGGATATAGATCTAGATAAGTCCCTTCCTTTAGTTCCATGGATCCTTCACCTTACAGAGAGTTACAGCTATAGAAAAACAAAAGTGGAGCCTTCTAAACCAAAAACCCTAGTCAGGAGCCCTTCTTATTTGAACTTAAGGGCAGCACCATGAGAAGAGACTGTGGTCTTTGTGTACAAATAGAGGTAATAAGAAGGAATGCACTTTTGAATACTTCAAGATAGTAAAGCCAACACTAACATATCTTAAAATATCTGAAGGTATTACAGACAGGGTAACTGTGTTGAACTGGTGCCTATGGGCTGGTGGACAAAAGTTCCTTCACTTCACTTAAAGATGGTTGATGATTTTATAATGCCCGTAGGATGAAATCCAAAATCATTAGAAATACTTTAAAATGTTAACAATCTTTGGCCAGGGATTTAGCTCAGTGGTGCCACACCTGCCTTGCAAGTGCAAGGTTCTGAATTCGATCCTGGTACCAAAAAACAAAACAAAACAAAAAGTTAGCAATCTTGTTAAAACTATCCTCTATAGTCTTATTTATTTCTTATTTTTATGATATTTATTTATATGTACTATATCATATATAATTATATATGATAATATATCTAATTATTTATATGTGATATATAATTATTTATATGTAATATATCATATATTTATATATGACAAAATCATATATATAAGGAGTAAAATATGATGCTTTAAGATGCACATATGTTGTAAAATGTTTTTTACAATGAAGCTAATTAGCATATATATCACTTCACATATGTATAGGAATATTTTAGCAATTCTTCCTTCCACTTAGAAGAATTCTAGAATAGCACAAGCCAAAATATGCCCTTAAACAAAAAAGAAAAATGTACCCAGTGCCTCGCTCCCAAAGACAGGTTAAAAGTTAAATGAGAGAGGAGGTGAACGTTCTAGGGCACTGTATCACTGCCCCCAGTGCCAAGGAGGTGGGCCCCATGGGTGCCAGCAGCACACATCTCCCCCTCACCCCCATTGAAATGAGAAGGCACATAAACAAGTCTCAAAACCAGACTTCCAGATCACCTAAAGCAACCCCAAAGGGAAATGAGATGGAACACTGATACTCAACCACCTGGACTCCCTGAACTAGCAACAAAAGAGGATCTGGAAAAAATGAAATCAGGAATAATTTCTCAGATAAAAGCAGAGATTGTGCCCATAGTGCAAGACATGATTAATAAATCTAGAGAGGACACAGATAAAAAAAATAGAGGAGCTGAAAAACATGACGGAATCCCAACATAGGAAACCAATGGAATCCATAAAACAGATGCAAAGAGATTTCCAGGAGATTAAAAACTCCACTGAAAATTTATGCAGCAGAATGAACCAATGCAAGGACAGAATTACAGATATAGAAGATAAGATTGCAATTAGTGACCAGCAAAAGAAAAATTGCTTTAAAATAGTGAGGGACCACAAGAAATCAATCCAGCAGCTGCTAGATGATGCAAAGAAGAATAACATAAGACTGATCAGAGTCAATGAAGAAACAGGAGAGAGTGCAGACAACATAAAAAAAAACTGTTCACAGGAGTGATGGTAGAAAACTTCCCAAGCAGGGGAAAATAACTTGACATACAGATAAGTGAGGCATATAGGACTCCAAATAGCCTTGATCAGAAAATATCTACACATAAACATATAATAGTTAAGATTCTAAAAACCCAACAGAAGAACAAAATTCTACAAGCAGTTAGAAAAAAGAAACAAATCACATACAAAGGAAAGCCCATCAGAAGCACAGCAGACTTCTCTACGCAAACCCTCAAGGCAAGAAGGCTTGGAGTGACGTATTTCAAGCCCTGAAAGAAAACAGCCTCCAAACCAGATTGATGTACCCTACAAAACTATCTTTCAAAATTGATGGAGAAATAAGATACTTGCATGACATAAAGCACCTTAGGAACTTCATGACTACCAAACCAGCACTCCAAAAAATTTTAGACAATATCCTAGGAAAGGACAATGAGGATCACAACCCCAGGAAACCCAGCAGAATGAATCCATTCTGATTGATTCGAGAACCTATACGCCAATAAGATGAACACACAGAAGAAATGGACAGATTCCTAGATACATATGAATTACCAAAGTTAAACGAAGAAGACCTAAAAATTCTAAACAACCCAATATCAATCAGTGAAAATGAAGATGTAATTTTAAAATTACCAACTAATAAAAGCCCAGGTCCTGATGGCTTCACTACTGAATTCTACAAGACATTTAGAGAGGAACTACTACTCCCACTACTGTTTAAACTCTTCAATGAAATTGAAAGGGAAGCAATAATCCAAATTCATTACTGAAAGCAAGCATCACCTTGATCCAAAAAGCAGAGAAAGACCCAACTGAAAAAGGGAACTATAGGCCAATCTCACTAATGAACATAGATGCAAAAATCCTCAATAAGATACTGGCAAACAGAATGCAGAAGATCATCAAGAAGATCATACACCCTGACCAAGTGAGATTCATCCCAGGGATGCAGGGATTGTTCAACATATGCAAATCAATCAATCTAATAGACTATATCAATAGAGTCAAGGACAAAAACCATGTGATCACCTCAATAGATGCAGAAAAAGCATTGGATAAATTCCAACATGTATTTATGATAAAAACCCTACAAAAAATTGGAATAGATGGTCTCTACCTCAAACTGATAGAAGCCGTCTATGAAAAACCAACAGCCAATATCATACTAAATGGTCAAAAACTGAAATCCTTCACACTAAAATCAGGAACAAGACAAGGATGTCCACTATCATCACTCTTGTTCAATATAGTTTTGGAAACATTAGCCATGGCAATTAGAGAAGAGAAAGAAATAAAAGGAATAAAGATAGGAAATGAAGAAGTCAAATTGTCATTATTTGCAGATGACATGATACTCTATATAAAGACCCCAAGAATTCCACCAAAAGTCCTCTAGACTTAATAACCAAATTCAGTAGAGTAGCTGGATGCAAGGTCAACACACAAAAATCAAAAGCTTTCCTCTACACAAAGAACAGACTCACTTCCTTTCACAATAACATCCAAAAAACTGAAATACCTAGGAATCAACCTAAGAAAAGAAATCAAAGACCTCTTCTCTGAAAACTATAGCACTCTGAAAAGAAAGATTGAAGAGGATATCAGAAAATGGAAAGCCATCTCTGCTCCTAGGTAGGAAGAATCAACATAGTGAAAATGACCATACTTCTAAAACTGCTATATAGATTCAATGCAATCCCAATCAAAAACCCAGCAGCATACTTTGTGGACCTTGAGAAAACAATCCACAAATTCATTTGGAACAAGAAGAGACCTAGAATAGCAAAAGCAATTCTAGGCAACAGAGACATGGCAGGGAGTATCACAACCCCCAACTTGAAACTATACTACAAAGCTACTGTGATAAAAACAGCATGGTACTGGCAAGGAAACAGACCTGAGGCCCAGTGGAACAGATTAGAAGTTGCAGAAACAACTCCAGACATACTCAGCCACCTCATCTTCAATGAAGGAGCCAAACACCCTCACTGGAGGAAAGATAGCCTCTTTAATAAATGGTGCTGGAAAAATTGGGTTTCAATTTGTCAAAGATTAAAACTATATATCTCTCACCATGCACTAAACTAATATTGAAATAGATTAAAGATCTAAATATTAAAATAGAAACACTAAACTGGCTGGAAGAGAGGTTAGGTAGAACTCTTGAAGACTTTGGGGTAGGAAAAGATTTTATGAACAAAACCTCAGTTGCCCTTGAACTATCACAAACAATCAACAAGTGGAATCTCTTCTTATTAAAAAGTTTCTGCACAGCAAGAGAAACCACCAACAGTGTGCAGAGACAACCTACAGTGTGGGAAAAAATTTTCACCTGCTGTTCCTCAGACAAAGATCTACTATCTAGAATCTATAAAGAACTTAAGAAAAGCAGACCTCTCAAATTTAACGACCCAATCCAAAAATGGGCATCTGAAATGAACAGACATTTCTCAGACAAAGAAGTAGAAATAGCAAATAAACATATGAAAAAATGTTCAACATCACTGGTCATTCATGAGATGCAAATGAAAACAACACTGAGATTCCACCTCACCTCAGAAAGAATGGCTGCTATCATGAAATCAACCAATAACAAATGCTGGCAGGTTTGTGGGGAAAGAAGAACCCTGCTCCACTGCTGGTGGGAGTGTAGACTGGTGCAAGCACTGTGGAAATCAGTATGGAGATACCTCAAAGAACTAGGACTGGAAGTCCCATTTGACCCAGCTATTTCCCTGCTGGTTATCTTCCCCAAAGAATTAAAAGAATCATACCACAGTGATATATGTGCACCCATGTTCATAGCAGCACAATTTGTAATAGCTAAAACTTAGAAGCAGCCCAATTAGTTGCCCATCAACTGGAGACTGGATAAAGAAAATGTGGGTTTTTCTATAAAATGGAGTACTACTCAGCCATAAAGAACATGAATTTGGAGACATTTATAGCTAAATGGATCCACATTGAGGTGATACTCTTAAGTGAAATAGATAGGACACACATGTAAATACCAAATAGTTTCTGTAGTGTGAGAAACTGAAAGTGTAAATAAGGACTAAAAGTATAATAGATAATGTGAAATAGGAAGAAAAGGGGCAAAGGGGAAGGGGAAGTGTGTGGGGGGGGGAGAAAGAAGGGAATGGAATTAATATGAGAAAATGAAAAAATGGAAACAAAGTCTTTGTAAATTGGGAGGGATGGAGGGGTTCAAGGGAGGGCAGGGGAAGGGGGAAAAATAAGAACCAAGAGAGATTATGTAAAGGTGCAAATTTCCAATGATGAATGTCATTATATTGTATACCTAAAATGTACCAATAACATTAATTTAAAAAAAAACAGTTAAGTGAACATCATTCTAGTTGATTTCTTGATCTCTATACCAAAATGAATTTTTAGAATGAAAAAATTGGCATTGTTTTGTAACCTGTGTTTTATTGAATGGAGTGTAAAGGATGCCTCTTCTCCTATTCACTTTGACACCATCATCTCTTTTTCCTTTTCTTTTTTCTTTTTTCTTTTTCTTTTCTTTTCTTTTTTTTTTTTTTTTTTTTTGGTACCGAGGATTGAACTTGGAACCTTGCATTTGCGAGGCAGGCAGCAGTACCACTGAGCTAAATCCCCAGCCCGACGTTATGGTCTCTTACTGATGTAATTAATAACTTTTTTCATCTCTACTATTACTCTTCCTTCCATCCTCCCCCTCTTCCCCTTTATTTCCTTCCTCTTATTTAGTCTCCTTTACTTTCACGTCATCTTTTTTAGATTTAATATATTCGGGGAAATATGCCACAGTCATCTTTCTGCTTTTGGCTTACTTAGCTTAACATAACGGTCTGTAGTTCCATCTACTTTCCTACAAATCACAATTTCGTTCTTCTTTATGGCTGAATAATACCCCATAGTGTATATTACCACATTTTATCTATCCATTCATCTGTTGATAGGCACCTAGGCTGGTTCCATATCTTGGCTATTTTGAATTCTGCCACAATAAATGTTGGAATACAGGTAATCCTTACGGTATATTGACTTCAATTCCTTTGGCTGTACCAAGGAGTGATACAGCTGGGTTAATATGATAATTCTATTTCTGCTTTTTTGAGGAAACTTCAAACTGACTTCTATAGGGACTATACTAATTTAAATTCCCACCAATAATATATAAGTGTTCCTTTTCTCCTGGATCCTTTTTTTTAATCCCTGAGGGTAATTCTAGCTGGCATTGATAAAGTGTAGTTTAAATTTTCATTTCCCTAATGGCTCAAGTTGTTGAACATTTTTTCACGTACTTATTGGCCATTTGGACTTTTTCTTTTGAAAGTGTTCAATTCATTGGACCATTTATTGATTGGGCTATTTGATTTTTTTTATGTTTCTTGTGTTCTTTATGTATTTTAGATATAAATCGTCTGTCAGAAGAATAGCTGACAAAGACTTTCTCCTGTTGTGTAGATTGTCTCTTCACCCTGTTGCTTGTTTCCTTTGCTGTGCAGAAACTTTTTAATTTGATGTAGTAATATTTGCTGATTCTTGCTATTATTTCCTGTGCTATTTGAGCCTCTTCAGGAAGCCTTTACCTGTACCTCTGGCTTCAAATGTTTCTCCTATTTTCTTCTTGTAGTTTCAAAGTTTCAGGTCTTAAACCTAGGTCTTCACTTCATTTTTAATTAATTTTTGTAGAGGATGAAAGATAGGGGTGTATTTTCAATCTTCTACCTATAGATATCCAATTTTCTTGGCACTATTTGTTAAAGAGGTTATCTTTTTTCCAAAGTATATTTTTGGCCACGTTGTCAAGAATCAGATGGCTATAGTTGTATGAGTTTCTTTCTCTGTCTTCTATTCTCTTCCATTGGTCTATGTGTATATTTTTTTGTGCCCATACTATGCTGATTCTGTTATTATGGCTTTATAGTATAATTTGAAATTGGATATTGTGATGCATCTGATCTTGCTCTTTTTGCTTAGGAGTGCTTGGCTATTCTGAGTCTTTTGTGCTTCCATACAAACTTTAGGATTGGTTTGCTAGTTCTGTGAAGAATGTCATTGACATTTTGAGGGGAGATTACATTATATCTGTAGAGTGCTTTTGGTAATATGGTCATTGAAACAATATTATTTCTGCTGATCCATGAACATGGGAGTCTCTCCATCTTCTAGTGTTTCCTTTAATTTCTTTCTTCAGTTTTCTATAATTTTTGTTGTAGAGGTCTTTCATCTGCTTGGTTCAGTTGATTCCCTAGGTATTTCGTTTATTTATTTTTGAAGCCATTGGGAATGGAGTTGTTTTCCTGATTTCTTTCTCAGCTAGTTCATTATTGGTGTACAAAAAGCTATTGATTAAAACTCAACATCAACATTTTTTAAACATTGATTTTGTAGCCTCTCCTCTGTAATCTTATGTAATGGAACCCACAATGTTATCTATCCCTTATTGGCCAAAATGAATTATTTGCAAAATTTTTATATAATTATCCATGAAATTTCTAATGATAAAATCCAGAGGTCTTTCTGAGCATATCAAAAATCAAAAAATGACAAGTTCTTTGATCCAGAAATTCCATTTTTATAAATTTATCATAAGGAAATAATTAAGAATATGAGTAAAGATTTTGCTGCCAGGAAGTTCATTACAATGTTGTTTAAAATACCTCTATTGACATGGGGAAGAAAGAGCCTTTTGGACACACTGTTTCTTTTTCTTGCAATATAACTCCCTGTCTGGAGAATGTTATCCCGATAAGAAAACTTAGTCAAACACAGTACAATTAATCATTCCGATTTCTGTGTTCCCATAATGCTTTGTTGAAATCTCCATTTTTGTATTCATCATGGAAGTAACTGTGTGATTGTCATTTTTCTCCCCTGGATTTGAGCTCCTCTGGGAGTAGGTCTCATGCATTCTTATTGCAACCTGATGGTCTTTCTTCTTGTTTCACAAAGAGAACAGAAGCATTTGGAAGCACGAGTGTTCCCATCACCTACGATCACTTGCAACTGAACCCACATTATTGACCTTTCTTCTTGATCCAGTTGATGCATTCTATGTTTTTATAGAAGGCTAAGCACTCTTTTTGTACATTAATTTCCATCCACACCACTGAAGGACTTCATTTAGCAATTCTTGATTCTGTCTTCCACATTACCAAATTTGCTCTCATTATTGGACATTACCTTCAGTTTTAAACATATTGTTTATTTTCTCTTTTAAAAGAAAATCTCCTTCCTGTACCTACATCCCTCTGCAGTCACTACCACACGCTCTTCTTTACAACAGAATCTATGCTGCTTCTAATTCTTTCTTCCTGTTCTCTTTCTAAGGCTTTTTGACAATATAATTGAAAATCTATTTCTGGGCTTTCTGTTTTGCTTCATTGGTCTGTTTGTAGATTCTTGTTATAACTTGAATTGTATTCCCCCAAAGAAGATATGTGACATCCAATCCTTAATCCCCCACACCTCAAAATGCAATCTTATATGGAAGTAGGGTCATTGCTGATATAATTAATTAAGATGAAGTCATACTGGAATAGGGTGGTCCCCTAATCTAAAACAACTGGTATCTCTATAAAAATGTGGCATGTGGGAACAGAGACAGACAAGAAAATAGCCATGTGATGACAAAGGCAGGGATTAGAGTACTACATCCACAAGCCAAAGAACCAAAAGGTGCTGAGAGCCACCAGAAGCATCTTGGAAGAGACAAGGACAAATTTCCTTTTTAGACTCATTAGAGTTAACATGGCCCTGATGACATCTTGATTTCAGACTTCCAGCCTCCAGAACTGCAAGACAATAAGTTTCTGTTGTTTTAAACCAACCATTTTGCCATATTTTGTTATATAACCCCAAGAAACAAATATAATCCTTATATGTACATACACCAGTTTTAATTACTGTAATTTTACAGTAAGTTTTCAGCTTTGTGTAAGTTGATCTGCAAGTCTGATCTTTTCCATAATTGGTTTGAATATTCCACATTATTTGCATTTTCATACATTTAAAATTACCATGTCAATTTATTTTTTAAAAAGCCTATTGAGATCATGACTAGGTTTACTAGGTTTACTTTGAAACTATAGATTAATTTGGGAAGGACTAAATCTTAATAACATTGAGTTGTCCAAAGGAAAAAAAGCTGGACATGGTGGTGCATACCTGTAATCCCAGCAGTTTGGAGGCTAAAACAGAAGAATCGCCGTGAAGTTGAGACCAGCCTGGGTTACAAAGTGAATTCAAGGCCAACCCGAAACCCTGGGTTAAAAAACCAAATGAAAGGGCTGAGGATTTAGGTCAATGATTCCGTCGCCTGCCCCACAAGCACAAGGACCCAAGTTCGATCCCTGGTACCAAAAAAAACAAAAAGAAACAAAAGAAACAAAACAAAAAAAACAGCAACAATGTATTTTATATATATATATATATATATAAACAAATATATTCATATTTGTCTGATCTTTAAATATGGTATATTCCTCTACTTCTTTCTTTTCAGCAGTGTATGGAGTTTTCAGGTCTTGCATATTTTTTGATAAATTTAATTGTAAGAATATTATGTCTATTACTGTTCTTGTCAATGAAATTATTTTTAAATTATATTTTTGATTAGTTTCTCTTAATACACTGTATGAAATACAAGTGATTTTGTATATTAACCTGGCATCTTGTGACTTTGCAAAATTGACCTATTAGTTATAATGGTCATTTCACAGCTTTCACCTGAGTCTCCTTTAAAATAGTGAATTGGAAACCTTTTACCGGTGGCCCCCAACACTGACAAACCTGGGAAGCTTTTCAAAATAAGGTGCACAAGACTTCTACTTTGACCATGGAGAATTTACTATCTCAGTGTAAATAACTAGAAAACTGTACAAAATATATCAAACCATCAGATTTAGACTTTTGACAACAGGGAATGTGCTAGTACTGTGCTGCCTAAGAGAAGGGAAACCAAAGAGATAATTTCTATGAATGCGTTGTCTTTCTTTCTCATGAGACAACAGCAGAGAGAGGGAACCTTAATAACGCAATGGTCTTGACATGTTCTTGATATTGGAAGCTGGAAGTCATGGGGAAGAGTTCCAAAGAGAAAAGAGCTGTGACCTTTTATTCAAACTAAGTTGCTTTTAAACACAGTACAGTATCTTATTACTTTCTTATCCATTCTGAAAATCTCTGATTTTCTTGTTTGTTTTTTTGGTACCGGGGATCGAACTCCGGACCTTGCACTTGCTAGGCAGGCGTCAGAACCACTGAGCTAAATCCCTGGCCCAGAAAAATCTCTGATTTTTAAATGGAGTGTTTAGACCATTTACATTTAATAGAATCTTCAATGTGGTTATATTTAAAATTACCATCTTGTGCTCATGTGTGTTTATTATTTTTTCCCCATCCTGCCTTCTTTTGAGTCAGTTGAACATATTTTTTAAATTTAATTTTATCTCTAGTATTGTCAATTCATCAAAAATAAAAATTTAAATTTGGTGTATATGTTTGTACACCTGACTCAGCTACTTATCTATATAGTTTCGAATATAGGACAATAAGCCTGTATTTGAAATTTTAAAAGAAAAAAAGAAATAGATAAATCCATAAATATAGCTGAGAACACTGGAATTACTTGCACAATAACTGATAGCAGAAGCAGATATGTCAGTAAAGATACAGAAGACTTGAAAAATACTATGAACCAAGCCTGACTTCATTGAAATTTATAGATAAATCTACACACAACAATGGAATACACATTTTTCTTCCATTGTTCATGAGACAGTCACTGAGACAGATCATATTGTGGGACAAAAATTTGTCTCAAATTCAAAACCATTATATCATATAAAGTTGTTCTTTGAACAAAATGGAATTAAATTAGAAATCAGTAACAAAGATATCTGCATAATGCTTAGTTTGGAAACTAATATTTGAAAATAACAATCTAAAGATCAAATCAGCAATCATAAAGGAAATCAGAAAATATTTTAAATAAAAATAAAACAGACTTTTAAAACAGTGAAAATAGTACGTAGAATTTGTATTATTAAATTCTAACATGTGAAGGAAAAATGTCCAAGGTAATTTAATTAAACTTCAACCTTAGGAAGCTAGAGAAATAAGAGCAACTTAAACTAGAGGAAAAAGAAGGAAACAATGAAGGGAAGACAGAAATCAACAAGTTGGAAAAAGGACAAACAATAAAAAAAAAATCAAGCCAAAAGCTAGTTCTTTGAAAAGATCAAAAAAGTTTATAAATCTAGACTGATCAGGAAAAAAAGAGAAAAGGTACAGATTATCCACTTTGGAAATGCAAAATGAACTACTACCACAATTTCTATGGAATTAAAATTATGACAAGGAAATATAATAAGCAACTTAACCAACACATTTTAAAACTTAGATAAAAGTATGTATTTCTCAGGAAAAGCATAAATTTAAAAAAATGCCTCAAGAAGAAATCTTTACATCCTCATAGTCCTTTATTGGTTAAAGAAATGAAATTCATAATTAAAACATTCCCACAAAGAAAATATCAGACCTAGATGGCTTGATTGGTGAATTTTAAAATTTAAGAAATAAATTATATCAATTGTAAACACTTGTTCCAAAAAAAGATGAGGAGAATATTTTCTAACTTCTTTTGTTAGATCAGCAATATGTTGATTTCAAAAGCAGAGACATTACAAATAAAAAGCAAAACAATAGATAAATGTAACTCATCAATGTAGATGCAAGAATTCTCAATGAATTCTAATTGCTAATTAAATTCAGCATTATTGAAAAAACAGTACATCGTGACTATGCATGATTTGTCCCCCAAAATAATATTGCAGAAAATCTATTAACATAGAAAATATTTCTACAATAAAACTAAGGGGGGTATCAGGCCACAAAAATGCATCATGGTATAATCTCTTTGAAGAGAAAATTTATAAATATCTAAGAGTAGAAAATGGTCTCAGTAACTTCCTTAGATGTGATACAACAAACTGATCCAAATCCATAACAATTCATTTTAAATGTAAAAATAAACAGTGAAAAAGATATAGTTAAGCTCAAAAACAAGATGTAGCAGGAACAGAAGAAATGTGAAGTCATGAGTGTGTTTGAAGTCAAAGATACACTGATCTCTGGGACCTGAAGCCAGAGCAACTGCTAAGAGTCCAGCCCTGTGGAGTAAGGCAAGTAACAAAGTTCCATTAGGCTTCCTCATCAACTAAGCTGCGAGTGTGCATCTGTGTGTGTGTATAGCATGTATTCCTCTAATAACAACAATGAAAGTTAACACAATTGGAGAGATTCGCTTCTCTTCATCAGGCATTGAGAATGCTTGGTGGAAAAGTGATTTTTCTGGACCATGCAGATAACAATCGAAGAAAGATTTTGGCAGGTGTGGACTTGATCTCACCCATGGTAGTTTCCAGGGTTTGGATGGGAACCAATTTCTCCATATTTCACCACCCCGGGAGAAGTGAGAGGTGCTGCTCCTGGGGGGACCTCCACAGTGCATCTACCTGAGAGTCCCCACCCAGCCAGCCAATTGTTTCTGAAAGGAATGAGATCAGCAGCTTTTCGCGAAACCGTGAGTCATCGCTATCAGTGAGGATTTCCAAGAGCCTGAGGAGTGCCTGGAAGGGCCGGCTTCACCAGATGCACTGGCCTCTCCAACCCTACCTCTAACACAGCCCATTGCCAAAGGTTGCAAGGTCACCAACAGTCAGAAATCCTCGGGTTTCAGACGTGCAGCTAATGGAGTCCCATTTAAAATTTCAGTTGGATCATTATTTAGGAACTTAATCATCTAAGATGTATGCTAGCTCACAAATGATCAAAACAACATGAATTTGAAGATGTATTAGAAGATCCACACTAAAAACACGGTGTTAGTCCAGAAACAAACAAATAAGCCAGTGTAAGAGAAGTAAGTCAGGGTCAGACAGAAATAATAAACATTTGTTTAATACATACCAGGGGGAAACTCGAGGACTGGCCTGACTACTATCTATTTTAATAAACAAGGGTAGATTCCAGACGGATTAAAGACCTAAATATAAGCGGTAAAACTATGAAATATACAGAAAAAAATGTAGAATATTGTGTGACCTCAGATTTGGTGGAGGGGTCAGTTAATACAACTATTATAGCACAAACTCTAGGACAAAAAACAAAAAATCATTAAAGATGTGGATAAAATAAAATTAAGGATTTTGTTCATTGAAACCACAATGGAAAAAGGTAATGGGTGAATGACAGCCCTTAAAATGAAGGTGAGAGAGTACCTCAGGCAAAGAGACTTGCAGTCTCTAAAACCAATATCTAAACTATTCAGACAGTTGCTTCCATAGAAAAAAAAAACAGGAGGTATGAAGAGATGATTTACAGAAAAGGAAATAGAAAATATTACTATCTGAAAGACATTCAAAATTATTAATAATCAGGAAAAAGCTACTTTTATTTTTCAGTGCTGGGGATCAAACTCGGGGCCTTGCATGTGCTAAATGAATGCTGTGCCACTAAGCTACACCCCTAGCCATAAATTTTAAATTTAGTTTTTGAAATGACTCATAAAATTATATATATTTATGGTGTATGACAAGATGTTTTAAAATATGTATACATCATGGAACGGCTAAATTGAGCTAACTAATGTGCATTTCCGCACATACTTCTTTGGTGTATGGTAGAAACACTTAAAACTGACTTAGCAATTTTCAAGTATATATTGTTATTAACCAGGATCATCATGTTGTAGAGAAAAGCAATATAAAACAAGAAGACATCACTTCCTACTACCTGGACTGGCAGTAATCTCAAAGCCAGGCAATGGAAGTGTTAGTGAGAAGGAGTCAGGAGAACCTTTATGCATGCTGAGTAAGAGTTTAGACCCAGAGGTTCCACTCATAGGTTAAATCCCAAATGCATTTGTACCTATGTCGCGAGCAGGTACCGTGGGTAAAGAGGACTCGGACTTGGATGGCAATACACTTATCTTATATTATCCTAATTCATTTCAATACAATTACCACACAATATTAAGTCTGCCGGTTACCACGTCCCTATACCTGTACTGCGCAAGTCCTTGTTTCCTCCCGCAGGTTCAGAGGGTCCGATCCGTAGACGAAGGGCGTCGAGTTGGCGCTAGGCTATCCGCCTCTCCGCTTGCCTCGTCCTCTGGTCTCGTCTGGTCGGCGGCGATGCTCCTCCCAGCGGGATCAGGTGTGCAGATGTCTCTGTCGGTAGTCAGATCATCAGATTGACTGGTCGACTGGTCGGTGGGACGGATCGTCGACTTGCTTGGGGTCTTCAGCTCCTTTTATACTATTCTAGCTGGGCGTTCATGGTATTGGTTCAGACTTATCACACTGTCCAGCTTGGGGCATACTCTGCCCAATTCGGGGTATGCCCTGTCCAGTTCCGGGGTACGCCCCGTCCAGTTCAGGCTACACCTTATCAGTTCCATACCACTTAATGTTCTACTTTCATTACTTTCATATCTTATGGTTACACATCACTGTTATGATTGTATTATACTTAGGTTACAGCACTCTTAAAGTCACAGCACACTTTAGGGTTACAGCACACTTAGGGTTATACAATTCCATCTTATTCCAAGATGTTCTCCACAACCTATCTCCATAGAAGACCATATACAGGAAGGTTCCCCATGGTGTTGGGGCTGTAGAGCGTGGGAGAATATTCATCGGTGGGAGATGGCAGCTACTTTGTGGGAGACACTTACCTTGGAGCATTATGTAGCCATGAGAAGCAATGGATTCCATGTAAAATACTAATATGAAGAGAACTTCAAGAACATTATACTTAATGGAAAAAGGAAAAAATAAGATTTCCATATAAATGAAATAAAGCACAAAAACATATATTCAAAGACACATATTTTTAAAAGACCTAAATGTCAACCACGACAACAAACACATTAAATAGAATAGAATAATTGCCCATGAGAGGAAGTATGGAAATGGGAGTGGATATGAAAGTAAAAGACAATAAATAAATAAGTAAAATAAAAGGGAGCTCCTTGAAGTCTAAAAATAATTATGTTCCACAAGCTACAGAAAGTGATTAGCTGTGCAGTCAAGGCTATTCTTGCCCTCTAAGGATCCACTGTTTTCTTGAGAAATATTGGAAGGCCCAGAGAAATTTTACTTGTAGTAAAAATTGGGCATGATGGTGAATTCAGAGGCTAAGGCAAGAAAATTGCAAGTTTAAGGCAAGACCGGACAACTTAGTGAGACCCTGTCTCAAAAAAATAAAAAGGGACAGGGGTACAGGAGAGTAGCTCAGTGGGATGGTTCTGAGTGTAATCCTCAGTACTGCAATATATTAATAAATAAGTAAATAAACAGGAGGAAATACATAAGTTATATGCAAATACTGTGCCATTTTATAAAGGGACTTGAGCATCCCTGGATTTTGATGTGTGAGTGGATTGTGGAACCAGCCTTCTGTGGATACCAAGGGACGACTGTGAACCACAATATTAGCACATGTAACATATATTTAGGGGGAAATACAGATTTTTTTTCTCTTGTACATTCTTTGTTCTGGCTTCCTAACTTCTCTTAATAGGAAAAATATCTTGATTGTTTTTTATGATTTCCTCCTTAGTGCTTCTTTTATACTTAGTGTCACCCCTGAATAAGTAACCACATGCACCTACTGTAGCACCCTCAAAGCCTGGGAAATGTGCTCTTGACCCATTCATCCCATCATTTCTAGTGCCAGCCCAAGGGGGAAAGCAGCTCTTTCAGAGTGAGTCCTGCCTGAGACTGAGAGTCCTGATTGCTATAGCCCAACTCTTCCCTTCCAGTCACTCCAGGATACTTATATGCTAATAGTGATCAAAACTTTAAAGACAAAAGAAATCCAGGGTGGATTTTTTGGTGGCCAATATTTGAGACAGAAGCGTTTCCGTCTCTACTATTTGGTTTTCCCTTACTAAAATATTGTAAGACACATGGAAGAGTCTCATGTCTTAAATCCATGACAAAATTCAAAGTGTTCCTACCTAAACATGAAATTGAATATCCTGCTGCTTGTGCTGGTCAAGAAACATGTACTACTCTTGACTTTTACCTCTAAGGTCCCTGACTCATCCTTTTTTATACTTCACATACCTACTTCTCAGCAGATTCTAAATTAATTGATTGTCCAAGGATCAATGTCTCCTAGCAAAAAGGAGATGTCTTTCTTTCCCAGCAAAGCCATGAATTCCCCTTACTCTTGGACTTCATTCCTTGCTTTCTTAATCTACCCTAATAGGAGGGTACAGCACAGGTGGCTGACAATAAGGTAATTTTCCCAGGTGTTTCCTAAGAGCCAGATTCCAGAGACAGGTACAGTGGCCAGCACCATGCCATACCCATGCTTCAAAAGCCACTAGGAATGAGTGGTGGGTGAATCATGTGATGCATCACTGTGTTGATTTACAGAGAACAGAGACGGAAGCTACCTTTGTGTTTAAGTCTGAAGATTCAAAGAAGCCATGTAAGAAACTAACCATAGGCTCAGATTACTCCAAATTACCACAGAAGCTAGAGTGCTAGGTTGCCTTCAGATGGAAGTAGTATAGTCTTGGAACTCCACTGAAAGACAACAGGCAGGCACCTGTCCCTAGTGTGTGGGCAGTTAGCAAAGAGATGTTTACCTATGCAAAGGCCAAATGAAAGAAGAGACTGTGTTCTTCCAAACACTCAGAGGGAGAGATGGGAGGTAGTGCTAGGATAGCCTTTGGAAGTATTGGTTGTCATGGTGGAAAGAACATAGAACTTTGTTTCAGAAAAGCTTCACTCAAGTTCTTCTTTGTCACCTAATGGCAATTAGATATTGGGTGAGTATCTTAATGTCCCTGAACCTTGGTTTTCATCATCTGTAAATGGTGGCAACAATTACAAGGTGTCAAAATGAACAAGTCAGACAATTTGCATGGCTCTCTTGGCATGTAGCAGGTGCTCAATAAACACTTTGTTTCTTGTCTGTTCTCCTTCTCCTTTTTTCAGGTATGGAAATTTAGGCTTAGAAAAGCATTCTGATTCCCAGAGTTCTCCCCACCAATGGCATCTGACAGGCATTCCTGTTTGAAAATGGAAGATCTAACACATTTTCTGAAAACTCTTTTTACCTTCTCATCTACCAATGCCTTCTGAGGGGAGGGTGGAAGGAGCAGGGAATGGACCTTGGAGGGAGCACAATTCTTCAGGCCAAGAGAGAAGAAAACTCAACAGCTCCCCAAGGAACCCTTAGCTCTGGGGAGAGGTGCCAGACTCCAAGCCACAGAACCAGGTGAAGATAGCAGGTGGGAGGGGCCAGGCAGCGCCATCATGCATGGGCACTCACTGCAGTCATCCATCACAGCTGACCCAACACCATGTCATTGTAACAGCAATAATAGTGACAACTCTACTTACTGATTGGTTCTTATGTATGCAGCAGTCATAGGTCAAATACGCCCACCTCATGAGGTTGATGTCCAGTTGAATTGAGGCAATGTTTCTGCAACCTCAGCAGAGCACCTATTATGTAGTAAGTGCTCTGCAAATGGTAGCTTCCAGTGCTTTCTATATGTGGTCTCCTTCCATCTTTGTAATAGCTTTATGCAATGGTAATTACTATGATCCCAACTCTATCATTGAAGATGCTAAGGCTCAAAGGGAATGGAAGAAATTGCCAAAAAAATCTAGAGAGCAGTCAAAATTAGAGCCTAATCTAAATATGTCAAAGCTCTATACATTAGGATATACTGGCTCAAAGGTCTGCTAGTAAAATTGTGACATGCTGAATAGTCTCAGGTTGGTGTTGTCCATGTTTCCTCTTTCCCTCTCCATCTTACAGGGAGCCCCAGTCCCGAAACTGAACCGGGATGGAGGGAAGTGGATGCTATATTTTACCGAATCTGGTTCCACACTCACTGTCCACTGCCAGAAGCCAAAGACTGAACACAGTAGGCTCAGAAAGGAAGGAACTGGAGCAGGATTTTATAGTAGAGACCTTGGAGGTTACCCAGTTGTCAAGGTCAGTGGGCTCCTTTGTTTGTCCCAATTTGATTAGGTTTCATTTTGCTTTGGAATACTTTGTTTAAAAGAAATTTTATGAGAAAGCCCCAAATGTAAAGCCAATAAAAGTGGAACCACTGTGTTGATAATGAGTGAGCAACCCAGATCCCTGATATATGTATCACCTCCTAACTCAAGAAAGGTGGCCACATACCTGGAGACTAAAGGACTATGTTGCAAGCACATGGATGGAGACACTAAAGGTGGTGGAAAGTTCAGGGGGCTGGGAAGTCAGACCAAGATTCAATCTAATCTCATCTCTGCCCTTTATGATGTGTATAATTTGGGGAAGAAAAATGGTCTTTCTGAGAAATGGGGCTCTAGTTCAAACTTGAGATAGAAAAAAAAATCAATATAGATGAAAATATCTTCATGTAGTAGGTGACAAACAGAAGAAGGTAAAAAAAACAGTTATTAAATAATTAACCTTGATTTTTGTTTTGATTTTTTTTTAGTTTATTTTGTTGCATTTTTGTGGTTTGTTCTTGTTTGTGGGAAGAGGAAGAGACTTTAAACTAGATGAGAAATATACCTTAAAATAAGCATATAATCACAGAAAGTGGAAAATGCATATCATTGGCTCCATTTGGTATTTACTATATGCACAGAACTGTATGATACTCAGATGGAACAAGCTATATAGCCTAGTACCTACCTGGAATACAATGTACATAACAGTCAGAGAGAGGGAGAGAGCAGGAGAGGGAGAGTAGAGCTTTATTATCTTCTATAAATTAATGTTAGAAATTACATATGGTTATTTTGCCATATCATGTTGGTGCCATAGACCAAACCTAGCACATTTCAGAAGCAGACAAGAGGATGTGAATACCAGAAGTATGAGCCACTGAGAGGTGGTCTTAGAAGCTGAAGATTACAAACTGATACAATCCCCACTCCTTTTCTCTTTTTACCCTAAAACAGTGAACCAGACAGTAGTCCTTCCAATTTAGACATTTTAGAATTCTAACACTTCATTTAGCTGAACAAATATTTTCTATTGTTCATTGAACAAAACCACAAAGGTAAATATTTTAGATTAAATCTAATAAGAGTGGAATTAATTTTTTTATTTGTTGAGTGCTCACTATGTGTCAAGCAATGTATAAATTTTCATAGATTATCACTGAAATCTAAAATATTTGAGGGCAAGGAGTTTTGTTTGTTGGTTCATTATGACAGTCCCAGTCTGTAAAAGTAGACACTGGGACTGTGATAACAAAGGCTCTTCATAGTTAAATCTTCAAAATAGCCTTGCAAAATAAGTGTTATGGATCACAAGACTTCATTGGCTTCCCAAACTCATAAAGATAGTAGGTGGTAGAGCCGGGCTACCAATGCAGATCTCTGTAGTTCCAAAGCTTATATTCTTATCCATTACACCCTACCATCTCCTTCATTCTCCTGAGCATCCAGAATAATGAGAAAGATGAAAAGTAAAAGAAGCTGAAGTTACAAAAATTCAGAATATCATAAATGCTTTATAATAAGCTATTTCCAGTTTGAAAGACTGAATTTCTGTCACTTGTAATCAAGGGAATACAGTAACTAAGGATGAGTACTAATAGCTTAGAAAGAAAAGACTGTCATATATCCCTAAATACACACAGTACATGCATAAACACATACACATACACACACACATATACACACACAAACGCACTCAGAATGTTTACTGTGCATGAAAACTTATGGGAACAAATAAAACTTTAAAGTACAAGAGTTTCAAAACTTCCCCAATTCTCGGCCAGCAAGTGATTATTTTGATTTTGGTCAATCAATTTCTTCTCAGACCACACATTTGAAGAGGAGTTTTTCCTGTGCCATAAAAGTCCGACTATCGGAATCAGAATCAGAAAAGGAAGGGAAGGAGGAGAGATAAAAAAAAGTGCAAGTTAAGGTTGTTGGAATAAATTTTATGAGGGAGGAAGATAAGGTTGTAACAGGTAGAAAAAGAGCAGCTGATGTGAAAGAAGTGGATAGGAAAAGACAACAGAGTTTAAAGAATTGCTGTCAGCATTTACTCTTGTCAGGTATTAAAAACTTGAGTTACTTTGAAGTCACGTTTTGGGGTCTGGACGGTATTCTTCTACCAGCAGTGTTCTGAAGCAAGGCCACATGGAATGTGGTTTGGAGAATTATACATAAGATTTCTCTTTAAGAAGAATTTCACAGAAGACAGGGAAAATACTTCAGAGAAGACAAGGCAAACACAAGAGATACTGTTGATGTTAGGGAAGGTGAGAGCATCCTGCCAACAGCTAATGCTTAATATTCTCTATGCCAGAGAATAATACCAAATGTCAAATTATCATGGTCTCAGGGTACTTGAAAAGCAATGCGTTTTGGCTTATTAACAATCTGGAGATCCTCTGAGCTTTATATGACTCCCACATGAGAAACTGAAAGATGCAAATCAATAGAAAGACACCCCATGTCCATGGATTGGAAGAATTAATATTATTAAAATGTCATACTACCTTTTGGGGGTGGAGCTCCCAATGCTGAACCAACACTGCCATCCCTATAACAAAACCACTTTCTACATACTGCCAGATCTGACTTCTAATAGTTTGTTTTGTTAAACAAATTTCTATCTATGTTCATACTTTTTTCTTCTATTATCTTTATCCAGTTTTAGGATTAGCACAATGTTGAGTTCCTAAAATGAGGGGAGAAGTGTTCCTTCTTTTTTCTGCTTTAATTGTTTGATATAATTTATCAGTTAAAATGTATATGAGCCTGCTGTTGTCATATAGGTAGGTTTTCAAGCTAGGAATATACTTTCTTTAATAGGTGCTATTCAAATTTTATATTTCCTCTAGAGTTAGCTTCATTAATTTGTCTTCCAAGGTACTTCTTAGAAGTTGTCAAATTTATTTCCAAACAGATTTTTGAAATATGCTTTCTATATCCTTTTAAATTCTGTAAAATCTGTGGTAATGTCTCCTAGATCTTGATATTGTAATTTTAAAAATGTGTAATTGATATTCTGTAACAGGAAGAAAAGGTCTAAAGGAGCAGGGGAATTGGGAGGGGTAGGGGAAGGGAAAAAAGGGAAAAGAAAAAATATGAGAAAAGGAAAAAAATGGAAACAAAGTCTTTGCAAATAGGGAAGGGTGGAGGGGTGAAGGGAGAGCAAGGGAAGGGGAAAAAAAAGAACCAAGATACTCATGTAATGGTACAAGATCCCAATGATGAATGTAACTGTATTTTATACCAAAAATGTACCAATAAAGTTAATGGGGGGAAAAAAAGAATAAATATTGAACTGACATAAAAAAATAAAAAATAAAAAAATAAAATGTCATACTACCCAACATAATACAGATTCAAGGCAATCCCTAACAAAGTTCTAACATCATTTTTATAGAAATATCAAAAAATCCTAAAATTCAGGTAAAACCACAAGATTCCAAATAGCCAAAGCAATCCTGAACACAAAAAGAACAAAGCCAGAAGCATCACACTATATGATTTCAAAATCCACAAGATAAAATAATAAAAATAAGATCATACTGGCATAAAAACAAGTACATAGGACAACGGAATAAAAGAGAGACCCAAAAATAAACCCCTGTATTTACAATCAATTGATTTTCAACAAAGTTCCAAGAATACACAATGAGGAGAGACTGTTCAATTAGTGGTGCTTGGAAAACATGCAAAATAATGAAATTAGGACCTCTTGCCATATACAGAAACCAACTCAAAATAGATTGACACAAGATCCAAAATATAAGATCCAAAAACTGTGAAACTACTAGGAAAAAAACATAGAAGGAAAACTCCGTTGGTATGGGCAATGACTTTTTAATAGGACCCTAAAAGCTCAGGCTATAAAAGCAAAAAAGGCACATGGACTTTTGTCAAATTCAAAAGCTCTATGGAGCAAAGCAAACAACCACAGAATTAAAAGACAACCTAGAGAAAGGGAGAAAATATCTGAAAACTATATGTTTAGTAAAGAATTAATATCCAAAATATATAAGGAACTCAAACAATTCAATACTAAGAAACAAATAATCCATTTTCTAAATGAGCAGAGGAATGGACTAGACACTTTTTCAAAAGAAGACATACAAATGATCAAGACATGAAAAACTGCTCAACCTCACTAATCATCACTAACTTCATATCTGTTAGAATGGCTATTGCCAAAAAGATGAAAAATAAAAAGAATTGATGAGGTTGTAAAGAAAAAGAAGTCCTTATACATGGTTGGTGGGAATGTAAATTAGTAAAGCCACTATGGAAAACAGTAAAAAAAAAGTTCCTCAATAAATTAAAAATAGGACTACCATGTGATCCAGTAATTCCACCACTAGATATATACTCAAAGGGTATGAAATCCATATGCTGAAGAAATATTCACACTCCCATGTCCACTGAATCATTATTGACAATAGCTAAAATATGGAAACAACCTAAGTGCTCATCAGTGGATAAATAAGTAGAGAAAATGTGGCATATGTGCAAAATGGAATACTACTAAGCCTTTAAATAGAAGAAAATCCTGTCATTTGTGACAGGATAACCTGTTAAGTGAAATAAGTCAAGCATAGAAAGCATAGAAAGACAGTGCCATGTGATTTTATTCAGATGTGGAAACTAAAAAAGTCAAACTCAGAAGCAGGGAAAATAGTAGTTACCTGGAGGAACAGAGGTGGAGGTATTGTGGAGTTGCCAGGGAAATAAGAAATGGGGAAAAGACACCCCCATTCCATTAGCAATTGTTAAAAGTCAGACAAATAATCCATAGCTTTGATCTTTGTTCCATTTTCAAAAGTACTTATTAAAAAATTATCATCAGAAGAAGAGAAGGATCCAAAAAGGATGACTAGAGGTGCCAGTTCTTGTCACTGCCACAGAGGAAAACCAGTGATGAGTGACTGCATTTCAAGGAGAAGGGCTGAGGGACAGTGCTAGAACTCAGTGAGGGAGAAATAGGAACCCTATACAGCATGGACACTCTGGATGGTGGCATAGAGAAAAAATAAAACTCACATTCACTGAGACCCTGGCCCCTACTTGAGGGTACTCCATATTGTCATGAAAAAATAAGCAGGAAGGCCCAATAACTCCATCATCACTGGGGACCACCATACATAACTATAAGAGTTACTCGGCTCTCATAGACTTTGAACCTAGTTTAGGGAGTTGTCTGGGGTCCATGAGACTGCTGCGGTCCAGAGAAGTTGGGCACCCTCAACTGACAGAGCCCAAGCTATTACAGCACAGCGCCATTTTGAGAAAGGACCCACCACTAAAGTCCATTCTGTCCCAGGGGCCAGTAGCCATCCTTAAGGCCCATAAACACTCAGCCACGCTCATCTAAAAGGCTGCAACCTCATGAACTTGACTACATCCAGCCATTCAACTGCAGCCTGGCACCTAAGCCTACACAATGGAATGCACTCCAGAAAACAGGTGACTCTGCACAGCCATGAGGGCTTTCCCCAAGACCAAGGGAACTGACATACTCTCCCACTGGGGACTCAGAATTCATCGCTTTAATACCTTACTGCACCCCTGGAACAACAGCTGCCACTGCAGCTATCAATGTTCCTCAGCAGGCCCTGACACGTCTGCACTATGGCCCACAATCCTAGCATCACAGGTGCTACTCTTGGAGGTCCTGGCACCTTCAGTGCTCGACTCACAAGGCCTGAGGAATGCCCCTCCATGGCTCATTGCCCTGGCATTATGGCTGCCAATGCAAGAGGCTCTGCAGCCATTAATACTTGCTTCCACAGGATCTAAGGATGCACCCCTCTGCAGCCTAGAATCACAGCTGTGTGCTCCTAGAATCACAGCTGCAAGAGGCTGCACCAATCATGGAGCCTGAGCACATGTCCCTCCCTAGCCCATACTCCATACAATTGCTGCCATTAGCATTGAAACTTATTTCCAGGGGCCTATGGTAATAGACCCTTAGTGGCCCACATTCCTTTCAAAGTCACATCACTACTTCCACATGACCTGCAGTTTAGACTGTTGAGGCACTTGCAAATACCACTGCCATTGATTACATCTGAAGAAATAACAAAGAGGCTGAACTTCTGTGCCCTCTCAAAACCACAACCAAAGTACATACCTATTTAAATAAAAATGTTGTTCCTACAAAAGTTACTTCATAATATTGGAAGAGGTGACTATTATGCCAAATCCCCAAACTTCAAGGTAGGGGCAAAATAAACATGAAAAATCAAAGAAGTACCATACTTTCAAAGTAATGCTATAATTCCCTAGGAACAAATCCAAATGTAAAGAAAATCTACAAAATGCATCTAGAGGAATTCAAAATAATGATCCTAAAGAAAATCAATGAGGAGTGAGAGAAAACAGACAGAAATTTCAACAAGATGAGGGAAAAGTTCATAAGAAGAAGAAGTGCAACAAATAAGTAGAAATCATATAAAAGAATTAAGCTGAAATTGTGATGCTAATGAAAATAAATAAATAATAATATTTAAATTTTCAATGACAGACTAGGGCAAGTAGAAGAAAGTATTTCTGAACTTGAAGATAGGTCTTTGAAATAACCAAGACAAACCAAAAAAGAAAGAAGAAGAAAGGGAGAAGAAAGGTGAGGAGGAAAAGAAGAAGAAATAAAGAAAACAAAAAATCTAGAAGGTGTTAGAAAGTCCTTGAGACCTTCTGAACACCATTGAATGAACACATACAAGTATTTGCACTATGGGAGTAAAAGAGAGAGAAGGGAAAAGATATCAAAAACCTTTTCAATACAGCTATCTTGGGAGGACTATATATATATATGTCCTTTTCACTTTCCTTTCAATATAATAATAACGAAAACTTCTCAAGTCTTAAAAGAGATGTGGACATCCAGATCCATGAAGCCCAAAAGACCTCAAGTAGATTTCACCAAAACAAACCCCATACAAAATATATGATACTCAAACCTTTTCAAAATTTAAGGACAAAAGAGACTTCTAAAAACAACAGAAAACCATCGAGGCACATAATAAGGTGATTCCCTGGTAGACTAATAGATTTGTTGATTAAAATATTATAAGTAACAAGAGAATGGAATGTTATATTCAAAGTCCTGAACAAAAAAACTGCCTGCCAAGAGTACTACATGAAGTAAAGCTATACTTTACAAATAAAGGAGAAGTAATGCCTTCCCCAGAAAAGCAAAAACTGAAGGAATTCATCATGACTAGAAAAGCCTTACGAGAAATGCTTAAAGGAGTTCTACATCTGGAACTGAAAGCATGACAGCTACCGTCATGAAAACACACGAGAGAATAAAGCTTATTGGTAAAACAGATACACAAATGAAAAAGAAAGATGGTTCATATCTTACTGTTGCCCATCTGTTTATGGTTCTTTTGTTCAATTCAGATAGAAATTATGAAGTAGCAAAATGCAGCTCTGCTAGCAGTCTTGATGTCACCAGATGACACTGGATAATGCTGGATGACACCAGGGACACAGTCATCTGCTGGTCACTGCCACTGCCCACAGGTGCCTGCTGGTGCTGGCTTGTCCTGGGCACTGTAGGTCAACTCTACCAGGTGCTGACCTCTGTTGCTGATCGTCATTGGCTGCTGTCTCAAGTTCATTAGTGCCAACAGCTCTTAGTGTCTATTGCTCTTTCTTTTGAAGTGAGGATTCTGTCCACACTACTCAGAATAAGAATGCCGCATAGATTTACAGGACTTTTGGAGCGCACATTACCTGAGAAATGAATCACAAGCAGGCTTACAGGACCACAAAAGTGAGTCTTTATTTTAACAGACCTTGTACTGCAGTACAGGGCGGGTCAACACACTGGAGGGAGCCCTCCTAGACTAACCTGAGAAGTAGCTGTGAGTGCTGCTTACATAACAGCTGAGGTCGCCTGTGATTGGTCCAATTACAGGCTCATGATTGACACAGGGCTCTAAGACAACCTCAGCTGGCCAAGATTCAGTGAGAAGTAGAGCCGAAACCAGGGAACCTTCTGGAAAGCTAGCTGTGGGGATTGAGGATGTTAATAATGGGGCAAGATCCTTCTCTTCCTGATCTTAGCCATGCCAGAATTTCCCTCCCTTCTTCAAAATGGCTCAGTAGCATCTGAAGTGGTGGGAGCAGTGGAGGAGTATGCACTGAGAATCAAGCTGCACCCATGTTGGAGTGGTGTGGAGGAAAATGGCCCCTAGATAGCCACGGAGGACCCTGAAGCAAGTCGTCCCAGTCCATTGGAGGTAAGGAGGAGCAAAGGGAAATAAGGCAGAGGCATATGACAGCCAGCAAAATTAGGAGAGTCAGGCGCCTCTTTCCTGTCTCATCAGTGAAGAAAGCCAACAAATGACAAAGATAAACAATAAAAGAGAGAGAAAGGACCAAAGAACAAAATGGTAGGAGTAAGTTCTTACCTATCAATAATATTCTTGAGTGTATACGAATTAAATTCCCCAATCAAAATATGTAGTTAAATAGATAAGAAAAAAGACCCAACTAATTCCTACAAAACAGTCATTTCTCTGGTAAAGATACACATAGACTGAAAGAGAAGAGATAGAAAAACATTGCCCACACAAAGAAACCAAATGTGAGCAGAAGTATCTATAATTTTTAAGTTAAAGTCTATTAACAGAAACAAAGAAATAAATTACATAATGATCAAAAGATCAGTTCACCAAAAGGTTATAACAATTGGAAATATATATTTCCAATACTGTATCCAAATATATAAAACAAAGAATTTTAAACTAAAAGAAGAAATAGGTAGCGATACAATAATACTTGAAGACTCCAATGTCTCACTTTCAACAATAGACAGATCATCAAGACAGAAAATCAACCACAAAGAAACAGCAGAGTTAATCTACACTGTAAACCAAATGGATCCAACACACATCTATGGAACATTTCCTCCATCAGTGGCAAAATGCACATCCTTCTCGACAAGACATGGAAGAAACATTCTTCAGGACAGATCACACATGACAGGCCACAAAACAAGTCTCATTATTTTTTAAAAGAAAAGAAATCATGTGTCTTCTCTGAACCCAACAAAATAAAAATAGATATCAACGACAGGAAGAACAACAGAAAGTGTTCAAATATATATTAATTGAACAATATGCTTCTGAACAGCTAATTGGGTCATTGAAGAAATTAAAAGAGAAATAAAAATTCTTGAAAATACAACATAGTAAAGCCTATATGATTCAACAAACACAATACTAAAATGAAAGTTTATAGTAATAACTGATCACATCAAAAAAATAGAAATATTTCAAGTAAATAGCCTAATGATGCACTTCAAGGACCTAAACTACAAAGAGCAAACCAAACCCAAAATTAGCAGGAAAAAAAGAAAAAGGTAAAACAGAGCAGAAATAAAAGAAGATTAAAAACAATATAATAAAAGGAAAGTTGTTGATTTGAAAAGGTAAAATTGACAAGCCTTTAGGTAGACTAATAAAGATAAAGCTCAAGTAAATAAAATTAGAAATGAAAAAGAGCATTACAACTGACATCACAGAAATACAAAAGATCATAAGAAACTACCATGAACAATTATATGCCCACAAATTGGAAAACTAGAAGAACTGACCAAGAAGAAATAGTCTTAGCATAAAATAATAACTAGACCAAAGCAGTAATTAAGTCTTCCAACAAAGAAAAGTCCAGAATCTTAGGGCTTTACTTCAGCTTTCCACAAAATACTTAAAGAACTGATTTCAATTCTTCTTGAACTATTTCAAAAAATTGAAAAAGAAGTAAATACTCATTCGTGGAGTCAGCATTACCTTGGTACCAAAACCAGACACAACAATAAAAACAACAATGACAACAACAAACTATAGATCAATTTGCCTGACAACCATTGATGCAAAAATCTCAACAAATTACTAAAATACTACCAAACCAACACCACACGAACAAGACATCATATTAAGTAAAATAACCCGGGCATAGAAAGTTATATACTACATATTCTCATTAATTTATAGTAAGAAGTGTTTCAAGTCCAGGTCCAACTTGGTCTGAGTGTTCAGAATATCATCAGGGATCCGACAATAGTTCTCTGAAATTTGGTTTTTCTATCTCACTTTGTGAGACTAATCTCCCTTATGGAAGGAAAGGGTCATTGACTTGTTAGTGTTGGAGCCATGTCTTGAACCCAGAACTGGTGTCCTCTCTTTCTGCAGTTCCTTGTTATTGGTCACACTACAATGTGATATCTGTTTCTTGGCTGTCTCTTCCACAAAGTATGTGTTCCAAATTAGACACACACACACCCAGCTTATTCATTAGGAAGCTGAGATTTAGAGAGGTTAAGTCACTTGCCCAAGGTCACCCAAGTTATAAGTGAAAGTATGAGAATTGGAACTGAGATTGCCCCAATTCAGAATCCTATGCATTTTACTCTGTTAACCTGCCTTGCCTTCCTGGTGATTGGAAGCTATCTGGGCTTGAAGAAAGAATGGCTACCAACAGAGGCACTGTGGTGTACAACTGGAAGTACTACTAGATGGGCTCAGGCATTGTCCGAGTGTGTGAATTTGGACCTGTCATTTGACTTTGTCTTCGGTCTGTCTGGTGCACAGTGGTAGCAGCCAAGGCAGTCATCAACACCTAGGTGAAAGGTATTGAATAGGGACAGTGCCTTATTTCTTGCACCAGGAAGCCAAATCTTTCACTTCTTGCTTTGCTTGCTTTCTCTGTAGAAAACACCTTGGTAAAGAGTCCAACTTAGGCCAGAGTCCTGTGTACCTTATACAGGTAAGACCTGTCCTCAGGTCAAACTTAAGAGCCTACCTCTGTTTTCACAGCTTTGGCAAGGAGCACCGATTCTATCTAGTGTGAATACACTGTTTGTTTTCCTTCTCTTTCAGTTTGCCATTGGAAAAGTCCATTAGTGCTGAATGACATGACTAAACAGTAAGGGAGAGAACAGTTGATGTGTTAATAACTCTTAGGTAAATACCATTTGTTATTGTCACCACTGAGGCTTTCACAGCGGTGGCACCATTCCTAATCCTGCACTGTCTCATTGGCTCTGTCTTTTAGCAACCTGGAAAGACAGGTTTGGAGAGGGAAGGAATCTGAAGGGGATTGGTGAGCAAGAAGAAGGAAGGATATGGAAATGAAACAGGGACTCTGAAAGACACAGAGACAGCAAAAGAAAGAAAGACACACACACACACTCACAGTGAAGCAGAGGAGAGAAGACAAAGAACTAATGATGGGTCTTTTACCAGACCCCAGTCTCCTGTGCTTCTTCCTCAGAAATGTTGGCACCTGTACATTCACTTATTAGCTGCTCTTTCTTGGTCCTTCTGGTCTCACATTTGCTCTTCCATCAGTACCTAAGATGTGCAACTTCCCTTCCCTGCTGTGACCCAGAGGGGGGATGATGTCTGTATTAGAAGAAGTTTTCATGGCATCACCATGGAGACCGAGAGGACAGAGGGCCTTCCCTGGGGATGACTCGGTGTTGGGGGTGGAATACTCCTGTGATTATGGGGTGGCGATCATAGCCAAGCAGAAAAACATTTGAATGGAAGGATTTATGAATAGGAAAACAGAGAAACTTGCTTCTCTTCCTGGCTAAGAAAAACTGACCGTGAGTCTGACTCTTACGACAGGTATTTATGTCAAATGAGTGTTCAGATCTGGAACTATGCTTTTGAGGATATCAGACACAGGATTGTTCAAAATTTCACTCCCTAGCTAGGAATCATCAGATATGATTTTAACCCAGGATACATGACTTGAAGACACCATGATGGCTGGATACTATTGCACTCCTAGGCTGGACACTCAAGTAACTCTCTATGGGTCATGTAATTTCTGAAATGAGTCCCTTACTTTGTTCAGAGCACAATATTGTCACAATGCTTTCAAAGAGAAATAATAGAGCATCGTGATTAAGACCTTAACTCTGAAGTCTGCAGGCAGAGGTTCATATCTCAGCTCTGCCACGTACTAGGGATATCTCAGGCAAGATCATTACCTTCCTAAGCCTCAGTTTCCTCATCTGTGAAGTGGACATAAGAGTCGAACCTTTATCATGGGGTTAAAGCAAGGATTAAAATATAATTGTAAAGTGCTTAGCACTTTACCTGTATGTATAAATCCTCCATAAAATATAGAATAATTAGGCATTAGAGTCTGTTCACTTTATCCCCATGCCACCACTGGGAAACAGGTATATGTCTCCATTTAATAAGAAATTATGGAATAGAGAACTGACATGTCCATAACCTTCAGGCATTTAGAGTTGAAGTCAAGATCAGAAAAAAAAAAGCAATTGCCTCCACCACACCATTATGAGGCTGGGCTTTCAAGAGACTAAGCTGTGAAAGAGACGATGTGAAGAGAGAAAAGAAGAGGGATAAGTTTTTGGTCTTGGGGAACAGGTGTGATTAAAGGGATGAGAAGAGTGAGATCTGGAGAACAGCAGAAAAGCAGGAATTTCACTGTTGCAGAAAATAAGAGAGGGAGATCTTTTCTCAAAATGCAAGAGAAAAGGAGCCACCAGGATCAAAAATCATAAAATTGAAAGAAATGCCTTGTAATTTAAAAATAAGATCCTTCATTTATTTATTCAACAAATGTTGACAGGGTCAGGTGCATATGCTAGGCACATCCTAGCTCTAGGAGTTGGTGAAGATAAGAATGTATACCCTAGCAGAGAAAGTAAATAGTATAAAATAAACTAACAAATGAAAACTATAATTTCAGAGTCTGTACCTTCTGAGGAGACCAAAAAAATGGATGATATAGTAAGAATTCGATCTGAGTAGGTGGGCAGCTGAAGCAACTGTGATTAGGAAAGTATAATTTTTTAAACTAAGACCTAGAAGGAGCCAGCCACAAGGAGATCAAAAGAAAGGACATTGCAGGTGATGAGAGCAGGTGAAGCAAAGTCCCTGAGGCAGAATGAGTTTTACTTTGACCTTCAAAAGGGCATTGTCCTTGACTTGATGTCAACAAAGGCCAGGCTGTGGTAGCTAATAGAGAAGAACTGACTTATAAAGAAATAGAAAGGCTAAGGTAAGCTACAAGAAGTTGTTCCTGAAAAGATAGAAGACAGTAGTCTTGGTGCCATCTGGAGCAGACAGTGGGCAGTGGTGGCCATACTTATTTAGGAGACCTCTCATTTCCCTTCTCCTTGCAGTGGAATTTCCCTTCAGTGCCAACATTCACAACCAGAAAGCCATATTTAGGATATCCATATTAATAGCTATAAGTTATTATGGGTCAGGATAATCAAATCCTCCCACTCCAAATCTCTGCTAACAGCATCAAACTTGTTTGTACTCCAAGATACTGTCATCATTCCAGCAAACACAAGGATATTTGCTTCAGATCTTGTTTGTTTGTTCTCTACAATTCAGGGTCACCCTTGATTTCTAAGGCTTCCCAGATCTTGTCTTGCTAGTTAGTTTTGCTCACTACCTTGTCCACCCTCACCTCACCATCCTGGGTAAGATCCCAGAGCAAAGTGATCCAATGGAATTTTCTCCAGTGATGGAAATGTTCTACATCTGTGTCATCCAGTGCAATAGCCATTCACTGTGCATGGCTATTCAGCACTGAAAACTGGATAGTATGATTAAAGAATGAAATGTTTAATTTGCATAATTTTAATCAATATAAGCTTAAGTAGCCACACATGGCTGGAGCCTGTAGTTTTGGATAGTTTGAAAGAGTTAAAATTCAAGAGGGTTCATTGTTACCAGTCACTTTGCAGGTTCTTTGTGATTATTGAGAAATAAACCAACACAAACAATTAATGCCCAGGCTAGTGAATGAGGGAATTTCTTCTTAAGGAGAAAAAAATGGAATATATTGAAAATTGGCTAAGTTTAATATGCAGGACTATTATCAGCATACTTATTTGGCTCAGACATGAACATACTGCCTCTTCAGCATCTGAGGTCGTTATTTCTCAAGTGTGCTCTAATGAGTGTTAATTTCATGAATTCTTTGGTGGAAAGGATCCATCATTAAATAGGCTTGGGAAATTGAGCACACCTTTACTTTCCTTTGAAAATTCACAGTGTACATCATCATTATAAAGCCTATGAGAAGTCCTACAGTGTGTAGTTCTGAAAATATTGGTCAATTTAGTAGTTCTGTAACATGTTGGACCACAGAAATCCCTGGGTTTGTGGTGTATGCATGAGAGAGGCATTCAGAGGAACTAGAGAAATCCACTTCAAGAGTGTAGGAAGAGGGACTTGGGTAAACAATGCCAGATCTACTACTTATTATTAGCTGGGTGACCTTGAGAAAGTCACTTAAGCTTTCTGACCTTCATTTCCTTCATTTGAAAATTAGGGATTATATCTACATGTCACAGGCTTGTATGAGGATTATATGCAATAGGATGTATAAAAAACATATTGCCGTTTTTGAGATCAAGGGAATCTTCTCAAAATAATTAGGTATTATTATTATTATTTTCTTTGTTATTTATAAAGTTAAGTGACTGAATGACAAACTTTCTGGGCCTAGGGAGAAATGTATTCTGAACTTGCAAAGCCCAGAAATATTTTTAAACATTGTATTGGAAATCTGGACAAGAGAGTAATCTTTTCTAATTCTCTTCACTTATCCTTAGTAAGATGTACATCAAACATTGACTGTCTCTTCCTGCAATCCATCCTGAACACAATAACCAGAAGGACCATTTTGAAGCAGAAGTTGGAATACATCATTCCTCTAGGCTTCCCCATCTCATACAAAGGAAAAGCTAGACCTTGGTAAAGGCCTCCAAGCTCTATGTGATCATTGCTATTCTGGAAAACACACACTCTTGCTGTTTTCCCCTGTATAAGACAGGAAGTTTGAATTTGCTGGTGGCCCTGGTATGGATCACTCCCCAATTATCTGCATGGCTCCCTTCCTCATATCCTCCAGCCCTGGGCTGAGACGTTTCCTCCTTAATCCTATCTAAACTTGGCCGTACACCCTCACATGCTCTAGCACTCTATTCCTCTTCCTTGTTCTACACTTCTTTACTACACATGCAATATGCCATGTTTTATTTGTTTGTGTTTTATCTTTGTCTATTTCTACCCAGTAAGACATAAACTTGTCTCTTTCATTCTGTACCATAAGTCAATGCCTAGGGCAGTGCCTGGCACATATGATATGCTTGATAAATGCTTGTTGGGTAAATGAATGTGGAAGCCACGGATGTTCCGTTGCTGTGGCTGAGTGCCTTTCCTCCAAGCCCAGTTCTGGGTGGTTTGTTGAAGAATGAAACACACGTCTACAGGCTGGTTTCTGTGGTTTTTATTAGTGTTTTCCAGGGCCCATCAAACAAACAAACAAAAAAAAAACCTGTATTTTGAAAAATATAATTCTCTAATAAAATAAGAATACTTGGTTTAAATTTAACATAGTTTAAAGGGAAAGATTTCTAATTTTTTAAACAACAGAAGCAATAGAGTTGCTTTCCACATAGTGTCAACCTGGAAGCCAGATGGCAAGAAAAGCAAGAATTATGTAGATAGCTACAGAAAGATTAATCTCAATTTAGTTCAACTTGTGAAGGCCTGCACATTTCAAAGGTTTATAAGACAAAGTCTCAATGGGTTTTTTTTTTTCTCTTTCAATGCTGTCTTATTCCAGAAACCTAATCCTAAGAACCAAAGCTGAGGGTAATTTGCTGTGAGTACTGCAATGTTTTTCCATTCAGGGGTACACATGGAGGATCTACTATACTCTACATAATTAGACAAGATCCTCACATATATGGTTCCATGCTGCACACACAGTAGGCACACATTCACCAAATGCTTTTTTAAAAAACTAGAATAATATAATTGTCTCTCTTGCTGCTTTACCTTTTTTAATATTTTATACATCTGAAAAACAACACGCTTGGAAACTAAAATCTAACATGCATTGCTAACCTTATCAAAAGATCCCTTAGCATCTCTCAAAAAGAAAAAAAAATAAAAACCAACCCAAAAATGCTAAAACTTAGAACTGTTTTATGCTTAAATAGCAATTTACATCATATAAACACATTCATAATCTTCATTGGTTAAAATAGGTCAAAGAGTTAATTACTGGTGCCTTGTGCCAGAGAAGTCTCACAGTTCCAAGTAAGTTAACAGCATTCTCCAACACACACTGACTTCCGGAACCAAACAGCCTGTTTGGGTTTCATTTCAGCGCTGGTGGGAAGGTAAAATAAAAAGTCTCACAGTAAAATGTTCATAATAGATAATATGTCCTGGAAGATTCAGCTGTAGTGCTCTTATTCCAGTGAAGAAATGATTCATGTTCCAATTACACATATGGCCTTCCAGCCAGAGAAGTCTTCTAGAAGGCACTCATTCATTAATTCAACAAATATTTACTGTGTTCCTGAGTCATGCCAGGTACCAGGAAAGCAGTAGTGATACGACATGGTCCTTGCCCTCAAAAAGCTTACAATCTAGCGAGAAAAGAACTTTGAGGAAGGATCGCTATATTCAAAGGAAAACTCTTAACTTGGGTCTCGCCTGCTCCGTGGAACCTTCAAGAAACTGTGTGTTCTGGGATCCAGGACCTTGCTCAGGTTTTGTCAGGACAAGGGGAACCTCAGATGGTCTAAGTTTTGTGAAGACCTAGCAGTACATTGTGTGACTTAATTTCCCATAAAAACTTGCTAAGAAAGGAGAACAGAGCCTTTGACTTAAAGAGGTTCCAGGAGACTGTGTTTAGTGTCTAGGTGGACATCTATCATGGATGAGCTTCTCAAGTGAAACACTGTGTGTCCCCCAAACAAAGGGATATTCCTCCGCAGGACTTTCTATTCCCTTTCAACACTATAGGAAGTACTCTGTTCACACCCCAGGTTGGCCTGGCTCAATTACCTTGAGCTCTCCAAGTCACGAATAGCCCAGAGAAAAGGCAGCAAAGTCAGGCCAAGACAACAGAGAGGTATGCAAGAACTTAATACTGCAGCCTATTTAAATAAGTACCAGATGCCAAGAAACTGTCACTTTCAACAAATAGCACAATTTGCTGTTTATCTGCAGAACTGTTCTCCTTAGTATTCCCCAGACTTACCTACTCCCTATCAAAGACTGTTCCTCAAAGGAAAGGTTGCAGAAAGAGCCAAACCCCATTAAGAGGGGTGTAAATAACTTCTAGGTTTGAGGAAGGGTGAGCACAGGGAAGATCTAAATAGAGGTGATGGTGAACAGGCAAAGCCAGGGAAAGAAGAGCAGAGAACTGGCAGATCCCCTTAATAACCTTACACTGTTCAGACACACAAATATCCATGTGTTACACATACAGCCAACTGGTGGGAAGGCCCCCAGATTCTCTAACCTTGGAAAGTCAGGTGTCTTTATGCAGAAATAATCTAAGTTGCATAGTCAGGATCTTTGCTGCTCAGTTTTATTTTTCTCAGTCCTCTCAATAATTGTTACTTGTTAGTAAAAGCTGCGTGGAGGTGACCAAGCCAGGCAGAAATGAAACTAATTTGGTTATACTTTCAGAAGGCAGATCATGGGTGCTCCAAGATTACCACTCCTAATGGTCCTCATGAATTCTTAATTCTTCTTACTTCCAGCCTTCTAAATGCATGCAGGTACTTAGCAACCAGTGAGTATGAATAGCTCACCTTCACTGGGTAAGACACGGTGGTAGGGGTCTATTGGCTGATGAAGAGCACTCCTTCCTATTAACAAGAGTCTCCCTTCCATATAATTGCTGAAGACAGGGAGTCAGGATGAAGGAGAAAGTCAGTAACATGAGGAAGCCAAAAAGCAAAGTTGCAAAAGGAAATCTAGATGTTCAATTTTCAAATTGTCTACAGATGTCCATCCTGGATTTCATGGCCCAGTAAGTCATCAGATATCCAGAACAATCTCAGTATTAGGGAAGAAGCTTCCATTGCCTTACTCCTGAGCTGAATTTTCTGTTTGTCTTTTCTATCCTCCCTGCCTTTTGTTTCTTTCTTGTTTTTAAGCTTTCCCCTGGATGCAAGTCTCAGCAATAAACCATTCACTTTGAGATGAATTCAGACGAGACAGAGATGACTCAAAGACAGAAGACGAATAATACATGCAAAGAGGGGTTTCCCTGGATTGCTCTCATTCCCTCCCCCCCCTCCTCTTGAGCTTTTTCACCAACAATTCTAGGAGAAAGGAAGAACAGGTAAATCATTCCTGAATAAATATAAAGCCCCCCACCATTATTCTTCTCACTGATTTGGACATTCCAAGTCATGTGATTATGCAGGGATTTCACCCCACCCTGGATTTTGGAAGTCCCCATTCTCCATGCCTTGGCTCCTAAATAGCAAGTTAAACTTTCCAGAATCTTCTGGTTTATCTCATCAATCTGAGACCCTGAACTCCATCCCAACAACCATGTCCATCTCTCTCTTTATGAGGTCATGTGAGTGCTTATGTGCAAAGGACACATTGTCTTTTCCTAAATCATTTTGCATATGAAAATATTTAATGCCCTCTGAATTTCTTTTTCTTTCTCTTAGCAAGAAGCGCAAGGCAACAAGCCCTGTTACTCTTGTGGAAAAACGCTTCACAATAGAGGCAAAAACAAATCATGACCACATACAGCATCATATTTCACAGAAAACTGTGCACATCTGTTCTCCATATAGGACATACTTCAAAGTAACAAAAAAATTTCATCAACTGTAGTGTTCCTTCTTGACAGTAGATTTTTCTCCCTAGTGGTACATAAATATCAGAGAAAAGTAGTCTTTGAAATATTTACGTCCAGGAGTTCTTCGCTGGTTATTATTTATTAGGTGTGTGTTTTGGTTTGTGTTCCAAGTGGTGGTAGCCTCAGTTCTCATTTTCTCTCCACCCACGAGCATTCTTCCCAAATTTATATACCAGCCTGCGTCCATCCACCCGTTCCAGAATCTCTCTTTTGTAGTAATATCTGCAACAAAGAAAAGTCCATAAGATGGCTGTTCAGACAGAGACTGCCAGGTAAACAGCTGGTCATGTGGCCTTTTCATCTGGAAAAACATGAAACTTCTTACCTCATGGCCCGGCTGAGCTTCTCATAGGTCATGCTACTGTTGTTTTTCTTTTTTCCCCATAGCTGAGCCACGGCTTCTGATTTCAAGAACCTGAAGATGCCCTCAGACCGGTCTTCCCACTTGATTAACCCTGGGTTCTTGTCTGGGTTCAGGAGAATATCACGGATAAATTCCCACAAATGAGTCCCTCTCGGGTCTGTTAGGAAGAAGGAAATGGAGCTTATTTTGTCCTACATCACAGCAAGGAAAAGACAGAGAGAGTGTTGGGTTGTAATTTCTCCCTTCAAGTGGGAGATACTCTACTGAACAGGGATAATGGATCACAGAATCGCCAAATATTGTCCATTAGAAAAAGCACTTGAGAATAAACAATTAGGACAGCATTTTATTTTATATATCACAAAACTGAGGCACAGAGAATTTAAGTGATTTGACCAAGATAACAGAGTCAATATTGGCAAAGCCAAAACTAAGGAACAGGTCTTGGGTTTCTTAAGCCAAAGGAGTTTCTTCTAATTATTATTCACAACCTACTTATGCTTTATTTCAACAGTTTTTCCCCAGAGAGCACTTTCAACCACTTTTTTTCCAGCACCTCACCCAATTAAATTACTCCAGTCCAGCAACCCAATTAAAATACTCCACTCCAAAAAAAAAAAAATACTCCACTCCAAAAGTAAATCAACATGGCTGTAGATTATGTATTAACTACTAGAACATATTGGGGAGGTGAATATCATGCCAAAGTTGGGGTTACCAATTTGAAAATGAAGCAGGCATTGCAGTAAAATTAGCAACCACTGAATTTGTGACACTGTCCCCTCCCACACACCATCCACGGGGTTATGCTAATTTACTTTTATGGGGTGACCTAGATTAGCAGGTAGTATGGACACTCTAACTCTCTATAGTTTCTAGATTATACCATCTTCATTTCTCTCTATGGCCTCTCAGCACTATGTCTGTTATCTCACATATGTTCATCAGGCTTTATTATTGGGGGCAATCCAATTCCCAAAGAACACTATAAAAACTTAGAATAAACAGTCATTTCTTGAAACAAGAACCCCGCAAAGGTCGGAGGGCATCATTCAGCCAAAGAAAGAATGATGCGTCTCCATTGCTTCTTCCCATCTCACTCCTCTTCCCACCTTTTTTATTCTGGGAAAGAGAAAATTGTTAACCCTCTGCCTGTAAGAAGCTCTTATGCACCGGGGCTCTGGCTTTAGAATAAATACGATGCAATGAGGAGGAGATGGCCAAGGGCTCCGACTTTGAGAAACAACCGCACACTTCCTACCTCTATTTCTTCATAATGTGGCTCATTCTGAAATATCATCAACCATCAACTGGGGCCTCTATTTTCCCTCCCAGTTCAGAGTGAAGAAATAGAGATAGTAGGCAGGGGGAATCTTAGCCTGAAAACTGGGGGTCTCCAGTTATAACCAACATGAAGCAGAACACCGAAGGCCAGAAAGCCAGGTAACGTACTGTGCTTTTTGGTGTGGGGCTTTGTAGGATGGTCTGGCTCCTTTTTCATATCAGGTGACTCTGCTAAAGAGAAAAATGAGAGCAGTTTAGTTCATCTGTTTCCTATCATTATCATTTTTATTCATGCGTCTACCCCCTTAACCAATATTTATTGAGCACCTACTGCATGCCTGATGCTGTTTGGGACTGTGATAATGAACCACATGAAACAGATGATAAGTGCTGGGAGCAAAATAATGCAGGGTATGAAATGGGGATAGACATAAGGAGGTGGGGATAATTTGCAATTTAATCCAAAGTATTAACACCAGACTTCACTGATAAAGGGACCTATGGGATGTGAGGGGGCTGGCCATGCAGAGAGTTTAAAGAAAAGCCTCTCATGGATAAGGACAGTAAAGGCAAAGGCCCTGAGGTGGATGTGTGCTTACATGTACACAAAACTGAAAGAAGCCAGGGTAGTTGTGAGCAAGACGCAGAACTCTAGGAGATGAGATTACCATCATTAATGCCTTGGGGCATTAGTTTTTTTTTCTATAACCCAAAAATGTAAACATTTACAACAAAGAAAGATGGCTCTTAAACCAGAGGAGTGCCTTTTTTTAGGCATGCAAAGTTTTATTTTAGTTACCCTGACAAAGGGGCCTTTGAGCAGCCTGAGCACAGCTCAGAGAGCCACGGTGGCCTATGAAAACACATTATTTTCACAAATGACTCAACTATCACCAAAGCAGAGGTGACAGAGGCAGACCTCGGAAGTAAAAATTCTTTTTTAAAAAAAAATGCCACGTATTCCCTTGTATGTGGAAGGTTTCAAATCTCATACAAGCAGAGATTAGAACAGTGAGGACTAGAAGCTAGGAAGGGGAAGGGAGAAGCTGGATAATGGGTAGAAAATGCAGTTAGATAGGAGGAATAAATTCCAGGGGTCTACAGCATAACAGTGTGACTATAGTTTACAGCAATGTATTATCTATTTCATAACGAGCTAGAGGAGAGGGATCCCAAGGTTCCAAACACAAAGAAATGGTGACTGGCAAAGAGATAGAAATGCTAACTAACTAACCTGCATTGGTCAATACACATTGTATGCATGTATCAAATTCTCACACTGTACCCCATAGGTTATAGACATAGCTTATCTCTGTGTGTGTGTGTGTGTGTGTGTGTGTGTGTGTTTCAGAGGATAGTGTGGGTGTTGTGAGAATGGAAATAGATATTACACCCCCCAAAACCCCATAATTGAAAACCAGCCAATCATAATACAAAGTAGTCCCCAAATACAAGTCAATCCTTTTAGGAATTTGACCCATGCCACTTGTCTCTTTCTTGCACATTCCGTCAGAGCTCCCTCCGCTAGGGCTCACTGACCCACATGTGGCTACTAGGGTACCTGGACTGACTAAACCGCATGCAAAGGAAGAGAGTCAACAGTACTCATTCAATTGTTCAAAAAGGTTTATGAGTACAGCCACTATGGAAATGAATATGGAAAATCCTCAAACAACTAAAAGTAGAAGTTCCATTTGACCCAGATCTACCTCTTCTAGGTATCTTTCTGAAAGATAAAGACATACCACAGGGAGACATGTTTACGGCATAATAGCAAATTTGTCTATCTGCTAATCTTGCCTATCAGCTAATCTTGCCTATCAACAGATGCATGGGTAAAGAAAATGTGGTATTTGTACACAATGGAGTATACTCAGTCATGAAGAAGGATAAATTTTTTTTGTATTAAATTCTTTTATTGGTACATTGTAGATATACAACACAATTACATTTCTCATTGGGAATTGTACCTCTATATAATGCATCTTGGTTCTTATTTTTTCCCCATTCCTAGCCCTCCCTTCACACCCTCCACCAAAAGAAGGATAAATTTGAATCATTTGTGAGATTGATTCCATAGTACTAAGTGAAATAAATCAAACACAGAAGGTTAAATATCTCAAAGTTTGTTTCTGTGAGAAACCCAAAGTACAAATACTGTAAAGAGCAAAGTAAAAGATCGATGACAGGATACAGGGTTATAGACTTTGTGGAGGTGGGAAGAGGATTTGGGGATGGAAGAAGAAAGGAGAAGGGGGTGAAGAGGAAGTACAAAGAATCACGATGTGATCTGTGTATGCACCAGTTCCCCACAATGAATGTATTTCATATGTATCACAAATATACACTAATAAAACTTTTTTTAAGTTTATGAACCACTGAACACTCACTCCTAGTTAAGAAGAACGGCTCCTGTTTATGGAGTACCTACTAAGTACCAAGCCTACACTACGCACTTTACACAAATCACCTTACGTAATTTATACAATAACCCTAAGAGATGGGTATGATATACTAGGTATTATGGTCTATAGCTTACAGCTGTGGCAGATCTGAGAAACACAGAGCTCAAACGACTTTACGACTGTCATAGAGCCTGAAAGTGGAGCCGGGATGTGAAGACAAATACTTTGCACCCAGAGTCTTCACTCATAAGCACTCTTCTATGCCATTTCCAAAGACAGTGGCCTGTGCTCAATCACCTTAGCACATAGCTGATAACACAAAAGTCTTTCCTATCAAGGGTCAGATTCATTTCTCTACTGCTTTCATTAGTGGAAAAAATAATTCCGATCTAATGATTGTATATTTCCCAATGCACATGGCCTCACTCAGCTGCTGGGTCACACAGCCCGTCACAACTCAGTTCTCCCAGCAGTTTCTCTCAAAGCCATCACAAGGTGGAGAAGAGGTCTTGAATAAGAGCTGGACAGGAGCAAACCTTCTCATTCTGGTTAAGACTCTCTCTCCTGGCATCTTCACCAGGAGGACCTGCACCTGACTTGGATTTCTCTGAAATCTGGGAGGACAAATTCACAGGAAATGGGAGGAGACTTTGCTCTCCCGCCTGAATGTTCTAAGGCAAGGTTGCAACACCCCATCAGGATGTGACAATATTGCAACAGATCTGGCACCCACCCCGGTTTCCAAGTGATACATCACTCTGACAGGGCCACGTTGTTCTGCAGACAAAGAGTGGCATTTACCCAGCAGGCCACAAGCAAAGCTCATTTTCAAATGGCATCCAGGATGGTGCAGGGCCATTATTTCCAAGCCAGGCTTGAATTCAGAAAACCCTGAGTGTCTCTCAGTACATTATCTTCATTGTGAATTCCAGCTTAATGTGGAATGAAACACTTTGGGGTTAAGGCACCTTTGTGCATAAGATTAAAAAAACAAACAAAACCAAGCCTTGGCCCCTCTCCCCAGAAAAATGCACGTATGTGTACACTTCTGGGATTCTGTCACAATTTTAAGAGTTGATGGCCCATCCAAGAGTTCATAGACTCTAGATTAAAAGCTCCCAGACTAGATAGACTACACAAAAATTTCTCTAAGATAGCAATCATTTATCCAACCTAGTCCTCCATCTAGCTTAAGAAAAGACTTTTTAAAATCCTGCTTAAGAACAGATGTTAGAAATAATAATAAAAGAAGAAAAACCATGAAAATGTTCCCATCATCATATGGGGCAGTAAGCAACCAAAGACAAAGAAAATATCTAATTTCTTCCAGTCCCCCTCTTCCCGTTCCAATCCACAGAATCACTGAGCTGCCTTAGCACTAAAATCTTTTGATCTACAACTTTAATACAACCAGCCTCTCCCCCATCTCTCCTTCCCAATGCCAGAAAATAAAAAGTCAAGGCCTTTGAAGTTACCCATGTGGTTAAGTGATTCATTGTTATAAAATAATGGCTCACTCTGGGGAGGTTGTCCAGCCTGGCTTTCTCTCCCTCCCCTCCCAGCCACTCAGGGCCAAGGTCTGCAGGGTCCGGGTAGGGGCAGGACAAGGCACAAGTTCAGGATGCAAGTGTGAGAGCATGACTTCAGCTAAACTGCTTCGCAAGAAGCAAAGATTAGACGCATTTACATATGATTCAGCTGTGAGCCATTTCTTTTCTTTATGGGATATACAAATTTCAGTGTTCTAATAGACCGTGTCACCCTAGCTTTAGGCTCAACAAGTCAGTAGATAAACACATCAAGCCTGCGTTGGCATGAGTGGCTGCAGGACTATTGAGCAGATCAGAACACTTGAGGCAGCCATTTTATAAAAATGGGCAGATGACAGAGAAATCCAAACAAAGCCGCTTCCCCACCTGTCTTATCACAGGGACCATCAGTTTAGGCAAGTCCCGCCCTACCTCCGCTTAAACTTGCACTGAAACTTAGACAGATATGTATTTAACCTCAGTCAATTTATGGGAACTTGAAATGTGAAAGACTCCGGTGGGTGGCAAAGGTCTTTTAGGGGACGCTGGTCCCATGCAGGACAGACAAGGGAGGAGGAGATGAAGATGAAGAAGCTAGAGAATAGCAAATTCATAAACCCATTTTAACCAGTACTATCAGAAAATATTGGACACATGGACTCAGAAGCTAACGAGCTCCCTTTTACTACAAGCATGCAAGCAGAAACCGGCCCCTTAGGCCCCTGTTGTTGCTGAGATTCTAGAAAATCTAAGTCAAGATACAGAAAGGGGAAGGAAGACCTGGCTGCAGAGCTATGACTATTAGGAAAAGTTCCCCAGAAGCCTCCAGTCCTAACAACCCTCGAGGTGCAGGAAGTCATTAGTTCACTTTATTCTTCGTGGAAATCTTTTGCTGTAAGTCAGAGACCCAACTGGAAGGACAGAGAGGTGACACCTTAGGAAGTGTGAGAGGAAATCAGAGGGTGACTTGGGTGGTTTCCTCAGCCCTGAAGCCTTCACTCCTTACTGTGGCAATGATTATTACCACAGCTATTGTACCCTGGCGGGCTGTTCCTCCAGGGTGACACCTTAGAGCCTTTCCATGGTTTGAGCTGCTTCCTCATTTCAACAAATAACTGCAACTTGGAGTGACACCTAATGCTAAGGGCTGTGGAGGGAGGGGGAGTAGAGAGATGAATTGGCTTTGGTGTCAGCCACAGTTCCAGAAGCATTTACACTGGCTCCCAGCCAGGTCTCATCTGAGGGGCTAGAACCGAACAAAACCTCAGACCAAAAGCTTTCATTATTTCACGTCTCAAAAACACACACTCAACAAAAGCAAAAACTAAAAAATAAAGAGGAAGGGTTGTTGTTTAATCCCCTTATTAAATCCCAGTTCTGAAGTTGTCCCAAATTCAATTCCTACAGAAAGGCATTTCCTGTGCGACTGACATCTAACTTCTAGTTCATAGACCCAAAGAGATCCAAAAGTTTCCACATCAAGGAAAGTACAAAATCTTCTACATAAGTCATTGCTACACTGTCCTTGCTAATGTGCTCATCTGTAAGGGGAGTGTCATCTGAAAGCCAGATTCCCAGTTAGCCAGCCCTCTCACTGGTGTAAGCTTGACTAAGAGTCAGGAATCCAATCTTCACAAAATGCAATCAATGTGAACATAATTCATAGAGTGCAGGTGCTCTGATTAGAGAGAATCAATGAGCCATCAGACTTAGACTTAAAAACTAAGACAATAATATGACTGTGGGGGTTCTGGAAATTTCCAATGTCTACTCCTCTACCCACAGACCACCATCATAGGTTCATGACTCCTGAATTCTACTGGTGGACATTCTTTCTCTAAAGCCAAATGTATTTGGAAATTAATGTTCGAATGCAGGTAAAAATTAAATATAGCCCTCTTCCCCCATTTATGTAAATGATTTTTTCAGATATATCCCAAGGGCAAATTGTTGCTGAAAAGAAAGGAAAGTATGAGCAAAATATGTTGTCACAAGATAGTGACTAGTTTCACAAACACATCTACAGACAAACACATCTAGAGGAATCCCTACTGGTCATCTTGGATGTATAAATATTGGCTCAAAAGAACACCTATTCTTATAAGTGGTAACTCAATTCCTTTTTTAGCCTTTTAATGAGGAAGACTCTAGCAAAGCAGAAATGTAGGATGTTGGTAATTCTCATTAATTCTCACTACTTATGCACTTGCATTAGTCACATTTAGCCTTAGATGACAGGACAACTTACCAACAGGAAGGTGACCACTGGTTGTCATGGAGATCTGGGCTCGGCAGAAAGTTTTGCTGTCCAACAAATCTGTAGCAATGAAAACATGAAAGTCATGAAAATCTCCCCCCTTACTATATCACACTGTGGCAATTAGACAATCAGAATAAGAATAGAAAAGGGTCTTCCATGTTGGGGAGTTAGTTACCTACTGTGCTACCATAGGTGGTGTCATATAAATAGTTTTCTTCTTTCCAGGTGTTCATAATGGAAGAGTCTACAAAGAATAGAAAATGGGAAGACCAATAATCATTATCCTCAATATGAAAACTCCACCTCTTATAAGTCCCTGCTCATCAAACATCAAGAGGGCAGGAGGTGGCCCTCAGAGAGAAGGGATAATATGCTGCTTCAGCTGTACATTGCTCACTGTTCTTCCAGTGTCGTGGAGGTAATGGCATTGTTATGCCGCTGTCGGTGTGATCCATACCTGTTGCATTTGGGAAGTGAGAGGAGCTGCAGTAGTGGAATCTTGTCCTAAACCAATATTTCAGTTTTCCTAGGAATTTTTCCAATCGTGTCTAACACTCTATTATATAATCACCAGAATATTTTTACCTTGGTGTGGAGTGAAGCCCTTGTTAGAGGCAAATAAATGTATGATAAATGGCTAATGAACATCTTTTCCTATAAATATCTTTCCGGGAGAATTAATGGTGTTTTTATTTCATTTTGCTTTGTTTTCAGAAAAAGTCTGTGCATCTGTCACACTTTCTCCATTTCTGAGATTCAGAATGTACCCTCAAGCCAAGTGACAGTCCCCTCCCTCCAGGGTGTCTCCAGTTAGTTTAAGGGCTGACAAAAAAAAAAAAAAAATTCTCAAAACAAAACCAAGGAGAAGGGAAGAAAGTATTACCAAATCAAACAAACAACTTTTAAGAATGAGGCCCCATTGCCTCATCTCTGGGAAAAAGAAGAGCCCTGGCTCTGATTAGCCAGGTCTTCCCACTCTTCAGATTCAGGTTTGAAGAAATGCCCCTCCACCTAGCCCAAATGAAGTCCAACTCCCACACAACCCCCAGATCTTGGCTGGTCTCCAACTCAGCATTTTATTTCCCGGCTAAGTGCTAAGATCTCTCACCTTCCCCCTGCCCCACCTCCCTAACACCCTTCTTTCCCTTAACCATAGTCCAGGCTGCCTCTCTGCCCCTCTCCTGCCTAGGTGCTGAGTTTTAGGGCCAGGGTAGTAAGCCACTGGCTGAGTTTCCTTTTGTTTTTACAACATAAATGGTAGAAAACCTGACTCACTGGCTAAGTCCTCCTGTTTACGACATAGGGATTTAGTTGGTATTTTAACTAATAGCTAGGCGTTTGGGCACCCCAAGCCCAATCTCTTGGGGTTACACCCTCTCTCCTTGTTGGATCACTTAGTACACCTGTTGTTGTCTCTGAAAACAAACTGAACCAAAGAGGTTTGGGGGTGTTGGCCCCTTGAAAAGCCTCTTCTCCCCTCCTCCCAGGGTGAACCTTCTTCTCCACCCTTTAGTTTAGCTTTTCCAAACTGGCAACACAAGAATGTCTGGATGGTCAAGGAGGAATTACCAAGTTCTTTGAGGACACTCTGGGTCTGCCAGTGGGGCTATCTGTAAGGCCAAGGGACAGGGCATCCTTTTAGCCAGAGGATGTTTCTGTCCCTAGAGCCAGGCCCATAAATCATAGACCATCCAGGCATCCTATCCTCATCTATCCAGAGGAGGGCAGGGTGAGGAAGGCCTAATTAACATGCTTAGCAGCTATTGTTTTTTTTCCCTTTAATAATGGTAGACCAGCACCCTTATAAAAGAGTAAATAACTGCATGAGCCAATTTTGGTACTGAGTGACTCACAAATTACCCCCAGGTCAAATTCTGTCCTTGGTGACTGGCACGCAACCCTCAGGGAAGCCTGTGACAAATGTGGTCAGCCCACATGGCTCCCAATCTCCCTGATGTGGACACAGGGAGTGGCCCAGGAGCAGTGGCACCTGCAGTTTTCTCATGGCTGTGGACTCTAGGGGACAGCCTCCAGTAGAGAGATGTGAAACAGAGGAAGGGGAACAAAGTGAGCATCAAATCTATGGGATTATAGACTCTGCTCAGAGCCCAAAATAGTATCCTTGATGTGAAAATGTCCTTAAGGCAGAAGCAGGGTTTCACGGCTGTCTTTAGACATCTCTACAGGAGACCCATGGGACCCACCAACTGGACCACCAAGTCGGCATCTCCCTCTTTAAGGAACACATTCCCATCAGGGGAGGTGGGGGAGAAGAGGAGGCACTAACTTCCTCTTCTCTTGCTCTGCTTTCCAAACTTGGCCAAATCCAATCCCTTCCCTCTTTGCTGGTGAAGAGGCTCACTTTAGATTCTGCATTTCTGCAGCTACTGGCTGGAAGTCCAATGATGCCCTGAAAGAAGTGCAAGCTCACCATCCCACTATACATCAGAAGGAGTTGGGGGTCAACAGTCCCAAGGACAAGGGAAGCCCATGGGAGCCACATAGGGAAGTGGCCTCCATGGGTTTCTTGCCAAAACCCGCTGCCCCGGCCTATCTTGCACTCCACCCTAATCGGCCCCTACCCCCGTGCCCCAGGACTTTGCCTAGCCAAATGGGCTCCGTGCCTCTCTTACCACTCACCATTTTGTTCCGTCTTGACAATGACATTGTGTGTGGACTGGAACAGGTCGCTGCTGCACTGACCTGTGAAGGACACAGTGAGAAAGTCAGTGAGAGCCCAGAGGGAGCCAAAACTCCATGCTTCAATAAGAATAGAGCTGGTTTCTATGATAAGTGAGCTTCTGTTGTCTCACTGCCTGCTCACCTATGTTTGCTTATGAGAAAGTGCTTCCTTCTCAGCTTCTACAGGTTCAAACCTAGAGATGTCCCTGACCTCAGAAAAATAAGGTCTATGGCATCCCCATCAGTGGAATTATTTGGCATTGAAGGGGAAGGAATCTACTATGATGGACACAGAACTTCAGAAATCAGAGAAACAGTTTTTCCATTACTAGCTATAAGACATTCATCTTTCTGAGTCTTAGTTTCCTCATCTGTAAATGTAGGGGATTAAAGTCAATCGAATCACTAAGTAACTTCTAGGTGCTTTCACATATCAAAATATGAAATGAAAACAAAACTATAGGAAACTATAGGATTTTAACTAGCTCAATTCTTCTTTGATTTTAAATTTGATCAAGTCTACTTTCATTAGACCCAAGATATGAAGTACATTTGGATAATATGCAGTAAGTCTTCCCTTATTTATGACCTCAACACTGGAAGAAATGGTACACACCACATGTCCTAGTGTTTGTTTACACCTCCTCTCGAGTTGTATCATATAAAAGCATATATGTATATATGAGTGAATCAAGAACTTTTTCCCTCCCAGAGAGATTATGTCTATTTCAGGAGTGGAAGTCATGCCTCCAACCACTCTGACCTTCAGATTTCCCATCTGTAAAATGGATACAATATTTATTTTGTCATAAGGTCATTCCATAATTCAGTTCACTTAGAGCATCCAACATAGGTAAATAAATAAAAGTTAATCGAATGTCTACCAAAAAAAGTAAACAATAAAACAAGGGTGAAAAATCTGACCATTAGGCACTCAGAGGCCACGGCAGCACACAGCAAGAGCAAACAAGTCATGAGAGGTCAAAGATGGAAGGTCAAAGATGGCTGCGGCACCTCCCAGACCTCCCTGTCTTAGGCCTCAGTCACAGTAAAGTTTTAAAGGAGTGGATTTAATTGGAGGTGGGGAGATAAATATTTTTAATTCTTCAGATATAAGTCGGCTCTTTCTGAAGACTCCTGGGAGTTATTTATAGGGCCTTGTTTGGTTTGGTTCTTGTAAATGAAAAATGAGCAATCAAGGCTTCCAGGTGGGTGGGGAAAAAGGAGTGCCAGGGTGCTGGATGAGGTCATCCAAAATGGCCACCCCAGCTGCCAGCTTCACAGCCAGACTCCTGGGTCCTTCTCAGTGTTGACCACAGCTGTCAGGGTCTGACTCTGCTTCATAGTCTTGGAACTCACATTTCCTCATCCTTATTCACTCACTGAAACACCCCTTCTGCTAAGACATAAATGTTCTTCCCATTGTGGCTGCACCAGCTCACTGTCCAGAAACATTCTTCCTTTCCAAGGTGTCCACAGTTCTCAGAGGAGTTAATTTTACATTCACTATCAGAGGAACCTTATGTCAGTGTCCAAGGCATTCTATAAGATGAGTTGTCTTCCCCACAGGGTCTTATGAAGTAGTATAGAATGTGTGTGTGTTAATAAACTACCAGCAATGGATGGTACTTGGAATGGTGGCCATCTAGGTGATAGGCGAGGCCTGACGAGAGACTTGAGGCTTTAGGGCAACCTTTAGGGCAGTGTTAGTTCCAGAAAACACCACACAAACAACTGCACATGTCCAGACCTTAAGAACCTACATCTAGAAGATTTGGTTTTGCTTACTTGTTAGCTTTTTAAAGAAGTCATGATAGTCTTTAACAAGCAAATGATTGGGAATTAAACTACTGAACTGTTGGCAAGGGTTTTTTTAAAAGAGATTTCTAGGAGTAGCAAGTATCCTGTGAATATTCAGCTAGCCCCCTCTCTCCCTGGAAATGAACACAGCCAGAAGAGAGAACTGAGTTACACTGGCATTCTTAAGAAATCAGACACACAGGGTCCCCCAGGCTTTGCTACTGTCTTGTCACCTCTGTCCTACTTCCCTGTCTTGGGAAATGGTCATTTGGAGGTGAGACCATCCTTCACTGTCCCTGATAAGGAACCCAGCCAGCTGCAGACCTCCAAGCTTCCCAGCCACCACCTAGCAGGACAGAGAGAGGGGCAGTCACCATTCCACTTGAGATGCTGCAAGTTGCTGTAGAGCAGCTGCCCCGCTGTGCCCGCTGCCCGCGTGAACTCCTGTAGACTCATGCTGCACAGATGCTCGCCGTTGACATCAAACTCTTGGAAAGGGATGCAGCTGGCGTCCAGCTGGTTGGTGTCCAGGAGGTGCTGCAGCCACTCCCACACCTGATACTTGGTCCAGTACTGGGGGTGGATTTCGTGCCACTGGCCTCCAAAAAACCCGCTGGAAACTGCAAAGCAGGAGGCGACACTGAGAGTGGTCTCTGGTTGTTGCCAGGCATAAATCTCACACTCAGCCTGCCTGGCTGGCCCCTGGATGTCATGAGGAACACAGCCCCAGCCTGTCAGCATCAGCGTGGGGGTTGGACCATGGGACAGGCTCTGGGAAGTATGGTTCTTTTCCCCCACCATGGCCGGGGCATCAGTGAACCTCTGCACCTTCATGTTCTTCCTTTCCTGATGCTCCTCCCTGCACTATGAGGGCTTGGAGCTGACATCCGCCCCACCCCAAGTCCCACAAAAACCAAAGCACTGCTACAGTTTCAGTAACTTACTAGCTTATTATCCACACCCAAATCATCCCTTGGTCTCCATGGGGTATGGTTTCAGGATCCCTCATGAATAATAAAAGCCTCCGATGCTCAAATCCCTTACATAAAATGGCATGACATTTACCAAATATCTTCACATATATTTCAAATCATCCCTAGATTTCTTGCAATTCCTAAAACAATGAAAATACTATATAAATAGCTCTGCTGTATTACTTCAGGAATAATGACAAGAAAAACTCTGTACATGTTCAATACAGACACTGAAATTAGGTATAAAATTGACAAGCCAGGCATTGATACTCTTTGCTAACTATTAGTGGTCCACGACTCTTGCCTTCCATCCTGCTCTTTCAGTGTATTTGTATTCTATCTCTTACTCCCATTGAATTCCTACCTGTCTTTCAAACTTTGGTCACCAGTAAAGCTATCACTTACTTCCAGGGCTCCCTATCTTTTGATTCTCCAGGAGATTGCTTGGGATTTCTCCTAATGGCTGCTGTCATATCCTGCTTTTCTTTACAGGCCTCTGAGTACTGTCTTATTCTCCTTTGTAAACTGTATGCTCAAGGTCATGGACTCTGTCTTACTCATCTTCACATGTCCTATAAAATATCCTCAGAGACCTTGCCATAGTAGATGCTCACCATATATTTGTTCAGTGGACTTTGCGGCTGAAGAAGAAATAATGCAGAAATACAGAAGCACTGTGAGATACATTAAGACAATGTTTAATTCAAATACTAGTGAAGAAGTGAAGTTCATTCAAGTAGGTAAATATTGTTGAGCTTAGTATGCTAACCATCTATGTATGGACTCTTGCTCAGTTAATAGAATATCATATAATTGGTCCAAAGTCACATGGGCTTGGGAGATGGGGCACTGGAGAAAAGACAGCCAGTCTCTGGGGCCATGTTATAGTCCCCTCAAAAGAGGTGTCAAGAGGAGGCGCTCTGCTCCAAGAAGCAGATTCTATTGCATCCCACCAAGAGGAAGCAGGCAAAATCCAACTGAATATGTCACCAACTCAAGATATGGACCAGAAGAGGGAAAGGTATTTATAGGGAAATTATCTCTAACTGTCAAAGCCATGCTAGATCACTACTTCCCAAATATTTATATGATCATAAGCCACAGGGAAATGCTACTCAAATGCAGATTCTGATTCAGTGGGTCTGGGGTGAGGCCAGAGTGTCTGCATCTCTAAAAAGCTTCCCACAGTGCTGATCCGGTTGAGCTGTGGGGTGACAGGGTGATTCAGGGCTCTGAAAGGCCCAATCCCTCAATGCCCATGGCCTTGTCCTCAACACCCAATTATTCAGTCTTTGATCCTTTTTTACCTTTTTTTTTTTTTTTTTTTTTTGGTACTGGGGATCAAACTCTGGTCCTTGCGCTTGCACAGCAGGCAGTGAAACCACTGAGCTAAATCTCCGGCCCTATTATCCTTTTTTAATTGTGTTCCTATGACGGTGAAGTTCTAATTTTGCCAACAGGAGGCAACACCTTTCCATAACCCCACAACAAACCTGGAATTATCTCTGCTGCAAATTTAATATGATCTAGATTAAAGGATAGTTTCTAAAATTGTGTCCTGTCCCGACTTGGCAGAAGCAGAGAATTTTGTCTGAAGTTGACTGGGGGAAGATGTCTTACAGGCAGAAAACGCGTCAAATTTCAGAAGTTTCACAAGAAACACTGAAAATCTTGTGAATTCTGATCCTCTCTGTCATTCAGCTGACCTCCTTTTCCTTTTCCTAACCTTGATAAAGAGCTGGCCTTCTCTGGGGCCTTTAGAATTTAAGAAATAAAAACGGCAAATTCTACTTCCTGCTAAGTAAATTGCTCCAGTTTTTTTCCAAAACAAAAAGAATGCTGCCTTTTCCTTAAAGGCCCTAGGACCTGAGGATGCTCAGAACTCCCTGCTCTACTTAGAAGCTTCCTCCTAGGTCCCCAAGGAGTCTAAGGCCTACAACAGAAAACATAACTGCCCAGAAAGGGTAACAGTCTGGTAGGACAGGTGATCAAATAAGGGAAGGCCACTTGTTCACATATTCTACCTGTTTGGCTGAGATTCCAAACTGAAAGAGGTGCTCAAAATGTAATATGTATTTGTAGCAATTCCCCACAGTGAATGCATTTATTATGTATCGCAAACATGTAGTAATAAAAAAGGAAAAACAACAAATTAAAAGAGGTGGAGCTGCACTCAGATCAGCCACTCGTGGGAGAATGTCACCTTCTGTCACCCTCCCACTCCTGCTTCTCAGACTGTGCATCCCATTCAGCTGTGTCCTTGTTTCAAGACAAACGAGCAGCAGTCTCTGGCGGGGAGATTAGCAGCAGGTGTGGGTGGGAGAAGGCCCAGAGCTTCTTAAGCCTGGCGCTGTTGGGTGCCCAGCAGCCTGGCTACGCTGAAGCCTTCACTGCAGTGGGTGGGGCATCTGATTCAGCAGCAGCTTTATTCCACTCAGCTTCTGCAGGAAGCCACAGGCTTGATCACCAAACCCTCTGCAAGCCTGCCCACCAGGCCCTCCTCCTGTAGATCAATAAATTCTAGAGATTCAAGCGCTCAACAAGAGTGCCTGGTCTCCTTACCAATTTCTGACCCCTTACACAGGGAGATCACTGGAAGATGAACTAGAAAGATTAAGCTGCTGTTAGCCTCCATCTTTGTGTGTGTGTTAGATAAAAACATGAATACACACACATGGGCGCACATGCGCTTGCACACACACACACACACACACACACACACAGAGCCTCTCCTGTCCTATTTTGATATATGCCAGCAAAATGCTTTTGAAAGCTTCAACAGGAAGGCTTCACTTTGGGTGTCTCTTCTACCACCCTCACTGCCCGAGGGCCAATCTGGAACCTTGCGTTTCAGCTGGACACAGTGCAATATCTCAAATGGACTTTTGTCTGGTGCCCATGGGGCCTCTAGACAACCGTAGTATTAAGAGTTCTCAGGGCTGGGGGTGTAGCTCAGTGGTAGAGCTTGTGCTTCGTGTGCACAAAGTCCTAGGTTCTATCTCCAGCACTGCAAAAACCAAAAACAAAAGATGTTTTCTCCACTCTGCCTGGTCGTCAATCTCCTTTGCTGAGTAAAATCTGTAGTTTCCAAATGTCAGGTTGAGAGGGGAGTTCAAGCAAAGGAAGCATGCCCCTGGGGAGTGAGGTCTACGCCCACCCAGCCCTTACCATTGCACGTGGGGTAGCTGTCTGTCCAGGTCGGCTGGTGGTGGAGGAGGCTGCTGCTGGGATTGAGATTCATTACACCACTTCCTTCCAGAATCATGATCTGTAAGGGACCAAACAGCCAGTTCAGTCAGTGCTTCTTGGACAAATGTCACTGGAGAACACAGATCATAGCGTTCATTTCAAAAGACAAAAAAAAAAAAAGAAAAGAAAAGAAAAAAAATGTGTCCACCCACCCATTCTCACAGCACTTTCTGTAAAAGCAAAACTCATGGCAATTAAAAATTTCCAGGTTCAATTTTCATATGCATGAGGCAAGTTTTTATAGCCACTCATTCATAAATGAATAATCTCTGATTGAGAATGAAGCAGAGGGAAAATGCAATACCTTCTCCCAGGTAACTCTGACTGGCATCCAAGGGAGTGTGTGTTCGTGTGTGTGTGTGTGTGTGTGTGTGTGTGTGTTCACAGAGGTGAAAATGCAAAAGAAATTTTATTTAAAGTGGAATTTCAGTCAATGAAATTTCAGACCCAGACTCTTTGCAGGGTCTCTGATGGAAATTAGAGCTTACATATCCCCACATCCAAGTGGTCCCCACACCTGAGGACCCAGCGATGTCTCCTGAGTGAACATACCTGCCAGGGGGTGCACTGGGAGGTTGAGTGCTTCAGTTGTATTTTACAGAGCTTCTTAATTATTTGTCTGTGTGATAATATCAGAAATCATTTGGTTTCTCTGATAAGCACTGCCCATTTCTGGTAAAGAGAATTAAATTTTTCCTTTCTGGTAAAAGTTATGATTAGCCTTTCTTCCCCTATGACAGACTTGGAGGACTCAATGGCTTTAAAGCTCACCACAAAATGACTTGACCAGTCTGTGGGGTCATTTTCTCAGTGAGAGGACCTAAGAACAGAGCTTTCTTCCATGACCCGGTCTCCTTTTGCTAAAGAATGCAAAAATGTTACACCTTCCATCGTCCAGCATTTACGACAGTGCCTAGCCCCACGCTAGGCACACTCCACATTGCAGACCCAGCCCCCAGGGGTGAGCAATTATTCAGAGGAAGAGCAGGCAGTTTCTGCAAGTTTACCGAGCACTACCCAGAGGCTGTAAAAGTCACTTGCTCTTGCTAAAATGTTGGGGTGGATACAGGAGTGAACAGCGCATTATCAGGCAGATCATGGAAATGTTCTTGCCTATTTGGTGGAAATCTTTCATCCTCGAATATCACCAGTGTCTACAGATTGGAACTCATATCCCTTCCCCAGTGTAATTCCAGCTTTGTCACTGCCCCCACCTCCAACTGAGCCTCTGCTTTTCTGCCTCTGTGTTGGGTCTGTGTGGGGAGAAGAGGGCCCTGAGAAAGGCATAGAAATGCATTCATGTATGCGTTTATTCCACAAATATTTATCAGCCCACTGCAGGTTCCAGGCATACAGCAGCGATTAAAGGCTGAGCCAAGCTGGGCACAAATATGTATGATAGTTATTAGCATCTGTCATCACTGTTGCTTGGTAAATAATCAGGCTCCAATTCAGACTAAGCAAGGTGGAGAAGGAAAGACAGGCTAGGCACAATGGGCAGGGTAGCAGTGCATGGACCCCCAGGGGAAAAGAGGAGAGCTGGTTCTGTGACCCATGCCCTATATGAGGGCTCTGAATCCTGGACAGGGAGGGTTGACTGCAACTTCTCCCACGTCGTACATAGCTCAAGTTCATATTAACTCGCACAAGTTACTTAACCTCCTGGACCCCAGGCTCCTCATACACAAAAAGCCAATAATCCTGTCTAACCTCAATACTGGTTGGAAAACAAATGGGTTTCTACACCTCAAGCACTTGGTAGAAAGTAGAGCCTGATTACGTAGGACAGGAGTTATGATGAAGAAATTTGTTTCCTTTCTGGATAACTTGAACCAGAAACAACTCAGGGCCTCAGTTTCCCCATCTGAAAACTTAAAGAAGGTAACTATGCTGGCTCTTAAGTTTCCTTCTGGAAACTACTTTGATTCTCACCTTTGGAGAAGAAAAAGTCAACTCAGGTCGAACTGTCCACTCTCTTTCATTTTTACCATAACTAGGCATTTCCCATTCCATTTTCTAGCACAGTCGCCCTAAAGCTAAGAAATCAGTCTGAAGACTTGAAGGCAAAAGAAAACCTCCAAGTCTGAGGGAGCCTGGCAGGGGGAGGAGGACACCAGCAGGCCTGGGCTCTTGTTTGCTCAAGGCTGGGCTTCTTCCTGGGTAGCTCTTGATCACCCACAAGCAGTGGAAAGGTTACTGTTTAACCCTGAGAGAGAGGGCGGGAGCTCAGAGCCCAGCCCATCTGCGTGGAGCATGGCCCTCCACCTGGGGAGGAGGCCAGGGAAGGCTCACCTCAACTTCTAACTCAGGGATTGGCCTACAAGGGCTCTTTCACAGTGGCCATTTCATCAGGAGCGAGACCTGGCTAGTCACCTCTGAGCTGGCTCCTCAAGCAGCTCAGAGGATTGATTGGCTGCTTCCTAACTACCAGAAAGTGGGGGCCGCTCAGCTTTGGAAATGGGGATATGTGGCTTGGATTTCCAGGTCAACTACCCTTTGTGGATGACCTCGAGTTCCAAATCTGTCTAGTCAATAACTTCCTGAGTGTCACTTTCCCCAGCTGTAAAATGGGAACAAGACCAAACCAGAGTGAGACATTCATGTATTTGTGTATATAGAAAAATTAGCAAGTAATACAAAAAAAATCATAAATGTCTCAGGCTAATTCTCAGTTCCTCTCCAGAAGGCAAGTGCCATTTCTCACTGTGACCTGGAAGCATCCAGAACTATTCCCACCTCACAGAGAAGCCTCTAGGACTACGGGGTCAGAGCTTTCCCCTTCCCCAAGCTGTACTGACCTGAGATCCCAAGCTTTGCACCCCCTTTCCAAGGGAAAGCAGCCAGCACCGTGAGGGGCCCTTTTTACGCGGCATATTATATGGTTACCACTCATAAAAGAGTTTATGTGGCTTAACCCTTAGTGAGTCAGAGTTCACTGGTGCTGAACCAGGCTTGTGAGCAAAGAGGGTCAGGGACTCAGACCCCTCGGGCGCTGCAGGGAGAGTGCCTTCTGGGGGCTGGTTATCCGTAAACCCTCTGGCTACATCCTACTCCACTCCAAGGCCCAGATTTTCAGGAATAAAATGAAGACATTTTCCTCCACCAGCCTCCCAAGATGGTTGAGAAGACCAAATGAGATAATGGATAATGAAAGGACCTCAAGAACTGTAAAAAAATCCTATTATAACCAATACACCCACACCCCCATACACTGATCTGGACTTTCCATGGTATACAGTGATTGCTTTATAGGGTATAAAAAGCAACCATTTAATTAAAAAGTAGGAGGACTATTAATGCTCTATTTTCAGCTCCCTTCTTCTTCAACATAGCTGTCCTTATTTCCTTTAAAACAAAAATGGATCACGTCTGTGAAACAGAGCCTTGGACTCAAAGGTCCCAGCTAGATTCCAGGTCCCATCTTTCAGCCATGTGAGCTTGGTATGTTAACCTCTTTGAGGCTCATTGCTCTTCACTGGTTTAAATAGGGTGGGACTGGGAGGTGGGTAACAGTGATTTGCTCTAAGCCTAAGAACTATTTGGAAGAGTCACTCCTACAGTGGGTTTAAAGGTATCTAGTCCAGTGCTGTACACACAAGCTCCCCTTTCCTTCCTTTTAACAGTAATTCTAGAGAAGAATCTTAACACATTTTACTTCTTCCAGGACTGCAACCCTAGTTCAGAGCATAACGAAGAACTATGGCAATCTGCATGTCCGAAGTACGCTGGAAAAGGGCTCATTTCTCTCCATCTTCAGCTTTTAGAGGAAATGGAGAGAATGGGAAGGAAAGAGGAAGAGATCCCCAGCCATATTAGGTAGTTGTTAGAAGGAGGGTTTTGTAATATCCCCTCATCTGAAATTTGGGGCTGAATAATTCTCTGTTAATTTTTTTTTTTTTTAACTATTAGAGTAACTTTTTTTTCCTTAAATTCTTTTATTGGTACATTTTAGGCATACAATACATTTACATTTATCATTGGGTGCTTGTACCTGTGCATGCTGTATCTTGGTTCTTATTTTTTCCCCATTCCCTGTGAGCCCTTCACCCCCTCTACCCTTTCTCTTTTAATTTTTTTAAATTAACACATAATATCTATATATGTTTCTGAGATGTAGTAGATTAATTCAATAAATGTATACAATGTGTAATGATCAAATCAAAATAATTGGTATTTCTATCTTTTCAAACATGTCTTATTTTTATATGTGGAGAAAGTTTGAGCTCTTCTAGTTATTTTGAAATAGAGCTTGCCATAGACTATAGTTAATATACTGTGCTTTAAAATACTAGAATTAATCCTCTCCTAACTAACTGCATATTTGGTATTGTTTTCCAACCATTCTCTGCCCCTCCCTCTCCCCACCTTTCCCCATCTCTAGTGGGCTGCTCCTCTCTACTTCTGAGGGGTCAACTTTTCTAGTTGCCAAAAATGAGTTAGAACCTGCAGTATTTGTCGTCCTGTACGTACTTTACGTCACTTAACACAATGTCCTCCAGTTCCGTCCACTTTGCCGGAAATGACAGGATTTCACTCTTTTTAATGGCTGATAACATTCCCTCATGAGTATACACATGTTCATCCATTCACCTGTCAGTGGCCACTGGCTGTGTCCCTATCCTGGCTGGTATAAATAGTACAGCAATAACCATGGCCATAGGTGGGATTGGAGAATTCTCTACTCTGGGGCTGTCTTATGCATCATCTGATGTTTAGCAGTATCTTTACCCACTAGATGTCAGTAGCACCCCTCCCCCCAAATGTCTCCCGGAGCCAAATCACCTCTGGTTGAGATCAATGGCTGAAGACAAAGCCTGTGGCGGCAGACAGATTGGGCTTTGCCGTCTCACTGATGTGGCAACTTTGGCCTGTCTCTTAGACTTTCTAAGCTGCCGTTTCCTCTCCTGGAAAACAGACAGCATTAGTCCCTGCCGCCTAGGCTGGCTGAGGATTAAACAGGATAGGAACCTCAGAGCCCACTGCAGCACCTGGCACAAACAGAGCAATTGCCTAATCAATGGAGGTTTAAGAAAAGGCACTGTGTATGGAGCCACCTCCACCTAGGCCCAGGTTGTAGGTGTGTGTTCGGAAATATAGGATAAATTACTTGCACTATTAAAAACTGAACACATACCAAAAAAAAAACCTAAATTTTATTTCAAACCCAAATATTCAGGGATTTCTTCATAAATATTCTCAGATGCCCATCGTGGGTAGGAACAATCAAAAGGAAGAGAATTTGACTCCCTGCCCCTATTGATGGGTTGGACTTTCACATTCACCCCAAAATTTCACCCTTCTGTGCAAAAGTTCATAAAAACGACTTGAGGGACAGAAGTCTCCACCTTATTTGAAGAGAAGATGCGGGACATACTACCCAAAAGACTAAAGCACAGATAAGCATTGTGTGACAAGCCTCCAGCCAGGAGCTGTTCCACTGTGGGCAGCAACGCCCCTGAGCCATCAGCTCCCCTAAAACTTAGGGGACCATGAGGACTTGAACAATCTGAAACATTTTTGCGGCAGGAAAGCACTGAGTAGCCACAGCCTGCAACTTGGCAGGAGACATAGCCTACTCTGTCCATCCCTGTTTTAATGAGTAGTTTGAGGTGAATGTCAACCCCTGCACTGTAAGCTGCTCAAGATTTGGACTGCTCTGTTCCAGCCACCACAGACACAGCCATGGCCACCGAATCCCACTCCTTTTTCTGGGTCTTTGTCACAGGCCTGTTTCTCTCCTGCAGGAGGCCCAGCCTGGCCAGCCCCGGGCATAGGCTGGGTCTCTGTGAGGGAAAGAATGCAGGGGAATGCAGCCCTTGGCCAGACCCTAAAGTTTAACAGCCTAACATTTTTGGCTACTACTTAGTGGCAAATCTGCCCAAAGCAGAAGGTGAGTCATAGACACTGCATCCCACTAAATCAGAGCCGAACAGATATTTTTAAGGATGTAAAGAGATTTCCGCTCAGGCTCCCATTGCCTTGTGTCTTGAGGGCAACTTTAAAAACTACCATGATGGAGATAATGAGGGTTGAAATTTTTGTCCTGCCCTTCGGTGACTGTGTTGACCTGAGGAGAAGTTCTGTCCTCTCTGCAGCCTCAGTTTCCCCATATAACAGAAAACATGGAACTGATGAGTGATTAAATGAGGATGTTTATAAAGTACTCAGCACATTGCCTCATGCGAGGCAAATGTCGAGTCAGTGTTAGCTCTTATGATAGGATCTGAGCCCATCTCTCTTTAAGCTGGGTTGGTTGGCCGTGGGGACATTCCTGGGATAGGATTAGACTCCCCAGAGACAGGAGAATGTAATGGTCAGAGAGCCCCGGCCTCTGGAATCACACGGGCATGGTTCAAATATGGTGTTGCTGATTTGCTAATGGGACAAGTTTAGACAAGTCACTAGCTTCGCTCGACCTCAATTTCTTCATTTACAAAATGTGTATGATACGGAAAGCGTGGCTGGAAGACAAAATGAAATGATCCCTGCAAAGTGCTTGGGAAAGTATTTGACACACAGTAAGTGCTTGATAAATGTTAGCAGGTTTTTGTAATAATACCAATTTTTGTTATTTTTCGAATGTCCAAAGGGGAAACGGAGAGCCAAGTTCACATTAAGCACAGCCTCAGATCTCTGTCGTCTGCACAATGTCCTCCAGTCCCAGTGGCCTGGCACTGTCCAGCCTGGGACAGCCTCTTGTGCCTTCCCACCCATCATCATCCTGGTGCTGTCCTGGGGTTGCTCCACTAGCACTGAGCTCCGACAGCCAGGGCCCTGTCCGCAGGAGACATGCCCCTGCCCTGTGGGCACAGCTCTGGCCCTAGGACTGAGAGGTATCCCTCCTGCTCCCCTTCCTCTCACCAGCCACACTGTGCCAAGGCTGCCAAGCAACGTGGGAGGGCACGATGCCCTGGCTTCACCACTTGCTTTGCACCCCCAAGCCCAGAGCTGAGTGCAGAGGCAAGAAAGAGAGCAGCCAGTGTGAAATGCGGGTGCAGCAGGCAGCCCCAGCGGCTCATATCCCGCAGCGTCCCTCCCACAGGAAGTGCTCAACTGCTGCTAAGAGCAGGGTCTGGGATTGGCATTATAGGGACAGAAAGGCAAAGAGAAGGAGACACTCCTGGGACCCTGGCATGGGGCTGGAGTCACGAACTTCAGCTTCAGATGCTCTCCCACACTCTCAGGACTTTAAGAAGCCAACAACTGCTCAAATGGTCTCTGGTGAGACAAACACCATCCAGTTTAGGCCTGTTCAGAAGGAAGCAGATCTTTCTTTAACTCACTGGCTGGCTACTGAGACTCAGGACTGAATGTATTTAGTGTTACTGTTATACTGTAGCAACTAGGTTGTGCTGATCACTTCAGATGTGCTGGCCTGTGCTAATGGTTTTTAAAAGCATTATCTCAGTCAGTGCTTGCAACAATCTATGCAGCATTATGTCACTTAACAAATTTCTATCTGAGGCTCAGAGAGGTTAGTGAACTTGTTCAAGGTCACTCAGTTTAGCTAAAATTGGATAGAAGAGAATTTAAAGTCAGACTTTCTAGCAACAAACCCAAGGAGGTGCTTTGCCTGAGATTAAAGCTGCTTTTCACTTATCCTTAACCTCAACTCCCTCATCCTATCCCTGATCACAGCATCGCCCTCTGCTGCCTTACACCTTTATCAAGCATATGTACAAAAATATATACATACATACTTACATAAATACATATATACACATCCTCCTACGAATCAGTAAAGTTATTTTAATTATATATCTGGGAAATAACCTGGCCCATAATTATTTGCGCTTTAGCCGAATTAGTCCCCAGGCCAAAACACACGTTTGCCCCTGCTGCAAGGGTGCAGGTTGGGAACTACCAAGGCCACAGGACAGATCTCCCTCAGGGCTAGTGTCAGCCTTTCCTGGCCCCAGCCCCAAGGGTCTGAGAGGTGAGGTCATCGTGTGTCTTTTTCATTCAACCACATTAACCCCAAACCGCCACAGAACTGGCTGCTGTGGGACCTTTATACTCCTCAAACCAGAAACACAATTAGGCTTTTGCGATGACAGCAACATGGAGACCCTGTGCAGTTCTTAATCATTGCCAGTAACAGGTGAATTCACAGCATTTGCCCTCGGGATGTTGTAACAGCTTCCTGACTTCCTGTTTGAATATGGCTGGTGTTCATTTCAAAGACCGATTCCCAAGGAGGAGAAAAGATAATTCACCTACGTGCAAAATGTGGCTCAACATAATACAGACAATAATTTGTGCTTTTACAAATGAATCAAAATGTGAATCAAGCTTGGGGAATGTATTTGATCCCCTTGGGATTACATCACAGGTAATTTTAAACCTTCATGATGTGTTTTGAAACACGCATTTCATGTTCCCAGGGGCATCTTGAGAAGTATTATTTCTGGAGTTTCAAGCCTTTTTGTGATAATATTGGGAGGCAAAGTCTGGATACATTATAGGTTCAGCTTCTTGACTATAAACAATTTGAAAATAAATATATCATGCTGATCTTTGATGTCCTTGGTGCCAAAGCCAGACAAGATGGCACATACAGAAACACGTACCGAAGTACATCAAAAGACAAGATTGTCTTAAATAATCCACAGGGCCTTTATCAATCCTACTCAGGTAAGCAAACTAAGAATAGGGCAAGCTTTGAATCTTAATGGTCACAGAGTCTGTTGAGTCCTCAATAGACATGGTAGCTTCTACCAAAAACCCACGTCCACTTTCATTGTATTCTTACGTATTGGGTGAGACCCAAAGCTTCTGAAGATTATCTATTGACTCTAAAGATGTACAGGCACCAGGGATCTTTGAGAAATATCTCTCACACTCGTTAGATTAGAAGTTAAAAACTTTGTAATAGAGTCAAGGTTGGGAGACATAAGTTTCCTCCCACCTCTGAGAAAAGGCCTGCGAGATTTCAATTCTGCTCTCTGCCTTGACTTTGACATTGCCTCTGCTCCTCTGTTGAGGCCAGAAAGGCCCCATTGTTTCTTTCCAGGGGTAGCTAAAGTATGCTATATCCTGGAAGGGTCATTCCCAAGAATTCACTCTTTTTCCCACCAATTCTGAACCTCAAAATCTCTCTCCCCACTCTGCCTGTTTTTTATTCTAAAATCAAACAAACAACCATAAGTTGGAGTTAGCAAGAAAGTGTAGCAAAAATACAGGTCCTGCTTCTTATTACAGGCATGGATCTTTGTGGGTCTTTGTTAAGGCACAGATGTGGGGACTGGAGCGTCTATGATGACTCCCAGGATGCCGTTTCTTATGTGGTTGAAGAGGATGGTAGCCATTTCTCAAAGTTTGGTCCATAGATGGCTGTGTCGTCGTCATCTAAGCAGAGGTTAAACTTCAATTTTTCTGGGGTCCCATCTCAGTCCTCTCAATCACAGTCTGCATTTCAAACACCCTGGATGAATCCTGGGCCATTCTCACAATTGAGAATTTCTACTCTACGGACTCAGTTGCCTCCCCTCAATTTCCCACCACAAGGTAACTAACTCTGAGAAATATCAGCCTTTGAATAAATGTCTGTATACACAGGAAATCCTTGTATAGTTAAAGACAAAAGATTCAGTCAGGAGAATTCTAGCTCCAAACCACCTGAGAAGAAACTATTCCTGTATCATTTACCAATGTGAAATAAAACAACTAGGTGTGGGGGAGCATACCTGTAATCCCAGTTTCTTGGGAGGCTGAGACAGGAGGATCACAAGTTCAAGACCAGCCTGGGCAGCTTAGTGACACCTCGTCTCAAAGTAAAAACATAAAATAAAAAGAATCTAGAACGTACCTCATGGTAGAGCATTTGTCTAGCATGTGCAAGGGCCTGAGTTCAATCCCCAGTACCCAAAACAAACAATAACCAAAATTTTCCTAATACTCAGTAGCCCCAAATGTTCGATTCAACAGCATTTGCTTACTTCCAAGTACACACCCTGCAATCCAGAACAAGTCATCTGGCCTCAAAGTGTGACTAGCTATCCCAGACCTCATCCCACCCCCTCTGTAGTCCTGCGCAGGGTCACTTAACCACTTGGATGTTAAACCTCATACTTCCCTCCCCAAATCAACTACTGTCTCAGCCTTCTGCAGCAACTGACTCTTCCCAAGAAATGCTTCTCGAATAATTACAAATATTTATTCATGCTCCCAATTAATATAGATATTTATCAAGTGTCTGCTAGGTGTTCAGCATCACGATACTGGGGCCAAACAGTGAACAAAACACTGATGATGGCACCCTGCCCTGATGGACTATTAGCAGGACACACTTCCAAAACAATAGTAGCTCTTTCCAAAGCTGGCTGAGCTCACTCCCCAGCTCCCCTAGGGAATGGAATGGAGCAAGAGCAGAGAGAGTCAGGTAACCTACTCTGGCATTTGGAATAACCGACCTTGACAAAAATTTCAACTTGGTTCAAGAGTGGGACAGATCCTCTTCTCTCTAACAACCCCCTGCCTTTGCCTGCAGAGAAAATCCTTGCTAAAACACAGAGTTGGCAGACAGGATAAATACTTCTGAGTTTCACCAAGCAGCCTCTGCCAAAACTAATCTCCACTCAGGGCAGAATAAAGCCCATGGTTGTCTGGATGGCTGAACGCCCCTTCCCAAGACAATGGATTGTTTATGTGGCCCAGGGTTAGGAGCAGGTTGTTAACATAAAACCCACCGTAAACAGAGCTGTTAATTCAGTTGCTGGCAGGGGCTTCTGTTATCTTCTGAATCCCTCCCAGAGGGTATAAGCCCTACCTTTTCATTTGAGTTGGCAGCAAAGTTATTTTTTTGCACCTGTTGCTCTGCTCCGATAACAAAACGCAGTTAAGCATTGATTTGTTGGAAAATAAACAGAAAAAAGCAAAGAAAGGCATCTGCCCAAACAGCCTGAGCTGGTTTGACGGAGCACTCATGCCAATTTGTTTTTCCTATAAAAACCAAAGAAAACCCTGTGCTTTCAGTTTAGGTGCTGCCCTCCCACTCCACAGAACAAGAGGAAGCATCACACAGGCCAGTGGGGGCTGGCAGGGCCAGGAAGCCCAGAAGGCCTTGTACTTTTCCATTGGCTGATTCCACCAGAGCACTGAGGGGTGTCGGAGGTCTGCAGAGGGATGTGGCCAGCTTCCAGCCAGCCCAGCTTCAGATCCTGAGTCAGATTAACAAGGGCAGAGAGGGGGCTGCTGCAGGTGATGGAACCCCAAACCACAGCACTCTCCCAAATGGCTGACTTCCGAAAGTCAGTATGCTTTAGGGAGTAGGTGTGGTCTGTGGGTTACCACCTAAAGCAGAAACCCAGCGACCTCCAGCCTAAGTCTAGCCTCTCTCATAGACATCTTCCCTCCATCTGTGGGCTAAGAGTATAATCTGAAAACCTGGAGTCCTTGGATCACGGTCCTCCTGTCTCAGAGATGAGGCTACCTGTACCTACCTCAAAAGTGGGCTGTGCAGACTCACTCCTGTTCTGCCAAGGAATTTGAGGTCCCAGGAAGAAAGGGCCTGAGAGATTCCAGGTGGCATTTCTGCCCTAATCTGAGCATCATAGCACTCCCATTTGTCATTAGTTTGCCTGTATCACATGATGAACCAAAGCTAAAAAGGATCACTCGAATGGAGAACATGAACAACACTAATTAAATAATAGCATCATTGCCCAGCCTTCTACACACACACTCAAAGGAAGTCTTTTAATATCTTTTTAAACTGGAGAAAGCATAGTCATAAGTGACATTCAATATTCCCCCGCAAAATCACCTTTCCCAGCCTTTTCTTGGCCACGGGGCCTTCATTTCCACCAGACCACTGGTTTAATGGGAAAGGCCATGGAACATGGCTTCCCCGGGACTGTTGAGAACAGGGTGATCCAACAGGGAGGGATATGGCTGGCTGAGCACTCCCAGGAGTACTTGTCATGAGCAGGGCAGGGAGTAGAGTGCCTCAGACCAAATCAAGCAGCAGCAGAAGAAAAGATTTAACAACACCCTTAGTTGACTGAAAAATAAATAAGACCAATTGCACAGGAATGCGGGAAGGGTGGAGGGAGGTGAGGGTGGGGATTGGAGCCAGGGAGGGGTGAGATGGACAAGGACAATGGATTTGACCATTTCAAGACTCAAATTTCCTCCCAGGAAAAGAGCAAGAAGCTCAAGCCAAGAAAAGATCAACAGCCACCAACGTGGAATTTCATAGACTGCATAATTACAAAACAACAACAAAAACTGACGGTAGGATAATTTACATCAACTGAGTATTTACTAGGCCTTACAAATTGAGCTAGGCTTTACACGAATTATCTCATTCAATCCTGGCGAGAACCTCAAACATCAGTATTTAATGTCCCATTTTACAGATGAGGAAGCACAAAGAAGTTAAGCAACTTCCCCAAGACACAGATCTAGTAATTGGACTGGATATATTGTAAGAAATGCAGTAGGGGAGGGGTGGGAAAAGTAGCAGAATTCTTTGTAGCTTTAAAAACAGATTCCTTGTATTTCTAAAGAGAAGGATATCACTTAGGATCCCATCCTTTTAATTTGACAGTTGAGATCTTTTGAGGAAGGCTCCAGTGACTTTTCCCTAAATCTGAATAGGAGCCACAATGATCACACTTGCACCCTAATAAAAAGGTCTCTGATAGTGCACATCAGTCCAGACACTACAGAAAGACTAATTCACAGCTCCTCAAACTCATCCATTAAACTGCAGTGTGAGGGGCTAGTGGAGTGGCTCAATGGTTAAGCTCCTGCTTATCATGCATAAGGTCCTAGGTTCAATCCCCAGTACCAAAAGCAAAACAAAACCCTTCATCTGGCTTCCATGGATGGCCTCAGATTGACTCAGGGGTTAGGTGGCTGCCTAAGGCCACCTCAGACTTATTAGCCAAAACTAAAGAGCAGCAATCATAATAGGAAAAAAGCTGCTAAAAATTAAGAAGGAACTCTGGCCCCCTTGGTGGGGCACCAGATGGCTGAGTATCACACATGAGTCCTGAGGGCTGGGAACAGCACACTGACAAAAAGAAAGAGACTATGGATTCAGGAAGTCTGAATCTCTCAAAGACATCCAGAAAAATTCTCCTCCTCTTTCACTGCCACCGGGTCCACAATCCTGTTCCAGAACTTGTAACAGTTGGTAAAATTTTAGCCCTCAATTACAGACAGAACCTCATAAGCTTATTCTGTCACCGTCTTCGCAGCTTAAGCAGCAAACACTGTGACATCTGGATTTGCTCACATATTAGAAGACCTCCTCTTCAGAAAAAGTGGAGTTTTCCCTTTGTTCCGATACTCATTAAACAACAGTAGGCAACAAAGCCAACTCCTTAGTGTCTCCCTACAAGAGCAACAGATTCTTGGCCCACTAGGTTTCATTTTCCTTCCAGAACAGACTTTGTTCTGCTTCTCCTAATTCACTGGCCTATACAGCCGGCTCTCTGGAAAAGTAAAAAATGAAAACTTATCAGGAAGGGAAGCAAGAAAACCTATCAGAAAGCTTGTCCAAGAAATTAAATCCTTTCTAGCATATAATACAAACATTCCTACACTGTATTGCAGGAAACCTTCCAAACTTAAACTAAACTACAAAACTCATCAACTCAAAAACTACACCTTTCCTCCTTAGAAGGCCTCAGCTTCCCTGCCACCACCTCCACCCTCACAGGGCTCCGTTTCCAAGACTCCCAGCATCAGGAATTGTCACTCGTCCAAACAATGTCACCACCTCCAGAGGCAGGAGAAGTCATATGATGCATTGCTTGGTCCAGAAGGAAAACATGAAGTCCCTGGTTCAAAACATATAAGGATTTTCAAAAGAACCACAGCAGAGCACTACATCAAATGCAGAATATTTCTAATCTCAGGCCAGCCGTAGCTACACATGCTACACACCCACGATGCTGGAGAGGGGGTTGGTCCCCATTTTTGCTTGAAATTGCACCAAGGGTCTGTCATCATTAAGGGTGAGAGGTCTTTTCTATCTCTGACTGCCCCATGACCTACCTTCTCAGGTGAGTGGGAGGATTCTACAAAATAGGACATTGAACGTGCCTGTAACCACCTGGCCTATAACAAGCTCTCTCCCAATGTTAGCTCTTATTATCATTACAATCATTACTATTATTATCATTTTTATTATGCCAAGGTCCCTCCACAACTCCAAGGCTACCCATAGGGAGGAAGAACACTGTCCTCTGTTTTGACAGAGTCCATCTATCAGCTTGTCCTGTTCAGAAGTCACTGCATTGGCCCTGTCTGCAAGAATGCTATAAATTAAGAGTTCTTAACCTTTTACTCATACTATGAACCCATTTCACAACCTACTGAGGAATGTGGGTCCCTTCTCAATGATCTCAATTATTGAAATACTTTTTTTAAATAAATGTGATATCATAATAATATATGTCCTTCTTTAGTAACACATTAAGTAAGACTATCTGTATCAGTCTAATAACCTCAGTGACATCGGGTCATGATAGTTTGAGTTATCTGCAACAAGTGTAATGTGATACAAAAATTTTGTGATTGCTCTTGGTAACAGTCACAGATGCAGTTAATACTATATTTGTATCAAGAAAAGATGTTAAATTTTAATGAGAGGGAATGGAAAATCATGATGTAATATTTTCACATCCAGGTTCATGGAGCCCCATGAATATTCTCCACAGATACCAAGCAATCCTTGGAAACCTAGCTGAGAACTTTGGCTGTTTAACTAATAGCAAGGACTACTCCTTCATCTTGGCCTCTAGAAACCACTTCCATATGGCCAGAACACTTGAAGTAGTTACCAAGAGGAGACCCCACAGGGTCTAGACAGAATAAGTAATTAGGTTTTGTTTTATTTTTTTTCCCAAAAAACCTCTAGAGCATTTGCCCAAGGCTGATACCTTCAACAGCAGTGGTCAGTAGACATGTGCAGATGCTCTCAGAATTTTAGGGTAGGTATTGAAAGTTCCAGTCAGTCATGTAAACAGTCCAAAGAGAGGACTGTTTCTTCTGGAGGCTGCTGTGTGCCAGGACGGGTGGAAGACAGGGGCGAAACCAAAACAGGGATGGAACATGCTGTAGGCCCACTCCAGCTCTTCCCTGGGAGCCCCATGTGTTGTGATACGCAGAGGGTCAAATGGAGATAAAAACCTGAAGTCCTCTGTTAACACGAATCATCTCATTTCCCTGCTGCCCACCGTGACCAATAAATATCTATTGCATTTCTTTCTCTGCAGAGCCAAAGTTGATCATTAATGGAAAAAATTTAATACTTTTTCCTTCTGACCCAACAGAGACTCACTGAAAACACCTAAATTGAATATTTCTCCTTGACTTCCACTCTCAATTTACTAATTATTTATGCAAGCATTTATTCTGGTGCTTTCACACTCTATGTTTAATGTCATGCTTACAATATCCCTGTGCAGTAGAGGTTATTAAGCCCATTTTCCAGATGAGGACATTTAAATACTAGAGCTTACATAATTCACCCAAAGTCATTCAACTACCCAGAGCCAGAGCAATTTGGAACCCTAGAATTCTGGCTCTAAATCTAGTACTCTTCATACCATGCCCCAGCTGATTCTAGGCCACAAACTTACAGTGACCCACTCCTTCAGATACACACCAGTTAAAGTCTACTCTTCATCAGTGTTCCTCCAACCACAGCCTTCTACTCAGTGGAGCTAAGATGGCAGTGACTGGGTGCTCTCTGATTTTCTATGTGAACAAAATTGAGGCAGAGGTTGAATTTAGGGCCACATGTACAGGCCACTACAAGAAAAACAGTGTCCCCTTTCATATTCCTTCTACTTCATCCTCCAAAATATGCTGTCAGCACTACAGAAGGAAGTTTTTTTAAAGCTCCTAAAATGAATCCTGGAATAGTCTCAGTAGGATGGCCTCCAATATCCTCAATAGGATATTCTCCAAGGGCTACTGTCAAATTCCAAAAGTAAAAGACCCTCTTCCTGTTCCAAGAAATGCTCGACAGAGTTTTAGAGGGAGTTTTCACCAAGCTAAGAAAGGCCTAATGGGATGACTGAACTTTCCTAAATCCATAGCTAGAAAAGTAAGAGTCCAGCCCCCGAGATTACTTATGTGTCTATGGCATGATGTGAGGACAAAGTGGCAGATATGATAGTTTAACTTCCCCCCAGTTGCAACATCAAAGAAAGCATATACTGAGACAAGGTCATGTGAAAGTAAAAATAAGCTGTTACATCAAAAGAGGTGGTCTACTAGTTTAATTATCAAACTATTATTAGTTGGGCATTTTTATTCCTTATTAATTTAGGGTTTGTTTCATCAGAAAGCATGTTTTGAATGTGCCTATGCTGGTCATATTTTAAACAACTGTATATTAAATATCCTTAATAATGAAAGGAAAGTTATTGAAGGAGGTTCTAAGCAGGCCGGGATATGGGGAAAGATGAGACGGAGACATTGTGAGTCCAACAAGCCAGAGATAAGGGGCTTAGTGCTAGTGAAATCACTTTTCAAAGGAATATTCTATAGATTATCTCTTTTAAAACAAGGTCAATTAATACCCTATGAGTGTTTTCACATGGAACACCCTTCTTGACCCTGTTACAAGCTCTGGGTTTCTCTGGCTACAGACCTGAGCCCTCAGGGAACCCCAGGGGTCTGAGTTGGGCCACTCAGTGGCGGAGCTAGTCCTTTTGCCCTTGTGATTACCCACTGGATCTTCCTCTGGGAGAAGTGAGTCCACGTTCATCTGGTCTACCCAGTAATTCCCAGGCAATCAGTCAAGCAAACTCATGAGTGCCCCTATGGACAAGTGTATTTCACCTTTTAGGAGGCTGCTGTGATACTTTATGGAAGGCACCATTAGAATGTTGTTCATGTACAGCGACTGCTCCCTGTGGTCCAAGCAGCCTGCTTCAAGCACTTCCACACTCTCACCAGCTTTGGGCTTGTGAGGCAAACAGAGAAAGATGGCTATTATGTGGGAGCAAACTAATATCCCTAACACCCCTAATAAAGGCTCTAAGTGTTGAGTCTTGGTACCTCCAAAGTTCAAAAATCACTTGTCCCAAGGAAGCCATTTAAGGGTACTTGCTGATCTTCTTTCCTTTCTTATTTTTGGAGACCATCTCCCACCCCTTTCCCAGTTTCCAGACTCATGCTGATCCCACTGGACCTCCCAGGCATAGGTGACCCCTCAGCCACCCTCCCCAACCTCCTTAGTCACCCACAGCCTTAGAATCTGAGGATTGAAATGGATTTTAGAAATGATCCACCTTATCTAGAAGAGCAATCTAAAGCCCAAGTAGGTGGAGTGCATTGCCCTGGGCCACACAGCTTTGTCAGGTCTCCTGCCTGCCCTTGTGACAAGTGTCACGCAAACAGTCGTGGTGTCCCACATACAACCTTCACTACACTGTGCTCCCGACCCTCCAAAGATGGAGTCTTGCCTTCTTCAGGGAAGATTCTTACAGAAAGATTTTTTTTCTCTCCTTCTGAAATCTAGTAAAGTGTTTATCAAGTAACTGATGGATCCATGGAAATGTCTACTCTAGCACTTCCTGGCTTGCAATGTCAGTACTAGTCAACTAAAAATATGTCCCACACTGAGATGGCTTGTTGTTGGGAGCCATTTACTCCATTTCACAGTGATTTCCTGCCTAATAGCTTAACAATCTGACGTTTTTAATCCTTGTCCAATTTAAAGAAACTAACAATTTTTAATAAAAACCCAATTGCCTGCTACTTAAAATAAATATTATTTTAAAAACATTTCATAACAAAGAAGATATGAAAATGTTGTCAATTATGCACCCTCTCTCTGTTCAGTTATTTGAAGACAGATTTAAGAGAAACTGGGCATAAGTGGCTGGCTTCCTCCTGCCTGTCATTCAGGGAAATCCCCACCAGAAATTTGGCTTACCTGCGCTGAAGGCCACCTCGCTGTGTTCAGTTACCCGGTAACAAAGGCAGGGGGAAAATGTGTGGGCTCTAAACACCACAGCAATGCCTCCCAACCACGGCCCCACCCACAACGGAAGGGACTGTGGCTTCGACTCCACCAGAGGACTAGTTTAACAAAAGGAATGGCCTGAAACAGCAGCCGAGTGGTGTCACCAAAATTCAGGTTTAGAATTTATATTTGGTTCCTCAAAGCAATGGCGCTGACTCTCACTTGTGTTACCCGCTACTACCATGGCAATCTCGGTGTCCATCCCACTCTATTCTCCCAGAAGACAACATTTGAAAATTACGTCTATCTGGAGGGCCTTGGAGATGACTTCATCTGGAGAGAAGGCAGAACATAGAGTAGGTTTTCAGTGATTTGTACGAGATGTGATAAAACATGGATTTGGGTTTAAATATTATTTTTAAATTATTGCAATAAAAGACATACTGCCATGAATCACTCTAAGAATACTTCCCTCTGAAGGGAGGGCAGGGGAATGGGGAAAAAATAAGAACCAAGAGAGATTATGTAAAGGTGCAAATTTCCAATGATGAACGTCATTATATTGTATACCTTAAATGTACCAATAAAATTATTTTTTTAAAAAATACTTCCCCTCATTTCAAATACACTTATCCCACACTTCTTGACACTTTCTGAGGCAGTTGTAGAGTGTCTTTAGTTGTGCTGTCATGACTGCCTTGATGTCCTAAATAGATTCAAAATGTTTACTCTTTGTGGTCATTTTGACTTTGGGGAAGAGCTAGAAGCTACATGGTGCCAGATTCAATGAACAAGGTGGATGAGGACACACGGTCATGTTTTTATGAGCCTGCCTTTCTGTTGCATGGCACTTGGCAGCAGTATTTACCTTATTGTTGATCACATCTTATAAAGACATGAAAGAGGATTTTTGAACTGCTTCAGAAAGTGATAAGAATAACAGGATAAGTGTGTTTGAAGCAAGAGGGAGTATTTTGAGAGGATTAATGGCAATGTGTCTTTTGGCTGTAATACTTTTTAAAAATTTAAACATTCACTGTATTTTTTATTACTCCTTGTATAAAATTCTATGCTGGGTGCTATAAATGAAGCAGAGCTCTCATGCCAGGCCTTCTGAAAAGCAAGAGAGTCTATAAACACAACCTAGAGCTTAAATTCCCAAATTCAGCAAGGAACAGGGAGCAATAAGAAAGAAATAAAACTTTATGAGATTCCCGAAAGCTAAATTCCACTTCGTTGGAAGAGAACTTTGGCCCAAAGCACTCCCATTCTGAGCTGAGACTTTATACAAGTTCCTTCCAGTTTCCAACTAGCCAACTGCACTCAACTGAGTACACATTTTAACCTCCCAGGTTCTATTCTGTCTTAGACCCTCAACAAGTCAGAAAGATATTGAAAGAGGATTAGGATAAAGTTAGTCAATGAATGGGAGCACTTCCAGACACCTACAAACATGAAATTGGAAGTGTGACTGTAGGGCTCCTCAGAGGTCAGGAAAGGCCCCAGGTATTTCCATTGAGAAAACACAATATATTAATATATTAAGAAATCATATATATATATATATATGTATATATATATAATGTGTGTGTGAATTTAACAAATAGGCAATTTTTAGCGCAAGAAAATTAATGTAATAGATTTTTTGAGACCATTTGAGGCCTTGATCAAATACATTGCCCTACCCATAGCCACCCTTAAAAGGTCCTAAGGACGATGGGAATTAAGTTGTGTTATGTACCAACTCCCCATGATGAATGCAATCATTATATACTGAAAAAGCATACTAACAAAAATAAAGGTTTTTTTTTTTTTAAGTTCCTAAAAAGCATCATGAATACCAGTGTAAGAGAACTTTGAGCACAGCTATTCTTCCAGGGTTGCTTTCTTTTGGAATGCTTCCACATGTCTGAGGATATAGCTCAGTGGTAGAGCATTTGCCTAGAATGCCTCTGTAAAATATTGTGGAAATACAGAGAAGGAAATTAATTTTTAAAGCGTGGTTACAGACTTCCAAATGACTGTCAATCCCATTTCATTTCCATCGCCATTTTTAGACATAATTAGCCATTGGTGTGGAAGCAGTGTGGTCCTACGTGATGGCATATTATAAAAAAGACGGAATTAACGAGTTATTTCATAGTCCCAGAATTTTAGGTCACAAAAAGAGGACAAATGGAGCCTTCTACAAACTAAATGCAGCCATTACCGTCATTCTTAAAATCTCTTTAAGAATTTTTTTCTGATAGCATTTCTTAACCATGAATTCTTTTTTTTTCTCCTTAAAATCTGTTATTGGTACTAATAATGTATCTTCATCTCTCCTGTTGGAAATTGACTCTTTCCTTAACCTCAGTGGAAGTAGCATGCTGCCACACACGATCCCCAACTTCCCTTTTGCACACTGAAAGATACTATCTGCGCACAACTTCACACCTGTATCTATAGAATCAGTGCCTAAACTAAACCTTTCATCAGAAGTTCTCAGAATCCAAACACTCACTCTTTTTCTCCCTGCCACTGAGATGATTGCAGACAACCAGCAGAGACACTGTGTACTTGACCTCCCAGAATCTTACCCTTCATCTTAACAACACGCACTTCCACAATAGCGCTTGGGATACTAAACTGACAAAGATGGACAGATTGACAAAGTGGCACCACTTTGGTGCTGCTGCGGACTGACAAGATTAATTCCTCGCTGTCCCAGTTCTGTCCACACGGGGACCAGTCCTTCTTCATGGTGTCCAAACAGAATCAAAAGAGTCCCTGCTTCTAATGCATTTGTTGCTGCTGAGTCATGTCTGCTTGTCTGGTCATAATATTCCATTATGGAACAAAAGATGACTTTGTCCCTTTGTGATATGGTAAAACCTTTTGCCTAAATAGATTTTTTTTTTCTAGACAGAGTTCATTTTTAAATGGTTAGCTCTCCCCAGTGCCCCTCACTATCTTGGCTGCCTGGCCACTCTTTCCCATGTGGATGTAATTTCCCTGCCTATTTCCAGCTATTTTCCAACACTGGAACTTATTAAAGTCGAGTTGGCCTTTCCCTATAGCTCACGAGTCAGGAAAATTATCAGCAGAAGACATCTCTAGAGAGTGACATGGTGTGCTCTGAGCCCCCAAAGCTTACTTAGCCAATCAACTGTTCACTAAGCTACACCAGAGTCACCTATTCCTATCTGCCTATTTGTTTCAGAAGAATCCAACCCAGGAACGTGACTTTGCCCCACAGGTAGAGGGAAACCAGGGGCTTTAAATTCACGGTGATTAGAAGTCCAAACAAGGCAGAAAATCCACAGATAGCACCCAAAGAGCTCGGCTGCCCCTGAAATAAAACTCTAACAAGAGGCAGTGAGGTAAGCCCAGGTAGGCAAGCTTCATTCTTGCCAGCTACCTCCGGGAGGCTGCTCTATTTTCATTTGTCTGGTTCAAGGCAGGCTTCTCTTCCCATGCAGGTGTTTGAATTCCAAAAGAAGGTTTAAAAATAAGGACTTACCTCATTTGCCTAAAGATTCTGGGTGGGAAATCCAATATCTCTGGCTAATGGAGAGGAGTGGAGGCAGCCAGCAGATGTCACGCCAGCTCCTACCAGGATGGGGAACCACAGGTGTTATCACGTCTGAGCCCTCATCAGAGTGAAGATAAATGCATATGACAATAATTTAAAATCATTTTGTAGGATATTAAGCAATAAGCCACCAACCGGGAATTCCCTAAGTCACTTCCCCCTCTTGTGATTGGCTGCCCAGCCCTTTAAAAGAATAAAATAAAGGATTACAAACATTGGCTCATTTGCATTTGGCCAACTCACACGTTAGTGTTCAAACAAAACAGGTCTAACCAGGTTATGCCTGTGTCTCAAGTACAGAGAGACAACCTGTTAATAGATGAGGAATTGATTTGGTGGTGACTGTTCTTTTCAGCTTACAGGCAGTTTCGGGTGAAAAGCACCATGCTCCCCAAAGACACCATCAGGAAGGGAGAGTATAAAAGGAAAGTGAGCAGAAGTCCAAATCTGGCAGAGATGGCGGTGGAGGGGTGTGTGGGGAGGAGCCTTCTTGAACATCTGTCTCATTCTCTAATCTGTATTTAGTCCACTCAGCTTTGGCGCCAAGATCTTTTCCCTGGCTCTGCAGGTATTATGTTCTGAAGGAGCTTCTGGCCAATTCTCTCTCCAGACACCATGACTGCCTTCTTGACAGTGACTCTTCACAATTTCAAGGGACTTTGAGAAGCCTTTCTCCCTTGGCCCCAGGTAAGAGCGTTGGAGGAAAGTTTGAACGAGAAGGTCCCTAGAGGGAAGCTCCACTATGAGCTATCCAGCCCCAGCAGTCATTTCTCGACAATGCAAGGGCTGATTTGCTGGATTATCTAGTTTTTTCATTTCTCCTTGACACTTACGATCTTTTTTCCTGTTTATTGACTCTCCCTATAGGAGCACCAAAGGGAGTGACCAAGATCCTGAAACAGGGAATAAAACAACAGTCTGGGCAAGAAAGCAGATGAGGAGGGTCTGTAGATCTCAAATACTTACGCAACCTCCTGGGCCAAGGGCATGCAAGGAGTTACCTGTTCCTGCTTCACTAGGTCACAGATGTTCATGCACCTGTACAGAGGAGCAACTGCCCTGGCTAGGAAAAATACCATCCCCTAACCATTAACTTTCTCTCTTGAGTCTTCCCTGACACTGGCCTGGCCTGAGTGATGTGTCCAAGAAGGTATCTTGAACTCACAGGACCTACCCCCTTTGTGGGAGAGGGAAGGGAAATAGAGTTTTGGCAAAGAGATAAAGATTTTATGATCAAAAGCAAGAAGTTCCTCGTGTAAAAAGGAAAGGCCTACATGTGAGCCGAGGCTCCTGGTGAACAGACCAGAAAGCAAATGGTTATTGTATTCTGAAGGTAGGATGGGAATGAGCAGTGGTATGACTTCTTCCATGCTTGCTATATAACATGATTGCAGAGAAGGAGAGCACCAGTGGATTTCGGAGGTCTTGGAACTCAAGCTGTTCTTAAAGGAGGTCTTGAAGCTTAGGGCAGTACAGTTTAGGGCAGCTCTATAAAGCCCCTTTGCCTCTGTAATTTACACCACACAGTCCTACACTTCCCTCCTTTTCAACTGGGTGTATTGGCCAAGGGCCCTCTCTGCATACAAATGTATGCCCTGGGCCTGAAAAAAAACAGTAAAAGTCATTATTGCCCATTATCACATTAGCTCCAATTAGTTTATCAGCTCTAGATCTGAGAGTAGGGCCCTGAGGGAATGGGCTGCTGGGATTTTGCTTGAGAAATGGATGAGTCAGGAGCAGCTTGAAGTAGCTACGCTCCACCTACAACAGGGTTTTTGCTTGGAGGGGGGCAGTATTAGTGCTATTAGTGCTATAGGGCTCTAGGGAAGCAGACTTGGCCTCATTTCTACCTTTGCCTGAGACTAACCTGAGACAGCTAGGTGGAGTAGGAGGTAGGGACTGTGTGGTCCTGAGGCGGTAAGCTTCAAATGCATCTCCCCTAATGATGTGGCTAACTGGCCCAGGCCCAGCTTCTTTTAATTAGAGGCCCTTTAATTTCTAGCTAAAGAGTTCTGGTGATTTGTACATTCCTTTACCCATTCCAGGCAGGAGGACTGATCCATTAAAAAGGGTCATGGTGGGGGCAGGAAAATATCACTTCATTCTCACAAGCCTCCTTATCTGAACAGTTTTTATGTATATAAAGTGTCTAACAATGTGTCTTGTACTTAGTGGGTCCTTTTTAAGTATGGATGCTTTTATTCCTCTTTTTCTTTTTCTTTTTTTTTTTTTTTTTTTTGGTACTGGGGATAGAACTCGGGACCTTGTGCTTGCGAGGCAGGTGGCAGAACCACTAAGCTAAATCCCCAGCCCTGGATCCTTTTAATTACTTGGAACCTCCTAGAAGAAAAACAGAAGTAAAAACAATATCTACCCTTCCCTGTATTTAAAAAAAAGCTAGATTTTAGGCATTTAGCATCTGTGAAGAAATTCCTTTGGAGTATGGTCTTTTACTTTATGGAGGTGGAGGGAGGGAAATACGTACACAAATAGATGCAGAGATAAGATAGATGTTTTGATTTTTAGCTGGGAATACAGAAAGTTGGATTTGATGATTTGATGAGGAGGCCTTTTACTGTAGGAGTCTCAGATAGATCAAGTTTGTCCCTCGTGAATAAGAAGTTTAAAAGTGTAACCATAAAAGCACCAAACATGGCAAGTACTTTATACACTCATTCCAGCACCTCAAGAGGTGTCAAACAGGAGCCTCACTACCATCACAGACCTCTAGCTTTTGTCCTGTGTTACAGAGATTCTCTGGGAGGCTGATAAAGATACAGAGAAGTACACAGAGCAATGGGACCAGGTCAAGATCAAGATAGTACAGGAAACTAGAACCAGCCCTGGAAACTCAAGCACTGAGTATAGAAATCTTCCTGGTCTTCTCTGTAGCTCAAGATTCTATCATTGTCTCAGACTTTTGCAAACACACAAAGTTTTTGAATGAGTACTGATATTAGTTTCCATGGGGGGAAAAGGGACAAAGCAAGTCAGACCAAGTTGTTTGCTATGCCCTGGAGCTTATGAGTTCAGATGGCTTGTCTTCTAGAACAGTGATCCGCAACCTGTTTGGCATCAGGGATCAGTTTTGTGTCAGATAATTTTCCATAGACTGAGGGGCGGGTTAGTTTTTTTTTAATTAGTATACATTTGTGACATGTCATTACTGTACATTCTCCAATGCTAGCATCACCACCTCAGCTCCACCTCAGATCATCAGGCATTGGATTCTCATAAGGTGCACAAAATCTGGATCCCTAGTATGTAGAGTTCACAGTAGGGTTTGAGCCTCTATGAGAATATAATGCTGCTGCTGACCTGACAGAAAGCAGAGCTCAGGCAGTGATTCCAGCTATGGGGAACAGCTGCAAATACAGACGAAGTTTTCCTCACTTACCTACTGCTGTATGACCCAGTTCCTAACGGGCCACAGACTGGTACCCATCATTGGTCCAAGGGTTGGGGAGCCCAGTTTTAGAAGATCCACCTCCCAAAACCAAAGAAACTTAGGAATTGTCATTGTCAAATCAAGCCTAAGCCAAGGAATCTCTTTAAGCAAGATATCAAAATCTAAGAGGCCTGAACCTTAACACTGACACAGAAGGTGCTTACAAGGTCAATGGAGAAGTGTGTTTACTTTACAAGAAAGAAGATGCTCCTAATATAGCATCTCTTACCAAAAGCACTATGTTTATTTTTGAAAGCAAATGTATGTTTGTATATGTTTCTGTCTGTCATCCCCTGCTGATCAAATGGAGCTCCCTGTAGGGTAGAATGTGACAACTATGTAGTGAAAACCACATAAGAATATTCATGTAGGTCCAACAGGAGCAAGAAACACTCTCTGGTCCTGTAAAACTCATAAGGGAGGAAGAATCAAACAGAGCAGAATATCATGATCAATTACCCTGACGATCATCAAACAAGGAACTAGGACAGTGATGTTGAACCTTTTAGAGACCGAGTGCCCAAACTGCAACCAGCTTATTCATTGCAAAGTAAAACCTCATATTTATCACTCAGTGCCAACACTGCCCATATGTGCACTGTTATCCAATACTCTGCTGCTCGGGCAATGCTGGGGTGACTTGGCCTGCGTGCCTGCCAACAGAGAGGGTTTTGCGTGCCCAGTGTGTCATGCGTGCCATAGCTTCTGCACCACTGAACTAGGGTTTATAAATATCATCTTATCTTCTACCCTATGCCCTCTAAAGGCCACATTTGCAAAATCCTCAGATTTCGGGATGAAATTAGATTCCCTTGAGAAGCTTCATGGGCTCAGAAAGTAGCTCCCGAGTTTTTTGTGGGAGACCTCATATTGACAGCTGTCCTAGCAGATTTGTGTGGAGCACTCCAACCTTAGATTTGGCCATCATATATGTGCACCTACTCGCTCATTAACCTGCTCCCAATGGTACATACCACTGAACTGCTGAGATGGGGGACAACCTCAGTGGTACTGGGAGGGGATAATGGCCACCGTTCCTGGAAAGAACGACCCATTGTATAAACAAGCACATGCACGCACACAGCAAGTTGAGTTTTCTGAATTCCTCCTTTATTTTTTTCTGATATTGGGGATTGAACCCAGGGTCTTAAGACAGGATCTCAATAAGGTACCCAGGCTAAGTTCAAATTTGTGATACTACTGCCTCAGCCTCCCAGAGTGCTGGAGTTTCAGGTTGCCCCGCCATGCCAGCTCCCCTCTTTATATTTCTAACATTCCCAGGGCCCCTGTTCTTGCCTAGTGTGAGTTGTTCCTGCTGTTCCTTCTGCCGCATCTGTATCTTCTTTTTATCTTTCTGCCCTTGTCTTTCCTCACACACAGCTTTACGTGGCACACTGAGTAAATGCCACTTTCACTGCTGAAATGAGCACTTTGTTTCCTGAATCAAACTGTTTTGAACTTCTGTGTGGTATCTTTATCAGCTTCTTCAAGAAGGCTCAGTTTGCCTGGTGTGGTGGTGCATGCTTATAATCCCAGCATTGGAGGGGGTGAAGCAGGAGGATCACAAGTTCAGACCCAGTCTAGGCAACTTACCTAGATCCTGTCTCAAAATAAAAATTTTAAAATGGGCTATGAGTATAGCTCAGTGCAAAGGCCCTGGATTTGATTTTTCTTTTTTTTTTTTAAGAAAAAAGGTCTCCATTCTCAGAGTCAGAGAGGGAGAAAAGACCGGGCAAACTGGCCACATCCAGGCAAACTTCCTATAATCAGTATTTTCAGTTTTGCATGGGGAAGAGTTTCTTATAATTATAGCAGTTCAGTTTTCCTTCCTTTGGCATTACTCTTTCTTTAATTGGCAAATTAAAATTGTTTATATTTATAGTGTACAAGATAATGCTTTGATATACATTGTGGAATAGGTAAACCAAACTAATTGACCTATGTCTTACCTCACATACTTATCATTTTTTTGTGGTGAGAATACTTATAATCTATGCTAGGCAATTTTCAAGTACACAATCCTTTGTTATTGACTATGGTTACCGTGTTTTACAGAGAACAGTTGTTTTTACATTATTTTTACCTAAAAACTCCTTTCCCACTGTCATGGAACCATGAAAGATAAAAGAGATTAAAGATTTGCTGTTGTATGTGAGTTGGAGGAAGGGAAGCTAGAACTTTGGTAGCTTGGTTTTCCTTCCCCAGGCTCACAGGTTTCCAGCCTTCTGTCCTTGCTGTAGCCAAAAAGCCACCAAAGTCACCTTTACAAATTCAGTTTCCTAAGTTCCTCCCCACTCCAACATTGGGGTGATAGCAGAGAAAATCATCAGTTTTATGTTCATTGCCATCTATTCATATTTTGTGGGTAGGTAATAAACCACTACTGGCAATTGAACCCAGGGCCTTCTCCCTGAGCTATGTCATAGCCCTTTCTATTTTTTACTTTGAGACAAAATCTTGCTAAGTCACTAAGTTGCCCAAGATGGGCTCAAACTTGGCGTCCTCCTCCCTCAACCTCCTAGAGTGCTAGGTATGTAGGCTTCATCACCATGCCCAGCTCCCAAGAGGACATTTTAATGGAGTCAACCATGGGTAAAGGTCTCAGTACCTGGTCTCTTTCAACCAGGGACTATGAGAGACAGCAAATTCTCAGACCCAAGCAAAAAATGTACAAAAGGTCCATCCAGGTGCATACTTATTTGGGAGACACTATGGTCTCAGGAGACTAGGGCCGCTCAGAGACTATATCCTCAGCCTTCTCAGAAGCAGCCTGGTCAGATGGAAAGGACATAGATTAAAAGCCAGGCAAACTAGAGCAATTTTGCCATATTTACCTAACCCTTAGGTCTCAGATTCCCCACCTGTTTATGGAGATATTGAGGTTCTCAAAAAGCTATTTAGGGAGTTAGACAAGAAACTATGTAGAACATCAGAAGGGTGCCTGGCATTTGGTGGGCTTGGGGGTGTTTATTAACTCCTTCTGTGAAGTATGGAGCTTAAGTCCTAAGCTCTCTCCTTAGTAAGATAAAAAGCTTCATATGGGTGGTCAGAGAATTAACCCTCCATGATTCTAAGAAAAAATAGAAGGGGGTGAAACTGGAAAAGGATAGAAAAAATTAAGAGGATCAAGAATATTTACATTTATTTGGTTTCAATTGTGTCCTAGGACTAGGCTAGAAATTTAATTTGCATTACCTCATTTAATGTTCACAAAAGTGCACCAGAAAGGAACTATTACCAGTGTCTCATTACAGATGAGGAAACCAAGCCTCATAAGCCTAATAGGGTAACTTGGTCAAAGTCACACAGTAAGACAAGTAGCTGGAGCTCAAACTAATCCAGTCATTCATTGCAAAACAAGATCTCATAACCACAGCTCTCTCTAGAGAAGAGAAGCTTAGCAGCTGGTTGAGATTTGGATTATAAATGTCTTACACAGACATAGAAATTCAAGATCAGTTCTGGAAGACAACTGGAAATGTGTTTCTTTATAAGACTGAGATTAGAAAGTTGAAATAAAAAATTCTGAACTACACAAACAGGTCTAAGATTCATAGACTTCTGTTTTGTTCCCCTGCCCTTCAATACCAAATACTTAAAAAGTTAAATGCTCAGAATAAAAATTGAGGGGAAACCCACTGGAGAACTCATGACCTGGCCTTCTCTGGGAAGTCAGGAGGGTCTTTTGACACAAAGGTCACCCTGACACTCACCAGTCTCAGAGCACGGGGTGAGCCAAATACCACATGAGAGGTCTTTAGACATCTGGATCCAGAATGAGGGGAAGAGAGCAGAGAGCTACAGAGATAAGGAAAGCATTAAGTATGAACTTTGAGGGCAGGAGTGAAACCTGAATGAGAAGCAGGAGTCACTATATTTTCCCATTCCCATTCTTCATAAGCAATGAGAATCTCAAAGTAATTGACCAGATTGCTGACCTCAAAGCCTTCCAGATATAAATTAGGAATTCTGGATCTGCCTAGGTCTATCAGAGAGGTGACAAGCACATCCACTGGGACTATGCAAAAAGCTCATTTGCATAAATAAGTTACCTATTCAGTCCATTCAAAACATGTGCACCTGTACATTGGTGGAATGTCAAGAAAGAAGCCCTTGGAATTATATCTGAATAATATTATATTTGAGGGAAATTCAAATAAAATCTCCCTAGTTATATCATGGCATATCTGTGATTTTCCTTCCTTCTCTCCCCACCCCCATTCCCAGCAACCACATGTCAGTTCAGGGTTTAGAATTAGTCAGGCTCTCTTTCAGGACAAGGTCAGTATGTCAAATAATCCTATTTTGAGGCTGAGTTTCTTTTATGACAATACCCCAGGAAAGTTTTCTGGGAATCCTAATTCAAGACTGGAGGTTAATAGCTCTGAGATTCTGAGAACCAGAAAATATTGTGTAGGTGGGTGTACACTCATACTGAAATAAGGAAGTCTTCTGCAAACCTACCCCAATTCTGCATAGTCAGAGCATCTGAAATCTTCTCTTGGGAGGATACCCCTGCTGTGAAAGGGGAGGAACCACAGCCTGCCCACTTCCTTACAGCAGAAAACACGAAGGTCCTTGAGCTCTGGTATTCTGGGAAAAACGGGATAAAGAGGGCAAGGGGCAGGAGCCATCTGCTAAGTGAGTGTGGGACAAGGGCATGTCCAGCTTGCTGTGGACTTTCACTATCAACACCAAAGTCTAATGTCAATGGACATTTTCCATCAACATTAAAACACTACAAGGTCTACTCGACACTTATGGTCCCAAATTCATCAGTTATGGTTCTCCAGGAATTGCCACAATCACCAACATAGAAAGCCTCAAGAAGCTGAGATCCCACGATTGTCTGTGATTGTGGTGGGGGCGGGGAGCCCTTGGCAAACACCTGAGTTTTTGTTAATCCATTTTCTTTCCAGCTTGGCAGGTCACCTTAACTTGGAGACTGAATGCACAGCTGGGAAAAATAATGCTATTTGTTAGGGGATGGGCCAGTGCTCTGAACTTGAGCCTTGGCTGGGGGTAACATTCTTTTAACAACCAGGTAAGACAAGCCTGGAAAACCTCAGCATCATGCCAAGAGGGACATAATTCCGAAGCACCCAGACCTCCAGGGGTCAATACATGGCCCTCAGCCTCATTTGGAATGAATACATCCATTCCTGCAACTGAAATCGCTCTCCATTCCTTAGAGCTGTTGGCAGCAAGCAGGGGACAGAAGGCAGAGCTGCTGGGAAAGGGGGTATGGTGAGAAAGACAAGGAAAGAAGCAGAGACAGCAGTTCCTATGTGGCTTATCCCGATGACCGTAAAGACTGAACCCCCCCCCCAAAAAAAACTCACCTTGGTAAAATACCTTCCATTTTAGCCACAACAATGCCCTAATTTATACACACATCCCATTCTGCACTTCCTCATGTTTGTGGTCCTCTCGAAAAGCAACCATATCTCATTTCTCATATCAAAACCCTTTGCCAGTTCCCCATTTGCTGGAGCTGTATTCCTCAGAGGAAAACCCCCCTATCTCAGGTGGCATGCAAGATGATTCTAAGTCATGATTCTGATAATGATTTTTATTTTAACAGTTATGTCTACTTGATACAAAAACACATTAGTAAAGAGTGAGTCAATGCAATGAAAATTATTAAGTAGATTATAATTATTAAGTAGACAGACCTAGCCAAAATGATAACCAGGAAATGGGACTGATTCAAATTTGGGAAAATGACTTGCAAGTAGACAGTCCAAACTAGCCCAAGAGAATGACATGCACCATCCTCCAGCACTGACATTTCTGAGTCCTAAGTCCCTTGGTCTCCAAACCTACCTCACTGGTGCATGTCAGGCACAGAGAACTCAGGCCATTTCTGTACAACCATCCTTTGGGGCTCCCGAATCTCGCATGTCCCACCACGTGGCCAGGCAAAGATGAGCACCCAACTATTTCCCAGCACCTTCTCCTTTCAGCCTCCTTCAACTGCTTTCATCGGGATTTAAATCTCCCAGGACATCGTATGTATTCAGAAACATTTAATATCCAACACTGAACATGTTTTTGGAATTTCTACCATGGGCCAGGGACTGTGTTAGGCAATGGGCATCCTGTCATAAGAGGAAAAAAATAATTTCTGTCATCACTGAATACGGTTTGAGTCTAATGAAGTGAGGTGACAGCATGCTTCTTATTCTGTCATGTGGAGCTGCTCGGGGGTACCCACTTCTTCCAGCCAACCTGGCTCATCCAGACAGATAGGGTCTTCTTTGTGGTAAGAGCTCCAAAAACTCCTGACTTAACTCCAGCCACATAGAAGGACATTCAAACCTACTCATAGAATTGAATTGGATGGCACTGCTCAAAGGCTAAAAACCAAGCTCAGGCCCTAGTGCCCTAGTGTCTAGAAACAGGAGCATCAGCCACAGGCACTGTATGTTTATCATGCTTTAGAAACTGTTTCATCTGCGCATCTCATTAGATCCCCATCATATCCGAGACATTGAACACAGACAGAATGCTCAGAACAATGACCCCATTGGGTTGGGTGACCTTCCAGAGGTCATACAGTTAGTACACGGGAGGCAGGGGCCTGAGGTCAAGTTCATGGTCCCCAGTGGCTGCTCTTAGCACCGTCACAGTGCTCCTCAAGCTTCAGGGTGGGACCCCTCCAGGCACAGACAACTCTGATTCCAGCTGGAAAGCAAACCCGCAGAAGGTATGGAGCATTTACTGGCATAAGGTAGTACGGTGGCTACCAAAGGGAGGAGGACAGCCAGGAGCCCTGTGAGGAGAGAGGTGGCCCTGAGAACCAGTGCTCCGCTGCCTCTGGCATTCTCTCTCACTTTCTCCCTCTTCTCCTCTCTCTCACCTCCATTCCTTTTCCAGAGCCACTGCCAAGCCTCAACAGGAAGTCTGCATGAGAATAAGCAGTTCACCCCAACATTAACCACTTCAACACCGAATACCCCACACCCCAGAAAACCCCCTGTTCCCTGCAAGCCGGACAAGGTGGTGCCCCTGGCAGCCTTTCACAGAGTCATCCTCCAATTGGATCTTCTCTAATAGCTATGCGTCCTTGGGCAGTTATCTACCCCTCTGAGGCCCTATTTCCTTATCTGCAAATGGAGATGACACCACCCACCAGGGCTGCCACTAGGAATAAAGAAACAAATGTGTTCTGGGGGATGACCAGTGAGCCAGTACTGGTTGCAGTGATTGATACCTTTGGAAGATGGACTGAGAGCAGTGTGCATGCAGCTGAATCAGAGTCTATGAGCTGGCAAATGCAGCCATCACTCTTTGGGATCCTAACATGTCAAAGATCACATGCCTACAACAGATATACTCTTACTAAGGTCTTTGGCAAGAAACTAAAGACTTACTGGCGATACAAGCAAACCTCAAATCTGCTCACATCTGCTTCATTATTTTTATTAAGGACTTACTATATGCCAGATACTGTGAATTTTATTTACAGCAATTTCTCATTTAATTGTCACAAAGACCCTCTATAAAAGGCCCTAATGTCCTGTTTTAAGGATGAGAAAGCTGAAGCTAAGGGAGATTAAGTAACTTGCCCAATCTGCCTGAGCTCAGGGTCTCTGTCCCTAACCTTAACCACCTAACCAAGCATAAGTAACATCTTCTCCTTGGCCCTCAGCAGGAGCTGACAGCTTTGCTCCTCCTCCCAAGAGAAGGAAATCAGCATTTCACTGTACACTGGGTGATCTGATCAGTTTGGGGAAGGAGGGGAACTAGCAGGCAAGCCCTTGCTTGCTGGGAGATGGCTTATGCTAAAACCAGGCTGGGTTTCCCAGAACCCCGAGTAAATATTTGCATACTGTTATTATATTGCTGTCCAACTTCAGACTGAGGAGAAAACAGAAACACCCGCACCCCGGGCCAACATGCCATTGTAGCTTGGACAGATAGTTTCTCAGCCCACAACAGACTAATATGCAGACCAATTCCTTTGTTAAAGAGAAAAAGGCTCCAGGCTTGGAAATAGACCAGAGTTTTCATCCCAACTCAACTGTTCACGGTCTGTGACTTTGAACAACTGGAAGCTTAGTTCTCCCATGTGTAAAATGGGGCTAAGTGGGCAGCACGATCACCATCGCATCGTTATGCCATCACGGAGCGCTCACAGTTCACTGAGCACTAGTCTGGTACCTCTGTTTGCACCAGGAACACATTGACACAGTTATTGTTTTCATCCCCTTTTTACACTTGAGGACGTTGAGGCTCAGGGAAGTTAGGAAATTGGGCCAAGGCCGTGCATCCAGTTAAGAGAAAGATCTAAAACCCAGAATGGCTAATCAAGAACATAACCAGGACTACAAAGCTTTCCAGGAGGCAGGACAGGAGAGGGAGCCCAGCTCCTACGGTCCCCATGGTGGGTGGCATCCTCTGCCCCAAGTTCTCAGCTGCTGTTCTTTGGGACACAGCCTGGGAAGCCAAGGGCGGGGCTGTCCTCCGGAGCTCCTCCTCTATGACAGCACCTTCTCCTCCTTCCTGACCTGCACTGGCCTCCATGGTGAAGGCAAGTGACTCACGGACTGGGTAAGCACATGTGGACTCGAGTGACTCAGGAGCACAGAGGGACCAAGGGAGAAGCAACCAACTGCCGAACAAAGCCAGGCAGCACTTGTGCCAGAGATAATTACAGGCTGGAGCGGTGACATGAAGGCCCAGGGAGGTCCAGTTTACAAGATCATCAACAAGGTCATAACCATAACCTCACAGACTTCGAGGAGGTCTGGAGTCTCCACCAGGGTACCGGGGACCCAACTATGGTTTTAATAACAAAAAGCCAAAGAACCTCCCCTAGTCTCTACTACCACTATGCAGTCTCCTTGCCTTTCCTACAGCATGCATCCAAGCCAAGTTCTCCAGCCCTGGCCTCCAATGTATGGACATTGCAAAAAGGCAGGAAGGAAGGTGTTGGGTTGGAAGTGTGACAGGCTTGTCAAAAGCACACAAGTTACAATGGCAGTTAAAACAGTGGCAGTCCTGGTTCTTCGTGGTGTCACGTAACAAATTAAAACTAGGTCATTTTTTCATCAAGATAGAAAATGCAAACATACACACTCATGTCCAGCAACCTATGACATCACTCTCAAAGTCCAGGTTGAACCCTGCCATTCGAAATAGAAAGTATATGCAGCATTCTGGTTTACAGTCAGATAGGCCTAAGTTTGTGCTCCAGATGGGCCACTTAACCTTCACCAAGTGACTTGACATTGCTAAGCTTCTGTTTTATCTTTTATTAAAAGTGAGGATCTTAACAGTATTAACTCCACAGAGTTACTAAGAGGACTAAGTTAAATAACACATGAAAAGGGCCTCTCTTGTCATTTATTTTTTGTTTGTTTGTTTTTGTTTCTGTTTTTTGGTACGGGGGATCGAACTCGGGTCCTTGCACTTATGCAGCAGGCAGCAAAACCACTCAGCTAAAGCCCCGGCCCTCTTGTCATTTATTTTAATTTTTATTCCTGTATTCTGAATTCTGCTTCCTCTTTCCCCCGACTGGGCTGTCAGGCCTACACAATTTCCATTGATCCCTATCTTTCCATGATCATTTTGGCTTGATTCCCCAACCTTGCTGTGGGGGTAGAGGGTTTAAAAAGAGTTCATTGAATTGGGTACCAGCCCTAATCTTGGGTTCCCAACTGTTTGTGAAGGGGGGAGTATACGGTGGACTGAACCCACAGCCTTCACACAAAGGCACATCCTCAGAGCCCACCCCCTCTTTTTTTTAAGGCAGGGTCTTGCTAAGTCACTTGCCCAGGCAAGGCTTGAACTTGTGATCCTCCTGCCTTGGCCTCCTAGAGTGCAGGAGACAGGTGTGTGGCCAACTTCAGGTTCCTAACTCCTATTCCAGACACGTCAGGGTAAAACCTGTGTCATTAGTAACTGGGCACCAGAACGGCCCACTGGCCCCTTTTTACCTTCAGAGGCTGCCGAGGCGCCTTTCTCACTGTCTCTGATCTGGCTGCCCTCCCCTCCCTGAGAGCTCACTCTCTCACCTGCACCCAGCGCTGAGCCATGGGCTTTTTCCATGGAAATGCTATTTGGTTACCAGGTGCTTTGCATTTTGTAACACCGAAGGCCTGTAACACCTGTGGCTTGTGTTATCCAAACATGAGCCCAGTCACAGCTTGACGATGACAGAGACACACTTTTTAAAACTAACACTTTGACCTCCTTCACCTTCCTTCTTTCTCTTCCAAACACAAGATCAGTGTGTCTGGATATTCTATAATAACAAAATCATTACTAATCACTTACTGTGACATAATTCTATGGGCTTAAAGTATATCGCCCCATTGAACAGGCAGGGATGTTCCATTCAATCCTCAAAGAAAGCTTTCCAAAAATCCTAGGGCCTAGTTCCTATGATTTTATTGGGAAATCATTTCTACAGTAGTGCTACCCACTGGGGTCATGAAGGCCCAGGTTCATCTGGTTAAGGAGCAACGAGATGAAGCTTGTCAGTGTCCACATGGTCAGTTGGGAGGAGGAGAGTTTCATTGTGTTCAAAGTCCCAACATAACGGGTGACACCCATGGTTGATTCTGGCGTGGGATGTAGACACTCTGTCCATGGGAGGGTGTATTTTTATATCTTCGTGAAGAACAATTTGAAAGTATCTATCAAAATTTAAAATGCTCACATTCTTTGACTCAGCAACTCCATTTCTAGAGATTTCTCATATAGATACATGTGCAAGAGGCCATAAAAATGTATGATTAAAGATTGAAAGTAACTCTAGTGTTCTTCAATAGTAGAATGTTTAAGTAAACTGTGGTCCAATAAGAAAAGAGAGCTATGTGCCATGATGTTGAAAGAAAGATGTCCATAAAAAGTAAAAAAGCAAACTGAAGAATAAGACTTATGTTGGCATTTTTTAAATATACATATTTTGTGCATTTCCGGAGGGATGTACAACAAATAATTAATGGTTGCTTCTAGAGGATAGGGTTAAGGAAGGGGAGTTCACTTTTTAAAAGTTTTGTGACAGTTGTGTTTGTATTTATATGACAAAAAAATACCCAGACCACAGATCTCTCCATCCATCTCCAATGATCCTTCTGGCCAAATCTTCCAGAAAAGCAATCTATAATCCAAAAGAAACAATGGGTTCAGAGCTTTGAAGTTTACAAAGCAATTTCACAAACAAAACCTCAGTTAAATCTTCCACCATCCCCACAAAAACATCTCCATTTTAGAGATGAGGAAACAGTGGCTCAGAGAGGAAAGGTGCTTCTGTCCCATGTCAGGTGGCTGGAGTCTGGTAGAACAAGGACTAGAAGACCAGGTTGTTCATCTTCAGAACCAGGCACCTTTTCCAGCCTTTCTCAGCTAATACTTGTAACATTTCTTCCATGACCAGAGTCAGATTGTCTCTGGCACAAGTGAAATCCAGTATACCTGGGCATGGTGAAGAAAGCTGAAGGTGGAAGAGAGAAGGGCAGGGGTAATGGTGAAGGGCATGATGGGGAAGAGATAATAAAAAGGGTTAAGAAGGCACAAGAGGCTTGGCATCATGTTCTGTAATTAAGCCATCAGCAAACCAAGTAAGCAACACCCCACAGATGCCTCCTTCCCATGGCAGCTCTGTTGTTTGGGGTTGAGTCATTAGCTGTCACCTTGCTCTAAGTTGTATGTGAGCTGAGCCTGAACCCCACTGTGAGAGGGACCATTCTAGTCCTGAGTATAGCTAATGGACTTCCACCCAAAAGCCCTTCAAGGTGCCCATAGTTAAGAGAAGAAAGTCCAGAGTCTTCCTATAATGTGCATCTGCTTGTTTACCATCCATTAATGGTTCACATGCCCTCTGGAATAAGGCCAAGCCTTCATAAAACAATTTAGAAGAACTAGTTCTCCAGACTCCTCTCCAAGTACTTCTCCTTTTAGTGCCTGTGGAGGAAAAAACCAAACTCAATTTCCCCTACTGTGTTCACACAGAACTGTGTGAACAAATGTGACCAAATGTGTGCAGGATTTTTCCCACACACTAAGCAAACCACAGCATGGTGGCCACCGACCAGGTGCCTCTAATCGGTCCTGACGTGTCATCCTGGAGAGCGCACCAGATCCTCCAGATTGGGGGCTTAGTCCCACAGGCAGAGGGGTTAGTTCCCCTACCCCACTTCCAACAGCAACTACAAGTTCCAAGGTCTTCTTTTAACCTGTGCTTCTGACTGACCAGCTGTATATTGGTGTTCCCAAAACCCATTCCTTGAGGTTTGACTAATTCACTAGGATCAGTCACTAGAGAAACACTTACTTAGGTTTACTAGTCTATTATAAAGGATATCTTAAAGGCTGCAAATGAACAGGTAGATGAAGGGATGCATAGGTAAGGTCTGGGAGCGTATCAAGCACAGGGGCTCCTGTCCCTGTGAAGTTGGGGCATACCACCCTTGCTGAGTTCTTGTTCTTGTTCACTGTCCTGGAACCCCTGAAGCTCAGGCATTTGGGGGATTTTATGAGGGCTTCATTAAAAATGGGGGATCAACTCACCTTGGCCATTGGTGATCAACCAACACCCCTCCAACCCCCAGAGGTGGAAGCGAGCTGAGTGCCAACCCTCTGATCACATGATTGGTTTCTCCTTTAACTACTCTCCACCCTGAAGGCACCTAGGGGTGGCCAGCCATCGGTCAACACGTTAACATAAGTGTCTTCTTAGATATTTATCACTTGGAGATTCCAAAGATTTCAAGATCTCAGCCAGGAAACTGTCTGAAACCTAAATACACATTTTACAATATAACAGGACTCAAATGTGCAGACCACTCTCCTGTTCTCTGTTCCACTCCTCACTATTGCGCATGCTGTGCTGGCCCAGAGGACATTTACTCCCCCTTCTCCCCCTGGCTCACCACTACTACTTTGGATCTCACCCCTAACACAGCTGCCTGATGGGCTGGTTCCCTCCCATCCATCAGTCCCCACCTATGTGGGGAGCTCCCTCTCCTTGACTCTTCTTTTCTCTAGCATTTACTATACTACATTGTAATGCCAAATTGACTTGTCTCTCTCCCCAGCTGGACTAGCATTGTGATTGGTGCATTCTAGGAACCTGTAAATATGTATTTAATAAACAGGGAATGACATGGTATGAATGTCACCCTGGCAGGTATCAGACTTCAGCAATGCCCCTTGGCCTCACCAGCCTGGCAGGTGTCACATAAATCCTGCTGCCTTGATCCCCATGGCTATTTCTTCTCTTTCATTGCTGAGGAAATCTTAAACCTTGAATGGTAGGCATGTTATGAAGGGCAATGGCCATTGGGAGTGCATTGTGAGCTATTTCTTGCAGGCTTTAACCGCAAGTCCTTAGGTATAAATGAGAACACCCTCAGGTTTACAAGGTGGTAATAGAACCAAAGGGCTGAGGTCAGGCTCCAAAGCTCATTGAATCCATTCCCCTGCCTCCAGGGAAGACTGGCTCAATCACAGATAAGTGGGCGTTGTTGTGTTATTAGCAGGACCAATATTATTAGTAATATCTGTATTAGTACCTATATAATAATGGTTTTACTAAAAATAAACACAAGGAAGATGAAGTGGGGCTCCTTGGTCACCCTTCCCAATACTCAGGACACAGAATCTGGTCTCACCTGCATGAGGTCTGATCATACCTTCCTCTTGTCAGCATGATTGCCCAGTGACAGAGAGAAGCAAGCAGCTTCTCTTTTAGAGGAAGGCAAAGAAAAGGCTCTGGACTCTAGAGTGTGGCTTGGGAGCATGTCTCACACAGTAGTCAGAAGGAGGCACAATGTCACCAGGGCCACAATCAGGCATTTCCTCAAACTGTCCCCTGTGCAGAGGGCTTTACAGTTTTCCAAGTGCTTGCCCACCCTTGATCCTGTCTGAGCCTCACAACACAGTAACAATTGTGTGCAAAAAGCCGAGGCCGGGACAGGCCTGTAGGTGAGTTTCCCAGAGCTCTCACACCTAAGCGAGAAACTGAGCTCTGATGGAGGAACCAAAACATTTAGATGGCTATTTGGATGCTCTCTCCACTTTATATTCAGCTTCTCAAAGCTGAATATAAATGGAAGAAGATAAGTCATGGTATAATCAGGCCCACAAGCCCCATAGCCCACATCTTTAATGAGTATATAAATACCTGCTATACTCCCAGAACTAATCCAGGGCCTGAAGATACAGCAGTCAATAAACAGATCTCTAGCCGGGGATTTAGCTCAGTGGTTTCACTGCCTACTGCGCAAGCGCAAGGACCCGAGTTCGATCCCCGGTACTCCCCCCCACCAAAGAAAAGGGATCTCTAAAAAATAGAGCAAGAATGCTTGCCCTCATAGAGCTTATATTCTGGAACTGTAGTATTTACTAGTAGGTGTCAGGGACATGGTTTTTCACAGCCTAGAATTAAACAATATTGAATCACAGCATGAGAAATGTGTACCTTTCCAATTCTCTTTCAGTCCTTCCCAGACTTCAAAGGCAGTCTCAGGGTACTAATATCTCCTCACCACAAAAAATGCTGGGCCTTACTTTTTTCCCCCTTCCCCTGCCCTCCCTTCAACCCCTCCACCCCTCCCTATTTACAAAGACTTCTTTTCCACTTTTGCCTTTTCTCATATTTATTCCTTTCCCTTCTTTCCTTTCCCCTACCCCTCCAACTTCCCCTTCCCCTTTGGACCTTTTCTTCCTGTTTCACATTATCTATTATACATTTTGATCAAGATATATTATGTAAAGGTACAAATTCCTAATGCTGAATGTCAGAATATTGTATACCTAAAAAGTACCAATAAAATTCATTTTAAAAATTTTTTAATTAAAAAAAAAAAGGCTGGGGCTGCAGGATCCAAGGAGAAGGCAGTTCCATTGTCAGGTTTTAACCTCTTTACTAACAATTAATTCTAATGTGTGGCCAGTGTTGCTCGTTTTCCATTGGAGATAGGGATATTGTCACTTCGCAAATACATGCAAATTCTTTTTTATTGATACAGAATAATCACACATATTTATAAGATACAGTGTGACCTTTTGATACATGTATATAATATGTGATGATCAAGTCAGGGTAATTAGCATTTCCAACTCCTTAGACATTTATCATTTCTCTGTGTTGGGAATGTTTACAAAATATATAATAAATTGTGGTAAACTATGGTCACCCTATTGTGCTGGAGACCACTAGAGCTTATTCTTTAATGAGCGAATCATTTTGAAGAAAGACTCAGAGGCTAACAGGACACCTGGTAAATGTAGACACCCCAAATGCTCGGTAAACATGGTTGTGGTGGGGCCTTCAGGCTGGGAACAGCCGAGAGCAATTCTGCTTTTGAAAACCCAGATAATAAAGTTGCCTCTTCTTGGGCTTTTAAAAGTGGAATATTCCAAAGTTTCATTGCTTGATGCTTTAATTCATCCCATGTCTGTCACCTTAATTCCTTCACCAACCCCTCCAGTCACCACTGGGCTTAACCATCTGTCTCTAGGAAGGAGGCCTTGGAGCTAAGCCTGGATTCCAACTGCTGGCTGTCAGTTTTCTCTCTCTTATCTTGATCTCCACACTTTCTCGAGGAGTGCAAAGGTCATTCACAAGAAGCTCCCTCAAAGTTAATGGCCCTTCATTCTCAGAAACCAGTGGCCTCCTACTCTAAATGAGGAAGCACCTCCAAATTCCGAAGATCCTAGTCTGTCTCCAGGGCAATGAACCCTACCTAGGCTCTGGGTCAGATTAACCAGGAGCTTCACCAAAATAGAGCTGCCTGGCTGACTGCCACAGACCCTCTGAGTCAGAGTGACTTAAAGGTGAGGCATTTTGTCCTCCTGCGGGGAGTCCCATGTTTAGCCAGATTGGGAAGCTGATGGTCTTGGTTGGAGATGCTTTCTCAATTGGCTTCCTATTCAGCCAAGTAATGACGAATTATCTTATCAAGGCCGCCAGGGCAGTGGTTTAGTACGTGGGCTTTGGAACTGAACAAACCTAGATTTAAATCCTGGGCCCAGCTTCCTAAGCATGCTGAGCCTCACTTGTCTCAGCTATAAAATGGAGATAACAGTGATAACTACACAGCATCCTGTTGTTTGAGGAGTCAGTGATTTAATGTATCAAAACCACATAGTCCAGTGACTGGTTCAGAGTAAGACCGAAAGAAATAGACACAAGAAAAGACCATCTGTCTGCTGACTACTTTGAGTTCTCATTTTGTTCCCAAGTTAACACCAATCCTACCTTAATCACTGCCTGTATTTCTTTTGCTCTTACTCTAACCAAGCTACTGTACTGTCTGCTTTTGATACATTAAGTCATTGAATCCTCAAACAAGCTTTTGTTCTTTTCATTCCAATCTAATCTATTTCTGTGCTATTCTGAACAATATAGATTGCCATGAATTTCTTTAAAATTCAGTGAAACCATTCTAACTTGTGAAGTTTTCTGGTGCTAAAAATAAACTATATCAAAAAAAGAAGAGGAGAGGGGAGAGTGAAGTAGAAGGTGAGCCAAACCGTCTGTGATATCCAGATCTATTTGCCCCCTTTCCCTTTACCCTGGCGGGCCCTAAATTCAGAGGCTAGGATTCTAGATCGTTCGCATCAGTGTCCAAACCCTCCTGGAGTCAAGGCCAAATTCCTGAGCAACTCACAGAGGCGGGTCAGAGGCGAGGGGTAATATGGGGCCTCCTGGTATAACAAGGGGGTTCGAGGAAGCCAGGTACTCCTGCCTTCCTCACTCTGGCACATTTCTTTGTTTGGAAACAGGGGGGCTGTCTCCTTATGGCGGGTCAGGTCACTCACATATGAACTGGTTCCCTGTTCCAGGAGATCCTCCCTGAAAGCCCACTGGGTGACAGTCCTGTGCACATGGCATACATTGCATGCTGGATTTCTTCTGGCTCACCTGCCCTGTTTTCTAAAGGAGGAATGTGGGACCTAGGATCATGGAATGACTCAGCTGCAGCCACACAGCCAGAGAGTGGTGGCGCCAGGATTTGGAACTAAGCGTCCTGGCTGCTTGCACCACCTCATCCCAATCCCTACATCGCCCTGATGAAGAGCAGGGCCAAAAGTACCACGACCGCATTTGCCTCTTTACCCTGATCTGTTGCCTGGCACAGTGTGCAGAGCTTGGTAATGTCTGGCTGGCTGAGTGAATGCAACAGTTTGGGAACTAAACTTATTCCCAGTGCAGCCCAGTAATGCAGTGAAGGTGGTGCTTCTCAAACTTCGATATGCACTTGTTAAAAGATGCTGATTCAGAGAGTTTGGGGTAAGCTGGGGACTCTGCATTCCTGGCAAACTCCCACTGGAGCCAGTGTGTCTGGATTCAAAGTCCAACCTTGCTCCTTCCCCACCATGTGGGCTGAGCTAAACTTGCTGGGCAGGGTCACTGGAAGGTTTAAATGAGTTAGCATATAGTAAGCACTTTTCCCAGACTCACTTGCACATGTTAGGCACCGAAAAAATGGTTGGCCATCGTCACAGGGCAAGAGAGAGGAGCATCCCATAGTCAGATAGGATTCCAACAGGGTCCCCAAACCCTGCCCAGGAGAGACAACATATTTTTCTCTGGCATCCAGCTAATCCTCATCCAAAACACTAACCCACCCCTGAATAGCACTGGGCTGCGAAAGGGATGAGTCCATTCTGGCCAGGTTGATGGCCACTGAGAGAAGAGCAGAGGAAAGTGCCAGAAGACAGAGGCCGAGGCAGGCTTCTGCCTCACAGAGCTGAAGTAGCAGCTGGCAGTCCCCAGATGCATGCACCCTTAAATCATCTCAGAAGGCAGTTCTTATCTCCAAAATCCTGAAGAGACAGGAGGTAAGAAAAGCAATGAGGTAACTCTGCAGAGTCCTGCTGATATCACCTGGAAAAAGGTAGACACACTGATCCAAGAGTTCTCAGAAGACATACATTAAAACAGTCTGGGGTTATCAATCAGGTTGGTGAGGTCTTTAGAAAAACTTGGAACCAAGCACTTCATGTTGCATCCTTTTCTCAGATGGAAAGAATTTTCTCTCTGCTTTCAGCACACGTCCTTTCTCCTGCCCCTAGCAAGGTGCGGCTGGTGGCCATTATTCATACCAAGCCCCCAGCAAGGTGTGGCTATTAGAGCCTGGATGAAAATCTGGTACTTTTGGTTCCCCTGGAATCCAAGTCTTGGTGGATGAAAACACACTCCACTGAGAATGTTTTAGACATTGGCTGTGGAAAAGGGGCCGTTGGAAAGAAAACCATGTAGCTGCAGGGTCAGGAAGATCTGCAGGGCAAACCCTCACTGTAAAGCAGGGCCGATGCCTCTCTGGCAGGAGGGTGAGGTGATTAGAGACTGGAAGACTCTCCTGGCTAATGCAGCCACTAGTAACTGCTCCATTAATTACTGTGATCACCCTTCAGGACCTCCCTCCCACGTAAGGCTTACCCCTCTCCTCTTTGATCTCAGCCTGTCTGTAGATTACTGGCAGGCATTACACCTGCCTCTGTCTTTCCACTGTGATCTCAGGGAGGGCCGACCGCCTGTCTGGCTTGTCTTGGATCTCTGTGTCTCACAGAGCTGGCATAGAAAACGGACAAAGCTGACTTGCAGACCTGCACCTTAGAGATGAGAGAAACCTCCTGAGCAACCTGAGCAACTGTCCCTTTTCAGCCTCAGGGCTGAGCTTGGCTGAAGGAAATGGTCTTAGAGGGGAAAGGGCAGCAGCGGGCAGCAGCTGCGAACAGCCCCTTGGCCCCAGGGCCCTGTAGCCTCCCCTCCACCCTGTGACTGGCATGTGGACTTCTCTGGTGAACAACCTCAGTTTGATACGCTGGCAGGCCAGGTCCCGGCGTGTGCAGGCAGGGCAGCTCTTAGCTCTGGGTTGGGCACTTTGTCAATTGTTTCATTCTCTCCCTTATCTCCAGCTAGTTAGTGATTAACTGCTCTTTGAAAGTTTCCCAGCCTCTACTGAGTTCCCCAGGAGCACAGGTGGGTCAGAGCAGGAGAACCTGAGTCAGGTCCCAGTTCTCTCTGCAAGGCAGGGAGGACTCAAGGTACAACACTGGGTCATGGGCCTGCAGGCAAGCCTGCTGAGAGGCAGGAAGTGAGAGAGAATGCTGGGACGGGCACCCCAGATGCAGGTCTGCAGCTGCTAGTTCCATAGAAGTGTGTGTGTGTGTGTGTGTGTGTGTGTGTGATTGGGGAGAACAACCAGGACCTGGGGGAGACACCACACCTCCAGGACCTTTGCACTCAAACCCTCACCCTCAATAGCCTCCATCAGATCAAAGCTGCGTTTACAGCTGACCCCAAAGAGTGGAACAACCACTTCCTCCCACCTCCTAGCAAGCCCTGCCCAGCTGGGCCACAAAGAGGATCCCACAGAAGAACCAGCTGGCTCACGCCAGCAAATATCAATCAACCTTCCAGGGAACACAAACCTTTTCTTTATAGAGATTGGGCTTTTCCATTTTTTCCTTTCTTTATCCCCAGAATGTTTGACTTGTGGTTTAGACTGTAAGGGAAACCTAGAAACGTCTAAAAAATACTAACAATAAGCAAAATAATTGGGAATATGTAACTAAGTGCATTTTTCTGGGGATGGGCTTCTACACTCAGCCAGAGTGATATGAATCAGCCATCACCATTTTTCCCCAGAAATTCCTTTTCTCATTTCCTGCTTGTTGCACTGCTTTCAGTGGGAGGAAGCAAACCTTCATCATGACACAGAAGCCCGTGCCTGTGGTCTGTCTCCCTCTCCTTCAGCCAGGCCTGCATTATGGTGCTCAGGCCCCTTGGGGTCCTCTTCTGCCCAAGCCTGGGGACCGCATCCCCACTTACCCTCTCTCCACCTCTATCTTGCCTCCATTTTTGCTGAGACTGCCCTTGGCTCATGCTTCAGGCTTTAACTTCCATGAGTCCCTTGGACAACCCTGCCCTGGCTTCCCAGGCTCCTCCCCAGCTTCAGATCTTAGCACTTCACATAGTAGGACTTATTTTGCTTGCTCATTTAGTGCATAGATTGTAAGCTTCCTGCGGGCAGGACTTTGGGTGGCTCACAGCTACAGCTACAACAGTTGCCAGAACACCTAGAGTCCAGGAAACCTCACAAATATCTCTAACATGAATGAATGAAGGAAGGAAGGAAGGAAGGAAGGAAGGAAGGAAGGAACGAACAAACAAATGAACAGCTCTCCTGGAATTTTCCGAGAGCTGAGTTGTAAACCTCAAAATGTAAATACTATTGTCCTAAGCAGGGATCAATAAACTACAGCCCCTGGGCCAAATCTGGTCTGCCATTTGTACAGCCTATAAGCCAAAAGGTTTTTTACTTTTTTACATTTTTAAGTGGTTGGGAAAAAAAATCAAAAGAAGAATATTATTAAATATAAAAATATATGGAATTCAAAGTTCAGTGCCCATAACTCAGGCTCTTTTGGAATAGCACCAACATGGGCTTTTGTAGCCTCTGTGGCTGTTTGTCTCCAACAGCAGGGTGCAGTACTCAAGCAGAGACTGTCTGGCCTGCAAAGCCTATGTATTTACTGCCCAGTTCTATACAGAAAACCTTTGCACACCTCTGCTCTAAGAAATGCTAAGAAGGCAGATATAGATGGAGTCCAGCTAGACGTAGGAAAAGTTGGGGGAGGGGAAAAAAAGAAAAATTTTAAAGGAAGAAAGGAAAAGAGAAACAAGAGGAATAGAAAAAAGAACATTTTGGACTTAATAGATGTTTACAGAGTGTTCCACCCTACAAAATCAGAATGCACATTCTTTTCAGCTGCACATGGGTCATTCTCCAAAATAGATCACATGCTACCTCATAGGACATATCTAAGTAAATGTAAAAGAACTGAAGTTATCCCCTGTATATTATCAGACCATTGTGCAATACAATTGGAGATCAATAACATAAGAAACGCAAAACTCCCACAAACACATGGAAATTGAACAACACCCTCCTGAACAACCAATGGGTGACAGAGGAAATTAAAGAAGAAACTAGACAGTTTCTACAAGTAAATGATAATGCCAGTACAACATACAGGAATCTGTGGGACACAATGAAAGCAGTTCTACGCAGGAAATTCACAGCAGTGAATGCCCATATTAGGACAACAGAGAGAACTCAGTTAAATAACCTAATGCAGAACCTCAAGCTCCTAGAAAAAGAAGAGCATAACAAACCCAAAGCTCATACAAGAAAGGAAATTATAAAGATCTGAGCAGAAATCAATGCAATGGAGACTAAGAATGATACAAAAAAAATCAATGAATCAGAGTTGGTTTTTTGAAAGAATAAATAAAATCGATAAACCTTTAGGCAACCTTATCAAAAAAGGAAAGAAGAGGCTCAAATCCATGCAATTAAGAATGAAAAAGGTGAAGCCACAACAGATCCAGCAGAAATCCAGAGGATCATCAATACCTACTTTGAGAACCTGTACTCTAATAAAATGGAAAACACAGAAGAAATGGACATATTCCTAGATACATACAAATTGCCAAAATTAAATGAAGAAGATAAAGAAACTCTAAACACCCCAATAACAATGAGTGAAATTGAAAATGTAATAAAAAACTTACCAACAAAGAAAAGCCCAGGTCCTGATGGCTTCACTGCTGAATTCTACAGACATTTAAAGAAGAGCTATCACCATTACTCTTTAAACTCATAAAGGAAATTGTAAGGGAAGCAAGGCTTCCAAATTCATTCCTGGAAGCAAGTGTTACTTTGATCCCAAAACCAGGGAAAGACCCAACCCAAAAAGAGAACTACAGACCAACCTCCCTAATAAACATAGATGCAAAAATCCTCAACAAGATGCTGGCAAACAGAGTACAGAGTGTCATCAAGAAGATCATATACCCTGACCAAGTCAGATTTATCCCAGGGATGCAAGGATGGTTCCACATCTGTAAATCAATAAATGTAATACACTATATTAACAGAGCCAAGGACAAAAACCACATGATCATCTCAATAGATGCAGAAAAAGCATTTGACAAAATCCAACACCCATTCATGATAAAAACACTACAGAAAATTGGAATAGAAGGTCTTTATCTCAACCTAATTAAGGCTATCTATGAAAAACCAACAGCCAACATCATACTAAATGGTCAAACACTGAAAACTTTCACGCTAAAATCAGGAACAAGACAAGGATGCCCACTATCACCACTCCTGTTCAATATTGTTTGGAGCTTTTTTTTTTTAGAGGAAGGTACTGGAGATCGAACTCTGGACCTTGCACTTGTCAGACATGTGCAAGAACCACTGAGCTAAATCCCTGGCCCCTTCCTGTTCAATATTGTTCTGGAGACATTAGCCATAGCAATTAGAAAAGAGAAAGAAATAAAAGGAATAAAGATAGGAAAGGAAGAAGTGAAACTGTCATTATTTGCTGATGATATGATACTTTACATAGAAGATCCAAAAAACTCAGTTAAAAGTCTTCTAGACCTAATTGACAGATTCAGTAGAGTAGCTGGATACAAGGTCAACACTCAAAAAACAATAGCCTTCTTATACGCAAATAGCAGACCCATTGAGAGAGAAATTCAGGAAATAATTCATTTTACAATAGCATCTAAAAAAATGAAATATATAGGAATCAACCTAAGAAAGGAAGAAAAGACCTCTACTCTGAAAACTACAGCTCTCTGAAAAAGGAGATTGAAGAGGATATAAGAAAATGGAAAGATATCCCTTGTTCCTGGGTAGGAAGAACCAATATAGTGAAAATGGTCATACTTCCAAAACTACTATATAGATTCAATGCAATGCTGATTGAAATTCCAACAATATACTTCACAGAACTAGAGAAAACAATCCAAAAATTCATTTGGAACCAGAAGAAACCTAGAATAGCAAAAGCAATTCTAGGCAACAGAGACATGGCTGAGGGTATCACAATCCCCAACTTGAAACTATACTACAAAGCTACTGTGATAAAAATAGCATGGTACTGGCAAAAAAATAGACCTGAAGATCAATGGAATAGATTAGAAGAAGCAGAAACAACTCCAGACATACTCAGCCACCTCATCTTTGACAAAGGAGCCACCCACCCTCATTGGAGGAAAGATAGCCTATTTAATAAATGGTGTTGGAAAAACTGGATTTCAACCTGCCAAAGATTAAAACTAGACCCATACCTATCACCATGCACTAAACTAAGATCAAAGTGGATTAAAGATCTAAATATTAAGACAGAAACAGTAAACTTGCTGGAAGATAAGTTAGGTAGAACTCTTGATGACATTGGCATAGGAAAAGACTTTATGAACAAATCTTCAGTAGCATGGGAGCTAGCACAAAGAATCAACAACTGGGATCTCATCTTATTAAAAAGCTTCTGCACTGCAAGAGAAACTACCAAAAGAGCTAAGAGACAACCTACAATGTGGGAAGAAATTTTTAGCAGCTATACCTCAGAGAAAGGTCTACTATTGAGAATATATAAAGAACTTAAAAACCTCAGACCCCCAAATTCAAAGACCCAGTTCAAAAATGGGCATCTGAAATGAACAGACATTTCTCAGACAAAGAAGTAAAAACAGCAAATAAATATATGAAAAAATGTTCAACATCACTGGTCATTCAAGAGATGCAGATGAAAACAATTCTGAGATTCCACCTCACCCCACAAAAAATGGCTGCTATCAAGAAATCAACCAGTAACAAATGCTGGCAGGGGTGTGGAGAGAAAGGAACCCTTCTCCACTGTTGGTGGGAATGTAGACTGGTGCAACCACTGTGGAAGTCAGTATGGAGATACCTCAAAGAACTAGGACTACAGGTCCCCTTTGATCCAGCTATTCCCCTACTGCGAATCTTCCCCAAAGAATTAAAAGAATCACACCTCAGCGATATATGTGCACCTATGTTTATAGCAACACAGTTTGTAATAGCTAAAGCTTGAAAACAGCCCAAGTGCCCATCAACTGGAAACTGAATAAAGAAGATGTGGTTTTTTATAAAATGGAGTACTACTCAGCCATAAAGAATGAGAAACTAGAGACATTTATAGCCAAATGGATGCATATTGAGGCCATACTCTTAAGTGAAATAAATAGGACACACATGTGTAAATACCGAATAGTTTCTCTAGTGTGAGAAATTGAAAGTGTAAATAAGGATGAAAATGATTAAAATGAATAATTGATAATTTGAAATAGGAAAATGTCCAAGGGTTTGGGGATGCCGGGAGGGGAAGGGGAAAGGGCAGAAGGGAAAGGAAAAATTATGAGAAAGAAAAAAAAATGGAATCAAAGTCTGTGTAAATAGGGAAGGGTGGAGGGGGTGAAGGGTGCACAGGTAATGGGAGAAAAAATAAGAACCAAGATACATCATGTTCTGGTACAAACACCCAATGATGAATGTAAATGTATTTTATACCTAAAATGTACCAGTAAATATATATATAAAGAAAAAAAACATTTTGTTGAGTACTTACTTTATAACTTGCACTGTGTTTGGTGCTTTACCTGCTTTATTTCTCAGATGTAGACAAAACTCTCACAAAGAGGCAGAATCCTTGGTCAGAAACCACCATCCCTAAACTCTATGCTTCCTCTGGCATTTGCTGCCTGTTGACCATACAGCCCGCTCTCCTGTCTTTAAAGCATCCAGGACTGACCTTCCGGCATGCCCTTCCCATAGCATATCCTGTTCCAGACATTTCTGTCTGCAGGCCAACAAGTGTGCTTGTCCATCTTACTCCCTTAAAGCCCTGCTACGTGACAATAGGAGCAAAGACAGGTTTTCTCTGCATTATTCCCACTCCCACCCATGCTACCCAGCACAGTATCAGTACAAAGGAGGAACTCAATAAATATTTGCTGTGTGAGTGAATTAGACAATCAACCGCAGAGATTTAGGTCATTAACTAGTTTCTCAAGGCAAAGGGCCCCAGTGTGAGGGTAAGAGGGGTCTAATGAAGATAATTACCCACAGTTAGGCCCTTCTCAGCAATATCACCATCCACCCTAAGACTGTTTCACGAAGAACTGTGGCCTCCTGGCATCTCCCCTTCCTGCCTTGATGTCTCTTCTTTGGAGTTTCCCACCTCTCTTTCCAGAAGCCCTTGTCTCTTCTGCCTCTTCCACCTCATCTGCCTGCCCCATCACTGTTCCATGCTCTTGGCTGCTCACAGAATAATGGTGGGTGAGGGTGGACAAGTGACAGTGGAAAAGAAGGCTTATATTTGGGATCTGCACTTCCCACGTGGTCACCTCAGGACAAGAGTAGGAAGGACTAAGGCAGAAGACTCCATCAGAAACTAAACCTGGCTGGTAATTTCCATGAGAGGTGGTGACTCTCACTTTTGGAGCTTTTTGGAGAAAGATGACTGATTACCTTATAAAAGAAAAAGAAAATTAATTCATCAGTTCCAGATCTGGGAATTCAGAGAGAAAGATAAGATGGGGGGTTGGGAAATGATCGATTTCAGAAGTATGACCAACACATAAATGGGGACAAGCTCAAGACACAACCCAACAAAGCGTGCCCAGTTCCTTTGATTTCTTTCTTTGTTTTTGATGATGTCATTGGCTAAAAGCTTGCATCTCTTTATGCTTTTCCCATGTCTGTGGTTTCCCATGGTAACTATCAGAAACTCCTAGGAGGCCTCAAGACTAAGCATGAGACAAAGATTCTTGGACACAAAGTCTTCTTTCCAGGACCAAGAAAAGCCTGAGGATGCAAAACGTACAGCAGGAGCATGAAAGAAATAAGTAGCTCAATGCTCAGAACCCAGAGTAGTAGGAACTTGGCTTGGGAGGCTTACCTTGACCTTCCTGTGTGATCTATCATCTCCAGAGGAGAAGCAGGATATTTCTATAGATTTCCCATCTGCACACTCAGCTTGTGAAGGACCACTGTGTCTTCCAGGGCGGGGCAGCCAATTTTTTGTACCAGCAAAACTGAGAAAGAACAAGTGCTTATACAACTTACTTTTTTTTTTCAAATTAAAATTCCTTTATTGATGTCAGTCCCATTTTTAAAGAAATACATAGCCTTATGATGCAAATTCACTTCTAAAATAAAAAAGCATAGAAGAAAGTCAATAAAAATAAGCATCATTAAACTCATAAAAATATTACTTGATAATCAGAGCAGTGCAAACTACCACATGCAGGGCTACCTCATATTCTTCAAATTGATGAGAGTAAAAAGATGGATGATAATGGATGTTGGCCATGATGTAGTGAGAAAGGAATTCTTACCCACTGCAGTTTCAGGAGTGTGGATTGTTATAAACACTTTGGAGGGTGATTTGTTAAATATCTAGTGAAGAGGAAGATGAACATGGCAAATCTGTGTTCAGATACAAGCCCAGGGAAACTTTGAGGCACACCCACAAGGTGGACGGTACAGAAATATTTGTCACATCACTGTTTGCAAAATGAGCAGCTGCAAACAACCTAAACAAATCTCCACCAAGAATGAATAAAATATATTGGGATACTATCCCCATTTGTTGCTTCATTCACGGTTTCATACATTTTTCATTCAATAAATTTCCATGAGTTCATATTAAGATGTATGAAAATCTCCTGGAAAGACAGAAAGGCACAATCCAGGGCTTTATCTTGAGTCTAAGGCTTAAGTCAGAGAAGGTGCCCAAGGAATGAGATCATTTTATGAGTACACACAATGCCAGTGCGTAAAATCTTTGAGTCACATCACCCAATCATCCATCCTGACCCTAGAGTTCAGGCTGGATTGAAAAAATAGGTGGAATCTATGTGGTCTCTTGTTACTTATCACTTACTAAGGAAAGAGCTCTGAATTACCTGAAAGAGCCTGAGAAATCCTTCAACTTCAAACATCAGACCATGAGGAAGAGCAGACCCAGGGGAGAGATAAGAGGATGCCATGAAAAAGGGAAGTCTAGAGATGGATCCAAGAGGAAAGAGGCTCCTGACACAACCTCTTCTTCCTGGACACAGTTCTTTGTTAATGGGACTAGGCTTGGAACCTACCCTACTCCATGCTGCACCTCGGTTGAACTTAATAGTTCAACTCAAAAAATGTTTTTAAAAGTATCAAAGGCTAAGGTTGTAGAGGGCTGGATCACTGCCTCCACAGTGGCCAAGATTCTTGAGAGAAGAGATGGCACTAAATCAAGGTTTATCTAACCCTTTAGTCAATATTATTTTTCCTTGCCTACAGAAGCAGGGAAGTAAGTATTTGTAGAAGATTTAGCCACCCTTCGCCTAAACCTTACCTAATTAACCTCAGTCAAATAATCATCAGATATTCTGGGTTTTATAGCTATGATATCTACTATGCAGGAATTGATTTATTTGAGATTTTAGAAGTCTAATATCTGTATTCGGTTAGGAAATGGTCTCTAAGCATAACTTTCTGCTCCTTTGATTAAGATGCTTTGGGATTATAAGGGACCACATAGGAATTTAAGGAGCCAAAGTGCCAGTTGATAGAGATTTCTGGTTATTACGGTGTTGATGAACATAGAGGCTTCTGTGTAGGGATGTGGAGCTGTGGGCTTGTTTGGGAAACTGTGCTCACTTATTGAGCATCACACTCTTACAGGGACAGAATATCAGAAATGAGAAATGGAAGGAAAAACAGAACCATCTTCGATTTGACCTTTGCATTGTGCACAAATGGGTCTGAGTTCTATACAGGAGAAACCCTCCTCTGTGTTCAGCCATGGGGGTGCCAGGAGGAGATTGGATGGCAGAAGTGAGAAGCGAGGGGTATGCCTCTGCTCCCTCTCCACCTGTGCATGCTCTAGCAGTCACTGCCTTTCCTCTGTCCTTCCAGCTCCCTGCAGACAAGCCCATCAGGGGCTCTGATAACATTATTTCCTCCCTTTTTCTTTTGAGTCTATAAATACTAGTAACTTTCTGTTCTTCCTAACCTTTGAACTACCTCATCATCAATTTGTCTTTGCAGTTCTTCCAGTACTGCTGTGGCTTGCTCCCTGCACTAAATTCCCCCTTTGAAAACACTTGAGTTCTTTTCTGCTTTCCTCCACTAGACTCCAGCTGACAACAGGGGGTGACTGGCCTTTGCTTTCTAGACCAGTCGATAACTGTAATTCTTTGTCTTCCACACTTACCAAGCAATTGCTCTTCTTTTACCCTGCCTGCTTATTTCATCTAAACCCATGGTATCTCTGAGATGGACACAGGGGAGGGAATACCACTCTCAATTTAAGGAAAAAGGAACAGATCTAAAAGTGACATGCCAAAGTTGCACAACTACAGAGCAGAAGCCAGAAGCCAGGTGTCTTGTGGCTGGTGTTAATTTCCCTATGGTACTTGGGCTTTTCCCCCTCTCCTCATACCCTGCCACCAGAAGACATTCTTTCTGGGTCACAGTAAAGATTCATTTGGGTCTCATTTGCAATTGATGAAAAGGTGCTATAACTATGCAAATTGCACACCCAAAGGAGTTGAAGGACTATTCATTTCTATTTTGGTCTTTATAAGACCAAAATTTTGCATTTGAGTCAGCCAGGCTTTATCAGCACTCTATAAATCATAGGGCAGTATTTCTCAGTCAAAATTACCCTCAAGAGGAGGCAGGGGCATCTTAATCCATTTGGGCTGCTGTAAGAGAACTCTATAGATTAAACGTAGAAACAATAGAAATTTATTTCTTACTGTTCTACAGGCTGAGAAGCCTAAGATTAAGGTGCCAGAAGATTTGGTGTCTGGAGATGACTCACCTCCTCATTCAAAGATGGCCACCATCTTCTCACTGTGTCTTCACATGGTGGAAGCTCTCTGGGGACTCTTGTACAAACACACTAGCCTCATTCACGAAGGCTTTAATCTCGTAACTTGATCCACTCCCAAAAGCTCCACTTCCTAATACCATCACAGTGGGAGTTAGGATTATAATATATGAAATTGGGAAGTAGGGACACAAACATTCAGTTCTGGTAGAAACAAATTTCTGAACCCTACCACCATCTACTGAAATGGACAATCTGGGAACTGGGAACTGAGATGGTGTATTTTTTAATAGAAGCCCAGATGATTCTTATGAAAGTATATTTTGAGATCTACTGTTCTATGAGACAGAAAAAAGTTGCCCATGCCTACAAAGAGGGAAGGATCATTAGGTGACTAGAGAGCTGGTTTCTGGCCAGTCATATAAAGGTTCAGTCCCTCTAGTTTCAAAACCCAGTACGAGTTGCCACCTCCTGGTACCTCATTATATGTCAGATAGAATGCTAGACCCCCAGCACATGGTTGCATGTACTCTTCACAGTAATGCCAAGTAGTATTATTCCCACTTTACAAAGGAGAAATCTAAGATTCAGATGAAATAACTATCTCTGGTTCACTCAACTATGACCCAAATTCCAACCAAGTTCTGCTTGACTCCAAACTTGGGCTCTTATCTGTTTCTGTTACTCCATCCAGAATGAAGCCCATTTCATCTCTGAATGATGGTGGGGACAATTCCACGCTAAGCTGGCTCTTTATAGGATTCCCCAGGATTTTTTTCTTCTTATTCTTAACCATCAGTGAAACTGTAAAGGAGGTGAATGGTGTTCCAATCTCCTTTTCAAACCACCAGGTAACAGGAGAGGGTCCTGGCATGTGAGGTTCCCAATCACCTCTTGATTGACCTCCTCACTCTTTTCCAGGGGTTCTTGGAAGCTCTTCTGCCCTTGCATTTGGCTCAGAAGCTTCTGGTTTTACTCCAGCCCAGTAGAAACCAATCAGACTGCCTAAGGCATCAGATGCCTGCATTAATTCATTTAGAGAGGCCCTGGGGGAAGCAGCCCATCTGTTGGGCTTATCAGAAATGTTTAAAAAAAATGATAACATGAATGGACAGGTGTGCAAGCACAGGGCTTGACATCTGGATGATCTTGCCTCATTTGACCTGTCTTTTCTGTTTTCCTGATCCATTGCTTTACTTATCTGGTCACTGTTTTTGCTGACACCACTGTTTAAATCAGCCAAGCTAATGAAAGAGCCAGGTAGAGTCTGACTCAAGGGGCAAAGGAAGTAAGGATTCTCAGAGCAAGCTGATCATTTGAATTGTTCCAAGAGGGCTGCTGATCTATAAGAAAATGCTTACTGCTTTCTCTCAGTTTCAGCGTTCTCTTTATCCTTCCCAATAGTTGTTGGACCCCCAACCTGCCTCTTAATTTTATATGCACGTTTCAGTAGGAATTTGTCCTGTATGTGAGGCTGACCTGGCAAGTTTTAAAAGGCACATACTTGATTTCAAATCTCAGATCAATTATTCACTAGCTGTGTCTCCTTGAGCATATTAAATAATCTCTCTGAGCCTCTGTTCACTCACAGGTAAAATGGAGTCAATAGTCATATCAAGTATTTAGAACAGCTAGAAAATAAATTTAATTTTATTTATACCAATTAACTTAGCACTAACTCAACAAATATTTATTGAAGGATTTCTATGTTCCAGATACTTCAAGGGACTGGAGATCATTGAGGTGAGCAAAAAACTAGGGTCCTTGCCCTCAGAGGGCTCCTAAACTATTGAGAGAGACAGATAAGCAACAGAGGCATTTATAATACACTGCCATTTAGTGCTAAGTGCTATGAAGAAAAATAAATCAAGATGACATGATAGAGTATGGCAGATGAGAGAGAAAATAATACTGTCATTGATAAGGTGGCCAGAAAAAATCTCTATGTAGAAGCTACCCTGAAAAAGAGATTTGAATGAGATGAGAGATTAAACAGATGGATATCTAAAAAGGAAGGACCTTCAAAGCAGAAGAAAAAGCAAGTGCATAGACCCTGAGGCTGGAGTATCTTTTTTTATCTAGAGACCAGTATTGTACTAGTCACTTTCCCATCACTGAAAAAAAAATACCAAATACCCACAACTTAAAGCAGAAGAGGTTCATTTTGGTTCATGGTTTCAATGGGTTCAGTCCATGGTAAGCTGGCTCCAAAGCAGAAACTGCATGGTAAATTGGCATGGTGAAAGAAAGCTGCTCATGCTATGGCAGCCAAGGAGCAGAGAGAGAAAGGAGGAGTCGGGGACAAGAATATATTTTTCAGGTCATTCCAATACTATGACCTGCCTCTTCCAACAAGGCTTCACTTCCTAACAGCATATTCATCTATGAATTCACCAGCGGATTAATCCACTGATGAGAATAGCACCTCCATGATTCAATCACTTTCCAAAAGCCCCACTTCTGATCAGGAGAGTTTTAAGGGACATTTTAGGTCTAAACCACAACTTGTATGGAGGTCAGTGTGGCTTAAATACAGGAACCCAACAAGAATCCAAGAGGCAAAAAGTGAGAAGTACATAGGTAGACTACAACCATTCATTTATTCATAATATTTTCACTTTAGGAAGAAATCTGGAGATACTATGACAGACACAAAAATTAACCAGATGGAAAATTTACCTTTAGGGAGCCTTAAACCATTAGTGTAGTAAAGGAGAAAAAATATCTAAATGATGAAGAAAATAATTGATGTAATAAAAGAAATGTGGGTAAGTACTACATGCGTCTGAGAGCCTTTGCCACTCAGAAAGATTCATGAAAGCCATGATATTCATATAAAGACTGTAAAACAACTGTGTTTGCTATACTCAAAGCGATACACTTGAACTTAAAAACATTTCAGCAGTGAACTGAATGAAAATCATTATGAATTTGAGAAAAGAACCAAATAGGAATTCTGGAATTATGGCATCTTAAAACCCCAATAGCCAAAATGAAATACTCAACAGATGGGTTTAACAGCAAATCCAACAGGATAGAGAGAATCAATGAATTGAAAGATCAGCCAGAAGAAGTTACCTAGAATGAAGCAGAGAGACAAAATGATAAAAATATATACAGATGAGAAGACTATAATAAGCCAACTTAACTTATTTTTAGTGATCCTAGGAGGAGAAGTTAGAAAAAGAACGGCAAAATAACCTCCCCAAGAATGGAAGGAAGTCAAAAAGAACAAAAAACAATGAAAGATTAAAAAATACAATAGACAGAATTTCAATGGTCAAAATCTGGTTCTTTGAAATGACTGCTAGAAGCAATAAACCTCTGATAAGACAAAGCAAGGAAACAATGGGGAAGGCACAGATAATGTTAGCAATGAGAAAGAGAACATTATTCCTTATGTTGCAGATATTAGCAAGGTAAGGGGAGGATATTATAAACAACTTAATAAATTGTTGATAAATTTTAGACAAGTTTCTTCTTACCAAAATTAACAAAAGAAGAAATAGAAAGCCTAAATAATCCTGTAATTATTAAAATCATTTTTAATTAAACATAAACTTATTGTATATAAAATGTTAAAATTTGAAGGTTTTAAGTCAATTTTATTACACATTTAAAGAAGATTTAATGTCAACCTTATCCAAAATTTCCAGAAAATAGAAGGGGTGGGCACACTCTCCATTTTATTTTGTGATGCTAGAATAATACCAAAACCCAAAAAGAATAGTTTGAGAAATAAAATTACAGACCAATTTTATTCATGAACATAGGTACAAAAAGTCTAAACAAAATATTTACAACCCAATACTAGCAATATATAAAAAGAAAAGATTATCATGTCCAAATTTAGGTTATTCCAAGATACTAGTGTAAATGCTAGAGTAAATGTTGTTTTACCATCAGAAAATCAGTGTAACTGGATACTTTACCTGGAAAATGTTTGAAACATATATGCAAATTATACATATAATAACAAAATTATATACATGGTTTGACTTAGGACTTTTCAACTTTATGGTAGTATGAAAGGGATTCACATTTAGTAGAAACTGCACTTCAGATTTGAATTCTGATCTTTTCCTGCATAGCAAATATAGTAAGATACTCTCTTGAGATGGTGAGGGGCAGCAGTGACCCACAGGTTTCTGTCAGCCATGGGATCACAAGGGTAAACCACCGACCCTATGGAGTACATTAACTCCATTCTAACTTATGTAATTTTTAAATATTGATTTTATCAAAACATAACCATACTGTAAGTCTAGGAGCATCAATAGTCATTGTAATAGATGCAGTGAAAAAAGCATTTGCTAAAATTCAACATTCATTTGTTATTAAAAATGTTAGAAACTAGAAAAGGAGAGGACACATAAATTATTGAGTAGAGTATCTACAATGTAATTTATAACAATTGGTTTAGATCTAAAATGTTCCCAGAAATCTCATGTGTCTTGAAGGTGTTCTGATCGTGGTGGTGCTATAGCTAGCTGACTTTCTGTTAGGAGGCATGGTCTGGAAGGAGGGGTCACTGGGGATGTGACCTAGGAAGATGTATTCCTGTCCCTGGCTCCTCCTTTCTCTCTTTCTGGCTGCTATGAGTTGAATAGTCTTCCTCTCCATGTCTTCCACCATGCTTTCTCCTTTGGAGCCAGTGGCCATGGCCTCTTGTCAGCCAAAATAAAGGTCTCCTCCTTTAAGTTGTAGGTGTCAGGTATTATGTATGGAAATGCTGACTAAGATAATAACCAATGTATTTAAAAATGAACCTTTGAAAAATCTTCCCTTTGGAATTAGGAACAGAACAGTGATATTCATCATCACACCTATTCAACAATATCTGCAGCTTCTACTAAGGTTAAGGCATCAAAAAAGAAATGAAGACATAATGTCTAGACAGGAAGACATAGAATTGCCATTATTTTTAGATCATTGTGTTGCATAGAAAATCTATGGGGAAAGTTACAAATAATTTTTAGGATTTGATAAAGTTTCACACAGTGCTGGAAATAAAGTGAACACAGTAAAATAAATTCATTTTCTATATACCAACCACAAATATTTATAAGATAAAAAAGGATAGCATTTATGATAGCATTTAAAGCTAAGGTAAAATTTGACAAAAACCTAAGGTAAACTTTAACAAAAGATGTTTAAGAACTGTGTACAAAACATTATAAAACATTCTTGAGAGAAAGTAAAGAAGACTGGGATTAAGAGAGAAAAACTCATGTTAATGAACAGGAACATTCATTGTTTTAAATGTCAGTTCTCCCTAAATGGAGCTATAGATTCAATAAAAGTCACAACAGGATTTTTAAAGACCATAAGCACTTTCTAAAATTTATATAGAATTCCCAAAGGTCAAACTAGCCAAGACCTCGAAGAAGAAACACAGCGCTGGGGGACTTGTTCTACAGGTGTGGAGTCTTACTACTAAACTGCAGTCATTGTGACCATGGTTCCCATACATGGATAAATGGAGGAGGATGTCACTAGTGTTTTCCGATACCTGGGTATCCTGCCCTACCAGGCACGTGGCAAACAGCAAGTCACAGCCCTTGTAGGTGGGTGGAGTCCTCTGACAGTTTCTGGCAAATGAACTAAAAGAGGAAGGGAATGACAAGTGATACTTGCATGCTGAGTCAACCATTTCCAGTCTTTGGTCTCTGGATGGAGATCAGCACTCCCAGTAAGGCAGACACTTCACTTTAGGAAGGACAGTGGTCCTATGTCAGCCTCTCTCCTCCATCACCAATAAAAAGGAAACAACTCTATTTCATTTATTCATGGAATGGTGAGTTTGTCTGTTACCCAAAACAAAGTACATCTTGTCCATTTCTGTCTAACATACAGACAGACCAAAGGAACAGAAGAATGACCAGAATGATCTAACCACATGTGAGCAATAAATTTTTCAACAAAAAGTAAAATTGCAGAATAGTAGAGGAAAAGATGGTTTGGGTACTACTGAATATCCATTTGAGGGAAGACTAGAACTAATCCCTACCTCACACCATACACAGAAATAAATTCTAGGTGGATTATCAACCACCTAGAGTGAAATTGTACAAAGCTTCTAGAAAAATTCTTCATGACTCAGGAAAAGATATTCTAGCTAAGAAACAAAACTCACTAGCCACAAAGAAAAAGATAAAGTGTATACTATTAAACTTCACAAGGAAAGGCGTTTTGTTAAAAAATGAAATATCTAAATTTTAATGCCAGTTCTCTCTGGATAATTAGATGATAGGCTGAATTTACTTTCTTAATCTTGTTCATCTCTTTTTTAAAAAATTCTATGATAAAGAAAAAGAAAGAATAAGTTGTTAGTTTTCATTTCTGTTTATAATCAAGAAGAGGTGAGCTAAAACTGAAGGTACTTAATAAAATTTTCCTGATCCTATTCTTACCTGGTTGCTCACCCAGAGGAAAGAAATCCTAATGGTGAGATTTCAAACCATGTGACAGGTGTGTGGAAGTGGGATTTTTGTGGTCACAAGTACCCTTTCAAATGTCCCTTTTCCATTCAGGTACTGGAACATTATGAAGGCAGCCTTTATTACTTTTTTAAAGCCTTTCTGCTATAGATTCATAGCTCCTCTTCTTGGGAAGAGGTAGCCTTGGGAGGACTCAGCCTCTCTCCCTCTGCCATTTCCAGCCTTCTCTCTTTTTGACCCTGTGCCTGGTGGTGTGGACCAGACATGACAACACAGAGCCACAGGCCCTCCCAAGGGGACCATCTACCTGGCCTCCTAGTGATGGATACTGGATTGCCTCCCTCTTCCATTGGTCATGCCCTTCCAAGCTCTCTGTAAAACCTTTATTAAGCACACATTTGACTCTTAGTAGCCTGAATAAAAGGCCTGTTAAGACCTAAAGCACATGTAAGGATAATTTTTTTTTCTGGTTTCTGCGTTGTATTGCCTCTTATTTATTCATTAATTTTTTTTTTATCACAAGTAGTAAGTTCTTCATTGACCATGGCTCCTGAAGAGACTATATCACCTAAGCTCTGGAGTCTGGCAAAACACAGAGTAGGATGGGGAGGGTGAGAGATAAATGAGCGGTCACCAGGCAGAGATGTCTAACCCTGGAGACAAGGGAGCTGTAGATGGGTTCAAATATTCCAAAAGCTTTATAATGGTGACAGAAGGATCTAGAGTAAGAGCAGGAAGTAATAGCAACTGTGCTCATCACAGGAAGTGTGGTAAACACTGTTTACCAGAATGTATGCCCAGCCGAGTACTTTATATACATAATCTCATTTAATATTTGCAGCAACCTTGGGACAGATATAGTATTTTCCCTTTGTAGAAGATGAGGAAATTGAAACTTGGAAAAGACTAGGTAATTTGCCCAAGGTCACATGGTTAGAAGGGGGTTGTGTTAAGTCGGGAATCCAATCCATCATCTTTATTTCTATGACAGTAACTATTGCTCTGGGCATTGATGGTAATTAGTCTACATTTTAATGAGATAATTCATCTCAGCTTCACACCCTTTTGAGGCAAAACAAGAATCTTGACTTCTGAAGACATTTTTATCTGGCATCTGTTTACTGAGGATGCCTTCCTGCATTTGAGATGCTATCCCCCATAAGACAAGGAGAGAGTTGTCCTGGCCACGATGTGCTGTCCTCATACCGCATGAGATCGTGCACATAATCCGCGTCACTCAGAGCTGGCCCAGCAGGGGCCCTCCGCACATAGCTGCCGTCCCTGGGCGTCCCCGGGGCTCCCTGTTCCTCCTCCCCATGGCAGGTGCGGGGACATGTCCAAGCAGAACCGGATTCCCACTGTTTCTTGGATGCTGGTGCTGGCAGTTATTGCCAAGAGCACCTCACATCACCCCACATGTTCACACTGTGTGTTGTAGGTGTGCACTGATGTCACCAGGTCTCCAGCCCCGAGCCTGCTCACCGGCACAGAGCTACCATGTCACAACAGGAAAATGATGTGATGATGACGAGGGCTCCGATAAGAAACTCTGATAAGTTTCTACATCAGATACTATAAATGGGAGAAAGTGTCACGAAGAGCCAGCACCTCGTGGATGCTGCAAGATCAAAGGTGGAGTTAGGCAAAATCAGGGTGTGAATATTGGCTCTGCTCTTCCCAGCTGTGTGACCTTAGGCGCGTGATTTAACCTCTCTGAGTTTCAGATGCATCTGGAAAGCAGAGATAATAATACTATCTCACAGCTGTGTTAGGAGGATGACACGATGTTAAGTGATTAACAGAGTCTAATCCATACAAAATCCCAAATAAATATTACCAATTTTTTTAAAACGCTACTATGAGATTTGTTTTGCACTTTAATAAGTAGTTACTTTAAATGACCTTCCTCTCCTGCTGGATAGGGCTGTGCTCGGATGGCTCTGGACCAATTGATCAGCTCATGGGGCCTCATTTAGGGTCAGTTCCCTGGTTTGCAGAGGCAGGGGCCAGGCAGGCCGGAGGCCAGGGACTTAACTTCGCCAGGCACAGAACATGCAGCATTGGGAAAGTCATTAGAAATGTTTAAACACAGAGCAATTGGCAAGGAGATAGAATCAGGAGCGCTGACTCGCTCCAGGCCTCGGTTTCCCCGTCTGCTTGCATTGCTGACCTACCCAGGTGACAAAGTCTGATTCAGCCAGGTGCGTCTCATCCCTGTGCGAGCACTGGCAGCTCCTAGTTCTTCAGAGCCAGGAAACGCTTGGCGTCTGAGACTCCTTTCTGGGGTGGAGTTTTGGGCTAAGCAAGCTTCCTTGCTGAGTCTCATCACGCACGCACGCACGCACACACACACACACACACACACACGCACATGCACCCCCTCCCTAGGCCCAGTTCCCATACCTCATTCCAGCCAGAGCTCCCAACCCTCCCAGAGAGGAGCCATTTTCTTTTAACAGGGGCCCTGTCCGTTTCCAGCAAAAGCTGCGTGACGTATTCAAAAGGAAAGGCCTTTCATTCCTTTACATTTTTGGAGAATGTACATTCAGGGAAGAAAATGTTGACAAAGAAACACCCCCTCACACGCACCTCTCCACCCCTCCACCCCTTCACCCCCCACACCTGCGCAGTGAAAACTTGCTTTGGGGTTGAGGAAACATCGCCATCTAGTGGTAAAATATAAAAATAACCAGATTGAGAGTGATGGGCTTCTGGTCTACACTGAAAAGTCCAGAGAATCCAGATCCTCAAAGCTAAAATCAATCCTCACACTGTACGGATTAATGGACATGTTGTACACAGATGGTTTGTAAAGGTCTAGACTAGAACCCAGACCTACTGGCATTTTATGTAAAGAATTCGGCTCTCTTCCACCCACACCTCTCCCTCAAATCCAATCATATGCACACCACATCCTTCAGCCTAAAAACGCTGCAGTACTTGAGGCTGGCAAGATCAGGATTCATTTCATCTGGCACATTCCCTCTTGCTTTTTTTATCAACTTCATGGGAGGCAGAAGAGAAAGAGCAGAGGCATTTTCACCTGGCAAGTGGGTAAAGGGTTCACAAAGATAAGGAGGCAGATCAGAAACCAGAGGGAGAGAGCCTGGATTGATCAAGAACTGAAAGTTCTGATTCATGTTTCCAGCCATGTTGTGGTGGGACTTGCTTTATTCTCTGGACCAGCAAGAAATATTCGCCCAGATCGAGAAGGATAATTTTCTGTTTGGGGATTTTGGATCTCAAAGAGAGAAGGTTCAATGAGTTGAGTATAGAAACTTCCATTATTTATGCAAAGTGTGAAAATCAATTCTTGCGTAAATTGAGCCATATGATTATGGGCACAGTCATTTCTACCTCTTCTATTTGCATATCGCTTTGCAGTTCACTACACACTTTAATGTACTTAAAATTATTTAATCTTTACAAATGCCATATGGTAGGAATTGTTAGTCATTACCAATGAGGAAATATAGGCTCAGAGAAGTTAAGCAATTTTCTTGAAGTCACACAACTATAGACGGCAACACCAAGACTTGAAAGAAGGGTGGAAACTTGATATTTAAGCTATTGTGGTCCAGGTGGGGTACTGAGTGCTTCTGGAGAAACTCTGGTTTCTCCCCTTGGGGAGTAGTAATCAGTCAGTCACTCCTTGTTCTTCCAGCCTGACATCTGCAGGAGTTACCCCCACCCCCAGTCTCCTTCAGCTACCACATCCTATTGCAATCTGCTTGACTCAGGGCATGCCAGAAAGCCAAGTGACATACACTGTCATTTAGCATTGACTTGGAAAAATGTTTCCAAATATTACAGTCCATCCACTGAGGCACTGACGCAGCAGGACCCCTTAGCATGCAGAGGCCACCAGCCTGTGTCCACAAGGCTGTGAGGAGGGCACTTTGTGCACTTATCAGCTAACCCTTCTGAAAACACCTCGGTGAAGAGAATCCTCTGTGCATTCTTGCTTTGTAATATTGGATCTCTTCTGCTGGATGCTCCCTTCTAACCATCCTTAGACCACCACTCTCCTGCATCCAACCTCCCTCTGAAGTGGGATCGTCTTGTGTATCCATGATTCATTTTTGTATCCATGATTCCTAAGCTGACACGCATTGCTCTATCCTCTTCCTCTGCACTCCAGCCTCAAGCGGCTTCTATTCAACACCAGCACTGTGCTGCTACCATGTGCACATCCAAAGCTCTGGTTGCCCCCAACCTCCAACGCCTCTTTTCTCAACCTTTCCCATCTCAAGAAATGAAAATTCTGTGCCTCCACTAGCTCAGACCCAAAACTTCAGTCAACCCTGGATCTGTCTCTCTCTCACCACCTATAATGACCCACCTGTAAATCCTGCCAGCTCTGCCTTCAAAACAAATCTAGAAATTCCTACTTTTTATCACCTCTGCCACCTAGACACCTCCACTTGAACTATTGTTAATAGCATCTGACCTCGTCTCCCTGTACAGCATCCAGAGTTGTCCTCTAAGATGTAAATCAGAACGTAAGACCCCTCGAAGAGACTGGAGATCCAGGAGGTCCTGCCTGGTCCCTCCTCCACTGTTGCTCCAGGATCCAGCTCCTCACCCCTGAGCTCCTACCATTCCCCCTCACAATCCCCCTTGGCCACATTGCTACTTTCTGCCTCCCCCACTAGATATATAAGCAACGTCAGAACAGGAAGTTTCATTTTATTCCATGCAGTAGCCCAATGTTGAGACAAAGTCTGGGACATAGAAGCTGATCAGTAAATCTTCATGGAAACCCAGATGCCTTTCCCTCGGTCTCGTTTCTTCATTTATACTGTCAGGTGAGAGCCTGGCCTGATTCCCAGCTCAGTCTTCTTACACTGTGCCGGTGGCCCATGAGTCCTGTGAGCCCCAGTGGGGTTCTCACTGCCTCTTCCCACTTCAGCACAAGAGCTGACCTGGGCATGGTCCCCAGTCTCCTGGCCTTCTCTGTAAGGTGCTGCTTCTGAACATCCAGAACAGCTTCCCAAAGGCAGTTCTGCCCTTCTTCACCCTTGGTGGTGCCAGATGGTAGAGCCAACCAGGAACCTGGGCCACACAGGTTTCCGGTGATCTACCAGGTGTGCTCAAGTGTTGGCCAAGACCACACAGGGTGCAAGTTGATGATTCTGGACAAACAGCCAAATGGTTTCTGGGTCTCCTTTCTCCCAAGTCCATACAACATTGGCCGGGCCTCAGCCACAACTGTGAGGTTTAAGGGGGAAATCAGAGGGAAGGGAAAGAACTAAAACTAAAAAGAGGAGAGGGTGAGGTTCTCAAGAGAACCTCCTGGGAAACACCAAGGTATAAGTTTAGGCTGGGGTGATAATTTTGGAGAAGACAGTAACTTCCAGGGCAGGGGCTAACTTCCCAAAGAGGCCCCTCATACCTACAGTGTTAACAGACATTCAAACTCTATAACCTTTGGGTCAACAAGAATCCTTCTATAAGTTGCAAACACTCTTCTGACTGTCCAGATCAGGGGCTGGCAAACCTTATTTTGTAAAGGACCAGATCCAAAACACTTTCGGGTTTATACTCATCCAATCTATGTCCAACCTCATCAATTCTGCAATATTAACAACAAAGCAGTCTTAACAATACATGCAATAAATGGATATGGTTTTACTCTAATAAGCTTTATTTCCTAAAACATTTGGAGGAACCGATCTAGCCCCTAGACCACATTTTACTGACCTCTGGTCTAGAACTTGAAAAAAAATGGAGAAATGTTAACAATGCAGATTAAATTCCAAAATGTGTCTATAGCCAATGTATGCATGCTAAATAGCACACAAAGAGATGAGGAAATCTTCTTCTAGCATTTGAAAATTATCTGCCACTTCAGCAAATCTGCACACATCGACAAACGATTGAAGGCCAATGTGTAACTCTGTTGTTGCACTTGCTTCCTGCTTGTTAACATAAAGGAAAATACCAACCCTCATTCTTGGAGGAACTATACTTGTTCATCAATTAAAATACCTGGCTACACTCTGGATACAAGATCCCAGAACAAACATCAACAGAAGTGTTCTGTTGGGGATCAATTGGCTATGGAGAACTTACAATAAAGAGAATTATATATTTTAGGGTTTTTTGTAAATTGTGTTTACACATTCTGTCTATCAATCAAAACTTTGTAACACATCACTTTTTTATGTACTGCAAACCACATTGTTAAGGCCTGGGCCAGGGAGTATGGGTTTTTACAACTGTCAAGAACAAATCATCTACCTTAAGCAACTTTTATTTTTTCTCCCATCTTCCACCCCCTGCCGTACGCATATGGCCCCTTGGGGAAGGTCCCCAAGGAACACACAAGGGACTCTTTAGTCGAGAAGTCATGAGATCCACAGGGGTCTGCACTCTTTTTGCACATTGAACCCCAAAGTTTCCGGGGAGACACATATCCTCAAGTCCCTATTCACTGTTCCTACAAGGAAAATCCTGTGTTCAAACCAATCTTGAGTCTGTGTCCTGACAAAGATATTATACCGGAAACTATGAATGTTGTAGGAACTTTGAGCTGTATGGCTATGTTCTGATCCCATGACCATGAAGTTCATTCATGAGAAAATTTTAAAACATTTGAACACTAAATCCATAAAGGCCAATTACTTAGCAGAATATTTGAACTGTAAAAAGTAAAGACAATTTCATACGTGTTACAAATGTTCTGAAGGAATACGATTCCTGGCCAGGACAGAGAATCAGGATAGGTCTAAAACTTAAATGGTCTGCCTAGAAATACACAACCCAGCTTAAAGACCATTCAAGATATTGCTGCTTTTAGTGTAGTTAAACATCCAAAAATGACTTGTGTACGATCCTGCGACTTCTATAACTTCCTCACCTTTAATTTGGGGTTGGGACCCCGTTTACATCCCATCGCCTTTAATAGGCCAGGAGCTACTAAAGGCAGTGACTATGTTTGGTTCCCAAATCCCTAGTGACTGAGGAGTTGTACAGCATAATGTAAGGGCTCTGACACTCACAGGAAAGACACAGAGCTGTCTGGCTGTGACTCAGTGTCCCCAGCACTGCATGGAGAGAGAACTCTGTGCTAGTGGCCCACTCCTCCTGGCTTGGAGAAAGAAGCAGATTTCACCAACCGAAAGAGCTGTGGCCTTGTCATCGCAGGAGCTGGTCCGTGAGACCCTGAACAAGCATCTTGCCGCACGTCTCCTCAATCCCTCCTCTCCCACATCTCCTCTGACCCCTCTTCAGCAGGCCCATTCACATCCCCTCCAGAGTAGACCCGGAATGACAATGAGCTCTTACAAAATAAATCTCATCATGTTCTCTCATTGTGTAAAATCTTCCAGCCAAGTTTTAAACATGTGGGTTCTTTTTTTTTTTGTACCAGGGATTGAACTCGGGTCCTTGCACCTTGCGCTTGTGAGGCAAGCGGCGGAACCACTGAGCTAAATCCCTGGCCCACAGGGGTTCTTTAACAGAGCACAGGAACCCTTACAACTGCTCTCTGCAAAGCCACATTTCTACCCTTTTCAGGCCACAGTGATCTTCCTATGCCTCCCTCCGCAAAGCCCTGACCTGCCTCTGAGTCTCTGCTTATGCTCTTCCTTCCCTCTCTCCCTTCCACCTAGTCCATCTAGTGGAGTCTTCTTCATCTATAGACTTAAGGACTACTTTTTTCAAAACTATCTCTGACTCCCAGACTCAGACATCCTTTATCCATTCCCATAACATCTTCTACTTCCTTTTCATGACTTGTCTCAAATCCATTTGATAAATTACTTGTGAAACTATTTGTTTGATGGCTCTCACCCTTAGCTAGACTGGAAGCTATAAGAGGCCAAGGATGTATGTATCTGCTCCTGCCATATTGCCATCTAACAACTAGTAAGTGCACCATCAGTGTACTGAATGACTGCCCCAAAAACTTTATCTCTCTGGAACTGTTTCCTCCTTTACAAATGGCAATAATGCCCACTTCATAGGATTGTTGTGAGGATTAAATCAGTTGAACTACCTGAAAGCCCTTGTGTGTCGTCTTGTATACAGTAGACAATAAATGTTTGTTTAATGACTATAAGCACTATAGCTTCTAAGATGCCACCTTTTTAAATGGATCTAACATGAGGACTAGTTAGTAATTAGCACTTGTGAAGGTTTTATTTATTAGGTGATTAATGCAACTTAAATCTTGAGTGTTGAGGCCAAGGTATTATTAACACAGGTGTTGATTGGCACTTGCTGGGCACAGAAGGTGTCTCACGCCAGACCAGGACCCAGAGAAGTGTTGTTCTGGGGTATGAGTTCATCCTGAGCCGAGGAAACAGACAGAATAGAGCTGTCTATGCCTGGGAAGTCCAGCCGGATCCTGGTGTGCAGATAAAGACACCATGAGGAAGTCACCAGGCTAGTGACTTCCAGATGCAACCCAGGACACAAAAACAAAATGTGTCTCTCTTTCGCGCTTTCTTAGCAAGATTATAGGTAGTGTGAGCAATCAAAGCAAAGCAATAAACAAAGAGAAAGACATGGGGTCCAGTCATAATTGATCCAACCCAGGAAATGGGAGACTGGAATTCCCAGGGTGATAAAGACTAGGAGACCCAGGAAGACAATTAAGCACTCAATCAGAATGGCCACCAGGGCAGGTTGGAGGGCTCAGGGAGAGATGTCAGTGGGGAAAAGCTGATGGACTATCTTACTGAGAATGGAGTTGGAGAAAGAGCTGGGAGAAAGATTGGTGATGGGTGTTTAGAAAACCACACAGAGCAAAGTGTGTTTATTGTGAGTGAACTGTACAGAGAGCTTCAGGGCCAGGACAGGAGGTGGAGGAGGATAAGAAATAGTACAAGAAAGAAAATACAATCCTACTACATTACATGAACAATATTTATATGGTTATAGATATTGGCCTCAGTCTTAACCACTATGGTAATATCGCCGCCTGGAGGGTGAGAGGTGCGGATTGTAGCTCTTGGTGGTAAGGGCAGGTCCCGTGTGAAGAAGGCTCCATAAGAGAACTGATCCTTACTTTTTTATGGCAATAAACACAATAAATAAAAAGAAACTAATACAACAAGCCAGGATAGCAATTTGGGCGGCTATTGAAAAATATAGAGAAAAAGACAGAAATAACAGCTGAACAAAATTGGAGCTGAGAGCTGGGAAGATGAGTTTATACCACTGTTGTTTATTACAGACCAACAATGCCGGTTGAATGTTTAAACTGTTATTTAAAGAAAAAAATTTTAATACCAAAGAGGAAGTGTGACAATGTTTGGGCCATTTATGATTTTTCTGTAATTCTCAATTTTTTTAAAAAAAAAATGCTCAACTTCATTCTTATGTAGCAGAAAAATAAAATAAAATTCCTAAAAAGAAGCATCAAAAATAAAATTATTAAAAAGGACCATCAGGGCTGGGGATTTAGCTCAACGGTTCTGCCGCCTGCCTCTCAAGCGCAAGGATCCAAGTTCGATCCCAGGTACCAAAAAAGAAAAAAGGAATATCAGCTGTACACAGAAGAAACTTTGCAAGTGCGGCCTGGAGAGAATGTGGAATGGAGAGAATGTGGAGAGGAAAGGATGCTTTCTTGGTGATAGATTGGGCACTGGTGTTTAACCATCTACCTGAGCATGGCAGAGCTATGTTTGGTCCAGAAGAACACCTTTCTCTTTCTTGTCTCCCTGCCCACCGCCACACCCTCTATCCCAAATTGCTTTTGCACCCATAATCACAGGGGCCAGGAGCTATCAGCACTACACTCTTACAGCACGCCAGCTCGGAGTCAGTGGGTGATACACATGTGTACACGCCCTTCACGTTCTCCAATCTTTCAAAATTGTTGTAATATACCAAAAACACACAATTTCCCATCTTAACCATTTTAAGTGTGCTGTTCGGTACTGTTCAATAAATTGATAATGTCATTTGACACTACCACCATTCATCCTCAGAATTCTTTTCATCTTATAAAACTGAAACTCTGAGCCCATAAACAATAACTTCCCAATCTCCCTCCTCTCAGCCCCTAGCAATCATTATTGTACATTCTGTCTCTGTGAATTTTGACTAAGTACCTCACAAAAATGGAATCTTAAGAGTATTTGTATTTTGGCATTGTTCTTTTTTCACACAGAATGTCTTCAAGCTTCATCTATATTGTAGCATGTGTCAAAATTTCCTTCCCTTTTAGGGCCAACATCCCATTGTATGTATATCCCACATTTTGCTTATTTATTCATTCTTCTATGGACATGTGGTTTGCTTCTGTTTTAGCTTTCATGAATAAGGTTGCAGTGAATATGGGTGTACCAATATCTTTTCAAGATCCTGCTTTCTGTTTTAATATTTTGAAGAACCACCATATTGTTTTCCATAGTGCCCACCCCATTGTCCATTCCTACTAACAGTTATAACTACACATCCTCACCAACACTAGATATTCTCTGGTGTTTTAATAGTTGTCATGCTAATGGGTTTGAAGTGATATCACAGTATAGTTTTGACTTGCATTTCCCTAATGATTAGCGACATTGAGCATCATTTCATGTGCTTATTAGCCTTTATTTTTGATATGCTGCTGTCAACAAGAGTCATAGTGCACACTGTACCTGTATAATCCTCCTTTATAGCACCCTGCACAGAGCATGGACAATTAGGCACTGAAAATACTTAATGAAGGTACAGAGGGAAAGTAATAAAACTACACAATTGAGCACACAAGCTTGGGGTCTAAAACAAGAACATGAGCTTGTTTGACTTCTGGTTCCATACCTACAGGTTGTGGGCAACAGGATCCTGGGCAAGTCACACCTTTCTCTGAATTTATCGTCTGTAAAATGAGAAGAGTAAAAGAGCCTTGATCACAGAGCTATTGTGGGGATTAGCTGAGATAATGCAGAGTGGCACATCTTAAGTGCCCAATAAATGCCAGAAATTTGAGGTATGAACAGAAGGAAGTCATCCCTATCAATCAGTTGCGGCCGGCATGCTATTGACACAGTTGACCTTGGCGAATATTTTAACTAATACTTATTTTTAATTTCAACATTGTTGAAAACATAGTTAATGATATGGGAAGACATATCAAAAGCATCCCTCCTTACCCCCCCTCCAAAAAACCCCAGCAGGTCAACATTCCCCTGCTATCACATCCCAAAACCATTTGTAGAGGTAAAGCACTTTCATCTATTTTAATTTTTCTTTTGATATTTGCATCTACTTTTAAATGGGCCCATGCTGCTATTGATTGACATGTCAATTTTAGATATTATGGTAAATGAAGATTTAGCTCTCTTACCACCCCACTGCCTCACTCCTTCCTTCAATGTCACAACATTGGGTCAAATCAATAGTCAGTGTTTGGATTTTAGTAACTTTGTACATCTTTATTTTTCATTCATTGGTCAAGTTGTACATTATGATTGTCTTTCTTGAATGCTGCTTTTTATTTTGACAGGAGTTAGCCATTGCCTGTTTATTTTTCATATATATGTTTTTCTCTGTGCTTTTTACTATTCTTACAATATGTATTTTACACATATTTTTAATATTACTACCCAAATATTTAAGCCAATGAGATATTCTCTTTGTCTTTTCCCCTGATGCTGTCCTCTGTGGAGTTGTCTGTCTCTTATCTCCTGGGACACATTCTCTCTGAGACCTCTCTGGTTGTGTCCCTGTATTATACAGTGGCCTTGAATCTCAAGCCTCCTTGCTTCCACTTTCTAGATTTATGACCTTTTTCTGGTGAAGTGGATCTTCCAATAATTATTCCTGAGGTTGAGAGAAAGAGGGAATGAAACTTTAGAGCCCTTATGTGTCTTATGTGCCTGATGATATTTTCATGCATCCTTCACATTAGGTTTTTGATGAAGCTGGATATAAAATTCCAGTTAGAAAATCATTTTCTCTTAGGAATTCTGGGGTGCTGTTGTTTTTGTTTTCCATTAGTATCCAGTATTGCTATACAGAAGTCAAAAGTCATTCTGAATTCAATATCCCCTATGTGTGGCCCATTTTCCCTTTAGGAGCTTTTAAGACTTTCTTGTTCAAAGAAATACTGTGTGTGTGCGTGCGTGTGTGTGTGTGTGTGTGTGTGTGTGTGTGTGTGTGTTTTTAATCCATTCTGCTGAGTAAAAGATGAATCTTTCAACCTAGAGATTCATGGCCTTTTATTCCAGAAATTTTTCTTATATTTCCCCTTTCCCTCTGTTCTTCTGAAACTTCTGACCACACACAGCCTCATAGGTTGATTCTCTGTCATTTTCTTTCTTTTTTTTTGTGACCTCTCACTATGCCCCACCACCTCTTTTTTAAAAATTAATTTTATTGGTACATTTTAGGTATACAATATAATGACATTCACCTTGGAAATTTGCATCTTTACATAATCTCTCTTGGTTCTTAATTTTTCCCAATCTCCCTGCCCTCCCTTCACCCCCTCCACCCTTCCCTATTTACAAATACTTTGTTTCCATTTTTTCATTTTCTCATATTAATTCCATTCCCTTGTTTACTTTCCCCTACCCTTCCCACTTCCCCTTCCCCTTTGCACCTTTTCTTCCTATTTCACATTATCTATTATGCTTTTTGATCCTTATTAACACTTTCAGTTTCTCACACCAGAGAAACTATTTGGTATTTACACATGTGTGTCCTGTTTATTTCACTTAAGAGTATGGCCTCAATGTGCACCCACTTAGCTATAAATGCCTCTAGTTTCTCATTCTTTATGGCTGAGTAGTACTCCATTTTGTTTTTTTAAAAAAACGAGTTTTCTTTATCCAGTCTCCAGTTGATGGGCAATTGGGCTGTTTCCAAGCTTTAGCTATTACAATCTGTGCCGCTATAGACATGGGTGCACATATATCACTGTGGTATGATTCTTTTAATTCTTTTGGGAAGATACCCAGCAGGGGAATAGCTGGGTCAAATGGGACCTCGAATCCTATTTCTTTGCGGTATCTCTGTACTGATTTCCACAGTGGCTGCACCAGTCTACACTCCCACCAACAGTGGAGAAGGGTTCCTTTCCCCCACAGTGCTGCCAGCATTTGTTATTGGTTGATTTCTCTGTCATTTTCAAACCTGATGTTTTATTGTTGCAATATAGTTTTCTAATCTTCTGTTTCCTTCTTTAATTTTTACTTTACCTTTCATGTTTTTCACTTCCAGGTGCTCCTTCCTCTTCACTAATGAATCTGTTTCAATGGCAACTTGTTCTCATTTTAGGGACGCAATATCTTAATCTATCTCTCTGAAGGATTGTAATTAGTTGAACATTTCTCTGTTTTAATTTAACTTTCATTTCCCTGTCAATTAACTGCTTTTTACACTATCAAGTTTTCTTGATTTACTCTTTCATGTTGGAAGTCTCATCAAAAGCGATCTTATCTTTTATAATTAAGACTGAGGTACCAATCAAATGGTTAGAAGCTGTGGGCTCATGGTGAGGGCCTGATTAATGCCCATCCCTGGAAGCCAGTCAGGTGATAAGCTGCATTTTCACTCTGGAGCTCCCCAAAGTCAGGCTGTTTTCTCATGGATATGTGGGCCTCTTCAGAAAGGGGCCTTCCAGTCTTCTGTGTGAAGGAGGATTTGGGGACTGGTGTATGCTCGGCTGCTGGCACTCCAGGAAGAGAGCTGGAGTCTCACCTGCAGACTTATCCATTTTCATTTTCTAGATGGTTGACACCTGTACCCTGCTGTCTCTGTGGCTCTTTCACTCAGTAGACAACAAAGTCCCTTGGCTACTTTCGGACAGGAAAAAAGGCTCTTAGCATCCAAGTTCCCCACATTCTGAATGTCAATCCCCATCTACTGCTATCTGTAGAAGCACCTGCTGCCTCCACACCTCAGCCTTTCCATGGTTCTTCCTGGGAAAGTGGCTTGTTTCTCATTGGTTCCCTCATTCCCCCCAATCATGGAAATTACTGCTTCCTCCACTCTGGTAAGTCGAGTGCTGCTTCTCCAGATATTTTCCATGTTGCAAACTTTGTTGAAATTTCTTCTCAAACGATGTTTCTGCTTCTCCTCTTTCCCTTAGTCTTTGTCTGTTTCTACTTTTTTAATCAAAGTAAGATTCACATGACAAAATTCAGCATTTTAACCATGTGAAAGTGTTCAATTCTGTGATGATTAGTTCATCCACAGTGTCATACACCCATCATCTCTATCTAGTTTCAAAGTATTTTCACCACCCCAAAAGGAAACCCTGTAGCCATTAAGTAGTCACTCCCATCCCACATCCCCCCCGCCCAGCTCCTGCAGGGAAGCAATCTGCATTCTGCTTTCTATGGATTTGCTTATTTTGTAGTTTCCAATAAGTAAAATCATCCAATCAGACAATTTGTGTCTAGACTTTCACTTATTATGATGCTTTTGAAGATCCATGTTGTAGTATTCATCATCACTTGATTTTTTAGCATAGCTGAATAATAATTCATTATATATAAATACCATATTTTGATTAGCCATTCATCAGTCAATGGACATTTTTCTATTTCTTTATTCATTTCCTGTCATGAGAGATTAGAGCTGGGAAGGGGAGATAATAGATGTCAGAGGTCAACCTGATAGATGTGTTTAGCCAAAACAGTGTTGCCAAGTGTTAGTGTAAGCTCCTTCTTGCCAGCCAGGCACCAATATGACTTTTATTTTTGCCTTTGTATAGAAAACAAACTCATGCCCAGTGCTCATTAGAGTTACCACCAGATCTGGGCTATCTTATCTGTGTCACAAATAAAAACCTTTTGCTCCTTCCAGGCCTGGGGTCTCCAATAAATTAAAGAAACTCCCAAAAGGTAATTTGGAAAGACAGTTTCAGATACAGTGGCACATCAGTTCATGAACATAATTCATTGCATGATTCCGGTCACAAACCAAATTGGTCATGAACCAAATCAAATTTCCCCATAAGGTTCAATGTAAATAAGGTTTATCCATTATGAGTGATATGTATTTTCTAGCCACAAAAATATGAAACAAAGTACAGTACAGTATGAAGAAAGAGAAGAGAACACTAACCTTGCTTGAGGCAACTTGTGGTGTGGAAGCCAGGAAGGTGAGTGGGAAGGAGGTGGTTGGTTGTGGAGGGAGGGACCCCTCCATAAGGACATCAGGGGACCTCCTTGAGGGGTTTCCTCTTTTCTTCATCTCAGCTGTAAGGGAAATTTTGATTTAAAAATCTATCTAACGTCACTTGGTTTACTCCTATACTGCATAACCCTCTGGAAATGAGAGACCACGTTATTGTTCACCAGATTCAACATTCCATTCATTACAGTTATGTTGGGGTGGTGCTTCTAAAAGAAATCCTGGCACTCATTCCATTTTTCCATAATGGATTTTATCACATCACTGCTAACCTCCTCCCTGTCTTCCTATTCTTAAGTGGAATGCTCCTCAACAAGCACCTTCTGCTGTCACTCTGGAGTTCAGCAAGTTCTTCTGTCATCAGCTCCTCCTTATGATCCCCAACAAGCTCCTCCATGTCTGTACCATCGATGTCCAGACCCATACTCTTGTCCATGGACACAATCTTCTCCACTACCTATCATGAGACCCTTCAAAGTCACATTCAGTGACACATTCTGGCCACAGCTTCCTCCAGTCTGTTTAAGGTCCAATACATGACCTCTTCCCAGGCTTTGTCAATGAGGTTGATGCAGTGAAGGACATTGAAGTGTTTCTTCCAGAACTCTTTCAGAGTCAAGGACGTCTCTTCAGTGACAATAAAACACCTGGTGAAGAGCACCTTTGTGTACAGCTGCTTGAAGTTGTAGATCACTTGCTGGTCTAAAGGTTGGAGAAGAGGTGTCATATTGGGGAGGAGGAATTTGACCTTTGTGAAGTCACACTCAGCATCCATGTCATCCACCAAGGCTGGAGGCCATGCTGAGGCACTGTCCATCAGAAGAAGGCACTTTTCAGGCAGTTCGTTGTCAGAAAGACATTTCTTGGGCCGGGGATTTAGCTCAGTGGTTCCGCTGCCTGCTGTGCAAATGCAAGGACCTGAGTTCGATCCCTGGTACCAAAAAAAAAGAAAGACATTTCTTAACAGGGAGTGCAAACAACTCATGCAGCCATTCCATGAATGATTATCTTGTGACCCAAGCTTTTGCACTGGCCCTCCACATGACAGGCAATGTGCCCTTGCACATTCTATTCCATGAATGCATGAGGGGTCTGGGAATGGTACATGAGTAGTGGCTTAATCTTCAGATTGGTGCTTGAGTTAGCACACAACAAAAGGGTCAATCTGTCCTTTGTGAGCTTGTATCCTGGCAGTACCCCTTCTTCCTTTGTGATATAGGTTCTGTTTCACATTTTCTTCCAGAAAGCCCTGTTTCATCACGGTTGAACACTTGCTGAGCAACATATCCTTCTGCCTTCATGAATTCTGCTAATTCTTTCTTGTAGGCTTCTATAGCAGCTTTGTCAGAATTGGAAGCCTCACCATGTCTTATCACACTGTGAATGCCACTTGTCTTACAGAATTTATCAAACTACCCTCTACTGGCTTTAAATTCATCACTTGTTGCACTTATAGAGGGGTTTTCTTGCGGTAAATCACCGTGCAATTTCCTCGTTTTTTCACACATTTTAGCTTCATTAATGCTATCACCTGCCAACTGTTCCTAATTTAGCCACACTAATAAAAGATTTTCCACCTCTTTCAGCACTGCATCCTCTGCTTGCTTAACATTGTTATTCCTTTTGCCACATCAGCTCCTTTGATGTCATCTATATTTTGCAAATCAGTCAAGATTGTCGACTTTGTCATCTTGTACTATGAGGCCAGATCAGTCACATGAATACCATGTCATGCTTTTCTACAATTTCCTTTTTCAATTCCATGGTTATTTTCTTCAAAACCTTCTTACCATTCTTGCTCTGCACTTTCTTGTTACCTTCATCATTGCCCTGCACATTCTTGACATCTTCATTACCACTCTGCACTTTCTTTTTAACCACCTAGCTTGCTCTGCACTTTCTTCGGAGCCACACTGGATTGAATACTATTGTACAGTACTGTATGTGCTAAAAAGAACACAAAAAAAGCTTCACAGTGAGTGTGCACAGGTCTGTTTGTGACCATGTTCTTGACTAGAGGAAGCGATGACTGCAGAGCAGGGACAATGATGAGGTCTTGATCTTCACCCAGTGCAGTTTGCAAATGGAAGCAAAATTTTGCCAAGCGCTTCTGTTTGTGAACTGAATTGTTCATAAAAAGAAGCATTTATGAACCGAGGTGCTACTGTAGTTTTGGATAGAATGACTGTTTACCTATTAGATAAGTGTGTTTGAATCTCAAGAATATTTATAATTAAGCATAGATCTTATAAAGTATTTCAAACACCATAGAATAATAGTTTTGTGTTAAAGAATAATTCATGGATAGAGAGTATTTTAAGAACATATAATCTCATTCTACAAAATCTCATACTTCATAGCCTAGATTTGGAGCCAAGTAACTTTGAGACATGAGTAACACTCCAATTTGAAAAATGTCAGAATTGCTAAAAAGATTAATTCTCAAAGCAGTGCTGAGAATGGAAGAGTGTGGAGAAGTCATGGCAAAATTCCTATCTCCAACTCGTGAGTTTATTAAAAATATAAAAATCCAAACCACTCCTGAAGAGTGTGCACACTTCCGAAAAGTCCAGCTAACAAGGTGAGTGAAAATATGAAAAATCCCAGAAAAAGAGCTTAACATGTCTTCATATTTCAATGGACCCTACTAGGCACAAGCTAACCTTCCTTTGCTTTGATTTTGGAAAAGAGAAAGTCTCTTCTCTGTAGCTTTCTCGGGAACCCCAGGGCAGTTGGGAAGTTAGTCCTTCCCAGGATCCTGCATGGCAAAATTCCTGGATGTGCCAGTTGCAGGTGCCCCTGCTAACCCAGTTTGGGCTTTAGCTCCAGGATTGCCCAAGCATTTGACTTTGCTCCCTGCATCATTTGCCCTTTCTCATGACAACAAAGACATGGACCATATGATGAATAAAGCCACACTGTAAGTGTCTAGGGCCTGCCCATGGTCTTCAGAGGCAAGTTCTTTCATGTGAACATCAAATGCTACTGGTGGACAACTGGTCCTGCAGTGAACAGAGCTCTTAGTGTACCTTCTGGATCTAGGGTACAGGCAGGCACAGCACTAGGCTTTCCAGAGAGTCAGAGACCCTGGAGCACAAAGTGGCAAAGCAGATCAACAAGACAGAGAAGTCATGAAGGGAGACAGATGGAACAAGTTAGTCGGCATATTTTTCAGGTGGCCCAGGAAGGGTTCTTAAGAAAGGCAGGTGCAAGTATTGATGATGTCTTTCAGGTAGGGATTATAAAAGGTTTCCACTTCTCCCCATAGTCATCACCCACCATGTGACCATCCCCGTAGCAGTCATTGTACTATCACCATCAACATCAGTTCAAATAAACTAAGTGATGACATGCTGTTCATCACAGCCAACATGACCATTCCTGTAACTATGGTCACAGCCACACTATCAGAACTACAAGAAGCACCACCAATGCCTGAATAAGTACTAATGTTTGCACTGTGCTGTGAAAAGGAGATAGAAAACCTATGCTGCCCCTAGGCCCCCAGAAATTATGTTATAATCTTCATCATTATCATGAACTCAAACATATTAAATGCTTACCATGGACTAAGCACTATATAAGGATTGGACCTAACAATACCCTGTAAGGTAGTAATGTCTTCATATTACAAATGAGAGGACAGATTTTGAGAAGTTAAGTGATGTTTCCATCATGGCTGGGGAATTGTGGAACTGTGATTTGAACCTCCCTAGGCTGCCTGGCTTTATGACCCACACACCTCACCATGATGTAATGCCTCCAGCCTTCCCCAAGAGTCTTCAGATTGGAGCAGATGCCAGAGGATCCAGAGAATACAATAAGAAGATATTTGAACTGTTAATATTATAACTTCTCATTTCATCCTCTTCAGTGTCTATTTTATACATATTTTATAATATTCATATAATAGAAAACATATATAATGTAGAAGTTAATAAGCCACAGATACATGCTTAACTATCTACTGAAAGAAGTGTGTGGTCAAAAATGGTAGGAGATCACTTGTCTTAACAAACCTGACATGACTGGTCCCATAGTTAGACAAGTGAAAAATCATATAACCTAGGCCAAAGCATTCTCTGAGAAGATACATCCCATGTGTATGGTTCTGATTCGTGATTTTGTGCTCTGCAGAATTAAGGTCTTGACTATGGCAAGTGACTAAAAATTACGACTTATCTTTCTATAGGGTCCTTCTATAAGGTCATCTAATAAACTGAGCTCTCCAGCCTGTGTATAGCAGGATGATTCTTTCACTGTGTATAACAGGATGATCCATGTTAGAAACAATAAACATGAGCTAGTTGCCTGACTTTTTAATTAACAAGTAAAGCTTCATCTTTTTCTAAGACTGTTCTGGAAATGCCTCTAATTTTAGTTTGTTCAAAAAGTAGATTTCTATTAAATGAATGCTTATCTCTTAGAGATATATTGTACAAACAGAAAAAGACATGGTCTCAAATATACTTCAAAATAATCTGCAGTGGGGGAGAGGCTGGGATCAGAAGAAGCAGAATCTTCCTAAGATGGTTGATGGATATTTAGGGTACATGATGTTATTCTGCCAAATTCAATCTGTGCCCTAAAGTACATACTATATTAAAACAGTCAAGGGCTAAAAAAAAAATGCAACTGGATTTTTTTCCCACTGAGCACTATCAGAACCCATATCTCAGCTGAGGAAGGAGAATGATCTAATGTGGATTTAACAGAAATTATTGTATACCCTTTCATACATTCATGAAATGCAGTAAATATGCACGTCTAGTAGAAGGACACATGTTGTTTGCTGTTGTATTAGAATTATCCTCAACCTACAAATACAATTAAGAAAGAAAAAAGATCTAATTTTAAAAATCATTACATTAGCTATTCAGGGAAAAATTCAGGAAAGAAATAAATCTCCTATGTCATTGAGATAAATGGGCCTTTGAAAACATTTTTCAGCAGATATTATTGGCATGGGAAAAAAAATGAATAGACTTTGCACACTAATTTACCTCTCCCTCCTACTGTTCATTCTACAAGCTGAGCTTGAGTGTCATGACTCAGAAGGGCTGGAAGTCATTTGAAGGACATCTCACTGTGAGATGCAGACTAACGCTCTCATGGAGACAAGGAGAGCTACCAAATTTGACTTCTCTGACTTCAGGATTAAACCATGGAGCAATTCACCCATGGAGTCATCAAACAAAGCAGAGAAGGCAGGAACCACAGGGTTATAGTGGCCCATAGCTACTGAAAAAGCTAGAACTCTCTCCCAAAGGAAACACCCACGAGTTGACCATATCACCTCTCCAAGAAACAAGTGTCACCCTGCCAAGAGGCCTCAGGGAAGAGTCCTTCCAGAGTTCAGCCTCTGGTTCTCTTCAATCCTTTGTGTTCTGAGGAAGAATTTCCACACCAAGAACTCAATTCCAGTTACACCCCAAGATAGGATCGAAATGATAGGTAAATATAGACCCAGCTTTCTGCCCAGGCAGCCAAAGCACACAGTGCCACAGGGGACAAAATGGGCTGATTTGGATCTCTCGTTGTGACGTCTTCTTGGAGAGTAGCTGAGGGCAACTAGGAGTGGTGCTCACCAGACTGTGCTACCAAGAAAGCAAAGGGAGAAGGCTCAGACTGCTCACTGTGACATGGACTTTCCTTGGAAGGGAGAGGATGGAACCACCCCATCCATGACATCTAAGATGAAACAGAAGGCAGGTGTGGATGAGCCATGCTGACATGACAGAATTGGGGTCCCTGGGTCCAGCTGGGGGTCTGTACTGTGCCACTGTGCTGGAATCACAGAACCTCAGAGCTGGGAGAGGTTGACAACTGCTGCCTGTTCCCCAGGTGGAGGAACAAATGGGTTGTTTGAGGGAAGGCTTTAGGCATTCCATTATCCCTATCAGTAAACCTCCAAGTTGCCCCTGATAAACGCAATCTAAGGATGAAATAGTGCTTGACCTGCACATGCTTTTCTTCAAAGGCTCTGTACCTTTCCTTGAAAGACCAGCACCCTAAGTCTCTCTTCCATGGTGATGCTGGAAACACCACCTGCCCTTCCCATCTTCCTTAGGCGTTGAGTGCTTTATCAATCCTACAAGTGATCAACCTCCCAAGAGATTAGGACCTTGTAGTCCCACCCTACGTGCAGGTGGAGCCTTCTGAAATTTTTTTCTGAGCCATTCAGTTGTAGGAATTGTGAACCTGAGAAGTTCACAATCCTTTTAAACTAGTAATTAATTTCTTGATTCTGTACAAAGAAAGGGCCTATTTAGATGATAAAAATTCTACACAAAAATATGTTTCATGACATAAAAATTTGGAAACAATGGAAGAATACTAATATAAATGATATGACTTAACTTGATAATGCTCAGCCACTAAAAACAATGCTCACATGGAGAATATAGCAACACAAAAAGATCATCATGATGACAAAATGTTAAGAAATGAGGACACTAAGTTTAATAGTCATTAGGCTGAGTTCATATTTTGTAAGAAAATCTATTTATAAAAATACCTAGATGTGGTCCCACTTATATTATGCACCTAGAAAGTCAAATTCATTAAAACCAGAAAGAAAAATAGCGGTTACCAGGAATAAGTAGGTGGGGATAGAGTGTGGAAGGGGGAGCTATTGTTCAATGTATTCAGAGTTTCAGTTGGGTTGATGAAAAATCAGAAGTTGGATGCTGTGATGGTTGCACAACAATGAAAATGTAGTAATACACTGACCTGTACACTTAAAAATGGTTAAAATTGCAAATTTTATGTTATATATACTTTACAACAATAAAAACAAATAGGGAAGGGGAGCTGAAGGGAGGGCAGGGAAATGGGGAAAAAATAAGAACCAAGATACATCATGTAAAGGTACAAGATCCCAACGATGAATGTAACTATATTATACACCTAAAATGTACCAATAAATTTAATGGAAAAAAATGCGCCATGAAAATGATGAGAAGGAAATAAACCAAAAGTTAAAGGTACTTGCACTTGGGAGGAATTTGTGATTTTTCTTTCTAATTTTCTATATTCTTTAAAAATCCATAAAAATATATTTAATTGATCATGGAAAATCCAATAAACATTATTTTTAAGAGCAAATTACAATATGGTGTACATACACAAAGGAATGTTACTTAGTGGTAAAGGTGAAAGAAATTATGTCATTTGCAGGAAAATTGTTAGAACTGGAGATCATTGGGTTAAGTGGGATAAGCCAGACTCTGAAAGAGAAGTATTACAGGGTTTCCCTAATATGTAGAATCTAAAAATTAAAATTAAAAATGATGTGAAAGTAGAAAAGAAGGGATAGTATGGAAGGTAGGCTAATAAGGGGAATAGATGTAATCAAAATATGTGTGAACAAAAATATCACATTGAAACTCAATGTTTTGTAAAATGTATATACACTCATAAAATTACATTTAAGAGATTTCAACATGATATTGAATAATTGATGTCTTCCTATCTTGTTTTTTTCAAGGCTCTAATCATACATTTTTCTCATTTATATATTTTGCCCGACCTGAATTACCCTAGTCATTTTATAAAAGAGGAAACTGAGGCTCAAAGAGGTCAGCTGACCTCCCAGGAAAAGAGTATGTAGCAGTGACAGTGTTAATGGGAAGGACCATCAAGGACATTTTTGGTGAACATAGCTGACACAGAGCACCAGAATGAGATATTCATTTTGCCTTTAGACACAAATTTCTCCAAAGTGTAGAGAAACTGCTTGCCCACTAACTAGATTTCCAACTACCCTCTAATTTCCACTAATTTTTGTAGCTTCTATGAGAAAGAAACTACTTATTATTTTTTAAAAGCTATCTTGAATTTAATCCCCAAAACCCCACAATTTCTCCACAACCAGAACACAAACTTTCTGCTTCTCAGAATTGGGACCTCAGGACCTTAACACTCTGAAGCATTAAGGGCTCAGTTAGTCTCAGATGGGACGCCTCAAAGTAGGAAATTTAGACTCATCTATTTTGCAATTTAAAATAAAAACAAGGTCTATTAGTGATTGAATATTATAATTTCATTCACTTTCATCAATTACTATATTAAATTGCCTAAACTATCTACTGTATTTCTCCCACATCTTGTTTGTTTATGGCTTTCAATGGGCCAGCAGATCACCTAGATGACTTGGACCATAGCATCCAGAAGGTACGATGCCCAGGCAAAATTCTACAAGTGAAGATGTTGTAAGCATCCTTCTGCCTAGCCTCTCTCCACCCTGATTCCCATTTGACTTTAATTTGCCCCTATTGCCAGCTCAGTGATCTTTGCATTCCTGAAAGAACAAGACAGTGAATGTCAAAGTCAAAAAATATTCATAAGCCCTTTGCTAAACCCACTGAAACAAAAGAAAGCACTTCTGGTATCTGGCACCTCGTAATTAAGAAACAACGCCTCCTTAGTAATAGAGGGAATGTGGAGCAATGAGAGGGCTCAGCCAGAACTCCTGCCAAGCCCAGAGAACCAGCTTGGTTGGTAGAGGAGACAAATAGATACCATGAGTCAGTCAAGTCTAGCGTATACTGTAAGCCATCAAATTCACAGAGCCTTCTGTGAATCAACATAAAACTGTCCTCTTGGCTTCCAAGTTCCACAGAAGTCACAGCAATAAGATGGGACTCCTTGGAAAAATCAACTGCAGAGAATTCATAGCAAAAGGGCTTTAATAGGCATAGGAAATGGAGCTTCACTGCAAATGTCACCTCTGGATGATGGAGCTGTCCAGGGGGCTGTGTTCAAGGAGGATCTGAGTCTACAACCACAATAGGAAGGAAAAGTAATGTCTTCCTTTGCTTAGGAGTTGAGGCAGAGTTTCCCCAAAATAGGCTGTCTAGGCAACACTGGTCTTAGGCAGAATGAGAAGGAAGATGAAGATTGCTCTGAGAAAACCCAGCTTCTCTCTAACTTTCTCCACCTCTGCCCCACGGTACTCAATGCCCAGGTTCTGTTCTGTCATTAGCCCCTCAGCCCTCCTTCTCCCAGTTCTTGTCCTGGCTTCCTTCTCTGGTATAAGCACAAGGACAAGGACTGACAAAATCTGGAGGAACTGGAGACCGAGTCCCATGGTTCCCATAAGCCATAGGGGGCCAAAGAAGAAGACATCTGGTCTTTTTTCTGGATTCACTCCCTTCCTCCAAGCAGCTCCTATTAGTTCACCACAAAAATCCTCTCTCACCTGAGACCTGGGCTCCAAGTGACAATAAGAACAGTAGGACAAAGAGGAGAAATCCAAACAGTTAAAAAAAAAAAAAAAAAAAAAAAAGGATGGTTGTCATTGGGGCAAAACTTAGACACCAGCTTTCCCAGGGATTGTATGTGTTCAATTTGGTTCTGCCCACATAGAGATGCCCTCAAAATGTTCTAAGTCCTAAAGGGCCAGCACTGGTCTCAGTGGCCCTGTCCAGGTCTCAGAAGCCACCAGTGCACATGAAGGTACATCTGCCATGGGAGAAGGGAGAAACAGCAGAAGAGAGCTAGGCCATCTTTCCTCCTCCTTAAGGTTGAAGCTTGGACAAAGGCAGAAGAGTGTAGAGAAGACTCTCCTCCTTTCGGGTCTAGGGTAGCACCACATCGGACCCAAAGGCCAAACCCGGGTTCATTGCTGTGAAAACTAAGTTCATCCCTAGCAAGGTGAGGCCCCTAGAGGAGAGTGCAGTCACTGTTCTTGCTGCACAAGCTTAGTCCTTCTAATGGGGAAACTGACCCAAGATGCCTGACAACCCTTTTACTCTGTTCTGAACCAAGAGATTTGGAAGCTATGTATGCAAACCTCTAAGTCCCTCAACTTATCTCTCTACCTGCAATCATAACAAAGACATTTAATAAATGATGAGTAAATGATAAATAAATGGATGGACCAATTGATGACTCCAGCCTCTCAGACCATACGATCCACTCAGAGATGGGCCTTTTTGAATACTCCCTCAGCTAATGAAGAAAGAAGACCTGTCTTCCCAACCTTCCCATGGAAGAAGCTGCTTTCATCAAACCTTCCCATGACTAAGGTAGCCTCAGGGAGGGACCTGTTACCTTGGACCATTTTAGCCCACCCAGTCAGGACATGGTGTACCTACTAGGTCAACCAACCCAACTTCTTCCTTGCCAGCCATGATTCTCCCTCCTCTCTCTTCCTACCAGGGAGAGAATGGCAAGCATCTGGCACAATCAGAAGATCAAGCCAACTGTAGTATAAGCCATAGCTCAGGAATTTAGGGCTGAAAACCTTAGTAAGTTACTAAACCCTCCTGTGTCTCCATGTGGCGCTCAGTAATAGGGAATAATAGCACCCGCCTCATTGGTGTCACGGCATTTCCATTAGAATGCGAGCTTTACAGGGAAGGGGCGCCAGGGTGTTTGAAAGCTGGACACATCATTCACAAAGTAGACTGTGTGTGCAGCGCCCCCTAGAGTTGTGTTTTGTTAATCACATGTAGTGTAGAACAGGGATTTTGTCTGTTACCACAATAGTCCCTGACTCATAGTAGGAACTCAATAAATGATGATTGGGTAAATGAACACGACTTTCATAGGATATAACTAAATGATTTAGGAAAAGGACATGGCTTTTGAGTCGATGCTCAGTAAAAGGTAGTGGTGATTAGTATTGATAATGTCATTAAGTTAATTGGTAAAGCACGTTTCCCCCAGCCTGGCTTTTATAAATCCATAGGTTGTGGACTTGACCAAGTGTCCAGCTCCAGACAAGGGTAGTTTCTCTCACATCCTCCCACCATGTCACTTGCTTGGCCTGGCCTGTCCCCTTCCTGCCCTTGGCCCAGACCTGATCCCAATATGACTCCAAGGCTGCAGCAGAATCTCAGAGTTGCCATCTGGCTGCCTCGAAAAAGTCAGGACTTTCCTCTTCTCTGCCTTTTCTTGGCTCCCTCCTTTGGCACCCGGGAGCCTATTCAGTAGCCTGGTTCTACTCAAAGGCCATAGCTCCTTCTTGGAAACAGCGCAAGTGTGAAAACAAGGGGCTCACACACCTCTGCCAACAGGGACGTTGCATAATGACAGCACCGTGTTCCGGGTGAAGAAAACCCAGTGTCAGAAGGCAGGGTAGAAACTTTTTCCCTATGCTTAAAGAGGCTGTGTGGATTTCTAGGCTGTTTCTCCTTCAAAGGGACAGATTTGGGTTTGAAAATCAGACACCCCTGGCCTCAGCGCGGAGGTGCCTCGCCTTCCGCACCAGCACCACACCCACAAGAACAACCTCCTCCTTTTGGGGGACAATAGGTAGCTGCCGCCTTTGTATAAGGTGAACAGTTTTCAGGAAGGTACCCACCCCAGAAATATGACCTCTCTGAATGCCTAGGATTCCACTACTACTGATTCACCCCTTTGGGCTCAGCACCACCCACTCTCTGACACTCTTAGAAACACAGACTCTCCTGGGAGGGTAACACGCAAAGTAATGCCTTGAGTGAATAAATGCATCAGGCGTTGTGTTTCCTCCTGATAGGAATATCTAGGTGTTTCGCCCATGGAGTTGGGGTGGATCTTGCAAGAATCCAAGAGGAAAGAAGCCTTTGAAGTTAAACTTTGTTAGCGTCACCTGGTTTCCAAGAGTCAAGTCTACCAACATCCTCCAAAGACAGCTGGCTCTGGAGCTGTTTATTTCCATGAATTAATCACCAAAGGATTAAAAGAGGCAACACACACAAACAGCCCTACCTCCATACCCACATGCAACAGATACTCGGCAAATGCTAGTCTCTCCCACCTTCCCCATGAATGAAAAGAATAGATTTGTCTTTGGGGAAAGGGCTGGCCCCTCATCCTCAGGGGAAGGACAAGTGGAAGAATTTAGGTTTCCTCTCTACCCCTTCTCCCTGCCCATTGAGTGTGAATACTCCTCTGCCCAGCCAGCTCCTTTGGTCGATGTTTTCTAAAAGAGAACTGAGAGGGAACCAGGTACAAAGCTTGAGTGCCTACTCACTGGGGACCTCCAATTGGGTTTCCCAGGTCCTAAAGCTATGAGAGGCTAAAGAGTCTCTTGCTTGGCATTGATTGGGCTCTGCTTCCCTGCTCTGCCAGTTCCCTCCAGAGGACCAGGACCTGCTCTGTGTTGGGATGCTGGTCTCGGGGACAGCATCACCAGCCTCCTTTGCTCTCTAGCTTCTAGTTAGAGTCAGCCAATGGGGATCCCCACCAGAGGTTGGGAGACAAGGAGAGAGAGATGTGAGCTCTGTCTTTCCCCCTAAGCCCTTCCTATTTGGCAAGGTTGGCAACAGCTGGATCTCCCTAGCGCTGGCCACAGGTCATAGGAGGCAGCTCCTTGCCATGATACCAATCATTCCTGTACCAAAGGTAGAGTCATCACCAGTCTCCTGCTGGCTCCTGGGAGCCTGCAGCTCTTACTGATTATCACCCTCTAACTGTCACCCACAAGCGGCCTTGTAAGGACCAAATGAGATTACAGAAGCAGTTTCTGCACAAATACCCAGGGAAAAAATGAAACATCCATGAGAAAAAGCTTCCCTTGGGGAGAGGGGAGGAGGGGGCACATGTTAAATCAGCACCAAGATGAACCTAAAATGTCACCTGTCTGTGCTCACCAGTCCATTCTCGAGGGCCTTGGGCTCACCTGGGTGTCCAGATCTGCTCTTTCCATTGTGCTTCTTCTACCTGTGTGCAAAGCATTTTAAGATCTTATCTGTTTTTTGTTTCTTATGGTTATTCCCAGGCATCTCTCCAAGCAGGGAGGATTTCCCCCTTGGGGAAATCCAAGCCATGGAGTATTTGATCAAAGATGTCATACCTTCCCAAAGAAAGATGAAGAAGAAACAGAAACAAGATTCTCCTCTTTGGCGCCTTTCTTTTCTTTGAACAGGAAATTACCCAATTTATACTTTAAACCAAAATGCCAGTTGTTCCTCACAATCTTAGAGCCTCTGTGTGACAAAAAAAAAAAAAAAAGTTAGAGCTGAAACAACTCTTAGCATACTGAGTACAGCAACATGTTCCCTTCCATTTGCAGATGGGGAAACAGAGGCCAGGAGAGGAAGGGCAGAGCCTGGACTGAAAACCCAGGTTTCCTGGCACCAGAATCAGCAGTCTTCCCACCACTCTGAGGACAAGGATTCCTCAAGCCCCACTTACCCAGTTTAGGCCTTTACCCTACTGAATTTACTTACCTATGTCCCATACAAAACTATAAGTTCTATAAGGACAGAAACCAAGCCCCAGCCCTGCTTCTGTGTTTGGCACACTAATTCTTTCTAGAAGGAATGTATATTCTGTGCACGTGTCTCTGTATTTTCAGACATCAGTCATTTAACGCATACCCAGTTCTACCAGCCTCATTGATTAGCATCAATGAGGAGACCTCAAAATCACAAGCCCTTAAAAAAATCCCCAAGGCTGTCCTTTTGTAAACTCCACTATAGGTGCCCTGACCCTTGAGCTTTGTATACAGAAGAAGTCTGGGTCAAATGAACATGCAGAAAAGGCTCAGAAAGAAGTAAGTGGATAGAGAGGCTCCCAGGAGCAGCATGGCAGGTCAGCTTTCCTGGGAAGCAGGCTGCTGCCCTTCAGATATCACTAGTCATTGACTATTGCCTCAGTTATTACTAAGTGCAAATTTTCTTAAAACATCCATTCGTGATTGTCACTCCTCCTCCCACCCTATCCTTACCCAACGCCACTCCTGCTCAGAGGTGACACTGGGAAGAGGAGGAGAGGTTGCCATGTGCAGGGTTCAGGACAACGTTTGCTCTGAGAAGTGGCTCTGAGCCAACAAGAGAAGTGGTGATCAGGAGTGGCAGTTTGCAAGGGATGGCATGAGTCCAGCCCTCAGGATTCTCCTCCAGTGTCAAGCTTCCTGTCTATAAAATATTACCTGAACTCACAATAACAGGTCATACAAAATGCCCCTGATTAATCATATCATTTATGCTACTCATCAACCCTCAGTAAGGCAAGATTGCTTCCACCATGTTAAGATGAGGAAGCAACAACTCAGGAAGGAATAGTCACACAGCTAGCAAGTGGAAGAGACAGATTCAAACTCAAGTCTTCCTTTGCACTGAGTCTTGAGAAGAAACAGTGAGGGATGTGGGCTTGATGAAGGTAAAGCAGCCTTGTGTTGAACCAGCCTTCTTCAAACCACAACCTTGGCCTCCACCACAGAGTTTTATGGATGACTTAATTCCTCTTTGTCAATACCAGGCAAGATGGCAGCCAAGCTCAGCCCACACATGGGGCTCTGCACCTCCGATTGCCCAAGGGCATTCTGGGAGTGCAGGTAACCTTTGTCAGCTGGAAAGAGGATGATCAGAGGTCTCTTCTACCAATAGAAAGTCATCAGGCCTATGTGTTGGCCACAGCACAGAGCGGGGACAACCCTGTCCTAGTTCAGGGAGCATGGACACAGCACACTACAGTGTTGAGGCCAACACTGTAAAGTCCTCAGGGTGTTAGATGTCTGGAATGACACAGAGAAAGAAAAAGAAAGGAAAATGTGAGGTTGATAAAAACATACAGCGAATATTTAATTTTTTTTAAATTATATTACAGTAAAAGACACATTGCTATTAATCCCCCTCAGAATACTCCCCCTCACTTCAAGTACACTTATCCTAATGTTCTTGCCACTTTCTGAAGCAGTTCTGGAAGTTCCCTTTCATGAATGTCTTTAAGAGGTGTGATCAAAAATATGGTGAATGCTGCTGCATGCCATCCAGTGAAAAAGCAGGCTGGTGAAAACATTGTGATGTGTCCTCGTTCACTGGACACAGAATCTGGCACGGTGTGACTTCTGACTCTTCCCTAAAGTCAAAATGACGATGAAAGGTAAACACTGAGAGGATTCGGGTTATCAAGGCAGCCATGACCATGGAACAAAGACACTTGGAGAGGCAGCAGTTAAATTCTATTTTACAACTCCTATAACACTCAGCCTGGTCAAAAGAATGGATAGTGTTTAGGTTCAAATCCCAGCAACATCATGTTCTGGCTCTGACCTATCTGAGTTGGCTTCCTCATCTTCACAGGGTTGCTGGACAGAGCTGAGATACTGCATGCATAGCTGTAATTCCTTTCTATAATCTGGGTATAGTACTAGCTGCCATGTGTTGCTTAGCTCCTTTAATCTTGAGAGCTCTGGGAGACAGACCTCTTTCATCACTACTTTATATTGAAGACACCGTCTCAGAGCAGGTGAGTAACTCCCTCAAGGCATTCAGCCAAAGAGTATTGGTGCTGGGAGAATAAATGTCAGCCAGTAGTCTGACATCCTGGTTCCAACCTATGAGCACCTTGAAAGCAGACATCGGGACTTGGGCTGAGATTTTTATTAATTATGAAATATTCCGAACATGCAAAAGTATGTAATATTACAGATCTCCATGTAACACTCAGCCTTAGAAAAAATGTGGTAAAATTACAAACCTCCTAAATCATTTATCTCCTCACCCTCCCCAGAGAGTGCCCATCTTTCCTTGCTTAACAGCTGGAGCAGCTGCTCCAAGCCAGGGATGGTTTCCAGATACGAACCTGCTCTAATCATCTTCCAGAATTGGGGATTCATCACTTGCATACCCATTCTATACCATTAACATATACTCGGGTAGTAATATTGGGTCTAGGTTGCATGGTTTAAAATTTTACATAAATGGTAGAACATGCATGAAGTCTTCTGAAATACCATGTCTTCTTTTTTCTTTTTTTTTTTTTTCTTTTTTGTACCAAGGATTGAACTCAGGTCCTTGCACTTGCAGGGCAGGCAGTGGCACCACTGAGCTAAATCCCTGGCCCCTTTTTCCTTTTTTTGAGACGAGGTCTATCTAGGCCTAGGCTGAGTTTGAGCTCATAGGCCTGGACGCAATCTTCCAGCTTCAGCCTCCTAAACAGCTGGAACTAGCAGTGCACTACCATGCCTGGCTGAAATATTGTATCTTTATAATCTTTTCTGTTTAGAAAAAGAGAGAGAGACAGAGTGAGAACACTTTATGACAATATTAGATATCATAATAATAAATGCATTGACTTGAGTTGCAAACACAACCCTAAGACAGGAGCTTCAAACCTTATCCTGCACGATATTTTTTTAAATGTGCTTTTCAGTAAGTGGGGAGCTATCGGGAAGGGTTGTGAAGGATGGTACTGCCATTTGTCCTGACCAAATTTCAAGCTAGGATCCCAAGGATAAAATGATAGTGCTGATAACATAGCTTTCCATTTGTGTAGTGGGTTGACATTTTTAAGGCTTTGTCCTACACATTACTCTTTTGGGGACCATCATGTTAGTGGGAGGATAGTCTTCCCGGGGAAGAACCTTCAGACACTGCCTTTCAGCCTCATTCCTCTTCACCAGTGTGTAGTTGAGTGGGTCTTTCTGAGGGTATCCTCCAAAGAGGCTCAACCCAAAGAGAATCCGTGACCTATTTACTGGTAGTTAGGTGAGGCTGTGTCTTCCTGGGAGTTCCCGGGAAGTTAGGCCTTGGTAAGGAAGGGATGTGGACAACCCGCCCGAAGTCCTCTTTCTCTCTTCCTTGGGGTGCCCTGTCTGCTACCTTCCAGCCCCCTGCCCAACATCCCCAGCACCCTCTTGCTGATCCAGAGTGTCCAATTACTCATCTTTTCCTTTCTGAGCCCCATAACACAGCCCCATGCACTCCCACATCACTCCCTGCTCCCTGCAAGGCCTCCAGTACCATCTGAGAGTACTTAGTGCTTAGCCCAGGGCTGCCCAAACTTTGTACTTGTCTGGGTCACACTGAGTGAAGAGGGATTGTCTTGGGCCACATATAAAGAATATAATGTAGTTAATGTATATAAGTAACAAAACCTCCTTTATTTTTAATATTTTATTATACCATTAAAATGATATAAGTAAAAATCTAAAAATTAAGCAAGAAAACTTACATGTCTGCTTAATAATAATATTGTATTACTTTACAGGCACACACACATGACGGGGGTAAGTTGAAATACTATGATTGGTAATCACTAATGCGTGCTTTACTTGCCAAGTGGCACAGGCACATTTAATGCCTAATTCATATTCTCTGAGACATCAGAAGCCTGGAGGAAAAAAAAAAAAAGCAGTACGGTAAATTGTCATTAAAAAATCAATTCATTTTTAAAATTATAACATCAATGATTTCATGGAAGCCATCCACATTCTATTTGAAGATGTAAAAGTGCCTCTTCCCAGGTAGCACATTCAGTAAAGGCAGAGTCTTGGTTCCCATTGAAATCCTCTGAGACTCTCACCAATGTTCCCTTTGTCGTTATAATCCCCGCTCTGAGTCTTAGTAGAGAAGGCAAAGCTCTCCCTCCTGAGCCCTGGATGCCCAGCTGAGTATCATAGAGGACTGTGTGCAACTAGCTACTCAGAACAGGAGAGTGTCTGCCACATGCTCACAGCATTTGAGATTGTGAAAGACGTGCTCGAAATGAAATCTAATGATCAGTATTCACTTTTATGGCATGGTTTATAAAAATATAGAGTCTCATAAAGAGCCACTGTGACCAACCAAAAGCCTGTTAAGTGCCTAGAGCTTTTATTTCAGAGCTAACAATCTGAGTTCCTCACATGTCCCCATGGATGCCCCACATGACCCTGAGCCCCTGGCTTAAACTTCTTGTGCTTCATTTTCTCTGTCTGTAAAAAAGAGATAATGACACTAGCCACTGGACCGTGTTGGCAACATCCTTGGAGATCCCCAGATCAAAGCTGCTCTGCCTGGGCCAAGCGAGATGATAATGGTGCTTACCATCATTAGTGTTGTTATCATTATTGTTGTTGTTTGGAGTGACCACATTGCAGCCCAGGAAGTAGACACAACTCCGGGGCTGATTCAGCACCAGAAACAACTGGGGAGGCATTTTTTTGCACTGCAGAAGTCATTGGTGTTGAGACTGCCCCTTTCACTGAATCAGAGGATAGCATGTTCCTAGACTCCTCTTGTGGCAAGAGGCACTGTTCTTCCTGGAGACAGGGCCATGCCTCGAATACCTCAAAGATGTAAATGTCTGCGGGGGAAAGAGGCCAATGATAAAGATATTATTTATTTGGTGATAAGGTTACCCTCATCATACAGCCAGTTAATGCGCCTTGGGCTTGCAGCTGGGAAGCATTAGATTGGTGTTCCAACTCTACCACCTTATGACCTTACCCATGAGCCATCATTTCTCAGGGTCATCATTTCCTGATTGTAATAAGGATGTTATTTTAGTGATTGTAAAATAATGATCACTAAAGCAATCCCTTGGTCTCCTGATCCTGATACTTATAGTGACCTTAAAAGTCACAACAGGGGATTCTTCCTGGACAAGATCTTGCCTGGCACATTTCTCCACAGTTTAATGACAGTGCCTAGCCCTGGTCTTCAGCAGGCTGTTGGCTCCTCACTACATGCAAACAGTGATGTTCTAAGTCTGGGACAAGGAAACATACTGAACTTGTTTTGGAATTTACCAGCAAAGTAGGAACTCAAAATAGAGACCCAAATTCTGTGTACTAGTAAACGCTCCTCGTGGTTCTCAAAGTATACTCATGTGGGACCATCACCTGCCTTAATATGACCAGTATACCAAAAGTCACCCATCTGGACCCATCTGGATGAATTTGAAAAGAAGCTCCTCCTGGGTGCTTGCCATTTGGCAGACACCTGGTTTATTAGCAAATTTTATATTGTGCAAATGGGCACAGCCCTCTGCTAGATCCAAGTCTTGATATGTGGAACACAAGCTGGATTTTAACACCTAAGAGGCTCCTTAGCTTGCACTTCTAGGAGTTCCTTGGAGCCCCTTGTGTACCTTAAAGAGTCGCCTCATCTCCACCACCATCAACTGGTTTTTATTGCTTTACATGATACTGGCCAACTTTCAAATCATTTATTTGAATAAAATGGGATGTTTAAAGGTTTAACAACTACTATACATATACATATATATACACACATATATAATAGAAATAAATAAAATGATCATTTGGAGATATATAAAAGCCCAAATGTGAAAAACACATTTTCTTAGGCGATGGTAGTTTAAAAGAGTAAGTGTAAGAATTTGTAGTTTATGTGAGCTCAGAACTATAAAAAAAATTTTTTCTTCTCTCTAATTGGATGTGCTTTCTACCTAGGACCCTATTCTGATCACTGTAGAATAATTAGTTTAGTTACTTTCAAGTAAAATAAGTCCACGCCCATGTTTTTTAATCACCATTTCATCTCAGTGTCACCATGTGTACAATGAAACAAGGAATTTACCTCCTCCGTCTTTCTCACATGCTGGCCTCTGACTTCAAATGTAAATCACCCCACCTGGTTATGTCCCATGTTGGAGAAGTTGGAATGCAGCTACATCTTTGTCAGATGACTGGAAGTGTCATCCGAACACTCTCTGGCCTTGCATGAGATTTATTCTCATCTCGACATAGAGTTCCTAATGGGCCTCTCAGCTCTGGATTTTGTTTTCTCTCTTCCCTCCTCTCTCCTCTCTCTCTTTCTCTCTCCCTCTCATCCTGTCGCTTTGGTATGAGGCATGATCAAAATATATGGTGAATGTTTAAATTTTTAAAATAATTTATAACAGTAAGAGGCACATTGCCATTAATCCGTCTCACTTTGAACACACTATTCCCATCATTCTTGCCACTTTCTGAAGCAGTTCCAGAAGTCCTCTTTTGTGAGTGTCTTTACAAGGTGTGATCAATTATGTAGTGAATGCCCCTACCAAGTCAATCCAACAGGAAGGCAGGCATGTAAATACATTACAGTATATCTGTATCTGCCTTATTCACTGGACTTCGCATGTGCAAATTGTGGCTCTGTCCAAAAGTTAAAATGACCATGAAAAGTAAACATTTTGAATCGATCTAGGGCATTGAGGCAACAACAGTAACACAACTAACAACACTCATGAAAGAAAACATCCATAAGTGCTTTAAAAAGTGGCAAGAACAATGGAATAAATGAGTTCAAAGCAAGAGGGGATTAAAGGCAATGTGTCTTTTACGGTAATAATTTTTACAATTTAAATATTCACCATATGTTTCCAGCATATCTGGTACATCAACTTAATGCCAGGCTTGGCATTCTAAGGCTTTGGGAAAACTGGGTGGCTGACCCGATGCCTCCTTCTCCCCACAACACATCACACCACTTTTACTCTATGGCAGATTCTCTGTGATAAGTAGAGGACTTACCTGAAGATTGGTGACTCCCAGTCTGTGCCCTGAGAAAACAGATAGTGGTTCCCTGTACTTAAAGTAGATCATATTGTGCCTCCATGGCCAAGTTACATCTCACAAAGTGTAGGGTGACACAGAGGAAGGCCACTCACACTCTTTTCTAGCCCTCTTCCTTCATCTCTGTCTCTCCTCCTCCCAGAGCCAGAGTCACTGGTGAGGGAAGGAACTGAACTGATCAACTCCACCTCCTGAATTTTGCTGTCTTCTATCTGGACTATCACACATGCAAACTTAAAAGAAAGCATTTGCCACCTCAGTTTTGAAGATATACCATGTCATACATGGAGAAAGGGTCTCCAGATGCAAGTATGTGGAATATGGAAGATGTGGCAACATGTGCATTCATATGTCACAAGCTAGAACTTGTGGATAAAGACAAGTAGAGAGGAGGGTGGAGGTGGAACATTAGCAGTGCTCTGTGAATGGGATCACTCTAAGAAAAATGAATATCAAGCCATGGAAATAAAAGCAAAGCAAAATGGGAAGACTCTAAAGATATGCATCAAAGGCTTTTTTCCTAAAAATATGTGTCCCTTACTGCCTAGTAATTCCATTTCTGGGGGTTAGCTTTAGATATTAGACAAATACAGAATGGCTATCTACAAAAAAGTTCCATGCAAAATTATTTATAGTGGTAATAATCTTCACGTTCCATAGCAGGGAGCAGATATGTAAATAACTATGCTCTTGCAATACAATATTATGTAATCATTAAAAAGCAGTGATTCTAAAGCTATAGTTAATGAAATACAAAGATATCAAGATGTCTGGTTAAGTGAAAAAAAACAAGTCACTAAACCAGAAGAACAGCATAAGCACATTTTTATTGCATGGATATAGGATAAGTTATATTTATATGTTATACGTACATATACATTCATCATCCAGTATCTGCAGCGTCCTTGTTCCAGAACCCTCACTCCATACCAAAAGCCCTTGATATTCAAGTCCCTTACAGAAAATAGCATAGTATTTGCCCATCTTTAAGTCATATCTAAATTTCTTGTAATACCCAATATAATATAAATGTTACATAAATAGCTGTTTATGAAGAACTGGCTATATAAGGTACTAAATTTACATACAAATGTATAAACATAAATATGATATATAAATATTGGTAGTAGCTATTCTGATATGTAATTCTCCCTGCTTTCTTTATCTATATGTTCTGAATTTTCTGAAAAGAACTAGTATTAATTTTATGGTTAAAAAAAAGTAAGAAACAAGGTTCTGATTATGTTCAGAAGATAACTTGTGTGGTTTAGAGAAAATAGAGGAAAGTCACTCTCTAACTCACAGGCAAAGAAGGGAGTTACTCTTCCTGGAAACGCACTAAGAAGACCAACGTGCTGGCTTCTGAGACAGCTCCTCTGTCCCCTTGCTCTTTACAAACTGTGATTCAGGGTTCCTTATGGCAAGAAACAGCATCCAAGATGAGTAGTTTCTGCAGAAAGGAAATTGATTAAAAGATACTGGGGCTACTGTTCCTGGGAAGATGGAGTAGAGGTTTTTCTCACTCATTCACTAAGTATATCTAAAAACCATATGCATTGTACATAAAACAATCACAAGGAGGCTAGAGGACAGCAAGTAGGCTAGGGACTTGGGAACCAAGAGTGATGACACAAGGCTGAGTTTTCTGGGCTTCCTTTTTAGCTCATATATTCCAGACTTGGATGAAGCTTGCATTCTGTAAATGAGAAGTGCAAAGGAGCAGAGATGATAAAAGCCCCAATGTCCACACACCTATAAGCCCAGAACTCTGGAAGGCTGACATAGGAGGATCACAAGTTCAAGTCCAGCCCACCTCAAAATTTGAAGAAAATATTTTAAAAGGCTGTACATGTCATTCAGTGCAAAGACCCTAGGTTCAATCCCCAGTAACACACATACACACGTGTGTGTATGTGTGTGTGTGTATACATGCTGAATATCTTTAGCCAAGGACAGGGAAAGGGGTTTGGTAGGAAGAAAGAAAGATTTAGACAATCAGTGAACTGTTGCAGCCAAAGATAAAAAAAAACAAAACTAGGTCCACCCTCACCCAGGCCAGCAAAGGCAAAAATGAGGAGTAGCTACATTTGGGAAGTAACCACATTTGGGGAATAGCCAGGTTGCAACAAGTCTCCTCAACACCCTCTTAGTGTGCTGTCAGAGAAGACCAAGTAGGGAGTTGTGACTTTCATCTACCCAAAGTGGCTATAAGCACCTGCCTCATGAGTGTTGGCAGAGCCTCATGAGGAGCCTGGACTTCCACCTCCAGCCAGCAGTGTGGAGGTGCCCTTTCCTACTCGTGTCAGGGTGGTGTGCCTATGGGAAGTCAGGGCTTCATCGGCACCCAAAGGTAATGAGGCCACCTCCCTGCACTGAGAGGTCAGTGGAGGACACACAGTAACAGGACACTCCTACTCTGCTGATCAGAGTGATACCAGGGAAGGCCTCATGGGCAGTTAGAACTTCCACTTCTGTCCCCAGAAGATGCACTCAGATGTCAGCAAGTACCAAATGGAGAACCTAGGCTTCTACCTCCACCTGGCAGTAATAAAGTAGCACCTCTCTTTCCCTGTCAAACCCATGTTTAAGACATCTGGCCAAAACAGAAGGTATAAATAAGATCTAGAGTATAACAGAATAGCCAAAATGTCCAATTTCAATAAAAACAATTTCTCATACTAAGAATCAAGAAAATTTTAACTTGGATGTTAAAGATAATCAACAGATGCTAACCCCAAATTGTTAGAAACATTAGAATTATTGGTGAAGATTTTCAAGCAGATATCACAAATGCCTCAATGTACATTTGTGAACATAGTTCAAACAAGTGAAAAAATAGAAAGTTTTTCCAGAGAAATGGGACGACTCAGTAAATAAGTAGGAGTACCACATGAAATTTTACAGCTGAAAAATAATAACCAAAAAAAATTTAAAGCTTAATGCATAGGCAGGGGAAAGAATCTGTGGACTTAAAGACAGAAATATAGAAATAACTCCACCTGAATAACAGAGAGATAACAAACTGGATTTAAAAAATCAACAGAGCCTCAGGGACATGAAGAACTACAACAAAATACTTGACTCTCATGACATTGGAGTTCCAGAACAGGAGAAGAAAGAGAAAAAGACTGAAGAAGTATTTGAAGAAATCATGGCTGAAAACTTCCCAACTTTGCAAAAGACATAAACCTACAGATTCAGGAAGTAGAGCTGCAAACCCCAAACAAGATAACCCCAAAGAAACTAATTCCAAAACATATCATGGTAAAACTTCTGTAAACTACAGATAAAAATCTTAAAAGCAGCTATGGAGAAACAATACCCTACCTCTAAATTTGAATGACAGCAGATTTCTCATCAGACACTATGAAGGACAAATTTTGAGGTGACACAAAATTTGTTCAACTGTTGAAGGCAAAGACCTGTCATTTCAGAATCCAATATCCTTCAGGGATAAATGAAAAAATCAAGACATTCGCACATGAAGGAAACTAACAGAATTCGTCAGCAGCACATCTACCGTAAAAGAATAGGTAAAGGAACTAGCACAAAAAATTCATCACCTGGGATCTCATCATATTAAAAAGTTTCTGCACTGCAAGAGAAACCACCAACAGAACTAAGAGACAACCTACAATGGGGGGGAAATTTTTACCAGTTGTTCCTTGGACAAAGGTTTACTATCTAGAATATATAAAGAGCTAAAAAAAAAAATCAGACTCTCCAAATATAAAGACCCAATTCAAAAATGGGCATCTGAAATGAACAGACATTTCTTGGACAAAGAAGTAAAAGCAGCAAATAAACATAGGAAAAAATGTTTGACATCACTGGTCACTCGAGAGATGCAGATGAAAGCAACGCTGAGATTCCACCTCACCCTGGAAAGAATGGCTGCTATCAAGAAATCAACCAATAACAAATCCTGGTGGGGTTGTGGGGAGAAAGGAACCCTTCTCCATTGTTGGTGGGAGTGCAGGCTGGTGCAACCACTGTGGAAATCAATGTGAAGATACCTCGGGCTGGCGATTTAGCTCAGTGGCACCGCGCCTGCCTTGCAAGTGCAAGGTCCCATGTTCGATCCCTGGAGGAAAAAAAAAAAAAAGAAATATGGAGATACCTCAAAAAACTATGATTAGAAGTACCATTTGAGGGCCAGGGATTTAGCTCAGTGGTACCGCCACCTGCCTCACAAGTGCAAGGTCCCAAGTTTGATGCCCAGTACCAAAAAAAAAAAAGAAGAAGTACTATTTGACCCAGCTATTCCTCTTCTGGGTATCTTCCCAAAACAATTAAAAGACTCATACTACAGTGATATATGTGCACCCATGTTTATAGCGGCACAGTTTGTAAGAGCTAAAACTTGGAAATAGCCCAATTGCCCATCAACTGGAGACTGGATAAGGAAGATGTGGTTTTTTTATAAAATGGAGTACTACTCAGCCATAAAGAACAAGAAACAAGACATTTATAGCTAAGTGGATGCACATTGAGGCCATACTCTTAAGTAAAATAAATAGGACACACATGTAAATACTGAATAGTTTCTCTGGTGTGAAAAACTAGAAGTGTAAATAAGGATCATAATATATAACTGATATTGTGAAATAGGAAGAAAAGGTCTAAGGGAGTAGGGGAAGTGGGAGGAGTAGGGAAAAGGAAAGAAGGGAAATGAAAAAATATGAGAAAAGGAAAAAAATAGAAACAAAGTCTTTGTAAATAGGGAAGGGTGGAGTGGGTGAAGGGAGGGCAAGGGAATGGGGATAAAATAAGAACCAAGATAAATCATGCGAAGGTACAAGATCCCAATGATGAATGTAACTGTATTGTATACCTCAAATGTACCAATAAACTTAATGGGAAAAAAAGAATAGGTAAAAATAAGTTCTCTATGAATAGAAAGAAAATGACAAGATAAAGAATCTTAAAACATTAGAAAGATCAAAGAATATGTTAAGAAAAAAACTACACAAAAAATCAAGTTTTTATCTTGGGTTCTCTAAATTATGTTTGAGATTGACAGTTGAAGCAAAAGTTATGACATTCTCTAATGTGATTCTACCTGTATTTGGAGGAATTGTTTAAGATAATTATATTACAAATAGAGGAAATATAGTTATGTAAAGGAAGGTAAGTTTCTATATTTCACCTGAACTGGTAAATGTCAGTATCAGTAGACCATGATAAGTTATGTTCATACAGTGTAATTTCTAGAGCAATCACTAAAAGAGCTATCAAAGAGACACAGACAAAAACGGATAAATTAATGTAATTCTAAAAATGATCTAGTAGCCTACAAGATTGCAAATAAAATAGACAACACAAAGAACAAACAAACAAAAAATAAGGCCTAACATGACATTAGTTATATTAAAGGTAAATGGTCTAGATACAGAGATTAAAACCAGAGATTAGAAAACAGAGATTGTCAGAGTGGATTTTAAAATATAACTCTAGTATATCCTATCTCATCTCAAATATAATGATATAGATAAGTTGAAAGTTAAAAAAAAGGATTGGAAAAAATATGTCACACAAACTTTAATCAAAAGAAAATGACTTTACAAATATTTGATAAAGTAAATTTCAGAGTAAAGGTAAGTACCAGAGCCAGGAAGGATATCAAAATGTTTAAAAAGAGTCAGTCCACCAGGAAGACATAACAATCCTGAATCAAAATGCACCAAACAATGGAGCTGCAAAATATGTGAAGCAAAAACCAATAGGACTTGAAGGGAGAAATAGAAAAGTCCACAAGTTGGAGACTTCAACACTCCTTTCTCAAGGAACAACTAAATAGAATATTAACAAGAATATAGAAGAACCTGACAACACCATCCACCAAGAGAATCTAATCAAAATTCATTAGAAGACACCACCCAGCCACAGCACAATAACCATTCTTTTTAAGCAGCTGTGGAATAATACAAAGATTTGTGCCAACTTTACACACCTCTACAAATGTGAAGAATATTTGGTAGCTCACGGATTTCCAGGAGAGTCAGAGAGTGAGACATGGAAATTTTCCCATTGCTATGTTTTGGACATCATTTGTCCCCTAAGAGTTCAGATGCTGGAAGCTTGGTCCTCAGTGTGCACCTTTAAGAGGTAGGGCCTAGGGCAAGATTATTGAGTCACTGAGGATGCTGCACTGGGAACATATTAGTGTAAGTCTCATAGACACTGGCTAATTCTCTTAAGAGGGTTGTTGCAAAAGATCAGGACTGGACCCTCTGTAGTCTCTGGCTTCCTGCCTTACCATGTGATCCCTACCACATGTATTCCTGTCATGATCTCATCCACCATGATGTGATGCAGCTGGAGGGGCCTCTTCAGCACCAGCTCCATGCTGCTTGGACTTTCCATTGCCACAACTGTGAGCTAAATAAACCTCTTTTCTTTTTAAAGAATCCAGCCTCTGGTAATTCATTAGAGCAATAGAAAATTGCCTAATGTAGCCACCAAGAATAATAGCCAATCCCCATTTGCCTTTTCATAGATACCACTGCCACCATTACCAGGTTGACTATACCACTTCAATCTTGCCAGACTCCCAACCATTGCCATCCCTAAAAATGGATCCCTTCCAGTGCCAGCTTTCTCCTCTTGCCCAGTCCAAATCAAGGTCTGCTTTGAAGGTGTCTCATTGAAGGAGCCTAAGTCTCATTACCTCACTCATTTGTAGGACAAAATAAGTCTGTCTCCTCTATTAGGGAATCTAAACTCAGAATGCAAAAAACACCCTCAGAAAGGCTACCAAAACAGCAAGTCACCAAGTATGAAAAACGCCAGCTACGGAAGGAATAGACTTACCAGCAGCCCCACCCCTCCCTCTGCTCGTAGCCCCCACTAGGCTCCTAAGCATTTATAAAGGGGAGATCTGGCTCTACCTAAAGAACTTAGCTCTTCATCCAGCTTCTCCAGCACACCACCCCAGCTGCAGCCTCACTTCTCACACTGGAGTGCTCTTGGGTGGAATAAGTCACCAGTTAACACAAACTCATTGCCAGTGCCACATTATCTCTCCTCCAAACTTGCTGGAGTGAATTCTTATCTTCAGGCCAGATTGTTTTTCACTAGAAATGAATCAAACTTGGGCACGAGAGCAGCTGTCTCTCAGGAGAAGCAAGCAGGGGCAGGTGGGAAGACACACACACACACACACACACACACACACACACCCTTCCTGTCAAGCTGAGAGAGGAAGACAAATGACTTACATACAATCTGTTTCACTCACTGTGTAGGCCCCTCCTTGGTCCCAGACTTGAGGGATCATAGGACACAGTGTAAGGAGGGAAGAAATAGCAATGAGAATGGCTGCCCTTCTCTTTCAAATGCCCCAAGTTTGCTCCCACCCACAAAGACAGTTTGGGCTTCAAGAAAAAGAGAAAAAAGTCAGGAAGAAGTAGAATGTCACATGGGAAAGTGGTGTCGGACTGACCTGGCTCAAAGCCTAGGCTGGCTTCTTCTGACTGTGAGCCTTTGAGCAAGTTGCTCTTTCCACACACAGCTTGTTCAACCGTAAAAATGGAATAACAAAGCCAGAGACGCAAGAGGGCTCTCCAGGCACCCCATCAGGATTGGGATTTGACTTTTAAGATCCATAGTCCGGGGACACAAAGGCAGCCTGGCATGCAGAGTGTGGTATAATTCAATGCAAGAAAATAGAGGGGACCCATAATCTGGGAAGGGGGCCCCCTTAATAAAGTACAACAGGAACTCAAGCCTGGGCTCCAGAGGATAAGAAAGGGCATAGAAAGGCCTGGGAGCGCTGCTAAGCAGCAGGTCAGAGCCAAGTCAAACAGAAACCAAGTCTATGGACATCTAAGGACAAGAAGTCAGAGCCCCCTCAAATTCACTCTCCAAACCACACACCAGAAATGTTTCCTCAAAATAAAGGGGAAGGAGAGTCTTTCCCTGATGAAGGCTATCCCACAGAACACCTCCTACCACAGCTGCCAATAGGGTGAGACCACATGACCACAGCATCTGCTTCTTCCAAGATCTACCAACCGACTACACAGTCCAAATGCCAGCTCCACCAAGACTAGCTGTGTGACTTTCGGCAAGTCATTAGACTGATTGGTGCCAGTTTTCTATTTGCAAAAATAGAGAGAGCGATGATCCCAACTGAATAGGAACTGTGCAAATTAAATTGGATAATGTCTTCCAAATTGTGGCACATAGTGTCTAGAACATACTGAGCCCTCAGAACAGTGTTCAATCAATACTGGTTATAATTTGTGCTACTAGTATTAATATTAGTGCTGCCCTTCTCCCAACCTGGCTGCTGAGGAAATCGCCCTTTCTGATTTTTGTGGGACCTAAGGAGTAGAGACAAAATCCATCAGGAGGTAAAACATGAACTGAAATGCATAGGTGATTTTATTCCTCAGGGTCAACAGGACAAGCACAGTAAGGCGGGGGCCAAAGGAGGCTTCTTCTCAGGGCAGACAGACCTTGGTTCAGAGCTAGCTTCAATATTACTTTTTGATACCTCTCTGAGCTTCACATCCTCATCCCAACACAGGTAATGAAACCACCCTGGCAGACATGTCCATGTGGAACAAAGAATGCACACAAATGTGATTTCACAAGGGCCTAACACATAGCTAGCCGCTAGCCACTCTTGGGGTTGGTTCCTTTTCCTCTATTCCCATTATGAAACTCAATTTCTGGCTTAAATATCATGGTTCTGTGTACAACCTCCAAAGTAAGAAGAAAAATCTTCCCCACCCCTGAGGCCATATCTCTTTCTGACTGAATTATAACTAATATCTTGGAAAATGTAATGCCTACAACAGCATTGACCTCTCCCTGTGGGAGGCCTGATCTCAGAGTCTGGCTCTTTCGATGATTGTGTGACATTGGATATAGGACATCCCTACTCTGACCTACAGTGACCTCATCTACAAACTCAGAATCACAATCTACAGCATCTAGTTTGCCAGTTTAGTTGTGTGGATTAAATTTCAGATTGCACGTAAAAAGGCCTGAACATATTAGCACAGAACAAGGGCCCTACACTTCGCATATAGTATGCACAGTATTTCAGCCTGAAACTAAGGCTTAGAGAGGTCACTCACTAGTTCAGGATCTCATAGCTCTCTGGCACCCTTTCTCTGCTTGAACAGAGGTCACTAGAGTCAGGCTTTTGGTCAGAGAGAAAGCTTTGACTACCCCTTGTGGAGATTATTCCAAGGAGCTCCAGTAATGGCTGAAGTCTCCCACACCAAGGGAGGCTCCTGTGGTTCCAGGTGTCAGAGCCCATGGCTCACTTTCAGAGCCCAGAGCATGCCAGTTTCACAAGGAGATTGTTGGCAGGCCCCAGGGGTTCTGTTACTAGAGACTGAAAGCCCAGTGAAAGAAGTTCAGTGAATGAAGAATATCCCATTTAGAGCAAGAATTCACCTGGTTTCTCACAGAGAGAAAAGACAGCCCCAGTGAGGAGAGAACAATGCAGACCATTCACTGGATTTTCACTTAACATCAAAGCCGGTAACCAACCAGGCTAAGGTCCACACACCATTGAGTGGGCTGAGGCCATGCTTGGGCTCAGAAAGAGAGACACTGGCCAAGGATCGGGAGGCAAAAGTGCCAGCCCAGCAGCTGTACAGGCCAATCTAACTCCTGGGCCCTCGTGGACAAAATGAGAGGGTAGATGGGCTCAAGGTTCTACTATTTGGGTTGAGTGGCAATACTTTCACTCACCACCTTGTCTGTCTCCCATGTGGCTGCACACTGACATCACCTGGAGAGGTTTAAAACCTCTGACATCTGGGATCTCTCTGCCTGGGATTCTGATTCCATGCGGATGGCCCCAGCCTGGGCACTGGGCATGTTTTAAAGCTGCTCCGGTGATGCTAAGGTGCTGCCAAGATTAAGAACCACTGAGCCCAGGGGCAAGGGCTGTGTTCTGTCTTGGGTACATCCTGAGCTGAGCACGGGGCTTGGCATATGTTTGGTGCCAATAAATACTCATTAAAAGGGGGGTACTTGAGCAGCTTCATGACATTTTGAGAGAAGCCATCAGCCTGGGCTCCCCGATGACAGCTTTATGTTTATCACTTGATCATCTGTAGGGATTGAGAACAAGGATTCCTTTTTTCTTTCTTTTCTTTCTTTCTTTCTTTTCTTTTCTTCTCTTTCTTTCTTTGCGTTGACTCCTTTAAATACTTTTTTCTAAAACCAGTGGAGCATAAAATCTCTATGCTTCTTTCCAACTCTCAAGCACACTGATTCCAAGGCCATAAATCCCTTCCTGCCCTTTGAGAGCAGTAATGTTTTCCAGATAAATTATCAGGGCGGGCCAGGCCTGGGAAGGGCCACTCTAAAGGCTTCTCTGTGTCTCATTTGCTTGGTCCAAAGGCTTTGCTCACATGGCCACCCCTCTTTGTCCCCCCACGCTGACCCCTTCCTGTGTCTGCCTCTTGGCTCTGGAGATCCTCTGTGTTCCATTCTTGTTCCTCTTCTCCGATCACTTTACACTTGTTCCCTGAGTGAACTCAACCACACCCAAAGTTTTCTTTCTTGTTTATAAATTGATGGCTTCCAAATTAGTATTTTTGTTCTGCCTTTTTCTCTGAGCTCCTTCTCAGCCATCCAGCTGCCCTCTGGGTATCTCCACCTCCGTTTCCCTCAGGCACCTCAAATTTTATCTGTCCCAGAAGTGAACTCATCACCTTTCCCCACCCAAACCTGCTCCTCCTCTGCCTTTTCTGTCTTGATGAACAGCACCACATCCACCCAGTTGCCCAAGCCAGCCAATTCCAGGTTCAGCTTCAACCTCTCGCGGTCCTTTGCCTCATGCCCTGCCCTCTGAATCTTGTCTCTGAAAGAGCCACACACATCATGCTTTGCTTTCCCTACTGATTTCTTTATCCTCCACAGCACTGCCAGAGAATCATCCTCAAACCATCCAAAGACGTCACCAGGTATAGTCCAAGTTCCTGAGAAAGGTGGATGAGACAGACAGTCCGCACAGCACCACTCACTTCTTCCTGAGTTGTTCCCTGTCACCTCCCTCTGCTTTTAAATTCTGACCACACTGGCAACATGAGGCATATTCCCCATGTATCCTGCAGTTCCTGTGTGCAGCTTCTGACCAGATGCCTGAACGTAGACCTTTTACCTTACTTCCCTAGCTCTTCCAACTAAAATGGCCTGGCCCCTCTCTACATAGTGAACACTTACCTATTCTTCAGAGCCCAGACAACTCCAGTTTCTAACACTTGGCCTCCCTCCTTGCTGGGCATGCTTGATCAAGAAGCTTCTAAAATAATAAATAGTATTTATTACATGCTAGATACTTTTCCAAGCACATGGCATTTTTTGACAAATGTAATGCTCGCAACAACCCAGTGGGACAGAATAGTGCTATCTCCATCTTACAAACGGGAAAGCAGAGGTACAGAGAGGTGAAGCCCAGGCCCTGAGACTCCAGCTCCCTCAAGTGAGGAGCTTCCCACTACCTCCTCCGGATGCTCATATTGCTGCCATAGGGTCACTGTGACTACCTGTTTTCACTGCAGACTCTCATTCAAGCAAAGCTTACCTGACACTCAGCTTCTTGCATCGAAAATAGAAGGCTGAGCACAGAGGGTGGAAGGAACTCAGCTCCCATGCCACTCATACCCAAGCACCAATCTGTAAGAAAAAATAAGGAACCCCAAGGCTCCAAAGAGCAGACTGAATGGCAATGTCCTAAGAAATCTTCTATGGATCTTTCTGATGTTTAGTGGTGAGATGGCCTTCCCATCCAAATGTAGTTATGGACTCGGAGAACTACATCCAGACCAGAGATGCTTTTCTTTTTTTCACTAAAATGCAAGTAACATCTTAATGAATCAAGAGTCTCATGTCACTTCCAGATAGCTAAAGGAAAACCCAACAGGTTTCAATGTTTGTGTTCTTAAACAGAAATGCAAAATATAATTAACCCCTCTCATGACCCAGCCCCAGGACACTCATAGATGAGCTGTCTGATCACACCCCTCCTCATCCTGTAGCCAGGCTCCGCCTCCTCCCATGACCTTACCATCCTGTCCCTGGGACCAAAACAAGAGTTTGCTTTCCACCTCCACCACCCACAGTAGGAAATGGGACCAAAGAGCTCTAGGCATGAAGAGCCTTGATTTTATAGCTGGTGCAGCTGGGAAAAGTCACATGGTTTGTCCAGAGGCACCCAACATCAGTGTGAGCTTTTTCTCACTTTGCCTAAAATTGATCAGCTGGTAAGGGAAAATGTAGGACTAAAATCCAGGACTCCTGATCACCTGCAATCCAAACAGGTCCCTATCCCATTCTTTCATACAGGATCAGCTTCTCAGCCAAGATCTGGAGACGAGAAGTCTAGGACACTCAACGGAAGAACTACTTGTCCAAAGGGTAGGAGTTGAAGCGCAGGAAGAAAGGGACTTAGAAGACTTTGTCAGGGTTGTAAATCTTTTGGTTGAGGTCTTGAAGACAGGCATGTGAGGGTTACTCTCGTGACACACAAGAGGAACCTCAATTCTTTCTCACTTGTGTCTTGAATAATCTGGCTGCCAATGACTGACTAAGAGGAAGAGAGACTTCTGGAAAAGTAAGTGTAGAAAGGCTGGAAGCCAGAAGACAATGTTCTGTAAAGTTTACCAGGGTGTCCTGAAAAGGTTCTGTGTTCTACACTCTGCAGAATAGTCACTCTCATACTCAGAAGCATGCTCTAGTGCTGTCTTGCTTGCTGTCAAAATTTTGCTGACAGATAATTGCTGTTTCTCACCATTCCAGGCCTACCTAATGCTTATCCCTGGAGTCCCCTGGACTATCCCATGAGCCAGCAACTAAAGTTTGCTGTTCTGGCTATGTGGTGGGAGGAGCTTTCAGAATCTCCATAGTAAGTTCCAATGGGTCAGTAATTGTCCAAATACTATTTTTAAATGCGCTGAATATCATGCCTGCTTACAAACACTCCACAGTTCAGTTTGACTACATTCTATGAAATTAATGCTATAATTATTATATAGACTTTCCATCAACACACTGAAAATATCTATTAAGAAGTGATAAAGGCCAAGCTTTGTTCCAAGAACAGAAAAATAACAGAATAAAATCTGGCAGGGATCTGGGCAGGGTTCCTAGCTTCCAGTTCTGTGAGGAAACTTGTACGCTCAACTCCACACCATTATCAAATTAGGAGCCTACCAGAGACTGCTGTAGTCACTAAGGGTTCTCAGGAAGGGTGGTGTAGCCCGTCTATATAAACACCATCTGCCTGAGTTTTATATGATGTTTGCCATTCATCAATTGGACAGAATCCATGGGAGTGGGGGATTCTAAGAATCTAAGAGGCAAAGGGGAATTTAAGAGGGAGGGAGTTCTGTTTACAAAATCCTATTTTGCAATCAAGGCTTTGCATTTAATCAATGCTCCTCCCCCTGTAGTCAGGCAGAGTCAGATTCTATATTCTGAATACAATATCTACAAGAACCCCCAACACGCCAAATGTATTTACTGCGCACTATACTAATGGTAGCCAAAAACTAGATCACGAATACTGAACTTCAGCCCAGTACATAGAGAGTTAAATCCTTTGCTTGCTCCTGTTTTTTTGTTATTTTTTTAAAATGTGCAATGTACCTCCTAATCCTTGTGGTTTCATTCCTTACCAGCCAGAAAGTATTGTCTGAACCCAAACACTCCTCTCTTAAGCTGTCTTTACAGTCCCTCTGTTTCAAAAATAGCAGAAACAGGAGTATTATTTTCACCCTTAGCATTCCCCTAAAGAGAAGCAAAAGATCTCTTGTCCCTGACCACAGAGCTGGGAGCTGGCAAAGTAAATTCTAGCAAAGAAATAAACCATCCAGAATGCTAATCCATCATTCAGCGAAAACTATAAAATACTTTCCCAGCATTAATCCAGATTCCCACAACATGACTGGGGGAGCTGTAATAGCTTAAATATTATAGACAGAGAGTAGACAGGCACTGAATATCTGTTGAGTGAAAAAATAAGATGATGAAAGAATATACATTATGTGGGGGCAAAGTCTGGATTCTGCTTCAAGTCACCAGGAGGGCAGGAAACCTAAAACTCTGCCATATCCCTTACTAAGGGTTGAGTAGCTTTTTATTGATTTATAATAGCAACCACAGCTACACATTACTATGATTTTCTTCTGCGAAAGTTCATGGATCATTTAATTTTTGCAGACACGCTAAGCAGTAGGGTTCCGACATTATCCGCATTGTATACATTAGGAAAGTGAAATGATGACAAGTTAAGCTACATGTCCAAGATTACACTGCTGGGGAAGGAACAGATTTCCAGTCCTCATCTTTTGGCCACTCTTCCCCCTGGGAAGGGAGGAAGGTGACATCCTGATGTCCCAATAGTTGGAGCCCATAGAATTTCAATGTGTCTCGTTGCGCCAGTTTTTAGAGGCTGTCCCCCAGAAATAGGAGTTGATATTGTTGTCTCTGAGTCCTGAAGCATCACTGCCAAAGACTTAAGGAGCACTGTGCCAGACATTGGAACCGAAATTCACTAAATAAAGCTGAAATAAGAAGAAAAGGGGCAAAGGGGAAGGGGACATGGGAGGGGTAGGGGAAAGGAAAAAAGGGAATGGAATTAATATGAGAAAATGAAAAAATGGAAACAAAGTCTTTGTAGATAGGGAGGGATGGAGGGGTTGAAGGGAGGGCAGGGGAATGGGGAAAAAATAAGAACCAAGAGAGATTATGTAAAGGTGCAAATTTCCAATGATGAACGTAACTGTATTATATACTTAAACTGTACCAGTAAAGTTAATAATTTAAAAACAGCATACATAGAGTTGGGAAGGTCTACAGGTTTAGGGGCCCAACAGGCCTGAGGAAGAGAGTGAGACCAGGGAGGGGGGCTCCTGAGAATATGGCCTTTGACAGCCCTAAAAGGAGAATGGGCTTTGGAGGAGAAGAGAGGCACAGAGAGAAGAACATTCCAGACAGAGGGAACAGCATGTTCCAAAGCACAGCCTCCAACACCACCACTTCCTGTTAAAGGAAAGAAGAGAAATGAGTCACCTTGAAAGAAGAATTCATTCCCCTGTCTCCTCATACCAGGAACCAGGTCTCAACATACTGGGAGTAACCAGCCCGAGCCCCAAACCAAATGTCTGGGGGCATTTGTAAGAAGGCACCTCCAGCGTGACAGGAAACAGCCTGGGAGTGGCCACCATGACATGAGGAGTGTAGCCTCACCAGGAGCCCAAGGGGACTGAGTGGGAGTGCACAGGTGCTCAGATTAAAAGAGGCTGCTCCTCTCCCCTTTGAATTTCAGGGATTATTCAACAGAAGCCTATGCGTCTCTCTAGAGGTTCGGCTTTCACAGGATCCTTTAATTGCTCCAAATTGGTGCTGCGTTCCAATTTATTTATTCATGGAAATTCTAGAGTTTCTCACACAACAGATCCTCTGAAGTCTCCAGGCAAACCTGGGGCTTTGCTCAAGATGAGTCGTTCAGAAGCTCTGAGGAGTTCACCTGAGTTGGGCCAGGCCTGTCCTCAGCCAGGGATGCGAGGAGCAGGTGTGAGGTAGTTACCCTGAGCCAGGGCAGCTGGGAAACTAGGTGTCACAGAGAGAAGAGGCTGGAAGCATCTGCTGAGGCTGCATGGAGCGTGAAAAGGCTGGTGATTTGATGTGCTCATTCATAGTAATTGGTGGAGGAGGTTCATAAGGATACTCTTAGGGAAGTGGAATTACTAATATCCATGTTTCCATATAGCACTGAAGAGTTTCAAAGACTAGGTTTGTAGACACTGAGCTACCAAGATTACTATCCATTATCTTAGTCATGACTTTTCTGATACAGGTGATGGAGAGTCACCCCAAACTAGCTTTTAAAAAGGAAACAGGGGTTTAGTGACTCATCTAACTGAAAACTCTAAGAAGAATTCAGGCATGGTTAGATTAAGGGTCTTAGTCAACAGGACTTGGTGTCTCTCTGTGTCACCTCTGCTTCCTCCAACACATCATGCATCCTTAGCAGCTTTATATCTTCCCAGCTTCAAATTCAGGAGAAAGAGAAGCTCTTTTCAGTTGCTCCAAGAAAGAGCCCAAGATTAAGTCTGAATCAAGATTGAGTCTAGTGACTAAATTCCAAAACAAACGTGGCATAATGTCATGTAGTGTCACTTCCATTATAGTCATGATCCTACCTAGACTCAGTGAGAGGAAAAACAGATGCCAGTGCTCAATGGAAGGTGTGTCAACTCTGTATTATAAGAAGAGCATGTGAAGTTGACGTATTGTTACAGTCATGTCTGGAAAATATAATCTGCGAGTGTCTGACATGCACCTTCAAGTTTGGGAAGACCTGCTCTGCAACACTACTCATTTGATACTTTCCTTTCCAAAAGGTTCCTGATACTGTATGTGCAACAAGCAAGCACTCATAGTGTACACCACGTATACTGCATATGTGACCCCTGCATGCAAATAGAAAATATTTTTTTCAGTCTATTTTCCAAGTAATGTTCTTCTTCACTCATCTGTTCACCCAGGAAACATTTGAAGGGTGACAAATGATTGGACAAGGCACAGTCTCAGGTGCTAGAAATAGAGTGTTCAATAAGAAGACATGGCTTTGTGAAGTGTCAGCCCACCAGGGAAGATAGGTCTTGTGGAGTAATTCCAGCTAAAATGAGTGTAATGGCTAAGGAAGTAAAGGGGCCGTGGGACAGGAAACAGAGAGCACTGTCCCAATCCAGGGGTCAGGGAGAGCCTCAAGGGGAAGTGGACACTGTCTGGTCTGCTGCAGTGCCAATTACACACACACACGCGCGTGCGCACACACACATTCCCTATCTCCTTTTCTGGCTTTATTTCTCTGTATAACTCTTTTCTTCACATATATATATTTTATGCACTTATTTTTCTTATTCTCTTTTTCTCTATTTCTTACCACAGGGAGCTCGCTGAGGACAGAAAGTATGTATTTTATTCACTATGTATCCCAGCATAGGCGCAAATGCTTAATACACAATTAGTACTCAGTATATTTTTGTTAGATGGATGCAGAGTGTTCCAGGCAGGGGGATGAGTACATGTAAAGGCCCCAAGGAAAGAAAGAGTGAGAATTTTCAGGAAATAAAAGGGAAATTCCAGTGAAGCAGGAACACTGAAGGAGAAGGGAACTAGAATCTACTTCAAATAGTTTATGTACCAGCTGCTTGAGGGTCTATGATGTGCCAGGCACTGTTCTAAACATAAATAGTAACTGTTTTGAGAGATCAATAAAGGGGCAAAAAGCACCAGTCACCTTCAATCAGTAACTAGGTTTTATATGAACATATAGTCAAAATCAATTTGTAAAGACACCAACCTAGTTATTTCTATAAAATTACAGATGCTCAATATATGTCTGCTATGGACAGAATTGTGTCCCCACCATCATTTGTTGAATCCTTAACCCCCAGTGCAGTGGTATTTGGACATGGGACTTGAGGTCATTAGGTTTAGATGAGGGGAGAAGCCGGGGTTTCATGATAGAATTAGTGTCCTTATAGGTAGAGATCAGAGAGCATTTCCACAGCTACTCCCCTCTCTTCATCCATCAGTCCATCTCCATCATTTTCCTACTCTCAGACCTACTTCCCTTTGTGTATTTGCCTCCTTTCCTCATCCCATATAGTTGGCTTCCTAAATCACTAAATGTCCTCAAAGATCACTAACATTGTTGTATTTACTGTTCCTTATCCCAGCACAGCGGGTATTCTCTCTTTCTCAGCATTCACATCAATGCCCATCGAGAACTCGGATTGTCCCCGTTTGGCATAAACCCCTCCTGGACCCATCCTGATGTCCAGAATGCTGGAGAACTCTAATTGGCCAGCCAAGGAAAGACTGGCAAAGTGACTGGAACAAGGAGGAGTGACTTATATAAAGGAAAAATAAGTGGCTGTTACCAGAAGAGAAAAGATCCCCACATTACCACTGGTTACTCATTCCTGGGCCAAAAGACAAGTACCTAAGTGCTAGGCTCATGTCCTCTCTGGGACCAGGATGTCTTTGTGCATGAAAGTTCTACAAATTCTTCATCCCCTGGCTCGTCCCGATACCCACACCCTACCCAATATTCATGCTTTAGTCCAAAAGTTTCCCTTCTATGAGGCCCCCTCCTGACTCCTCCAGATCAAAAGTGTTCATCCTGCTCACAGTTACTCAGCACTGACTGTGTGCCAAGGAAAGTGCTAAGCACATGTTTCTATTATCTCGTCTCATTCCTGCATCTGTACAAAACTAGTACTATTGTTGCCTTCTAGGTTGGTTCGCTGGGCTGCTGTAACAAAGAGCCATCAACTGGGTGGTCTAAACAATAGTGATTTGTTCTCTCACAGTTCTGGAGTCTAGAAGTTCGAAATCAGGGTATCAGCCTGATGGATTCCTTCTCATGCCTGTGAGAGAGAATTTGTTCCATGCCAGAACTTTTGATAGCCCTAGGCATTCTTGGTTGAGAATATTCATCTTTTACCCTGTCTTCACACCATCTGTCCTCTGTATGTATCTACCTTTATGCCTAAATTTTCCCCTTTTTATGAGGACACCAGTCATGCCGGGTTAGTATTTAGCTCAGTGACACTTTAATGACTTCATTTTAAGAAGATCGTCTGCGAAGACCCTATTCGCAAATGAGATCACACTGACAGATATGAAAGGTTAGAGTTTTGATATCTTTTCAGGGGACACAATTTAATCTATGATGTCCCTCCTTTTATTTTTCACATCAGGAAACTGAGTCTTCCAGAATTTATGTAATCTGCCAGGGTCACATGGTCATTAAGCAGACTGGAGTCTTAACAACTTCACTCTGTTTCTCTTTTTAGCCTTGTCCAGAAATCTCATCTCTCTTTAGGTCACTCACTGGGGCACTGCTTACAAGATCTGTGTATAATTCTGCATTACCCTTCAGGACCATAAGCTCCTTAAAACCAGAGATGTGTCATACTTATTTCTACTTCCTCAGCCCACCAAAAAAGGTCTCAATCAGTCCACAGATCTCAGATGAACAGAGATCAACACCAAGCTCAATCAAAAACTCACTACTGTTCTTCTCAGATAATTTTATTACTGAGCCAGAGAAGGTTTATCTTGAAGAGTTAATAACATTTCCTTTGCCTCTCCGATTTAATCATACATTTTGTCAACAAATATTTAATGAGTCCCTCCTAGGAGTTAAGCACAATGTTAGGCTCTGAGGGTAGGGAGATAAATCAGAAAGACCCTGCCCTCTGCCATCTTGCAGTTTATGACCCAGTGAATAAGACAGATGTCAAAACATCACTGTTATACAATATCTCAGGAGCACATATTTATCAAGGGAAGACTGTGGGTGTCAGGAGTCCAGAGAAAAACAATGAGGGCAGGCATTCTAGGAATTACACCACCTCTGAGAAGGTGGAGAAAAGACCTTACAAGCCAGGAGCATCATAAAAAACAAACCATAATGCAATGCAACACAAGCAAACAACCTCCTCTTCCTGGTACATCAGAGTCATACTGAAGCCAGAATGCTGGAGACACCTTGCTGGGCCTTGCTCTAAGCCCTAGGAAAACCTCACAGGGGTTTCCAATCCAGGGAGACCTTCTGATCATGAGCTGTATAGTCAGGCAAATCTCTTACTCTCCTAGTGTTAGTTTCTCTGAAATGAGATAATGACCAACTAAACCAGCTGTTACTTGGATTAAGTGGAATAAACACATAAATCCCATTTTGTAGTAGCAGAGGCCCTGGAAATATAAAGCAGACCCTAGACACATGGAACCTAGGTCACCATTCCAACTTTAACCTTAGAAAGCTACTAGAACAGCATTGATCTGCAGTCACAGGATGGATAGCAAAGCACTTAGCACAGTCCTTGGTACATAAACACATATTCTATTATTCCTGTCTATACAGCCCTTTGGTTCTTCTGATAGCCCGCTGTTCTGTTCTCTCCTCCTTATCTAAAATCCCTAGATAAGCTATGGTCATTTCTTTGTCTTTTTATTGTGGTAAAATATACTTAACATAAAACTTACCATTTAAACCTATTTGGGGTGTACAGCTCAGTGACATTAAGTTTATTCACAATGTTGTGACACCACTACCACTTACCTCTAGAACTTTTTCAACTTCCCAAACTGAAACTCTGTACCTATCAAATAATAACCCCCCAGTTTGTCTGCATCGCCCCCCCAACCAGCAGTGTGCTTCCTGTTTCTATGATTTTGATATTTAGGTATCCCATGAAAGTATAACTGTACAATAGTTGTCCTTTTTTGGCTGGCTTATTTCACTTAACATTATATCTTCACTTATAATATCTTTCACTTAGCACAATATATTCAAGGTGTGTCCCTGTTGTACCATGTTTCAGAATTTCATTCTCTGACTTCATTTATTTCTTTTTAAACTCAAGTCTGATTTTTGTTTCTCTCACCAATTCAGGTCACCCTCCCCACCAAATGGAAATAGAGAGACACAGAAACACACAAGAGAGTAATTACATACAAAAGAAACACTCTTTTTCCCAATTGCAAGAGTAACGCATATTCTTTTCCATGGGATATTTGATGACAGCCTCTAATTCCTCTGCAGGCCACTTGGACCCCCATAGCTCGTTGAAGGAAGGATGTGCTTCCCACACCAAATGATTTTGTTAGTGTTTCAACCCTCAGGTGGAGCAGGGCTGAAGCAACAGCAGTTTCTAGCAATGTTTACTCTAAGCAATACCACCGCATATGCACAAATCTATATTTGCTATTGTCTCTTATCTTTCTCTGGATACAAAGTAGAAAACATCCTACTTTTATTTCTCAGTTGGGACATAAATATTTCCTTAATCCTATTCTTTAAAAAAAACCACTATGGGTTTTGCAGGTACTCCCTCCTACCTGATCTCCCTACCTGCTGTTCCCCAGAGACCCTTGCCCATCACAGGTGCGCTGGCTGGGCTTCAGGAGGCTCTCACTGGACTGCACAGTACAGAGGTGCCTGCCCTGCCCTGCTGGCCCCAGGAGTTACCATCGAAGAGCTCATGCAGTGGTGTTTATAGTAGTGGAGCAATGGAAACAACCAGGACCCCAAACACAAGGGAAGCAGTTAAATCAACAATGGCACATACATACGCGGGATAGGATGGAAGTCATTCAAATCATGGTGAAGAGCTGAAAGGCATGGAAAGGTATTTAGAATAATGTGTGCCTGTGTCTGCCTTAACTCTGTGAGGTAGAATTATTATGACTTTTCTTCTTTGGGCTCACCTCCATTTTGTTCAGACAAAATGTATTGATTTGTGTATTAGATGCCTAGTGGTACCATAACAAAATACCACAAATTCAATGGCTTACAACACCAGAAATTTCTCACAGCTCTGGAGGCCAGAAGCTCTAGATTGAGACCCTAGCATGGCCACATACCCTCCAGACACTAGAGGAGATTCTGGTCCTGGCCTCTGGTGGGTGGCTGCCAACTTTCCTTGGCTTGTGTCCACAGCTTCACTCTGCCTCCCCACCACAAGCTTCTCCTCGTCTTCCCTCCACATGTCTGCTTAACTCCTTCTGCCTCTCATACAAGGACACGAGTGCCTGCCCAGATAACCAAAGATACACTCACTCTTGCTTCTCAAGACCCTGCCTTTAACCCATTATTCACTTCTGACTTTAGAATGTGATGTTCATAGGTTCTGGGGAATTAGGACTTGGTCCTATTTTGGGGGGTGCTGCCTTTCACCACAATGCTCTATTATCAATAAAAATAAGTCATGTTTTCCTATTAGGTATTCACAACTTTATGCATTATTTTAGCCCCAATCCCAGTGCCTGGCTCATGACAGACCCCATGTAAATATTTACTGAAGGGATGAATGAACTCCCCAGAGAAGGAACCATGTTCATGGTGGGAAATTATGGTGCCTTCTTCCCTTTTTAATTTTTCCTGGTTATTTTTGGTTACTACTGATTTCAGATGCCATTAAAAGATACTTTCTTCTTTTTTAAAAATGCACACTCAAATGTTTATCACTGCAAAGCTAGGAAGCTAAAAACTCCCTATGGACTAATGCTATAGTGCATAATCAATTCAAGGTTGCCTGGCTTGGTCTCCATCTTAAGAGCCTGAGTAACTCAAGATCTTTCATTCTTCATTCCCTCCTGGGCCAGAGCTTTCCTGTAGGCAGCTCCTACCAAAGTAACATGAAGATGGAAAGGATCTGTCTCCTCGTCTAGAACCCCTTCCTTCTGGGCATTCAATTGTGAGATACATTGCCTAGTCTCCTACCTGAGACTCTTTTCACCCTCTACACCACTCAATCCAATTTAAATTAATGACACTGAAGCTCCACAGAGTCTAGCTTAGGAAAGGCAAATAGATGTGCCTGTGCTCTTCCTGCCAGAGAGAGGGAGAAAGACACAGAGACGAGAGAGAGAGAGAGATTGAGACAGACAGACAGACAGACAGACACAGACACAGAGACTCAGAGACACAAAAGAGAGCGGGATTGTTATTGATTGTTATTGATTCTGTACACACAGCATCAGGATCTTCCTCTCCACACAGCTCCTCAGGAAGTCATGCCGTCAGTCCAATTTGGCATGTGAGCAGCCCTTTGCTATTCCTCGTCTAGCCTGCGGTGGAGAATATATACTCATCACCAATGAACACAAATGGGTTGAATTCCCAATGTACACAGTGGTTTGCATTCCAGATTTGTAAATTCAGAATGTATGCATTCATTCAGATGTGCGCATTCAGATGTATGCATTCAGAAAAGGTATAAAAAAGAGACATAGCTCATGCTAGGGAGCCTGGGGAAGGGCTAAAATGTGATGCATTCGATGAGGTGAGGAGTTTAGGTATCAGTGGAGACTTCTGAGGGCTCCAGGAAAGCTGCTGGAGGGAGTTAACCTACAGGGGATCCATGGGGAGCAGAATTGGACTTCAGGGAGAGTGTAGTCTAAAGTCAGGGACACACAGTGTGCATGTGATGTCTTCTGAGAATAGTGTCTTAGTTACTTTCTCATTGTGAAGACACACTAGCCGACCCCCACAAAGCAAAGGAGGAAAGATTGATTTGGGCTTGCAGCGAATAGAGTTTTCAGTCCATAGTCAGCTGGCTCCAAGGCAGGGTGCCATGGCAGAGAAAAAGTACCTTCATGACATGGTGGCAGGAAGCAGAGAAAGAGACAGAAGGAATAGAGAGGGGGTACACTCTCCCAGTCCACACCCCCAGTGACCCACCTCCTCTGTCCAGGCTTCACCTTCCAGCATCACGTTTAGCTCTAAATTCATCTGTGCACTACTCCACTGATGAGTATCACACCTCCATGATCCATCACCTCCCAAAAGTCCCACCTATGACTGCAAGAGGTTTTGGGGGGACATCTATCTAAAAAGTGTAATAGAGATCAAACCAATTTATTTAACTCCAATGTCAATCAGGTCCTTCCTCAAATGTCACCTCCTTAGAGAGGCCTTCCCTGACCAGTCCAACCAAAACAGACTTTGTTTTTCATTATGACCATCCAGAATGTGAACTCTACAAGGACAGGAACTTGTTGGGTTTGTCCCCCTGTAGTGCTCCCAGCTCCTGGTCTAGAGGACCTGCTAAGGAAACATTTATGAATGAATGGAAGGACCTAGGGCTTCCTGCAATAGAATTTGCAAGACCTCAGTATGGAGAACTGTGTCTGCTTAATTGTTATCTTTGAATGTCAAACTAAGGACTTGGCTCATTTAGAGGTACTCTTGAAGTGTTTCCCATCCAACTCCATGGGACATATGAGGTCACCACCAAGAATGCCATGTTCAAGTGCAGTTTTGGAACACTAGGTTAAGCAAAGTTTGGCAAGTTCTTTTTTGGGGTTGCTCTTTCTTCCACTTCTACCATATCACTGAAGATACTGAAGTGTTGCCAAGTATTAAACATAGCATTCTTTTCTTTTTTTTAATACATCACAGGTTTAGACATTGTGGGCTACAGATCTGAAGAAAGTGGGATGTTTTTTAAGATGTTGGAGGGATGGGAACATAGAATACTTGCTTAGCATTAGTGAAGCCCTGAGTTCAATCCCCTCTACTGAAGAAAGAAAAAGTATAAAAATGCTAGCATGGAATGTTTATGGGTACATGAAGGATGGATGAATGGATGGATGGATGGATGGATGGATGGATGGATGATGGTGAACGGACAGGTGGGTTAGCAGAGGGAAGAGATTTAAAACATGGAGCCCAGTTTGGGCAAAAAAGCTGGAGTCATTTTCTCATTCATCATGTCACAAACACAGCTGTCAGGCACTCTTCTAGAAAAAGAAGATAGAACAATAAACAACACCAAGTCTATCCCAGATGGACAGGGCAACTATATATTCCACTTTGCTTAACCATATACTCTACTTTGTTTGCCCTTTTTTCCCACATTACTATTAAAAATTGCCATAATCATTTTCAAAATCATCTTGGTTTGAATGATAGCCACTTGATACATGTGCCATAGTCCTTTTCAAAATCATCTTGATTTAGGTAACAAATAGTCACTCAATTCATGGAACTTATTTTCTATGGAAGAGAGGAAAGGCTAGTCACACGGCACTTTTATATAAAGTAGACAAAGGGCCCTCTTCTGGGTGGTAATAGCCCACAGGGGCACAGACAGACAAGTAGATATCTCTTTTGTACATGCTGAATAAAGGCATTTTTGCAGAACATTGCCAGCCCTTCTAGGACACTGAGCTTGCAAGACAGAGCCAGGATAGACCTCTCCTTCCTCTTCCTTACTGTGGGCAGAGATTTGCAATCTGAGTGTGGATTCAGAAATGAAGCAAACTGCAGTGAACAGTCTACCTAACAATTCACTGGTTCCTACAGCTGATTGATAAGCAAATAAGTACATAAGTAAATACAATGTCAAGTACTGGAAGGCACTATAAAGACCACTGAAGTGAAGTGGGGGATGGAGAGAAATGGAGACCACCATAGTGCACAATTCCAAACCGCACCATTTGCTTGGTGATCTATGGAAATGGCGTCCCCTTTGAGCAACATAGCCACTCTGACCGGAAGTGCTATTTTGGAGAGCGTGGTGAGGAATGACATTCTATGAACAATTTGATATTGACTAAGAAAAGAGATAAACGTGAGAGAAACATCTCAGTGGGGCTGGGGAGGGGGGTCGCCATGGCATGGTAGATGGCTCCATGCAAGAGCTTTGGGGAAAGAACATTAAAGATGGCCTCAAGCATCATACCCTAAAACCAGGTAAATGAAAGTTCCACTCAATTCTGCCCAACACACTGAGCCTGCAGAGAGTGGGTGGTGTAAGGGACTCACTGGCAAAAGAGGCACAGCCTCATGTCTTGGGGTGACCATCCAGACCAGGATTTCTGAATGTTCATCTGGTGGAACCCTCACTGAGTGGTATGCACATGGGTGTTACTAGAAAAAGTTGCCCAAAGAAGGGTGAGAAGTGCTGGGATAAGCAAAACCAACCAGCTTTCCTCTTTGAAAGACATCTCGGAGCTCTTTAGAAGCAGATATGTTTTGTGAATGCCAACCAGGGAACATGGATGCAGCTCCTCCTAACCCCATGCCTAAGAAAAGTTGTTTTGTTTTGTTGTTGTTTGGGGTTGGGGGGGTTGTTTTATTTTGTTTTGTTTAGAGTTTTCACATGGTATCTCAGCTACCGCTCCCTCCTGAGGAGCTGGGCTCTGCACACATGGGCCAGAATAGAGAGCACAGGCAGACAAGGGTGGCAAGTAGGCAGACAAGGGTGGCAAGTAGGCAGGGCTGGCACAGATAAGGGAGCCACCACAGAGACCCCTGCGCAGCCCCAAGGAGAGCAGGGGGACCCCACTAGTCGGAGATCCTGGCTTCCACAGAGCAGACCTGCCTGGGGCTGTCCCCAGAGGCCTGGCTTCACCCAAGCTCCACTGGTAACCTCTGAGTCAGTCCCCTCAGGGCCAAGTTTAGCCTGTGACTGTCTGGCTAAAGTGGTTGTCCGACCTCCCCAGGCCTCCACTTACCCTTCTATAAAATGGGGATGAGAATATTGCCCTCCCCTCTCCTGGGTGGCACGAGGCTTTGATAATTACTACTTGGCAGGGTGCTGACAAGCTCTGTCTGACACATTTCTCCTTGGCTCCTGGGAACGCTGAGTACCACCTCCCCAGAGAACACAGGCCCGTCGACAGCACGCTCAGGTTCTCAGGCTCCGGCTCTCTGTGTCTCTCTCTCATGAAGCTCCTGTCAAAGCAAGATTCTCACCTACCCCTCTGCTGACATCTAAGCACTGGAGGGGGAAGAGTTAGCTGCCGACTGCCATTCCAGGACCCTGCTGCACCTGGGAAGCTGCTCAGGTCCAGGACACCTGGGGGAAGTGTCACCGCCAGCCTGGAGGCAGCCATGCAGTATCCATCTCGCTGAGGAGGGGCCCAGCCAGCCAGGGCCGTCACAGGGCAGGGCGATGACCACGTTGGAGGACCTGAGTCCAGCCCAGCCAGGGGGAACGAATGAGCTGAGGTGGGTGTTGCGTGTGTCTGGGCGCTGGGAGAAGGGAGGGCGTAGGGGGGCAGAGAGGGCACTGGTGCCCTGTGTCATAGCTGGGCTTGCCTCTGTCCTCCCGCTGGTGCAAGGGAAGTGTGCAGCTCCTGTTTATCATTTAGCCTGCCACCCAGCACCTGAGGCCACACCTAAAGGACAGGGCCACCCTCGGGGGACATCATGGTCCTTTGTGGCTCCTTTTCCTCCTCCAGCCTGACTGTGAGGCTCTCATCCAGGTAGGGAACGTTGGGGAGTGAGCCCAGCTGTACATGGCATACTTGAACTTGGACTGGGGTCCTTTAGGGACAGTTCAGGTAATGCCTGGCCCTGGGTGGAAGGAGTGAAAAGGAGTAACTCTTTGGTCTCCTGCATAACTTTGCACGCACATCCATAGAATGGGATTGTAATGTTGAGCTCTCTCGTTGGCTGATATCATTCCTGTGTATTTGGCATTTTACTGGGATTCACTCTGCTGATTTGTGTAGACAGCCATCTGCTTGGCCCAAAAGCATCTGCTTTAGATAGTCAGCTTTGTTTTTATTCCTTGGCTAAATTCAACTATTGTGAAATGCATAAGACAGAGCTGAGACTCATGGAGATGTCCACAGGCCTTCACAGGTTTTTCATATCAATTGAAAATCATGATCACTTCATTCCTGCAAACTGGGGCCACCAAGGAGGAACTAGATTAGAAAATCATGTCAGGGGCCTATTGAACTCAGTTTCCAGCCTCTGCCTTGTTTAGAAGCAGTCACTGTCTGTAGCCCTAGCGTGTTACCAGGTAACTTGTGAATGTCAGGGAAGCCATGCAAAGAATCTCTGGCATGTCGTTAACCTCGTTCCAACATGTAATTAGCCCAAAAGGCCTCCTCGCTGCCTCCATTCAGCGTTACATCATAAAGAATCAGATATTTTACAATTCACAGGACACCATGAAGACTTGAAAGAGTTAATTATGGCTCACTAGAGTCCATCCCCAGAGCTCAAGACCCAGGAATTAAAGTGTTTATTTTTCAAGTGTCAATCTGTAAGAGAGCATCCAAGACAGCTTCCTCCATGGAATCTGAGATTGACACGGGTTTGGAAGTAGGCCCACCGAGGTCCACACGAGAGGGCTTGAGATGGGAACTTGATTGGGGTCTGCAATACAATTTTCAGAGACCTCATCATCTGTACAGCCCTGGAGAGAAGAGAAGCCAGGTAAGCTGGAATTCTACTTACTCTCTGGGTTCCATGGAGTGAATCCACCTAAAGCCACTCATAATCTCTGAGCTGGAGAGACCAGAGTGTGGCCAAAGTTCAAAGGGAGTTCAACCCTAATCTGGATGTGACGATCTGAACCAATCTAAGCGTGCAGGCTCTGAGGACATTATTATCAGTCAAGTATAATTATAGATAAAATCGTTTTATTAATCAGCTTCCTAAGGGGACTGTGTTTATCTGATGGCTGTGTGTATAATGTGTGCATGGGGGAGAGGGGAGGAATCTCTGCTGTGTGTGGTTGGTCTGTGGGACAGAGGGGACAGGATGACTAGGGAGAGAGTGAGACAGGTACAGGAGGGAGTGTGGCTGTGAGTTTTGTCCATGTGCTAGGCAGGCTCTGTGTAGGAGGGCCAGAGTGTCCATGGTAGCATCTGCAGTGAGTGCGTGTGCATCACTGGATTTGTCATCATGCCTTCCCTTCACCATTCCCCCGCTCGGAAAAAAAGATTTTTCCATGTTTGTACTTAGCCAGAGGCTCTAGCACTCCCAGTTTGTAAATTTCACCTGCAGATGCCCGCTTTAGTCACTGACCATCAGCCACATTTTCAAATCTTGGCTCCAGAACTATCTTGGCTTGTCTTCAGTTTCCATCACCTTAAACCAGTTTGCCAGCTCCAAAAGATTCTGAAAGGGCAGGGTTCCTCCTGCATCTCATTTGGCCTGACCTGAAGTCAGCTCCACTCACCTCTGGGGAGGAGAAGTGAATTTGGTGGGGCCCAGATCCCAAAGCTGTCTCCGTAGGCCTGCAGGTCTGACTTACACTGGGTTGAGAATCAGTGGAGGGGTGGGGGTTGGGAGACACTCCTTACTTTCTAAAGCCAGGCTGAGGGTTGAGCCACTGCCCAGAGGCTGTGGAACAGGCACAAAGGCAGCCTGGTCACCTCTGCCCTTCCCTCCCAGTCTACGCTGTGTCTTCAATGCCTCCAGCCCTTTCAACATATGGCCCAAGTCTGCGGGCCAATTGTGCAACTTGCCACTCACATTGACTGAACACTTGACCTGAATCATCCCCACCCCACCACACCAGAAGGCCTTGTGCAAAAGCTGCCTTCTGCCTTGAACTCTGCCGAAAGTGACAGCCTTAAAGTCAGAAAAGCCAGGTGGATTTTTCCCTCCCAGAGAGGGAGGTGGCACCCAGTCTGTCACAGACACTACAAAAGGTGAACTCACCAAAGCCCCACTTGGAGGGCTCCTACATGCAGATGTAAGAGGTGCCACGTGGCAGAGCTGTTGACAATTCTCCAGCCACCTGTTGGGATCATTCCTGGACCTTCTTTGCTCCCAGGGAGTATTCTGGAGCTTGTAAGAAAAGTTTGGGTGAAGGAATGAGTGTTTTTATTAAACTGCTCTGTTTAAGCTAATTAAGGACAGTTGGCCAAATATAGTGACTTTCTGTAAGCACTCAGGTTCATAAACTTTCGAAGAGTTCCAAATAAGAAACTGACAACAAATGGAAAGATGAATATCCATTAAGTGCCACATGTATACACTTATATTATCAGTTGAACTAGGGACCAGCTGATGTTATTCTCATGCTGCTGATTGGGAAACTGAGATATAGGTAGGTTTAGTAATCATTTTAATATTATTATAAGAATAATTTATTGAATAATTAATATGTGTCAGACACTGGGCTAAGTACTTCTATACAATATCATCTCATTTAATTGCCACTAAAGCTCTGTGAAGTGATCATTTATTTTCAGATGAAGAAACTGATACTCAAGGAGATAAGTAATTGTTTATCAAGTGTTAGTGAGATTTGAACCCACATCTCTTGGACTCAAAAGCCCAGTGCTCTTTCTAGTACTGGCTTTCCCTGAACTTCCTTCTCATCTAGCTTTTGCTCTTAGCAATGCCATGGTTATCTGTTTAATCTCTGCATACCTGGAAATGTTCACCCCAGTCCTACATCTTACTGGCTCCTTGGAACCAAAGGGATAGCTGAGGACTCATAATGACAAACAGAATCCTGCCCACACTGAGAAGAAATTCAAACATACTTTTATCAAGCTGGGTGTGCAGCTCAGTGGTAGAGCAATGGGTTCTGTCTTCCGTACTGCCAAAAACCCATTGTTTCATAAAAAGAGATGTGAGTGAGAGTGAAGTCTAGACTTTGAAGTCACTTAAACTCCAATGGCTCAGTGAGAACGTCCAAAAATATGGATTCTCTATGGCCATCCTGGGGACAGTCAAGTTCGTAAGAGGAGCCTCCCTAGGTGTACAATACAAATGAGTGTGTGTTGATGTGAGCCTGTTGGTGAAACTGGGCCACTTTCCAATTTTAAGGGCTCTTCCCTGAGACTTGTCAGCACCAGGAATCAGTGGATTCATTCTTGGGATAAAACGGCAAACTTTGTAAAAAGGCGATAAATCAGAAACCTTCATAAGTTTTATAAAAAGTACAATCCCTACATTCTTACACTAACCCATTTTTACAGCAAAGACTAGTTTTCCAAATTAGTTCCTGAACGGAACCAATCCTAGGAAACTTCAGAGTGTAATTCAGGCCTTTGGACCTTCTAACGGCAGGTGAAACTGTGGGAGATTTGTAAAGACATGGTAAAAAAAAAAAATTTTAATTTTGGAGTTGACCAAAGAAGAAAGCCAAGCCTCAACCTCTATTAAAAACACAAGTATAACTCTTGGGGAAAATCATGGACCAAGAGCACGAACAGAGTCAAAGTTTGTGACCCAGTCTAGCCACATATGCTTGTCCCAGAAGAATGACAAAATCTGAGGCACCTTCAACATTGTGGTCCCTATTCAGAAGCCCCTTGTTCAGAAAGACACCGTGAATCAAAACTTAGCCAGGGCTGCCATGTGGCGACAGGTGAGACCACACCAACCCCCAGGAGAGGAAGTGACTGGTCTGGCCATACGCATTCCCTCCCCACTGCATCTCCAGGTGCCCCTTGAAGGAAAACGTCACCTCTAGTTACCCTACACACCAGAGAGCATGGAGGTCAGTGACCTAGGCTTTGTGTCAAGCAATCCTAAAACGAAACCTTGAGTTTGCTACTCTGGCGTATGACCTTGAGCAAATTCTTGAAGTTCTATGAGCCTCAGTTTCCTCATCTGTAAAATGGGGATAATAACAGCCCGTACTCCTACAGTTGTTGAGCGTGGCACATAATAACCATCCATTTTTAGCAGGTCATCCCAATCCTTGTCACCTGGTTCAAATACCAAATCCCAGAAGGAGTTTCTTATAACTCATCCTGCCTTTACTAACTTCCCCTTCCCTGAAGTTTTACAAACTTCTAACTCAAAATTTGACTTGGAATATATACTGCCTCTAAATATTCCCTCCGGAGCTCCCTGTTAGGGTGCCTGATTTTTAGAAAGCTGTAACAAGGCCCTGCTGCTTTTTATATTCTTATAGATGTTAAATATAATATTTCCTTGTTATGTTTATTGGGTTTTTCAATTACTATGTTTACCAAATTCAGATATTAACATTTCTAAAATCAGGATAATCTCTCTAATCTATCTTTGTAATTGACATAGTGTTTTTTCCCTGCCCTGAGATTATTTAAATGAATAGACATGGTAACAATTGTAATCACCAGACTCTTAGAGATAATATTTGGTCAACTAATCAGGCTAGATCTGCACAGAGCCAGTTACAAGTTCCTCCCGGCATTCCCCTCACTCCCCTCCCTCAGTCTCCACACCTTCCATCCCCAGCTCTTCACCAAGCACATACTGGAAGACAATGGAGAGGAAGGAGGAGTTCAGTCTGGGGACATGAAGACCAACATGGTCACACACATTGTAAGACTAGAAGTTTTATTCCCACCTGACAGGTAAGGAAACAAGTTCAGAAGATTAAATTCCTCCCAGAAAGTCCTGTGTTAGCTTTTCTGTAGGAAGACTGAGTCTTTAAAGATTGTATGATTGATTATCTGTTGAAAACCTTCCTTGATGAGGCTTCCAGATATAACGAGCTCATTGGCTGGAGGGAAAGACCATTTCACTGCCAGAGATTTCAATAGCAGGACCATTAGCAACAGCTTCCCCTCTCACCAACAGCATGGACTGTCTACAGGCGTCAAGGCCATCCATTTCTCAAGCTGCCACCCCAGCAACAGAAAAGCAAGCCCCATGCCTGCCAGAAAAATGATGTTTAACAGGAAAACAACTAAAGAAAATGGCCTTCAAGGGTAGATTCCCTTGACTAAGCCTCTTGGATCTATGCCTTTACATGGCCACAATTGCTTCAGATTCATCCATGGGACTCAAAACAGAAACTTTAATATGTTGACTCCCAGTGTCTTTATTGGAAGAAAGAGAGACTGGGAATATAGTCAAGCAATTGTGTCAGATTTTCATAGACATTATCATTCATTAACCTTGTGACTATGAAATCAAACTCTAATTTTTTATTACAGTGGCTTTCATTTTCATTACGTTGCTTCCAATCATTGACTCTGCCAACCTCTGACCTCCATGATGCCTTAAATGCTGAAAATAACACAGAGAGCCATTATTTTCATAAGGCCCATAGCCAAGGATGGGAGATTTATTCAGGGAGCCATCTCACTGTTGCTCTCAACTGAATTGAGGCTCCTGTTCAGGATGGAGAGCATGAACAGTTAAAGGGCAAGTTAAATGTAGGAAGATGGTGGAAGAGTCTTAAAGAGGAAATAAAGCAAAAAAAGAAAAAATGGAAACCTGAGAATACAAAATCAACCAACAAAAGTTGCTTGAATACCCACTTTTGCTCAAGTCCATTCCGGCAATTTTAGAGGACAGTAGATGCACATCTCCTATCTTTGCTTTCAAGGGTCCCTGCCAGCATCCTGAATACCTAAGAAAAGTGATATCTCTCTAATCTAGATTTGGCCCCCCAGAGAAGTGCTAAGGGTAACGTAATGGTGAAGCTGTGGGCTCTGCTCCCATCATTCCTAAGCTCCAATATTACTTTGTGTCCTATCAGCTGTGTGATAATGGGCAAGTTACTTGAATTCTCTATTCCTGTTTCTTCATTAGTAAATTTTAGGTAGGCGATGATGATACATTGTAGGATTGGCATAAGAATTAAATGACTTGACACACTATGAATGCCTAGACAGTTCCTGGCACCTACTAAATGCCCAGCCAATGGTTGCTGTTACGATTATTCATTGTAGAAGGACAACATTATCCCACTTGTTATGGTAAAGCTCAAAGGTCAGGCATCTTAATCAACATCTGCCTTTCTCTCTGTAATTCATTGTAATAGCTGCCACTTAATAAATTGTCCCATGCACTGGGTATCAGAGCATGTAATTCACCAATGAGGAAACTGAGGCTGAGGCTCCATCTAATGTCTCCCAGGTGCCAGGAGTTTGTTGACATACACATCCTCTGACAAAAGATTTTCATTCTCAAATATTTCAGCCAATTGGGCTCAGAAAAAAAATGTGATTTCTTCAGTCGACTTTTTTCTAAAAATAATAATTAAAATAATTAGAGGCAGGAGGTTAAATCCAAATATTGTCCATTTTACCATCACGCTGTAAATCTCTACTGATGGCATCTTCTAGGAATTTACCAAAACTCAATTTTTTACTTCACTTGGGTTTTCAGCTTGTGCTGTTCTTGGCATGGTGGTGAAGGTGGCAGGTTGGGGGAAGGAGATCCGCTGGCCTAGACAGCAGATCCTAGGAAAAGCAGTAGCAATGTAGAGCCCATTCTATCCAGGAAAGACTTTGGGGAGACCCTCCAGCCTTGTGTAATATGATGTGTTTTCTAAGCCAGACTATTCCATGGCATGTCTTCTTTATCCCAAGACTCATGCCAGGCACCAGATCCAACTAGGTAACAGTATTTCCACCATTTGATAAGGGGTGGACTGTGCCGGCAATGATTACAGACACAGGGATTTGAGCCAACAGAGAGGGAAGGGTCCAGAGAGGCCAGTGCTAAGGCCCAAGCCAAAGGAGCAAGGCCAACTTGAGCTCCTGCATCTGCCATGTGGTTTTAGCACTGAGCAGGCTTCAGTCTAAGCCAGGGAAGCCACAGATCAGCTGGTGGCCCCCAGAAAGCCTGGCACCTCTGTTTCTTCATCTTATAACAAAAGTAATGACAGCTCCCTCCCAGGGTTATTGTGAAAAATAACCCATGTAAGATTGGTGAGCTTGCTAGCACAATGCTTGGCACATGGTAGATGCCCCATACATATGGGGTTCCCTCCTCCTGTCCCCACAGAACTACTCCAGGAGCACTCAGAAATGGTTAGCACAGTAGTAGGATGTTCTCTGGAGGCAGACAGTATAAACTAAAATACCTGTTCTACCACTGGTAGCTGTGTGACTCTAGGCAAATTACTACCTAACTTGTCTGTCCCTCAATTTCCTTATCTGTAGAATGGAGATAATAAATAACTCCCTTGAAGATTTGTGAGAATTTAATGTAAGAAGCTTAACAGTTTGAAACAAGATAACCCACCCTTGGGTTCTCTTCACTTCCCACCTTTTAACTCAATAATTCACCCAGTTGTATGTTTCCCCCATTTTACAGATGAGATAATGGGCATGCAGAGAGCTTACTTGGGCTTCCTAGCCTTACCCAGCCAGCAAAAGGCAGAGAGATCCAAACCTATAAAGTGTCCTTCCAGAACCTGGTCCCTTAGCCACTCTGTCCCCATAAGAGTTACTCGTTTTTGCTGTCTGGCCGGGACACCAGACGACTGAGCGGGGACTGGAGGGCACTCCTGTCCTTCCTCTGTTGCCCTTCCCCCAGCCTTAGCCACCTTGCCCTCCTCTTCCTCATTCCCAATGTCCATGTCTTATCTTCATCCATTTATTGTGCAGTTTTTAGAAGCTTAGTGAGTGACATCATCCACGATCTCCATTCCAATCAAATTTGCAATAAATATGATGGTTAAACTTAATAACAGTCAAATTCCTCTTTTATTTAGGTTTTATCCTAATAGTCCATTCTAGCCACTGGTCCAGAAGCCTGTAATTCTCCCCAGAGATGATATATTATACATTCAGGACCGTGGGACAGAGTTACTGTCATGCGCATCCACTATCACAAAACTTGCACTCTCAAATAACTGAGCTCAGAAAAAAAATGTAATTTCTTCAAAGGCCTCTTTTTTAAAGAACAATAGCAGACTAATACGTTTTCCTTGAAAATCTCTCCACCAAGAGGAATGTAGGTGTGTAGAGACAAACATTAGTACAGAAGCCAGTGACAAAATCAGACAGTGCCCAAGAGCAGAGAACATAGTGCACAGGACTCTCCGAGTCCCTGGAGACCAAACAGGAAAAGTCACAAAATTTTAAAGCCTAAAAGAATCCCAAAGACCATCTAATCCAGTTATTTGCAAACTCTCTTTAAGTACAGATTCTTTTGTTCAAATGAAATCTTACCCAGAAGATTTATATGAGAGCTGAGATGTTCTTACAGAGTCACAGGGGACGGGGGAACATCTAGAGTCCACTCCATTCCCATTTTCTCTCTCTCCCAACCATTTTTTTGAGGGCTCTAGGGAACCCCTGCAGTTCCTCCAGGCACAGTGTGAAAATCACCATCCTAATCCCACTTCCTCCTTTCACCACAGAAGAAATGAAGTCCGGAAAAGCCAACTGACTTGCCTGGGGTCACACAACCAAATCATCAGGCTAGGCAGTCTCCTTGACACCTGAATCCTCAAACGAACTGCCTTTTACTTATTCCAGACAGTTGTGCTTGTCCTCATGCTCAGTGTTCCCAAGAAAACCTAACAAACCAGTCCCCACTTGCACCTTGAAGCTTGGAGTGTGCAGTTTGGACACAGCCGTGACTGCTGGAAGCATGGTATGGAAGGCAAAGTGTCACAGACACTGCCCCACAGATAAGCCTTGACGCTTTCTGGGGCTGAGTGTCTGCTATCCAGGGGAAGTCCTAAAATGTGGGTGGCTCTCGGCAGGATACCGGAGAGCTGACAATCAAGGTGGGCCCCCGGCCTGTTAGCTTTGGACACATCCTAGCCACTATGCCTGTTCATTTCTCCATCTATAAAACAGGGGAGGGGAAAAGGAGAAAGCCACCACGTGACCACTGACAGCCACACATGTTAGGTGCTGACTATGTTCAGGTGGCTGGCACTCTGTCCATGCTTAGAGTGAAAAGGCCCAACCATGGCCCTGTAACCTGGCTGCTCCCTTCCTCTGCTTGAAAAGTGGCCGAAAACGGTGAAGAGTGATTCTAATTAATGCGCTCCGTGAAGGAGATGCTATTTGCACAGTGGCTAACAAAGGCCTTACCAGGGGCTTTGCTTCCTGTGCCTCCTGCCATCCCCCGAGGCCAAGGACAGAGCCCATCCCTCACTCCCATTAGGCTGATGAAGCCCAGACAGGATCATTAACTTATTCAGAGTCGTACAGCTAGAAGATGACAGACCCAGAATTTGATTCCCAAAGCATCTGGCTGCAAAGCCACTACCAGACAGTGCCCTTCCTTCCTCCTCCACAGGATAAAAGGGGGAAGAGTGGGACATAAGAAGGCACAGGGCTCGGCCAGCCCAGGAGGTTGGAGGTGCAGATTGACGCATCTCCCCTCCAGCTGAGTTTCCCTGCACAGAGTTCCCCAGTCAATGCTGCAAATGTCCCAGAGGCAAAAATTCTCTGCTTGTTTACTGAGTCCCCTGGTCCAGGGGGTGGTGAGCTGGGTACAAAAGCAGGATAAAGGTAAACTTTCTGCATGTGAGAGCCACCCCCCCCCCCCAAGGAGCTGTGTCACACTCTATGTCACCGTCATCAAAGGGGCTGTGCATAAACCTGAAAAACCAAACGGACCTGTCTGTAGGTGTCACTTATATCACAAGGCTACAGGTGCCTTTATTTCCACGTCTGCCGGGGCCCGGAGCGCCTGCCTCCTCTTGCCTTCCAAGCCTTGTCTCTGGACCCAGCCACCCTGTCCTCACGTAAGCGCCTTTTCTTTTCTTGATGAATTGTGAGGGGCATCAGGGTTGAGAGGCCAGGCCTGAGGCCTGGGTGTGTGTGTCAGGCTCCAGCTCTGTGCTGCCTCCAGAAGCTCCTGGACTCAGCTTTGATTGCCTTCCTGAGAGATGTGACTCCTTTGGCCATGTGGCCGCCCACCCCCTCCTCACCAGCCCCTACTTCCTGCAAACCTGGCCGAATGAGGAGAGGACTCACCCAGGCTCTCCACTCTGTACCCTTCCTGAACACAGCTTTAGGAAGGGAAGCCAGATTTTACACAGCAAAACATTCGGCTTCAAAGGAAGCCTCCCCCACCGGTCTCCTGACTTCATCCCTCAAATCCCCCTGGCCTGCTGACTGCTCCCCACCCCAGCTCCCTTGATAGGGACAACTGCCCTATAGTTTGGGGCATTTTCAGGAATTCGTCTGTACAAAATAGCTTAAAGGAATCCCATTTTTCCTTCTCCCACCCCGTTAGAATAGAATGTGTCCAGAAAAACCGTGGTGAGGGGGAGGGGGGAGTTCCACTGTGTTCTCTGCAGTTGTATGCTGGGGTTCCTGTGGGGTTGCCCCCTGCTGGCAGAAATTGGTAACACATGCTCCCTCCTAAATCTGGGGGGCCAAGTCTGCACGAATGTATCCAGAATTTAGAAGCTGGAAATGGGGTCACGGGCCATTAGATAAAACTTCTTAGTTTTACAGATGAGGGAACTGAGGCCCAAAAAGACTCAGTGACTTAAGAAGATGGGTTTGTATTTTTTGTGTAATCTAAACAGCTAGAGAAATGTCTTGTTTGAAAGCTTGATTCTTTTTTCTTGGTTTTGTTTGCAAGAATGTTTTTCCATGATTCCAGGTTATGCTTGGCAGGAGGTTTTAGTTTGGTTGTCTTCTCTTCTCAAAAGTTGCCGGAGTAGATACGCTGACAATGGTTGATTTTTCCTTCTGGGACAGGAATGGATGTAATATATATATAAAACTGTAGGACATTCTGAAGATTGGGAGTTAAAATCCTCATTTAAGGAGGGTCACGAATGTGTATATACCACACTGGTATGGAAAAAAACCCCAAAATTTTAGTAGTCTGAGTAGTAAGAAATATGCACCATGTTCCTTGCCTGGTGAGTGACCGCGGCAAGATTTAACCCTCCAATTATTTAATCCCAAACTGTAAACTTTGCACTGAAGCCCACAGAACACTGTATGGGCCTCTGCTGCACCTTCAGAAAAACAACAATCAACCGAACGCCCTGAGCAATTTTAAGAGAAATGAGGAATCACTTGATAAGAGGTCAGCAAATTGGCTTTCACAGCTGCTATGGTTTCTCCCAGAGCAAACACTCAAACACCCAACCCACAATCCAGCTTTAGCGGTGAGTGTTGAAATGCTCCATGGCATTCTCCTCAATTGGCCCTTCTTGGGGAGGCCAGAGGGTGAGAAACTGACCCTGCCTTCCACAGAGCTCCAGACCCAGTGGGCATTCAGGTGTCGTGAGGGCTGTGAGGGAGGAAAACACTTTTCTTCCCAATGATACTACCTGATGGTGAGACTGAAGAAGCCCCTCCTGAACCCTCTTTATCCATACTTGGTACCTGTGTGGCCATGTTCTGCCCAGTGATGTTTCACATATAAATAGGCAATGTGTGGGTGCTTAATTGGGTAGATTTTTGGTCGCATGCCCAGAGTGAAGTTGATGATCCCTGCCAGGGTCAGGAAGGAATTTTCCTCCTCTGGCAAACTGGCCAAGGCTGGGTGGTTTTCTTCTTTGCCTCTCTCTGGACGGCTGAGCAGAGGAGTCTGGTTGCTCCAGCCATGGGCACCACAACTGTTATTGCTGCCTCTGGTTTGTGTGAGGGCGAGAAATCCACAGGCCTGGACATCTGACTGGGTGGACCCTCTCTGTGAGCCGACTCAGAAGGGTTGGGAAAGCAGCACTGGAGACATCCGGGGACTCCAGCTTCCATGCCATCGCTGCCTTGCTCCCAAAGGTACTTGCAGCCACCCTTTCTCATGCAAGGAGGGGAGCCCACCTGAATCCTGGCCTTGTGTTGGTTGTGTTTGATCCTTTCCTGCTTAATGGGTGGCTATTAATCTTGGGAAAACAGTTCAACTGCTGTGAGCCTGTTTCTGGGCAATGTGAGGGATCGGAATGTTTAAACCACTTAGCTTCAGTTATCCTGAGATTCCCAGACTGAGGCAGAAGACAGTGGCCATAGGAGGTCAGGAGGAGGGAATCAGAAATGTTTTCAGAGCTACTGGTTTAATCTGTGGTTGTACTGGTTGGATTTTAGTCCAGTTCGATGAGCCTGCTGGGCCACAGTATCCAAATATAATCAACACGTGCGTGTGTGTGTGTGTGTGTGTGTGTGCGCACAGATTTCATCCATCTCATCTGTGTCCTCATCTAATAAGTGAAGAACTAAGGTTTGGAGAGGTGTAAAGGCAGAATCATCACTCCACGTTGAGGGCTTTTTCCATGATGACAAATCAGCCAGCCCCTCAAAAAATGAAGAGTGTGGCTGGACCAGCAGGCCCAAGAATCTTGTCCTGTGCAGATGTTATACCATCTAACCCAGTGCTTCTGAATCCTTTTATTATTCCCCCATCCCATTGGGAATGGCTGGCTTACCTCTTGCCAGGCTTTGCTGAGAAATGAGAGCTCAGCCACCACTCCTTCCGCCCACTCTGCTCACCCACATGAAAGAAATCTTAAGAGCCCCAATGTTCAGTCACTGCAAGGACCTTAGAGGGCCTAAAGAAGAGGGGCTGCTGAACACAAAGGAGCCATTATTCTTGAATTTGCACACCTAGTGCATGCTGGCTAAGTGGCTGAGGTCTTTTGTGGCATGCCCAGAGGGAATAGCATGCAATTGCAATTGCAAAACAAAACAAAACAAAGAAAGAAGAAAAAAACTTCCACTGCTTTCATAGAAGACAGTTTTTTCAAAAAGCAAGAAATAATTATGGAAGAAGGAACATAGCATGTCATACACCCAAGGGAGCCCTTTAAGAAAGACCTAATGGATATAATTTGCCGAAGAAGGAATTACCAAAGGGAATCAGATAAGACTTTGTGGGAAGTGCTGGAGAGATTACAGATCAAGTGAGTGGGTTGGTGTAAATAAAAATCCTTAAAGAATGTACTCTATCAATCAAAGATATTCTTAATTTTTATATGATTAAATTCCATTCTCAAATGACTTTTTTAAAACACCAAATGACTTTTGAGAATTGTTTGTCAAGAAGTATCAATGAGAAAAATCTCCTATACCCGTGATCACATTTTGTGTTTGGAGAACCCCCTATTCACATTGAAGACGTAGAGACAGTGTTCTGGGTTTTTTTTTTCCATTTGAGGTTCACCTTTTCTTTCTCACACTCAATGAGAGTCATGTCAGAAGGCTTCTTTCTTTTTCTTCCATTTTCTGAGCCTTCTGGCCCAGAAGGAGTGAAGATAGTTTTATCCTTAGTCCTCACTTAGATAAACTTTTCTGAAGTCCAGAAATCAGAAAAGGTCTTGGGCTTCAGGGACACTTCCCTCCCTTGTAAGCTCCCACCCCACCTTTCTTCATCCTGCCCTCCCTCTTCCCCCACACCCCAACTCACTCTGGATATAAAACCAGCCAAGCCATGGGAAAATCAGAGCCCAAACCCAGGCAGCCTTGACTTCTATGGGATAAGCTCCCAGGGGAGATCTGTGGCCCTGATAATCTGCTAGGCCCATTAATCCTATGCAGGCATCACAAAGAAGGTAGCGCCTGCCTTGAAAGCGCAAGGTCTCGAGTTCAATCCCCGGTACAAAAAAAAAAAAAAAGGCAGGGTCTGGGGTCTGGGGACTCATGGGTACTGGTCCAGAAAGGGTGTTCAAAGATGGGATTCAAACTGCTTTCTATTCATGTCTAGAGTCCAGTTCTCATGCACATGGGACGGTGGTGATGATGGTAGATTTGTCAGCAAACAATTTGTCTTTGGTTCAAGAATCACACAATCCCCGCCCCTCTTAGTATCTCTGTGTTACAAAGTGTACCTGAGATACAACTGTGTTTTGAGAAAGGGAGGCAGATAGACCAAGAGTCAGAAAACTTAGGCCCTCCCTCCAATTTAACCGTGCTATCTACTGAGTAAGTTGCACAAATTCCCAGGGCCTCAACTTCCTTCCCTGAAAAATGGCAGAATGAGAGATTAGACCAACTCAGTATTTTCCAATATGGTACTCACATCTCCGCCGAGGTACAAGTAGATTCTGCTCAGTGGTTGACAAACTCTTTCTCAAAGGGCCAAATAATAAATACTTTAGGATTTGCCAAAAGACACAATCAAGGATGTTGTGTAAGTACTTATTTTAAAATATAAAATCATCTTTGGCTGCAGGACATACAAAAGTAGGTGGCAGACTGGATTTGGCCTGAGGATGTAGTTTGACAATCCCTGATTTAGGTGGCACATGGATGAACATTCTCTATTTAAATCCTAATATATTTTTTTTTCACTTTCTTTAGAAAATACTTTCTCTTTATACTGATGATATAAAGTATAAAAGTTTTATTTTTAAATAAGCATATTAATGTTAAAACAAAAAAGAAGTTGATTTTTAAAATATTTTAAGTAAATAAAAGTGTTTGGTAGGATAGAGGTTGAGTGAAATTATCATGGTGATCAAGGCAAATGAGCAAAGTTTGAGAGACATTGGGTGGGATGTTGGACAAGTCCTAACCATCTTAAAATTCCATCATTTAATATCCCAGGATGTGGAATCTAGTCTTGCCCTGACATTTTACCAGTAGTGTGATCTTGAGCTGCTTTGTCCTCATAAATGGGGGAAGAACTGGCCTATCTCTATTATTTCTAGAGAAAGAGAACTTAGATAAATGGGTGTTTTAATCTGCCAAACATGGATTTTTAAATTTGAATTGGGAGGATATGGGACGCAGCAAAGAGGTAGTGTACAGGAATATAGGAAGCAGCAGAGCAAGGATGGCATGAGCAGGAATACATCTTTGAGGAAACATGAGCCCATTCCCTTCCGCCATCTTTCCAGCCTTTTCTTGGAGTTCCCCTCATGACAGAGTGGGTGGGGAGCAAAATCCAACACTAGGATCATGAGCTTTTACACAGACAAACCTGAGCTGCCACCCAAACCCCATCACCTGCCAGCTGGGTGATTTTGCATTTGGTACCTGGAGTCTTCAAACTCATCTATACCTCATCTTATACCTCATCTATAAAATGGAAGCACTTCCAGTCCCTGTCTCAGAGTGGTTATTCTGAGAAACATGAGAATTCATGAATAATAAAGCTAAGCACTCCAGTACATAGCATGGAGCCTGAAGTGTAGTGCCTATGGCAAATTCCCTTCTCCAAAACTTTCAGGACAGCTGTACTACAGAATTCGGAATTCTTCAGGTGTTAGGAAGGCGATGCCCTGTATATCCTGCAAAATACAAAGAACCCCCCCCCCAAGGTCTAGGATTGCTCTAAGACATCAGTATCTCTGCAGTATATCCTATGAATACTAAGTAGAATTAATAAGACTAACTATAGTTATAAAACTGTATAACATATATCATTATATGTGTTATGTGTACACACATACATAAAACTGTATAAAACAATATGACATCAATTTAGGTCTGTTTGCTGGGAAATATGTGTGTGCACCAAACACACAAACTCACGGATTTCTTGCCCTGTTTTCAGAAGCCTATTGTTAGCTGCTATGTGTCAGGTATCAGAAAGTCAGATGTGAGGGACTAGGAAAAGTTAGCAAAGGGGCAGTGTTGCAGAATAAGAACCTCCATTCTCAAACACCAGCTTCCCAGCTTTCAAGTTATGTTGCTTGGGCAACTGCCTCAGCCCCTCTGCATTGGTTTCCTCATCTATGAAACGGGGAGAGGCGGGATGTGGTGAGGACTAAATAATGCCTGTTGTAGAATGCACTGAGGGGTGCCTGAAGGCTGCCATTATTGAAAACCAAGGGTGGCCCTGCTGGGGCGCCCACATAGCGCGGCTTCCGGAAGCCCACACTCTGTGCCGCCTTCACAGCCTTTCTGCTATTGCAGGGTGATGTTGGACTCGGTGACACACAGCACCTTCCTGCCCAACCCGCCCTTCTACGACCCCCTGATGTCGTGGACAGATCTGTTCAGCAATGAGGAGTATTACCCGGCCTTTGAGCATCAGACAGGTGCGTACGTCTGGAGCAGCCCATCCAAGGGCAGCTGGCACGGGCTGGGGCAGGAGGTGCGGACCAGGGCCAGACAACAGGCCACTCTGGGGCCTGAAAATGCCGGTGTTCAGAGGCCAGGGGAGGCCCAGGTGGAAGGAAGGGCAGCCTCTTGCTGGAAGGAAGGCCCTGGAATCCTCACCCTAACTTCTTCCTAGTTCTGTGTGGACTATCTAACCTGGCCCAAAGCAAGTGCTCCTTAAACATGAGTCCCCTTGCCATCTCCCCGCTCTTCCTCCCTCTGGGTCTCAGCACAGATTTTATCCACCTGAGAAGGAAGCTTGGGGCCTTACTCTCCAAGGACCTCGGTCCCAGCGTGTCTGGGTGACTGCACATCACAGCACAGCAGGCCTGGCAAATACACACCGCACAGGCAGTGATGCAAGCACCCATCAGGCCATCAGTCCCCACTGAGCCTTAACCCTGAACACCCCGGCCAGGGGCAGTCCAACCCCAGTGTGCCAAGGCAGGCCGTGTCCAGGAGGGCCCAAGCCTCCAGACACTGTGCACCGTCTACCAGCAGAGAAGCCCCTGCCTCGGGGACTAAGGGCCAGGGCTGCCCACAGAACTGAGGAATTTACCTACATCATGCAGTCCAATGCTCACCCCCATCCCACACACACATGCACACCTGAAATCTCTCACTCTCATCCTAGAGGTCTCATGGCATTCAGATTTGAATCATTCAGACGAAAAGTACAATTTCCAATGGGGCCTAAGAAGCACCTGAAATTCGGCTAACAGATTAAATCTGAAGGAGCAGAATGAAAGCTACTGGATCCCTGGCCCTCCATGTGTCCCATCATGGTGGGGCCCAATTCCTGTCCCTCTCTACCCATGCATAAACCCAGCCCCCACTTAACCCAGACCTGCCACTGTGAGAGGCCCCTCCCTGCATAATCTCCTGGGTGGCAGCTGGGGTGGCAGGGGGAGAAAGAAATGGCCTCAACTATCTGCCCCCTTGATGCCCAGACATTGACAGTGGCAGCTTCTATAGTTGTCAAAAGCTCAGGGTCTGGAGTTGGGTGTCCTAAATGTGAAGCCTGGTTTTGACATGTATTATCAGCGCCATCTTAACCTCTTGTAGCCTAGTCATCTCAGCTGGATGATAGGGAAAGTAATACTGCCCCCCGGGAGGGTTGTTATGAGACTCAAATGAGTTCATAAATGTGAAGTTCTTGGGATGTGGTCTGACCTGGCCATGGCCAGCGCACATGGGCGTTTACAAAAATGGAGGGTTAGTTCCAACAGGGTGTGACCCAAAGTTATAGGGCTGGCTGGTGCCAATGATTGTTTATCAGTGTGAATGTACTTAATGTCACTGAACTGTAAGCTTACAAAGGGTTAAAATGATGTTTTATGGTATTTTTATTTTATCACCATTTTTGAAAATGAAAAGTTAACAGGAACGATCACCAATTAATTGCCAGTGTGACTTAAAGCTGAGCAGGTCTTGGATTCTCAGACACAGCGTTCTCCCAGCTGAGGCCTCTGCGTTTCTATCAGTTTAATGAGAGGTGGGACCAGGTCATTGCTAGAGTTCCTTCCAGAAGCGTCTCTGGATACTGCATCATGCAATATCACAAGCATAGCTTTCTTCTCCCACCACTGAGAGAATAGAAATTTTCCCTGGGGTGTGAGGCCAATGAAAATAAAATATCCTTCAGGAGTAACATGGGTTCCTGGCATTCCCGGAGAGATGAACCAGGTTTTTACCACCTGGTCCTCTAGATTTCAGAAGAAGGTGTGTTATTTCTGACCTCCTAAAAGTCAAAGTTGGGCGTGAAAGCTCAGTCTTGAGTGAGCACCTCTCTCCGAGCTGCCTGGGCACCAGTTGAATGTTATGAGTCCCACTGATGGCAGGAATACCTGGCAGTTCCTTCTTGTCTTTTTCTGTCAAGGACATCACCACCCAGAGGGATGACTCCTTGGTTTGAGTTTCCACAAAAGCTCTCTCTGCCAGGGATATGTCAGGGACAGCCATGTTTGCCCTGGGCATTTCTCTGCAAACTTTCATCACTTGGTGGCCAAATGAACCTGAGGCATCTTTACCCAGGTTCTCTCCCACCTCACAGGAATTGCCATCTTGAATGCAGAGCTTGGCATAGGGATTGTCCTCGTGGCAGCTTCCTGTTTCAGTCTAGCTTTGAGCGCTGACACTGCCACTACCAGACACGTGACCTCCAGCCAGTATGCTTGGAATATATTTTCCTTTGCAGAAACAATGCACACCTCCTAGAGGAGGAGGATAGGATGAGATTTTGTATACAGAATGTTTAACCAAGTGCCTAGTACTTGGTAATGCAAATGTAGCCAAATACATCCCACAACTCCCAGACAGGTAGAAAAGCAGCTCCCTCTCTCCTCCTGTATTCTTCATACTGAACAAAAGTAACACAGGTCTCCATTGCAACCTTCCCAATTTTTGACACTGTAGATACTTTGAGATCAAAGGGAAAGAAAATGAAATGATAGTGCGCCCTCTAGACGAATGACCTAGAACACAGGGTACACAGGAATGGTCAGTGTGTTGAGGAAAACCAGCTGTTTTCCAAATTTTTCAAAATGTCCGTGGCAGTTTTGCTGAAGCTATGCCCTTCCTGTGCCAACCACAAATGGTTCTGCCTGCTCTTTGAAGCAGGACTTCTGCTTGGCAGCACTGCAGGCTAGAAGGGGGACAATCAGAGATGGTAACGCCTTAGAATTTCATTAACTTACCCTAGCCTTGACTTGGCCTTTTCAAAGTAAAGAATTTAAGTAGGGATGGGGTCCACGTATTTCACTTGCATATAACATTTTTCTAAAGAGTCTTTCTCCAATCAAGTTCCAGTTGCCAAGGCTCTGAGGAGTATTTGGCCTCACCTCTGCTTCCAAGAGCTCTGTCCTGGGCCTCCACTTCCCCCACGTACCTCTCTTGATGGCCAGTGGCCATGCCAACGTGGAGTTTTGCAATCTTGTCTGTGCTTTGGGTAGGGCAGAGGCTTCTAGATTAGGGCAGCTCTGGAGGGTCCCCACAGAGGGGAGTTGAGAAGCCCACTCTTAGCTCTCCCCTGTACAAGACCAGCAAGTCATTTCTTCTACTTTAGTTCGGAAGACAGTGGAGATTAGTGGGTATTAAGGCTTTGCCACAAGAGCTAGAATTCACCTACAAGGTGTGATCAAACGCTACAGTGAATTTTTTCTTTACTGTATTACAGTAAAAGAAATGTTGGCCATTAATCCCTCTGAAAAGACTTCCCTTTTCTTCAAACACACTTATCCCATTCTTCTTGCCACTTTCTGAAGCAGTTCTGGAAGTCCTCTTTCATGAATGTCTTTAGTTGTGCTGTTGTGGCTGCCTGCATGTCCTGAATCAACTCAGAACGTTTACCTTTTGTGGTCATTTTGACTTTGGAGAAGAGCCAGAAGTCACATGGTCCAGATCCAGTGAATAAGGTGGATGAGGACACACAGTCACGTTTTCACAAGCTTGCCTTTCTGTTCCATGGTACTCAGCAGCAGTAGTCATCATATTTTTTGTCACACCTCATGGACACAGGAAAGAGGACTTCCAGACTGCTTCAAAAAATGGCAAGAACAATAGGATAGTGTTTTCAAAGTGAGGAGAAATATTTTTAGAGGAACTATGGCAGTGTATCTTTTACTGTAATAATTCTTTTTATTTAAACACATACTGTATTTTCTTGACCAGCCCTTGTATATGACCTACTTTTAGCTCTGCCCTTTACCTGTGTGACTTTGAAAAGGGTCAGCCCTTCAGGCCATACTTTCATTTTTAAGAGGGGCAACATAAGACCTCATACATAGCATATATTGAGGATAACATGAGAAAACACAAGGTTCAGCGTGGTGACTGAAACATATGAACACTTAATAAATATATTAGCTATTACTATTCAATGGGAGCTTTTATTTGGCTGGGTGTGATGACGTGTGCCTATAATCCACCTACTTGGGAGGCTGAGGAAGAAGGATTGCAAGTTGGAGAACAGCATAGACAACTTAGCAAGACCCTGTCTAAAAATAAAAAGTTCTGGGGATGTACCTCGGGGTAGAGCACTTGTCTAGCATGCATGAGGCCCTAGGTTCAATCTCCAGGAGTACAGAGAAAAGGAGAGGGAGAGAGCAAGGCAGGGGTTATTTGAAGAAAGACCTATTTTATTTAAAAATTTAAAAGTACAAAACCAATTATCTTAGATGTTAATATCCAGAAAATCAGGGAGAGAAGTACTTGGATCCAACGTGGGTTTTCTAAGCAAGATGCATATGCTGGATGCAGTAGTCCTGTGATAGGTATCGAGCAGTTACAGAAGAAAGAGTCTAAGAATTTCTAAGAGAAAACCAGATAAACAAACTCAAAATCATGTGACTCTGAGCTGAGCCCTGGGGCAGCAGCCACATTCCAGAGGATCTCATTATGGGCCCCTTCTGTTTGGCCCCTGCACACATCTGAGCTTCCTGGGTAGCTGTGGCCATAAGATCACTTGGACTGGCTCTCTCTGCCCCTCTTCACCCCACATTCCCAAGACCAGGGCCCTTTGCAGACACCCAGCCAGCCCTGCTGCCCTTTGCTCCCCGAAGTTTCTTACACTGCTCCTGGCTTTATTTTTCCTACCTCAGTGGTGTAAGCACGCCAGAGGCTAGGAGAGAAAGGTCAGTAAGGCTACGGGATGGGGCTGGCTTGTAAAGTCTCTCCTTTCAATGACAAAGCTGCAATTGACGGTGTCCCATGCTGCCCAATCCACTCATCACCTCTCTTCAGTGCTGCCCCAGGCAAAAATCTTTCCCAACTCCCTATGCTAATAAATCATGCTAATTATGGTCCAGAGTTGCTTCTCTTGAGCCTCCTCTGAGGCAGCCCGTCTGTCTGTCTCCCCTCACTGAGCTCTGAGCTTGCTTTGGTCAGGTTGTTCCTTGGCCTCACTGAAGAAAGCCTCACTTCCCTAGGAACTCATGCGCTCCCACAATGGAATTGGGCAGCACTGCCCACTTTGGCATGAACTTCCCAATTCTAAATGTCCCCAGCCAGGACCACTTCAAGCATGGACATTACCTGCTGCCCCTGTGTGCCCTGGAGCACACCAGGCCAGCTCTGAAAGCTGCATCCTTTCCAGAATTCCTCCCAATTTCTGAAAATGCTTTCTAGCTCCTCAACTCTTCTTCCCTAAGCAGCTGGGCCTCAAACAAGAGTCCTGACCCACTTTAGACTTCAAAGGCAGGGCCTGCTGCTTAATATTGGCCTGTGGACATTTGGATTAGGCCTTCCTGGCACAGGATGCCAGCAGCCTTGAGTGGTAACACAGGTAGAAGGCCCTCGTAACTTGGCTTTCCCTGGAAGTTTATTTTATGAATGATGGAGGCATCGAGGGGAATGCTATTCATTTGCAGACAATACAATTTGTTAAAGACAATATGTTCTTGGGTGTGTAGCCCTTCCTTTTATTTTCCCTGAGTTCATTTCTTCCAAGGAGCAGAGAGTCTTCTTCATGTTATTTTCTGGAGTTAGAAGTAATGGCATCATCTTCATCTCTCCATCGCTTTCTGATTTTTCAAACCTAGGTTTTATATATATCTTCATCCAAATTTCATTTCAGTCAGTCTTCAAGATGTGTACCCCACTTGTTCCCCCTCAGCCTAGAAGGGTGAGGTTCTATATGATGCAAAATGCCCAGGTCCAAAGGCAGAAGTTGGCGTGGGCCAAACTCCCTTACTGACCACTTCTGTGATCTTAAGGGGTTGTGTAACCTCCCAGAACTTCAGTTTCCTCACCTGTAAAATGGAGATAATAATCACTCCTGACTCGGTTACACCTACTGAGCACCCACAGTGGGCTGGGCCAGGCCCTCAGCTCTCCTTGTTCAGGGTGAGCAGCACCTGAGGTCTGGGGAGGGAGACACCATGAATCCTTCCAGGCCTCCTGAGAAGGTGCCTGAGGGGAAAACTCTCTGAGAAGGCAAGTGAGTGGAGAAGTTGGGGAGGGGGAAGAATTATTCAGGAGGCAGCAGAGGGAGAAAAAGCACTGTGAAAAGACTGAGCTGTGGAGCAACCTGAGAGAGGGGAGCAGGGAGAGATGAGGAGGGAGTGTGGATGAAGAGGCCTCCTCCCCTCTGTCAGCCTGACCCTCCTCCAAACCCTGCGGATGGACCAGCAGGCCCACCTCACCAAAAAGCAACCCATGGATGCTGGCTCCTGAAGCTTTCCCTCTGTGTCACTGAGAATAGCCATTTCCCCTCAGCTCTGGGGGCTGTGGGAAGGGCTTTGAGGATGAGGAGAGCCAGCGGCCTCTTGGCTTGGGCCCCAGCTCTGCTCCAGGCCCAAGCTGCACACAAAGCCTGCTCTGTGGTCAGCCTCACAGAGCAATGGGGAGCCAAGCCAGCAACACCTTCCAGGTGTCGGTGCTACCCCCACTCACATTTCTCTGAATCCTGAAGGCCCTTTTGGCTTCCAGAAACAATATAGTCCCCTTCAAGTGCCAAAGAAAATAACAAGAGGGTAGGAATGAAGAGAGCAAGGGAACAGAGAGCCAAAGCTTTCCCTGAAGAGAAACATGCCATGCCCTCCACTGGCAGAACACTGATAGCCATCTCTGTCAGGGCCCAGCCCAGCACAAAACCAGCAGCTGAAGAATTTCAAGGCTCATAAACATCTCCCTTCAGAATGCCAGGGAAGTCCAAAGGCCCCTTAGGGTTACTCAAGCCAGAAATCAGTAGGTGAAGACACAGACTGGACTCAGGAAGGGCCTCTGTTTCTGAAGGAGCCCCTGTCTGCTGTGAGGTGCCCACAGTGGGCCTGGTAGGGGCTCCAGCCAGCAACCAAGAAGCAAGAACAGTGCTGGGGTCCCACTGGCCCTGCTTCTCTCATCCATCAGGCAGAGGCTACAACATCAGCCTTTTCTAGCCTGGCAGAATACTGACTCTTTCATCTACACCCATGTACAATTCTAGCTATAATTTTAAAACAAATGTATTGTTTAGGTTTGACTGCTCCTCAACCCACTCTACAAGGGGAAAAGAAATGTATGGGAGGGCCTAGGCCTTGGTTTCCACCTTCATGGCATAGCTCTGATTTGGCAGAAATGTTGGGAGGATTTGAGAGACTAGAGATGCTGTCAACAAAGACATGAGGCACCTCAGTGATGCACAGTGGGGTTAGAGAGTGGTAGCTCCTGGCAGGGCAGAGAGCCCACTTCCTGGCTGGGTTAGAAGTGCCACAGCTCTGCTGGGGACAGTGGCAGCGAATGTAGCATTTACAGGAGGGAGGGCAGTAGCACCACTGCCCTTTGTTGTGGAGTCTAACTGGAAAGAGGCCCTATCTGTCATCCACACAACCAGACCCGCTCACCTGAGCCGTACTCCGCTCTCTGCTCTCTACCCTCTTCCTCAGACCATCGCATGCTCTCTAGATCTCCGTCTGCCTCTCTCCCCATGTCCCATCTCTTCCCTCACTGACCCTCTGAGGCCAGTATGGTGGGATGGGAGGAATGGTGATGTTTGAGTCCAGGTTGGGATTCATGTCTCAGGTCTGCCACATGCTGACCATGGAACCTTAGGAAAGTCTTCTGTGACCCTCAAGAGCCTCCTCATCAGTGGCCTCCTAGGGGACAGAACCAACTGTGTGTGTCTTATCCAGCATGAATTTTTGACATGTAGTTTGTTGTGTCATACTTAAGAGGTGTACAACTCTAGTGTTAATAGCAGTAAAATCTTCCAGGATAATTCATTGAATCTGCAGAATAACCCTGTGATATAAGTGCTGTAATTATCCTCATTTCAATGATGAGGAAACTGAAGTTATCATTTATTGATTGGATGGATGGATGGACGGATAGATCAATGAGTAGTATGGAAATCATAAGATTAAAGAAAATCCTCAAAACACCACCAAAACCTCAAGAACGCAACACAACCAGCTCTCCGTGACTCCTTCCTCCAGAGTCACCGGCTTGGTAGTCCAAGATCTGACCTTGGACGATATCTAACTGGCACAAGGCTCTGGCACAAGATGGCCACAGAATGTGCACAAACAGGAAGCCAGTTCAGAGCACAGAGAATCAGACCAGCCTCTGATTCCTCTGATTCTGTCCAGTGCGCAGTAGGGATTTAATAACCATTGAATTACTTGGTAATTTTCTTTGCACCGGGCTGCGTATAGTAATCTCAAATCCCCTAAGAGCTCTGTGAGTCTGTCACATTATCCCCACTTTACAGATGAAGAAACAGAGGCTCGCATATCTACAGACTTTGCCCAAGTAGAGAACAGTCAAATCACGGTTTGAACCCAAGCCTATTAGGCTCCTAGACATGTGCTCTTGATGCCATGTTGTCTGAAACCAAATAACTGAAGAGCCTTTTGCTTTTCTTCTCCACTGAGTCCCTCTTTCTAAGCACCAAAATGAGGTGCTTCCTTCTCGCCACCTCTCCTTCCCTCTCTCTCTCCAAAGTCCGTCGGCAGGATCCCTTCCCTCTGGTCTTCTCTCCAGAACAGAAAGTGGCCTGAACCCCTACAGAGCATCTGGAGCATAGCCAGAGTCTCTTTGGGGATAGCTTTGGGGACCATGGATCCTCACTTCTGTCTCCCCGGGTGCAGCTTGTGACTCCTACTGGACATCAGTCCACCCCGAGTACTGGACGAAGCGCCACGTCTGGGAGTGGCTGCAGTTCTGCTGCGATCAATACAAGCTGGACGCCAACTGCATCTCCTTCTGCCATTTCAACATCAGCGGCCTGCAGCTATGCAGCATGACCCAGGAGGAGTTCGTGGAGGCAGCGGGCATCTGCGGCGAGTACCTGTACTTCATCCTGCAGAACATCCGCACGCAAGGTCAGTGGCAGAGGCCGGGCTGGGGGAGGAGCCTGGGACCGGAAGTCCTGAGAGGCCCTTCCGATCCCTGTGACTCGCTCAGCTAGACTTCGTTCACTGGAGCTCTCTGGTAGCCAAAATCTCTCAGCAACGGGAAGCTCTAGTGTGCTAGTGCGGAGATTTTAGGTAACGAGAGTAAGTTAGGTGAAAGCAAAGTGAGTGCATAAAAAAAAAAACTAAAACCATAGCAGAGGCACGAGGCTGATAGCAACAAAATGATGCAAGATGTTCACAAATACTTTTTGATGGACTAAAAAGCTTTATGCTTCACCTGTCGTTAAGCAGAATTAAGAAAGTCATTTCCTTTCCTGTATGCAGAGGAGACCGGGTAATTAGCATTTCCTAGCACACGCCTAAATGGTGAAGGATCAGATGGCCGACAGGTGGCGCCAGTAGCTTGATTTGGCTCTTCAGCGTCCCCCTGAGAGCAAATGTTGACTTTTTTTTTCCAAACCAGAAAGATTTTTTTGAGAATACTGTATCAGTGTCCCAGTGTCACGGATAAGGGAACTCATGTCCCAAGTGAAGTGACTTTCCCAAGCCTACACAGTACACATATAGTGGGTACAAAGCAAGGGCTTGGAGATTGGCAGGACCCCCTTTCAATCTCTGGTCACCACCTGGGACTCGGCAAGACGCTTCACCTCACAATCCCCAGGGCTGGCTTCGTCTGGCCCCTGGGACGGGGTGTGGGACGCCTCCACGGGCCTACGAGAGGATTTAGCGAAAATATTCGCTGGCACAGCAGTTAAGGACATCACTGCAGTAAATGGCAGCTGTTTCCGTCATCTTTAATATAGACAAGAGGCAGAAATTTTTAAAACTAAAGGAAATACACTATACATCTCACCTCAGGTTTTTTGTGGGTTTGCTTTTTTTTTTTTTTTTTTTTTTTTTGGTACCGGGGATCCAACTCGGGACCTTGCGCTTGAGAGACAGGCACCGGAACCGCTGAGCTAAATCCCCAACCCTTCAGCTCAGTTTTAAGAAAGATCTATCTAAAAGTTGGTGCCTGCTTTTGGAAAGACTGTTTCAGAAGATACAAAACATAGGATACTCACTGGCAGTGGAGATAACCAAGCAATCAGTAGTCCCTGCTTGAAGGGCAGGCTGTAGCAGGGATTTAGGTTTGGACAGAATCCCAGGGCTGTGGAGAGGGACACGACCCGTCCTGGAAGAGTCTGCAGCTTGGCTTTGCCAGCCTGGCAGTGTCAAGTCAACTCAGTTGGTCTCCAGGCACCAAGCTGCCCCTGTGTTGCAGTGGCCCAGCAGGGCACCTCCTTGCCCTGGCAACTGTCATGTCGGAAAATACCTGTCCCTGGGCCCATTAGCTCAGGGACTCTATGCAAAATGAATAAGCTAAAAATTGACTCTTCTAATAGCCCATAGTTGGCTCTTCTTTTTCTTGGGATTCCCTGAAGTCACACAGGTGCCACCTCCAATGGTGGCACTTGGGACTCTCTCTAGGCAAGGGAAGCTTCATGTTGAGCTGTACAAGTATCTGTTCCCAACCTGTTCTGTTCTGAAATTCCCCCTTTACGTTCCCCAAGCCGATCTGTGTACGTGTGTGTTGGACCAAAGTTCACACTGTCCCAATTTCTCCAGAACACATTTTCCTCTGTCATTCTGGAATAATTATTAGTAGTGTTGCCTTTCATTCTCAAAAGTGTTTCCATTTGGACACTAAATTACAATATAAATAATCATTTAGTTTATGCCTTATATTATCCCATAGGTTGGAGCACTAGCAGAATAGGGCAGACCAAGGGAGTCTGACCACCACAGGAACTAGAGGGACTCTAGGGCCCAGAGAACCACCTGGCTCAGGAAGTATTGCAGTAGGATCTAAGGGCCCCGTCCCTGGAAGGAGAGGTTAGGGGAAAGGATGAGAGCAGAGGGTGGCTTCCACACACCAGAGAGGAATGAGTCCCTCATTTGTCCCACACCCTGTTCTACTCAGCTCTTTGGGCAGAGTCACCTGAGGTGTCATGCAACAAAAGCCAAGGAGAACATGGCACCAGGAATAAGCAATCACAAACGTGCCCTATTCCCATCTCCTTGATAAATACAAGTTAGTTCTCACGTTGGACACCAAGTTAGGAAGCAGGTGGCCTTTGGGCTATCTTGCTACTTGAAAACATGATCTGAAACTCCTAATCCAAGGCAAGCTCACCGCCTTCTACAGAGCAAGGAACCAAGGCCATAGTCTTCCAACCCCTCAGTAAACTTGGCATTCATGTAGGGTTTTGTGCTTCTTCAGCCTCTTCTGCCCATTCTTCCCTTTGACCAGCACATAGCAGAGATTCTAATCTCAGGAGATTAGAATCCCATGGTCAGAGATCACAGAGTCTAAGCTGGAAGGCAGTTGAGTGGGAGTTTTGCCTCACGTTGCCACTGAGAGCAACCAGTGAGTTCAGAGATCAAGTGGCTGGCAAAGGTCACACAGATCAGTGGTCTGGCCCAGCTCAGTGCCCAGCCCTTTGGGCACCCAGCCAGGCTCAGTCCCCGGTGCCCATGAGAAGATCCACACAGCTGCTGGGCATTTGGCTCCACTACTTTTTCCAAGTGACCTTTAAGAACAAGGAGACTGTCACTTTGCAGGGTGGCTTTAGGGTGGCTCTGTAAAGGCCAGATAGTCTCTAAGTTTCCTTCTAAAATAAAACCACCGTTCCTAGGGAACATTTGCCCTCCTGTGCTCCCACACCTCCTTTCCTGGCATGGCCAGCACTGCATGATATGGTTTGCAGATTTCTTTCTCTTTCCCAGGTTACTCCTTTTTCAATGACACCGAGGATACCAAGGCCACCATCAAAGACTGTAAGTAATCAAGCTCAAGCTGCACAAGCCTGAGCTGAGGCTATTGTTGGGCACACAGGCTTAGTCCTGTGTTGACCACCACACCGCACGTTAATGAACTGAAACAAGCCAAGACATGGAGAGGTAGTAGGGAGAAATGTGGTGGAAAGAGTTCGAGTGTGTTCTGTGGGACCACATCTTGGGTCCTGAAGTACCTGCCCTCCCATCTCCCTGTCTATAGAATGGTGGGACCCTTCTGGGCCATGGTGAGTTCAAGAAATAATGCCACAAAGTGCCTGGTAGGTGACAAGGTGTGAGGGCCCCCAAAACTGGTACCTGTTAGCCATGATACTAGTAATTACTCATCGTTAGAGGTCTTGTGGCTGAGAGCCTGTAAGAACAATCTGAGTGCACTAGGTAGGTCAAGTTTATAATTATAAGACAATGGAAGATCTCAGATGGCCTTGTTGATCCTATCTCACTTTGCAGATGGAGAAGGTTTAGGAAAGGGAATTTTAGGCTTCCATTTTTTTAAAGATGAGGATTATTGTCACTATTAACTAGTAAGTTCCTCCCAAAGGCCCTCACCCAGCAGCCAAGAGGAAATGTGGTCCTAGGCAGCCCCCTTCCCACCATGGGCTTCACTTCCAGCTCATTCATTTGTAAAGAAAAGGTAGAACTCGTGATGATTCCTAAGGCCCCTGAGTGGTGTCAGCCAGTGGGGTAGACACAGAGGGACCATTCCTGTTGATTTATTTCTCCTCTCCCTAAAGCCCAAAGGAATCAACTAAGGATTGAGTCCAGATTAACAAAAGTTGTGGGGTTTTGGTTTTGGAGATTTGGCACAAAAATAGCCAGATCCATGCACCATATGGGAAAAAGGGAAGAAGAGGTGACCGAGAGAATGGCAAGTACAGAGGCTCTGACCCATGAACAATCTCGGTCCTTAAAAAAGAACCTAAGAAGGCCAAAGGGTCCAGCATTAGTTGTCCAGTACAGCCACCCCTAGCCACATGTGGCCATTTGAGTTAAAATTAAACAATATTAAAATTAAGCTCCTTGGTAGGACTGATTGGATCTTAAGTGCTCAGTAGCTGCAGGTGGCTAGCGGCTACCATATCGGATGACTCAACTGTCCAGATTTCACCATACCAGGAATCCATGGACATCTGGGACAGTGTTGGGAGAGTATCAGTGAAATCAGCAGACAGAGAACAGGATGGGGTGGGTTTAGGGTTTGTGGATTTGGGGTTTTATGATGAGCAGGCTGGTACGCTGCCAAAGAGTTATGAGCATGGAAAGGGTCAGACCCCATCTACATCTTAGTAACTCTTGGGCTGCTGTGTGTGGGCTAGAAGGAGTTAGCCAGAGCCCAGGGTGGTGAGATGGAGGCCCAGGGCAGCGATGGGGAAGAGATGGAAAGAAGTCCCTGGAGGTGGAAGTGGTGGGACAAGGGCTCCAGGTCCACATCTCTTAACAATACACATCTGAAGACAAACCCTCTACCAATGGCTGCTGCAATCATGAGAGGCACAACTTCTAGGATGAACTCACAGTTAAGGTGTCTGGTAAGCCCGCCTAAACTCCAGCTTCACAGCCCCTGGGGAGGCCAGTCAGTGGCTCAGCCACAGCCCTGATGATCATGCTTTGCCAAAACAGAAATCCTAATGTGTAGTTTGATGGCACAAGGATAGGTATGAGGCCAATAGTTTGGTCCCGTATACAGTGATCCTATTCTAGAAAAGCCAGGACATAGAGCCACAAAACCTATGCTCCAGGTGGTGTTTCATGTCCTCAGATATCTCTGACTCAGAAATGAGGGGGTGCCTTTCAACCAGAGGCTAAGCCCTGACCAAGGAGGATAAGGTGGCATCTGGGACTTCTGGAAACGTTCCACTGGGGTCTTCAGTAAAAATTAATAGTTCTTGTTACACTTTTATAGTACAGTACTGGGGATTGAACCTAGGACCTCATGCATGCCAGGCATTTGCTCCACCCTTGAGCTATGTCCTCATCCCTTTTATCCCTTTTTCTTTTTTTATTTTTATTTATTTATTTTTTTGATACCAGGGATCGAACTCAGGTCCTTGCGCTTGCACAGCAGGTGGCGGAACCACTGAGCTAAATCCCCGGCCCTAATCCCTTTTTATTTTGAGACAGGGTCTTGCTAAGTTGCCTAAGCTAGACTCAACCTTGTAATCTTCCTGCCTCAGCCTCCTAAATAGCTGGGATTATAGACATGCCCCACCATACCCAGCTTCATTACTATTTATTAAGCACTTACAACCTGCCAGATGTGGAGTTATACTAAACATCCTACACACTTTAACTCATTTAATACTCATCCTAACCCCAACAGGTAGCATAGTTACCTCCATTTGTATCTCAGGAAACCAGGGCTGTGGTGACTTGTAAGCACATGTAGAGCTGGGATTCCAACATGTCTTCTCAATGCCTCTGCTCTTATCCATTGAGCTACATGTCCATACACACACATATGCACACACATGCACACACACTCCTAGGCCCTTCAATTCACTCTGTCCAGGAGGTCTGGGCCCAGTTAATGATTCAATGGGATGATTTTCAACCTAGTGCCCACTGAAGGTGCCAAGGCCCAGCAAACTACGAAACCTTCGGAACTGGCCAAAGTGAAGCAACCCAACCCTGTCCCACAGCAGCAATGCCAGGGATAAAGCCTGCAGTCCTGGGTTGGCTGCTGGCACCTCACGCTATGGAGCCTCAGAGCATCCCCACACCATCCTGGCATGGGGTGCGGGCCTTATGCTGGACCGTGAGTGCCATGGGATGTGCTAAGTTTGACTTGGAAACCCTGCCCGCAGGCCCACATCCCAGCTTCTGGAGCATACTGGACTATGATTTCAATCCGCAAATGAGAATAAGGCCTTTGGCCACAATTAAGTTTCCAGTCTCAAGGCCAGTGAAACCTGTCCACATCTCACAGACAGCAGAAGGCCAGGCCAGGCCTCCATTCACCCCACACCAGGCACAGCCCAGCTGCAGGGACATGTTTGAGATGAAGACTGAGATAGGGAGAGCCAGAAACACAGCTGGCATCTGCAGGGGAATCAACTGGGTTCCGGGGCTGCGAAAAACCCACCGGCTGAGCATGGTGAAGGCTTTGATTGGGAGCCTGCCTTGACATTAACACAGTGGTGACTTTGGTCCCTCTGACCATACTCTGTCCCCACCACCAGCCAAGAAAGGCCTTGAATCTAGTCACCCCATGAGTACCTTCAAAGTCACCATGGGAACAGAAAACAAAGATCCGGGCCGGAAAACCATCCCCATAGCTCCTACAACCCCCATCTAACCTCCCCAGGGAAACTCTTTTATCCAAAACACAGGGCAAATCATGAAAACTAGAAGAGTGACTTTTCCCTCCCTCTTCTTGCCACTTTAGCATTTCAAAGAAAGCTTACTGTCTATTCACAAACAATAATTCAGCTTTGTTTATCTTGATGGCTCCTTTTGTTTTCCCTCTTCCTTATTAAATTAAAACAATGGCGAGGTCTGAAACTGGGGATAGACACACCTCACAAGGTGGCTGAAATCAGTGGATGGCCATGTTTAGCCGAGATCTTTGCTAACTAGTGTTCATTCAATACATACTGGACCACTTACTATGAAAAACACCATAAAGTAGAAGCTGTGAGCATGGGGTTTGGAATGGGAACTCTCAGGTCCTGGGTTCCCCATCTGGGTAAAGTTTTTAAACTCTGGGCTTCAGATTCCTCCCAAATAAAATGAAATCTCAATAGTGTCACACAGGGCAGTTGCAGGAGTAAAGGAGATGATGTGTGTGAAACTTTTAACAAGCCCTTAGCCTTTAGTAAACACCCCATAAATCTCAGCTGTTAATAGAAGGGATAAAGAGACAAGATAGATCTTTACTTTACTTGGGTCATCTTTACTTCCACTTCTATCCCTTCCAATCTGTTCTCCATACAGTAGCCAGGGGGATCATGTTAAAATGTGGATCTTTGCTTTACGCCTTGGTATAAAATCCCAAGGCTTCACCACGGCCTCTAAGGGTAGAACTGACGCTTTGATACCAAAGGTGTCACACAGGTGCTGTGGGGCTCAGAAGGGATTAACCCAAAGGATGAGTTCAGGAAAGGCTTCCTGAAGAGCTCTTGTATAGAAGTGGAGGGTGGGAAGCCTGTGCAAAGGTCCTGAGGCAGGAGAAAGCCACACCCCTCTGGGGCCATCTGACTCAAGAGAAGGGACAAAGTCAGGGAGCAGAAAGAGATATGGTTGGAGATGTGGGTGAAATCCAGTTGGTGAAAGGCATAATGAACAAGACAGCTTTCATCCTGGAGACAACAGGGAGCCTCTGCAGGATATTCAGCAGGGAGTGACATGACACAGTGGCACTAAGACAAGTCACCCTGGCCATAGGGTGCACAGGACACTAGCCCCTCCCTTGACAGTGCATAGATTCCTTCATTTGGTGTAGTGTATGTCCTGGACTACACAGCAGATATGGTTAGCGGCTGGTCAGCGACACTTATGGGCACCTACTCCACACCTAGTGCCATGCTAGGTGCTGGGGGATACTCTGGAAGCACCATCCTGCCCTCTGTTGAACACTGGCAACCGTGGACTATAGAAATAAAGGCATCAGAGCATGAATGCTCAAGGTGATAAAGGAAGTAAGGGAGGTGGATATGGATATGGTGGATATCTGAGTATGTATGTGTGCTGGCAACTTGGGTAGTCAGAAAATGCCTCCACGGGAAGGGGATTTTGAGCCAAGTGTGAGATGAGGTTCTGAACTCATAGATATATGAGGAAATAGCATTCTGGACAAAGGGAAGAGCAAGTGCAAAGGCCCTGAGGTGGAATGTGCTTGCAGGCTTGAGAAAGAGTCAGAAGCCATCAAAATGTATAATTGAGGGGCTGGAGATTTAGCTCAGTGGCATGGCACCTGCCTTGTAAGCACAAGGTCCTGAATTTGATCCCAGTACTGCAAAAAAAAAAAAAAAATGTATAATTGATAATGTGAAATAGGAAGAAAAGGTCTAAAGGGGTAGGGGAAGTGGGAGGGGTAAAGGAAAGGAATGAAGGGAAAGGAAAAAATATGAGAAACAGAAAAAATGGAAGCAAAGTCTTTGTAGGGAGGGGTGGAGGGGTTGAAGGGAGGGCAAGGGAATGGGGAAAAAATAAGAACCAAGATACATCATGTAAAGGTGCAAGCTCCCAATGATGAATGTAACTGAATTGTAGACCTAAAATGTAGCAATAAACTTAATGGAAAAAAGTCAGAGACCAGGGAGTCTGGAGCAAAGTGAGAGGAGAAGGGAACAGGGAGAGATTTAATGTGGGACAAGACAGGGCAGATCCAGTACTCCTGTTTAAAAAAATAATATGCTATTTTGGGGCAGTGCTGTGTTAGACTGTCACAACATGAGCTATGTAATTTAACTCAACCCTGAGTTGACGACTTCCTTTCTATCCTTTATAAGCTTCTAGTCTTTACTTTTTCTCTTTTTGGTAATGGGGGTTGAACTCAGGACCTTGCACTTGCAAGGCAGGCGCGGTGCCACTGAGCTAAATCCCCAGCCCTTCTCGTCTTTACTTTTACTTGTGTCTTTTCCAATCTGTTCTCCCCACAGTAGCCTGAGAGATCTTAAAATGTGCATCTTTGCTTTACACTTTAATATAAAATCCAAAGTCTTCCCCATGGTCTCTGAGGACGTCCCCACATGGCCAGCCAGCCACCTGCCTCCCCAGGGTTTCACCTCCAGCTCTCCCAGCACGTGGTGCACCTGCCTCACGGGTACTCTCTCCACACCTGGCTCTGCACATGCTGCTCCTTCTGCTTGGGACCCTCTGCTCACCTCCTCAATGTGCTCATCTTTATCTCTCAGTGCAGTGTCTCCTCTTCAGTACACCATGCTTCCTACACACGCTGGTTCAGGCTCCTTCACAACATCTAAAGCTCAGGGCAGTCTGCCTGCTTTCTTTGTTTTTCCTGCCTGTCATTCCTTTGGTTCCACTTGAGCAGGGGCCGTGCCTGTTGTGATCACGCTTGTATCCCAGCACCCAGACAGTGATAGGTCCCAGCATTGAGCATCAACTTTCTCCAAAGGCAGAATCTTCAGCCTCTCTGTCCCATTCATCCACTAAGGACCCACAAAGTGCCCAGCACTGTGTCTTCTACCACAAAAGCAGTCAGTGAGCATCTGCTCATTCAGGTGCTGCGATCCTTTCCACTGCTGTGAGTCCTTCTGTTTCAGATGCTGATTCCAACTGCTTGAAAGCCAGTGGCATCAAAAGTCAAGATAGCCAGAGTAGTGGTCGGACAAGTAAGTGCCACTTTTCATTTCTAACTGCTTAAAACCATTCCTGAGACAAGCCAGATGACTCCAGGAAGCTTTGAAACTAAATGTGTACAGCCAGCGATTCCCAAGGAAGGTAGTAGAGAAATTATGATCACTTCCGGACAAGTTACCAAAGTCAGGTTTATTTCTTTTTACCTGGACATGATATTTTAAGAATTAAAGTGGGGAAGTAAAGAAATAGTCTAAGCATTTTGTATTTCTGAATGAAAGTTTTATTTCTCCTAGTCTGCCATGGGTCTTTCTCATTGAAGTACTCAGAGGAGAATAGCAAAGAAAATCCCAGGTGTTGACAATTCTATGAGCCTTTCCCAGCACTCAGCTCTGCCCAGTGCAAAATCAAACTACTGTTTCACAAATATAGGGGTGGATCCCCGGTACCAAAAAAAAAAATAGGAGTTGAAAATCATCATTACATACTAGGGATGTTTATAACCATATGATACGTATTAAATCATTAAACTCTCCACCCTATCCTATGACATGGGTTCTCTTCTTATCCCATTTCACAGAAAAGGTAACTAGGGAGATTACAGTTACAGAGCTAGGAAGAAGCAAATTCAGGACCCAAAGCTAGGCAGTCAGCCCCCACGCCCAGGCTTAAGGACACTGTAATGGAACAAAGGCAGGAAGGTGTGGACTGCAGGATCTCACAGCAGCCTATCAGAAAGGAAAATGAAAAGATCATTTGACAGTTGTTTCCTTTGCTGCATAAGAAGTAGCCCATAGTTCACTAAGCAAAGAGCACCCATGAGCCATAGCACTGGTAGTGAGTATAAAACTTGGTGTCTCTGAATGTATGTTTTCCCATTGCTTTATTAGAAGACAGACATCTCACAGGTCAGTAAGGGTCCCAGCAGAAGCACTCAGTCATATGACAAGAAATAGCTTCACAAAGGAACTATTTTTAAAATTTAAGTAGCTAACATTTTTCCCCTTCTCAAAAGGCCTCCAAAGTTCTCATCTGTGGGAATTTGTGCGAGACTTGCTTCTATCTCCTGAAGAAAACTGTGGCATTCTGGAATGGGAAGACAGGGAACAAGGTATTTTTCGGGTGGTTAAATCAGAAGCCCTGGCAAAGATGTGGGGACAAAGGAAGAAAAACGACAGGATGACCTATGAGAAGTTGAGTAGAGCTCTGAGGTAAGTTAATAGCATAAAATACCCCAAGCCTTCAAAGAGAAGTTATATAAAATGGGCAGCCATAGAGCATTACACTGTGTTTGCAGCTTTTTACTTGATAATGGAAAGATCATGAGACAAAACATGGGTTCTTAGTTACAGCCAGGATTATGGCTTGTAAACTAACACTGCATACTTTCCACGCTTGGCACTATTCCCCAGAAATCAATCTGAATCCAAGTGCTCTCTCTCTCTCTCACACACACACACACACACACACCATTTTGAACCAATTATGGTGAGGTTCAATCTTCAAGATGTCTGGGAAAGGCTTTAAGTGTAAGTTGATAAGGAGGTGTGAAAATACCACAGTAACCCAAGACCAGCCTCATCACCTGAGAAGAATGAGCAGAGTATTTACGTTCTGTTGTTTTCCCGGGGTACAAACCCTCCCCGAACTTCTCTTCTATTTGCTTTCACAGATATTACTATAAAACAGGAATTTTGGAGCGGGTTGACCGACGGTTAGTGTACAAGTTTGGAAAAAATGCACATGGCTGGCAGGAAGACAAGCTATGATCTGTTCCAAGCATCAAGTTCATTTTATGGATTTCTGCCTTTGAAAACAATCAGATTGTGACAGACATTTGAAAGTCTTTATTTTAAACCTACAAATGTGCTGATAAAATTTCTCTTCATCTCAGCTTACATTTGGACTCAGTTGTTGTCTACTTGGGGTGACGGCTACAGCCCTTCAGAAATCTCCCTCTCCCCAAGGGGAGGAAGGGATAGTCTTTTATGGTTTGTTGATCTAATATTATTTCCCTAATCAAAAGTTGCAGAGCCACAATAGCCAATGTCATTGGTGCTGCTCCAAGAAAAGACCTAATTCTGGGCCGGGAATTTAGCTCAGTGGTTTTGCCCACTGCTGCGCAAGCACAAGGACCCGAGTTCGATCCCCGGTACCAAAAAAAAAAAAAGAAAGACCTAATTCTGTCATCCGATACTCCTATTCCCAAGCTTCCAACATGGTCAACGTGGTTAACTGTGGCAGCTCACAAGAAAAAATCATGATTAGTGTGTAATTTATAGTAGGAGAGAGTAAGATGTAAGTCATACATTCTTTAGATTTTAAATGATTAAAGTCAAATCCCATAGAAAAAGTTTCTTTTAAAAAAAGGTCAGCCATTAAGCTGGGACATAATTGGATTCAGCGTAGGTTAATAGTAGGTTTCTTAACCACAACATCTTTTTGACCACTCAGCAAAACTCCCTTTTGGAGTCACACACTTAAAATTAACCATATTATTAACTGCCACTAAGACTGTTTCCTCTCCTCTCCTAATGGATGGCTACCATCAGATATGCAAAGAGCTAGCCAACAGACATGCACAACAATTTTCAAATCTCTGCTGTCTCTGTGATTCCAGCCATCAACAGGATAAAATCATAATTTGTTGATTCTGTCTGAAGTCAAGACATTAAACCTTTATAGAACTGGATATGTCCCAGTGACCTGTGAGTTTCTTTTGGTTTGTCTTCTTACCTGATGAGTACTCAAGTTCTAAAACACATTTCCTTGACAAAAATAGCAACGTACCTTTCACTGGCATGTAAGTCATAGTGACCTACAACTAGGTGGCCTGGCCCTGAGCCTCAGACTTCACTGGAGCTGACCGTCAAGCGCTGAGGCACTGAACCACAATACAGGCTGCAGACCTGGTTTTTTTAAAAAAAGAAAATGTGAATTACTGTAAAATAATCTATTTTTGGACTCATGTGTTTTCCAGGTGTTTAGAGTTTGTAAACAATGTGAATAAATTATTTAACATACCTGTCTCTGTATTTCTCAGTTCAGTATGATAGGCTTGGCAAAGCAATCACAACCTAGAAAAACATCCATGACCTATTTTTTTTAGAAACTAGACATTGGAAGCCAGGCATGGGAGGATGAGGCAGGAAGATTGCAAGTTCAATCCTGGCCTGGGCAACTTAGCAAGTGTGACCATTGGTCACGGCTTGTCAAGCAGATTGGATTGAGAAACACCTGGCAGACTAGTGAGGCACACTTCTGCACGTGTCCCGGTGCTCTCGGAGGCGTGGCATTGTGTACTTGGCCACTTCCTGACACTTTTCCTTGCTCTGCTTCCAGGCTGCCAGGCAGTGAGCAGCTTCTACAAAGTAAACATTAGAATTTTAGGGCTGGAGATTTAGCTCAGTGGTTCCACCGCCTGCCTCACAAGCGCAAGGACCAGAGTTCGATCCCTGGTACCAAAAAAAAAAAAAAATAGAATTTTACTTTAAACACCCATTCCTGGGTTGATTGGAGCCTAGGTGTATAGCTCAGTGGAAGGTATTTGTCTGTTACTCTCGTGGCCCTGGATTTAATCCCCAGCACTGCAAAAACAATACAACAAAAACACATTCATCTTTACTCTTCTGACGAAGAGAACTGTGCTAAGGAAATGAACTTTCAGAACCTTTAGGACTGGCTTTTCTTTGACAAAAGCCACAGATAAGCTAGCTGGCCCACTTCTTTGCTTCTTGTAAAACCAAAGGGCAGAGAGCCAAATCCCATGGTAAACTACCTGAGAAGCCAAAGAGGAGGGCTTTTAAATCCTTTGCAGAGCAGGGAGAGATGTGAAGTTAGTAACAGTTTTAAATAATTTTGAAATTTTCAAATAAGTACAGTGGTGCCTCGGTTCACGGATGCTTTTGTTTTTGAACAATTTGGTTCGCAAACAGAAGCGTTTGGCAAAACTTTTTGTTTGCGAACCGTACATTGGGCGATGGACACAGCCATGGCTGTCTTTCCCACACGAGCATGAACACGGCCATCTTTTCCAGAATCGTGGAACAAATTAAGTTTGTGAACCGAGGCACCTCTGTACGTATTAACAAGCTGCAAATATTCCACGGAAAGATCTACTGCAGTTTTTGTTTTTGTTTTTGTTTTCTGGTTACTGGGAATTGAACCAAAGGCCCTCACATCCCCAACCATTTTTACTTTTTAAAAATTGAGACAGGGTCTTGCTAAGCCACCAAGTTGCCCAGGCTAGGCTCAAGCTTGTGATCCTCCTGTCTCAGCCTCGCAGAGTGCACCACGTGCCCTACTATTGCAGATCCTTTTTAAAGGAAATACTTAGTCTCTTATTTGACTATTTGATAAGGGAATCTCATATTATGTATCGTTTTTGGTTTTGGCCATTTTGCTTTGATATTGTTTGCTTAATGTGCAGTACGTTAAAATAATCTCTTGTGTTTTCTGTTCTATAATGAATTATGGAGCTATAGGCTTAAGTGGAATGCTTACCTTAAAGAGGACAGCAGGTTGAATGGTCCTTCCTCAAAAGATATCCATGTCCCAATTCCTGGGACTTGCCAGTGTGAGCTTATTTATAAAAAGAGATTTTGCAGATGTCATGAAGTTAAGGGTCTCAAGATATGGTTATCTTGATTATCCAGGTGGGCTCTAAATCCAGTGCTAACTGTCCTTCTAAGAGGCTGAAAGGGAGGAGGAGGAGCAAGCTGTGGAGCCACGAAGAGCTGGGAGGGACAGCGAAGGATTCCTCCCCTACAGCCTAGCGGGGAGCGCGGCTCGGGCAATGCCTGATTTCAGACTTAAGCTTCCAGAACTGGGAGAGAATAATTTCTGTGGCCGTAAGCCCCCACATTTGGTCATGTGTCATGGGTATCCAGGGGAGGTGAATGCAGAGAGGTTTTGGTTTGGAGGTTTTTACAAAATGAAAACTCTTTTAAGCAACAGAAGAGTTCATTTTTGTTTTGTGGATGGCTTCAGCGCCGGGGAGGAGGGAGGGCAGCAGCACCTCTTAGCGGTGTGTTGCTCCATGCTCCACCCAATTTGGCCTGTTCTGCCGGCCAGTCCCCTGAGCCTCTTGGTCTTGCTGTCCCTTCACTGCCAAGCTCTTTGCCTGAACACTTCAAATTCCCCACTGGCTAGCCTTGTTGACTTCCTGAACAATCTCTTTTTCAACCTGACCATGAGCTTTGATCCAGTCCTTTAAACATGGTACTTTTTTTTTTTTTTTCTTTTCAGATGACCAGGGAAGGGGTAGAAATTCAAAATATAAATCATTCTGGATTGCATTAAAAACCAAAACCAAAATCAAAATACAATAGTGCAAGAACAAAACTGAATGGCAACTGACAACCTCAGGTCAAGAAGGCAGTAGGAATTGGCCAAATGCTCCCAAAGGCATAGCTTCAACCCAGCCCCAGGCAATTAATGCCACAAAAAAAGCCAGAAACTAGTTGTCTTAGTCACTTTCCTTGTGGATGGGACAGAATGCCCAACACCTGTGGCTTAATGGAGGAGAATTTTATTTTGGCTCATGGTTTCAGTCCATGAATGGCTAGATCCAAGAAAGGAAGGGCATGGTGGAAGGGCCTGGGTGGAGGAAAACCGCTCACATCATGGTGCCGGGAAACAGAGAGAGAAAAGAGGAGCCAGGCAGGGAGATGCACCCTCCAGATCTCGCCCCAGTGAGCTGCCAGGCCCCACCTTGGAGCAGCGAGTCAGCTGGAGCAGCACTGAGATCCAGTCACCTTCCAAAGGCCCTGCCCGTGAGCAGGTGAGGCTCTCAGAGCACGTTAGATCTAAACCATCACAGCAGCTTTGCATGCTGAGAAGCAGGATGCAGAAGAGAAGGAAGAACTGATAACGTAAAAGAGGGCAGGAAGGGTAAGATCAGTGCATGTGTGGAGGGCTGGGTCTGAATTATATAAAATAAGCACAAAGGGCTGGGGATTTAGCTCAGTGGTTCCAGCACAGGGTCCCAAGTTCAATCCCTGGTACCCCCCCCAAAAAAACACCAAAAACTAAAATAAGCACAGAGTAAAATGGCAAACAAGACATGAAGAGAGTGATGAACAGTGAAAAAGTGCCTGGGTCACTGGAGTGAAGGTCCACTAAAGGGAGGGAAAAACTATGGTAGATAATCATTTGGATGCAAAAGCTAACCAAAAAAAATACTGTGGATGTTTAAATTTTTAAAAATGTATTATATAAAAGACACCCTACCCCACCGCAGTCCCACCGCCACTTCGAACACACTTATCCCATAGTCTTTACTTTCTGAAGCAGTTCCGGAGGTCCTCTTTCCTGAGCATCTTGACAATGTGCAATCAAACACGCTGCTGCCAAGGGCCGGCTAATGGAAAGGCAGGCTTAATCATGGTGTGTCCTCATCCTCCTTATTTACTGGATCTGACACTGTATGACTTCCAGCTCTTCCCCAAAGCCAAAATTACCGTGAAAGGTAAAGATTTTGAATCAACTCAGGACACTAAAGCAGGGACAACAGATCAATTAAATACACTCAGAAAAGAGGACTTCAGAAGTGCTTCGGAAAGTGGCAAGAACAACGGGATACGTGTGTTCAAAGCAAGGGGGATTAACAGCAATATCTTTTACTGTAATACCTTCTTTAAAACATTCACCATATATTTCAATCACACATACACATCACCTCCATGGGTAGTTGGCACTTTCTCAGCCTTTACCTTTGGGCTTACCCACAAGGCTTGCTTTGGCCGCTGAACTATGAGTGCATGTGACAAGAACAAAGGTTTAACAAGCACTTGTACAACTGGGACTGCATTCCCACACCTCTACCATCACTGTGGGCCCCAGGAGAGAGACATGTGACAGGAGCTGTCCCAGCCAACACACCCAGCTGACCCCAGCCCAGATCAGCCTAGCCAACCCCCAGCGGACTTCGATGCAGGATGATACGTGACTGCTGTTTTAAACCACTGAGGTTCGAAGTAGTCTGTTATCAAGCAAAAGCTGACCAGGTACAGCACTGGGAGGACTGAGCCGCAAAAAATATGGTCAAAGTTAAATATGGTGAATAACCATCACACAACTGTAGGGAGAGAAGAACAATCACTGGGCCCATTTAGCGAAGAAGGAACGAATACTGAGAGGAGTGAAGCGGTTTTCTCAAGTCCCCAAGGGTAGGAAATAACACATCAAGGTCTTTCTGGGTCCACGTCACTAGAATACACTGCCTGTTATTTCATTCTTCTTGTAAATTGGGCTCAGAAGCTCTTAGGATATAGCTCAATGGATATAGCTCACTTAAGAGGAACATAACTGGACAGGAAATGAAACCTAACTGACGGAAGTTAAAACTCATTAGTGCTTATCTTTGAAAATCACAATGAGTTCTCCTGAGCAGAACTGAGGACACTTTCAACTGTCAGATATTTCCTCCCAGGGAGCAGGTTAGATACATGTGATTTTAGCTACCAACTTATTTTTAGACTACAAAACAGAATAAAGCAGAAATTGATCTCAAAAATTCTGTCTTTACGTGTATAACCAATATTCAAACAATCTCCCTATTTTATTATATTAGTTCTTATGATTTTATCTTATAGAGCTATTACTATAAAGAGACAAGTAGAGTAAAGTCACTGTATTGATAGGATTTACCCTTGGGTACCCGTAGATTTACTGTCTATGTCTACACAAAGAACAGTTTCATAGCTACTTGAGAAACTGAGGCAGAAGAGTTTGAAAGAGAGTGAAGAAGTTGGAAGCTAAAAGAATGAGCATTTACATCCATCTGCTACTGGACTACTGGTTTTTTTGAAGCCTGCATCTCAGAAAATTCATGAAAATCAGTACAAACTGGTTTTTAAGATGAAAAGAACAAATATTTTTCCCTTCATATTGAGAATTCACCCTTAAAGTCTCACTTGTGATTTTTAAGCAAATATGAGTTTAAACGCCAAGAAAAATAATAACTAGTAGTTCTGAGTCCTTGTTTTAAAAATTCATAAATAAGTGCACTTATGGACACGAGATCTAAGTAATTTTCAGAGGTAGGACATCAGTTATTTTCCCAGTGACCCACAAGGTTGTTCGAAGACTACCGATTTAAACAAATAATGTAATACCCTCACCATCCTGGTACTTCCATGTTTAAGGGTAAACATCTCAAGAAAGAGAATTTTCAAATTATCTACTGGTATTCTTCAAGTTATATATGGAATCAAAAGAAAAAAAACACCATTGTTTTTCTATTCTTACATACATATTATTTTATTATAAAAATGTATGCAATTACAAGTCAACCTGCTATAAAATCAAAGCAATATTAGCATAAATGTAATTTCAAATGGAAAAACAAAGTGAATCTGATCAATTACAAACAGGAATAAACATTAACTGCTAAAGTTATTTCCTGAAGACATCAATTCATTAAGTGTGCGTTTCCTATAAGGACCTTAGAAAAATAAAATTCTCTGAGTGGAACATCTTTGTCTTTTCTTATTGTATAATTATAGCCATATTTTTATATAATAGGCCATGAGATATGGTGATATATAAACAACTAATTTCAGCAAGATTTTTGTCTTACAAAAAAAATCATGTTTCTGGCTAGAAACTTCTAGTCATTTTTAAATGAATAATCCAACCAACTGTCAAATGCGAACACATGTTTCTGTTTAGTGATTGGTAAGCCCTAAGCTTTATTTCCCCGTAGGGAAACAGCACTGAAAGCCATTGCTGCATGATTTGCTAAAGATACCTGGATTATCATTTCAAAGACATCAGCTTGCATTTGTGCACATGGCGCAGGAGAATCTTCCATTGAGCGATAAGTAGGTTACGGTGCGAGCGCGATGCTCTAGGTAGCAGGTGCAGAGCTTCCTGCCGAAGGAGCCTCACAGGTTAGCTTTCTCCTTTGCAGCCAAGTGAGATCCGGCCTGCACAAAGGTGTGAATTGTGTTCTGTTTCAAAAGAACAAGACCAGCAATTTAATGAACCCATAGGCAGCGGAAATGTAGTCTTTGTCTTCACTTTCATTTGTACCCAAGTGGAAATAATAATTCAGAGTTCACCCACTTGGAACTGTTCTATCCTGTTTAGAGTGGAGGGGTAAGGGCCAAAAGGGATGTGTCAGGTATGTGGACCAAGGCCTCACAGTAAATGCGATCATGATGTACTGCAGCACGTACTAATAAAAGTAAAATTCAAAAACAGAAAGTGTGTTTTGCAAGTGGGTTCTTTATATCTCAGTGGAGTTTCTAAATAAGCGCTTCAGGAATTTGTTACTTATAGGTAATGGTCCCTGAAGAGAATAATGCTAAGCAGAAACCAAACTGTCTCGTCTCATCCAGCACACACATCCTGCGTCACAGCCCAGCTGCTCCAGCCTCACCTTAGGCTTCTCAGTGTTGTATTTGTCCAAAAGAGCCTGGATGCAGGCCCCATAGTCAGGGTGGACATCTGTGAAGTTCTTGACCTAGAAGCAAATGAAAACAAACGTAAGCATCACCTAACCCCCTGCTAGCCATTCCCCAGGGTCTGCCTCACAGTGTTTATGCAACAGAGGAGGAAGGAGGTCTCAGCAGGAAGCAGTGCCATGCTCTGTTTAACAGCACAGACCTTGAAGGAGGACGTGAGAGTCCAGGGCAAACCCTGCCACATACAGACTGGGCAACCTGGGGTCAGGTCGCTTAAGTTAGCTGAGCCTCAGTGTCCCCTTTGCTAAAAGAGCAAGATAATTATGCCTAGGTGGTATCATAAAAAAAACTTGGTCTCCGCCCTACATTCCCAGCACAGAGCTCCTGAAATCCTTGGGATCTACTGACTTCTGTGCACTACTCAGATGATTCATGGGGCACCCTGGAGCCTCTGGATGGAAGTAGTAACAGAAGGACCAAGCACACGATTAGAAGATTCTAATCTTCTAATTGATTCTCTCTCTCCCCGCCCCGAACCTCCAGTGAGGAAGGAAGGCTGGAGTCTGTGTTGTACCATGCATAGCCAATGATCTGAGCACACATGTTATATCATGAAAATGCCATTACAAACCTCTAAATGACAGGGATCAAGGAGCTTCGGGGTCAGTAGGCACATCAAGGTCCTGGAAGGGTAGCAAACCTGGGCAGGATGGGAGCTCCACGCCTTCCCACATGCCTTGCCATGTATACTTATTCTATTCCATTTGGCTGGTCCTGAGTTGTAGGCTTTATAAAAAATGGGTAAAGTGCTTTCCTGAATTCTGAGTCATTCTAGCAAATCATCAAACCCAAGGAAGGCACATGGGGACCCCATGTTTGTAGTGAGAATCTGCAGAAGCGTGGACAGCCAGGGGATCTCAACTGGCATTGAAAGTGGGAGCATCTTGCAGGGTTAAGCCGTACTCCAGGGATTTACTGTCTGAATTGAACTGACTTATAAGATGCCAGGTTATTGTCAGAATTAGAAAACTGCTTCTTATGGCGGGGGGGCACAGCCAACCTCACAGAATATCATGAGAAAAACACATGAGCTGAGCTGCATTTACTACATGTGAAGAGCTGAGCTCAGATAAGTAATTAATAAGCTACAGTGATTTGTATCAAAAACTGGGCCAGGTGCTGCCAAATTTAGAGTGATGATTACATCACCCCTGGGTGGCAGGATTCCTGATCATAGGCTGAGCCCAGCAGGCAAAGGGGAAAGAGGGCATCGTGAACCCATAGGAAGCCTTACTTTTTCATCCTATGTCAGACAAGACTGCTCAGGGTGTGATTCCAGTCCTGATTCTTACAAACTGTCTTACCCACCCTCATAAGTAAAATGAGATAAAACCCACCTGCCTATCCCACAGAGCAACCACCGAAGTCGGCTGACTCCTGAACCGAGGTGCACAACAACCAACACACAAGGGAATAGCAGTGTTCCTAGGTTTACATCTCTGTGACCTGCAGCACACCAAAAGTCAGAGGCCTTCCTGAGCAGCTATTTGAAAAATCTTAGCCCCTTAGCTCCAAAGCCGGGCCTGCATTTAGAGCAGGGCAGCTCTCCCCGAAGAAAACAGGAAGTTTCTAGACTGCATCTGGAACAGGGTCGATATGTCATCACATTAAGCCCTGTAGGCAGATTTTAAACCACAAAAAAACGTAAGCTATGTTTCTTATTACCTAAAGCTTAAGCAAAACTGGCAGGAGCCATTTTGATACCAGATGTTTACTATGTTGTACAGAACTCGGGTGCAGTTAGGAGAGAATACACTCTGAACATGTCATACCAGATAAAACACGAAGAGAAAATAAGAAAGGCTGACTGAGGAGTACAGTGGGCCCTTGACTTACAAACTTGATTGGTTCCTGAGGGCTGGTTGTAACTGAAGTTGGTTATAAGTCATTACAGCTCAGATCTGGATGTTTACCTGGGTACACGCTATAGATAACAAGAAGCAGATGAACTTTCCATTAACCTAATTAACCCATGCTGTTTGTACGCCAGGCCAGTTGTGACTTGAGGGTCCACTGTATTACCTTTTTCTAAAGACCTTCTTAGCTCAAGTAACAGAAATGACACTCTTGCGAGGGTTCTTCCACACAGCTGCAATATCGCCTTGGGCCAGCAGGTGTCACCCTTCAGCTGGCAAAGACGGACTCACCGCTTTCTTCTGGATGAAGAGCTGAGCGTCCTTCAGGTGGCCGGCGATGTTCTCACACAGGCGTCTCCGCTCCGGCTCGTTCAGCACTTCTGTATAGAAGGTCCGCACCTGCTGGGCGAAGAGCGTGCGCCAAGAATCAAATAACCAGCTCACCAGGGACAAAACTCCCCCAACACGCCATGTTTCAAGTGCCAATGAACATGTGTAGGTTTAAGGATAATTTAAAATTAAAACTGAAATGTATTTGTGTTCAGTTCTTCATTCTTTGTTTTGTTGAAAACAAAATGGGAGGGATTCACCTGCTGATAATAGCACAAAGCAGCTTCTCGATAACTTCCTTCGCAGTCACCCCTTAGGAACCTTCTGTAAATACAGCATCTACGGTTAAACCCCCCTGCAGTCTAAATCTACCCAGTCCAGAAGGTGAAAGCTGTCTCGGAACGCAAACTTAGCACAACACAGCCTCGGTTTAATTTACCCAGGACCAGGGAGGAAATAAAAACTAATTTATTTATATACATTTATGTCTGCAGCTACTCAGAAGTCAAAACTTCTTGGGCAAGACAGATATTAACAGTGATATTTTGCTTGAATTATTGGGTTCATCCCGAGAATAAATACCAAGAGATTAAAATTATAAATAGGAGCTCAGTATCAGGTATGTGAGCTCTAGTACTCTCTGTTCAATTTTGTAATCAATCATTTCTAGGTTGTAGCTTTTCTAACATTTCATTCATTCATTCGACAAATATGTATTGTGCCAGACTCTGCTTTATGCTCTATTCTATTAATATTTATGAAGGTCAATAATACCCAGTTATCCAAAGTAACAAATTCATAAAATATTAAGATATGTCTCATTTCTCTAAATTATTAATATCAGGATATTACTTTTCCACACTTAAGCAAAGTTTAAATTCAACACCAAACTTTAAAAAAATCAAACTTTCAATATTAACATAATCCAACTGAAGCACTGTACCCTGTGGATTTCCTCACATATGTTTCCAATTCACAAATCCTCTCTTAAGCTTTGTCTAATGCTTTATATAAATATCCATTGAGTCTCTATATAGCTGTTCAAGTTTTCTCTCAAACACTGTATTTTTAATGTTTCTAGAAATTTCTATTGGGTCCTTTTTCAAATCTACATTTTTCCCCCTCATGTCCTATTGCTCTTATGGGTGACCTGCATTTTTGTGCCTCCTTAGGCTTGTACACACGCTTACTTTGAAGCCACTTTCACATGATCATGTGTGTGCTTCTTCTGTCTACTGCATGTGCAATGTCTTGCTGCACTGGTCTCTCTGCATGTGCTGTGATTTTCCCTGTATGTATGGCAACTCATCATCAACAGGAGTCACCTCTGGAGAAGAACCAAAAGCATCCTATTTGAGATGTCTTCATGTGGTGATTTTCACATCACCGCTACAAAGGCCTTGAACTGTTCCTGATAACATGTGATTCTCAGCTCAGAGGTCCCGTATGGCTCTCAGTGGAACAAAACTGCAGAGCTTTCACTTCAGCACAGCAGAGAGAAATGGCTCTCAATTTCTCTGGACTGATCACTTCCTCTAGAGCCCAAATGCTTCCAAGCTGCATTCTCAGCCTGGTGCACTGAGTTTATCCACTGGGGCGCTCTTTCCAGGTCCTCGCCATTATGCCAGGAGACTGGTTCTAGCTCCCTGCAACATGTGAAGCCTGAAATTTCAACTCCTAGCCCCTGGAAGCCATAAAATATTCACAAGGGGGCAAATCAGGTCTGATACTTCCTTGCGATTTATATACCTTCAATGTTCACTTACTACTGTGACTCCATTTCCAGGACTTGAAGATAAGGTAGGTTTTAGCTTAGCTACATTATTTTTTTTAAATAAAAACATTAAATCTAGCATGTCTATGGGTCAGCAGAAAAAGGAAAGCCTCTATGTCACCTCAATCTACCACCCTGGACTAAAAAGGAATTTGTAACTGCACCCCCAGTGGTACACTGCAGCTAGCTTATTGTGACAGCACACTGTCACATCTTCAGGGACTTTGTGAGCAAATTGTTGATGGCCTTTATCAAAAGTAAATTATACATATACACAATTAAATACCCAAAACATATCATTGTCTAATTATCACATGTAACATGTCTACTGTAGCTCTCTGGTAGCAATCCATGAGACAGTATCACTTCCCAATGCCATGGGTCCAGTGACTTCGTGTTGGTAGCTTGAAATCTGCCCTGGGGAATAGTCCTACCATGAAAATTGACAGATGCTGTAAACCAAGCCTTTCTCTGCCAGAGATCCAGCTGTTAAATATCTGTCAACACACCACTGAATAAAAGCCATATAAAATTCTTGCTCCTCCATGGATTTGGTTAATTTATGATTTTAACGATTTTTTAAAGTACCAATACATATAAAAAAATAAAGAGCATAACTATTTCAGCTTGCGGCCTAAGACTACTGTACACTGTGAATACCACACACGGTAACCTTTATCACCCAATGGTAGCTTCAGCATTCAAGACCCTTCAGGTAAAAGGCATGTTGGCCACTAGAGGCGCTACAGTGATTTGACTTGGGTATTCTTATGCCTGGCTAACATCGGCCATCTCTATATAGTCCAGTATCTCTGCAGGAAGGCATGGATTCCACAAACGTGACAGCTGTTTTACTGACTAACCAAACAGGGATTCTTAGCTACTTCTATATCTCCACACTTTAACCACAGACCCTTAATGGCAGGACCAACTTTTTCACTAGAAAAGTCCCGTTTTTACTAGTCAATACCAAATAGGAAGGCTTCTTTGTTCTCTTTAATAACCTTTCAGTGTGAGGCATCAGTCTAAGTGTGAAGTTCAGTGATGTTTTCAGCAAACACAACTGCATAACCACCACCCGGTCAAGGTGAAACAATATCCTCACCTCAGAAATCCTCTCGCCATGGGTTCTCCCATTCACTAACCCTTTTCTCCTCCTCCAAGGAGAATATTTGTACTTCTACCTGTACTTTGGCTTTTTTTAAGTTTACATAAAAAGATCATGCAGTCTATATTCTTTCGTCTGGCTTTTTGCTCAATGGCAAGTTTGTAAGATGTATCTGTATTCTCGCTTTATTGCAATAGTCCATGGATTTCTATTGGTACACACTGTGAGAATATACTGCTGTCCATCCACTCTTTGGTTAATGAATGGGTAACCTGAATGGTCTTGTAAATGCTTCCGGTAGTCATATATGCAGATGTCCATTGGGTATCAACTTCACAGAGGACTTGTGAGGTCAATGGCACGCACATGTTCAGCTTTAATAATGTCAAACACTTTCCCAGAATAGCTGAACCAGTTTATACTCATACGTGAGGTAGAGCTTTTCCCCACTCTCCCCACATGTGGTACAGCCATTCCTGTTCAACTCAGCCATTCTAGTACGTGTGTAGTAGTGTTTCTTTTGTGGTTTTATTTTCATATCTCCGATGACTAATGAGGTAAACCATTTTCCTTTTTTTTTTTCTTGCCCCCTCGGGTATCTATCTCTTTTGGTGAAGTGTCAGTTTACAAAGCCAAGTCCCATTTTCCTATTCCGTTGTCTCTCTTTTTCGTATTGCTCTTAGGAGGTCCTCACGTATCCTGTGTGTTCATCATTTGTTAGATGATTCACAAGTATTTTTTCCCCACCCTATGACTTTTCTTTTTAATCTCTAAATGGTCTCACAATGAAGAGAAGCTCTTTTTTTCTCTTTTTAGGAGCTCTACCTTCTAATTCACTAATTTTCTCTTCAGCTGTGTTAATAATGCCCTTTTAAAACCATTCCCTAAATTCTTAATTTCAGTTGTTCCATTATTTAGTCCAGGATTCCCATTCAATCTTTATAAAGTTCTTTTATTAAAGTCTCCATGGTGTCATATTCTTCTTGAATAGTTATCTCAGTTATTTTAAAGCCTGTATCCAACAATTGCATTATCTCCATCTTTTAGTAGATATGTTTCTATAGTCAGTTTGGGGTGGGGGGTTCTCCCCTTGTCTGGATTTTCAGCTATAAGGTTTTATGTGTTATGTGTGCCTGATAATTTATTCCTGAACGCTGAACAACTGCACATGAAAAGGTCTGGAGATAATTTGAGGTTCTATTTTCTGCCAAAAATTTATGTTTGCCTCTGGCAAGCAGTTACAGTGGAGAGAGATCACCTGTGATATTATGAGATACATATTTTGGGTTCTGTCCATGGTTCCTATCTTATAACTCCCTCCCGAAGACAGGCCATACAAACTAGATAGAATTTCTCTTCCCCAAGGCAGGTCATAGAAACTCATCTTCCCCTCCCTTTCTGTCCTAGAACCATCCATAAAGAAATTCTCTGATCTACTCTCATCTGACAGTAGGTCCTAACGCCCTCACTCCACGGAGGTCCTCCCCCACACCCTGGAGGAAGGAATGTTACACAGGGAGGTCAAGAAGAATCTGGACAGACAGGCCTTACTGGGTTCCCCACCACCACCACCACCCCTCCATCTATTAGTATTAGATAACACTCGGAAGTCTCAAGAACCCAAAAGAAAACAGGGCTGAGAGTGCTTCCAGACAGCTGACTGCGCAGAGGGTCCCGCAGGCTGGTGCTCCCCGCAAGGGCATGGGAGCTCAGTGCCCCTTTTCCCCTACCTTGTCCTATACAGCTCTTCATCTGTATCCTTTACTTTATAATAAACCAATAAACATGTGTCCTGGAGTTCTCTGGGCCACTCAAGCAAATTAACCAAACCAAACCCGAGGAGGGGCATACGGGGACTCGGGTTTGTAACTCATCAATCTCAAACACAAGCAAAACACCAGGCGCTTGTGGCTGGCATCAGAAGTGGGGGACAGTGTTGGGAACTGAGCCATTGGTTCACCTCATATCAATACTGAACTGGCTTAGAGGACATGCAGCTGCAGCTGATGTCCCCGCAGAACTGACTGCTTGCTGGTTGGTCGGGACAAATCCTCATCTGTTTTGAGGTCGCAGAAGTCTATGCTGTTTTAGAGATGTGAGAGCAGAGGATAAATGATTTCCTTTTTCCAACGCATCACCTCTGTCTAGTCTGAGTCTGAGCTGGTGAAAAGTTGTGTTTCAGCTCTAGTAAGAGAAGTTTTTCCAACTGAAGCGTGGGGTGGAAACTAGAGGCTCTCCTCCCTGGCAGGCCCTCAACTCCAAGTTCTACCTCTCTAGACCAGTGGTGGTGAACCTATGGCACTGGTGCCACAGCCAGCTGTTTGATATCATTGAAACCAAAAAAAACTTCACCATCACTGGCCTCATGAAACTGCTGTCCACTCCGCTCAGCTTCACCAATGCTCACTGGCTAACAAATACCTTATGAGGAGAGGACGACAAATGTCAGCCTTCCCTCTTGGAACTTGTCTTTTCCTGTAACTTTTTTTTCTGTCTGAAATCTTAGGTTCTGAGATCCTTAAATCTTGCTTCATTGGCTACTCAACGCCTTCAGCAAATGCTTGTCCTATTGTATCTAGCTTTCCAGGGTTCACCATCAGAGGACAGGTCTGATATGAGCAAGTCCACCACAGTCAGAAGTAGAAATCCAAGTGACTCATTCTTAGGAGAATAAATCTGAACCTGTTTATGTCTTTCCCATGTGGCACAATTATGCTGTCAGGACTACTTCAAAATGTGAGTCCTACATAGTGATAAGAAAATATCTCAATGAAATAAGAGGATCATATAGTTCATTTTAAAACATACACAATAGCCTCATTTAATTAATTTTTGCAGGGGTTGTATGAGCTGCTTCAATACCTGTACTGACCTCAAAAAAGCACAATTCTTTGAGATGCAGAGAGTGCACTATACATACTTGGTGTCCCCTGCATCACTAAAAGCAATGAAGTTACTGCCAAAGGCTTGTAGGAGATACTTTAAGCTCATCTAAATATGATTCACAACTTACAATAAAGTAATACGCCCAAAAAATACCTTCAAACAAAGATCCTCATAGTGAATTCACTCATGTATTTAGTATATTTTGCTTGGAATCCACATTCTCAAAATGAGAAACTAGAAATAGGATCTGTGATATTTAAGACTGTCAACCTGATTGGACTGGGAGCCGCCAGGGGATTAATAAAGCACACTTCTGGGTGTTTCTGGGTAGATCAGGGAAGCAACTTTGGGGCCTATCCTGGGTCCCTGCCCCATTCGTCTTGGGCTCTGTTCCTGCTCTGCTTCCCACCCACCATGAACTAAGTAGCTTCCGCCATGTTGTTTCTGCCTTGAGCTGGCCACCATAAACCGTAACCTCTGAAACTGAACCAAATGAACCTCTCCTCCTGTAAGCTGTGGGTGTCAAGTGATTTGCCCCGGCAACGGGAAAGCTGACTAGCACAGGTTCTAATGTAATTCAGATTCTACATTTAACACAAACTATCCACACAGATCTCCAGAACAACAGTACTTCTAACTTCAGCCTTCTGTTGTGTGCAGCATAAGCCACACTGGATGTGTTACTGAGATGGTCACCCAGGCACAGGCCCAACCCAGCCACTACTCAATGTGCCCATAGGGCAGCCTCGGGCAACTGGAAACAGGATGAGCACTTGACCGGGGTGCTTAACTACGGGCTGACCAAGGGCCAACGACACAACTTGACGGGAAGAGATAAGCCAAGTCAATCTGTCTCTCTCTCTCTCTAAAACCAACTCAGCAGCATTGAAAGCATGAGTGAAAGGTGGACAAAAAAGGTAATAAACACCTCGAGGAAGAAGAAGCTGGAAAGGAGCAGCCGTGGGGCACCGAAGGGAAAAACAGGAGGATGCCGTGGGAATAAGGAGTTACCTTATTCGGTGGGAAGCAGAAGCAGCAGCTGCAGAGCAACTGAGTCCCCTGCGTGGTGGGTGAGCCTGCGTGCAAGGCCCCCCACACTCTTCTCCAAGGGCTCCAAAGGCTACTGTGGCTCCCCGGTTCATCTTAGACCCTGGGATTTGCCCACATGTTTAGCTTTGCTGGTGTTTGAGCTGTGTTTGTCCATTTCTTACATTTCCATGAGATCACATTTCCCAGTGGCCTTAATCGGATGCCCTCAATAGATTTTGGGGGGAAATGAGATCTGTCCCCACACCGTGAACACAAATAAAAGCAGAACACAAGTCTTCTACACCATCCAATAAAGGGCCTGATTAAGAAAGAGAAGTAAGTCTTCTATAAGTTCAATTTAAGACACATGAGACACTTTAAGAGGGAGAAAATGCAGACACTGACAAGGAGAATTAGAAGTGAGTGCCACAGCAGACACGGAACCATTACCTGGGTGACGTTGTCCTCATCAGCACTGTTGTAGCGCCTCACCTCTGCAGAACAGCGGCTGGTGTGCTCCAGGGCGTAGCGCTGCTCCACCGGGGCGCTGAAGCTGTTGGGGTAGTAGTTGGGAGCACCACCTTGAAAGGAAACCACACAATCACTCAGGAATATGAAAGGAAGCAAGTCTGCATGCAGTCCATGTGGGAAGAAATAAACTCATGTAGCAAATACACATGTACTCAGATAAACATGCCACGTGGATGTGATTTTTCAATCCTGTACTTAGCTACAGGTAGTTTGAGGTTTTAGAGAATGCAGTACTTCTTTCTTTTTCCCTGGAGCTATAGCTCCAGCCACTTTCTTTTGTTTTGTTTTGTTTTGTTTTTTGAGACAAGGTCTTGCTAAGTAACCCAGGTTGGCCTCAAACTTGCAAGCCTCCTGCCTCAGCCTCCAGAGTAGCTGGGATCACAGGTGGGTAGCACCCCCATGCCCAGCTAGAATGCTGCAATGCATCTTTAACTGCTCATCCAGACCACCTCAGCCTGAGTTGGAACAGAGAGATCTCCAAGTTCATTTCTACACTTCAAAGGCTCTCAGCTATACTCACCTGCACAAGTGTATATCTTAGAAGACTCATTTTGGCCACCACTGAGATCAGACCCAAGGACGCACCACAAATTTGAGAGTTTCATTGGGACTTGGGCTCCATTCAAATACTGAGTCACAGATTCCTGGGAGCAGTGTGGACGTTCTGGTCCTATTCCTTCAATTTACATAGCAAGTATGGACCCAGATCTTCACTGGCTGCTACCAAAACTCCCCCCAGGAGGCAGGAGCAGGTGTGGGATGAAAGCTCTGGGTATTTTGTCTCTTCCAGCCCAGCATGTACTGTATTTCCATTACAGAATTCTGTTTTACTATTCTTCCCATGTTTTAAGGTTTTCAGGGTAGCTCTCCTTTATTGACTGCGATGACTTTATTCAGTTCTAGCCTCACTTTCACATTTCTCCACAGATAACAAAAAAAGAAGGGGTTTTTAAAAAACTTTATATTTGTAGTATGTGAGCAATTATTTATCTGGGCTCATAGAAAGAAATAGTAACAAATATAATCAAAACATTTTCTATGACTTCTGGAATAAGGCATTTTTTTCCCATTTCATCGTATTTATTTACCATGCTATACTCTGCCCTGGCTGACATTAGCAGAAGCTTAGCCAATCTGTGCCCACACTGCCTAAAGAGCAGTGGCCCGGAAATGCAGTACGTGGTACAAACACCCAGCCCACACTTGGAATTCCACCTAGCTCGCTGCCGCTGCCGGAACAGACTGACTACAGAGGGTAATTAGGAGATGTGCACGTACACACTGACCACAGCACCAAGTCTTTGTGTGGAGGAAAGGAGGACACCAGACCATTATGGACCTCAGTTCTTAGCTCAGGAAATCTGTCCTAGGTCAGCCGTGTTTCCATGAAAAGCACAAAGTTCCAACAGCCAGCCACCAGGGGTCTCTGCCCTAAGCTCTTTGAAATGTGCCTATCTGCATAATTTTTAAATGCTATCCAAGTAAGCCCTGACCTTTCCTCAAAGTGGGAATTGTCCGGAAGGCACTGACTACTGAGAACAATTAAGCTCTTTACGAAGCTTTCAGGGCACAGCCCAAATTCTTGACTTCTAAATGTTGGTAGAATGTGTTAAAATACAGCTCTCAGTAGCTTTCTCACAGGCACGCCACTGTAATGGTAACTAAGAATGCTTATTAATGAAGTGGTTGTTTATTAATAAAGTTCAGGATACATGTGAACATCTTTGCTATAGACAGTCTGAATAACAAAAGGACCAAGGCAGATGAATAAAAAAAGAAAAAAGAAAAGAAAAGAAGGATGAAAGTGCAGAAGACAGACACAGGGAATATGAGCTACACAGACAATAACATAGTTTATGTCTCTATAAACTCTAGGCATCAGAAATACTGCAACCAACAATAAAACTGGTCAGAAAGCATATAAATTTGTTAAATACATGGCAAGGCTTAGTAACAATATCAAAACCAAAGCACAAGACAATCTAAAAAATATAATAGTCATGGCCTTTTGGATATTGGGACCATGAGTGGGTTTTTCTTCTCCTATATTTCCCAAATTTCTTTTAAGGAACATGTATTATTTTATTATAAAAAATAACTTTTCTTTTAATATAGACATCTATGGCTATAAATATAAATCACCAGTGAAATTCCTGAAGCAGCCCTATTGCTAAAGCACATGTATCCTAATACGATCAGATCCATATTAACCTGTGGAGTAATAAAAGAAAAACGCTAATCAAACATTCTGCTTGGCTGTTTAAAGTAATTAAAACTAGAGTTTGTTTGCATGTGGCACCAAAATAAGTAATTAAAAGGAAAAAAAAAATCATAAATGCAGTGGGGTCTTGGCTCACCAGCTGATTTACATGAATTCAACTATATTCACTGAGAAGCAGAGGGGGAGAGTTCCTGGAGACCCTCCACCTCCCCTGTTTCCCTTCCACTTGCCCATCCTATCCCTTCCAAACTCTAGCTGGACCTACTCTTCCATGGCTCAACAGAACTGCAAAAAGAGGCGGAAGATGTGAACTCTTGGCTTTTGCATTTCCAAAAATCTAAGTTCTGGTGATTAAGGAGTGATTTCAGGAACTGTCCATTTTGTGACCCCTTAAGTCGGATATGCCTGACTACAGCCAGCAAGAGATCTTTCTCCCTGCCTTCCACTTCTGGATGGATAGCAAGTAAATCTGAGGTGGGCACGCTCAGTAAAAGATGTAAAACAGATTGGAGCGGGGAGAGCCCTCAGGGAGTTAAAACCTTCACTGCAGAGCACAAAACACAGGTTCCTTGCAGCATCTGTGGCGCACTGTCACTGTGGGCCACCGCAGAACCCCAGGCCTGGCTCCGCAGGGCAGCCCAGTGCCTGCAGCCTACCTTGGTTGTGGTTCACACACATGGGGCCATCTCGCTGGTAGTTTGCCACTCGAGCACGGTAGGGACAGTTCACAGGTATCTGAAGATAGTTGGGGCCCAGGCGGTGGCGGTGAGTGTCAGGATAGGAAAAAAGGCGGCCCTGGGGTAACAAGCAAAACAGACATTGGCTGGGGCGGTTGCTTATGAGATAGGACACGGCTATACCCATCACTTTAGAATTTAAGGCATGGCCCTGGCTATCCCCACTCCAAAAAGCCAGGTGTCTGCTCAGAAGAGAACCAGCCTTCATCTTCCATGCCCTATGGCCAACCAGAAACTTCGCATCTACTCCAATAACAATGCCTCTTTCTCACGCAAGCGACAAGATCATATCCTGTCTTGTATTATTTCCCATCCTAAAGAAGTATTGAATTATAAAATAAATTTGTTAGAATCTAACTAACCAGAATCCTGAATTAATTCCACACCTCTCCCACTGTCTCACTAAGGGGCAGAATCAAACATCTGCTCTTAAGAAGCGCATTTCTAGAAAACTAACTGTGGAAACTCTTCAAAGAAGCCCTTCCTGTGTAGCCTTCTGAATTCTCTCAGATATGCTTTTAAGCTCTGAGACTTTCTAGATACAAGCACAGTGCTATACAAAAAAGCTTTGGTCCAATGACAGGTCTGAGATGCCAAAAGTGATGAGTCTAAGATTAACTGATAACTTATTTGGTACTGGAGATCGAACTTGGGGCCTTGCACTTGTGAGGCAGGCGGCGGTACCACGGATAACTTATTAATCAAGGAAGGATGCCAAGCACTGTGAAATTCTTTCCAGTCAAAAGCTTTATGATTAACCTGCACTAATCTGAATATCCAATTATTGAAGGACTCCCATTACTCAAAGCTCTGTTCTGTCAGCAATTTTTCTTTCACTGACTTTACACTGGCTTTGAATCTTAAAGCGTATTCTTATGTCCCTCATTCTACAAGGCAAAATAAAAACTTAGTTAATGAGGGTAACTTGAGTAATCATTTGTACCAAATTACTCATATCAACATGCTTAATCCAGTCCCACTGTTCTGTCAATAATTTGCTTCTGGCTGAATGACTCTACTTCCCATAATCATCTCAAGTAGTCTAAAATAATTTGTAAATTACAGACCATGCAACCATGACTAAGACTTAGTTGTAGGTTAGAGGCTGGTTGCCTTCTTTGGCTCAAGAAGTCGTAGTCTACTGACAGGGATAGAAGATATGATCAAGCCAGGACCTGCTCCTGAAGTGGTCTCTACGGTATCACTCCGGCTGTACATCACCTTATGCTTATCTGGTAAGCCGACACCATCTATGGGTGGAAACCCACAAAGGTTGGGAAATGGGCACAACGAGGCCATTCCTGGACCTGCCCCTAAACTTAACCCACTATTGGGCCTGGGGGAGAAAGCAGAGCGATATCTTCCCACTCGAGCAATTGGACCCTCTTCCTTCCCAACTCCACCTGGTGCACTGCAGCATGTGGGAGGGAAAGAGGAAGCTGGACTGTGAGGAGCTCAGGGACAGTCTCGCTGTGACTTACATTACACCAGTTGGTCTGTTCCACAGTGGGTGGGCTCACCACCTTGGGTAAAGTGTGATGACGGGTTAGTATGAGCTTGTTGCCAGGTAAACGAGAGCACTGGCCATTAACACAACTGCCACCACCCAAGCTACGGCCCTCATTGGCTCTCATCAGGAATAGTTTTAGGATCCTCCTAACTGGCCTTCCACTTCCAGTCCCTACTCCAACAATACATCCTACGTATTTCTGCAAATGAATCTTCCAAAGGCCCCACTCATATTACAGTATTTCCCTATATAAACACCTTAAACAATTCCTCACTGGCCACTAAATAGGTGCATGAATGGGACAGTTATTCCCTACCATGTGGTTCCTAAAATGTCGCATGGAATAGAATTCATGGCTCAATGACCTGAGAAGTTGTTAGGAAAATTAGGCCAGGAACAATAACTTCATAAACCCACGAGAGCTCTTTCAACTACTTTTTAAAAACTCACTCAAAAAAACTATAAAGATAGCATACTAAATTAAAACTATATATATTTGTCAGAACTGAAATTAATACTAATGGAAATTCCATGCCTAATTTCTACTTGTCGTGCTTTTTGAGACAGGGTCTCATTAAGCTGCCCAGGCTGGGTTCGATCTTGTGATGCTCTTGCCTTAGCCTCCCAGGGTGCTAGAGTTACAGATATGCATAATCTCACCTGGCTCCACAGTTTCAAGAGATGCCTCATAAATATACTGGCTGGTTTTGGTTGTAGACATCATGCATTTGCTAGCATGTGGTCTTTTCCCCTGGGCCTAGTTCACCATTCAGATCTTCAATGTTCTGCCAGGTGTGTGACTCGGGGTTGCTGTTTGCCGATCCAACTGTGGTCCCACAGACCCATGGTGACTTGGACTCTTGTGAAAAGACTTTGGGTGACTTTTTACTCCTGCTTCCTCAGTACAAGGCTACACGGCCTTAGCTCAGTCTATGACAATCCCATGCTTTGGCGAACCCCGCTGACTCCTTGGTCACACAGTTCAGCTCTCTCCCACCTACTACGCAGGGGACGTGTGGAGCCGGGGTCACCAGGCTTAGCCTCTTCTATCCCCCCGTCTCAAAGCACGCTCTTGTGCTTACCCTCTATAATCTGCTGGGATGTCTCTTTCCAACCTCTGGCTCCCTCTTTTTCTATTTATTACTGAGAATGAATCTGATAGATATCTACTAGACCATAATTCTCAAAACTGAAGAAATTTTTCTTTTCCTAGTAAAGGGAAAACTGTACAAACTTCCACCCAGGCATTTAAGGTCTCCCCTGCCACAGACTCAATTAATCTCTTCTCATTCAGGACAGAGTGACTACACCTCTCATTTTACCTGTTAAACATCAGAATCACTCATTCTTCAAAACCCATCTCAAATGCCACCTTGTTCTTACAACTCTGTCACAGACCCTCTATCAGACAAAATTCTGAGTATGGATTCTCTCTGCCTCACATTATGAGTATCTCGTGCTTTGCTGTCATAGGACCCGGAAACTCAATCTATATTAGTTAAATTGAGCCAAAAACTAATGAAAAGCTTGCTATATATAAAAGCCTCAGATGCTTCCAATGCCATAACAAAAAAAGTTACTTAGCAAAACCATGGGAAACCTAGCTTGTCCTCTGTGGACACTGACGCCTGCCCTGCAGCTAGAACTTACATAAGCGCTGACCTTCAGGCACTGTGATCTCATCTTGGGTATAACCTGAGCCTTTGTTTCATGTTCGTAGTCCAAACACACAGAAGACTGGTTTACAAATAATTATTAAGCCTATTATTTTCCCACTGATTTCTGGTCCAAAGTAGAATTTTCACTCTATATTTTTGAAACAGCATATTGAAATGTAACTTAAAACATGCTGAATCCCTAGCAATTTCAGCAAGATAGGTAATTAAACTAATCCACCACCTTTAATCACTGGCAGCATAAACTTAGTTCATAAAAATTGTTCCTATAGCAAGGCACAGTGGTGCATGCCTATAATCCCAACCCTCTGGAAGACTGAAGGAGGACTGAAAGTTCAAGTTCAGTCTGGACAACTTAGCGAGTCTCTGTCTCAAAATAAAAAAATTAAAGAAGGGCTGGGGATATAGCTTAGTGTGAAGGCCTTAGGTTCAATCTCCAGTATTAAAAAAAAAAAGTCCCTGGGCCGGGGATTTAGCTCAGTGGTGTCACTGCCTGTCTCGAAAGCCCAAGGTCCTGAGTTCAATCCCTGGTCCAAAAAAAAAAAAAAAAGAAAAGGGATAGAGGAAGCTGTGGTGGTACATGCCTGTAATCTCAGCACTCATGAGGCTGAGGCAGGAGGAACACTGCAAGTCTGAGGCCAGCCTGGGCTACAAAGTGAGTTCAAGACCAGCCTGAACTACACAGTAAGACCAAGCCTCAAAAAAACAAAAGGATAGTTACGCTCACCAAGATGTTAAAATCAATTAATTATATTCTCTCCATGAGCTATAAACTGAACAAATTGTGTGTTACTCTACATATACCTACAGCACTTCTATTATGTCGTCTTTTTTTAATTAAGAGACTAAATATCCATGTCTTCGCATAGGGAGGGACGGTTCTATGGAACTTCACTTATAACTGGTCATCTCAAGGAATGTCCCTCTAAGGGTCTTATAACCCAATAAGGCCCACAAGGAACTAAGCACTCAGGTTTAGGTTTCAGTAAATATTCTAATTAACTCTTCACATAAAAATCACAATGAATTGTCACCTGTGGTTGTTGTGTTTGTGTGTGCAGAACATCGCAATCCCCCAGGCTTACCTGAAGCATTTTGTCAGGGCTGGGCTCAATGCCAGGTGGCATGTTGCTTGGGTCAAAGGCTATCTGTTCAACCTCAGCAAAGTAATTAACTGGATTTCGGTTCAAGACCAGTTTGCCAACTGGGATAAGAGGGTAGTCCTTGTGAGGCCAAATCTGAAAACAGTGTCATGGTCACAATTACCAGTCAGCCAAGTGAAAGACATTAAAGGTCCCCCGAAAAATACCAACTTTCAAATATAATCAAGCAGCAAAAATAATACTGAGCCCAATAAAACATATTCAGAACTTCAGGTCAATGTATTAATTTAATCTTCCACAATAGCAAATGGTAAATATTGACCTTTTCCCAGAGCAAAAGTACATTTGTTTTTTGAATTCTGTTTCCTGCCACTAGCAATACCTGGAGCCACCTTGGTGAACCCACATGAGCCCAGTGAAGCTCCGGGGCAGCAGCACAGAAGTGACATGCTGGCGGGCACGTACAAGCCAGGAGACCTGGAAGTGCTACCATCACTTGTCACTGTGAACTCTTTTAAGAAGAGACTTAGAGAAGAAAGCAATGCAGTTGTGGCTGACTTACCTTGGTGAGATCAAATGGGTTAAATGGAAAAGTTTCCGCCTGATCAAATGTCATGACCTGGATGTAAAAAGTCCAGGTTGGGAAGTTGCCATTGGCAATGGCATTGAAAAGATCACGGAGGCCATAGTCGGGGTCTTCCTGGGAAAGTCTTGCTGCCTCTTCAACAGAGAGGTTTTTGATGCCCTGGTCAGTCTACAGAATGAAAGAAAGAAGCTCAACTGAAATTTACTGTCCAACTCATCCAAATTTAATCAGTAATTCACCGAAGGATTATGAATAACACTAGCAAAGACTGAGCTTTCTTGCAATGCTTCTGTTGATCAAATCTGATATCAAAGAATTTATCAACAACAAATTTTACTTGCTTCCCCCGATTCTTTTAAATGTCAAGGAAATTCCATATGCACATTAAATATTTAAAACTGAAGGAAGCTTCAACAGTTGACAGCAGCCAAGTGCTCTTACCACTGGCCATATGTAAAGAAGAGTCTAAAAGAGACTACATAGAGTTTTTTTTCCCTGGGGTGGTGGCCAACAAAACACTCATAATGCTGGTCAATCAGATCAGTTTTGCCCATCCTTGGGGTAGGGAAACAGAGAAGTAAGGAGAACCCTTAATCTCTGCTCAGTCCTTCAGGAGAAAAAGAAGAGGTGGGATGTAGGAGCCTGGCACCCTCTGCCCCAAAGGCGACATGTACCTTATAATGGAATTTGCAATAAACTGCCTCTCCCTTTGCATTAACCAGCTTGAAAGTATGCGATCCATATCCATTCATGTGCCGATGTCCATCCGGAATCCCTCGATCACTGAACAAGAAAGAAACCTAAGAAACAGAAACAGAAAGCCTAAAATATCTCAGCTTTAATATCTCAGCTTTCTAAGACATCTCTATGTTTCCCCAAAATCCCTTAATCACATGGAACATCCATCCAATCCCATGAGAAGAGTTACCATTATTATTTCATTACAGAAAACAATAAACAGAAGAATTTTAAAGCAGGATGGCATAGAGATTATTATCATCATGATTCCAAATTCAATGAGGAAAGCTAAAACAAATCTGAAAACTAGGCTATAGTGTTACTCAAAATTTACTATAATAGGAAAATAGTTTAGTGCTACTTTTCCTTCGTTTCCCTAATACATAGCTTTACCTTGGACTAAGAGATTTTAATCCTCAGTATTGCTAACTATCAATTGACAATGTTTCCAGCTATTGAGCATCACCACTAAAGGCCTATGAATAAAGACAAAATCAGTCATTATAAAACTCTTCATGATCAAGAAATGTGAGGAAGCATCCCAAAAAGAGAGTCTGAAGCCAATCCGAATAAAATAGCCAAAACTGGAGAAGCAATTATGAGGCCTAGGTACCAGTTCCATGGCAGGGGACATGTTACAACGCAGTGACGAGGGAAAGGGCCCCACCTGATGCAGGGACTCGGGACGCAGGCTCCAGAAGTCCCACACCATGTCGGGGTCCTTCAGGTGCGTTTGAGGGTTTCTCTTCTGGCTATGAATAAAGGAGGGAAACTAAATGAAAAAAGAGAGAGGGAGGAGAGAGAAATTTTTAAAGACTAAGTTTACAAGAATGATAGCAATTTACAGGATACATTACCTCTTGCTTATGGATTCTAATTCCAAATAGTACAATCATTTAATTTTATAGTGTTAAACGCTAAAGTGAAATTTACCCAGCAAATTAAACTAGTACATAAGACACCCCAAAGTATTTTAAAAACACTCAAAGCTAAATTATCTCTTTAAAGAAAAAAATACACACACATGTACACACATGTGCACACATGTGCACACAAATATATACTTCCTGCTGACCTAACGCATGTATTGACATCCTTTACTTCGAGTCAATGAATCTCAAAATGCCAAATCCAAGACCTAGGGGAATTTTACTTGATCTTATGAAATGTTATTAAATTCAGAAAAATATATGTAAAAGGGCAATCCTGACAACTCAAAGTCTCTTCCTTCTGCTTTTCCAAGGGGTTATCCTCAAATGCCAACCTATAGAAGCTGAAATCAGTTTATTTATTTATTTTTTTGGTACCAGGGATCGAACTCGGGTCCTTGCGCTTGCGCAGCAGGCGACGGAACCACTGAGCTAAATCCCCGGCCCTGAAATCAATTTAAATCAACCACATCTGTAGAGCACAAGCTATCACCTACCAGTATGGCATCCCTGATGAAGAAAATGGGGGTGTTGTTTCCAACAAGATCCCAGTTACCATCTTCGGTGTAAAATTTCACCGCAAACCCACGAGGATCACGAACTGTGTCAGCTGAGCCTGACTCTCCAGCTAGAAGATTCAAATGGGAAAATATAAGCATAAGGCAGAGTGCTTACAGCCAAAAGTCATAAAGAAACATTAGGCTCTATCTTTTCCAATCCATTTCCTAGAAGTAAAGTATGGATTTAAATGCCTGGGGAATTATTTCTACAACCCACCAGCTAATTTGGGCTATAAATCAAACAAAAAAATTAATTGAGATTAATAAGAGAGTCTATATATAATGACAGCTAAAAATATTACCCATTTAACATAACTATGTCTAAGAAAGTAATTAAAATCTCCATCAAAATAACAAGAGAATAATTATGAAGATTAAAACAGTGACCACAGAGAGAGTCGTCAAAATTGTGAGACTAATTTAAGAAATGAGTTTAAATATAGGTTTATTCTTAATCTGTTATTTTTACATTCCACAATATTGTTAATATGCACAAAGTCTGACATAAAAACCAAATTAATCATGCATTGTGATGCGTTGCATTACATTATGAAAGGTATAATACTAGCTCTATAGCAGAAGAAAAATCACTTAGCCTTTCTGAAATGCAAAGTCGATCTACAGATTAATGTCTGTAAAGCACCAAACCATGGTTGGGATAAACTTAATTCTCAATACAGGACACCTGTTACACGATTATTGCCTAAGATCCCTAACTCCACACTTCCCTTTGAGGCAACCATTTGTGGAAAGCTCTTTCCACATGTCACAAAATTGCAGCAGTGGCCCCTGTATGAGGGTGATTTCCGAAGCCTTTGACAAACAGAAATATAAGTAACTTCCTACGTGTCTCCAAATACTTTTGTTTTTAACTGTAAAACCTGCTAAAATTTTGGAATGTGCTTGTCTCCTAATTGCTAACAATATGCTTGTTTCCTAATTGCTAATAAGTCTTTCTCAAAATTAAGTTATAAGTGCCCCAAACAGGGTACAGTTTGAATTAAGCAGTCCCGGTCATGCAAATAAACTGACTTACCCACAGTGGAGAATCGAACTGCAATGGGTGTCTTCTTTCCAATATGCTCAAACACTCTTGCCTTGGAGTACTTGGTGATGTCATGAGTGACCTCAAAGTAGCCAAAGGCCCCTGACGAGAAAGATACAGAAACCCTCACCAGGAGACCACCACACAAGCCCTCACCAGGTGACAAAAGAAGCTGATGGTATAGCACCAGCCTTCTGGGAGCTCACTATGATGGGGGAAGGGGAGATGTCCAAAAACAAAATAAAAAGAGTAAAATGGAAAGCCCAGCCATCATTTTGTGCTCAACTGAGCACTGCACAGTTGGAGTCAAGAAGGGCAGATGAGCGAGGCTGAGAGTAGCTGGGCAAGGTTGACTCAAGGACACAGGACCTCAGCGTGCCTAGAAGACAAAGAGTGGAAAAGCGGGGAGAGTAAAAGAAAATATAGGGAAGGAAAGAATAGGTTCAGCAGGTAACAAAGACACAACAGAAAACCAAACAACAAACGGAGTAGCATAGCAAGTCATAGTGGAAAAGATACAGGATGCAGAAAAAACTGGAAGAAATTTTATCAAGGAAGAAGACATGAAGAAATTAGGAAGTCCTAACTAGAAGTCCAATGAAGCAGGCTAAGTGAGTAACTTTTCTTCTTTCTTTTCAATGGAGCTTTTTCCTAGCTTTCTTTTAAACACCATTCTAGCCCTTTGTTTCCATCATAAAACTAAGACAAAAGTTCTGGATAAGGGGGGAGAAAAAAATCACCACAAACCCACCACTCTAACACAACTACACTCAGTTTTGCAGTTCATTTGGTTTGTCATCCAGTAAGAGCACCATTTAAATCTAGTTGCAGTTAACAGCATATTTTTCTGTATCTGAGTTTCTATATTTTTATCCCTTCACTAAACTGCACAATGAAAGAAATGAAACATTACTATTTTTTAAATGACCTATTTTATATATAATGTTCAACCTTCCCCCAAAAAAGATCATCACTTAATTACTTATTCCTCTATTGGTAGAATTTTTTTGTTTTGTTTCTCCCAACAAGAATGGAGATTTGGCACTTTGATTTAGGTCCTCCAACGTTTTGGGAAATGAATTTGACGAAGGTGTTCTGAAATGATCCTTTGATGAGAAATAAACTTAGCTCTCACCTGCTCCTTTAGCGTGCACAACTCTCTCTGGAATCCTCTCTCGGTCAAAGTGAGCCATTTCATCAGTGAAAACCACATCCTGAACAAGAAGGGGCCCACGGGGCCCTGCGGTGATAATGTTAAGCTTGTCTCCTATTGGGTTACCACCTCCCGTGGTCAGGACATCGGGTTTCTACATGAACACAAAACAAAGAAGAGTGCAGAAGAGTCAGTATAAGCAAGCTCTTCGCTTACATTCTGAGGGTACCTCACTTTGTACAGGGTACATTTCCTGCCTTTTTCAATTTCCCGTGTCCAAGGTACTGAAATACAATACATGCTGTTGCCTGAAAAATTCAGTCAGCTTTCAGAAATCCTTGACAAATCTCAACACATGTCTGCTAAGACACTTGCTCTACAAGCAGAAAGGGCTAAATAGCCTATCAATTGCCTCTACTCCCACTCTAGCGAGAGCCAGACTGCTTAAGAAGCCTCAGAAAGCGGGGCCCCAGAAAAGGTCATTAGTGTTTACTACCGAATGTCTAAAGTCAAAGCAATGGGCTGTCCAGAAAAGCCATGCTGGCTAATGCTCCACTCAGAGCATGCAAACGCTCTGTTAGGCTGTGGATTTCAAGGGTACCGTACTGGACAGTGCATTCATCTTTCCCAAAGAGTATCTCCTTGCTATTTGCAGTATCTCTCGTCAATTAAAAGCAAAGTTAATGGTTTTTACTGTCACTGAAAATATCTTGTTTCTGGCAAGAGAAATTATAGTATTTATTATGTTTTGAAGATATCAAATGTTTCTGAAATGGGATGAGTTAATTTACTGTAATAATGAGCTGTTTTTGATCCACCCAACTCTCCAATTTCAGTTACATCAGAAGCTTGTCACCTGCCCCTTCTCTGGGGTGGGGACAATATTCTTTAAGCTTCACATGATGCTAGGTAGCTCTTGGCTTCATCTTGAGATGTAGCTGTGGCTTAGTTTTGTTTTGTTTTTTAATCTCTTGGAAAAACAATCCTACAGAACCTACTGATGAAAGCCAATACCAAGAAAAGGGCTCATCTTAGTATTTCCACAAACCTAGAGTGGATATGTAACATCCATTCTGTCCTGAATATTAAAATAAAGTTAACCCTGCTTCTTCTCTTGAAGATAATACGATGAGGAGAGGGCATTTAAAGAAACTATGAAAGTCCTACAAGCTGTTGGAAAAAAGGAGATCTTAGAATTTGCAAAACTAATAAGCAAGGTTCTCTCACAGTCCCTAGAAAATCTCCCTTGTCCACCAGAGTTATTTTCACATCAAAATGAGTGATTCCAACACAGTGGAAGGGAGAAACCAAGAGTGCTGGCAGAAGAGAGTAGGCCAAATGTCCAGCTCTGCTAATCATCAGCCATGCAGCTCCTGGGATGTTATTTATTTGTAAGTCTCAATTTTCTACCTGCAAAATGGACAGAATAACTACCTCCCCACCAGGACCATGTGTATACTACTTTACTGGCTATGAGAAAGTCACCTAATAGCAGAAGCAGTGAAGCATTTTAGATTTTTCTAGTAATCACAACAGAGAAATACTCCTCCATCCAGACTCTTACCTCACCACCTATGTCCCTGCTCCCAGCTAGCAGCAGGCACTTCCAAATTCCCAGAACATTTAAGGGTTCAAGCAGCAGTTACTACCTAATTACACCTCTCTTTTGAAGATATACATGTCATTGCTAACACATCTCACCTGATTTTTTTTTTTAATTTAAAGTAGAAAATGAATCCAAAAAGAAAAAGAGCACAATTTCACCTCTAGTTTAAACCTAAAGCCTTGGTTTTCAGCTGTGGCTGTGCCTGAGAATCACCCAGAGAGATGGATGCCTAGAGATTTCTGATAAAGCAGGGGGAGCCTTGGGGGAGGCTTGGGTTATTTTTATGGCCTAAGTAATTCCAAAATGAAGTCAGGAGCTAGAACCACCGATGTAGAGCTTTGGGTTGATCCAAATATAAATAATAAGTGAACTGGGGCCAAATAAACCTGTCCATTCTTTAAGTGCTCTTTTCACAATATAAGCAAGTCTAAACGTCTAAAGGGAGTCTAAAAAAATATAAAGGTGACTTCCCACAAAAAAGAGTACAAGAGCAGTTACCAAGGAGCTCAGTGCAAGGAAACTAAATAGATCAGTGTCATGTACACACGCTTGTGTCCCTAATGAAAAGAGCTGCCACTAAGAAAGAGATGAGACCACATCACGTTTCCTCCTGGTTATGGAGTCAGGGTGATATGATCAAGAATAAAAGCCATGTCTAAAGAAGGCTGATGGAGAATAAGCTGGATAATGAATAAACAAACAAAAGCCTAAAGCACAGATGGTCTTGCCTGAGGACACTGAATCGGGGAATCCTACAATAAGAATACTGGGATCACATCACTATTGGTCCTGCCTCCTGCCCACTGCAGGAATAACAATGGCCCTATCAACGGCCCTGTCAAGAAGTGAAACCTGGGTTTTTCAATTACCTACACAGCATTCAGAATCTGTTCCACTTCCCCGCTCTGATACATCAGTCATCCTCACTTATGACAGCTTTCTTCACACAAGCTCGTATATATGCAATTTATCTTCAAAATGAGTAAAATAGGGAAAGCTACAATAGTCAGCAGCACAGAAAAGAGGGCAGTGGGCAAAGACTGGAAAGGGAAAGGTGCCCAACTTTAGGAGATGTACAGGGCACCTTTAGATAAGACCAGGTGACCTAAACTAAAGAATGAATCATTCATAGGAAGAGAGGTGCAGGGGGCAGTATATTTATTGAGATGAAAATAATGCAATGAAGATTTACTAAATAAAAGAAGAGGGCAGGTCTGGGGAATGACCCACACAAGTTATCTCTCTTAAGACTCTCAATAATCCTATGAGACAAACGAGATGACCCTGTGTCATCTCAGAGAGCTTAGGTCGCTTTACAGAGAAGGGATGGGCAGCGAGATTCCCTCCCACTTGTGAACATTATTCTTCTTTTATTATTATTCAGCTAAAGATCACTTTACAACTGGAATTTTTTTAAAGAGAGAGAGAAACCTTTTATGTTGCTGGACAATTTCAAGAAGCTCTCTCGGGAAAAGCAGCATTGGAATGGGTTAACATGCTGACATCTTCCTGGCTGCTAGTGGCCCATGACATCCACCTCGCCCTCTCCCCTGCCACTCCCTGCCCCACCCTACACCACCCTCCAGGCCCTTTTGAGGCCCCATAGAACAAAATATTACAATTCCCTATTTCACTGTCTTTCCTCTCTAGACAGAGTACTTGTTTTAAATTTATATCCCTGATACCTAACATGATGTTCAACATATCAACAAAATGCACAACAAATGCCTGTGGATTTGATGTGCAAATAACTAAACTATAGACTAGTATGAAATGGCCAAGAAAGATTCTTTCTAAACAGGGGAGGAAGCAGCAACACCCTGTCTCTCCCTAGCATCTGCCCTCTACTTTTTAAATTTATAACTTCAAATTCTGATCACCCTTAGACAAAGTTGTTATGATAACTACTGTAGTAATTGGCTTGGCTAAAAGCTAGCACTATGATTAGAAGTGAGTTATAAATAAAATTCCATTTGGGCTTTGCTATTTTATAAGCTTCTGTTAGCTGGAGCTAACACAACAATGAAGAAATTTTCATAGGAGGAGCATGGTTGGCTTTCTCTGTTGAAGTACTTTATTAACACAGCTTCTCCACTTCATCAGTTCTTCTTGCTCACAGAAGTTTCCAGACCTTACACCTGCTTTCCCCCTCTTTAACTGAAAGACTGGTGACACAGATTGTCCCTATCAGTCCCAAAGGAGTGTAATGACAGCTTTTTGTTCTCGGGGACCAATACAGAAGGTACCTAACACTCTCTAGTAAATAACTGCCTAACACTACATTTGTTGAACAAAGATTCAGGTGCCTACAATGTGCACACCATGTATTGGAAGCCAGACTGTCCTGAGCCCTGAATTTCTTAAGTCTATAAGAAAATAATAGGGAAAAAAATACAAATGGGAAGAAGAATATTTGCTGGGTTCAGAGGAAGCTATTTGCATTTTTACATTTTTGCTGGAGAGAGTTTGGGAGGAGCATCCCCCAGAGGGCCAGGATTCCTGCCTCCCCACCTTGCTCCCAGGGAAAGAGAGCCTCCTCTGACCAAGCAGATGGGGAAAAGGACCCAGATGTGTTTGGGGACCCAGCTTTCTCTGGAAGTCAACAACTGCAGGCAGCACAATTCTCCCTGCTCCACCCGGGGTCAGGGGTGGGGGGCTGCTCACCCCCAGAGCTGCCTAAATGCAGGGACTAAACTCAACTCAGGGATACAGTTTCAGGGAACCCACTGGGCTGAAACTCCAAGCCACATTTCCCAATCAAGCCTCTACCTGCAATAAAAGTAGTATTTTGATTCCATGTTTCTCTCTCAGCTTGAATATGGGGGCTAGGAGAAGGGGGTGTCACATATTAGACCCACTACCCAATAACAGCTTGAACTGGGGATGTTGTTCTAACTCCTTCCTCAGGTAAAGACATTTAAGCCACTCAATACCTCTCTGAAGTAAGTACTGTTATTATCCTCACTTTAAAACAAGAAAAGGAAGCTGAGGCACAGAGAGGTTATATAACTTCCTCTGTCTCACATACCTAGAAAGGAGCCGAATCAGAATTTGAACCCAGGGAGACTAGCTCAAGAGCCCAAATTATTAAGCATAGCATCATATTTGTTCTTTGAAAACCCCAACTAAAGTGCTCTGCACACATTTTATGTGCTGGGTTGTATGCTTTTCCTATATTAACACATTTAATCAAGACAAGAGCAGTTCAGCACTGTACACAAAATATACACTAGGCAAGGGACCTGGGGATTAATGTTGGCTCTTGCCCAGAGGGGTTATTATCACTAGAAAAGGTGGAAAACCCTACCTTCCCATAGGCTGTTCCATCTCAAATTCTGGATTCAATCTGATGTGCTCTTTATTTGTCAATCTTAAAGCATTGTAAGTGTCAGAAGGTCCCCCACACCACTCTGGGGGATTTCTCAAGCAGAAAATAAATAAATGAATTTACAACACTAGAAAATTATTCCAGTTTCCTTCAAGATAGAAAGCTATGCTTTCTGGGTCATAGGCTAAGATTATATCGCAGGGACCCACCTTTATACCTTGTAATCTGACTGCATCCTGCTCAAGCCAGCAGGGACCTTGGTGGTAAATCAAGATGGACTGGAAATTCTAAACTTAACTGACAATAATTAGTTTTCAATTTTCTTTACTTCTCATTGCCTAAATTATCATAAACACATCACCTAAGGTACTTAATACTCAAGAAGTAAAGTGTTAATGAACTATTAAATAGAAAAAGTGAAATGTAGAAGGCTAAGGAAAAATAAAACTGTATTCTTGATAAAGAACATAAAGATACTGTTGGAATTCAAGGGTACTGAAAGCCATCTCCACAGCATGCTAACTGCTACTGGATCTGCAGCCTCTGTGGCCTGTCAGCCTAAATCTAAACAGAAAGACAGACAGACTCTGAAGAATACCGATGTTTATTTGGGAATAAGCACGGAGCACTCAACATGGAACACAGCTATCATGAAAACCACAATGTATTCCAAAGAGACAGGGTAAAGGGTAAGTTTCAAGGCCAAAATGAAGAGTTACATAGGTTTTTTGCAAACAATAATCCTTCACTATAAGGATTAACAACAAGTATGTTCAAGGATTAATAACAAGGATAGCACCACTCTAAGGTGGAAGAGACAGGTCACCAACAGATGTCCTTGTTGTAACTTTTACATAAGGTTGCAATGTTATGGTTTGGGTCCTCGATGTCCCCCCAAAGCCTCATCTGGTCATAGGTGGCTGAATCTAGAGTGTGTGATGATAGAATTAAGAGCATGTGGTTACTAAACCACTACATTCGAGTGACTGGTTTGGCACTGCCCTAATTTCAGTAGTCTGAATAAGACAAAAGGAGCAGAAAGGCACTGTTAAGGCCACTTGTTGCTTTTACTTTTGCTGCTTCCACCGCCATGAACTGTTACACCTCTGCCATCCTGCCTTGGAGCCAGCTGATTATAGACTGAAATCTCTATGAACTGTGAGCCAAATAAAGCTTTTTCCCTTTAACTTTGGGTGTCAGGTATTTAGTCTCAGCACAGAGAGAAAAGTAACTAAGGCAGTTACAGTGGCCTTTGTACAAGGTTGTGGCTCAGTAGTCTTTATGAATAGCTCGAGTTATCATGCACAAGATCCCCTCTCCATAAACCTCCAGCTTTAGTATTTGTTGTTGCTGCTGCTGTTGGGTTTGACCAAAGCAACTCCACAGCCTGTCACAGGCCCTAGGCTAACAGCCTAACACCGACACACAAGGCAAAACGAATGCCTGTTCTTGGTGTTAAACTGCATGGGAACAGGGAGAGAAAAGGGCAGAAGAAGATGAAAACTGATTCCAAGAGTTCCTGGGAAGAGAACCAGTAGGTAGTTTTAATTCCAGGAAAAAATAAAGTAACAGTTTTACAAGGAAGAGAATAAATGTCAGGCTCCAAGCTCACAGAGCTGGACCTTTAAGCACAGACTAAATGCAGCTCCTCCCCCTCATCCAACTCAGAAACATTGTTTTCCAAGCAAGGCCCTGATCTATTATTTTATACTAAAGTAAACATGTTTCAATAGTTGCTATTTTCTTTTCATTGCTTCTTGGTGAATTGCCAAGTCGTTCACTTTACTGCTACAATGTCTCTAACCACAAATGATCAAAACATTGCTACTAGTTTTCAACTCAAAACATTTAGAATAATCCTACAGGAAGCAAAACCTTTAAAATACACAGTATAACAGTTATTCGGCCAAAACTGTTTTATGTAAGCTTGGTAGCCCCAAGACTTAGTTTTGCCTTTCACTCTCAGAGAAAAGGCAGAGAACAGAGGGAGAATTTGTAGACATCAACTCAAAACATGAAGGATATTTGCCGCATATATGAAAAAGATTCCTTTACCCTTTGTGTTAGGAGCTCCAATAGTCATAGTACTTAAAAAATTAAGAACAAAATGGAGAAAATAGGCATGAATTAATATTTGCTTCTTTTACATTTTGCAATCAGCCTCTCCTTTTTTGCCAAGAGGAAAAAAAATAGAACAGTTTAGATATTGGCTAAGAAGTAGAAATGAAAGCTTAGCAATTTCAACTCCTCTTTCATAATGTCCCTCCTGCTTTCATACTCTGACATAGCCATTCCACTCCTAGGTGTTTCCCATGGAAATAAAAACGGAAATAAAAAAATTCTCTTTCCATCCCAAATGTTGGCAGTGTAACAGCAACACATTTATCATCATGCTTACACATGCAGACAACGCACTGCCAGGAGTGGACAGGTAAAGACCCACTCTCTCCCCTCCCAAGTTACTAACTATATAAAAGGTAAGGCTTGAAGTGTTCAGATTCTCCATTGTGATCAGATAGGATGGGGCCACTTGTTATGGTGACCTATCCCAGAGGAAGAGCCCATGCATTCTAAGCAGTGAGCACCGAAGTTCCCATTTAAATTCTGTTCAAAGAGCCTGGGGACATCTGTAGGACTGTCTTCCTCCCATCAGTACTTTGAAATGAAGACAGATGAAGGCTTTTAGGTGGATCCAAGTCATGCCTATGGCATCATTTGATATGCTCAGCTATTAATGTTTTTAGAGCTCCCAGTTCACTTGTCAGCAATAACATCTGGCCACAGGGAGAAACGCCTAATAAATAAATCGCTTGCACATTTGGACACCCTGGTGCTAAAAAAGGATCCACCCAGCTTGGCATTCTGCATGAGGCTCTGTAGGGAGGAGTCAGCAGAGTGTCTTCCTAAGGGTCAAAATGTAAATCTCTCAAAATCCTGCACAAAATCAAAATAAAGGATATCTTAATGACAATGTAAAAAGGACATGTTATTTCAAAGGAGATCACATCTGTCAGCTCATTGCCACATCATGAGAAAATGGTTGGAAATTTTCATCAAATGTGGGACGTAGGCTTTAGACAATATAGTGGAGTTGGCTTCCTGCACACGGGCCGATGACAGGTGTGGCCTGTAAGGGAGTTCTAGCCAAGGGAATGTGAGTGGAGTGGTAGTGACCCGGTCCCTACACCTCCAGAGTATCTCCTCTGTGCACTTAACTATTCTGTGGTGGCAGAGAAATGCTTCTAGCACCTTAAAAGCCACATGTTGGGGTCGGGGATTTAGCTCAGTGGTTCCACCGCCTGCCTCATGAGGGCAAGGTCCTGAATTCAATCCCCGGTACCAGAAAAAAAAAGCCATGTGTTGACCAAAGGGAGTCTAGGGCCCTCAATACTGTGGGAAGTGAACTATTCACTCACTCCACTTCAAACTCGGACCACTTTGGGCCATTATGTATGAGAAATTTCTGTGTTCACATCATTACATGTTGGGCTCTAGCATTACAACACTTACTCCACAGATTATTTAACTTAAAATATGGGCTATGGATCAACGATAAAAAGAAAAACAATCCAATTTTTAAAAGAAGAAAAGATGTGTTCACAGTTACTCCTGAGGAACATGCACCAATGATCAATAAGCACGTGAAAAGGGGCCCAGAATCCTTAGTCATCAGAGCAATGCAAATTAAAACTACAGGGAGCCATGACCTCCTTACCACAAGAATGACTAAAATTAAAAGACTGACTACACCAAAAGTCGGTAAGATATGGAGCAACTCGAGCTCCCATACACTGTTGATGACAGCATAAAATGGTATCACCACTTTGGGATATGCTAGGCAGTTTCTCAAAAAACATTCACTTACCCTATGACCCAGTAAATCCACGCCTGGGCATTTGCTTAAGAAAATTGAAAGCAAGGGAGCATAAAAAGACTGGAATAATAATTTTCATAACAATTTTATTCATAATAGCAAAAAACTAGAAATGGCTTATTCATCAACAAGATAAACAAATGTAATTATATTCATATAATGCAGTACTACACGGGAATAAAAAGAACAAACCCTGATATATACAACAATATGAATGAATCTTAAAACATTTTTGCTGAATGAAAGAAATCTTTTGAAAAAATAAAAAGTGCAAAAAATTCAAAACAATGGTTCCTGGGGTGATATTTCAGGAATTTGCAGGGAATTACTAAAAAACAATATGAGGAAATGATTATCTTCCATATCTTGGTAAGGGTTTAGAATTTAATGGTCTATATATCTATTGAAACTCATGGAGAAGTATGGGTATTTCACTATATAGAAATTTGGGTATTTTACTATATAGAAAAATCACCTTTAAAAAAGACAGAAATATCACCTTAAAAACATAAATGCATATTGATCTCTTAGTTTGCATGCTCAACATTTATGGATAAAGTATACTAATGTCTCCAATTTACTCTGAGATGCATTAAAAAATTAATCATTACTGAATATATTCAGGGATGAACAGATGAAATATCTTGGTTTCAAAAGACATACAGCAAAATGTTAATTGCAGACTCTAGATTTTATATATATATATATATATATATATATATATATATATATATATGTATGCCCTGTACAATTCTTTCAACTTTTCTGAATGTCTGAATTGTTCATAATAAAGTATTTGAAAATTATATAAGCTATGTGGCATGTGCAAAATTCCTTTTGAAGGGTAAAGGGGTCACCTCCCCCCACCAAAAAAAAAAAAGCAATTTTCACTCAGAGTATCAAAAACCGAAAAACAAGAGATTAATGTAACTGCCACTCAGGATGGTGTAGACAGTGCACTGAGATATCATGGGCAAAGGAGATGGCAGTATTTCAAACCCCAATTACAGAGGTACTTTCTGGGCTAGCTGTTTCTCACATGGGCATCTACCTCAGGGAAATCAACAGCAGGGACTTAATGATTCAACAATAGTTACTGATCGTCCCAAACGAATTGCAAGCTCGTCTTCTCAGAATAAAGGTGAGTCCTCTGGAAATGCATATACTTTTTGGTTCATAAAAATGTCACTGCATTGTCCATATTTTTCTCAATTCACCAAGTATTCATGAAAACTTGGGTGTGAATCAGGATTTAACAGCCACCAGGCAGGCAGCCAGTTCTGGCCCCAAGAAACTCAGTTCTAATCTTGACTCTGTACCAACCAGCTGCATGTCCTTGATTAAGTCTAAATTTCTTGGGTTCGCTGTAAGAACTTATGAAAAACTGAACTGTCCTGGTGGTCTAAAACAAAGGATGGACCAAGAGCCTAAAGGAGCCTGGCAGCCTTCTCACACCCAGGGAACTACTAACGCCATCCCTGAGCACAGCCCACCAATCCCCCAGTCACCAACATTGGCAGTTTTGAGAAAACACCACTGGACAGGACCAGGCAAAGCAGGCTCTAGACCTCTCTCTGCCACATTAACCAGCTTCCATGGGAACCACACAGGACATTATGGCCCCATCTGCCAAAGAAGGCTCCAATCAGATGCAGGCTCATCTAATCCCACCCCTCAAAGATGCCCTTTGAGACTCTGCACCCTTGGGCAAGGGCCAGGAATGCCTCCCTAACCACCTTGGGCTGAAACCCCCCTCGTTTTTAAAGGTTCTTTCGGATGTCACTTGCTTTGGGGAGCCTCGCCGCCAACTCGGTTGCGCCCTTTGACCTATACAGGTAACCTGTTCTAGAGCCTTGCACGGGACCGATAATCATCTGTTTATATGGCTTGTGTCCCAGGCTAGGCTCTGGGCTTCTCAAGGCGTGGGTCTTGCCTTATTCCAATTATAAACCGGGGCCAGCGGTGCCTAGCACATGCAGGCACTCATAGAATACAGCCCAATAATTAGTCCCTGCTGTCAGTCGCTGCCAGCTCAGAAATGCTAGGCCTGACGTATATAATCAAACAATGGATTTTACAATTATTTTTATTTAGGGATTTAATGCTATGCTACTACAGGTGTCACCGCTGATCGTGGCTGGGGACATCGAGATTATTAAACAGCGTCCCCGGGAACCCACAAACCCGAAGACAGGAAGGTTAAGGCTACAGCCTGGTCCCTCTCGCCCCTCACTTCCTTTTCTCGGAGCTGCAGCTCTCCGCCTCTTCGCCCCTTCGTCTCCATCCCGCCCTCAAGCTGTGACCTCTGTCCCAGCTGGCACAAGTGCAAAATTGGAAGCCAACCTCCCGAGCCAAGACAGAGTCCAGCAACAACTCCTGCAGGCCGCGCCGGAACAGCCCCCCCCCCCCCCCGCCGTGAATGCGACCGTCCGGCGCCACACAGGCAGCCCCGCCGCCGCCCCGGTGGTACAGCCCGGGACGCGGCTCGGGGACTCCGCGGGCCGGGGACACCGGGCCGTTACTCGCCGCCGCCCCGCTTCCGGCCGGCTGGGAGGGCACAGGCTGTACCTGCGCAGCCCGCTGCTCCTTCCACAGCTTCATCTGGTCGCTGGCTGGATCCCGGCTGTCCGCCATGGTGTCCGACGACCTCGGCTCGCGCGCCTCCACTCTCCGCGGACGATTGCGTCTATGGCCCGGAGGCCGAAATAGGCTACATCAACCTCTGCCAATCAGCACCGCCCTCCGCCCCCTCCCTCGGGAAACCTGCCTCCTGATTGGCCGCAGGACAGCTAAGCGGGATGCGATTGGAGGGTGAGGAGAGGGGGCTCTGGCAGGGAGGCGGACCCCAGGGATGGGGCGAGACTCGGGAGGGGGGTGAAGGGGGCGACCCGACAGGTGGGCGCCCGCCGCCGGCCTCCCTCAGCCCTTAGCGCCCGAGGTCCTGGTGAATTCCTCTATGCAAAATTTATGTGCTCAATTTTCATTGTATTATTCACTTTTATTTTGTCTTCAGCTTGACTTTCTCAATCAGTTGTTCTAATTTTATACCTTTTAAAATTTATTTTTAAATTTCTATTAGTACATATTTCCAGTACATGATAACTACATTCGTCGTAGGGAGTTGATGCATTGCGTGACGCATCTTCTTTTTCCTTCTGTTCAAAATTAAGTTGTGCCTTACCCAACTTATAAGTATTTGCTACTAAAGGATGCTTGCATTTTTCTTTCCTTCTTTCTTTTTTTTTCTCTCTTTTTATAAATCATGGGTTACCACTTACCAGGCTACTAGAATAATTATTTAATATAAAAGCGTTCTGAACTGTTATCTTACTCCAGATAGGTATGGATTTCCACCTTTATCAGAAGGAAATACCTTACATGGAGAGACAAGGACTGGAAAAATGCCTTCCACTCCTATCCCCTGTGCCAAAATGGGCTTCTTCAGAGCAGGGATATACTTCCCCCCAGTTTTTCTCCCAGAAGAGTAAGAATTGTGAAAAAGCTTATCCCCAGCAATCACCTTGCATTTTTCCTGTTACACTTAGCACAGTTGTAAAGAAGCTATGACTTTGAGCTGGGGATTTAGCTCAGTGGTTCTGCTGCCTGCCTCACAAGCCCAAGGTCCCGAGTTGGATCCCTGGTACCAAAAGAAGAAGCTGTGGCCTGTGTAATTTGTTGAATGTCTTTTTTTTTTTTTAGCTATAAAAATACCAAGTTGATAACCTTTATTTCACAAAGATTCTCGATACAATTATTATAATAATCCATACATTATGGTTTCTAAACATTTACCCACTAATGGTTTTTGTGAGAGGCTGTTCTCCTTCATAGTTCAGGGACAGTTTAGATGGCTGATGTTTGTAAGAGCCCAACTTTTCTTCCTTCCTACTCAGCAAGTTAGTCTTTTCAGAAGTCTTGCCGGATGTTTTCTTTGTTTGCTTCTCCCTGTTGCTGCTTAATTTGATAGATTTCATTTTCTAGTTGCACAATAGTCCATTCAATGTCGTAATTCTTACTGACCGGGGACACCCAATTTGACTCCATTTCTCTCAATTTAGATCCAGCTGTGAGTTGCATGTTTTTCCGCTGCCAGTTTAAATCTTGAATATGTTTCCTTAACTTCTGAAGCTCTTTTTGTGCATGTTCAATCATGTGAACTAAATTTTCGTTATATACTCTCCAGGCATTACATCCATGCTGTGACATTAGCTCCAGATTCTCAGTTCGTACTACTTGGTGCTCTAATTGGGCCATAGAATTATTTACACATTCTTGCCATCAGTAATGTCATTTTTCTGACCTGACGAAGGGGCTGGAAGCTCATACCACTTCATACTGAGCAATTCAATTGGTTGTTGAGCAGCCAGTCTTTCAAATTCATTTCTCATTATGTCAGTTTAGAAAGCAGAATAATCCGGGACTGTTAAGTAGCTCAGGTAGTTCTTGGTAGGTCGGTATCTGCGAGTTTCTTCCTCTACCAGAGCCGCAGCGGCTTCCCGCATGCCTGGTGCCTCATAGCCTTGATCAAAATACAGCAGCGCATCCACCACTACCTCTCCAGCCACCAACCCCATGGCTGCCATGGCACAGAACGCACTCCCGCCTGCCTGTTGGATGTCTTTTGCTACCCACTGTGTCTGTGTGGCCACTAGACTGTAAAATCCATAAGAACTGGATTGCCACATCTAGAATTTATTGAGCACTTACTATGCATCAGGGATTGTTTGAAGCATTTTGAATATATTTGCTTATCTAACAGGATAAGTTAGGCAATAGTATTATCTTCCATTTACAGATGAGGAAACTGAGATATAGGGAAGTTATATAAACAACTTGCCCAAATTTACACAATTTTTAAGGGATAGAGCCAAGATTCTAGCCTTGTTTGTACATGTCCAGAGCCCATGGCATGTGGAAGAAGTAAAGGCTGCAAGAATCAAACAAGTCATTTCTTCCTTAGCTGGGATAATTATCAACAAAGTACATAAAAAAAGAGCTCAAGTCACATGTTAAACTTTGTTCTTTGCAATGAACCTTGTACTATTTTATTGTTTGGGTTTTTCTTCTTTATCACCTTCTTCCCCTTTTCCCCTTCTTCACCTCCTCCTCCTCCTCCACCTCCATCTTCCTCCATTTCCTCCCCCTCCTCCTCTTCCTTCTTTTTCTTTCTTCCATTTTGTTGGATTAGATTTCTAAGGAATTATTCCCAGAGAAACAAAACTGGTTTCTGATCTTGTCATAGCTTGTATTTTAAAATAAAGTGTGTATTTACAAGTAATGACTAGGAACTTGTACTAGCTACATAGCTAGAACTTCTACTCATTCACTTTATGGTTATAATTTAATTATAGTTTAAATGAAAACATCTCTAAAAACAAGCCCGAGTTTTAAAATGCTTGAAATGTGATTTGTTTAACTCCTAGAGGTAATTGCAAGTGATTAGTTCTGTAAACAAATGTGGTGTAAAACAAAGGTTTTAATATTTTATTGATATAAACATATTGTTGGTATTGAATAAAATTATTACTTAGAAAATCTGTTCTCTGATTGTTTAGAACCTAATGAAATAAAATACCCTGGCACAAAACATAATGATACCAATCCTAATACCACCAAATCTAAAACCAAACTGAAATGTCTGTTTGGGAACTCAACTAGGGATCTTCAAGATCAGTTTTCTTTCATCAGCACGAGAAGAAAGAGATGGAGAGCAGGAACTACATCGCTTGGTGAATGATTGGTGTAGCACGCATCATTACCACTTACTCATGTTTTTATTCCACCCACTCTCTGACAGACTGAGAACCTTCTACATATTTCCATTGAGTTCTCTTCATTGTGGCCTCATGAATGCAGGGGTAAGCAGGGGAGGTAGAGAAGAAAGAAGGCCATAGAAAGAGATGTGTGACAACTCAGGAGGAGCCACGAGCTTTGAGGGAAGGGAGCGAATGACAACACAGCTCTGTGATCCAACCCAGTGTCCACCCAGCTGGGGCAGGCAAGAGAGGAAGATGGGATTTGCTTTAAAAAGTGGCTACTTTTTTATGTAGAAGTGACATATGCCCTCTGTCCTGCCGATTTTGCTTTACAGTCTCATTCCTGCCTTTATAAGAATAATTAATTTCTCAGAAGGAAGCAGCCCAGAGTCCCTTGGTATCTGCTTATAGCCGCAACTGGAACAATCCCAAGGAGGAAAAAAAATCTTTGCGTTTTTATCCCGACAGCCTCATGTACCATGCTACTAAACTGAAGCTTTGAGAAAAAGGACATACAAAAACGAGAACTGGAATGTATTTTTATCCTAACTTCCTTTTATTCTGATTTGAAAAGTAATGTATACTTTAATGGAGGCTTGGAAAATGCAGATAAATGTATCAGTAGATATCTTTCTTACCAATATTTTCTCTCTTACATATGTGTGGGGGGTGCAAGAAATTTATAATGGATCATATAGATTATATAATCTTATGGATTGCTTTTTTTTACTTAATACTATAAGACAACATTTTTCCCAGTTCATTAAACATTCGCTTAAAAATGTGATTCCCCCCACCAACATGGCTGTATAATTTGCAATCCAATGACTCTTTCTTTAATCTTATATTTCCTTACTGAGAAAATTCGAATTTTTTTCTACTGTAACAGGACTGTGCAGTGATATACTTCCTCTGTGGTTATACTTATTTCTTTCTTTTTTTTTTTTTTTGGTACTAGGGATCGAACTCAGGTCCTTGCGCTTGCAAGGCAGGCGACAGAACCACTGAGCTAAATCCCTGGCCCATGTTATACTTATTTCTTTAAGATCCACCGTCAGCAGCAATTTTGGTTCACATCATTTGATTTTGGTTTTTGTTTTTGTTTTGTTTTGTTTTGTTTTTGGTACTGGGGATCGAATTTGGGTCCTTGCGCTTGCGGGGCAGGCGGTGGCACCACTGAGCTAAATCCCCGGGGCCGGTTCACATCATTTGAATATGCTAAGGCTCTTCTGACACTCTGTCAAATGTTCTCTGCGACACAGGAGCAGCTTGATATTTGCAGTGCCACAGAGGGTTTTAAAGATAGAAGAGTAGTTGGGTTCTAGATGTTTATAAGCTGGATATTTTCTTTTCTTTTTTTTTTTTGGTACCGGGGATCAAACTCCAGACCTTGCGCTGGCCAGGCAGGCAGTGGAACCACTGAGCTAAATCCCTGGCCCAGCTGCATATTTTCTTAGATTCTTTGGACTGGAAAACATCTCTCATGTTCAGCATCACCACAAGCCTCACAGGATTTATCAGCCTGCTGATCACCTGCCATGTCCCAGCTCTCTGCCTGCCTGGCTCTTGGAAGACAGCAGTGAAGGAGACAGGAGCGGGCACATAGCCAAGCAGCGTCACAGTGGGACGAGTGCTAAGAGAGGGACGCACAGCTGCTGTCATAAGTCCTCCAAAGGACACCTAGCCTGAACTTGGAGGCCATGGCAGGCTTCCTGGAGGAAATAACAGCCAGTTGAATGGTAAAGAAGGGACTGGTACTGGGTGCAGTGCCAGGAATGAGCTTTACATGATCCACCCTGTTACCACAGAGCTCTGAAGAGATCGCTTTCATTTTTCCTTGAAAGTCCAACTTCATCAGTGATGGTATTGTGGTGCCTTAAGTAGAACAGGGATACAAACACACATTTACAGCTGTGGTGAAACCATTTTCAAGTCTGCCCAAGTACTTTGGCCTCTGTGTTTGACGTTGGCTTTGACTCTCGCTGTTTACCAACTTTCTCTCTTCTTGGCTGGCATCCTACCAGGTCTGCATAAACCGGTCATGTTTGAGGAATGAGATCTTGTCCCTGGCTTGACAGCATTTCCAGCACTGATGTTTCAGAGGGTTTTGATGCCTCCCTCATGTGTGCTGCTAAGCACTGCACCTGTGTTTGACCCTAAGCTGAACTAGAAACTAGAAACTAGACACAGGTTCTTGTACTCTTGACAATCCCCCAAATGACCAAAACCTTCCAGGCAAACCAACACATTCAGTATGGCCTGTATCTGGGCATCTATGAACAAGTGGATAGTAATAAAATGTACATGTTCGCAGGTAGCCATCGGGCATAGCTGGGGAGGGTCATCTAGGAGGAGTGGCACAAGAATCTCGCTCTCCTCTCCTTTTTCACATTAACCCAGATCACAGACCCTCCTTGAAGGGCTCCAGTGGAGCTTCAAGAGGCAAAATAGCATCATTCAAGGTTAAAAGTTGCAATGCTGGGATCAGAATACTTCGGGTTGAATCTCACCAGAGCCTCTTAGAAATCATGGACTCGGTCACTTAATCTGCCTGAGCTTCCATTTCTCTTTTGTAGAATGGAGATAGTAACATTTTCTGTAATGGTATAACCTAAGCTGCTACACTAAAAGGAACAGCAACAAAAATAGAAGAGTTTAAACAAGATCAAAGTTTCTGTCTCTCACACAAAACGTGTCAGACCTAGATGGTGCAGGGGCAGGTGCAAGCCTGTCATCCAAAACACGAGGCTTCCATCTCTGAGTCCTCAGTGGCTTCTCCAGCTCACGTGGTCATCGCTGCATGCCACCCAGTAGGAATGGAGACAAAGGAGCCCATGGAATGCAAGCCCATTCCTCTCCAGGGCCCTACCTGGAAATGGCACCCTTGGTTTCTGCTCATATTCCATTGCCACACTTTAGGCACCATGCCTGGCTAGACAGGAAATGAGGAAATGTAGTAACTGGGTGACTGGGTGATCATGTGACTGGCAAACTTCAGGCACTCTACCACAAAAGGAAGGGAAATGAATGTTAGTGGTCAACCAGCAGAATCTGCCACATCGATCTCCTACAGCTGTTGGATTCACTTGGGGAGACAATATGCACAGAGTTCCTATCACTGTTCCCCAGTTATCAGACTTTCCATTGCTCTTGAGCCCCTGTTGTTCTTTCATAGGCTGCCTTAGGTGTGGAGAAAATACAGCACACTTTGTGTTGGGATTTTATATTCTATTCATCCTCATCAGGTGTGCTGCAGCTGAAAGACTGCCTTCCACCACTGCAAGTGTGGCTCCCAGGTCACACAGTGATAAACAAGCACAGTCCTAAACCAAACCTTGCCATCCCATGTAACTATCCTCTCAAGACATATTTTAACAAAAATTTACACTACTTCTACTCTGTCTAGACTCTACACAAGGAATTTTCTAATATTAACCGCCTAATCTTCACGACAACCCTGGAAGGTACACAGGGTGTAGATATTATTATCTTCACTCTATGAGAACACTGAGTTACAGAAAGGTTAATTAACCTCTCACAGCCACATACATAGTTAGTGATGGGGTCAAGATTGGGACCAAGAGGTGGCCCCAGAAATCACATCCCAACTCCTACATCAATCATCCTACCTGCAGCAAAGTGGGCAGGAAGACAGGAAGGGCTGGGGTGACTGCTCCACATTCTTAGAATACACGAGGCATTGCATCACCTCCTGCCTGCCTAGGACCTGTTCTGTGGGAGATACATTGATTTAAACCAATTATGAATCCATGTATTGCACCCACATAATATATGGGGAAATGATGTTCCAGACTCTTCAAAAGAAAGAATGGGGACTGGTTTGCATTTGTGACACCAGAGCAGTGTGGGCCTAGAGAGCAACGTGGGATAGGGGAGCTGGCAAAGGTGGTAATCAGAGTGCTGAAGAAGAGGCACCTGGAGAAGCAGCAGCTTGCTGAGCCTCAGGGATGAAGGAGAAGGAAGAGACTTAGCTACTGCTCCTTTCTTTTGGTACTGGGAATTGAACTTGGGACCTTGCACTTTCGAGGCAGATGGCAGAATGCTGAGGACTGCTCCTTTCTTAACAGCAAAAGTGCAGGCTTCTAGGACAGTAAACTGAATATTTCCTAGAAAAACATGTTCATCCCAAGACTCAGTTCCCACAATGACATAGGGTCCATTGATGAGGATTACCACTTGGAAATAGTGCCTGCTCTCAGATAGCTAGGCATAAACAACTTTAGTCCTGAGACTTCGTGACATGAATCGACATTTTCTGAATTGTGTCAAATGTCAAAAGCAATTGCTTCATGACAACAAAGGTCAATCCATGATGCACAAAAGACCTAATGTCTACACCTTACAGTCAAATAGGTCAGAAAGAATGCACACACATATGCACCTGCACATATAAATAAAGATAGCAAGCCAATGTTAAACAGAGGAAAATCTAAAGAAAAAGTAAACTGCAGTTATTTGTACTGTTTTTGTAACTTTCTCAGATTTTAGTATTATATCAAAGGCAAAATTGACCAAAAGATATATATTTCCAGGAAAGGTCATACATAAGCATTTTCTCAGGTCGTAACTTGAATATTGTAAGTTATTGAATAGCGGATCAAGAGACAGAATGGATCCCAGGTTAGACTTTCCATGGGGTGAAGAAGTAAGGGAAAAGTAAAGGGAACTCAAGGAGGACATGGAATTCAAACCACCTACGCCACAATTTTGTTTGGACCAAGTGATTTTCTTGTAGGAAGGCTCCCAGTGCCCAGGAAGACGCTTCTGGGTCACCATACCACCCCTCTCAGTGCAGAGGAGCTGAGCCACATGGGTGCCAGCAACACCTCCCCCCCATCAAAACGAGAAGACACATAAACATACCTCAAAACCAGACTTCCAGATCACCTAAAGCAACTACAAAGGGAAACAAGATGGAACACTATGATACTCAACCACCTAGACTCCCTGAACTGGCAACAAAAGAGGATCTGGGAAAAATGAAATAAGAAATACTTTCTCAAATAACAGCAGAGATTGTGCCCATAGTGCAAGACATGATTAATAAATCTAGAGTGGACACAGATTAAAAAAATAGAGGAGCTGAGGAACATGATGGAATCCCAACATAGGAAACAAATGGAATCTATAAAAGAGATACAAACAGATTTCCAGGAGATTAAAAACTCCACTGAAGGTTTATGAAGCAGAATGAACCAATGTGAGGACAGAATTTCAGATATAGAAGATAAGATTCCAATTAGTGACCAGGAAAAGAAAAATTGCTTTAAAATAGTAAGGGACTACGAGAAATCAATCCAGCAGCTGCTAGAAGATGCAAAGAAGAATAACATAAGTCTAATCAGAGCCAATGAAGAAACAGGAGAGAGTGCAGAAAACATAAAAACTGTTCAAAGAAGTGATGGTAGAAAACTTCCCAAGCAGGGGAAAAGAACTTGACATACAGATAAGGGAGGCGTATAGAACTCCAATTAGCCTTGATCAAAAAAAAAATCTACACATAGGCATATAATAGTTAAGATTCCAGAAACCCAACAGAAGAACAAAATTCTATAAGCAGTTAGAGAAAAGAAACAAATCACATACAAAGGAAAGCCCATCAGAATCACAGCAGACTTCTCAACACAAACCCTCAAGGCAAGAAGAGCTTGGAGTGATGTATTTCAAGCCCTAAAGGAAAACAGCCTCCAACCCAGATTGATGTACCCTGCAAGACTATCTTTCAAACTTGATGGAGAAATAAGATACTTTCATGACAAAGAGCACCTGAGGAATACCAAACCAGCACTTCAAAAAATTTTAGACAATATCCTAGGAAAAGACAATGAGGATCACAACCCCAGGAAGCCCAGCAGAATGAATCTATTGGGCACAAGAAATTAAATGCAAAGGGGGAGAATCCAACAAAAATTAAAAGTCATGACAATGATAAGTCAGTATGTATGAGTTATAACCATCAATGTTAATGGTCTGAATTCACCAGTCAATAGAAATAGACTGGCAGAATGGGTCAAGAAGCAAGATCCAACAATATGTTGCATACAAGAAACACACTTAATTCAAAAAGAAACTCATAGACTGAAAATTAAGAGGTGGAAAACAATACTCTGTGTGATAGGAACCCGAAAAAAAAAAAAAACAGGCATAGCTATCCTCTTTGAAGATCAAGTGGATTTCAAACCAAAATCTGAAACACTTCTGGTCCCAAGAATTTCAGATAAGGGATAGTCAACTTGTATGTACAAATCCATTGTGAACATGTGTTTTCATTTCTCTTAAGTAAAAACTTAAGAACAAAACTGTTGATTCTTAACAGTAATACAAGAAATTTCTATATTGTTTTCCAAAATGGTTTTATCATTTTACATTCACATTAGCAGTATTAGAAAGTTCTAACTGGTTCACACCTAAGCTGACATTTATTCTTTTAAAACTTTTAACTTAATCTCCCTAATGAGTGTATAATATGATCTTCTTATTGTACTGATTAGTATTTTTCTGATTGTAGTGTCGCAGACCTTTCCTTGTGCTGTACTGGCTATTTATCATCTTCTTGTGTCTACTTTTTAATTGGGTTGTCTATTAATGAGCTGTAAGAGTTCTGGTCATAGATTATATGTATTATAAATATGGTCTGTTTAAGGACCACTTTTCATTTTCTTGAATGAAAACTTTTAAAATTTTCTTAAATGAACTTTTGAAAGTTCTAAATTTTGATGGAATCTCATTTATTGATTTTTTTTCTTTTATACATCATGTTTTTTATATCCTAGGAAATTCTTGCCTACTCTAAATTCATGAACATTTTCTCCTATAATTTCTTCTTAAAGTTTTATAGTTTTAGTCTTTCATATTTAGGTTCATAGATCCTTTCAACTTATTTTTATATATGGAAATAAAGGGTTGAGGTTAATTTTTTACACAGAGATACCAGGTGTTCTAGTACCATTTGTTGAAAACACTATCTTTTCCTCTGCTCTTGAGTTGAGTTTATGTTCTATAAAATGTTAATGTTAAATAATCTTTCAAAAATCAGTGGACCATATATGTGTGGGTCTATTTCTAGATTCTCTGTTTTATTCAAATGATCTATATGTGTCTTTCCTTATACCAGCACTACCTTGATTACTGTAGTTTTAGAGGAAGTTTTAAAATTAGGTGCTGAACGTCTTCCAACACTTTTTTTTTTCCTTTTTCCTTTTCTAGGGCCTTTGTACTTCTATATAACTTGTAAATTTCAATATTCAATTCTTCATTTATAGCAAGTATTCATAGACCTGAATTTTTATATATACCTTGTGTTTTCTAATCCTGCTAATTTCAAATACAAGTTCTAGGGGTTCCTAGAGATTTCTTAGTATTTTCTCTGTAGATGATCATTTCATCTACATATAAAAATTTTGCTTCTACTTTGCCAATCCTATGCTAATTGTTTCTTTCTATTGCCAGACTATTTTGTTTTGGGCCTATGTTTCAAAGTTTAATGGACAGATGAAGAGTAGGCAAATCTGCCCTTGTTACCCACCTTAGGGAGAAAGCACTGTATCTTCTCCATTTATATAAGGCATTTTTGCTGGAAGTATGGAGTACATGTCTTGTATCTGTTGAGAAGGTTCTGTTCTACTTCTAGTCTCCTGATAGCTTTTACCATGAACAGCTGTAGAATTTAGTCCAATACTTTTTCTCCAACTACTGACAGGATCATATGGCTTTTTCCTTTCCTCTGTCAAAATGATGACTTCTGGGGGTGGATCTTCCAATGCTGAACCAACACTGCCATCCCTATAACAAAACCACAATCCACATACTGCCAGATCTAACTTCTAGTAGTTTTTTTGTTAAACAAATTTCTATCTATGTTCATACTTTTTTCTTCTATTGTCTTTATCCAGTTTTAGGATTAGGACAATGTTGATTTCCTAACATGAGAGAAGAAGTGTTCCTTCTTTTTTCTGCTTTAAATGTTTGATATAATTCATCAGTTAAAATGTATATGAGCCTGTTGTTGTCATAGGTAGGTTTTCAAGCTAGGAATATACTTTCTTTACTAGGTTCTATTTAAATTTTATAGTTCCTCCAGAGTCAGTTTCATTAATTTGTCTTCTAAGGTACTTCATAGAAGTTGTCAAATTTATTTCAAAAAAGATTTTTTGTGATATGCTTTCTATATCCTTTTAAATTCTGTAAAATCTGTGTTAATGTCCTCTAAATCTTGATATTGTAATTAAAACAGTGTATAATTGATACTGTGTAATAGGAAGAAAAGGTCTAAAGGAGTAGGGGAAGTGGGAGGGGTAGGGGAAAGGAAAGAAGGGAAAAGAAAAAATATGAGAAAAGGAAAAAAATGGAAACAAAGTCTTTGCAAATAGGGAAGGGTGGAGGGAGTGAAGGGAGAGCAGGGGAAGGGGAAAAAATGAGAACCAAGATACATCATGTAAAGGTACAAGATCCCAATGATGAATGTAACTGTATTTTATACCTAAAATGTACCAATAAACTTAATGCAAAAAACAAAACAAAACAACTTCAGACACAAAGATAGAAATTAACAAGTAGGGACTTCTGCTAGGCCCACTAGCAAATAAACCTGCCTTTCCCTTCAGTTCTGAGTGCCGCTGTCTTCCTTGGTCTGCCTGTCCTCTGAGTGCCATTTTATTTGGTTCCCTGACCAGGAAGATAACCAAGCTGGTCCTTTGTGCCATGGGTCAAATGACCAATGGCACACCCACCTTCCTCCAACCAGACTCAAAGGAGAGATGAACAGAGAGACTTGAAACTTCAGGATAAGGAGGCTGACAGGGCCCGGGATCCCAGTTACATCTCAGCCAAGACCTCCTAAGTTCCTGAGAGGGATGCAGCCAGGTGGGCATCTGAGTGGCCTTCCTCTTAGGGAGCCTTTGTCCACTGCAGCATCGTTCAAGGGCACACCACATACATGTAGGGATTCAGCGTGGGGTCCAGTCAGTCAAACCTGCAGTCCTGGAATGTATGCTGATAAACTTTAAAAAGGGCTTTGATGGAGATTATGGGATCAAGATGAAATTGTCCAAACTGAGAACCTCCTGTGAAACAGACTGGCCTAAACTTAATTCCGATTGGCCTCCAGAGGGGCCCTTGAAAGTCAAAACTGTTTCCCAGCTCTGCAACATCATCACGGGACCCTCTGGCCATCCTGATCAGTTAGATGGATATTTACTTCTCTGTGCCTCAGTTTCTTCATTTGTAAAATGGGGTTAAAGCAGTACCTACCTTAAGAGTTGTCGGATAAGTAAATGAGTTCATAAAACATATGAGGCACTAGAGCTTGCTCACACAAAATGGCTAATCAACATTAGTTCTAATTACAGGATTCCAGGTCTCCTTTCCCTCTATATATCCCAAGTGGAACTTCTCCAGCACCCATCTATCTCTTTCTGCTGATATTTCCATTAAAGGCACTCACTAGAAAAAAAAGAAATTAACAAGTAGGAAGATGTAAACAGAATTAGCCAACCAGGTTATTCAAGGAAATGGCCTTACAGCTTTCTTAATTCGTATATATGTTACGAGATTTAATATGTTAATACTTGCAAAACTCTGAGGTCATTTGAAAAAAAAAAAGCACTCTAAAATTACTCTATATTATTATCTATTATTATCCATAAGGAATTACTTAACAGTGAACATTTGTTTCTTTTTTACTACCTTATAATTATTCATTTAGTCAACATCAGCTATTATCTTCCAAATAGGCCCTGATTTTATGGGTGCTGGGAGTGGTATTTAGAACAGGACTTACCTTGCCTAAGGTTCCCACTGTTAGGTTTAGAGATTGTTCTATACATTTTGAACATTTTGTATACATTTTGTTCTATACTTTTCTATTGGCAGAAACCCTGAGAACACAGATCTCACCGCCTGAAGTTGATTACTTGAGGGAAAAGCACCCTGCCTTATAACAACACGCATTCTGAAAACAATCTGAGCTTCTGATATCTGAGTGTCCTCAGTAGTTATCAATCACAGAGTAAACCCGGGCAAAGGAAAGTACCCCGATGCTGGAAAGGGACTTGAGCAGCCGAAGCCCACAACAAACAAAAGGTGCCCCAAATGCCAGCCACCATGTGCCCTGATGAACCCCGCCTAGTGAGGGCAGTTGGGAGCATGACTCAGCAGTGCTAACCGCAGGATTCAGGGACAGAGGATTCCACAACAGCACATGTTCAAAAGCGTTGTGTCAGGCAGGGCAAGGAAGTGTGTGGTTTGCACCAGGAAAGGCACATGCCCTCCTTACAGGGCGTCCCCCGATGGCTTCCCTTTTCCCCCCGCGCTAACACACCACCACCCCAAAAGCCCTATAACCTAAAGATTAAAAAAAAAAAAGCTTTGTAACTGTCAGAAATATTGTATAACATGAAACATGAGTCATTCCATAAATTGTGAAACCAAACTCAACGTTCTATTTGTTCTGTGCCAGTTTTCTTTAAAGCATGTTTTAAAAGGTAGAAGAAAAAAAAAAAGGAGGAAAGGGTAAAATCAAGAATACAAACATGAAGAGTGCTATCTACACCATGCCAGAGGGTTCAAACGGCCCACTTCCGATCGATCATTTTAGCCACCCTTTGCATCTGCATATGGCTGTAGCTAGGAAGTGAAAAGCACATGACAACACTGTCCTAGAAGCCAGGACTTGTTGTTTCTCCCCTCCGAAATATTGGAAACATGTGACCATGGGACCAGCAAGACTGAATCATTATTAATGCAGATGTGCAATTATTTTACACTATTGCGGACAGAAACCAGTGTCTCCTTGAAAGAGCTCAAGCCACACAGAGGCTGAGGAGAGATTGAACTGTGGTGAACCTGGCTGGGAAAGAAGGTTTAGAAAGGAAACTGAAGAGAGAAGGGTGAGTTGGTGATGATTATAGAATCTGCCCTCGTCCGTTTAAAAAAAAATTTTAATGGGGAAAGAAGAAACAAAGAAATTAGAGAAAGCAGACACACTGAGCCAGAGTAGATCTCAGTTCTGAAATGCTGAAGAAAGCACTGTGTCCAGAATAAAAGGAGAGAATGCGTACAAACGAAGTCCACGCAAGAGTGGGTGAAGCAGGAGTTAAAACGGCATCAGGAGGAGCAAAGTTCTCCCTCCAGGGGTGGTGAAAGGACTGCCAGGCTACCAGAGACCTTTCTGCTCAGCTGGCAAAGTGGCAAGAGGCATGATATGAAATATTCCCACTGAGAGCAACACTTGTCCAGGAAATAGCCAAATTGAACACTGCGTTTCCACATAACCATTTCTGAGCAGCAGGAGCTGGTTGGGACCATGTACTCTCAGTGACCCTGGTATCTTACCTTCTCAAATCTAACTGAAAACTGTTTCTTGACTCATGAACCACTGAACCTGTTGGATTGGCATACAGACCTGTGGATTCCTTCCTTCCCATGCACCAGGCTACTTTTTAATATTTAATTTGTGGTAGTTAAGGCCTGACTTCCCTCCTCAGCAAAACTTCTCAGTCGTTTTCTTCTCTAAGATGTGTTACATTGTGTGACAATGCAAAAAAAAGGAACTTGAATATTTTTAAGTGTTGAGGACTTTTTGTGTACAAATACAAGTAAAGGATAATGTAATAATAAAAAACTAAGGTATGTGTTTAACTTTTAAAAATATATTACACCCAAAGGCACATTGCCATTAATCTCCCTGAAAATATTCCCCTCACTTATCCCATCATTCTTGCCACTTTCTGAGGCATTTCTGGAAGTCTTTTTCTGTCACTGTTTTTTATGAAGTGTGATTAAAAAAAAAATCCAGTAAATGTTGCTGTAAGTGCCATCCAAAGGAAAGGTGGGCTTGTAAAAACATTAGGATCTCTTCACCCACCTTATTCACCATATTTGGCACCATGCAATTTCTGGCTCTTCCCCAAAGCCAAAATGACCATGACAGGAAAAGATTTTGAATTGGTTCAGGACATCAAGGCACACAGCACAGTGCAACTAATGGCTCTCATGAAAGATGATGTCCAGAGCTGCTTCAGAAGGTGGCAAGAATAAGTGTGAAAGTGGGATAAATGTGTTTAAAGTGAAGGGGAGTACTCTGAAGGGCATTATAATGCCAATGTCTCTTTTACTGTAAAAATTTGTTTAAATTTATACATTCATGCAAGTTTTTTTTTAATCACTTTATATATAAGAGCTAAAGGTGACTCCAGCCACAGAAAACCCTATGAAACAAGGTAAGTCTGGAAAGGACCAGCTACTACTTCCCAGCCCCAGGTTTGGGGAAAGGACCATTGAAGAGATGTAGGTCTGCAGCCAACGGAGATGATCCACCACCTCCATAAATGTAACTCCTGGAATCCCAGCCACCACTACTGGGCCCGGCCCATCCCAATGCTCTGGATTTCCTGGTGACAACAGTGAGAGTTCTCTGGACAGGGTCTGAAGAGAATCTTCTAGAAGAGATGGGGATCTCAACTCCACCCATATTGTAGATTATACGTTCTCTGACTTCCATCACAGAAAAAGAACTTTTCACATGCATCATCATCAAGAGGCATAAAGAGGCTTATTAGACAGAGGTTTTTTAAGGTTTCCTTTTTACTTTCTATTAGTACATTTTGCAGTACATAATGATTATGCTCATGATGGGGTGTTGGTATATATACATAACACATTTTAATTCTTTTTACGTCCCTTCTCTCCTTCCTTCTATCTCTCTCCACCTCTTAGAGTACACATTCAGGACAGAGTATGGGTCCTCAAATTAGAGGCACCTTTCAGACTTAGGGCTAATTATATTTATGTGGTCTTGGGATATCTGCAAGGTGGATGATGTAGGATGTGTATTCATACTGTCTATCAGGTCACGCGTTGGTTGACTGTATTAGAATGCAACTATTTGAAGTTGAGATACCCTAGCCACTAATATTGCTGCTTCCTTAAAGATGGAGGTCTATGGGAGGAAGAGCACTTTACAGGTGAAAGGCATGGGCCCAGAGTCCAGTTTAAAAACCTACTATGTCCTTTGGATTTTTCTTTTTCTTTTTTCTTCTTTTTGAGTGAGATTCCTGGATGGGGAAAAGGCTTGAGTAACTTTTGTGTCCTGAAGCTGTAGTTTTTCTTAAAAGAACAAGTTTAAAGTTATGATTTTTTCTTGCCTCCTCTCTACTTATCATTATATTCTTTATCCTACCTTAAGAACACTGGAAAAGCCTCCTTGCTAGGGCTGTCAGCACGTCTCTCCACTTGGAGCCCATTGCTTCTAGCACACTGCACCACTATCACCATGGCAACTGCCACCTCCTTTCTTTTTTTTTTTCATTAAGTTTATTGGTACATTTTAGGTATAAAATACAGTTACATTCATCATTGGGATCTTGTACCTTTACATGATGTATCTTGGTTCTCATTTTTTCCCCTTCCCCTGCCCTCCCTTCACTCCCTCCACCCTTCCCTATTTGCAAAGACTTTGTTTCCATTTTTTTCCTTTTCTCATATTTTTTCTTTTCCCTTTTTTCCTTTCCCCTACCCCTCCCACTTCCCCCACTCCTTTAGACCTTTTCTTCCTATTACACAGTATCAATTATACATTGTTTTAATTACAATATCAAGATTTAGAGGACATTAACACAGATTTTACAGAATTTAAAAGGATATAGAAAGCGTATTACAAAAATCTTTTTTGAAATAAATTTGACAACTTCTATGAAGTACCTTAGAAGACAAATTAATGAAACCGACTCAGGAGGAAATATAAAATTGAATAGCACCTATTAAAGAAAGTACATTCCTAGCTTGAAAACCTACCTATATGACAAAAACAGGCTCATAAACATTTTAACTGATGAATTATATCAAACATTTAAAGCAGAAAAAAGAAAGAACACTTCTCTCATTTTAGGAAATCAACATTGTGCTAATCCTAAAACTGGATAAAGACAATAGAAGAAAAAGTATGAACATAGATAGAAATTTATTTAACAAAACAAACTACTAGAAGTCAGATATGGCAGTATGTAGATAGTGGTTTTATTGTAGGGATAGCAGTGTTGGTTCAGCATTGGAAGATCCATTTTAACAGGAAAGGAAAAAGCCATATGATCCTGTCACTAGTTGGAGAAAAAGTATTGGACTAAATTCCACAGCTGTTCATGGTAAAAGCTATCAGGAGACAAGAAGTAGAACAGAACCTTCTCAACAGATACAAGACATGTATTCCATACTTCCAGCAAGAACGCCTTATATGAATGGAGAAGATACAATGCTTTCTCCTTAAGGTGGGGAACAAGAGCAGATATGTCTACTCTTCATCTGTCCATTAAACTTTGAAACATAGGCCCAAACCAAAATAGTCTGGCAATAAAAAGGAACAAATAGCATAGGATTGGAAAGGTCGAAGTAAAATCTTAATATATAGATGACATGATCATCTACACAGAAAATACTAAGAAATCTCTAAGAGCCCCTAGAACTTGTTTTTTTGGTCCCCCCCCCCATTATGTTTATTGGTACATTTTATGTATGAAATACAGTTACATTCATCATTGGGATCTTGTACCTTTACATGATGTATCTTGGTTCTTACTTTTTTTCCCTTCCCCTGCCCTCCCTTCACCCCCTCCACCCTTCCCTATTTGCAAAGACTTTGTTTTCATTTTTTTCCTTTTCTCATATTTTTTCTTTTCCCTTCTTTCCTTTCCCCTACCCCTCCCACTTCTCCTGCTCTTTCAGACCTTTACATCCTATTACACAATATCAATTATACATTTTTAGAATTACAATATCAAGATCTAAGAGACATTACCACAGATTTTACAGAATTTAAAAGGATATAGAAAGCATATTTCAAAAAATCTGTTTTGAAATAAATTTTACAACTTCCAAGAAGTACCTTGGAAGACAAATAATGAAACTGACTCAGGAGGAAATATAAAATTTGAATAGCACCTATCAAAGAAAGGATATTCCTAGCTTGAAAACCTACCTATATGACAACAGGCTCTTATACATTTTAACTGATAAATTATATCAAACATATAAAGCAGAAAAAAAAAGGAACACTTCTCCCCTCATTTTAGGAAATCAATATTGTGCTAATCCTAAAACTGGATAAAGATAATAGAAGAAAAAAGTATGAACATAGATAGAAATTTAACCAAAAAAACTATTAGAAGTCAGATCTGGCAGTATGTAGAAAGTGGTTTTGTTATAGGGATGGCAGTGTTGGTTCAGCATTGGAAGATCCACCCCCAAAAGTCATCATTTAAACAGAGGAAAGGAAAAAGCCATATGATCCTGTCACTTGTTGGAAAAAAAGTATTGGACTAAATTCCACAGCTGTTCATGGTAAAAGCTATCAGGAGACAAGAAGTAGAACAGAACCTTCTCAACAGATACAAGACATGTACTCCATACTTCCAGCAAGAATGCCTTATATGAATGGAGAAGACACAACGCTTTCTCCTTAAGGTGGGGAACAAGGGTAGATATGCTTACTCTTTATCTGTCCATTAGACTTTGAAACATAGGCCCAAAACAAAATAGCCTGGCAATAAAATGACACAATTAGGATAGGATTGGCAAGGTAGAAGCAAAATCTTTATATGTAGATGAAATGATCATCTACAGAGAAAATACTAAGAAATATCTAGGAGCTCCTAGAATTTATTTGAATTTATTTTGAATTTATTTGAATTTATTTTATTTTATTTAGAATGTATTTGAATTTAGCAGGATTAGAAAACAATAGGTATATATAAAAATTCAGGGCTATGTATACTTCCTATAAATGAAGAATTGGGTATTGAATTTAAAAGTTATGTAGGAGTACAAAGGACCTAGAAAAGTAAAAAAAAAAAAAAAAAAAACAGTGTTGGAAGACATTTAGTACCTAATTTTAAGATTTCCTCTAAAACTACAGTAATCAAGGCAGTCCTGGTGTAAGGAAAGACATACAGATCAATGGAGCAAAACAGAGAATCTAGAAATAGAACCACATATATATAGTCCACTGATTTTTGAAAGATTATTTAACATTAACATTTTATAGAACATAAACTCAACTCAAGAGCAGAGGAAAAGATAGTGTTTTCAACAAATGGTACTAGAACACCTGGTATCTCTGTGTAAAAAATTAACCTCAACCTTTTATTTCCATACATAAAAATAACTTGAAAGGATCTACGAACCTAAATACGAAAGACTAGAACTATAAAACTTTAAGAAGAAATTATAAGGGAAAATGTTCATGAATTTAGGGTAGGCAAGAATTTCCTAGGATACAAAAAACATGACGTATAAAAGAAAAAAATCAATAAATGAGATTCCATCAAAATTTAGAACTTTAAAGACATCATTAAGAAAATGAAAAGTAGTCCTTAAACAGACCATATTTATAAGACATATAACCTATGACCAGAATATATAAATAAATCTTACAGTTCTTAATAAACAACCTAATTAAAAAGTAGACACAAGAAGATGATAAATAGCCAGCACAGCACAAGGAAAGGTGTGCAACACTATAATCAGAAAAATACTAATCAGTACAATAAGAAGATCATATTATACACTCATTAGGGAGATTAAGTTAAAAGTTTTAAAAGAATAAATGTCAGCTTAGGTGTGAACCAGTTAGAACTTTCTAATACTGCTAATGTGAACGTAAAATGATAAAACCATTTTGGAAAACAATATAGAAATTTCTTGTATTACTGTTAAGAATCAACAGTTTTGTTCTTAAGTTTTTACTTAAGAGAAATGAAAACACATGTTCACAATGGATTTGTACATACAAGTTGAATATCCCTTATCTGAAATTCTTGGGACCAGAAGTGTTTCAGATTTTGGTTTGAAATCCACTTGATCTGCAATGAGGATAGCTATGCCTGCTTTTTTTTTTTTTTTCGGGTTCCTGTCACACAGAGTATTGTTTTCTACCCTTTAACTTTCAGTCTATGAGTTTCTTTTTGAATTAAGTGTGTTTCTTGTATGCAACATATTGTTGGATCTTGCTTCTTGACCCATTCTACCAGCCTATTTCTATTGACTGGTGAATTGAGACCATTAACATTGATGGTTATAACTGATATGTACTGACTTATCATTGTCATGGCTTTTTCTTTTTGTTGGATTCTTCCTGTTTGCATTTAATTTCTTGTTGTGCCCAATGGATTCATTCTTTCTAATGGGCTTCCTGGGGTTGTGATCCTCATTTTCTTTTCCTAGGATATTGTCTAAAAGTTTTTGGAGAGCTGGTTTGGTATTCATGAAGTTCCTCAGGTGCTCTTTGTCATGAAAGTATCTTATTTTTCCATCAATTTTGAAAGATCATTTTGCAGGGTATGTTCCGGAATCGCAGAAAGGAATGTATGGGGACACAGAAGTTGGGTAAAAAAACAAAGCCTATACTCGCTAGCGAGGGGGATCGCCAGAAACTTATCTGATCAATGTCCACCCCATCCTTTGTTTTAACATTTCCTTTTATATCTTCTTTTAGCCATTACCTCATTTCTGGTGGTCTTAGTAAAATTTCTGTTTCACTTTTACAGTTAGTTCCTATTAATGGTTATAGTCACAGACATATAACAAACAGATGGCACCTAAAACACATACATTGTAAACTACCCAAACATTTCGACTTTGCTTTTCTCCAGACTGAATGTTATCTACAGTTAGGTTACAGGTCAAAGGTTCAGTTAGCTATCAGCTTAAACAATAAGAGTTATGAAAAAGGTAAATCTTAAAGGAATGGATTACTTATTCTACTTCAGCTACCTTAATAACTAACCTATAGTTTGAATTTTCTCTATCAGGTACATCAATCTGGGTTGGAGGCTGTTTTCCCTTAGGGGTGGAAATATGTCACTCCAAGTTCTTCTTGCCTTGAGGGTTTGTGTTGAGAAGTCTTCTGTGATTCTGATGGGCTTTCCTTTGTATGTGATTTGTTTCTTTTCTCTAACTGCTTGTAGAATTTTGTTCTTTTGTTGGGTTTCTGGAATCTTAACTATTATACACCTATGTGTAGATTTTTTTTTTATCATGGCTAGTTGGAGTCCTATACGCCTCCCTTATCTGTCTGTCAAGTTCTTTTCCCCTGCTTGGGAAGTTTTCTGCCATCACTTCTATGAACAGTTATGTCATCTGCACTGTCTCCTGTTTCTTCACTGACTCTCATCAGTCTTATGTTATTTTTCTTTGCATCATCTAACAGCTGCTGGATTGATTTCTCATAGTCCCTTCCTATTTTAAAGAAATTTTTCTTTTCTTCGTCACTAATTGCAATCTTATTTTCTATATCTGAAATTCAGTCCTCACATTGGTTCATTCTGATGCATAAACTTTTAATGGAGTTTTTAATCCCCTGGAAATCTGTTTGCATCTCTTTTATGGAGTCCATTTGTTTCCTATGTTGGGATTCCATCATGTTCCTCAGCTCCTCTATTTTTTTTATCTGTGTCCACTCTAGATTTATTAATTATGTCTTGCACTATGGGCACAATCTCTGCTGTTATCTGAGAAATTATTTCTGATTTCATTATTTCCAGGTCCTCTTTTGTTTCCAGTTCAGGGGTTCCAGGTGGTTGAGTATCAGATTGTTCCATCTCATTTTTCTTTGGGGTTGCCTTAGGTGATCTCGAAGTCTGGTTTTGAGACTTCTTTATGTATCTTCTCATTTCAACAGATGCTGCCTGCTGTGCCTTTGTTGAGGCAACTTTTTGCTCACCCAGGGGTCCTCAATTCTCAGCAAGCCCCTGAGCAGCCTTTTCTCTGCTGCTCACCAGTACACTAATTCCTGGGTTCACAATGGTGGCCTTCTTGATCCCTGAGCTGACTTACTGTCTGGGCGGGCTTCTGGCTGGGGCCTGTGCACACTTGCTATGGCATCTAGGTGTGCCTCTGGCTAGGGCCCCTATGTAGCTGTTGTCTGGGAGGGCCTTTGGCTGGGGGCTGTGCACCCCAGTTCCTGTTGTGTGAGCAAGCTTCTGGCTAGGGTCTCACACACTTACCAATGGTATCGGGATGAACCTCTGGCTGTTGCTTGTGTGCCTGTGCAGCTCTTTGCCAGGCAGGCCCTTGGCTTGGGCCAGAGCCCTGGCTGGGATCTGCTTGCAGCCGCACTGCTCTGGTCCACACTGCTGCTCCCCTAACTAAGGTGATCTGGTGTGCCTTTATTGCAGAAATTTTCTTCACTTTTCTGTTGGGCTTTAATGTTCATCAAGGAGCCTCAGAGAGGCCCTCTTTCTGTTGTTCACTTCTGCTCTATCTTCTCATGCTCAGAACAATGTTCTTTATGACCCTGGCAACTCTGTGGTGTGGATCCAGGGCATGGCTCAGCACAGCCACAGAGGGGTGGGGTACTGGCACCCATGTGGCTCATCTCCTCAGCAATGAGGGGACTCTGCTCCTTGGCCCTCTGAGGCAGTGGTATGGCAGCCCGAGAGGCTCACCTCCTCTGTGCTGGGGGTTGCGGGGGCTCCAGTCCTCAGAACTCTGGGGCAGTGGTATGGCGGCCCAAGAACTCCTTTCATTTAGTGGCTATTGTCTCCATAATCTTTTGCTGCCCCACTCAAGTACCTCCCCTAGTCACTGCTGATTTGTCCACCATCTACAGAAAGACCAACCACCTCAGTCTTCCTGGGACAGAGTAGTTTCCTGGGATGTGGGGTAGTACTAACATGGGGTTGGTTCAAGGCAAATCCAGATAGTTCGTCATCCTACCACCATAGTTGCTACCACTGACACTGCCCCTGGCTTGTGTCTTAGAATTCCAGAGAGAGATAGTGGAGCACACTTCTGTCCCAAGAAAAGTTATCCATTTTTTTTCACCTTGAGTATGCTGCTGGGTGTCCTGGGGAAACACACACCCTCATTTTCCTATAGAACTGTGCAGTTCTATGAGGCTGCCCTACCTTTCCTCAGCCCATTCTCGTCCATCTGACTGTCTACCCTCTACCCCTGCAGCTATGTTGCCTCCAGCCCAAATCTGCCCATGTCACGGCCTCCTTACCTTTGGGAAGGACTTTCTGCACATTCCAAGTGATATGGGCTGTCCTTCAAACTTACTGCAACTGTGTGTGTGTGTCAAGACAGCATGCAGAACACACACTATTTTCTCCCTTAAGATATGCCTATGTGTTATGCCAAATGCTAAAGTGCTAAAGGGCAGAAAAAGTTTACTTCCTTTTTTGAAAAAGAAAAAAATGAAATTTTTGGAGGAGAAATTTCTTAATCTCACCAAAAGATTTCTCTCAAAAAAATCAAAATGAAGATTAATTTGCTGATCTTTATTAAAGCCACATGTGCTCACTTCCAGTGCTTTAGAAAATAGGGAAAACCCATATAAATTTAACCTCCAAAATCATCCTAAATCCCACCATTCCAAGACAACCACTGTTAATATTTGTATTAAGCTGATATATATCCTTCCATTTCACCTATACCTATATTTGCTCTTAGATATATTGTTGAATGCTTTAAATAAGATCATACATGACATAGAAATTATATAGGTTTGCCTACTGTAATAATAACATTATTTTAACTTCTGAATATGTCATGAACATCTTCCCATGTTGACAAATCAACTACATGATTAATGGTTATATGATACCTCATGTGACATGGTAGCCTATGGATGGTCACTCCAGGCATTGAACTTGACCAGGCAGCAGCAGAAATTTTCCAAAGAAAAATTGCTAAGGAAACCTTTCCCTCAGGGAAATACTTCCATTTCACTGTATTGTTGATACCACTTAAAAACCTAACATAATTCCAATTTGCCACAGTAGTTTACAGAGCAGTCCACAAATATCAGGAAGCACATCTTGGTTAAATATCACCAAGAGAAGACAATAGAAAATCCAGAGGCATTCTAGCCTAATAGTGATTCATGTACTATTACTAACAGTAATTCATGTAAGCAGGAAACCATTCTGGAAAATAAAAACAGAGGAGAAAATAAATGAAATATTGGCAATGTCATCCAAATAGGCAAAAAATAAATTTACAAGAGTTAGATAAAGGAACTAGCAATCAGGAAGGAAATATAGATGAAATCATCAGAGAAAATTGAAAAGAGCCCTTAAGAAAAAGAATGCAAATATGAAAAAGGTTCTCCAGAACTCAGAGATTATAGTAGCTAATGAAAAGGAAACACATGAAAAAGGAGAAGTATAAGAAACAAACTCAGAAGTGCAAATAAATATTTAAGTGTCTTCTTAGGTCAAAACAAGCTTTTAATGTGAAATATTTTATACTTAAAATTTTGAAAATGAAGTCAGGTGTGGTAGTACTTGCCTATAATCCCAGGTTTTAAGAGACTGAAGCAGGAGTATGGAGAATTCAAGGACAGCCTGGGATACCTAGCCAAATCTTGTCTCAAACAAAACAAAAATTGAGCATGATAGAATTCATGTAGATAAATGTATGTACATGTAAGTAAATAATCATAAATAATAAAATTAAACATTTGTGGCCCCACCACACGGCTTTTAAAAAGTAGAAAATGACCTAGATGAGCAAAGTCTTTAGTATTTCCCTTCTTGGCATTCCTATTTCATTGTTTTTCTTTTCTTTTAGTATAACCAGAGGAGAAATAAGGCCTAATTGCCCTCCTCTGTGGGTGTAAAGGAGAAAGGCTGCACTCAGGGGTGGTTGCATGTTGCACATTACGGGAAAATTCAGACAGCTGAGGTTAAGTTGTTTACCAGAGAATTTACTAGTGGATATTGGAAAGCAGATGAACCTTGTGTTACTTTGATTGCTTGTGCCCATGTTAGGGTGAATAAAAGCTCAGTGAGCCAGAGGTTTGGGGCTCCTCTGCCTACTAGAGGTCTGAGTCCTCTGGCTGTCAGCCTGTTAAGCTGACTCTGTGTCTCTTTGTCACTCATCCTTGTTCACCCCTGGGTCAGAGAGAACAAAGTAGCAGATCTGAGTCCCAGAACAAGGCTGGCCAAGTGTGTTCAGCTACAGGTGGTGCCCCAGCATGGCTCACAGGACCCAGGCTCACCTACAATAACCAGATATTTATTTTTTGTTTGGAGTGAGGTCTACATGATTTTAAAGTATATATAATTGCTCTTCTACTGTGTTCTTTTGTAGACAAGACAGTTGCCTAAAGTGGAAGATAGGTGCTGTAGTCTGGTAAGTATCCCCAAAGGTCCATGTGATAATGGTTTCCTCCCAGGGTGGGGCTGTTGAAAGGGCCCTGTGGAAAGATCTTAGGTAATTGAGGGCATGCCTAGGTGATGGAAACTTCAGGAGGTGGGACTTAGTAAAAAGTCCTTAGGTCACTGAGAAAATCTCTCCAGTAAAGACTGTGGGATCCTGGTCTGTCTCTTTTGCTTCATGGCCATGAAATGAACAGTTTGTTCCACCACTTATCCCCGCCATGTTGTGCTGCCTCACCACAGACCCAAGCAATGGGGCCGATAGATTATGGACTGGAACCTCCAAAACTATGAGCCAAAATAAACCTTTTCTCTTTATAAGTTAATGATCTCAAGTATTTCATTATAGTGACAAGAAGCTGATCAATACAGTATATCTGATAAAGTGGTAGAGTGGGTAAAAAGAAAATCTCTTTGCTTAAGGCTAAGGTATGTCCTATGAAGAGCATACACTGAGTCTGATATATCAGGACATGTATAGTAAGCTGGTAGCTAGGAACAATACCTATCTCTTCTCAGAGGCCCTGAGAAATCTCTTACACTAAAAGAAAAGAACACAGACATGAATGCTGGATCCAGCAACAATGCCTGAGTCAGGAAAAAGTAGTGATTCTGATTCTGAATTTAGTATGGGAGCTCTACAACCCTGGGTGCAAGCTTCTTTTTTTTCCCCCTGGTACTGGGGATCAAACCCAGGACCTTGCAATTGCCAAGCAGGTGCAGCACTACTGAGCTACATCCCCAGCTGAGGTGCAAGCTTAATTCTAGAGGGGAACAATGCTATAAAATAAAAGATGGAAGAATTATTCTTCTGCAACTTATAATGCATTGGAGCCCAGAAAACACTGTTGTGACATACCAACACAGAAACTGTGCCAAAAAGACAGAGTCATTCTTCCTCTGCCCTATGAGGGTCTGGGGTATATAATAGGAGGACAAGGTAAAAACCAAATGACACTGTTATGGTTTAGATCTAAAACAGTCTCCAGGGCCAGACATGGTGGGGCACGTTTGTAATCCCAGCACTCTGGAAGACTGAGGCAAGAAGATTCTAAGTTTGAGCTCAGCCTGGCAACTTAACAACTTAGAGAGAACCTGTCTCAAAAAATAAACTAAAAAGCCTCAGCTCAGTGAAAAGTCCCTATGTTAATAGAACAAAAGTAAAAATAAAATACGCCCTGTAAATTCTCCTGTGTGTGGAAGGTGTTTGGATCATAGGGTGCTATACTCATCTGTGGATTAACTCACTGATAAATCCATAGCTGGATATGCTGGCAGGATATGGAACCTGGGGGTGTGACTGGTAAGAGTTTATCTCCCTCCCTGGCTCCTCCCTCTCTGCTGCCCAGCTGCCATGATGTGAGGAGCTTTCCCCTGGCAGATCCTTTTACCATGCCCTTCCTGCCTTGGAACTGGCCAACCATGGATTGAAAATATGAGTCAAAATAAATCTCTCCTTTAAGTTGTGATTGCAGTAGTGTCACCCTACGAACCAAATCTTTAGCTATGGAAGACACTCAACAAAACATTCATTCCCACTTTCCCTCCTACTACTACTTTGATCCACATTCTGCAATTAACTGTTCTCGTTTGAGGCAGCTTGTTGCACAGGCCATTGGCTTTATGATCAGTGGAAGTGGGTGACCAAAAAGAAGCAAGAATGAGCACCATAAACATAAAACACACTTTCAAAGATAACAGCCTGCAAAAGAGGCCACTGAGAAATGATGGATATTGAAATGGGTAACTTGAGGTCATAAAGCAGACTAACTGTATGGTTTATGGATATGGTTTATAAGTGGTATATCCCATTATCTAGCCATGGCAATGGGTTCAGAGACAGAAATGTGGCTTAACCCACTCAGTAGAACCAATGAGTCTTAGTTCCAGGGATTTTCTTAAATCTTACATAGCAAATACACTTTCCCAACAGTCTTTCTTTTAATCTGAGAGGATGTGAGATAAGTATGGCTGTAGCCATCTTATTGCCACATAGAATTTAAGAATAAAACTAACACACACAGGAATGCAAAATAGAGCCAAGAGGTAGAAAGAAACCAAGAATGCTCCTGATAAATTTTCAGTCCCAAGTCTAGTACCATCCGATCTACCTAGGTATCTCCCCTTTACCAGCCTGGCATGTAATAAAACATGGAGGTAGACTCCAAGTTGAACTTAGGGCTCGGATATGGGCAAGTAACCATTAGGGGAGAGAATTTCTTAGGCTGGCTTATCATGGTGTTGGCTTTCTAGATGTTACTTGACCTCAGAGTCAAGCAGAAATAAATTGCATGTCTTTCTTAGGATATGTATTTACAGAGAAACTCCCATTTGGTAAAAAATAAGTGCCCATGATGACAGATAATTCCCAACTCATAATGACTCAACATTTCTTTTTTACTGTATGATGATGCCAAAACAAAATCCTTTCAGTTGAAACCATACCTATAATTGTGAATGCTGAAATTTCTCGGGCTAGTAATATGATATTCTCTCACAATGCTGGACACTGGCAGCAAGTGGTCACTCCCAGACAGCCAGGGTGAGATCATGAAGGAGACAATCAATACTCTACACTGTTCTGTGCTGTTAAGTTATGATGTTTGGTAGGTTTGGGTGGATTACATAGACATTTGCCTTATGATATTTTCAACTTGCAATGGGTTTATTGGGACACATAACCACATCAGAAATTGAGAAGTAGCTGTGTGGACTTGGCCATTAAGACAATCCAGATTTCTAAACCCATGAAATACAAAACAGACTTGTAATTGATAAAGCCCCCATAAGAGCTTCTTCTCCAAAGCCCTTTTTAGATATGGCCATATTTGTCAAAAGATAAAGGGCATTATCCAGAAAACACCAAAGGTAACCAGATAGGCTGACCAAGGAGCTCATATTTATGACAAGAAAAGGGAATCTTGTTCCTGTAAATGAAGATACGTGTGTAATGGGTCTTACATTTCCTTTTCCCCAGTGAGTTTAAATTGTTTTTATTATATTTATTCTTTCCTCTTCTACCATTCTATGTTGTTGTAATGTGGTGATAAAGTATTTAGTAGCATTCATCTAAGCATGTAATGTGTGACATCAAGATCCAACTGAGACAATTGAACACCATCCTAGAATCTTTATGTCAAAGTCAGATTGATTACCTTGATAATACTTGGGATGGTCTCCTTTTAGGGGACAGGGGAATCTGGACAACAGAAACCAAGAGTACTCCATGCATAGCAGAGAGTCCTATTCAACCTCATGGTGGGTAATAAGACCTGAAGCACCATTTGCCCCCTTGGAAAGGTGGCATTGTAAACTGTGTATATGTGCAGTGGCTCTAGGATGCAGAAAATGCCAAGTGGACAGGAGCTGACACATTCTCTGATGGCTGAATGACTGCATCTACTGTCTCCAATGTCATTGCAGGAGAAGAACTCTAATCACACACCCAATTCTGGATTGCAGACGGTGAGACTAGGGGAAGGCAATTCTTAAAATGTCAAACAGGAACAACATTATCACAGAGAAAAGGAGAGAAGAAATTTTCAATCAAGATAAATATGTAAATAAAAACTTAAAGGAAAATAATAAGAATGAACAAAAAGATCCAGCTAACAAACTCAATTACAAAAAAATTAATTCACTACTCTTAAAATGCAATTTCAAAATGCTCTTGATAATTACTTTGAAGTAAGTACATGGTTTTAAAGATAGACCCAAGTTATAAACCTAAATATAACTATTTGGGATAAGAAACACCAATGTGATTTTCCTCCTCTCACACACACTGTTACACATTTCTGACACCAGACATGTGGGGAGATGTTTCCCACTTCAAGTGTCTTGAGAAGACACTAGGCAGATGTCCTACAATTTAAGTCACTTCTCATTTTCATGAAAACCTGGAAATAGCATTAGATCCTACAGGTTAATAGCTCAGTAATTCAAGACTATTTCCTACTTCAGGAGGATTAACAATGATGGAACAAAGACCAGTAGCAAAATATAGCTTCTCCAGACACTGAATCAAGACACTTGGAAAACAGTTTGTTGATGAAAAAAGAAGTAGATCTCCAGAAATTGGGAGGGAGAAAACAGGAAAACTAGAAACTACAGAGAAGCTACAGAAACTGAGAACAATGCAGAGAAAAGAATGAAGCAATGAGGAACACTAACCTGGCTCCCAGGAAGGGGGACCTGTCTCTACTAACACAAGGTAAAACTAGAAAGAGTTGGCAGCTCCAGGGAGAAATAACAGACCAGGCTGGCACTTCTAGGCTCAAGAAAAGCCCACAGCTATTGTAAACTGTGAAAACAGTGTCGGGTTTTACTCTGGAAGAAACTTCTTTCACATGGCAGGCTAGAGTTGGAGAAGAAATCTGAGGCAGCACCTGCCATATTCGAGACTGTTTAACCAGGAGCCTTTTTGAGAAGGAGTTAATTGTTTAAAACAGAGCTACAGAACAACTACACAACTTCATTTCAGAATTTCTAGAGTCACCTTACCACAGTGACTGGGGAATAGACAGCAACAAGAGACAATCATGGAGAGCATAGGCTAGACATAAACCCCCTGAGATGTTTAAGCTCAGGCCAGGAAGGTCACAAGGCTCTTGCCTGCTGTGATGAGAAGCCAGGCCAGTCATTTGTGGGTTTTGGAGAAGGCTGGGTCTGAAAGTGCTGGCAATAAGGCCAGCTAACAGAAGCCCCTCCACCCCCACCCCACTCCCTACACTCAACACATAGCTCAGTGGTCTGTTTGCTCTTCCCATCTGCCAAATGTGATCAGAGTATGCCTCAGTTTGATGGTTGCCACAGCCTGGGGGGTACTCACAGAGGGGCCTCTGAAGGGGGCAGGCAGGAGACACCTCACAGCCCCACAGAGTGTAAAGCTAATGAAGAAAGTTGTGAGCTGTGGTTGGGACACAGTGAGGATGGAAAATAGAAGTGGCAGGAGTGAAATAGCCCTAGGAGGAAAGCTAATGACAACCACACCCAGCAGGAAAGGTAGGGCAGGAGTCAGCACTCACACCCAAAAAACGTGACTATGGAAAGAAAATAGGACTTACTAGTGAGTGACTCACTAAGCCTCCCTCATCTGGTGGATTCTAATACTGCAGATGGTGGGAAAAAACCATTCATTCAAAAACGCGGGAAATGTTTGGACTCATTTCTCTTTTTCTGCATTGTTTTTTCCTTTCCTTTCTATAGTTCTCTATTTTTTTCTTTTCTTTCTTTTGTTCTTTATTTTTTCTTTTCCTTCTGTTGTTCTCCATTTTTCTTTTCTCTCTTTTGTTCTTTTCTTTCTTTTGTTCTCTAATTTTCCTTCTTTTCTTGTTTGTTTTTTGTTAAATTTAATTTTCTTTTACTTCTAAATAAGATCCACTATCTCAATTTTCTCTCCTTTTCATCTGACTTGTCTTTATTTTATAAATTTTATTTCTTTCATTTTCCCTTTCCCGCCCCTCTCCATTTTTACTAGTCTTACTATTAAGCTTTATTAATCTTCAGATATTTAGTTGATTAGACTAATGTTGAATTCTTTTCTATTGTTAATGGTGCTATAGTTGTTGCATTTAGTAAATATTTACTGTGTGTCGATATTTGGTTTGTCTTTGTGCCAGTATTATTATTGCAGGTCTCTTCTCTATTGTTGTTGTTTTTTTGTATTAAATTCTTTTATTGGAACATTGTAGGTATACAACACAATTACATTTCTCAGTGGGAATTGTACCTTTATATAATGCATCTTGGTTCTTATTTTTTCCCCATTCCTAGCCCTCCCTTCACGCCCTCCACCCTTCCCTATTTACAAAGACTTTATTTCCATTTTTTTCCATTTCTCAGCATTTTTCCTTTCCCTTCTTTCCTTTCCCCTGCCCCTCCCACTACCCCTACCCCTTTGGACCTTTTCTTCCTATTTTACATTATTGAGTATTCATTCTAATCATTGGTACATTTTAGGTATACAATATAATGACATTCATCATTGGAAATGTGCACCTTTACATAGTCTCTCTTGGTTCTTATTTTTCACCCTTGCCCAGCCCTCCCTTCAACCCCTCCAGTCCTCCCTATTTACAAAGATTTTGTTCCTATTTTTCCATTTTCTCATATTAATCCCATTCCCTTCTATCCTTTCCTCTAGCCCTCCCGCTTCCTTCCCCTTTGCCCCTTTCTTCCTATTTCACATGACCTATTATACATTTAGTCCTTATTTACACTTTCAGTTTCGCACACCAGAGACACTATTTGGTATTTACACGTGTGTGTCCTATTTATTTCACTTAAGAGTATTGCCTCAATGTGGATCCACTTAGCTATAAATGTCTCTAATTTCTCATTTTTGATGGCTGAGTAGTACTCCATTTTATTAAAAAACCACATTTTCTTTATCCAGTCTCCAGTTGATGGGCATTTGGGCTGTTTCCAAGTTTTAGCTATTACAAACTGTGCTGCTATGAACATGGGTGCACATATATCACTGTGGTATGATCCTTTTAATTCTTTGGGGAAGATCCCCAGCAGTGGAATAGTAGGGTCAAATGGGACTTCCAGTCCTAGTTCTTTGAGGTATCTCCATACTGATTTCCACAGTGCTTGCACCAGTCTACACTCCCACCAGCAGTGGAGCAGGGTTCTTCTTTCCCCACAACCCCGCCAGCATTTGTTATTGGTTAATTTCATGATAGCAGCCATTCTTTCTGGAATGAAGTGGAATCTCAGCATTGTTTTCATTTGCACCTCTCGAATGACCAGTGATGTTGAACATTTTTCATGTATTTATTTGCTATTTCTATTTCTTTGTCTGAGAAATGTCTGTTCATTTCAGATGCCCATTTTTGGATTGGGTCTTTCAATTTGGGAGGTCTGATCTTTTTAAGTTCTTTATAGATTCAAGATAGTAGACCTTTGTCTGAGGAAGAGCAAGTGAAGATTTTTTCCCACATTGTGGGTTGTCTCTTCACACTGCTGGTGGTTTCTCTTGCTGTGCAGAAGCCTTTTAATAAGAAGAGATCCCATTTGTTGATTGTTTGTGCTAGTTCACGGGCAACTGAGGTTTTGTTCATAAAATCTTTTCCTACACCGATGTCTTCAAGGGTTCTACCTAACCTCTGTTCCAACTGGTTCAGAGTTTCTATTTTAATATTTAGATCTTTAATCCACTTTGATTTTAGTTTAGTGCATGGTGAGAGATATAGGTCTAGTTTTAATCTTTGGCAAGTTGAAGCCCAATTTTTCCAGCACCATTTATTAAAGAGGCTATCTTTCCTCCAGTGAGGGCGTTTGGCTCCTTTGTCGAAGATGAGATGGCTGAGTGTGTCTGGCATTGTTTCTGCATCTTCTAATCTGTTCCACTGGTCCTCAAGTCTGTTTCTTTGCCAGTACTGCTGTTTTTATCACAGTAGCTTTGTAGTAGAGTTGCAGGTTGGGGACTGTGATACCCCCTGCCATGTCTCTGTTGCCTAGAATTGCTTTTGCTATTCTGGATCTCTTCTTGTTCCAAATGAATTTTTGGATTGTTTTCTCAAGGTCTATGAAGTATGCTGCTGGGATCTTAATTGGAATTGCATTAAATCTATATAGCAGTTTTGGAAGTATGGCCATTTTCACTATATTAACCCTTCCTACCTAGAAGCAGGGGATGTTTGTCCATTTTCTGATATCATCTTCAATCTCTTTTCAGAGTGCTATAGTTTTCAGAGAAGAGGTCTTTGATTTCTTTTGTTAGGTTGATTCCTAGGTATTTCAGTTTTTTGGATGCTATTGTGAAAGGAATTATTTGCCCTATTTCTCTCTCAGTGAGTCTGTCATTGGTGTAGAGGAAAGCTATTGATTTTTGTGTGTTGACCTTGTAACCAGCTACTTGACTGAATTTGGTTATTAAGTCTAGAAGACTTTTGGTGGAGTTCTTGGGGTCTTCTATATAGAGTATCATGTCATCTGCAAATAATGACAATCTGACTTCTTCATTACCTATCTTTATTCCTTTTATTTCTTTCTCTTGCCTAATTGCCGTGGCTAATGTTTCCAGAACTATATTGAACAAGAGTGGTGATAGTGGACATCCTTGTCTTGTTCCTGATTTTAGTGTGAAGGATTTCAGTTTTTGACCATTTAGTATGATATTGGCTGTTGGTTTTTCATAGATGGCTTCTATCAGTTTGAGGTAGAGACCATCTATTCCAATTTTTTGTAGGGTTTTTATCATAAATGCATGTTGGATTTTGTCAAATGCTTTTTCTGCATCTATGGAGATAATCATATGGTTTTTGTCCTTGGCTCTATTGATTTAGTGTATTACATTGATTGATTTTCATATATTGAACCATCCCTGCATCCCTGGGATGAATCCCACTTGGTCAGGGTGTATGATCTTCTTGATGATCTTCTGCATTCTGTTTGCCAGTATCTTATTAAGGATTTTTGCATCTATGTTCATTAGTGAGATTGGCCTATAGTTCTCTTTTTCAGTTGGGTCTTTCTCTGCTTTTTGGATCAAGGTGATGCTTGCTTCCAGGAATGAATTTGGGAGTATTGCTTCCCTTTCAATTTCATTGAAGAGTTTAAACAGTAGTGGGAGCAGTTCCTCTCTAAATGTCTTGTAGAATTCAGGAGTGAAGCCATCAGGGCCCGGGCTTTTCTTAGTTGATAAGTTTTTAATTACATTTTCAATTTCATTGGTTGATATTGGGTTGTTCAGAAGTTTTAGGTCTTCTTTGTTCAACTTTGGTAATTCATATGTATCTAGGAATCTGTCCATTTCTTCTGCGTTGTCCATCTTATTGGCGTATAGGTTCTGAAGTAGGTATTGATGACCCTCTGGATTTCTGCTGGGTCTGTTGTAATTTCACCCTTTTCATTCCTAATTGCATGGATTTGGGCCTTTTCTTTCCTTTTTCTGACAAGGTTGGCTAAGGGTTTGTCAATTTTGTTGATTCTTTCGAAGAACCAACTCTTGGCTTCACTGATTTTTTGTATCGTTCTCTTAGTCTCCATTGCATTGATTTCTCCTCTGATCTTTATAATTTCCTCCCTTGTATGAGCTTTGGGGTTGTCCTGCTCTTCTTTTTCTAGAAGCTTGAGGTTCAGCATCAGGTTGTTTAATTGGGCTCGTTCTGTTTTCCTACTATGCATATTCACTGCTATGAATTTCCCTCGTAAGACTGCTTTCATTGTGTTCCACAGATTCCGATATGTTGTATTGTCATTGTCATTTAATTGAAGGAACTGTCTGATTTCTTCTTTAATTTCCTCTGTGACCCATTGGTTATTCAGAAGTGTGTTGTTCAATTTCCACATGTTTATGAAATTTTTTGAGTTTCTTTTGCTATGGATCTCCAATTTCATCGCACTATGATCTGATAATGTACAGGGGATAACTTCAGTTCCTTTGCACTTACTTACACATGTTCTGTGTGTGAGTATATGGTCTATTTTGGAGAATGACCCATGTGCAGCTGAGAAGAATGTGTATTCTGATTTTGTGGGGTGGAAGACTCTGTAAACATCTGTTAAGTTCATTTGTTCAAGAGTTCGATTGAGTTCTAGTATTTCATTACTTATTTTTAGTCTAGTTGATCTATCTATTTGTGACAGTGGGGTGTTGAGGTCCCCCACTACAATTGTATTAGTGCATATATGACTTTTCATGTCTGTTAGTATTTGTTTTATATAGTTGGGTGCACTAGTGTTTGGTGCATAGATATTTATGATTGTCATCTCTTCCTCTTGGATTCTTCCCTTTACAAGGATGTAGTGTCCTTCTTCATCTCTTTTAATCAGTGTTGGTTTGAAATCTACTTGATCTGCCAAGAGGATAGCTACTCCTGCTTTTTTTCAGGTTCCTGTCGCATGCAGTATTGTTTTCCACCCTTTAACTTTCAGTCTATGAGTTTCCTTTTGAATTAAGTGTGTTCCTTATATGCAGCATATTGTTGGATTTTGCTTCTTGACCCATTCTGCCAATCTATTTCTTTTGATTGGTGAATTGAGACCATTCACGTTGATGGTTATAACTGAAACGTACTGACTTGTCATTGCCATGACTTTTTCTTTTTGTTGGGTTCTCCCCCTTTCCATTTAATTTCTTGTCATGCCAGATGGGTTCATTCTGCTTTGCTTCCTGGGGTTGTGATCCTCAATGTCTGTTCCTAGGATATTGTGTAAAATTCTTTGGAGTGCTGGTTTGGTATTCACGAAGTTCCTAAGGTGCTCTTTGTCATGAAAGTATCTTATTTCTCCATCAACTTTGAAAGATAGTTTTGCAGGGTACATCAATCTGGGTTGGAGGCTGTTTTCTTTTAGGGCTTGTAATATGTCACTCCAAGCTCTTCTTGCCTTGATGGTTTGTGTTGAGAAGTCTGCTGTGATTCTGATGGGCTTTCCTTTGTATGTGATTTGTTTCTTTTCTCTGACTGCTTGCAGAACTTTGTTCTTCTGTTGTGTTTCTGAAATCTTAACAATTATATGCCTATGTGTAGATTTTTCTTGATCAAGGCTATTTGGAGTCCTATATGCCTCACTTATCTGTATGTCAAGTTCTTTTCCCCTGCTTGGGAAGTTTTCTGCCATTATTTCTGTGAAGAGATTTTTTTATTTCATCTGCACTCTCTCCTGTTTCTTCATTGAGCCCAGTCAGTCTTATGTTATTCTTCTTTGCACCATCTAGCAGCTGGTGGATTGATTTCTCATGTTCCCTTATAATTTTGAAGCAATTTTTCTTTTCCTGGTCACTAATTGCAATCTTATCTTCTATATCTGAAATTCTGTCCTCACATTGGCTCATTCTGCTGTGTAGACTTTCAGTGCAGTTTTTCATGTCCTGGAAATCTATTTGCATCTGTTTTATGGATTCCAGTTGTTTCTTATGTTGGGATTCCATCATGTTCCTCAGCTCCTCTCTAGATTTATTAATCATGTCTTGCACTAGGGGCACAATTTCTCCTGTTATCTGAGAAATTAATTCTGATTTCATTTTTTCCAGATCCCCTTTTGTTGCCAGTTCAGTGGGTCCAGGTGGTTGAGTATCAAAGTGTTCCATGTCATTTCCCTTTGGGGTTGCTGTAGGTGATCTGGAAGTCTGGTTTTGAGACTTATTTATGTGTTTTCTCATTTTGACTGGGGCAGGGGGCTGTTAGCGCCTGCATGGATTACCTCCTCTGAGCTGGGTGAGGTGGGCCAGGGGCCACGAGCAGCGGTAGGTAGGGATGGTGACCCAAAAGCCCTTTCGTCTGGGCTGGGAGCAGCAGGAGGGATGGTGACCAGGAAGCCCCGTCCTCTGGACCAGGAGCAGTGGAACGATGGCTCAGAAGCCCCTACCTCTGGGCCGGGAACAGTGGGACTCAGTACCTTGGTCTGGTGGTCTGGTGTCCTCTGCGTCTTTGTAGTGTGGAACCAGGTGGCTGCCTGGTTGGACTCAGGACCTCGGTAGGGCATGCACAGACCTTCCTGTGTGCAGCGGGCTGATTCGGCGTGTCCTGTGGAACTCAGGACCTCGGTAGGGCATGGGCAGACCTGCCTGTCTCTCTTCTCTATTGTTAAGGATGGTACGGTGATAGCTTCTATTGTTTCTTATGATATGTCAATATCAAGTTTGTCATTGACTCTGTTATTGTTGCTAATATCATTTCTATTGCCAGGGTGGCATAGTTGTCACTATTAATTGGTATTTACTGTGTGCCAACATCTGACCTGTCTTTGTGTCATCAACAATTCTACAGTTCATTTCTGGAAAACTGGGTACTGTGCCAATTACACTGAACCTTTGCATTCCCAAATTAACAGAGTGGTCAGATATCAGGACAGAGGGAAAGACCCATAGTTGGACATGCCCAGAGCACATCTCCATGTTACCAATAAAATCTTTCCACTGTAATTGATCCACAAACCTTAGCATACACACACCAAAAGAGAAATATGAAAACACAAGACAACAAAATGCCTCTAAAAACTCTCAACTCCCCCAAATCTGATCCATGGGGCACTGATGAGGAAAAAAACATAAAAGCCAAATAGTTGAATTATATGAAGTGATAAAGGAAGAGGAAAAAGCCCCACATCAATAAGGTGTTTAGTGAGCTAAAAGATGGTATAAATGATATAGGAGGAAGAGATGTAACTCCCAAACCTAGTAGATATCCGAAACATGAGTTCATGTTCTCTAAAATTGAAAAATGAATTGTAGAAACAATGGAGGTTAAGAGTAGGAAAAATTTATTGGGAGAAAGATAGCTTCTACCTAAGAGATACAGAAGGGGGACCAGAAAGTGGGTTGCCACTCACCCCACTTTTCAAAGATGTTTTATACAGCAAAGCCATGTGGTGAGGCAGGTACAAAATGGGACAAACTATAAGACCCAATGGAAATTTACAAGGTGGCCATAAGGTTGGACAAAACCATGACCAACCAATAAGATTACAAGTACAGTCACCCAGGTAACCTTGATTAAATGGGGATCAAATGGGAAGACAAATCACATACAGGAAATTTCCCATTTAGAATATCAATCACTGCTATCTATCTCTAGGGGAAGTAGTACTTCTTTTCCTTTTTATAATGCTAACCAGTGAATATGTCTCAATTGTTCTCCATGTTGGCTCCTTGCTGTGTTGGCTCCTGGAGGGCTGGTCCCAGCTAACTGCACCCAATATATCTAATTAACCTACCTATCTGCAATATAACTAGCAGATAATGAACTTAATTTTAAAAAATGATCAGTGAGCTTACAGAAGACACCAATAAAAAAACTCACTGAGCTAAACAGAACAACATTTTTAAAAAATGATCACTTTAGCAAAGAATTAGAGTCCATGAAAAGGTATCAAACAGAAATCCAAGAGACAAAAACATCTGGAATGTATGGGCAGCAGAAGTGACAAATAGGAGGACAGAGTGTCAGAACCAGAAAATAGGAATTATGGAGAAGACTGTACACTCAGAGATCCCATAAGGACAACAAGAGAATATATTAAATAGATCCAACAGCTAATAGATGGTGAAAAGAAGAGTAATTTAGGTTAATTGGAATTAGTGAAAAATCAGGACACAGCACAGATGGCATTAAAAAAAAAACATGTTTACAGAAATAATAACAGAAAACTTTCCAAACATGGGAAAAAATTTAAGATGCAGATAAGCAAAGCATATAGAACCCCAAATCACCAAGATCAGAAAAGAACTTCTCCATGACACATCAGAGTCAAAATCCTAGAAGTTCAAAACAAGGACAGAATCTTACAAACTATTAGAGAAAAAGCAACAAATCACTTAGAGTTATGGCAGATTTCTCAACACAAACCTTACAGTCCAGAAGAGCTTGGAATGAAGTTTCAAGCATTCCACTGCCAAATAAAACAAAACTTCAAAGCGAGTCTAATATATCCTGCAAAACTATCTTTCAAAATTGATGAAGAAGTAAAGTCTTAAGGTGACAAAGAACACCTTAAGAAATTTATGACCACTTAACCAGCATTCCAAAAAATTCTCAAGGATAGCCCAGAAAGGGACAATGAAGTCAAAGATGCAAAAAGTCCAATAAAGGAATACATCAGGTAGAATGAGAAGTTAAGTGGAGGAGAAAAAAAGAAATTAGCAACAGAAAAATAATGTAATGACAGGGATAAGTCAATACCTTTCAATGATAATTATCAATGTGAATGGTCTAACCCCCCTAATAAAAAGAAACAGATCAGTAGTTTGGATCAAAAATCAAAATCCATGATATGTTATATACAAGAAATAACATTTTAATCAAAAAAGAAATTTACATATTAAAAATCAAAGGATAGAAAACAATATTCCACGCCATGGGAGCCAGAGAACAAGTAGGAGTTAGCTATCCTATTTTCAGAAAAGTGGACTTCAAGCCAAATCTGATCCAAAGAGGCAAAGAAGATCACTACATATTGGTTAAAAGAACAATTCAACAGGAAGAAATAACAATGTAAAATACATATGCACCAAACACTGACACATCCAACTTCATAAACTAAGCACTACTAAAAGATCAATTAGAGGGGCTGGGGATTTAGCTCAGTGGTTTCACCTCCTGATGTGCAAGCGCAAGGACCCGAGTTCAATCCCCGGTACCAAAAAAAAAAAAAGATCAATTAGACATCAATACAATTATAGTGGGAACTTCAGTATCCCATTATCACAAGAGAGAGATCAACTAGACACAAAATCAATAAGAAGATATCAAAGTTGAGCAACATCTTTGAACAAACAGACTTAATAAATATGTACACAGTGTACCAGCCAACAGCAACAGGATATACATTCTTTTCATCAGCACATGGAACTTTCTTCAAAATAGACTTTAGCCTATAAAGGATACTTAAATAAATGCAAAAGAAGTAAAATTATCCCATGCATATTATCAGATCATAATACAATGAAATTAGAAATCAATAGCAAAAGAAACCATACAAACTATGAAAACACAGGGAGGTTAAACAATACAATCTTGAAAAATCCATGGGTACCAGAAGAAATCAAGAAAGAAATTCATTCCTAGAATCAATAATACCAGTACAACATACTAGAACCTATGGGACATGATGAAAGTAGTTCTAAGAGGGATGTTTACAGTTATGAATGCCCACATCACAACAACAGAGCAAGCCCAAATAAATAATGAAGCACTTCAAGATCCTAGAAAAACAAGAACAATCCAAATTCAAAGTTAGTACAAGGAAAGACATTATAAAGATCAAAGAAGAAATTAATAATATTGAGACTTAAAAAGATAATACAAAAATCACTGAAAGAGCTGGTTCTTCAAAAGAATAAATGAAATAGACAAACCTGTAGGCAGTCTTTAAAAAAGAGAGAGAGAGAAAGAGAGAAAACACTCACCTCAATGCAATTAGAAAGGAAAAAGGTGAAATGACAATGGTTGCTGCTGAAATCCAGAAGTTTATTGGTAACTACTTTGAAAACTTACACTTCAATAAACAGGGGAATCCAGAAGAAATGGGTAGATTCCTAGATACATATAAATTACCTACACTGAACCAAGATGATATAAAACCCCCAAATAATCCAGTAACAGGCAAAGAAATTTAAGCAGTAATAAAGAAAATCTACTGACTAAGAGAAGCCCATGACCCAGTGGATTCAGCACCAAATTCTTTAAGAACTTCAGGGAAGATCTAATGTCAGTACCCCTCAAACTACTTAATGATGGAAAGAGAAGGAGTACTTCCAAATTCATTCCTGGAAAATGGCATTATCCTAATTCCAAAACCAGACTAGGACTCAATTGAAAAAGAAAACTACAGGACAATCTAATTAATGAACATAGGTGCAAAAATCTTCAACAATGTATTTGCAAACAGAATGCAACAAATCATTAAAAATGTCATACATCTTGATCAAGGATTCATCCCAGCAATCCATGGATGGTTCAACATATGCAAATCAACAAATGTAATACACTATATAAACAGAAGAAAAGACAAAAATCATGTAATCATCTCAAATGATTACAAATAAAGATTCAAAGGAAAGCCTTTGACAACATCCCTTCATAATAAAAACCTGAAAAAATAGATATAGAAGACTTTAATCTCAATCTGATAAAAGTGATTTATGACAAACCCACTGTGAACATCACATTAAAAGGGAAAAAGCTGAAAACTTTCCCTTTAAAGTAAAAAGCAAGACAAGATGTCCACAATCACTACCCTGCTTTGAGATAGTGCTTGAAACATTAGACAATGTAATAAGGCAAGAGAAAGGAATAAAAGAGATATCTATAGGAAAGGAAGAAGTCAAATTGTCATTATTTGCAAATGACATAATTCTTCACATAGAAGACCCAAAAAATTCCACCAAAAGACTCCTAGAACTAATAAATTCAGCGAGGCAGTAGGATACAAAATTAACACTGAAAAATCAATACTGTTCCTGTTCACCAATAATAAATCCACTGAGGAAAATAATTAAGAAAACAATACCATTATAATAACTTCAAGAAAAATTAAATACTTACAAATTAACCAAACAGAGAAAGTGAAAGACTTTTTTTTTTTTTTTGGTACTGGGGATAGAACTCAGGACTTTATGCTGTGAGACAGGCAGCAGAACCACTGAGTTAAATCCCCGACCCTGAAAGACTTTTATAATGAAAATTATAGTGCTCTGAAAAGGAGATAGAAGAGGACATCAGAAAGTAGATATTCCCTGTTCCTGTATAAGCAAAACCAATATTGTCACAATGGCCATACTTATAAAACTTATATATAGATTTAATGCCATCTCAATTAAAAATACCAACAGCATTCCTCACAGAACTAGAGATAATAGCCCTAAAACTCATGTGGGCCACCTACCTCGCAAGTGCAACTTCCCAAGTTCGATCCCTGGTACCAAAAAATAAAAAATAAAATAAAACTCATGTGGAACTAGAAGAGACCAGAATACCAAAAGCAATCCTGGGCAAAAAGAACAAAATAGAAGATATCAAAACCTGGGATTTCAAGTTATATTACAAAGCTCTAGGGCTAAAAACAGCATATTACTGGCACAAAACAGACGTGTGGACCAATGGAGCAGAATAGAGGATGCAAAAGCAATGCCAGGTACATTTTGCCTAATCTTTTACAAAGGGGCCAAAACCATATGCTGGAGGAAAAATAGTCTCTTTAATAAATGGTGCTGGGGAAACTGGCTATATACATGCAGAAGATTGAATCTAGACTCATATTCCTCATCATGTACTAAAATAAAATCAAAATGGATCAAAGATCTAAATGTTAAAACAGAAACAATCTACTAGAAGACAAAATAGGTAAAACTCTTGAAGTTGTAGATGTAGGTTAAATGTGTTCCAAACAGAAACACAATTGCACAAGAAATAACATCAAGAATCAACAAATGAGATTATGTCAGATTAAACAGTAAAAAGACCACCTACAACATGGGAAAAATATTTTGCCAGCTACTCCTTAGACAGAGGACTAATATCTAGAATGCATAAAGAACTCAAAATAAAATTAGATTCCCCCCAAAATAAAAAAACACAATAAAAAAAATGGCAACTGAAATGAATAAACATTTCTCAGAAGAAGTACAAATGGCCAATAAATACATGTAAAAAATGTTTAACATCTCTGGCCATTAGAGAAATGCAAATTAAAAAAACACTGAGATTTCATCTTACTCCAGAAGGAATGGCTATCATCAAGAAATCAAATAATAACAGATGCTGGTGAGGCTGAAGGGATAAAGGAACACTTATATATTATTGGTGGGAATGTAGACTGGTACAACCACCATGAAAATCAGTTGAAAGATTCCTCACAAAAACTTGAAATTCCATTTGACCTAACTATCCCCCTTCTAGGTATCTTCCCAAAAGAATTGAAGACATCACATGCATACCCATGTTTATACCAGCACAATTCATAATAGGTAAATCTTAAAATTGGCCTACCTGTCCATCAACAGATGACTAGATAAAGAAAATATATTTATCCACAATGGACTATTACTCTACTATAGTAAAGGACAAATTTGAGTCATTTGTAGCAAAGAGGATATATCTTGAGACCATAATGTTAGGTGAAAAAAATATATACAAAAGCTTAAATATTGCAAAAAGTATAAATAAGTTAAAGAGCAGAATAAAAGACAGATAATAAGAAACCAAGAGATGACTATTTTGCAAATGAGGAGACCAAGAGCTGAAGGAAGGGAAAAGTGGAAGGTGAAGTAAAAAGAATTAAGTAGTGTTATATACATGTACCAATTCCCCACAATGAATGTAATCATTATGTACTGCAAACATGTACTAATAAAAATTTAAATTAAAAAAAAGACTATTCCCACTTCATATGACAACTCTAAACCTTAGGTTATAACCTGTGCTTCTGACAGCTATAAATCCCACAATCTTTTCCTTGGGATAAATTAGTTTGCTGATATGACTCACAGAACTCAGGGAAACACTTATGTTTACTGATTTATGATACAGGATATTACAAAGGATACTGATGAACAGCTAGATGGAAGAGAGACATAGGGAAAGGAATATGGGAAGCAGTGTGGAGACTCAGTACCTTCAACGGCACACCACCCTTTAGGAGCCTCCACGTGTCCAGCAATACAGAAGCTCTCTGAATCCAAACCTTTTAGACCTTTTAGGGATGCTCCATTGCATAGACATTACTGATCAGATCATTAGCCATTAGTAATCAACATTGCCCCTGCTCCTTGCCCCTCCTTCCTTTCTCCCTAGAGGTTAGGGTGTGGAAGTATGAATCCCCACCCTAATAATGCCTTGGCTTTTCTGATGACCATGCATAGGGAATAATATTCAGCCTCACAGTGGGCAACAGGATTTGGGGCAATGTTTGCCCCCAGGGAAATGTGGCAGACACCTGTCACCTCATTAGCAGACAGAAGACATGCTTATCACTCCAGAGATTCCAAGGGTTTTAAGAGCCATGTGACAGGAACCAAAAGCAGAGACCAAATATTTATTTCTTATTATATTGCAATATCACAATAATATTTGACATCTTAACCTAAATACCATTCAGCTCATTGAATAAAGAATCCATTCAAAAGCTTTTCTAAAACATCTTCCCCAAATAAATTAAATTTTTCACTTCCCAGAATAGACAGGTACAGCACCTTTCAAATATCTCACAGTCTTAAAAAAAAAAAAAAATTAGTTCCATTGTACATCTCAATTTATCTATCTTTTTTAGCACCTCGGGCATTAATATGATCATATATAGGGAGGGAAAATCTGTCCTTTTGTCACATTGACCCAAGGGCCCTCGATTCACCGATATGCATTATATGACAAGGTGACATTGAAAATAAATGGTCTAAAAAAAAAAAAGAAAGAAAATAAATGCTCTAAGAGCTATCACATTTCTCCTAACAAGTTCATCTGATCATTCAAAGTTTGGCTCAAAAAAATTGTTTTTGATACTTCTGATTTGATTTTTGGAACAGAAACTTTTGTTTATTTTTTTCAATGCCACTGTACAATTTTATTAACCATTCAAGTATAGCAGCATCTGGTAAAATTGAGACAGAATTAGGATTGAAAAATGAATAGATATTCAGAATCTAACAATTTGAAAAAAACCACTACATACTCTTTTCACAAACATGTTTTCACAGAGCCAATACAGCACTAGCCATTAACCCAGTACACCAAGTGTGCTGAAGTAGAAAAGATGCAACTAGAAAAGTAGCTACACTAGAAAAACCAACACTTTAGAAAAAGAGTAAAACACTTTTAATTTCTCCCTGTTATCCCCTAAAACAACATCTTACAGTCTAGACCCACTTTTATAGTCCTTCATCAGCTTCCAGAATATTTGTCAGGATGGAAAAAATAAAATGACACTGGCCAGTACAGTCTCTGGATATTTAGGTAAGAAAAGGGAAGAAAGTCAGTTCTCAGAACAAATTAGTCAGCTTCAGTTTCATCAGCATGATCTTTGTGTTCTTTGTTCTTCCCCCCTTTTAAAGTGTTTATCTTTCTTTTGCAAAAGCTCCAGTTTGGCAGGCATTTGTGCCTCTCAGTTCTCTTTGTTAGCTTCCATTTTGTGGGTCCGTTTCTCTTCCGCCATTTTACTTTGTTATTCTCTTCTATTGAGAAGCACTCTTCTCCAGTTCTTTCACCTGATTATCAAAAGAAGCCACAGTGAAATGAAGACAAGAGACCAGCAGTGTATTCTACACAATCCACCGGTAAGGAAAGCCCTCCTTAATCTGAGCTACCTGGCCACATGCAGTATTTCAGGACAGGAAATATTGAATCCGTATCCCAGAATTGTTTGTTTCTTGAAAGCAGCTAGTTTTGCTTGCTGTTTATCAGCCACTATATATGATGCAGGGCTATCATGTAATAGTGAAAAGATGATTCTCATGTTATAAAATGGTCCTTTATGCCATCAAGCTGGCTGGGTGGCATGCCATTGCTTTGCCACCATCTGAACATTGCATAGCACTATTGTTCATAACACTGATATTTCTAATCCCTGCAGTAACTGCTCCCAGTTGCTGTTTCCTATTCTCACTTCTCTGCCTTCCTTTGCTCTCTCTTTATTGTCTCTTTTCTCCTTTGTTTCTCACATGTTTTTGAACTTTGGTCAAAATAGAAACATAACCAGATGTCGTAAGAAAGTCTCCTTCACTTCTCTGTTGGCTGAATGAAAAGTATTCCAAGGTCAAATATAAGTGAAAGGAGCTAGTTAGAACTAGGAGACATTTTTGCCCCATCACTAGGCCTATTAGAAAACCCTACAGAAGAAACTAAAAAGTAAGAGACCCTTTAGGGATCTAATCACGGATGTGGTTTCTCCAGTGGTTCTCGTATCAATGCTCATCTCTTGTTCCCACTGCTGTGCACGTCTCCTTATGTGAAACCCCCGCATCTCCTCAGGCCTGGGCTGCTTTGCACTGGGCCTTATGATCCTTTCTGGTTTCTACTGTGACTTGGGTCAGTTGCTTACAGCTCCAAGCCATGGCTTGGCTTATGCTTCACATGACAGCTAGACATGTTCTGCTTGATCCTCCAGATTCTATTAGATACTCTAGGAGTCCTTTTCTTTCTTTCTCTTCCTTCCTTGCTTCCTTTCTTTTTTTGACAAATGAAAATTGTATACATTTATTAGATAAAACATTAAAATTCATATACATTGTGAAATTTATATACATTGTAAATGGCTAAATTGAGCTAATTCACATGCTTATAATGTTTTTGTAGTGACAACACTGAAGTCTATTTCCAAGAATACATTGTTATTAAGAACACTCACCCTGTTCTGCTATTATAGACAGCTAAGTTAGAAATATTACAGGCAGTCAGATAGGGCTGGAGAGAGGCAGGACAAAGGTGAAACATATCACCACTGTGCCCGGAGACACACCTGTTGGAAACCAGGCCTCAAGATAAAGATGAATGACCAGGCCTGCATACTTCCTGAAAAGACAAACATGGGGCCTAATGAAGTCTAGATAGACATCAGTCACCCTGGTGGGAGTCCAAGACCTCTGGACCCTTCATTTCCTAGGAAAATCTTTGTTCTTTTCATGCACACTTGTTACGAGACTTGTTTCCCCATTGGATCACTGTTAACCTAAGTGACTATACTTGTAACCTTATTGATTAAACATAGCTATAACCAATGTTGTACCTACGTAGGTTTTGCTCTATAAAACTTCCTAGTAAAGTAGGGTTCCTGGGCTATCCATTCGGGTCCCCTCCTCTTGATCCATTCGGGTCGCCTCTCAGGAGCTGTCTTCTCAATAAATATTTTTCTACTCTTTTTTTTTTTTTTGGTACCAGCGATCGAACTCAGGTCCTTGCTCTTGCACAGCAGGCAGCAAAACCACTGAGCTAAATCCTCGACCCTATTTTTCTACTCTTAACCTCTATTGTTCGTAGAATTCATTCTTCAATTTTTAGAGAACACGAGCTTGGCGTGTCAGACAGCTGTTGAACATATTTCTCTTTTCTAACTACAATTCTGCGTCCTTTGAAATATCTCCAACATCCCACCCCCAGCTCCTGTTAATCCTATTCTACTCTCTGCTTCCCTGAGTTTGACATGCTCCGGTTCTCCATATGAGTGAGATCATGCAATATTTATTTTTCTGCACTTGGCTTATTTCACTCAACATAACGTCCTCCAGTTCCATCTATCTTGACACATAGGACATAATCTTTTCTTACTGTTGAATTGTGTTACATTGTGCATATATATTACCAGAGTTTTGGGGTGATAGCCCCAGCTCTGGGGGTCCCAAAAGACCAGGCTTTGTCATTGGTCCCAAAATGCTAATCAAGGAGATGAGTCAAGGTAAAGGGCAAGAAAAAGAGCTTTAATCAACATAGCCATTCTGGGAAGAATAAAGATACAGAGGTTCAAGATATGTTTTCATGAGGCTGACAGCAACTTTGAGGTTTCATAAGAAAAGGGAGACAAAAGGTTAGGGGTTTGCATAGCTGACAGCGTAGGTCACACTGGTCCTGCCACGGTCTGGTTGATCATGACCACAGGACTGGTTCTGTGAGTGGTGCTGGAGAATTTCTTTTGGTTGGAACAGGAAATCCAGTTCCCATGAGATCACTGCTTCTGCTTAGAGATCAGTTTCCTTTTCTCCAACAGTAACTGCCCCCTGAGGGGAGGTGATCTCATTGGGAAGCCATCTCTCTGTGAGGCTCTGCTTTTCCTAGAATCCATGGTGACTGCAAGTTTAGGAAAATGACTACAGCCTTCTAGGCACTACTCCAGGGGGTCTTGAAATTGGACATTGCAAAAGTTTACAACTGAATATCCCCACAAATCTTGAAATACCTTAGTTATTCTTATCTTGGTGTCCTCCGTCTTAAAGGGGGATGAGACAAACTAGGTAAATTTATGGCTAATAAACTTTAATGCTAAAAAACCAGTTTTTAGGCAGACAGTCCTTAAGCAATTAACATGCCTCTGAGCTGAGCTGAACAGAGATCTGACCCAGTTTTAAGGTAATAAGGGAACCAGATATAAACCAAAGTCAGAGATGCTGCGTTCATCCACTTTCAGTTACCCAGTGGGCATCTGTAGGCCAAGCTTCTAAATACCTGTAATATATACTTTTTTGTTTTGTGTTGTGATGCTGGGGATTGAACCTAGGGCCTTCAACTGAGCTACATCCTCAGCCCTTTTATTTTTTATTTTGAGAAACAGGCTTGCTAAGTTGCCCAGGCTGGTTTCAAACTTACAATTCTCCTGCCTCAGCTTCCCAGAATATGCTAGCTCACAGGTGTGCACCACCATACCTAGCTTAAGTATCACTTTTTTGGGGGGGTACTGGGGATCAAACTCGGGACCTTGCTTTTACAAGGCAGGCAGTGGTGCCACTGAGCTATATCCTGAGCTAAATACTTGGGCCCAAGTATTGCATTTTTATACATTCATCTGTTGATGGACACTTAGGTTTATTCCATACTTGATCATTGTGAATAGCGTCATAATAAATGGTGGGAACACAGATATCTCTTCAATGTATTGATTTCATTTCCCTTGGATATAGACCCGGTAGTGGGACGTCTGGAGGATTTGGTAGTTCTACTTTATTTTTGGAGGAGCCTCCATGCAGTTTTCCATAATGGCTGCACACTCCTACCAACAATGTGCAACTGTTCCCTTTCTTCATCACCAACACTTGTGATCCTTTATTTGTGGGAAAGGGGGAGCAAATTCAGAGGCACTTTATGTTCCCAGACATCCTTTCTTTTTTCAAATCCTCCCCAAAGTGCTGGGATAACAAGTGTATGCCACCGGACTGAGCTCACTTATTATTTTTTGTGGTTTTGATAGTAGCCTTTCTAATTATCCCATTATGATTTTACTTTTCATTTCCCTGGTGATTTAGCAATAATGAGAACTTTTTTCATATACCTGCCTATTGGCCATTTGGATGTCTTCTGTGAAATGTTTTTTCAGGCCTTTTACCCAATTTTTTTTTTTTGCCCAATTTTTGATCGGGTTATTTGTTTTTTGCTATTCAATTGAGTATTTTGGATGTTAATCCTTTATTAGAAATATTGTTTCCAAATATATCCTCCTTTTTTGGAGGTTGTCTTTTCACTCTGTTGATTGTTTCCTTTGGTACACGGAAGTTTTTAGCTTGAGGTTGTAGTAATAACTTCCTGTTGCTGGATACAATACTGCACACCCACAATATAAAGAAGAGGTTTAATCTAGCTGACTTTTTAAGGGGATTCAATCCATGGTCAGCTAGTTCCAAGGCAGAAACATCATGGCGCAAGGGTGTGAGGGGCAGAGCTGCTTAGATATGGAGGCGGGGAGGCAGAGCTGGGGAACAGTGACAGAGAGAAAGAGGCAAGGGACCAGAGATAGTACCCAGGCCACACCTCCGTGACTCACCCAGGCACACCCAGAGAAGTGCTCCACCAATGTGCCGGGTGGCTCACAAGCCAAGCAAGTAGACACGATCAAGCTTAATCATCACAGATGTAATTCCACTTGTTTATTTTTGCCTTTCTGCTTGGGTTTGAGGTCAAATACAAAAAGTCATCGCCTACACCGTCATGGAGATTTTCTCCGGAAGCCCTGACTTCACTATGCACTTGGCTTCCTGGCACCCTGGCTTCCTGTTGGGTTGAATCAATAGGAGGCCAGCATAAGATGGAACTCAGGAGAAGACGGAGGCCATGGTTTTCATTATCTCAGCTCCAAAATTGGATTTACCGCAAATCTAATGAGGCTTAAATCCTGCTGCTCATGTTGCTTCCAAAATTCTGGGGGGAATTCTCACAATGTGTTTACGTGCAGCATGTTTTCCTGAAACTTAAAAAGGAAAATATTTCTTGCAAATATATCCTGTCTTAGTCACTCCCCTCATCACTGAGAAACATGACCCAACACCCTCAACGTAAAGGAGGAGAGGTTTATTTTAGCTCACGTTTTAGAAGATTCAGTCGTCCTTGCCTGGTTGGTGGCACAGTGGAAGGGCCTGGGTAGAGAAAAGCTGTCCATGACATGGCATCCAGGAAGCAAACGGAGAAGGCTGGAGCTAAAGAGGAAAATAAACTGTTCCAGGCCACACCCCCTAGTGACCCACCTCTTCTGACCAGATCTCACCTCCTAACAAGTCAGCTATAAATCCCCAAATCCAGTCACCTTCCAAAAGACTCGCCTATGAGCACTCAGTATGAGGTTCTTGGGGAACATCTGGATATAAGCCATATGTACACTAATAAAAATGATCCTTTTAAAAAAGAAGATATTTTAACTGTTGTGCCCAGATTGTGAAGTCCCAGAGACCACCAGGAGACCGTTTCCGATGTAAGCACACAAGGGTCGTTTATTCAAGCTTAAGCAGGGACTCTCAATTGTCACCGACGCAGCGGATCGAGATTGAGAGCCCCGAGCCTCAAAACTAGCAGGGTTTTTATTGAGTATACAACAAGCTTTGGTTGTTAGTAGCCAGGTGATTGGTTAATACTAAATACATATGAAGTGTAGGGTTTTGATTGGTTAGGCTTAGGGGGGGTTAAGGGGGTTACGTATAGATTTTTGTGAGGGAGAAAAGGGGCAAAGATTAACGGCCGGTTGTTACATACTGATCGTTAGCAGACCCACTAATGGCCGCATCTATCTTGTGTGGACAGTCAGCTCATTAACTGCTTATCCTACAGATAGTGTGCCTGGAACGCTCTCTCCCCGGGTACACAGGTGGTTGGGTAATAAACTCAGGAATTTCAAGTGGTGAATTCCTAGTTTAAGCACAAATTTGAGAGAACAAAGGAGACGGCTCCAAAATGGAGTCATTTTGGTCCCACATTAACCACGATTGAGTATGACCATGTTTCTTTCAACTCTGACTTCTCCCCCGACACACACACTGCCTGTCTTAGCAGATGTCACTGCGAGCGCTGTAGGTATTTTTTGGCATCTGGCTGAGAAGACACCGAACTGAAGAGTCATAGAATATAATTATGCGGTTCACAGTTCTTTCCATGTATATGCTAAGTTATTGTCTGTGAGGTTTCAGAGGCAAGAAGGTAGCAGAGCTTTCACTCTAGTACTAAGGGTCTGTACTTCCCTTCCTGTGCCTCTTGATCATCAGTGAGCCTGATTCCTCCACCTGCAGGCACATTAGCCCATCCTCAGCCACTTGCCAACATTTGACACTCTCTTCCCACCTCCTCATCAGACTCCAGGGCATTTTTCTGGTCTTTTCACTCAAGTTTTACTCTCCACTACAGCCCTGCCTATCCCCCTCACTGTCCCAAGCTGAAATCCATGTCTTTGCTGAGCCAGGCATTGCCCACAGATTTCCCTTATCCTGGGGTGGTCTTGCCTGATCACAAATGGTTATCTTCTTATTAATTTCTTGCTGGTGTGACACAAAATACTGATATTGATAAAAATAACATAAAACTCATAATATAGTATCACAACAAGAATGCTAAATACATATGATCCATTCAAAGAGTATTTAAGATTAGCTACTCCATAAGCAAACTTAGGATGCTGAAGTCTGGCAATGCCTATATGAAAGATATTTATATTTTCAACCTTGATGATAGTCTATAAGTTTTATTGTTACCAGTAGTAAGTTACAAAGTTGAAACAAATTTTTCTAAACTATTAATAGTACCCATATAAATTTTGATAAATCTACTCTTTCTACTAAAAATATGACATTTTGTGTAAAAAGAGAATACCAAGGAATATGAAGTCAAAATATAGAAAATGGTATTTTAGAGATTGCTTTCAGGCTATTAATAAAATATTACACTATTTTTTTGGATTTGTGATATATATGATATTGGTCATGCTATTCAAGTTTGGAAGTTGTGGGTTTCTTTAAATCATTATAGATGCAGGTTTGCTTTCACACATAATTTTGTGTTATTTTTCTTAAAGGGGCAATGCAAATTGTACAACTTTCAACTCCAAAATATCTGGACCACTTTCCAGCCAGGCTTATTCCCTCCCTGCCAAGCAGCTGCCTCCTACAGCAACAGGTAAAACTGGCTCCAGAAACCTCTTTGCCCCTTTGAGCACAGGGCAGTAGAGCTAACTTGGCAGTCTGCCCTCCGTGGTTTGTTTCCTGGCCTCCTGCTCATGACTCCTTAGGAAGATTTCCTCAGTGCTGCCTAAGTGTGTTGTTTCCCAGTGGGATCCTGACTGATGTAATTTGTATAAAGCAAAAATTAGGTAATGCGTCTTAAAGGACAGTTTCTGGAGCTATTGCAGCCCTGTCCGGAGCCGTGCTTATGTCTACACAGTGTGGTGTAGAGCAGTAGTTCTCAGACCTCGGGCCTTATCCGCTATTTACGCTTTTTGAAATTGTTGAGGTTGCCAATAATTTTGTAAATGTTGGAGATTCTCTATCTATCCATCTATCTGCCCATCTACCTAGGCATCTGACACAAGAAGTGATAAAAAATGAGGAATCTTCAAAAAATTTAATATATTACAATAAAAGACACATGGCCATGAATCCTTCTCAAAATATTCCCCGTCACTTTGAACACACTATCTCATGGTTCTTTCCACTTTCTGAAGCAGTTCTGGAAGTTCTCTTTTGTGAATGTCCTTACAGGATGTGATGAAAAAATACAATGAATGCTGCTGCTGTGTGCCTTCCAATGCCAAGCAGGCTAGCAAAAATGTTGCAGTGTGTCCTCATCCACCTTATTCAGTGGATCTGGTACCATGGGATTTGTGGCTCTTCCTCAAAGTTAAAATGACCATGAAAAGTAAACGTTTTTAATTGATCTAGGACATCAAGACACTCTGGAAGAAGAACTTCCAGAACTGCTTCAGAATGTGACGAGAGTATTTCAAGGGGAACTGATGGCAATGTGTCTTTTACTGTAATAATATTTTTATTTAAACACATCATATTTTAATATATATGTAAATAACAACTGAGAAATTTTTAACACTATTTATTTTGTAATAAAAATAGTAATTTCATTATATGTCAACATAAACAATTCATTGCTATGAACAAAAAGTATTTCTCAAAAACTAGTGAGAATAATGACATTGTTTCATAACTTTGCAGAATCTTTTTGTTGTCTGACATAACAGAAGACAATTAGATTCTCATATCTGCCTTCATATTCATTGTTGTGGTATTTCATGTCATGGATCTTTGGCAAATTCCACTCCACACTCATGAGAGAATGACAATCAGGCTAATTCAGCTTAGTATTGTTAAGATACTTTGGACCTTATTGGCCCTCTGAAAGAGGTTTGGGGACCAATAGCATTTTATGGGCCACATTTTAGGGAATATATTTTGGGAACAGAGAAACGGGCACTGATTTGAGAGTTAAGATCACTGGGTTTTAGCTCTAACTTTGCTGCCTCCTAGCAATGTGGCCTAGAGGAAATTACTCAACCTTTTTTAAAACCCAGTTTCCACATCTATTAAGTGAAAAATGTAAACAGAGTAACTAAATGTACTGCTAATAATAAAATTTTAAATTTGTAATCTAATATTTACTAAAAGAAATATCAGCTGTCCTTAAGACACTTTGGAAGGTAGTTGATGAGATGCCAGTGTGGTCTATCTGAATGTTAATGAAACTAAGTGCTTTGGTGTTACTTCTGTTCTGAAGGTAGGTATCAGAAAAACAAAAGAAGAAAACAATTATAATGAAATTAATTACGGCTCATTTTGTTGAGAAACTGGCATGCCTATTGGAACTCTCAACCTCCGGTTTGCAACCATCAAAGACAGGACGTAGTTATGACAAAGCACTTTAAAGCTTGCTGGGGAAGATTCCAACGCTGATTCCCAACTTTCCATTAGCTAGACACTTAACAAGTTGCAAATACCTAGCCAACTTCAATGATACCTGGCATGAGTGTTTTGAGCTCTAAACCAGAAAAGGAACTGTGGAAAAAAGAATGCAATTAAATGCCAAGAGAAGTTCACATATGTAAGCGCTGAGTTTAAAGAAAACAGTCCCTCTGCTGCATCCTGGCTAGTTTGGACTGGGGACAGGAGTGGCTTTTGTAACTCTCCCCACCCTGCCTGGGCTGTGTCTACCCATGAAACAGCCTTGTTCTGGAACATCCAGTTAAGCTGGATCTCTGAGGCTGTACTTTGCCAACCTGAGAACAGTGTGCACCAACAACACAATCCTTGCCTTTTCTTATTTTTTCTGGGGTTTAATCTGGACCTATGAATATTAGCCTGGTGATTATGGTAGATGCCAAGAGTAAGAGGGAAGATGGAAGGTCAGGATCCACTAAAGAAATTAGTCACTGTTGAGTCAGGTAACATCAACACCACAGACATCTGTTCCATTTAGAAAAGACTTTTGTCTAACTTGTGGATCTATCAGTATGAGTCATGCTCTTTGGGTATGTCACAAAAGTACCTAACCTATAGATACCAGTGATAGACTGGAGTATCAGAATCCTCACCCATATTATCCATGGAGGCGGACTGTAGAATTTACTTCCCTTTGTAGTTTCCCTAAATTTACACTGATTCTTAACTTTTAGATTCATTGCTCAAGAGCTTTACGTGCAACTAACTCTGAATTGGAAGTAAACACATTCTTCTGGCTAGCCAGTCCTCAATCGTTCCATTCCAGCAGTGTTTTATCAGGTATCTATACGAACAGGAGTCCAGTGTTCAATAGTTAACGAAACAGCCATGATCCCTACCCTATTAACCTTATGATCTAGTCATTCTCCAGTTACAACTACCACAGGTTTCAAGAATTAGTCAACCAACTATTCCCAAAGGACAATTGACTGTTCTGAAAAGAACCATCCAAACACCTCAACTTAACAATTTAAAAATAACTCTAGGCCTAGAGGTGTATCTCAGTGGCAGAACACATGCACAGGGCCCTGAGTTCAATTCCCAGCACCAATAATCAACATAAAAATAACTAGGAAGAGATTATATCTATGCACAGGGATTTAAAGTTTGTTAAACAGATAGGACTAGAACCCAGCTTTACTAGCTCCCCAGACCTTCCCTCTTTGGTGGTAGCTCTACTTTTCTGCCTATTTCCCTTCCCTAAAGACCTAACTTCACATTTAGAGTATTTATACCTGTAACTATCATGACAGATGCAGCAACAGTGATTATTGACTCTAGCAAAAGAAATGTCTTATTTGCCCAGTATATTTGCTGACTGCTAGAATACAGTTGTGACATATATTTGTTTTTCATGAAACTTTCTCTATTTTTAAAATCAAAGTCCAACAGAAGATGAACACATGGAAAGTATTTCATGCATAATTTTGAATGGATGGATTTAAAGGGTAAGTATTAAGTATGATATTAATCTCTACCCTTTTATTTGTATGGAAAGTTCCATCAAAGCTTACATTTCATAAACACGAAATATTCCTTTAAACTGGCTGATCAGATTATCAAAATAAGTGTACATAACTTTTGGACCAGAGATTGTAGAAATGTTCTAGACGGACAAAATTGTGAAATACATTTAAAAGTGGGAGGACAATCTCAGCTTCCTTTTTAAAAATTTTTTCTTCCCTCTTAGAGACCAAGTGAATTCATTGTCCTTTAGCCTAGGGTACTGGGTAGAGCAGTTGAATTCATGAGAAAATTATCAAGTGGCTAGTGTTCTAGTTGTCTCAGAAAGATTTTTGTAAAAAAGACCCAGGAAAATCACTGTCAGTACAAAGCTTGCATCCTCACAAGGAATTTAGCTAGCACTGGAAAAGAGTCCTTTATTTTTAGGGTTTGGGGGAAAACTGGAGAAATGGAAAAAAGGAAACCATAAAGAGATCTACTGCATGCACAGCACTGAACTTTACTTCCCCCTATTCCTTCCATCCAGCGAAAAGGACACTGATACCATTGCTATATTATCTATAAAGAAGCTGAAGTTCAAATCTGCACTTGCCCAAGGTCACATGACCTGAAATGCAAAGCCTGGTCTCATTTGTATCCTCCTGAATACCAATCCTATGTGATCTTCATTATCCAAACATGACTATGCTACAGGAGCCATGATGTGGAATATGCAACATCGTGTTTAACTTTCACAACACCCTATAGAATAAATGTTATTTCCAATTTCAGAATGAAGAAGCTGCCCCAGACAGGTGAGGTCATTTTGCCTAGCAGAGCCTCATATGAATAACCTTTCTATTATTTTGGTGTTTCTCAAACACTCTGGGAATCTGAGTCTTTTCTTAGAAGTGTGAGCATTCTCTTCAAAAACTTATAAATTTTGTACATTTATTTTAAAGATAATACTTAGAAATCAATGGAAGCTTCTTTTGGATACTCAAACAACATAGTAAAGTTTCAGTGTAAGCATTTGTGTTCCTGCTTATACACATTATAGTGTTTATTCAACCTTTAACAAATGCATTGGCAAACATGTCTGGCTCCATCAGTTTGGCATGCCCTCAGTCAAAATGATAGCTTTCCCATATTTGTACTCAGAGTTAATTTTTTGCTATTTACACAATCATACTTTTCTTTTGCAATAATAATTCATAACTGGAACATTATTAGAATACTAGGGTATTTAATCTTTTGAGACAACGACAACTCTAGAATCCTGCATAGGAAAGATGGCTTTATTGGGTAGTTATGAGAGCACTAAGAATTTTCTTGAAGCTTCATTGACAAGCAAGTGCAGTTTTAACTTAATGTTAATTTTGGGTGGGTGGGACAAGCAGAGGTTATGGTGACACTAAAGTCCTCCAAAGCACCTTTGGTAACACAGGTTAAATAGAGAATTGATTGATGTCATGAAAATGCCACCATAATGCAGGGAAGTAATTTTATTAGGCAGATTAATGATGATAAAATAGGTAGACTTAGTACCTTTTATAGTCACAACAAATAATGGAGGACTGATATCAGAGTACAGTACAAGAGAAGTCTCATCGTAGTTCAGAGGAAAGTCCTCCTAATGGCAACAGTTAGCAAAATGAGTTGGACTCAGATTGTCCAATTGCTCAATACACAGAGGTCTCCGCAGCCAGAAAAACACAGGCAATTGAGAGCAATGTTTTTTAAAAATCTATAAAATTATAAACTTTATTGAAGCTTGTTTGCTTCACTCTGTCAGTGACCAAAAATAGTTTTTTTATTATAATTTGGAATGTATTGTGCATTTCAGTGGATATCTGCTGTTCTTGTCCAACCATTTATTTCATCTCCTGGCGGAAGTATCTGGGGTTTTGTTTTGGTTTGGTTTGGTTTGGTTTTGGCAAAGCCTTGCAAAATCACTAAGCTGCCTGGCCTGGGCTTGAATTTTCTATCCTCCTGCTTCAGCCTCCCAGAGTGCTGGAATTATGGACATGCGTCACCACACCTGGTTTAGTGTCCTGATTTTTTTCATTTGAATATCCACCCCTCCTCCATGTTGTCCATGTGGCTAGTGGCTACCTACTGGGTGGAGCAGGACAGAACATTTCCATCATTGGAGAAAGCTCTGTTGGCTACCACTGATTTAGATCCCTGCTGTGACCATATAAAATAATATTTAGTAAGGTACTGTATAAACTTCAAAGCACTTCTAAAAAATCCTATTATCCTAATTATCATTATGATCAGTCAAATTCATTATCAGTCACAGGAAGGCAGGGGTTTTCTACAAATTAATTGAGTCCTTTATGAGCCGTGGCAATCTTCCAGATAATTTATTTAAGATTTTAATAAAATGATCATTAATCAATTGTTAGTCATCACATAATTTCTTGCTTGACTTCCTTGATATTGAACCCTCTCTGACTATTCAACTTAAGTACAGGAAACTCTAAAGATCCTTCACCTGAGCACAGGAGTGCGACCAGAGCTTTGTCCTTTGGAGATAAATTAGTGTTGAATTTGGACAGCCAAAGGATTAGGACCAGTATGTGATTTTTCAACTGGGTACTGAACCCAGGGCCTTCACGATATGCTATATCCATAACCCTTTTTATTTTTTATTTAGAGACAAGGTCTTGCTAAGTCACTAAATTGTCTGGGCTGGACTCCAACTTGCAATCTTTCTGCCTTAGCCTCCCAGACTCCTGAGATGACAGGTGTGCTAAGGAGCAGTAGAGGTTTAGTGGTTAAACTCACAGCATTCTATCAGAACTTTTCATTTCAGAGCTGTGACAAGCACAGCCAGGAAAGGCCTAGCTCTCCCCACTCTGTCCACTCCCTGTGGGGTACCAGAAGATGTGCAAGAATTCTAAATTTCAGGCTGACCTACTAGGTTTTTATAAAGTTATATTTGTCAAGGTGGAAGAAGAATAGATATTTTATGAAAAGATTTGTTACATATTTAGTTACTAGGTTTGTGAGCCTCAGCTCTTACTCTTGGCTAACCGTGCCCTGGGATATGCGAATGTTAAGGGCAGGTCTGTACAAGGAAGTCATGCCTCTAGGCAGATGGCAAGGCAAGTCCTTGGGGAGAACCAGCCACAAAAAATCTTACCGGGAATGTGCAGAAATCCCTGCAAGGGTGGGAACCAGGAAGACTGAGCTGATGTCTGGGTTACATTTAAACATTTGGAAAGTATCAAAATATGATAAGACTGTGCTTGATAAATAATGGCTTCATCCAAAGAAAACTTACAATCAAAGTAGAGAACATGTAAACAGTGAAACAACACATTAGCAACAGTTTATTTCATACTCGGTGTGTGTGTGTGTGTGTGTGTGTGTGTGTGTGTGTGTGTGTGTGTGTGTGTGTGTTAGTTACTGGGGATTACACCCAGGGCCTTCACACTGAGCTACATCCCCAGCCTTTTTTAAATTTTGAGACCAAGTCCCACTAAAGTTGCTAAGTTGCCCAGGCTGGGCTGGAACTTGCAATTCTCCTGTCTCAGCCTCCTGGGGTGCTGGCATTACAACTGTGAACCATCAGTTGCAGCTCTATTTCATACCTTAAAGTACAAGCAAGACTGCTGAACACTCAAGCAAGTTAAACAAAACCTAAAACATTCAAAATATTCCCTCTTATTTTAGTTTTTCAGCTCATACAGAAAGGGCAAAAATCTAGAGAGAATTACCAAATATTATCTCAATGGTCTATAGCTGACCTTTTAAACTAAAGAGTACTGGTAAGATTACAAAACCAGTCACACCCTGGTGTACACAGAAAACCACAGGGCTAAATGTTTTCTTCCAAAAAGAAAACTGGTTAGGAAGTTGTGAAAGGCAAAATTGAAGCATATTTGCTCTCAGTATCTATCAGATTTTCTTTCTTGGTGGTCACATTCAGTGATTCACATTCAGTTAAAGACCAGTTAGACCAGGCTGGTTAGGGACAGCAGGAAGCAGTTAAAAAAAGCACTGATTCAGGAATCAGATCCCCTGGATTTTAGTCTCAACTCTGCACTGTAAAAGCTGTGTGACCTCGGGGAAGGCATTAAACTTCTCCATGGTCCATCTCTTAAGACTAATGTGCTTGCCAGAGCAATTAAGCAAGAGAAAGAAAAGGCATTTAAATAGAAAAGGAAATAAGTGAATTAAAATGTGAAATTGTCACATGTTGGCTGATGACATGATCTTTCATATTGAAAATCCTACAAACACCAAAAAAAAAAATCTGTTAGAACTAATGAATAAACACATAAAATTTGCAGAATATAAAACCAACACAAAAACCAGTAGCATTTCTATAGTGATTAAAAACAGCATGACAATGGCATAATACAGACACATGGATCACTGGAACCAGATAGAGGCTACAGAAACAACCGCAGGTGCATTCAGCCATCTGATCTTTGCAAAAGGAGCCAAAAACATATGCTGGAGGAAAGACAGCCTCTTTAACAAATGGTGCTGGGAAAACTGGGTATCTACATGCAAAAGATTGACTCTAGACCCATATATCTCACCGTGTACTAAACTAAAATCAAAATGGATCAATGATCAGAAACACTTTCTCTGCTGGAAGATCAAATAGGTAAAATTCTTGAAGACATAGGCATAGGCAAGGACTTCCTGAACAGAACCAATGTCAAGAATCAACAAATGGGATCATATAAAATTAGAAATTTTCTTCATGGAAACCAGCAACATAGTGAAGAGACAACCCACAGAATGGGGAAAAAATTGCCAGCTAGTCCTCAAACAGAGGACTAACATCTAGAATATATAAAATAAAAAATAAAAAAATTTAGACTTCCCAAAATAAAAGACCCAATCAAAAACTGGGCAGTTAAAATGAACAAACACATTTCAAAAGAAGAAGGATAAATAGCAAATAAATTCATGAAAAAATGTTCGACATCTCTGGCCATTAGAGAAATGTGAGATAAAACAACACTGATATTCTATCTAACTCCAGAAAGGATGGCTATCATCAAGAAATCAAATAATAACAAATGTTGGGGAAAAAAAATCAGAAACTTAAAACAAAAACCTCAGGCCCAGGAATTTAGCTCAGTGGCGCTGCACCTACCTCATAAACACATGGTCCTGAATTCGATCCCCAGTACCAAAAAAAAATCAGAAACTTAAAACAAATGTGGGTAAGGCTGAGGGGATAAAAGAACATTTTTACATTGTTGGTGAAAATGTAAATTAGTACAACATTGTAGAAATCAGTATGAAGATTCCTCAAAAAACTAAAAATTGAGATCCCATTTGATCCAGCTATTCCCTTTCTAGGTATCTTCCTTAAAAAGTTAATGACATCACATTACAGTGATATGTGTATGCCCATGTTTATAGCAGTACAGCTCATAGTAGCTAAATCTTGGAAGTAGCCTATCTGACCATGAACAGATGAATGGATAAAGAAAATGCAGTATTTACACACAAGGGAATATTACTTTGCTATAAAGAAGGACAAATTCAAGTCATTTATAGGAGGATGCACCTTGAGACCATAATGTTAAACAAAATAAATCAAACACCAAGCCTATCCATTGCGTGCCTTCTCTAATATGAGAAACCCAAAGTATAAATAAAGAACAAAGTAAAAGATAGATAATAGGAGGTAGGGAGATAGTTCTTTTGCAAATGTGAAGGGGACCAAGAGATGAAGGAGAGGGAGAGAAGGAGAAGGGGATGAAAGAAGAACTGAGATGTGTTGTGTACATGTACCAACTCCCCATGCAGAATGTGATCATTATGTACTACAAACACGTAAAGCACATAAAAAATAAAAATTGAAAAAAGTCAGTTGCATTTCAAAACACTAACCATAAATTATACAAGAAAGCCAAGAGAACAATCTCATTTATATAGTTTCAAAAAATACTTAAGAATAAATTTAACCAAAGAGGTGAAAAGTTATATAAAACACCAATGAAAGAACTTGAAGAAGACACAAACAAGTGAAAAGATAACCCATATTTGGGGATTGGAAGAATTACTATTGTTAAACTGTCAGTGCTACCCAAAGTGATTCACAGTTCAACGCAATCTCTATTAAAATTTCAATGTCATCCCCCCCAAAAGCCAAAGCAATAATGAACAAAAAAGACAAAGTTGAGGGTGTCATACTGATTTGAAAAGTTACAGTAATTAAAACAACATAGTACTAGAAAAAAATTGACCAATGTAACACAATCAAGAGCTCAGAAATGAATTCATGCATTTTATAATCAATCAATTGTTAACAAAGATGCCATGACTATACAGCGGGGTAATAGTACTTCAACAAATGGTGTTGGGAAAACTGGATATCCAAATGAAATGGGATGAAAATGAACCCTTATCTCACATGAAATTTTTTAAAATCAAGTAAAAATGGATGAAAGTTTTAAATATAAAGTCCAAAAACTGTAAAGCTACTAAAAGAAAACGTAGGAGAAAACCACATGACATTAAAAAAAAAACACATGACATTGGTCGGGGCAGTGATTTTTTTTTGAATTTGATATCAAAGTGCAAACAATAAAAAAAAAATGAAATGTATTGGTCAGCTTCACCATTGCTGGAACCAAATAACAACACCCACAGCTTAGAGGATGAAATGATTTATTTGGCTCAAAATTTCAGAGGATTCGGTCCCTGGTTAGCTGGTTCCTAGGCAGGAAAATCATGGTGGAGGGACTTGGCAAAGGAATGCTGCTCACCTTATGGTGTCTGGGAAGCTCAGGAAGGGAACAGTAACAGAGACTGCATATGGTATCCAAAGTCACACCTCTGTAACCTACCCAGAAATACCCAGAACTGTATTTTACTACTCCACTAGGTAGCTCCTAAGCCAGTCAAGTTGATACAATCAAGCTTAACTGCCACATGGGATTTCATAAAACTAAAAAGCTTCCCTGCAGCAAAAGAAATAATTAACAATGTGCAAAGTCAACCTATGGATTAAGAGAAAATGTTTATAAGCCATACATCCAATGGGTATTAATATTGATAGTACATAATTAGCTCAAATAATTAAATAGCAAAAAAAAAGAAAAAAGAAAAAATGAGAAAAGGAACTAAATAGACATTGCTCAAAAAGAAGGCATTCAAATGGTCAACAAGTATATGAAAAAATGTTTAACATTAATAATTAAGGGAATGTAAATTAGAGCCATGATGAGATATCATCTTACACTTTAATGGCTATTATTAAAAAGACAAAGGATAACAAATATTGGTGAGGATATGGAGCAAAGAGAAACCTTTATATGCTATGGATAGGACCATAAATTAGTACAGCCATTATGGAAAACTGTATGGAGACTCCTCAAAACACTAAAAATAGAATTACCATATGATCTAGCTATGCCACTTCAGGATATTTATGCAAAAGATTTGAAATCAGTTCGTTGAAGATATATCTGTACTGCTATGTTCATTGAAGCACTATTCTCAATAGCCAAATTATGATATGAACGTAAGTGTCCATTAACAAATGAATGGATAAAGACAAGGTGATATGTATACATAATGGAGTATTACTCCGCTTTCAAAAGAGGAAATCGTGTCATTTGTGAAAGCATGAATAAACCTAAAAGGGATTGTGGTAAGTGAAACAAGCCAGCCACCAAAATACAAATGTTCTCACTTACACATAGGATCTTTAAGAAGTTGAATTTACTTGGGAACCTGAGGCATGAGAAAGCCAGTTTGGGTCCTTTAGCAAAACCTTGTCTCAAAAAGAAATTTTTTTAGAAAAAGCTGGGGATACAGCTCAGTGGTATAGCACCCCTGGGTTCACTCTCCAACCACAAACAAAAAAATGTTGAATTTGTAGAAACAGAGAAGAATGGTGGATACAGAGATTGGCCTGGAGATGTGGGAAATAGAGAAATTAGGGTCACATCTTAGACACATGTGATTTGTTTTTTTGAGTTCTGTTGCACAGCACGGTAAATATAGTCAATAACAGAGTATTATACATTTCAAAATTGCTAAGAACAAATTTCAGATGTTCTCATCATGAAAAATAAGTATTTGAGGTGGTGAGTGGATGTGTGAACTACTTTGATTTAAATATTCCACATAGTATTCATACACCGTATCATTTCCCTCATACCCTATGAATTTATACAATTACAAATAATCAATTTTAATTTTTTTGTTTTTTAGTACGAGAATCAAACTCAGGGCCTTGTGTTTGCCAGGTGGGTACAGCACCACTGAGCTACATCCTCGGCTCTCACTTTCTATTTTTAAAATGTCATTATAAATTAACATTATGACAAAGCCTTTAGCACAAACAATCCATAGGCTCTGTGAATATATTATTATTTTCATTTTTCAAGTACTGCTGTTACTGGTATTCTTTTCTGTCACTAGAAGGGGAGAGGTGAGAGAGACAGAGAGAGAGAGAGAGAGAGGGAATAAGTAAGCAAGGTTTTTAGGTTAGGTTTAAGTTCAGTGACAAGGGGTATTTATACTTCAATACTTGATCTAAAGTCTAGGATGTTATTGTAATTTCTCAAAAACCTCCATGAGGTAGATATTGCTGTTTCTTTTTGTTATATCCAAGTACAGATTTCATGAATTTGTTGTGAATTCAAAATAAGACCGTGTGTTATAAAGCCCTCAGTTTGGGAATGAACACTCCAGGCCATTATTCACAGAGAGTGTTTGAACATCAGAGTCCCAAGTGAGAATTCCGACACTTCCTCAGGTGGGTTAGTTTGGGTCCTGTGTCCACCTCTGAGCCAATCACTGTCTCCTGGGAAACTGAATATGCCCTCTGTGGGACACACAGGAAGTTACATTGCAGGTTGTTTAGGTTCTTCCAAAGCACACTGACAATCTGTGAGTGGAGTATATGCTTGAAACAACAGCACAAAACAAAAGAAAGATTTAAACCCTTGGGTGCCATGAGGAAGGAGGAATAGGGAAGAGGAAACGTGCACTTGGTAGGCTACCGACAAGTGTGCCCTGTGCTGTGTGATTTGGGGTAAGTTACTTCCCTTTACTTGTATGTAAGATAAAGTGTTGGAGCCAACCAGTGATCTCGTATGTTAACATGCATAACATTTACCTGCTTTACTCATTACAATTGCCATTTCCAAGGCCCTATGCAAACAGGTTAAATTTTTAAACTGTGCTCTACATCTGGCTCTGCTATAAGTGGTCTGTGAACCACTCACAAAGAAACACTGGTTGAGATCAAGGGTTCACAAGGACAGGTCCAAGGACATGTGCCAGTTTATGAACTGTTTGTTCCTGCTCTTTGGTGAGGAAGGGAAGGAACTTCCTCCAGGATGCAAATTGAGCACAGTCATCCAGTTAATTTTTTTTTTTTGTTTTTTTTTTTTTTTTGGTACCAGGGATTGAACTTGGGACTTTGTGCTTGTGAGGCAGGCAGTGGAACCACTGAGCTAAATACCCGGCAGTTAATTATTTCTTATTAGCACATATTTGCAGTACATAACGTTTACATCCCTTGTATGGAGTTGGTCCATGTACATAACCCATCTTAACTCTTCTTTCATCTCCTTTCTCTCCCTTTCTTCCGTCTCTCCATCCATTTCCCATTTGAGAGAGCTCTATATCCCTACTCCCTATTATCTATCTTTTATTTTGCTCTTTATTTATACTTTGGGTTTCTCATCTAAGAGAAACCATGCAGTATTTAACCTGCTGGGTCTGATTTATTTCACTGAACATTACGGTCTCAAAGTGCATCCATTTTCCTACAAACGACTCAAGTTTATTTTTATGCAAGACTTCCTCTATGAAAGAAGCACTGCACTGGGCTGGAGATTTAGCTAAGTGGTTCCGCCACCTGCCTCACAACCCCAAGGTCCTGAGTTCAATCCCCGGTACCAAAAAACAAAAAAAGAGGCAGTGCACTGAGAATTAGATGCCAGTAGAGTTTTGTTCTATTATAGTTGTTATCTAAGACAATTGTTTCTCCCAGGCACTGACAACAGAGTCTAGAGAAGGTAGGTCCCCATGAGATATATAGAAATCTAATCCAAGGGGTGCTGCAAGACTCAAGATGCTGCAAAGTTTAGCATGTCAAGCAGCTGCACTGAAAGAGTAAAGGTGTGAAGATTTTGCATGGCCCTGAGGGCGTTTTACCCTCTCTGTTCCACTGTCACAAACCAAACAATGCCTTAACTTCCTTAATGTGAGACTCTGGGATTAGGTTATTTAGAGGGAAACTAAATTCTGAAATGGTTCCACGCTGCTGCTAAAGGCTGAGCAGCAGAGTAAGTTGGTACTGATCCCTGCTTTACCAGCTTCCTCATTGATACACATTTCATGCAACAAATTGTAATTCCTTCTACTTGTATGTGGTGGGATTGAAATACATAGTGAATGTTTAATTTTTTTATTTTTTATTAGTTCATGTTTGCAGTACATAATGATGATATTTCTCATAGGGAGTTGGTACATGTACACAACATTTCCATTACTCCCTCTCAAAATACTCACCCTAACTTCAAAACTCATTGCTCTTGCCACTCTCTGGAGCACTTCTGGAAGTCCTCTGTCATGATCGTCTTTATAAAGATGATCAAACATGCAGTGAATATCGCTACCAAGTGCCATCTAATTGAAAGGATGGCTTGGAGAACACATTACAGTGTGTTCTCATCCACCTTATTCACCAGATCTAGCACCCTGTGATTTCTCGTCTTTCCCAAAGTCAAAATGGCCATGAAAGTAAATGTTCTGGATCAGTTCAGGACATTGAGGCAGGCACAACAGCATAAATAAAGGCACTCATGGAAGAGGACTTCCAGAACCGCTTCAGAAAGTGGCAAGGATGAATTGATAAGTGTTGTTATGGCTGGTATCTAGATGTTCCCCCAGAGCCTCATGGGGATCTTTGAAGGTGGCTGGATTAGGGTGTGTAATACTGGGATTAAGGATGTGATGCTATTTTTAATCTTAATATATTTCTCCTAAAAGTTCTAAACAACCCAATATCAATCAATGAAATTGAAAACATAATTAAAAACATACCAACTAAGAAAAGCCCAGGCCCTGATGGCTTCACTGCTGAATTCTACAAGACATTTAGACAGGAACTACTGATTAAACTCTTCAATGAAATTGAAAGGGAAGAAATACTCCCAAACTCATTCCTGGAAGCAAGCATCACCTTGATCCCCAAAGCAGAGAAAGACCCAACTGAAAAAGACAACTATAGGCCAATCTCACTAATGAACATAGATGCAAAAATCCTTAATAAGGTACTGGCAAATAGAATGCAGAAAATCATACACCCTGACCAAGTGGGATTCACCCCAGGAATGCAGGGATGGTTCAACATATGCAAATGAATAAATGTAATACACTATATCAATAGAGCCAAGGACAAAAACCATATGATCATTTCAATAGATACAGAAAAAGCATTTGACAAAATCCAACACACATTTATGATAAAAACCCTACAAAAAATTGCAATAGATGGTGTCTACCTCAATCTCATTAAAGCCATCTATGAAAAACCAATAGCCAATATACTAAATGGTCAAAAACTGAAATCCTTCACACTAAAATCAGGAACAAGACAAGGATGTCCACTATCACCCCTCTTGTTCAGTATAGTTTTGGAAACATTAGCCATGGCAATTAGACAAGAGAAAGAAATAAAAGGAGGGCAACCCACTTTCTGGTCCCCCTTCTGTGTCTCTTAGACAGAAGCTTTCTTTCTCTCAATAAATTTTTCCTACTCTTAAAAAGAAAAGAAATAAAAAGAATAAAGATAGGAAATGAAGAAGTCAAATTGTCATTATTTGCAGATGACATGATACTCTATATAGAAGACCCCAAGAACTCCACCAAAAGTCTTCTGGACTTAATAATCAAATTTAGTAGAGTAGCTGGATACAAGGTCAACACACAAAAATCAATAGCTTTCCTCTACACAAACAACAGACTCACTGAGACAGAAATAGGGCAAACAATTCTTTTTACAATAGCACTCAAAAAACTGAAATACCTAGGAATCAACCTAATAAAAGAAATCAAAGACCTCTTCTCTGAAAACTATAGCACTCTGAAAAGAGATTGAAGATATCAGAAAATGGAGAGACATACCCTGCTTCTGGGTAGGAAGGATCAACATAGTGAAAATGGCCATACTTCCAAAACTGCTCTATAGATTCAATGCAATCCCAATTGAAATTCCAGCAGCATACTTCACAGACCTTGAGAAAACAATCCAAAAATTCATTTGGAACAAGAAGAGACCCAGAATAGCAAAAGCAATTCTAGGTAACAGAGACATGGCAGGGGGTATCACAACCCCCAACTTGAAACTATACTACAAAGCTACTGTGATAAAAACAGCATGGTACTGGCAAAGAAACAGACCTGAGAACCAGTGGAACAGATTAGAAGATGCAGAAACAACGCCAGACACACTCAGCCATCTCATCTTCGACAAAGGAGCCAAACACTCTCACTGGAGGAAACATAGCCTCTTTAATAAATGGTGCTGGAAAAATTGGGTTTCAACTTGCCAAAGATTAAAACTAGACCTATATCTCTCACCATGCACTAAACTAAAATCAAAATGGATTAAAGATCTAAATATTAAAACAGAAACACTGAGCCAGCTGGAACAGAGATTAGGTAGAACTCTTGAAGACATCGGTGTAGGAAAAGATTTTATGAACAAAACCTCAGTTGCCTGTGAACTAGCACAAACAATCAACAAATGGGATCTCTTCTTATTAAAAGGCTTCTGCACAGCAAGAGAAACCACCAGCAGTGTGAAGAGACAACCCACAATGTGGGAAAAAATCTTCACTTGCTCTTCCTCAGACAAAGGTCTACTATCTCGAATCTATAAAGAACTTAAAAAGATCAGACCTCCCAAATTGAAAGACCCAATCCAAAAATGGGCATCTGAAACGAACAGACATTTCTCAGACAAAGAAGTAGAAATAGCAAATAAATACATGAAAAAATGTTCAACATCACTGGTCATTCGAGAGATGCAAATGAAAACAACGCTGAGATTCCACTTCACTCCAGAAAGAATGGCTGCTATCATGAAATCAACCAATAACAAATGCTGGTGGGGCTGTGGGTAAAGAGGAACCCTGCTCCACTGCTGGTGGGAGTGTAGACTGCTGCAAGCACTGTGGAAATCAGTATGGAGATACCTCAAAGAACTTGGACTGGAAGTCCCATTTGACCCCGCTATTCCATTGCTGGGGATCTTTCCCAAAGAATTAAAAGAATCATACCACAGTGATATATGTGCACCCATGTTCATAGCACAGTTTGTCATAGCTAAAACTTGGAAACAGCCCAAATGCCCATCAACTGGAGACTGGATAAAGAAAATGTGGTTTTTTAATAAAATGGAGTACTACTCAGCCATCAAACATGAGAAATTAGAGACATTTATAGCTAAGTGGATCCACATTGAGGCAATACTCTTAAGTGAAATAAATAGGACACACATGTGTAAATACCGAATAGTTTCTCTGGTGTGAGAGACTGAAAGTGTAAATAAGGACTAAATGTATAATAGGGCATGTGAAATAGGAAGAAAGGGGGCAAAGGGGAAGAAAGTGGGAGGGCTAGGGGAAAGGATAGAAGGGAATGGGATTAATATGAGAAAATGGAAAAATAGGAACAAAATCTTTGTAAATAGGGAGGAATGAGGGGGTTGAAGGGAGGGCTGGGCAAGGGTGAAAAATAAGAACCAAGAGAGACTATGTAAAGGTGCACATTTCCAATGATGGATGTCATTATATTGTATACCTAAAATGTACCAATGATTAGAATGAATAATCAATAATGTAAAATAGGAAGAAAAGGTCCAAAGGGGTAGGGGTAGTGGGAGGGGCAGGGGAAAGGAAAGAAGGGAAAGGAAAAAATGATGAGAAATGGAAAAAATGGAAATAAAGTCTTTGTAAATAGGGAAGGGTGGAGGGCGTGAAGGGAGGGCTAGGAATGGGGAAAAAATAAGAACCAAGATGCATTATGTAAAGGTACAATTCCCAATGAGAAATGTAATTGTGTTGTATACCTACAATGTACCAATAAAAGAATTTAATACCAAAAAAAAAAAAAAAAAGCTTAGGAGTGGGGAAAGGTAACTGCAGGCTGGGAAGTAATTGGCGCTGCCTTCATGAATAATCAACCTTCATCAGGTGTTACCTCTTTTTTTTTTTTTTTTGCTTAAATTCTTTATTGGTACATTTTAGGTATACAATATGTTTACATTTATCATTGGGTGCTTGTACCTGTACATGATGTATCTTGGTTCTTATTTTTTCCCCATTACCTGTGCACCCTTCACCCCCTCCACCCTGCCCTATTTACATAGATTTCATTTCCATTTCTTTCTTTTCTCATAATTTTTCCTTTCCATTCTTTCCTTTCCCCTTCCCCTCCCACTTCCCCTACCCCTTTGGACCTTTTCTTCCTATTTCAAATTATCAATTATTCGTTTTAATCCTTTTAATCCTTATTTACACTTTCAGTTTCTCACACTAGAGAAACTTTTACCTCTTGACCCACATGTCAGACAGAAGTGACATGTATATCTCTCAGATTGGTGATTTATGGTAGACCAAAAACAAGTAATTAAGAGCAGTTTGGGGCTGGGGATTTAGCTCCGTGGTGCTGGTGCCGGCCTCACAAGCACAAGGTCCCGAGTTCGATCCCTGGTACCAGAAAAGACCAGGTGCACCAGGTTATGTCTAGAAAAGCAAGGAACTAAGAGCAGGTGAAGTAAGTTAGGTGTACAGGATTTATTCAGGTTTTTCCGTGGTTTCAGTGTCTGAGATTTGCTGATTTAAAAAATATTGGGGGGAAAAAGAGTTAACAACAACAACAAAAGAACTGAAGATGGGGAAATTGATAATGGTATAAAGTTGGCCATAAATTGATAATTATAATAGCAGAGTAACAAAGCTATGAGGGTTGATTATAAAATTCTATGTATACATGTTTGCAATTTTCAATAAAAAATATTTTTTTCAAAGTGTACGACTAAGATTATTCCATTAGCAATCAAATCTTGGTTATTAATCTGGTGCTGGATCCTGGTTTACTGACCTAGTTTGTTAAGAACACATTTTGTTAGGGCTGGAGGTTTAGCTCAGTGGTGCCAGTGCCTGCCTGGCAAGCGCAAGGTCTTGAGTTCAATCCCTGGCTCTGTTAAAAAAAAAAAAAAAACCTTCTCTGTTCCAATGTCCATCTGTAAAATAGAATCACCCCTAAATTAGGCCAGTAACCTCTTCAACTGTAACATGATTTTTTACTTTGTGGAGTCCCTATAAAAGACTGAAATAGGACTAATATTCTCAAATTCATTTTGATCCCATCTGCAATTCAATCATCCTTGTGTTTGGAGCTGTTTGTCATCATTCCTAATATTGAGCAACTTTTCTTAAGGGAAGACAGAGATATCTTCAGATTTGGAGACGAATTCATCAATAGGAATAGTTTTCTGAGCCCAGATCTATACTCGTGGGAAATTCAAAACTTTTTCTCTCCCAAGTTGGTGAGTAAAGAATTTGAAGTTTGTAGCGCCACCTGCTGGGATCCTCTGAAATTCCTTGGCTTGGTTAAAAATAAGGGTTCACAGGCTCTAAGCCTATTGGTTTAGCATCTCTGCAGCTGGGGCTTGAGTACCAGCATTTTAAGCAAGTTTTCAGGTTCTTTGAGGCTTAAGAGACAAATACCTATTTCAAACTTGCCTGATAAGAATCACCTGGGGATGTCTGTTTAAAATCCTTTTCCCTGGATCACACTCCAGGCTTACTAAGTCAGGATCTCCAAGAAAGGGGCCTGTGACTTTAGATTTGTAATATGAGTGCAAGCTGAGTCTCCAAAGATGAGCATCTGGTAACTATTAAAGACTGGAATGGCATCCTTAACTCTAGAGATTGTCTATCAGGACAGCAAAGCACAAGTTCAGACCATTAGTAAATGTACATGGAATATCTACAATGTGGGAATTTGGCAAGCCTGCCGCAGCCAGGTGTCCCTGGGGTTTCTGCCCTGTGTTGTTCTGTAGTTTTATAATCTAGCCCCAAATTCTTGCCCTTAAACCTCAAAGGGCTTTGTCTCTAATACCAGTCAATGAATCTGTGATGTCAGCTGCCTGATGGGCAGAATTTCTCCTTAGGTTGACCATATCTGACACATAGTCTTGTGTGCTTTTTAACCTTTGTTAAATTTTCATGCTGCACCCCCACCCCCACCTTCTTCTGCACTGCAAACTAAGGTTCCAGGCTTCACATGGCCCTTGGCCACATCTGTGTACAGTAGATAACGATCCAGCTTTATGCGGTGGTCATAGGAAGAACTCGATTTGTCCCACAGTCTGTTTGAATTTCTTCCAAAGCTCCTGCCTATCACCACTGCCCAAGCACACACACATGAAAAAGAATCTTTGTCTTCTGTTAAGTAAAAAGTCCCAGTGACTTCGGAGCAGCCCCATGGGATAAAAACAAAAATAGTTCTCTGCTCAGTTATGTTTGAGATAGAATGAGTTATAAGAAATATAAATAGAACCTTAAATAAAATACTGTGCATCGTGAATATAGTAGAGGGAAAGAGAGAACACAAAATTTCCCAACAGAACTACCACAATCTTTTCTCATAGTCATCTCATGAGAATAATTATTCTGTGGAACATGCTTCAGGGAAGTGTAGTTTTCTCCCTTCACAATCATTTGGGGGGCTCGTTTTAAATTACAACCAGCCTTTGGTATTTGTAGGGCTTTGATTCTAGGACCCTCCATCCTACCAGTGAATACTAAAATCTATAGGTGTTCAACTCCCTTTTATAAAGTGGCATAATTAAAACTACTCCAGAGGCTGAAACAGGAGGATCACTTGAGCCTAGGAGTTTGAGGTCAGCCTGGGAAACACAGTAGTGCCTCATCTTAAAATAAATATAAAATAAATAAATGGCATAGTATTTGCAGGTAAACCACTTACATCCCATATATTTAAAATCATCTCTATATGATTTTAAATACTTCATTCAATATAAATGCTATGTACATAGTTCTTATGGTGTATTGTTTAGGGAATAATGACAAAGACAAAAATCTGTAAGTGTTCAGTGCAGGCATAGCATTTTAAAGAATATTTTCTATTCACAGTTGATTGACTCTGGGAATGGGAACCTGTAGATACAAAGGGCCAGCTGCAGCTCTTTAGTCATGAGGTCCAGAAACAATACCTACTTCAGGTGAGTTAATCTGGATTGCCTGGGGTGGAAAAATCACCTCACAGTTCCACACCACTGGTTCCGTTTTAAAATTTTTTGTAGTGCTTGCAATGGAATCCAGGGCTTCACATATGCTAAGTATGTGCTCTGCCACTGAGCTGCTCTAGTCTGTTGGTTCCTTTTTCAATAACTGAGTGTCCTGCTTGATTTTTTAGCTACAAAGCTGCTCTTCTGACCATAGCACCCTTGTTACCTACCTTCCTTTTCAGCTCTCCTTGCCCTCTGTATTCTCTAGAGAATTTTTTGCTTTCTTTTTGTACCATTTCTCCCTGAGATGTATCAACCTATAAAGTGAGTAAAAGAAGTGACAATGGCCCTAGGTCAGTGGCTTTTGAGCAGTTCCATAAAACCCTGGGGCTTTCGGAAGTCTTTCATGGGCTGCCTGCAAATTCAGGAGTTGGAAGCAAATTGGGCATGGCTCTAGATCCCTCCTCCCAGACCCTCAAATCAAGCCCTCTGCTTTTTTGTGTTTCATACAAGGTCCTGTGTGAGACTGTGTGTGAGTCAGCTTTCCATCATTGTGAAAAAATACCAAAGAAAAATCCACTTAAAGGAGGATTTCAGAAGTCTCAGATTGTTGTCATTTGGTGCCATTGCTACTGGCCAGAGACCAGGCTGAGCATCATGGCAAGGGGTGAGGAGTGGAGGTGCTCACTTCATAGAGGCCAGGAAGCAGAGAGGGTGAGAGAAAAGGGCTAGGGACAATGTACAGTCTCCAAGATCATGCTCCCATGGCCCACTCCCCTCAATCAGCCCCACCTTCGAAGTTCTCATTACTTCCCAAGAAGGTCATCAAATCTGTCAATGGATTGATCCACTGATGAAACAGGAGCCTTCCTGATGCAATCACCCTTCAAAAGCCCCACCTTTGAACATATGAGCTTTTGGGGAAACATTTTAGATCCCAACGATAATATTCCATCCCACCTCCCAAAAGTCTGAGACCTTCTCATCATGCAAAATGCAGTAGCCCATTTCCAGAGTCCCCAAAATCAAACCAGTTTCAGCATTACTCAAAAGTCCAAGCCCAAAGTCTCCTCTGAGACTCAAGGCAAACTTTCCTGTGAGGCCCTGTAAAAATAAAAAAATAAATTGGATACAATACTTCTAACATGTAATGGTATGGTGGGACTGGCATAGTGTAAGTATTTCTATTCCAAATGGCAGGAATAGGAAAACAGCAAGGATGAATCAGACCAAAGCAAGACTGAAATCCAACAGGGAAAACCCTAAATCCTGTAGCTCCACATCTGGCACCTGGGGTAGGTAGTGGTGAGATATGAGCTCCAAAGTGCTTGAGCAGCCCCACTTCTATGTCCTTGCTGGCTGAAGCCCACATTGCCTCTCTCTTGGGCTTGTTCTGCTCACTGCCTGTGGCTTTTCTCAGCAGACATTCCATTTTCCTGCCATCTCTAACTTCCTGGTGTCTCTAACGCAGCTTTGGCTTCACTGTCATAGCTTCAGGTGTCACCTCTAACAGGCTGCCCTCAGGGACTGTGATCCTGCTGTATACATTGCCTGGTATCCCTAGACTTCCTTTGAAATCTTGGTAAAAAGCCTCCATGACCCCATAACTTTCTCCTTCTCCACGTGTGCAAAACCAGCATCCCATGCACACCAAAGTCTGCCATCCACTTGAGCTGTAGATGGACTTACTTGGGTCATGGCCACAGTGGCCTCTGAGCACCTGGAAGGCTGAGCATGACGAAATGATTCCTAAGGAAACAACTTCCTATGCCACCCTCTTTTCAAAACAAAGTCTTCTGAGCAAGCTTACACTTTTACACCTTGAGCCTGCACTGGTGGGGTCTGGCCAGTTCCCAAAATGCTCTTAAGGTGTATTTCCTATTGCTCCTGAGCAAAGTACTTGGCTTCTTTTTAATGGCACTTATCTCTCCAGAAAACACATCATCTTTGGCCCCAACTTTACAAGGGTTTCTTTTCTGGCCAAATTGTACATTTTCCAAATCATTTTCCTCTGACTTTACTCCTTAGTCTCAATATAAATCTGGCTAAAAGCATCCAGCAACACTCATGCCACTGCCTAAATGCTATGTTGCCTTGAAATTTCCTGTGGCAGATTAATCAGTCCATCGTCTTTGAACTTACCCTCCCGCAGAGTCTCAGGTCACAAAAAAATGAGGACAAGCTTTTTTTTGCCAGAATGTAACATGAATGGCCTCTAGTCCCCTGCCCAAAAGAGTCTTTGTTTCCATCAGAAGCTGCATGAACAGAGTCTACTGTCCACATTCCTACCAGCATTCTGGTCTTCTGAGCTCGCAACAGAATTGCTGGTCAAGCTCTGATTACAGCATTCAAGGGTTTCTCTAGCCCACTTCTCCAGACTTTTCCAAATCCCTCCCACAAATGAGTTCCAAAGGCTTCTGAACCACGTGGTCAGATATCACCGCAACAATCCCACTTCTCAGGACCAATTTTCTATTAGTCAGCTTTCCGTCACTGTGATAAAACATCTAAGAATAACAATAAAGGACAGGTTTGCTTTGGCTCACAGTTTCAGGTCTGAGACCATGATCACTTGGCTCCAGGGCTCCAGAAAGGCCCATGGTGAGGGAGAAGAGTGTAGTGGAGGGAAGCTGCTCACCTCATGAGAGAAACACAGAGACAGCCAGAAAAGGAAGAGGCCAAGACTGGATATAGTCTCTGGAGTCACAGCCGCATGACCCACTCCCTTCAGTCAGCCCCCGTCGCCTAAATTTCCTTTACCGGTCAGTAACATCATCAGATTACGAATTCATCAAGGAGTTAATCCCCTGATGAACTCAGAGCCTCTTGACATACTTACCTTCCCAAATCCCTACCTCTACACACATTAGCTCTTTGGGGGACATTTCAGATCTAAACTATAACAGACTGGAAAGCAAATTTCTCAACTAGGCAATTTGAAAACTACTCATTCGAATTATGACCCGGTCTCGGGCATATAACATGAAGTGACCCAAGAAGCTAAACAGTTGTATAATATCAAGAGATAGCAAGCAAATCTTTCATAATTATCTTTGGTCCCCTACTCAGAGACTCTCCAGCCATCACAGCTGGGACCAAGCTCGGTGGCTGTTAGGGAAGAGTCAAGGTGTCCCAGAGCAGCACTTCCAAGACTCAGGGTTATGTGGCCAGCTACTCTTGTCCTGGCTCTGACACCTGGTGCCCAAGTCCCTGCCTTGGACCCTACATTATCAATCACTGGGTCTCTGTCTAGACCGCACTGCCCCTTTGCCAGGGTTTCGTGAACTGCAGTTTTATACCAGTCAGTTACTCTGGTTGGGACCATGTTCCCTGAGTGGTACTTATTTTGCCAATTCTCTGGTCCCCAAAGCCCTGTTTGATTTCTGAATCTGAGCCATTCCTAGCTAGATCTGCTCCCTGCTTCTGCCTACCTTCCCATCTAAACAGCCTATAGTCTTTGTCAAATCCAGGCTTGGATTGTCTTAAAAATCTAAGTCTATAAATACCTAGGCAGATGAAAGGGCCTCCTACTCCCTGGACCCTAGTCTTTGCATTCCACAGAGGATTTTTTTCCCTTCTATTTCTACCACTCTCCCCTAGCTCCACAACTCTGTGTGGTGAGTCAAAAAATTAACAGTGGCCCCAGGGCAGTGGTTTTTGAGCAGCTCTACAAAGCCCCAGGGCTTCCACAGATCCAGCTGCCATTCCAGAGTGTTCTATGACAATAGTCACCTCTACTTAGTGAATTTTCTACTTCATAGCCTCATCAGCCCCTTTGAGATTCTCATCTAGGCCATGGTTATGTGTCTCCAATGTTGTAGCAGTAACCATGTATGGCTATTTAAGTTTTAAATTAATCCAGTTAAAATTTACTGAAATTTAAATTCAGGTCCTTGGTCACATCAGCTAGGTTGCAATTTCAAAGTTTTGGGTCTTATACCTAGGTGTTTGATCCATTCTGGATTGATTTTTTGTAAAGGGTAAGAGGTAGGGATCTAACATCAGTCTTCTACACTAGACATCCAGTTTTCCAGAACCATTTGTTGAAGAAACTATCATCTTTTCCAATGTATATTTTTGACCTCTTTGTCAAGAATCAGATGGCAATAGTTGTATGGCTTGTTTTGATGTCCTCTATTCTATTCCATTGATCTACTTTTCTATTTTTGTGCCAGTATCATTCTGGTTTTGTTACTGTGGTTCTGTAGTTTATTTTGAATTTAGGTATTGTGATACCTGCAACACTGCTCTCTTTGCTTGGGATTGCTTTGGCTATTTGGAGTCTTTTGTGCTTCAACATTTTATGATTTTTTTTTTCTAGTTCTGTGAAGATTGTCACTGACATTTTCATGCAGATTTCATTGACTCTATAAATCCCTTTTGATAATATGGCCATTTGAACAATATTAATTCTACCATGTTCTGATGAACATGGGAAGTCTTCATATTCTAATGTTTTCTTCGGTGTTCTATAATTTTCATTGTAAGTCTTTCACCTTCTTGATTAGGCTTATTCCTAGGTTTGGGGTTTTTTGTTATTGTTTTGGAGCTATTGTGAATGGAATTTTCCTGATTTCTTTCTGACCAGATTCATTATTGGTGTATAGAAAAGCTATTAAGTTTTGTGTGTTGACTTTTTTTTTCTGGTACTCAGGTTTGAACCCAGGGCCTTCACACTGAGTTACATCCCCAGCCCTTTTTTGTTTTGAGACAGGGTCTCTAAGTTACTACACTGCTCAGGGAGGCCTTGAACTTGTGAGCCCCTTCCCTCAGCCTTTCAGAGTGCTGGGATTACAGGTGTGGGCTGCCATGCTCAGCTTGTATGTTGATTCTTGTATCCTGACACTTTGTTGAGTTTGTTTATCAGACCTAAAAGTCTTCTGATGGAGTTTAGGATCTTCTAAGTAAGGGATTATATCATCTTAAAATAGGATTAATTCGACTTCTACCTTTTCTATTTGTATCACTGTTATTGCTTTCTCTCGCCTAATTGCCCTGGCTAAAAATCAATCTATGACAGTGGATGACCTGGTCTTGTTCCTGATTTCAGTTTTTCTTCATTTAGTATGATCTTAGCTGAGGGCCGGTCATATATGGCCTTAATTATATTGAGGTAAGACCCTTCTATACGTATTTTCAGGGTTTTTATCATAAAAGGATATAGAACTTTGTAGAAGGGTTTTCCTGTGTCTTTTGAGATGTCTAGATTGGTTTAGCTGCCCTCTTCACTAGGCATTCCCCAGTGTTTGCCACGGTTTTATCATGTTCTGTTAAATTTGTCTAGCTACACCACGGATCTTTTGCTTCAAAGATTATATTTGGCCTATATCTGAGTTGGGATGACATTCTGTCTTCTTCAAGTACAGTGCATTCCTAAAATTAAATAGTACCACCATATTGCCTTACACACACACACACACACACACACACACACACGAACCCACATGAAGCCATGTCTCTTTTTCCAGTACTGGTGTTTGAACCCAGGGCCTTCACACACCCAGAGCTGAATCTCCCCAGCTTCCCCCTTTGTTATTTTGAGACAGGGTCTTGCTAAGTCACTAAGTTGCCCAACTTTGTGATCGAACTTTCAGTCTTCCTGCGTCAGCCTCAAAGAACGCTGGGATTACAACACGTGCTACCACACCTGATTACTTTTTGACCTTTTTTTTTTAATCCAAATTTTTGAATTTCACCATTCTTGCAAACCTCTCAAAAGATTCACTGAAAGCAATTAGTTGGTTCATGCTGAAGGCAGATGTATCTGTTCTTTCTCTCACATCACACAAAACATAAACACAGATGCATGCTAGGTTTACTTGGTATCTCCAGTTCCCAAACTAGCTAGATTTTTTTTTTAACTAGAAGATTTAGGGGGAAAGTTGAAAGACAAGAGCTTTACAGTCTTTCATGACTTTCTAGTCCCTTTACTAGATGTTTCCATAAGGCCACAGCTGATGTCCCACCCCCTCCACTCCCCAGAGCCCTCCTGTACTGACGATCAAACCTAGAGGCATTGCATCACTGAGTTATATCTCCATCCCCCTTTTAAAATTTTGTGAGACAGGATTTTGCTAAATTGCCCAGGCAGGACTTGAAGCTTACAGTCCTCCTGTTTCAGTCTCCCTCAGTGCTGGGACTGTCTTTCCTTTTAAAAAGGGAGACAATTACATAACAGTATATGTCTATTAAAATATAAGTACACTTACAAACATAACCATGCTACCATTGCCACATCAAAAAGTAACAATGATTTCATAATAGCAAATATTGAGACAGTGTTTTGATTTCCAATCAAAACATTTGACAAATGTTTATTGACTTAAAAAAATCAAAGTCCAAATAAATCCCACACCTTGTGATTGTTTAATTTGTCTTTAAGTTTCTTTTAATACACAGGAATCCTCTTCCATTTCTTTCTTTCCTAGAAATTTATTAAAGAAACTCAGTTGTAGCGGGGGCATAGTGGCACACACCTGTAAATTCTGCATCGCGGGAGGCTGAGGCAGGAGGTTCCTAAATTCGAGCCCAACCTGTGTAACTCAGTGACTTAGCAAAATTAAAAGGCAAGGAGGAGCCCAGGGTTTAATCTCCAGAACCACCAAGAAAAAAAAGAAAGAAAAAGAAAACTCAATTTTTTGTCCAGTACTTTTCCCATGGCTGAATTTGGAGGCATATATGGTGGTGCGGGTCATGATTCTGAGATTTGATTATAAACATGCTGATCTCTACACTTAAATCAGCAAGTAATTTGAATATATTATCACTTGGGGTTTGTTTGGGGGCGGGGGGTACCGGGGATCAAACTCGGGACCTTGTACTTGCGAGGCAGGCAACGGAACCACTGAGCTAAATCCCCGGCCAAGTTTGAATATGTTAATATAAATCCCATTTGATTTTTTTTTCTGAAGAAATACTCCAGATAATTCCCCAAATAGCGCATTCATTAAGTTCCCCTGCTGTACATTCCCAGTTAAGTAATTTTTCTTTTGAAGGGCGTTCACAGGAAAAGAAACACGTTCTTGAAGTTCATTTCTTCCAGATGACCGCTAGAGGGCGACATTGTCTTTATTATAGTTCTAATTTAAATTGAATCAAATTTGTTTTTATGTTTTTGACAAGTTGAACTTCATTATCTAATTTGAGTTCTAATCTCACTTCTATGAAATGCGACTGTGTTTCGTGTTAACCTAATGCTATGTATTTCACATCACTTCTCTCCTTGACTCCATTCCCAATTCTAACCACCAGGCGGCAACATTGCCTAAGGGCCAGAAGAAGAAAGGAAAAATTAAGTGAGCAGACCAAATAAAAAGCGGTTTCACAGGCGAAAGGACTATTAATTTAAGAAGGAAAGACAAACCAGTCATTTTTTAGTTGGTATCCAACTCACGGCCCAAGGTCAGAACTATAAAACACACCACAAAGGAGCCTTTCAGGCGTGAGAGAGGCCGCGTGCACAATCCCGTCCTTGATTTTGCGGTTGCGCTGGATGGGGCGAGGGCACGCTCGTGCACGCACGTGTGAGTAGTAACCGGGCCGCAGTGGGGCCGGCCCGCGCCGAGGCTTTCTGGCCAGCCGCTTCTGGACGCGGATCCCACATCCGCTCGACCGCGGCGCTCACTCTGTCCGAGGACACCGAGTCCCAAGGGGGCGAGCGGCACCTGCCTTCAGCCAGGGGTCCAGCCCAGGCCACTGCTCTCGCCTCCCCGTTCTTCCCCCCTGGAGCAGAGGGTGCTCGGATACGGAGAGGACACCACGTCAGGGTCCCTTGGAGAATCTGACCGGTTAGGACACCCTTCCTCCGCCCAAGTATTGCTGCAAAGAGTGGGCGTCAAACTACCACAGGGTGGTGGTCCTGAGGGGGATCGCAGGCCTCCCGGAGCCCCCGTTTATCCGATGCCAGGTTAGAGAGAAATTCTGTTCGGTGTGGAGCCCGGGGCTCACGTACGTAAAGAAAACCAGACGGATTTGGGAGGAGGCGCGGGGAGGAGGCACCCCGCCTCGGCAAACCGCAGGGGCCGGGCAGAAAGTCGAGGTAAGAGGTGCGGCGCCTGGCTTGCGTCCCCTCCCCTAGGTCCTGTCCCTCCACAGCCCATCCCAGGGCTCCCGGCTGTGGAGGGCTTTGCAGACCCCCAACGCCTTGATAGCCGGAAGGGGACGGCGCACTGTGGCTTTTCCTTTTCGTTTTTCTTTCAGTCATCGGCTCCGCAGCCTAGTGCTCCGACCCCTCCTTTCCCGGCCCCGCTCCCCGCTCCCGGCCGACCGCTCGAGGGTCCCCCTCCTCCACCCTGGTCGCAGCCGCTTCCCCAGACCCTCGGCCTCCAGCCCCGCCTCCGTCACCACGGGGTTCCACCCCGGACGAGGTGAAATCTACATCGTGCCCGCCCCTCTCGGAGATCATTGGTGCAGCGGTGCCAGTCACGGTCCGTGATTGGACAGCCGCCCGGGCTTATTTGCATGCTGGCCGCGACCCGGCACCCAGCTGTGCGGGCGGCCAGCGCCGCGCAGAAGTTTGCCGAGCGCTTTCTCGTTGGCTGGTCCGGGACTCGCGCTGCGCTCCGCGCCTCTGGTCGTCCAGTGATCTCGGGATTTCTTCTCTGGCGGGGACGGACGCGCTGGGTGCTGGAGACGGAGGTGGACGAGGGGCAGCGCTGAAGAGCGGCGGCGGCAGGGAGCCGTCCCACTGACAGTCGCGGCCGCCGGGCGGGCGATGCGGCTGCCGAGCCCCGCGGCGGGGAGAGGACCGAGGGCGCCGCGGAGAGCGTAGAGCGCGCCCGGAGACGGGCGCATGGAGCGGTGAGCGCCCCTCGCTCGGCGAGGCCGGCGGCGGCGGGCTCCCCATGGCTGGGACGTACAGCTCCACCCTGAAGACGCTGGAGGACTTGACCTTGGACTCCGGGTATGGGGCCGGGGACTCGTGCCGCTCGCTCAGCCTCTCGTCCTCCAAGTCAAACTCGCAGGCGCTCAACTCTTCGGCGCAGCAGCACCGCGGGGCGGCCTGGTGGTGCTACTCCGGCTCCATGAACAGCCGCCACAACAGCTGGGACACAGTGAACACGGTGCTGCCCGAGGACCCCGAAGTGGCCGACCTCTTCTCGCGCTGCCCGCGGCTCCCGGAGCTGGAGGAGTTCCCCTGGACCGAGGGGGACGTGGCGCGGGTACTGCGCAAAGGCGCCGGCTCGCGGCGGCCGCCCGCGTTCTCGGTGGAGGCGGTGCGGCGCCTGGCTGGGCTGCTCCGCAGGGCGCTCATCCGCGTGGCCCGCGAGGCGCAGCGCCTGAGCGTGCTGCACGCCAAGTGCACCCGCTTCGAGGTGCAGAGCGCCGTGCGCCTGGTGCACAGCTGGGCACTGGCCGAGAGCTGCGCGCTGGCGGCGGTCAAGGCGCTGTCGCTCTACAGCATGAGCGCCGGCGACGGGCTGCGCCGGGGCAAGTCCGCGCGCTGCGGCCTCACCTTCTCCGTGGGCCGCTTCTTCCGCTGGATGGTGGACACCCGTATCTCCGTGCGCATCCACGAGTACGCGGCCATCTCGCTCACCGCCTGCATGGAGAACCTGGTGGAGGAGATCCGGGCCAGAGTGCTGGCCAGCCAGAGCCCCGACGGCGGGGCAGGAGGCGGGGAAGTGTCCGCTGAGGCCCTAGAGATGGTCATCAACAACGACGCCGAGCTCTGGGGCGTCTTGCAGCCCTATGAGCACCTCATCTGCGGCAAGAACGCCAATGGTAAGAGCGCGCGGGGGCCTTGACCCACGGACGGGGGATGCGCGGCGGCGGGGGTGCGGGGGGGTCAGTTTCCTCGAACGAACCTGCTCCGTGTGCCAGGACTCCGCGTTTGGTCTGAGGATGGAGTTCATTACATGGCTTTTGCCAGAGATTGTTTGAGACGGCTGACTTTTGGAGGATAAAATTATGGTCGATCTTCTCTTTCCGGTTCTGCAGACTGTAATGGGGGCGGGGTGGGGGGGGCGCCTGTTCACTGATTGGGTGATGGTCAGACTTTGGACTAAAGCGTTCCTAACCTCTCAAAGCGAGGCTTACTCCCTGCCGCTCTTCGCCTTGATTGGTTGAGTCTAGTTATCCAATACCCACCCACTCCCAATAGCTGGGCAGACTGTGGTTCTACCTCCTGAGTTCTTCCTCGCCGTGAGCCTTGGATAAGTGGGATGGGCAAGGAGAGTGACAAGCCCAGAACACGTCCTAAGTCTTGGCTTAGCTGGGTTGAAGGATACACGGAGTCAGGTCCCCTCGCGGAAGGTGGAGGGAGAGTGTTCGGTCCTTATCCCTGGGTGCCCAGGGCTATGATGGAACCTTCCAAGAAAAGGGACCCACATGCTCCTAGGGCCTAATTTTCCATTTGTCATTAACTAAATAAGCGATTGATTTAAACCCCTTGTTGAATTAAATGAACAACACCAGTGGCTTTCCCAGAAGGAAGTGCCATCCGCACAGTCAACTGCATCATGAGGAAGGGGTGGGCAGCCACATGATGTCAGCTCTGGGAAAGGAACAGTTTGGCTTCTCTGAAAGATGCCATCGCTTCAGTGCAGAGGACAGAGGCAAAGCCCTTGACCTTCACCCTGGTAAGGTTAGGGCGTGCAGAGCCTTCAGCGGCAACCTGCCCATCAGGCTCCAATTTCAGGAGCCGGCACCATAAATTATTTAGAATAGACTATGGTTAGGCATCCTTGCAATCTAATTGGAAGGGGCCTTTTGGGTACAGCTTTTAGGGGCCGACAAGTAGGCAGTGGAAGAGGCCAGGTACTACTAGAAGGGAATAAAGGGAGCCAAATTCAAGTGCGGTTTGACATAATCGTAAGAGCTGAAATTTAAAGTAACAATGTGTTAGTCACTGTTTGGGGCACGTTAATGTTAGCAACCTATTAAGTACTGTGATATCGTGAAGTTTGTGTGTTTGGTCGCCTTCCCCATTTCCTTGCATATAACTCCTGAAGTCCTTGGAATCCCCAAGGTGGTGTCTGTCTGTATTCTAATGCATTGACCAACAGCTGGCCATTTCTAGGCAGCTTCTGCATGGGGACTGGTCATCAGAATAAGGCAGGATTTTAGAGGACTGGGTCTTTCAGCCCCAGCCCCCAGACCTCCCAGGAGGGGAGGGAGGCATAACATTAAATTGATAACCAATGGACATGGATTTAATCAATCATGCATACGTAATGAAGTCTGCATTTTTAAAAAGGGGAGGGCTGTTTCTGGATAGCTGAACAAATGCAGGCTCCTAAAGAACCTTACCTCTCCCATACCTTATGCTGTGTGTCTCTATCTGTATTCTTTGTAATATCCTTTATCCCAAGCCAGTAAACATGCCTCCCTGAGTTCTGTGAGCTATTCAGGCAAATTAAGCCAGGGAGGAGGTTGTGGGAACCCTACTTTACAGCCAGGTGGTTAGACGTACAGGTAAAATGACCTGGGGCTCGTGACTGCCCTGGGGAGGGGGGCAGTGTTGAGGACAGAGCCTCAGCCTTCAGGATGAGGTGGTGATGGTATCTCTCCAGGTAGATGGTGTCAGGGTTTAATTGAGTTGAATTAGAGGACACGTGGCTGTATCTGCTGCAGAATTGCTTGCTTTCTGGTGAGGGGAAAGCCCCACACAGATCTTGTGTTGACTGTAGTGTGAGAATAGAGGCAAACTGGCTTGTGGTTCCAAGAGGAGGTACCTGTAGCCCTCCATTGCATAGGTGGGGACAGTGTGCCTGGCAGTTGAGCTGCTCAAGACTACACAGATACTAAGTGACAAAACTAGGATTTGAACTCCGGAGCATTCAAGCTTCTAGCCCCGGGAGGAGAGAAACAGCTCTGTGTCATTAGTCCAGCTTCCAAGGAGAGCCACTGACTGACACGCTCAGTGCCATTTCAAGGCACTGTATTGGCCCAGTGTAGCCAATGTGGACATCCCTTGCTTTGGTTTTCAACTTCTGGGACTAGTCTACAGTGGAAGAGCATCTGCCTTTTAATTTTCCTCCTCTTAGGTCAGACTTGAGGTCAGTCCGGAAGCCTAGTTGATGTCACATCTGATAATTGGGCTTCACCCTCCAAGTTCATGGCTTCAACGCTGGAAACACCACCCGGCTCCAGGAGAGGAAGTAGGGGCAGGGGAATTTCCATCTGGTTATCATGAAGGGAGGCCTGGACTGAATTTAAAGGCTCCTAGGAGAGAAGACTAAAGCCCTAACCCTAAAAACAAAGCTAGCATAAAAGTGGAGCAGGGAGGACAGAACCAGACAAAACCACGCCTTTCGTGCCCACCCAGGGTCCAGCACATTGAGGAACTTTTTCTAAATACAAGTTGAGGTTGGGAAGGGCAGCTGCCTATACAGAGCACCCTAAAAATGCAAAATGGCCAGAAATTTCTGGAAAACAGGGTCCGCATTTGAACTGCTTACAGCCAAAGAGAATTTACTATCAAGGGTCAGCACTCCTTGAGATTTTTCTTTACGGGGTGGGGTTTTTGACCCCATGATTTGACCTCTTTACCCACCTCCTAACAGTTTTTGGGAGTTGTGGGCTGTTTGTTTTTTCAGTACAGGGCCTTCTCAAAGGGCTACATCCCCAACCCTATTTTATTTTGTATCTTGAGACAGTGGCTAAGTCACTAAGTTGCCCAGGTTTGGCTCAAACTTGTGATCCTCCTGCTCTGGCTTCGCAGAGTGCTGGGTTTACAGGCCTGCAGCATAATCCTGGCTGGAACAGTTCTTAGGCCGTGGTAGTGAAGGTGGCAAGTCTCCCTAGGTGACAGGTAGCAGTGCTCCCTGGACCCTCAGAACTGATGTCTCCCTTACTACCTGCTCTAGGCTCCAGGGACCTTCTCAGAGGCCAGGTGACCATTTGTTTCCACTTAGTAGCATGGATGCCCATTTCTTTTACTGTCCATGCAGACCAGGGGGTGAACAACACCTGGGTTGGTTTATTAAGTCCCTTTAGACAAAGTGAAATGAATATTTAGTAGAAAAACAATGAATCACATATGCCCAAAGTCTGACTTCAGAGGGAAGTGTAAACTACTTAAAAAGAAATGCAGAGATCCAAACCTTTATTTTATTAAAATTATTCCAAGGCTGGCAAGGCTACAGTTTATACAGCTGAAGACCAACTAGGGAATGGCTGCATATGGGAGGAGAGTATGGTTAATATTCTTGTCCTGCTGGTCTTCCCTTTAAATTATATATTTATTGTTGTTATGCCTGCTAATTATATAGCATGGGTGCATGCATTTGACTCAGCTATAGAGAGCTCTTAAACTTTTAATGTCTTCCAACCAGGAATTTAAGAGCCCTAATTCATCTATTCTTATCCATTACTCAGAATGCCAGACAAATATGGTTTTGCTCAGCCCAAGATGGATGATAAGAGTTCTCTCAAGTTTATAAGACGGCCCAGCTCCATGGAGCAGCAGAAGTTATATATTGTTGCTCATTCGATACTGACATCTGGGATCCCAGGGCAATGTCATTAAGCGATGATATCTCTGTGATTTCTTTATGGGAGGCAGAGAAACCACTTTAACAGAGTAGTATTTATAAACAGGGAGCTGGCAGCAGACAGAAACTTCTCCCTTCCGCTGCCTCTCTGTGTCGTTCTGTTTCTCAGGGAACTCAGTGTATGTGAGTTGCATGCAGAGAATCCCTCTGGATTTCTTTCTGACCATATTTCTTAATAAGCTTTCGTGAGTAAGCATGAAATCCGAGAAAATCCTCTTCCGTTTCTAGAGTTTCAGTGAAATGACAGGATATTGATGAGAATGTTTTTATTCCAAAGCAGGATTCAAGAGGCACCCAAGGGTTGATCTAGCAAAGTGGTAACAAGCATAGATTCTGGAATCACCAGGAGGGTTTGACCCAGGGCAAATCTTGTAAGCATTCTGAGCCTCAATTTTGTTATCTGTAAAGTGGGTGATAGTAATACCTAGTTCCTGAGGTTGGTATGAGGATTGAGATCATAGATTCAGAGAGCTTAGCACATAATCAATGCTCAATAAAGAGTAGCAATTCATTTGGCAAATACTTGTTCAGCACTGAGCTGGTGCCCACCATTGTTAAAAGTGCTATGGATTAAGTGGCGAAGAGAGGTAGGAAGTCCACTCTTAAAGTTTATAATCCAGAGAAGAGACAGGAGAAAGTAAAGATTTACTCCTAGTAGTTTTTTTGTTTGTTTTTTGGTACTGGGGATCGAACTCAGGTCCTTGCGCTTGTGAGGCAGGTGGCGGAACCACTGAGCTAAATCCCTGGCCCTGTTTGTTTCTTGTTTTAGGACAGAGTAATAGGACAGTGTGACCGGGGCTAATGTAAGTGACAGTCAGGGAAGGCCTCTCTGAAGTTTCATTAGTAATAGTTAGTCATATCAATGCTAGCTAAGCACCTTTAGGCCTTAAATAGTGACCAAGGACCTTTCCGAATTCACTTATTTACCAGCTGAGGCAAGTCTGGACATCTCATTTGCAGCCAAGAAATACAAGGGCTGCCTCTAAAGCAGCGATGAAAACTCTTCTGGCTGTGAGACTCACTAATGGAGGAGACCACGGTGGATTTCCGCGGAGATCTGCAGTCAGCAGAAGGAGCAAGGGTTAACTGAGCTGTGAGCTGCTGTTTAATCAGTTTTCACACCTGAGTAGGCTGAAGGAGGCGAGCAGCTCCCCTTTTCTTTGGCCATTTTATTGAAGCCAAGGGCCCTGGTAAAACTGAAACAAAGCAAGCTTTGGAAATGAAAACGTGTTTTTTTCTTGCTTGCCAGAGAAAGGCAAGCTTAGCTGTAGGTAGAGAGAGGAACAGGCTGGAGTTTTTCAGCTTCCTCTAGAAAGCTGTGCCTGACTTCTCCACCCCCAGCTGAGGAGCTGCTCCTCCTTGAAGTTTCCACAGCACCCAGGGCATATTCCTGAATCATTTCCTGCTTCTGTCTTTCCCAGCCGTCTGACCCCACAGGCCTCCTTGTCTCACTTTAGGTCTGACGTAGAATTGGGACTCTGTAAACAGTTAGCAGGCCAATGATACACCCCACAACATGTTTAATTCCATATTTTACACTTGAATTCCTATGATACCTTGCAAGAACCTTCCCCCTTTATCAAGACAGAGAATTTCAAGTTGTTGTTGCTGAACAGAGATGGTATTTTGGGAGGTAACCACATCACTGGGCCATTATTCAAACAGTTGATGCCCTGCTGTCTAGTGGGCTTCCCAAGGCCATCTGTGGTGAGTAGGAGCGAGTTGCAGGGTTTTTACATTAGGGAGATCCCTTTCTCGTGCATGGTACCCAGAGTCAAGGGTTTTAAGCAGAAGTCCAGTAGGCAGCAGATAAATCAATAGGAGGACCGATTTGCATGTGTCCTCAGTAAAGGTATGCTGGTGTCCCCTTGCCACCAGTGGCCCTAAGAGGGCAGACTGTTGATGACCTCAGAAGAGGCTGCACCTGTCCCGTCCTGTCTACCTCCAGTCTGAGAACTGAACCAAGGCAGTCACCTGCCACACATTCCTGCTTTGCATAAACAACACCTAAGGTTCTGAAACAAGCCAGACAAACTTCGCCACTAATCCTCAGGCTTGTCCCTGTCTCCCCTCGCCACCACAATCTGTCCTTTGCCAGATAGGACCTTTGCGCCTGTTTCCACACTCCTGCAGCTGTGGTCCTGCCTTTGCTGCGGCACCATACACTCCGAAGCGGTGATCTCGCTGATTCCCTGTTAAAATCCTGCACCTGGGGATCCAGTTTTCATGACTCAGTAGTGACTGGGCCAGAACCAAGCGCATGCTTTTCTCGTAAAGAATCACAGAACCAAAAGCTACAAGGAACAGGTCAGGAATTGATCTTCAGGTGGTAGCAAGGGCCAAATATAGTAGTATCATTGCTTCTTACAGCTCTTGTTTGTTAACAGCTTACTGTGGCCAGGAACTGTAAATTTGTTAGGCTGGCGAAGGCTCTTCCTCCCCAGACAGCATGCCCTGGAGGTGCCATCGGTTTGAAGGAGACATTTTTGCTGCTCCTGAGGGGGCTGGGAGCTCTGCTGCCCAGAGAGGGCCTTACAAGTGGTAGCTGCAGGGTTATCAATAAGCTCAGCTAAAAGGAAAAGCTTCAGAGTCACTATAGTGACCTCTTCTGTAGCTCCTCTGCAAGGGAAAGAGAACTGCAAAGTGGCTGTGCCTTTAGGCCACTGGTCTCAGGGAGCTCAACTTACTTCCCCTGGAATTGGCAGAAGAGCCCTTCTGAAGGGGGTCTTCATTTCCTTGGAGTCCACCACAAGGTCAGCTCGGAGCACAGGGAGAGAATGCATCAGTGTAGCACATGCTGAAGTGTTGATTTTGGAGTATAAGTTGGGTGCCATATTGCTTGGCCTATTGTTGATACTTCCCTTCCAGAAAAATCACTCTAAATTCCATTTCCTTTGCTGAGAAATGAGGGGCCGTTCAGATGCCCTAGGCCAGCGATGGCCAACCTTGTAGAGCTTTCAATGGTACAAAGAGTCCACTGCAGCACCACTGCCGTAGGCGGTTGGTTGTGATGCATGTTCTGTGCTCTGGGGATGTCTGAAAGGCTGTGGGTTTCCTAAGAGGAGTACAGCTTGCGGTGGAGCTGCCAGGGTGAGTGGTGTGATGCTGGGCAAGTTGCTTAACTTCTATGCCTTAGTTTCTTACTCTGTAACAAGGTTTCTCAGCCGTGGCATTGACGTTTTGAACTGGACTGGTTTTTTTCTCATGAGGCTGTCTTGTGAATTGTGGGATGCTTCATAATATCCCTTAACACACACACACACACACACACACACACACACACACACACACATGTTGTGATAAAAAATGTCCCCAGACCTGTCTGTCCCCTGGGGAGCAAATTCACCTCTAATTGAGAAACACTGTTCTCTAAGACAGAACTGAAAATAGTCCCCACCTCATAGGATGGTCATGAGGATTTAGAGGGCTTCTCTGTAAGGGGCTTTGCTTTGTGTCCACCACAGTGGTGGCTAAGCTGTGGCATGCATGTAATTGCATTTTCCAAATTATCATCACGTTTTTGACAAACTTTTTGGATGCACTGAATTTTTGTTTTTTCAATTTTGCTGAAGTGGGAGTCTCCTGTGCAGGGGAGGATCATGACCCAACTCTCGGGGTGACAAGTATTAGTCACCGGCCCTTCTTGATGACTAACAGTTGGTGTGTGGAGGGAGGAGGAAGTTGAGAAGTCTGGAAAAAGCGCCCTTGCACCCTGCTCAGTGATGGCTTGGTTGTCCCCGAGGACAAAGTGATCTGGCAGTGAGATCAGACCTTTCCTTCTGAGCTCATGGCCACCCCCACAGGGACAACAGCCACAGTGCAGAGTCAAAGCCCTGGGCCCCAGGGAGCGATTCTGCTGCGGATATTGGACTCAGCTTGTTGCCGCTACCAAGTCCTGAGCCACAGGGCTGGCAGGTGTTTTGTGCTTTGCAGGCGTGTCATGTAAACACACTTTGTGGTCATCTTGCTTGTTTTTAAAAAGGTCTAAATGGTTTTGCAGCTTTGGCTATGTGGAGCTGCATGCTGGAGTGGGAGGAGAGAATTAAGAAACGTGGCCTGAGAAATGTCACAGCAACCTCGTTAATCTACCAGTTGAGGAGCACCAGCTACATACAAGGCAAAGGAGAGAGATTGAGGAAGGTGAGAGTCCTTGGCAGTCGAGGGATTTAGAATCTTTCAGGAAAAGCAAGGCATGTGCATGGAGAGCTGCAAAGAAGTTTGTGATCACTGCTTCAAACGGTGATGGAGTTAATGCTGGTCATCCCATCATGGATGCTTTTCTAGAGCTAGTTCATTCAAACCTTCCCAGCCTCTCTGAAAGGTCAATAGAATTTCTAGCCCATAGCTTCTGGTGCTTGGAGAGCACAAAGGGAAGAGCTATGTCCCAGGCAAGTGGGTGGGAGGGAGTCCTGGCCTCTTGTGAAAGATGTGGCCGCTGAGCCACTGGAGACTCCAGCAGCAGAACTGTGACTGAGCAGGTGGGATGTCACAAAGCACAGGGGCTTCCAGGCAGGGAACAGTGTGAGGACGACCTGGAAGCCATTGAGTGTGCGTTGGAGGACAGCAAGTAAATGCAGTTGGCTGGGAGGAGCTGGGGAGATAACGCAGGAAAAGGAAAAACTTTCCCACATCTTTTATCCAGATGTTAAGAAGCCTGCCAGAGTGCAGGATGAGAGTTTTCCAAAACTTCTTTTTGTAATACAGAATTTGAGTATGTCTGCTCCCCGGCGCATCCTAACCACAGCCCGAGACCTCTCGTTATACTTCTTGTTAATTGAAAGCCAGAAAAATGCACCATCCACTGTCTCATCAGTGAAAGTAAGGAAAGAAGACCTGCAAAGAGCAAACTTAGGCTGAGGGGATGTGAAACCTTCCATAAACCTTGCGCTTCTCCTTGTTGGATTTGGCTCCTGACTCAATTACTTCTTCCGTGGCCCTGAGTACAACACTGCAGGCCAAAGCAGTTCTAGTACAGAATGAAGGTTGGGCCTGGCGAATTTGTTCAGTGAGACCACCGAATGTGCCCTTGCCAAGCAGGATCCACAACTGTGGAGGCAGAAGCAGCATAGAACAGGACGACAGAAAGGTCCCAGGACTTTTTAAGGCTGACTTAATGTGTTGCATTTCCAGTTTCAGGTTTATCTTTATCAAATGATACCTCGATTCTTAGATGTTTGGTCCTCTTCTAATTCTTGTTTAAGGGGTTTTGAGAGCATTGGTAGAGATTTCAATCATGTCTAATGCTTGATACTGTGGAACCACCTTAGAGTTCGTTTTCACCAGGATTGGAGTTCCTAGGATCCAGCTGAATTCTGCAGACAGCAAAATGTGGACGATCAACAGTGGCTTAACTAATAATTTGGGTGTTTGTCTTTTTTCTGACCCCAGTGTTATGAGGGAACATTCTTGTCATTTGAAAAAGATAAACTCCATGAACTTACTGCAAAATTACATATAGAGTCATTTGTAGTTAATGATTTGAGGCTCATTATTTGCTTTCTAAAAGTCTCATGAGGGAAAAAGGACAACTGAATTTGGAAGGACTGGAGATGCGGGTTAGTTTCAGGGGAAGATTAAAGTGAACCTCAAGCAGTGTAAAACAGGCCTTTCAGCCAAGACAATGTCCCTTGCATCGAGGCCATGCTTTTATTGAAAATTTTTCATTTGTTTTCATTATCATTTGCTGCTGGCTCTTGAACCTAGAGCCTCAAGCTTGGTAGGGAAGCACTCTGCCATTGAGCCATACCTTTTATTAAAAGCTTTACAACTTTTTTTTTAATACCTTCTAAGAATGAAAATCAGTATTTACTGTGAGGAGAACTAATAGTAATCCCAAATTGAGGCTCGCACACCAGGGAGTATGTCTGCACGCGTGTCTAAAACACTCCAGTGTAGAGAACTTAGATTGGGTCCAGAAAATTCTGGGATGGAGCCTGCCCCCTCTGTGGCTGGAGTGAATCACCCTGTCTTCTTGGATCTCTCTCAATCTGTGGCATGAAGAGGCAGAACTAGATCCTCCAAGGGCCATTTTGTCTCTGATGATGTTTGTAGACCCCACATGGACAGTGTGAAATCATTTTCCCAAGGTCAAGCCCTGTGATTAGTATCCTCAGGAAAGACTTGGTCCAGGATGAATCTGGATGTGCACTCTAAAGACCCAGGTGGGGCAAGAAGACGAAATACCATCTTTTTTACATTAACTTAACTGTGATGACTGCACTTAGAGTTTTGCCCTTCTCTTCCCTCAGGAGGATGAGTTCTGTGTTCCTTTGGCTGACCTAAAGCGTCAGCACTCCACAGCTTCGTCCAGGCCCTGGCAGGCCAGTGCTGTGGTCAGGTCCAGCTCTGAGGTGACTCCACACAGCCCGAGTTTGAAGCCTGCCTACCCAGACTTGGGTATTTATAGCAGGGGAGCAATGAGAGAGAAAAATTAAATATGCTACACCCTTCTTTATCCTATGCAGGACAGAGACAGGCATTGTGAAGAATTTAGAAGGCAGCGCTGTATAATCCAGCAGGATATTTTTAAATGCTGTTTGTTGCAGTTGGCAGGGCCGGTGTTTCAAAGAGGAGGGAAAATGAGAGTAACTGAGAATGACAGGCTGCCAGGAGTTCTGAGAGCCAAGATGTGGAGCTTGGTGCTCTGAGGTACATAGGCTCTAAATTTCTTTCACAGTCCTAGAGTCTAAGCAGGACTTGGGAAGGTTGAAATGAGAGGTGAGATAAACGGAGTGGTTTGTGTAGTCCTCTTCTCCTCTGACCCATCCACCCCTCAAATCTCAAATTGAGAATCAATGATGTATGTTCTGGAGAAGGTAGAGCATGTGTGCAAAAAAGAGTCACTTCTGTGAAAGCCAAGGACCCAGTGGGCTCGTTGGCTCAACTAAGCAGCTGGGCAAATCAAGTAGTGCTGTCTGTGTGGACACAATTTGGAAGCAAGTTGCTTGCAGCTGTTCTGGATTTAATCCTCCCAAGACAATTTGGGCAGGAAGAAGTCTTCTGGGACCCAGTTCAGTAGCAGATGACAAGGACTCCTGGGTAGAGTGGCCCCCGAAATACATAAGAATGTCCATTGGATATTTCCAGAGTGTCCTAGGTATAGTGTCTTCTGCCATGTTGATCAGAGACCAATGATGGTTACAGTGGATCTCTGGATTAGGAGTAAGGGGCAGACTCAGAGTTCAGTTTGGAGAATATCTTTTCCTTCATTCAGCAAATATTTATTGAGGACTTACTATGTATTAGGCATTTCTCCAGGTGTTGGGATAGAATAAAAGACCTGAAAGAAGGAGGGTACTGGCCCTGGGCATAATCAGGAAGAGTATGTACTGGGAGAATCATAAGGGGCCAGTGTGGCTGGAGGAATCAGGTCCAACTGAAGGAAGAACAGACGTTCCTGGTGACTTCAAGAAGCACCAAGGAGACTCAGCATGGGAGAGTACAGTAAGAAAGGAGATGGAGGGGTGGCTGGGTAGGGCCTTGAGGGTCACTGTGTAATTTTTCCTTGGCTATGAAATCTGAGTCATTGGGGGGTCTTAAGCAAAGTGACATATCATAGTTTGATTTGCATTTTAACAAGGCCATTATCTGTTCTGTTGGAAATGGAATATAGCATCAAGTATGGAAGCAAAGAGACCAGTCAGGAGATTTTTGCAATAATCAAGATAAGAGAACAGGATTCATCCTGGGTGACAGTAGAGGAGGTCATAGATGTATTTTGAAGTTAGAGCCCATGGCCTTTGTCAACAACTTTAATGTGTGAGGTACAAGCAGGAATGAAGTATGTCTTGGTTACTTTCTCATTGCTGAGATGAAATGCCTGACACTCACAAGTTAAAGGAGGTAAGATTTATTTTAGCTCACAGTTTGTAGAGGCTTCAGTCCATAATCAGCTGGCTCCAAGACAGGGTGGCAAGGCAGTGGGGCATCATAGAGGAGAAACAGTCCACAGCAGAGCAGGCAGGAACCACCAAGTCTGCCTCCCTTCTTTCCCTTTATACTCATCCAGGCTACAAGCCTATTGGTTGGTACCACCCATACCCAGGGTGGGGCTTCTATTATCCTCTTCCATTATCCAAGAACTATGCTAAATCAATTTAGTTATCACACACACCTTTAATCCTAGTATCACACACCCTAAATTCAGGCACCTCTGAAAAGCCCCACCTATGCATTCATGAGGCCTTAGGGGGACATGAGGCTTTGGAGAGACAGACAAGCCATAACAAAGTGTGACACAAAGGAGTTATGATCTGAGAACTGAAAGGAGGGAGGGCCCGTGGGTTGAGGCACATGAGAAGGAGGACTAAGCCAAAGACCTGAGAGTGGTTTGGGTTGCTGGTCCCAAACTCAACCTTCAGAGATATCAGACAGGAGACTGGCTGGGAGACATGGCTACTTTGAACTTCATTAATTGTATGATGGGCTGAAACATCACCTTTCTTTACCCTTTCAGGGGGTGGGCACAGTCCAACAGGGCTGGGCAGAGACTCAGACAGTGGAGATTTAATTTTCAGTCTTATAATCATCTTTGGTTGATAGCTCAGGGAGTCCCTGAATTTTGCTTTCTAGCTTCTTTACAGGCAACCAGCAGCCTTCAACAGAGATCATCAATTCTTTTGTTTCCTATCACTAGCATGAGGTCTATTCAATTAGGTCCAGTTGTTCTGTGAATTACTGTGACTTGGTGCCTGGGTCCTGCAGTTCTGGGAAAGCAAAGCTCCACTTTCCAGCAAGTTTGGATTCCTGGAGGTCAAGCCCGAGTGAGAAGCTAAGCCAGAGAGAGAACTCTCCTAGGTGGTTTGAGAATGTACAGGGGCCGGGAGGAGTCTTGGTGGGTTTGGGAGTACTCAGGTGCTTGTTAAATGGTTTAACCTCTGTTCTTCAGGAGGGGCAGGGAATGAGGGGTGGCTCAGGGTGGACCTGAAGGTTGCCATACCCTGGCCGCTGGCTGGTCAGCTGGTATCTCTGAGGCTCAATTTTCCTCTTCTGATCAATGGGGATGTCATTTCTATCTCATAGGATTGTTACATCGGTGGTTCTCACTCCTGTGTTCGCATCAGGATCACCTGGAGAGCTTAAAAACAAAAGTGTGTGAGTGTGTGTGTGTGTGTGTGTGTGAGACTGTCTTAAAGCCCCACCTCCAGAAATTCTGAAATAAATGTTCTGGAGTAGGGCCCAGACCATGTGGGTAGAGTTCTTGGGAGCGTCTGGGACATAGCGAGCACTCAGACATTAGCTATTATTAGTGGGAAAGGCATCATTGTTCCCGAGTGCTCATTCTCGCCCCACCCAGGACAGTGGCTTTCCTTCACCTCACAGCTATGTAGCTCTGGCTCCCTGCTCTTCTGAAGAGAGCCCCAGAGGACACCAAAAGAAGCCTGATTTAGTAAGTTAACCTGGGAAGGGCACAGTTAGACCCAGCATGGCACTGGCGCCACATAATCATGACTTTTACCTCACCAGTAAACACAGAGGGTACTATTAATTCCATCTATAGCGAAGAGGAGAAAACAGGGGTACAGAGAGCTCAGGTAACTTGCTCAAGGTGACACAGGTCCTGGGAGGTAGAGATTGTAATTGAGCCCAGGCAGCTTTCCTCCAGATTCTCTGCACTTCAACTTGGAATGTTCCCTCTCGGACCAGAAAAGCCAGGAGGCTCAATTCTCACCTCTGACCCTTAGTGTAACCACGTGCCAAGTCTTTAGGAAGCCCTAGGTCCCGTGCTGTGTCTCATATCATGTGATTGTTGTCTTCTGAAGAAACTGAGGGTCAGGGGCATCCAGGTGACACAGCAAGTAAAGGACACAGCTGGAGTCACACCAAGCTCTGTGTGCTCTGGAGTCCTCATTTGCCCTACTGCCTCCCTTCTCCTCCTCCTCCAGGCCCCAGGGATGGCCTGGCTGGGGACTAAGCACTAAGCATATGCAGTGATTTCCTGAGCAAAGAAATGAACGGGTTGGCCCAGGGCTGCAAGAGGAATCCATGGCCAAAGCAGCCCTGGCCGCTTCTGAACAACTGAGCCATTTAGGGGCCTTAAAATAGTAGCGTCGCTCAGTGGGGTGCTGATCTCACCCGCGGGAGCCTGCAGTGTAGCTATTTGTTTCTCTGCACGGTTAAAGATATATCTTGTGAAGCTCACTGCTTCTCTTCTGTTGATGTGAATGAACTAAGCTCTGTGAAATGTGTGTGTGTTGGTTGCTTAAAATAGTTCAAGAGGAAGAATGTTTGGAAGCTTTTAGCTCCTTGAGTCTGTTTCCTCTGGATTTATGACACCTTAGAGAGAACCGGGCCTCCTCTTGTTTACTCTTCTGGCTTTTCCATTCTACCATATTTGAATCGTTGTGTCATCATAAGCCAAAGACATTTGTCACCAGAGAAAGTGGCAACCTTTCTCCCAAGTAATTTATTTGGGGCTTTTTTACACATTTAATTTTCTTTTAAAAGGAAAAGAAAAATGAGAAGCCGTGTGTTTGGGAATTGTCCCTTTCTCTGTTCCAGCTGCAAAGGGTCCAAGATCGCAGTGATAGTGTTTGATCTGGAGGGAGAACATTTTCGGTTTTTGGGGGGTTTTTTTGGGGGGGAGGGTTGGTACCAGGGATCGAACTTGGGTCTTTGAGCTTGCGCAGCAGGCGGTGAAACCACTGAGCTAAATCCCTGGCCCTTTTTCGTATTTTTTTTCTTTATTCATTTGCACGAAGGCCTGCTGTGGGAAGCCGTGTGTTCTTACAACCTCATTCTGTAGCATCCAGGAGAACTCAGTTTCATTGCTCTTGTCAGTAATGTGGCCACTAGCCATCTGTGGCTAATTAAGTTTAAATTTGGTAAAATTCAATAAAGTTAAAAATCCCTTCCTCGGTCACACAAGTCACATTTCAAGTGCTTAATCATAATGTGTGCCCAGTGGCCACCCTACTGGACAACGCAGATATAGAACATCTCCATCATCACAGACAGTTCTATGGGACAACATAGCCATTAGACTAGGTCACCAGCCGGTCACTTGGGGCCAGCTTGCTGGCTTTTCATGGGTCTAAAAATTTGGACCATTCCTCCGTTTCTCAGAAGCTCTCTGTTTGTAGAAGCAGGAAGATTCATGGAAGGAGAGATGAAGGCCATTGATTCTTGTGGCTCTAACCTTTGGACCCCTGACGTAGGGTCATGTTTTATGATTTCCAAGCTGTGTGGCCTAGGGCAAGTCACTTAGCTTCTCTGAAAGAGGTGCCTTGTCAATGAAATAGTGATTTTAAAATACTTCCCAGGGACCCAGTGGGAATTAAACAAAATAGCAAAATGGGTATAAAACAGCACAATGTTTAGTGGTCTCAGCCTCTTTCAGAGATAGATACTGTTGCGGTTTTCAGGGTAGTTACTGTTGTATTTTCTTGAGGGAGCAGAATGCTACTGTTGCTGCTCCTGTTGCTCTTGTTACTATCCTCAGGCCTCCCTTCTCTATCTTCCTTCCTTTATACTCTTAGAAGAGTCTAAAACCAAACCCCGCTCCCAGCGAAGTAGGATGAGATCCCCAAACCCACCTATTTATCTGAATCACCTGAGGAGCATTAAAAAAATATATCGTTCAGATGTTCTGGCCCCATCTTTAGAGGTTTTAACTTAATATACCCCGGATAAATTCCAGAATGTAAAATTTTTAAGTGCCTCAAGATGCTTCAGCAACTGGCCAGTCCTAGAAATCTGAGGATGTTTGTTCGTATGAACTAGGAAATTTCACTCAGGTCCTACTTTCACTCAGGAACTGCCCGGTCCTTCTACAGCTGAGGTGGGCTCTTTCTAGAGATGTTTTGCCCAAAGCCAGCCTGTCAGAATCCGCTTAGAGACCTGGAACCAGGAGGGTTTCAGCTGGAATTTGGGCCTCCCTGAAACTTGAGTTTGCTCCCAAAGTTTCAGGCTGTGTGTCACATGAGCCCCGAAGTCCTTTTGATCCCCTTTGTATGGCCCGAGCTTCACAGAGTTCTCAGTGGGATCTTGGGCAGAGGTGGCTTTGGGAGCCATGGCCTTGAAGAGAGAGAAAGGCAGGAGAGGTCTCCAGAGCTGTAATGGGCCAAGAGGCTACTCCACCATGCGCTCACCTGGATCATGAGGCTATGTGACCTCCCCTTTTTATTAGTATCGGTTTGTAATACATAATCAATACATTCACTCCAGGGAATCAGTGCATATACATATCACATCTGGATCCTTTGCACTTCCCATTCCCCTCCTGCCCTCCTGTCTCCCTCCATTTCCAGATCCCCTTCCCATCTCCACATAGCCTAGCTTGCTGTTTCCTATCAGCTAGCTCTATTTTGCTCTTTATACTGTGGGTTTCTCATATAAGAGAAGTCATGTGATATTTAACCTTCTCTGTCTGATTTATTTCACTTAGCATTATGGTTTCAAGGTGTATCCATTTTCCTACAAATGACTCCAATTTATCCTTCTTTATGGCTAATATATAGAGAGATATGTAGATATATGGATGTATATCACATTTTCTTTATCCATTCATCTATGGATGAGCATATAGGCTGCTTGCAAGATGCAGCTATTGTGAGTTGTGCTGGTATAAATGTGGATATGCATGTATCACTATAACAGGATGTCTTTAATTATTTTGAGAAGATATCCCCAAGATGTATAGCTAGGTCAGATTGTATTTCTATTTTTAGTTTTTTGAGGAATTTCCATACTTATTTTCATAGTGTTTGTACTAGTCTATATTTGACCTTTCTATGCCTCCGTTTTCCTTTCTGTGAAATGGGGATAGTACTAGAACTCACTGGCAGAGTGGTCATGAGGATTGAATGCTAGGGTGTAAAACAAAGCATCCATCACAGTGCCTAGATGTGGCAACCCCCTGAAGTGAGCTGCTGCTGTTGTCCTTGCCGTTATTGCTGCCATTAGTGACTTTGGTTGTCACACAGACTTCTCTGCCATGAATTGTTTGCATTTTCTACTTGAAGAGGTATTATGTGTTTAGTCAGAAAAAGTGACCCAGAGCAGCATTAGCACTTCAAGTGGATTTGTAAATTAGTGTGTCTGAAACTCGCATCGTCTTTCCCCCATTTCTCCCTCCCCTGCCTTCTTGTGGGCGGTGGGGATAAAAAGCACTGAGGTACAGTTGTCACTTCCACACCTGTGATGGGGACCACAAGCCTGCTTTCCTCCTGCTCGATTGGGCTGTGTAAAGAGCCTCACCCAGCCACACAGGGCAATCAGAGCCAGGTCAGTTGTGCCGGATTCATCTGTGGTGTGAAATGCCTGTGTATTTATGCATTTGCCACTCATTTGCCTGCCTCCAGAATGTGCTAAATCTGTTTGGAGTGAGGAACTCCAAACAACTTGGAACCATGTGTAGGGAACCTGGTAGTTTTCTTCACAATTGCGACAGGAGATGGGTTTGGATTGGGGGACTCCAAATGCTACTGAGTATGATGTTATCCCCCGTCTCCTGCTGAGCCCAGTCCTACTTCAGGAAACATCAGTCACAGAGAAAGGAAGGACACAAGGCCAGGATATTGTGCTATTCTGTCTCTACTTGTATAACCTGAGGTCCACGCGGGGCCCTCCCAGGCTGACCAAGTTGCCCTTTGTGTGGCTTCCCTGATATTGACAAATCACTCAAGGTTAATGGGTAACTCTTGACTCTTCTTGCCCAATAGTTGCTTTGTGTGTTTTATGTGCTGTGGTCTCCTCCATGATCAGCACAGCCTCAAACCTCAAAGGGACCCTGTATGTGTGTATGGGTATGTGCACATGTGTGTGTCTGTGTGTGTGACATATGTATGTGTTAATCTGTAACGTGAGACGCCCATCTCATCTTCCTTCCCAAACTACAGGAGACTCTTAAAGCCATTCATTTCTAGGGCTGGCTGGTGGCTGAAACACCTTGAGGTATTTTTTTTTAATTACAATCTGGAACTTACCCTGGGCCTATTAAGTTAAAACCTCTAAAAGTGGGACCAGAACATCCGAACAATGCTTCTTAAATGCTCCTTGAGTGATTCAGGTAAATAAGCAGATTTGGGGCATCCCGCCCTACATCTGGGTGTTGGGTTTAGCTCTGGGCTCCTCTAAGAGTGTACAGCAGACAAAAGGTCCCCTTGAGGGGAAGACCAAGTCAAGAGAGGCCGGTGAGAGATGGCCTTTGAGGGTTGCGTCTGAGTGGTGGGATGGAGACCAGAGTTGGAACAAACCGAGCCAGATGAGGAGGGGAGAATGGGTGTGGGTAGCCAAGGATCTTGCTCAGTCCTCAACCAAATGCGAGGAGGTGGCAGTAGCAGGTGTTGGGTACCTTTCATGAGGTGACCAAGAGTCTGGTGGCTTGCCAAAGGCCCCACTGCTTATCCCATTTTACAGAAGAAACTGAGGGCTGGAGACAGTTAAAATGGCTCGTCCCAGGTCACACACAGCAGGTAACATTCGAAGTTAGTGCTGTCAGACTTCCAAGCCCTTAACTTCTGCACTGACGGTTTTAATAAAAAGTGTGAAGCTATTGGGAACAGGCGGGATCGATTTCTTGACGGGTGCTGTGTGCTCTCTCCTCAAGGCGCTGCCCACTATCCCTTCCAGTCCTGGCTCTCAGAACCTCTCTGTTGCCCTCTGGACCCAGACCCAGACTGGCACACAGTGAAATCTGTTCTTCCTGCTCAAGGGTGTGTTTCCACCTGCCGCTGCTGCCGCTGCTGCTGCTCCTTCCCCTTCCTTCCCCTTCCTTCCCCTTCCTTCCCCTTCCTTCCCCTTCCTTCCCCTTCCTTCCCCTTCCTTCCCCTTCCTTCCCCTTCCTTCCCCTTCCTTCCCCTTCCTTCCCCTTCCTTCCCCTTCCTTCCCCTTCCTTCCCCTTCCTTCCCCTTCCTTCCCCTTCCTTCCCCTTCCTTCCCCTTCCTTCCCCTTCCTTCCCCTTCCTTCCCCTTCCTTCCCCTTCCTTCCCCTTCCTTCCCCTTCCTTCCCCTTCCTTCCCCTTCCTTCCCCTTCCTTCCCCTTCCTTCCCCTTCCTTCCCCTTCCTTCCCCTTCCTTCCCCTTCCTTCCCCTTCCTTCCCCTTCCTTCCCCTTCCTTCCCCTCACTCCTTCCCCTCACTCCTTCCCCTTCCTTCCCCTCACTCCTTCCTCCTCCTCTCCTGAGCCCCTGCAGACAGCTCTTCTCCCTGGACAGAGGCCTAGCGCGGACTTCCTCATAAGTGAGTCAGGTTCTAGGAGTGCTCCTGTCACTGCCCAGGCACCAACTCAGTCAGGCTCCGTCTGGGTGAGCACTCATCTTCGTCTGGCCTTTGGGTTGAGGGTGTGCGTGTGCAGCTGGACTGCCTGGGTTCACACCCTAGGTCCACTTCTTCCTTGGAAAATGATATCGCAGCTCTATGCCTCTGTCTACTTATCTGCAAGACGGAAATATTACCTTCCTTGTATGACAATTGTGGGGGTTAAATGAATAGGCGCTTCTAAAATGCATGAAATAGTCCTGGCCCTGGTGTGCCCGGGACGTTGGTCATCAGGAGGGTGGTGACAATTACTGTTGGAAGCGTCTTTGGTGACCTGTACGTCGGAGTGCAGAGGAAGCCCACACTGGCACCTGCTCAGTAGAACAGTGGAGAGATCAGGGCTTTGGAGGCAGATCTGGGTTTGACCTCCACATATGTGGCTTTTTCAGTGTGATACTTGGCAGGTCTTTTAGACCAATTGTTTTGTTTTTTAATCTTTAAAATGTGACTGACAGTGGTGCCTATCTTATGATGTTGTAAAGATGGGGTACAAACACAGAAGCAAAGCTTCTCATAAGGTGCATGGGCTCAGCTCACAATGAGTAGGAGGAAAAACATGAATGAAGTGAACCTTAGTAATATTATAGTGGAAAAAAATCATCTCAAAAGATTACACTGTGATACAGTTTTTGTAAGGCTAAAAGAAATTAGGTACTGAAGGAGTCAGTTACAGGGATAATAAATATGATATAAACGGGAAAGTGAGGGGTGGCAAACGTGGATGAGGGCTATGTCCCTTGGGGAGAGGGATGGGGGACTAGAAAGGGGAAGCCTATGGTTTAGATGTAGATGGTGTCACGTCGCAAGCTCTTTGTTTTGGGAGGTGAGTTCACATTATTACAACTAACTAAAAGTTGTCATGAGCCAAGGATTATGATAAATTAGATTTGTGCACCTGAGGTTAAAAAACTAGTGGCTTCTCAATAGGTGGTGGCTATTTACTATCAGTAAGCCGTGAGCCACCTGAACCACTTTGTGAACCACCATTAATACCCTTTGAGATTGCCCACTATTTGTGCAAAATACCCTGAGAACTGAGTTTTTCCTCCTGTGGCTACGGGGGCTTCCACACGGGGGGGCGCCAAACAGGACTTTTACATCGCCTTGTTCCCCGGCTTTGGTGTAGGTCGTGGGCATAAGCTCCCGTGTGAGTCTGAACGAGCTGAACAAAGACAGGGCTGTTTGGCCCTTGCCACGCCAGATGGAATGCTTCAGGCCCGTCACTTTCGGGGCATTCACGTCAGCCAGGAGGTTTTCTTTCCAAGGGAAGGAAATGTTTGGGTTGGAACAATCAGTGTTTGCCTTGGGATGATCTTAGGTCTCTCTGCTTTCATTGCCACCACCAAGCACCGCCACCTTTGCCTGTGGATTTTCTGTACCTGTGGCTGCCCTCCCTTCATGGGCGGGGAACACAGAAGACATTTGCGAGGCCCCAGTGATGTGCGCCTGTAAGCAGCGCATATGAGCTGCTCCTCTCCTCAGAATCTCCTCAGAACACCGCATATAGGCTTTGGAGTTAGAGCAGCCTGGGCTCACTTTGGGGCTCTTCACTGTGTGATTTGAGGCAGAGGCACTGTTTGCTTTTCCTGTGTTTGAAGCTGAGGAGCATTTGATGCAGAATCTTAAATGCACAGCTGAAGGACTGTTCACCCAGACACATACCTGTGTGACCTAAGTAGATCACAAGAGATCTCAACTACTTCTGTCCTGGAAGTGCCCTCATGGCCCTTTCCTGACGGAACCCACTTCTGCCCCAAGTAACCAGTACACCAATCAGTTTTGTCTCCTTGAGCTTCTGGGGATGGGAACATATTAAACCTTTCTAAGCCTCAGTTTCTTTACAGGTAAATGTAAAACCGAAGGGCTGATCTGGAGTTCAGAGAATCTAATGCAAACAGCACATTGTGAAGTCATTGGTGAAAGATGTGTCAAACAGGTGACACGGATAAGGCCAAGCTGTGTCTTGTCTGTGATTGCCATTGCTGGTTTCAGGGACTTCTGCCTGTTGTGCCAGAGAAGCAGGCCTTCCCCTCATGCTGCCTGTAACTCATGTGTTTTCGGTGTCCGCCATGCCCCTCCATATCCTGTGCCTCTGAACACACATTGGAGATTGTTCCATTAGTGCCTTTCACGATTTCTTACTAAAACCAGTTCTTCTTGCTTAATGCAGCAGAGAAATGGGCAGGAAGGCAGAGTTCTGCTGCCTATATTTCAAAGAGGGTCTGTTTGCTTGATTAGCAAAATCAACAGAAGCATTGCTGGATAGTGGGCTGGCCAGACCTGCTGCCCTGGGCCAGCTTTGCTGAAGTGCCGAGGGTTGGTCATTGTGTGGATTTAGCAGCAGTAGCACCACTAGCACCAATAGGAGGGGCTACTTCTTATAGCTTCTCAAAAACAAAGACAAACACAAAGAAACCTAACCCAGTTATTGCCTAAAATTCTACACTTACAATTTATTTCCTTAGGTCACAGGGAATACGATACCTGAGTTGAGGTCAAGTGCATTTTGGGAGGCTAAGACTTCATGATGTAAGACTCCATTTGGCTTTGATCTGAGTGAATTTTATCATATCCTGTCTTGAGGGTGGGAGAAGGTAGGGTTGTGCAGTTGGTAGGAGGCCCAGAGGGATTGCGAAGGAAAATTCCCTCAATCTGTGATGCAGTCTCAGACTGTGGTCTGCCCATGGGCCATCGTCACACATTGACATTTAAACTAAGTGCTTAGTTTATGTGGAGTGTGCTGTGACAGGATGGAAGTTAGAGGTTATAGTCCCTGCCCTTCAGGAGCTTTGAGCTGGAGACCAAGAATTGAACAGGCAGTTTCAGGGCAGGCTCTTAAGGGCTATACTTGGAAGACCATGGCCTTTAAACCCGACTGGGGGTATGGGGCTATCATGGCCCTGGAGGTAGTATCGTTTGGGTTCAGATCTGAAAAGTTCTTAGAAGCTAGATCTCCAACATCTGAAATGTGATTCATGTCAGTGTATCCTTGGCACTCTCACCAGGAAACACATTGCCAAGGCTACCTTCTGCCCACCCTATAAATGAGGTTCTGCTTTTCCAGAACTATTGGACACTCCTGGTTGGCATGCCATGGATTTGATTCCGACATCCTTACCGCTTTTCTAGCCCCTGCAATATAATCTTGAAGACAAGAGTCTTCTAACTGCAAAAGATCTTCCTTTCCCTCTGAAGTAACTGAAAGACGCTGGTCAGCAAGATCTATCTGGAAACTGAAGACTTTATTGGTAAGAGTTTGTGAATAAGAGCATAACCCTGCCAAAGAGCCGGAAGAGAGATCTGTTTGTTGTGGAATAGATACCCGCCTGGCATCCCTCGTGTGGCTAGCGATTGCGTAGGGAGCCAGCATGCCAAATTTCTCCAGTTACCATGGGACCCAGACTGAGACAGGAAATCATGGTAGGATGGGAAGGAATCCAAAATACACACGGCTGGTATACAGGCTGCAGTTAGGAAAGAGAGTGAGAGAACAGTCTATCTATTTTTCTGATCGGGTACTGCACCGTCAAATGGGGTTGTTTTTCTAAGACTCCTAACATTTTATGGACCTGATTTTCAAGCTTCAATTTTTTCCACATTAAGCAATACTTAGGTGATTTGAAGTGATCCTTTTATATGTTTGTGGGGAACACCTCTTAGGCTTGTTTTTTTGTTTTTTTTTTAATTCCCAACTGAAAAAGAACCTAAAAAACTAAAAGAGAATTCCAGACTGAAAAAGAACCGTCAGGCAGGCAGGACTTTTTTTCTCCAGCACCTGGAAGAAATCGCTTCGGGATTTTACCAAGATTGTGTCTGTGCTGTAAGCAGCCCCCTGGAAATGCGGGACCCCTCTGAGATGGAGTGTGCCACCGGAGACAGGGGGCCTGCTGAAAGGCAGCAGGCTTCTTGGAAATCTCGGTCACCAAATCCAGCAACTGAAATTTCTCATTCATGAAGAAGTACATTTGCACCCTGCACGTGAAGTTGTTGTTAAAAAGAAGTTGAAAAATCGGGAAGGATCTCTTACTTGTACTTTTATAGCTGTAGCTCTGGAAAAGTTCAGCAGGGCTCTAACGCTGTACCGCTTGGGAACACCAGGCCTCCAGAGGAACATTTAACAGGTTGCTATTGATAGCATTTTCCGTGAACCACCCAGACAGACTTCTTAAGGGGGGGGGTGCTTAGCTGTTGACGCAATGACAGCTATAGCATGGGGTTTGCAATTCTATGCCCCATTAATACACCTCTCTCCTCCTCTCTCTCTCCTTCGCTCCCTCTCTCTCCCTCAGGCTAAGTGTAATTCATTGATTAACTTTATTTCATTGCATTTATTGCCTTTACCTCACACTGTAACATTGTAACTGTAGCCAGTTGGAAGAGAGGTGATGAAGCTGCTTGGTCCCTACTATAGATACGGTGCCTTAGGGTTTTTATACTTGAACAGTCTTTCCAGTTTGATATCTCTCCTGTTAGAGCATCAGTATTCCTGTGTCTTTACTATATGTGGCATGATTAAAAAATACAGTGAATGCTTAAATTTTTAAAAAATGCACAACAGTAAAAGACACATTGCCATTAATCCCACCTCAAAATACTCCCCTTCACCTCAGACACACTTATTGAACCTGTTTTGCCACTTTCTGAAGCAGTTCTGGAAGTCCCTTTCTTTCTTTCTTTCTTTTTTTTTTTTTTTGGTACCAGGGATCGAACTCGGGTCCTTGCGCTTGCACAGCAGGCGGCGAAACCACTGAGGTAAATCCCCAGCTGGAAGTCCCTTTCATGAGTATCTTTAGTTATGCTATCGTAGCTGGCTGGATGTTCTGAATTGATTCAAAACATTTACCTTTCATGATCATTTTGACTTTGGGGAAGATCCAGAAGTTACACAGTGCCAAATCTGGTGAATAAGGTAGGTAAGAACTACCTTATACCTTGTATCGGGGATCGAACTCAGGACCTTGCGCTTGTGAGCCAGGTGCGGCACCACTGAGCTAAATCCCCAGTCCTCACACTGTAGTTTTTTACAGGCCTGACTTTCTGGTGGATGTCTCTTAGTAGAAGCAGTCACTGTATTTTTTATCACACCTCATAAAGATATGAAAGAGAACTTTCAAAGCTACTTCAAAAAGTGGCAAGAATGATGGGATAAGTGTGTTCAAAGCAAAGAGGGGAGTACTAAGAGGGGGATTCATGGCACTATGGTCTTTTACTGTAATAAATTTTTTAAAATTTAAACATCCACAGTATATTTTGATCACACCTCGTATATCAGGTACATTGGCTAAACACTTTACAGGCTTTACCTTCTTTGATCCTTGAAGTAACCCAAGGTGATAATACTGATTCATTCTCATTTTGCAGACCAGGATACTGGGGCCCAAAGATTAAGCATCTTACCCAACATCACGGAGCTAGTTGAAAGTGGACTAGAGATCTGGAACCAGCTCTAGCTGACTTCCTAAATGCCTAGCTCAACCTTCCTAAATACCATACCATGCTGCCTCTTGTTCTCCCTTAGAGTAGAAGGCCTCATTGTTCTAGAGAAGAAAATGAGGCACAGGAGGGTTTATTTGAGGCCCACGACCAAAGAATGTCCCAACAGGAGCCAGTGTTGTGTCCTTACCCAGAACCTGTTCACGTGAACAGCCGTCCCTAAGTCAGGTCCTGCCATTCCCAGGCAGACACCAGTTGGTCAGAAGTGGTCAGTCCTGCCTGTACTCATCCTTCAAGACAGATGGGCAGGAGCCTGGAGAAATCAGTGCATCATTCATTTTTATATTCCAAGTCATTTGACTGAAGCTGGGAAGCCATAAAGTTGCCACTTTTAAGTGCACTTCTGTTTAAAATTTATGTGTCAGGATTCTTTACAGATTGCAGACACCATTCAAACCAATTTAGGCAAAGGAAATTTACTGCCTTATTTCAAAGTCCTGAAGTAGGGTTGGCTTCAGGCGTGCTCTGATTCAGAGGTTCATTGGTGTCTTGGAGATCTTTGTTTCCCTTGCTTGCTTTCTCCTCTGGATTTTGCCCCTGTGCTGGCTCAGTCTGGGTAGCCTTTCTCCCCATGGTTGTGAAACCGGCTGCAGCAACCTTAGCTTTGAAGCCTAATCTAGAAAAGGAGGTAAGTTGGCTTCCCTGAATTTGAGTCTCAGTGGCTCTGACTGGCCCGGCTTAGATCACGTGTCCATCATTGAGCCAATTACTATAGGGCAGTGGTGGTGAACCTATGGCACACATGCTGCAGTGGGCTGTTTGTATCATTGAAAGCTCTAAAAGGTTCGCCATCACTGGTCTGGGGCCACATGCTCCCCACATGCTGGGAGGAGACTTGGTGACCTCATGTTCTGAGAACCATAGATGGGCTGTGAATAGAAGAGGGAAAGATGGATGCTGTGGAGATGAGATGCTATGACATCCAGAGGGAAAAGCAGAATGGAAAAGTAGATCTCAGAGAAACACATGCCATGTTTGACTGGGCAAGGGACTTCTTTGAAGTTTCAGCACACCGTTGTTTCTGTGCCGCTGCTGTCAGAGTAATTTTTATTGTTATGTTCACTGACTTCAGTATGTATCTGTCCTAATGGAACTTCTCCTCTGTCGAGGAAAAGCACTTCTTCAGCATACCTCTTAAATATTCAGATTGCAGGATTACAGGAAAGAGCCATTTATGTCCTGACTAGCTCAAAGATAGTTTAATTCTGACTTAATGGTATCTTAAGTTATGCCTGTTGAATGAAAATACCACTTCTCTTCTCTTCCAGTCTCCAAAGCCACCTTGCTGTGCTTGACATGCTTTAGTGAGACTGTTTGGTCAAGCTGCCTGTTGTCAAACACAGAAAAGTTCATCTCACAGATCCTTGTTTTTAATCAGCTGCAGATGGGAGCGGAAGGTCTGACAATCTTAGGGACTGTATGTTTTCAGGATCGTGGATGGCTAAATGGCTAATTTGCTTTCCATTTGAGAACCCCACCAGTCAAGGAGGGGTGTTATTAAATGTTCCTTTTGAAGTACCTACAGTTAAGTAGATCCAGACAGTGTGAATGTTGAGCCAACAAGGGCTCCATGAATGCCTGTCCTGTGGCTGGCATCGCTGTAGACATCGTGGAGGACACAAAGGAGTGGTTTCTGCTCTGGAGGAATGATTGATCCAATTGCACTAACAACAGAAACTGTTTATCCGGCAGTTTCTGTGTGCAGGCACAGTGCTATGGACTTTGCATACGGTGTCTCGTTCAATCCTCCACTCCAGTGGGAGGGGGCAGCTACTGATATTCTCATTTCTCAGAGGAAGTAACAGGCTTGAAAAGGCTAAGCAACCTGCCCCAGGTCGCCAAGTGAGTATCTCAGCCAACTGCACACTGAGCTTCCTGCAGCTGCACAGCCCGTGGCCCTCACTGCAATGCCGTGGATGGAGTCTGTCGTTGCAGGATTTCTCACAGTCAGAAAAGCAAGTTCTCCCCTGATAGCAGATTTCATCACTCTCCAAACTGGTGGGAAGAAAGAAGATTGCCTGACTGCTGGGCCCAATGCCTTTCCAGAAGGAGGATCCTAGCTGGGCCCCCTGCCAGCCTTTCTGACCCACATGATCCTTCCATCTGTCTGACTTCTGACTCTCACTGTGGGTCCGGTCTGTCTGCAACCTGGACACCAGGAGCAGGCCAAGCACAAACTGAATCTTTGTTCTGAAACTGGATAGACTTAAAGTTCCCCAGGGCTGCTGAGGCCACCTTAATCTCAGTGTTTTCACACACTGCACTAGATGACACATTCGAGAGTGCAGGCAGCATGGGGTTGGAGGTGTTAAACAGACTGAGGAGCCAGGTCTGGGCAGCGAGACAGCAGCCAGGATACACGCTAACCCTGCACACGTGGCTGCGGGGTCTTGGCTACACCAGATCCTGCCAAGACGAGAGAGGCAGAAAACAATCAACGACTCTTTCTCCTGGGCAAAAACATTTGGTTTTTTAAAAGTTTTTTCCTACATAATTTCTCTGGGAAGAAATCTATCTGGCTGAAAGGGAAGTAAAAGTGAGGGAATTTTCCGTCAGAGACTTAACAGCATGGATGTAGCATCCCACATACAGCATGATGCTCTAGAGTTGATAATTCACCCCCCACGATGAGTACATATATGATCCTGGGGTGAGAATGGCTTTTTCAAAAAGGTGTCTGACTCCTGGCCCTCTGCAGTTCATCCTTCAAAAGCTAATTGAGATTGGAAAGGGATTGGGAGAATAAAGAAAACATAATGTGCCTGAGGCCTGGGAGGGAAAGCCAGGTAGTGTCTTTCCAGCTCCCTAGTCCTCAAGCAGCTGGAGCTGTGGAAAGCAAAGAATCTTACCAAATTGCTTTAGCCCATCCTACTGGAAATGTCTTCTCGGATGCCTTATATTTTATATAAAAGCGACATTGTAATGTCCTCTTGATGCCTTGTAATTTTCTTTGCTGTGAAGTCCACTTTACCCGTTATTAATTATTGCCACCCCAGCTTTCTTTTGATACATGTTTGCATAATTTTCCATGCATTTGATTTTTAACTAGCCTACGTTATATTTCAAGGGAGTTTCTTGTAAACAGCACATAGTTGCATTTCGTTGTTGATCTGTATGTGAAATCTGTGTCTCAACTGGTATATTTAGACTACTGACATTTAATGTAATTCTTGGATCTAGGTTCTACTATTTTATTATTTGTTCTCTGTTTTGCTCTTCTCTTTCCCCTTCTTTGCTTTTAGATGATTTGAATATTTTTGTGTTCCATTGAAATTTATCTATTGTGTGTTTTAGGCATATCTCTTTGTGAGGTTGTTTTTTTCCAGATAGGCACTGTAAAGATGAAAAAGGTGCCTAAGGATGAAGAAACGTATCCACAGTGAACTTGGAGTCAATTTTTTCTTTCCGATTTTAAGTGGAATATATATAAAGCTCATCGCTTACTGGGTCTCTTTACCCTCTGTATCAAGTCTAGCTTTGAGGAGACTTTGCTAACCTACCAATCAGAATGCAGAGAGAGGAGGAAAGCCTAGAAGGGAGGCTGGCTTTACCTCATGCACTAATTTAGTACAGATTTATCCAACATCTTACCAAACAGCAGAATACCATCCCTCCTATGTTGTATAATTCATAAACCAATAATAACAATATGAGTAGTAATAGCAGTAGCTCGCGTAACTGAGCACTTACTTCATGCTATGTATTACTCTGAATTCTTTATAAGCATTATGTTATTATTCCAACAGTTCTATTATACAGACACTATAATTATCTACACCTTCCAAGGGAGAAAACAAGGGCACAGAAAGGTTAACTTGCCCAGGATTGCCCAGCCAGAAAGCAGCAGAACTTGGACCCATTGATTTCACCCCTGTGTTAGCAGAGGGTCTCCATGGGGGGCAAACACACTGGAAAGTGTGGTGAACTCCTAGGGGAGCTTGTACTCTCCACTATATCCAACCTTTCCTGTGCCAGGAGCCACTGATCATCTATTTATGAGGCTCTTTCTTTCCCAAACCAGTTCTCCTTCATGCACTCCTGTAAACATTTATAGGAGAACTTCTCTGGGCCAGAGACTATGCACATAATCCCACAACTCTGAAAGTGGACCTTGAATCTGAGGTTAGGAGTGCAAGGGACCCTGAATGTGTCCTGTGTGAGCACTTTCCAGACGTGACAGCTGAAGTGGGAAGGAGAGGAAGTGGCCTGGTGGGTGCCCCTGACCTCTACCTTGGTGTCTTTATGCCTCTTGTGTGTTCTTGGCTGAAGGGTGTGGGAAGCTGAAGAGTAGCAGAGCTGGAAATTCTGATCTGTAACCAAGCAGAGACAGCCAGTGGCCCCCACCAGGGAGCCCCTCCTTGCATGCCCAGCCTCAGAAAGCTCTGGCAGCTGGGCTGTGCTATTTAATAACCTCCTAGAGGCTGATCCAGTGGTCTGGAATATTGCTTTCCAAGGCTGAGGTTTATTTGTAGCATTAGGTTTTGCATTTCCTGAAGAGGCAGAAATAGAGCTTAGGAAGAGCTATCGAAGGGATAACTCAGTCAAACTGGCACCTGCTTTTAGTAGTGTGACCTAGTGTAAGAATGGAAGGTAGGTATCACCCCATGGACTAACCCTACTTAAATAATAACTTTCCAGAGTGCTGTGTTGAATCCAGAGTCAGAAGAAAGAATTCCGAGATCCATTGGTCATGCCTGTCGTGGGCCTAGGTATAGGGACTGGAAGCATGTTTATCAGGTATTTATCACCAGCATAAAGGTTAAAATAAGCCTTGGGTTTTAATTATAGTGCAATAATAATAATACTTGCCTTCACGGGATCGTTAGGATTAAATTAGAATGCAGTATATGTAAAGTGTTCATTAAGTGGTGCTCTGCTTAGTGTTGGTAAGAGCTTTTAAGAAGAAAGAAAATTCAGCTTATTTAAACAAACATTTGAGTTCCTTTTTAAATGCCTGATACTGAAGTATTTAGAAAAGAAAGATTGTGCAAGATATACTAGGACACATTTCTCAGGAAGATTGTTTACAGGGGAGAAATAGTAACTAGTAAATAGATAGGATAACTTCAGACAGTAATAAGAGTATCGAGGGCCAGGGATTTAGCTCGCCACTTGCCTTGTAAGCTCAAGGTCCTGAGTTCTATCCCCGGTACCAAAAAAAAAAAACAACAACAAAAAGTATTGAGTAAAAACAAAAAGCAGACTAAGAAGAAAGAAGGACTTCAGGGTGAGGAAAACCCCTATAAGGCACAGAGGCCTGAATGTGAGGAGCCGATAATCCAAAGATCTGGGAGAAAAATCCAGAAAGGGGAGCAGAGAAGTACAAAGGCCTTCAGGAGGAGTAGCCTTAAGGGACATAAGCACTCACAAGTGGGCCAGAGACACCATGCTTTACTTGCTAAATGCTTTTAAAATTTTTATTATGACAAATTTGAAAGCGTTAAGAAGAAGATATAGAGAGCTATATATTGGCCACTGTATGTCCATTGCGCAAACTCAGTCGCCTCCTCCTCCACACTTGTTTCATCTGTGTCTCCCTTTTCTGGCTGAAGTAGATGAAAGCAGCTCCTAGTCATCATTTTATCCCTAAATACTGAAATTCCCAAATATTGAAAGTTTTAAACATTGAAAAACGTATCCCTAACTATTGAAAATAAGCATTTGCTTGCATGTTAATGTAACTTCTTACTTTCATTTTCACAGTGCCATTGTCATAGAAGTTCCTTAATATAACCTGGTACTGTACTTAGTCCATATTCACAGTTACTTGCTTGCCTCAATAGTAAGTCGGTCAGTTTGAATTGGATTCCAAACCAAGTCCACACGTTGCATCTGATCCTTAGTTCACATGCATTTTCATGAACAGCAGACCTGCAGTACATGGATCATTTTAGCATGCCTTTCTCTATAGATAAGTAGTTGAGATCTTTAGGACCCCAGAGGGCTGTGCAGAACTGTAGGTAGTACTGAGTTGCTTCCCAAAATGGACATTCAGCTCTCTCCACCCTTCAGCATTGCCAATTCAGCATGATCTAATTAGGGGTCAGGGCAATGCGTGTATGAGTCTGGGCTGTCCCTACTGACCAAGGGGAAGCGCAGCTCTCCTGACAGTGGTCAGAACTCTAGTACCTTTGAAGGTGATTAGTTTAGGGATGGGCCTGTCAATCAGTCAAGCCATCTAGCCCTGAGGGACGCTTGCAGGAGGGGCTTCTGGAAAGGCTTTTCCTCTCTTAAAAGGACGACTCAAGTTTACATGGGAATGTGATGTTTGGAGCTATAACATCAGCCATCTAATGACTGCGCAAGGAAAATCAGACAAAATCTAACATCCCCACACAGACCAAGGGTGGAAAAAGAAATAACTTGGGTCCTTAATGATAATGCTGAGTCACAGAACTAACCAAACCCCAAACCACTCAACCCAGGACTTCTTGTTATAGTAAATAATAATACCCCTTACTGTTTATGCCACTATTTTTGTTGGTCTTACATCCAGATGCATCCCAGTGATGCATACATAGAGTTCACTGGCATCTTTCTGGGTAAAACACTATTATCCCTACTAGATTTTTATTTTGTTTGAGACAGAAAGAAGAAGCAGCCTTCAAACTCTTATCCTTGTCCTCCTGCTTTAAATCACTGTGTTCGTTTTTCAAATTGGTTAATGTTTCTTCTTTTCCTATTGAACTCTGGCTGTGAATTGTCTAGAAACATTCGGGAAGATTTGACTTCCATGGAATGGGAAATATGAAGCAGTCCTCTCTTCTTGCAAAGACTTAACCCCAGGTAACTTGGTGAAGATCTTGGCGCATGGCTGAAAGAAAGAGGCGGGTGGTGCTGGGGAGACAGCTGAGCCCGCATGCTGCTGGCTAACAGAAGTACAGTGTTCTCAGAAGAGAGCAAAGCAAGCTGGCCTTGCCCAAGGGACATGGTTAGTGCGGTGTGACTGGAGCGGTCAGCAAAGCCTAATGTGACACACAGTGCCTCTCCACTGCCCTGACTTCCAAGTGAGAGAACAGAAGAGGAGCTCAACCCATCCCCCAGTGGCCCGTTGGTCTTCCATGGTCTGCTTTGCTTTGGAGAAAATATTCTGCTACAATGAGACATGTCCGCTCAAGTGACTTGTCATAATTCTCTGTACACTGGTGAGGAAAGGGGTTGCAATGACTCATGATGTTCCTGGATCACCTAGGGACACGTCTTCATCATCAGTTGGATGATATATTGGCCACTGAGGACATTTCTAGGGCCCTGCCTTCTGACACCAATTACCCAGAAAATGCAAACTATTCAGATGTTAGCCCAAGTCCTTAAAGAAAATGTTCCTTCCTTCAATAAAAGCCTTGGTGCTTTCCAAAGCCAGAACTAAATTCCCGTTTGGGTCACCCATGCATGTATTTGAGTGAGACAGGTATAAATCATGTCCAGCTCTGTTATTAAAATTCTCAGGGATTGAGCTATGAAATAAGAATGAACGTAAAAGTAGGTAACTTATATTAGGGGACTAATATATTCCAGGTACTGGGCTAAATGCTTTATACTTTTAGTTCACTTTAATACATTTGCTAACAAATGGCAGTGTCTCATTCTCCAGATAATGAAACCGAAACTGGGAGAGATGAAATAAGTTACCACAAGGTGGAGAGAAGGGGGAGAGATTCACACCCAGACTCCAGAGCTCACCTTGAGAGCTGCCCTGCAAAGGTGATGGTACTATAACTGCCTGGTGTGTTGCTGGCCCATCCCTCCTTGCCCCAGCTCATCCTTGTTTTGGACTATCCTGATCCTAGGTTTCCTCCCCTGCTGCATAAACACTAGCCAACTGGTTAGACCTGCCCCTCTGTGACTGGGCCAGAAAATAAAGCCCAAATGACCTCTGCTGAGGACTTGTGACCTTCTCCACCTGACCAGGTAGTGATGTGTAGAGTAAGTGGGATTGGGAGGAAGAAGGTTTAAACCAAGACTTCCTGTTTGTCAGATCCAGGCAGTGGAGCATTACCATGCGTTCATTGCTCTACCCCAGGTCCTGTGTGCTTCTGTTACCCTCTTGGGCCAGGAGACATCACCCTCAGCCGTAGGAGCCTTTAAGACAGTGCTGTCTCTGTCTTCAGGATTTGAGGCTGGAAAGAGGTGCCTTTGGCAATACTGCTGACTTAGGCTAATAACTAGGGCAATTCCTTTGAAACATAGGCAAGCTTCCGTCCTTATCCCTGAGATAATACTTCTTGGAACTTCCCCATCAAAACACCTTGCTTCTCTAAACAGTGAAGTTTATGCCTTACCTTGGATGACGGTAAACTGCTTAAGGAAGTTCTGTGAAAAACAAGTGGGCTCCTTATCACATTATGGGTCACATACCAACTCCAGATAGTGAGTTCTGACTCGCCAACTGATTCTGAATGGAAAATAATCCCCTGAGCCTTCAGACTCTGTACTTACTGGATGACTCACAATCTAGTAAAACCACCTTCTTTGGGACTGCCCAGAAATCTACACTGGAATTTTGATGACTGTGCTGTTGTGTATTTAGTAGCTGAGATTCCAAGTCATTTCCTAGCTGTGCCACCAGCTGACTGAGTGACCTTATGCTAGTTCTTTGACTCTTTAGAGCCCACATTTCCTCCTTGGCAAAGTACTGGGGCTTAATCTTTCTAGGGGGTCTCTGGACTGCCTTTAAAATGAATGATTCTTATTCTTATTGGCCAGTGGTATCTTAATCTGTGACTGTTAGAGTGGGTAACATATAAATGATAGAGTTTTACTTGGCTTCTGGCTCTAGAGACTGGGATATCCAAGAGCTGGCCACTCAGCCTCTGTCGAGGGCCTTCTTGCTACCTTATAACATGGCAGGGTGCATCATGAGGTGAGACAGAGCAAGGGTGCCAGGGAGAGCTCGCTCTTGTGACCAAGTCACTTCAGCGTAACTCACTAATCCATAAGTGTACGAATCCATTCATAAGATCTGTGCCCTCTGCCCCACCTCTTAACACTGCTGCATGGGAGACATTGTTTCCAACACGTGAAACGTGGGAACCACATGTAAATCACAGCAAGTGGCTTCCCTTAGCATCAGTCATCTGCATCTGTCCTGCCAGCCTCTGCCTCCTCCCTGAACAGGCCGTGGGCCCAGCGCCTTCCTGCAGGTGCAGATGCCAGCATAGCCAAGCCTGTAGACACTGTGCTGACGACCCTGACGAGGATCTGAACAGAGGGCAGTGGCAGCAGAGGACAAGGATTGCCTAAGCCAGGCCTCATCTGCCAACTCTAAACAGATGGCATGGGTGACAGAGTGAACCCACTCAGAGAGACCCTGTTTTCATTAAACTCCTGGAGGTCAACGTGGTGAAGTGCCAGCGGCTCTACTTGACTGCTGATTGAAATTGTTCTAGCTCTGATGGTTCTGTAGTTGCCTGCTGGGGGCAGGGGAAGATCAAACAACCCTCTGGGCCCCATACATACGCAGGAACTTTGAAGTCCAGATCAGCGGGGCCTGAGTGTCTCGCCAGATCTTTACATTCTTTCCTATGTGCTTTTCTGGGCTTCCCAACGTGAAGAGGGTAAAAACTGTATCATGAACTTCCCACATACTGTCATCTTTGGTGACACAAATGCCTTGGGCACACATAGGTCCTTTGTGTACTTGGAATGTAGTCATTTAGGACAGGCACAGCTGAGCTTCATTTTTTCTTGGCAACTGTTTATGAACAGTTTTTATTGTTGCAGTCTTATCATATTCAAGGACGCTGTATTTTTTAAAATATATATCCTGGGACTACAAAGATAAAATTGGGCTTTAGCAGCACCATAGAACAATGTGATGGTGCTGTTTTCACAGCTCAGCCCAGGGGGTCGATGACAAAATATCTGTGGCAAACACGTTTGCACTTGATCACTGACTTAAGCCTGTGGGTTTGGGGGTAGTGGATGGGGGTAGTAGACTGCAGGCCATGATCCTGTGAGTGTCTTTTGCCTCCCAGAGGAGCAGAAGGCTCAGACTCTCAGCTGGGCCAGACCTGAAGTGGAGTTTTAAGTGAATTTTTTTTTTTTTTAAGAAGGCAAAAGCTTCCCTGCCTTGAGAAGTTCTTGTTTATCTGCTGATGGTTTGCGGGGAAGAAAGCTAAAAGGGAGCAGTATGTAACTTTTCCAAATACCCTTGTGACAAGTGCTACTGTGTTGGCCAGAGTGTGGGACTCGACCACAAAACACAGTGCTGGTCGGGTGCCCTGCTGTCTTCAAGGAAGTTTAGGTCTCCTTGCTGCCGTGTGGGTGAAGCCGAGAACATCTGGTGTGTAGCGCTAGTCTAATAAGGCTGACCACTTGGTCCCAAAGTTGGTTCTTGTCAGGTCAAATGTTGGGTTTGAAAGCAAAACATTTTTTTCTCCCCCTAAAACTTTAATCACAAACATCTGATTAGCAGTTTGATGCTGATCCGTTAGAAAGTGCTGTGTAAGCTGGCCCGAGAGAAAGTATCCTAAGCCACCCTGTCCCTTCTCGCCACCTGGCCAGCCTCAGAGGATGTGAAGTTTTGTCAGCAGTGGCCATCGAAGGCAGCAGCTCCTGTCATGCCTAGTAGGGAAAGGGAAGTTGGATTTGAGGAGCCTTGTGAACTAAGGACTAGGCTGATCACAGGGAAAATAGCCTCCGGGCCATGCAGGTCAGAAGGTGCCCTTCCCTCCCTGCCAAGGGTAGTGGGTGAGCTGTGACCAGTGGGAGGGAGGAGGAATGCAGGAGAAAGGAGGAAGGGAGAGGGCGGGGGGGAAGAGCAGAGAATGAGACCAGAACACATCCCTGGAATCACTCTAATTGTTTCCATTCCACCTCCTGAAGGTCTGGGGCCTGTACTCTTCAAAGTTTCCTGGCCTCCCAAATACAGCTTTCCATTGTCTCTGGAGTCTCCCCAAAACAGGCCTTTAATCCTTGGAGAGCCAGACCCCAGACCCTGAGAGCCCAGGCCAGGAAGAGCGTGGATGCAGGTAATTTCAGATGGACTCATTTACCCCTGTCAGCAGAAAGCAGTCAGCCTGAACTGGGTGTGTTTATCCAGTGAAATCCAGGAACCTCAGTCTGCTGGTTTCAATCAGGAGACTTGCTCTGTGGTAATTGGGGCTCCTCGACCAAGGGTCTGGTCCCACTTAGGTTTCCAAATGCCAGGCGAGCCTGTTTCCACGGATAGAGTGTCTGCCACTCACGTGGCCGCCTTCAGATGTTGACTGTCCAGAAGGCAGGCCTCTTTTTAATGTGGAATTTAGAGCCCTTCTGACAGGGATATTTCCAGTCTTTGTATTCTGAAAGGAGGGTAAGATGATCCGCGGCAGCCTTTATGGAGAAGTCATTTGGAGAGATGGGCGGGAGCCTGGCAAAATGAAACCTGCTGGGGCCATTGTGGGGCTGATTACTTCTTATAAACCCGGGGTGTCTTACAGCTTTTCAGTGGGACTGGCCACGTGGGCAAGAAACCCATATGCAGTCACTGAGGGCCTCTACTCAGAGGGCCCTGCTTGACTTCATGATGGGCTGCCACTGTCTTGAAATTCTTACAATTTCTGAAGAAGAGGCCCCCATCTTTCCTTTGGCCTGGGACCCTGAAAATTCTGTAGCCAGTCCTGCTGAGGGCTCAGGTACCAGTGGTAGATACCTGGGGTAAAGCCATTCACCAGCCATTGCCCCAGCACTGAGGGGACACTGACCTCTCCAGGGAGAACCATGGACGCCTCTACCGTGGCACATAGGAGGCCCTAAAACACTGCATTTGTCTAACTGGCCTTTCTAGCCATTCCTTCCTTCGTGCACCCATCAATATTGGACATATGCTACCATCCGAGGCTATCCACCCAGCCTTCCACATGGCCCGAAATTGTTCTGGGATGCTAGCTATCAAGGAATTACAGAGTATCCAGGAAGTATTTTCCTTCTTCACTCTGTCACCAGCATAGGCCCCTCCCCTCTGCTGTTGCAAATGCTGGGACCTTGGGCTCTCTTTCCAGAGTGTACCTGCTCCTTCACCACACCACAGGCAGCACCCACCTCCCCAGCGCTGTGTGTCAGCCAGGTCATGCCCTTAAAACCTGCTGCCACATTGGAGAACTTGGCTTTAATGTCAGCAGAGCTGGGGAAAGTCCCCTTCTGAGGACTCCAGGGAGGTTTTTACCCAGGGACACTGACTTCCTGCTAGTCCTCATGGGGTAGTGATAGTAATATTGGACTTACTAGGCATTTGTTAAATGTCAAGCACTGTTCTGAGTGCTTTCCACGTATGAATGGAATCCTCTTTCCACAGTTGCAAAGTCTTGTGTCTTTATTTTACAAATGAGGAAACTCTTGCTGTCACCTGGCTTGACTGATAGCATCATCCATGTGAGGATGTATGTGAGTAAGAACTCCTGCTGTCTCGGAGGGGGTTCAAAATGGCGTTCTCCTGATGTCAGCCTGTCAGGGATGCCCCAGGATGTGGTGACTGGGTTGCTTATGAGGGAAAGAAGGGCTTGACCAAGGAACCCTGGCCCCTGTAGCCAGGAGATGGGACATCTCTGGGAGTGTGACAGAGATACAAGCTTCTGCAAGGGCTGGGGGGCTTAGCAGGTGGCCTGCAGGGAGCCACCAGACACTTCAGAGAATGGGGTCAGACTACATCCTTCCCAAGAGATTTGGAGGTGTCAGGAGCCAGCCAATGGGACGGTCCCTCTGCAAGCAGGTCCTCTAGCCAGCACCGAGTACACTTGGAGGGTGTCTGGTCATCCTCTTACTGTCTCCCTCAGCCAGCTGCTCTCCAGCTGCTGACTCCACTCCAGGGAAGGTTCCAGAACCTCTTGAGCACATGGACTCCTGGATAAATTGTTCCACTGCAGGAAGCTACCGTTTACCCTTTCTGTCCCTGGCCCACTTCCAAATCAAGAATATAGTCATGATTTTAGTATTTGTAGTTTCACTTGCTAAAAAATAGGCTTTTTTAAAAAAAATTCCTTTGGTAAGCCTATGTTGGAGCTCTGTGGTGTCTCACTTGGTCTATAACCTAACACAAAATTTGCTTTCTCTGAGGAGCTTTCTTGCTGTAAATAGAGAATAATAGAACCTATCACATAGTAAGTGTTCAATAAACACTCGCTGCTGTTGCTAGGTAGAGCTTGAGATAAAGAAATAATCCTTGAGGAGAGCCTTTGTTTTAGATCAGCAGAGAGAAGAAAGGAAAAATGGGAACTCTTAAGAACTGCAAACCAGTGGTCTCTAAGCAATCTTTTGGATGGAAAAGTGATAAAGTACCAGAGGCCCGGCTTGAGGTAGAAGGGCAGGAATTTAGATTCCCTGGGGCAAGTATCTGTCTAGGCCTCTGGAATGCCTTGTGCTAGGTTCCCCCCTGAGCTCCTGCTCTGTAACCTCCAAGGCAACCCCTGAAGGAGCCCCTCACCCACAGTCTACAATGTAGAAAAGGCCCCGCTTGGCTAGTTGGAGCCCAGACCTTCTTCCACACCACTTAGAGACACCACCTCCCACCCCCGCAAAACAAGCAGCATGGTTCTCCTGGATTCCAGTGTTGAACCTAAGCACACTGTGTGGGGCACCGGGCTGAGCTCCGTCAGTGTGAAAGTTTGCAGGCCGAAGAATTACGGAGTCTGTGAGTCGCTTCCTCTGAATGAGGTCTAAAGACAAATCCCGCCCCTCAGAGTGGCAGTTGATTGCCCACGCTTAGTTTGCTCTTTCCTTTCCCGTAGGCTTCCTCTCTAGAGAAACGGTGTGATCATTACCCAGAGGCGGAATACTAGTGACCAGGCTGCAGTTAAATAACTGCTGCCCATTGCACGCGGACACCTGAATCTCAGCCATCCTCCCTATCCCCCATTCTTCTGTTTTTTATGCTCAGCCTTGGAGAGCAAGCCCAGCTGCTGTCTCTGAAAGTTATGCTGTCTTTGCCAATTAGCGTATTGGGGCTGGATCCAGTGTTTCCACCTAGGTGAGGCTTTTGGGCTGGCTCAGGGAGTGGCTGAGGGATTGGTTCAGGGAATCACTTGTATGACGGGGTAAGATTTTCTTTTAGGATAAATGTATTTGGATTGGATGGGAGTGTCTTCTGAGGACAGCAATGAGGACAGCTTCGGTCTTATCTGAGCCACTGTGGTGTCACCAGGACTAACCCCCACTGGGTATTTTTAGACCTCCTGGTGGCAGATAAATTTAGAAGCACTCGAGGTGTGCCTTTCTGGGTTTGCAGCATAGCCTACAGCTGTGTTCCTGTCAGCTTCTCTCAGGCGCCACTCTCAGAGGGTCAAGGAGGCCCTTCCGCAGCCTGACAAGCCAGGGTGTGCATGGGGCTTGCCAGGGGGTACAGGGGGAGCTGCTGAGTGTTGGAGGAAGCAGAGACGCAGGGCTGCAAAAACAGTATCTTCTCACCAGGCTGTCAGAACCAGAGGGGCCGTGGGCGGGCTCGGACTGCACATTGAACTCCTTGGTGACAGGGAAGCGGCCTCTCCATGTTTCCCCAGACCATCATTGCACATTGGACTGGTACCCTGCATCCGGACCTTGGCTGGAGAAAGGGACCTCCAAGCAATCACCTCCCTCCCAGAAGTACACACTGGGGCATGCATCTGTCCTCAACGCTGTTTTGAGGTGGGAAGAGACCTTCGTGGGCTCGTAGAGTGCTCCAGGGAGGGGCAAGGCAGGCTAGGGGAGGTCCAGCCCCATTGGAAAGAAGCTGTGGAGACAGATTTGGAAGCTGACTGGGCCCTGGGAGAGTTGGAATGAACAGGTCGGTTGGACCTCACAGCAGGGTTGTAGTTTCTGGCGCTCACAGCAGGGTTGTAGTCCAGGCTGGCCTCGAATTTCTGATCCACAGCCTCCTGAATGCAGGGATTATAGGTGAGTGTCACCACACCTGGCAAACCTGAGCCTTTTGTCAAGAGACGGGGGGATCAAGATGAGGACTAGGATTGGAGGAAGGCTGAATCTGGAGTGTCGGTGGGCTCTCCAGGTAAAGTGGTAAAGAACAAGTTGGCTGATGGGTCTGAAGGAAAGGATTTGGAAGTCCTCAGCATCTAGATGAGCAGTACTAAGAGCAACTACTTCTCAAGTCCTTCCTGGCTCTCAGCCCTCTCTGTGCCTTATCTCACTGTAGCAACAAGCAGGAACTTATTCCCCTCTAGAAATAAGAGCTGCGCTTATCATAGTAAGGTGCCTTCAAGGTCACACCAAGGTCAGGCCAAAGTGATCAAGAACTCACAGGAGACCACAGTCAAGGGCAACCCAGCTGTGCTGAGGCATAAAGGTTCTGCAGTTAAGAGCCCAAAATTATGAATGCAAAGTGAGGCGTAAAAGCACATGTGTATTTGAGTGTGGGAAATAGTATAAAACCTTTCTAAAAGCTGACACATATCACCAAATGCAGATAGATCATTTTATTAACTGAAGACACACTTTGATAATACCTTTCCCACTGTGATCTTTGGCTCTAATCACCTCTCCATGTCTCAATGATTCTGTACTATTTTCTAAAGAAGTAATTCAGTCTCCTCCTTAGAACAAGTAACCAAAAGTTTGTGTTTTTCTTTGGTCACTGGTAGCTTAGAAAACTGTGTTTCAGCTTCATAATTCAGTATTGGTAAGGTCACATACTTTTTAGGGTGGTTGTCCAATTTGGGCAGATTACGGTCCCTTTTTTTTTTCTATTTATGAGCTGTAAGCTGTGGAAAAAAATTTGTACAGATTAGCTTCTGACTGCATGCATTTCGAACTTTGTTTCTCCTCTACTCCTGCTTCTGGTGCTGCACTGAGAATGTCAGTGCACATTCTGGTATGGTCTCTGACCCTGCACTCTTGTGTCACCACACACTCAGCAATAGGAGTACTTGTGGGTGTCACCGGTACAGGGGATGGTTGCTGCCATATTCATTGCACGTGGAGGCAGCTGCCAACCCCTAATCCCAGATGACCATATCACCAGTTCAACTTCCCTTCCCCCAGGTCCCAGAAATGTTCCGGGGCAAGTAGTTATTGGAGTGGAAAGAGACAGTGGCCTTGCTTGACTGGTTAATCTTACACATATCCAGTGTGAACACGTTGCTTAGTTCCCCTCTGAGGGCTTGGGAAGGAACCTGGGCCGGGGGGAGTTGCCTGAAGTCCAAGCTCCCTTGACTTCATGGTGAATCTGCTTCTGCTCAACTTTGAACCAGTCACACTGCAGGGACAGAGTCACCCAGGATACCTGCACATGCTCAGCCTGTAAGTGCCACCATTTTGTCTTTACAAGACAATTTTAACTGCTGAGGCATTTGAAGTGTTTCACACAGTTTCCTGTTTTCTTAAACCATGAGCTGAGCAGACAGGAACAACGTGGCCTTGATGTTGCAAGGCCATTGTATGAGTGCTGTCACAGTGCTGTCAAGGAGTGATTCACCCAGGGACCCCACAGGGTGACCAGATGTTGACCCTAATGCTAAATGATCTCAATGTAGACTTCAGTTTTCAGGCCTGCTTTCTATTTCTGTAAATTTATAAGCCTCTCTAATACTGTTGGCTGTCACTTCTTGTTGCTTTGAACAAGCTCTGGTCTGAGGAATAATGAAATCAGCCATTTTTCTTTAGCCAGCAGACTCTGTTGAGTACCTAATACTCTGTTGAGTGATGAGCAGGAAATGTTCAGATAGTAATAATGATTAATAATGACGAGCATGGCCTGAGTGCCTACTCTGTCCCAGGTGTCCCAAGCTCATCACGTTTGTCCAGTCAGGCAATCCTCACAGTGACTCATGCGGCAGGCCCTGCTGTTCTTATCCTTCCTGCAGGTGAGGAGGCCGGGGCACCTGGAAGTGAAGAAACTCGCCCAAGGTCATGGTGCCAGAGGGGCAGGGCCAGGCCACTGTGCCCCACAGCTTTCCACTGTGTGGTCACTCATCTCCCGTTACCTTCAAAGGAAGCTTAAACAGACTGTATTTTAGAAATAAAGAAATTGAGGCTCAGAAAAGTTAAGTAAGCTGCATGAAGTCTCTCAAAAACAGCCACCTTTTTGATTCTACCATGTTGTGACTCTCAGAGGTTCCTTTGACTGTGGAGCCAGACTCCTAACCATTGATAATAAAGGAGTCACATCAAGACAGCAGGATCTGTGTCCGCAAGAAAATGACAGCCTCAAAAGTGTTGGGCTGGAGATTTAGCTCAGTGGTTCCGGCACCTGCCGCACAAGCGCAAGGTGCCAAATTCGGTCCCTGGTACCAAAAACAGAACAACAACAACAACAACAAAAAGTGTGTAAGATAGAACTGCGGAGGGAGGTGTCCGGAGCATTCCTGTGAGAGCCTGATTGGCATGTGTGGCACTCTGCAGATGGCTCTCTCAACTCTTCCTTCATTTCCTGACTGTTGGCTGAGCTCTGGATGATGGAGACTGCTCAAGAGCTCAGTGCTGGACATGAGGTGCTGTGTTCTCCCAGAGCTCAGGAGGCAGGTGTGACTCGGGCTGTGCATACAAGGAGACGGAGGAGGACAGGGGATAGTAGGTGATCCGGCTGAGAGGTTGCAGTTGGTCATTTCCCTGTTCTGATCTCACAGGTATTTTAGAAAAGTAAACTAGTTGTCCTGGGCTTTGCTTGCCCTGTGAGCATTGTTTGCTGTCGACCAGGTTTCCCAACACCAGCAGGGATGTGTAGCAGCACAGGCCTGTGGGTGACTCAGGGAGACCTGGAATCTCGGTTCTTAGGACTTGGAGCCCTGATTGTGCGATTTGGGGATTCCTGCAGGGAAGCCTATCCCACACTCAACCTTCCAGTACGTGGTCCTCTCAAAGTTGCTTCTGCTTTCCTTTTTCTTCTTCCTGTTCGTTCTACCCTTCCTTCCTCCCCCTTCCTTTTTCCACTCCCCCCCCCTTTCTCCTCCTTCTCCTCCCTCCCCTTCTCTCTCATCCCCTAGCTTCCAGCTGCTTCCAGCATTTTGATGGTTCTAGCTATGGTTGCTTGCTGTGTATGGCTGCAAAACCCAATAAGCTTTAATTCAGTAATAGGCACTTTTGAGTTACTGGCTGTGTGCTGACCTCATCAAAACTCTCACATAGAACTTTCCAAATAACTTCTCTGAAGAATTATGTAAAGTACACGGCCTGCCTCACAAGCGCAAGGTCCCAAGTTTGATCCCCGGTACCAAAAAAGAATTATATAAAGTAATACTTGTTTAGAAGAAGTTAGTAAATGACTAAAAATGGCTCGCCTTTCAGACTTTCTTTTCTTAAGGCAGGAATACCTTTGTCCCATGGCAAAAGACAAGAACATCAGGTATGGACAGGTGGTGACTTTTTAAAAACAACTTCCCAGAGAGCCAATGGGCTCCCTGTACTTCAAGCTTCTTATGCTCTGTCGAGTCTCCAGTCTTGTAGAACAAGGAAAATTGGGGTCGTGGCACCGAAATACTTCATTGTCATATGAAAGTTGGTTTATTTGTGTGCTGTTCTTAAAGAGTATGGTCTGGTACACTTTAGAATTATTTTTCTTACAAACTAGTTGAATCCAAATTGTATCATCCTATTTTGTAGTTTTTGCTTATTCTTGATATTATTGCATACATGTGATTATGTGAATTGGTATTAGATAATGTTACTGTATTAAGAGTAACTTTGGAGAATGGAAACACTATATAGAAGAGTGTCTTTCATCGTGAGTCATGATGAAATATTAAGTAAGCTCATGCCTGCGACTTCCAAGTAGTTCAGCAAAAAAAGAGAAGTTAAATGTGACGACATGTTAACAATCAGGGAATCTAGGTAAAGGGATTGAGATAGTCATTGTAGTACCCTTTCCATATCCCGGTAGGTTTGAACATTGTCGAAAGGAAAAGTTGGAGGAGGAGGGAGTAAAATTCTCCCTTTGTTCTCTCTCACTGTCTCCCTGAAGGTAGAAATCACCATGAAAGAAATAGGTTGAGCAATGCCATCTTTCTGCCTCTTATCCTTTTTTTTTTTTTTTTTTGCTACCGGGGATCAAACTCGGGTCCTTGCGCTTGCGCAGCAGGTGGCGAAAACACTGAGCTAAATCCCCAGCCCCCTTGCCTCTTATCCGTAGTCCACATGTTTCCAGGCAAGCCCCCAAACCACCAGTGGGCTATTTTTACCAAGTGCAAGATCATTTTCTGCCAGGCAGGCAAAACCTCAGGATAGCTCTGCTGGCTGAATTTTTCAACTTGCTGGGATAGGGGCCCAGTGTTACTGCCCCCCTCCCCTGGTGGAGCCTTCCTGGATATCAAACGGTTCAAACTGCAAGTGTTTCCTGTATGAGGAGAGAAATGCGCCGCGTGTCTGAGAGTGTCCTGTGCTCAGAGAAGCAAGCGTGTTCTGTAGACTTCCCCGTGCACGTCTCGGGTAAACACTGCCCGGAGGTGCCTCGTGGCCTATGCAGTCTCCCAGTCTCCGGGGCAGGTGCTGCTGGATTTAGTGTGGAGACTCACCTTCAGATTTTGATCTTCAGCCAGAAGATGCCAGGGCCTCTCCTAGTTCACATGTACCTATGTGCGCATCGAGAGTCCATGTTCTCCTTAGCTTGGGCTGTGAGCTGTGCTGGGGAAGCTGACCATCCACACTGGCCGCTGGTGCACATGCTGTTGCACATGCAGCCCTGGGGAGTCTGACCCATCTCGAGCACTGTCAGCACAGGTGGCAGAAATTGCACATGGCCACAGTTACCCTGAAAATCCCTTAAATAGCCCATCGAGTACACTGGAAAGACATCTGGAAGCTGAGGTTGGTGGAGGGAGCCCAGATTCACACTCTCATCCCATGTTGTCTCAGGGTCCTGTTCGCTTTGAAGAAAGTGGCCGCTGAAATCCTTACTCCATTTGGGTCAGCAGAGCGTTGTGGACTTGTGGTTAAGAGTGTCCTGCAGCTGGGCTGCCTGGGTTCAAATCCTGGCCGCACTACTTCCTCTTTCCGTGTCCTTGGGAAGATTCATTGACCTCAGTGTCTAATTTTTCATCTGTGAAATAAGAATAATTCTTACCTTATAGGTTATTAGGAAGATTCAGTGAATTCACTTCTAGGAAGTGCTTCACCTCATTTCGTGTAAATATTGCTAGTATTTTTTTCACAGAGGTTAGATGCTTTTAAAGCGCAGCGCTACTGTAAAGAGTACACAGTGTGCATTAGAGTTGGCAGTTAAAGAAGAAAACATTTGATCCCTTCCTTCTCTGGGCAGGAAGCTTCTGCACGATGCCACTCCGAGATTCAACTGATTACAGTCACCTTAGATACGGGGAAGCTGTTTCTTATCCTCTTACCAGAATGTAAAGTAAAACATGCTTGACTGGTTAGTAAAAATGGAAAACGGAGCCTGGGATTTAGTTCAGTGGTTCTGCCATCTGCCTCCCAACTGCAAGGTCCCGAGTTCAGTTCCCCAGTACAAAAGAAGAAAAAAAAGGAAGATGGAACTAGAAAACATTTGTACGCCATGTAGGGGGGCTGCCCAGAATAGCAGTTACTGGTTGGCTGGCCCATGGTGGGGTTCTACTCTGGGGATGTACTGAGCACAGGAAGTGACCTTTGTACCTCTCCGGGGACTTCCTGTGGCTCTCTCTCTTGACCAATGAAGTGAGCTAACCAAGTCCCAAAAGTCCAACAGCGCCCTGGAGAGTGTCAGACGCTAACTGTGCAGACTCTATTTGATTCCTACCTAAGTGAGTGTGCTGTGTCTTCTGCTGTAAGTCAAAAGACAGGAATGTGGAGAATGAAACACATCAGGAAAAATTCTACCAGAGCCAGGAAAGTGAGTCGAAGGTGTTTTATCAGGTGCTAATCTTAACCCTGCCCTTACAGCAAAGTACCAACAACCTGAGGTACGGATTATGATTGCTCTTTACAACCAGTCCCCAGATGAGCCCACAACCCCCTGGTGAATCTGAGATACCTTCTGGTTGATAGACCGGGAACTTTCTAGCTGCCCTCACAAGTGGGCCTTTGTGTATGTCACTCACATTTAAATGCCCGTCACCAGGGTAGAGAAGTCATGTTCAGTGATGGGAGGCTCCTTGCTTTGCTTGCTGCCCCGAAGTGTCTTCAAAGCCACAAACACAGCCCCAGCCCGAGCTTTGAGTTCAGGCCGCTGCAGCCTTTCTAGCTGTGACCTGAGCTTTTCCAGCCTCTCAGCCTGGCCAACCAATGGCTTCCTCATACCAGAAACCTCCCTGGGAAGAATTCCCGCTCTCAAGTTTCTTGAGTGTTCCTCAGTGAATCTACGTCTGCCTGGTTATAGGTTTCAGATAGGAAGGTAAGAGTTTCATTGTAGTAGGGATGCCAGGGAGAGCTTAAAATCCTCTCTCTGTGTCATCCAAGAATGCTCAAATAAATCACAGCACTTGAATACAGTGAAACTTATGTAGTTATATTAATAATATCTTTTTGGCCAGGGCATGGTGATATACACTTGTAATCCCAGCACTCTGGGAAGATGAGGAGAGAGGACTGCCAAGTTCAAGTTCAGCCTGGGCAACTTGATGATTTAGCAACACCCTGTCTCAAAATTAAAAAAAAAAAAAAAAAAAACAGGCTGGGAATGTAGCTCAGTATGAAAGTCCTGGGTTTGATCCCCAGTACTACCAAAAAAAAAGTTATATCTTTGAAGGGAAAGTAATGGGAAAATTTTGGATGCTCCCCAAATAGTTATGGCAAAGAACAGGGTAGAAACAAAAAAACGGTATATATGTGGTAGTACAGTTCTGTAAAAACACACATATATGTTAGATGCGTGGAAATACACAAAGGTGTTCTTAGTGATTATCTCAGAATGGTGGAAACACATATTTTCTTCCGTACACTTTCTAATATTTGCCAAATCTTATACCTTGAACGTGAATTCTATTTAAATGTTTTTGAATGTCAGGGTCCTGTTTTAAGGAGAAGCAGTGTTCTGAGTACTCAGCAATGCTTAACTCAAAGGTGTTAAACAGCAGCCAGGTTCATTCTCTTCTCTTCTTGTAAACTTTGAGCGCTGATCTTCATGCTTTGCTGGTGGATGTGGTTACACCTATTCATGTAGGCTCATTGTTTATGCTAACTTTGTTTGGCAGGAAAATTACACATTTATTTAGTTTTTTTTTTAAATCTTAGTATAGTCAAGTGATCATTCAGAAGATCGTAGATTCATTGACCTCTCTTTGTAATATCTACAGAACTGAAAGCACAGTTCCTTTCTTCCATCCATTTAATGACAAGATGGTGCCCTTTGCGTAGCAATAGCCATCGGGAAGGAAGAAGAGCTCTGTTTAGGGTCACACAGCAGCTCCATTTTCTGGCATCCTTCTTCGCAACGGGTGACCCAGGTGAGCAAGGATGGTGTCAGCAACCTTCAAATGTGTGAGTCTGTTTTTGGTAACTGCTTCGGGGGCAAGAAAACCCTACAGCTGAGATATGTCCAGCAGCTGGACAGAAAAATATGAGATCACAAAGATGTTGATAAAGCATCTTCAGCTTCTCCCTCCCACATGCCCTCTTGTTACAGGCAAAGATTGAAGATAATGCTATCTACCCACAGGGATGAAAGACCCCTCCTCTCCCACCCTGTGCCCCAGTAAACTGGACGGATGGGTGAATATATAAGTAAAGCTAACCCAACTGGAAAAAGAGTTCATGATTCATATCCATTTCATGAAAACCAAAGGCAGAACAAAGGAGGGAAAACAAAAGGTGGAAGCATTTGCGGTCCTCATTGTGCTGCCCCACCTTAAAACCTTTTCTCATCCGTTGTCTCTCTTGAGAACCAAGACTTTGAGCTTGACTCTCATCCCCAGTTTTCTTCTTTTTAAAAGCACAGAAGATGAAAACTCTATGAGGAGATGGATGAGTCTGATTATATCCAATTACATTTGGCAAGCCCACGACAAAAATTAATGGGACCAGATTATTCTTCTGTGTAAGATCTAGTGTTGCCCAGTCTGACTATTTTAGCTCTTACTATGCTGTAGATTGTCAAACAAATTAATAGCATGCTAATGGTGCCTTTCAGGCTTCTCCTTTGTGTTAATGAGTTCCACTCCATCCGATAGCCGGTGATTTATAGGGTGATTTATAGCGTTTGGAACTTGCAGCCTGGCTATAAAGATTGTCTTTTGTCACTCTTTCTGGGGTGGAGCAGCCAGTCTAACAAGCTAAATGGTAGGGTTTTGTAATTAAATTCTAAAATGTGAAACGCCTAATGGGAGAACATTTCATTCCGTTCATGGCTTTGGAAATTGAAAGGCCTTCAGTATGCCTCCCACCACCCAAAGCTGAATGCAGTCTGATTTGGGTTTCCACAACTTGCGAAGCAAGGGTGTGACATGATTCTTAATGGACGGTATTCACGCTGAGCTAGCATGGCAGTTAGATTCATCAGGCCATAAAATAGCTCGACTAAAAGCAAACAAGATATTCTTAAGAGCCATAAAAGAGACCCCTTCCATACCTGGGAGGTGTTCCCACGCTTCACCTTCACTCTGCCAAGAACGAGAGGCAGAGAGCTATGACAGTGGGCCAGGCCTCGTGTCACCTGTTTTATTCTTGTCTTGCTCCTTCTCCTCCATAGCTCTGTGATGTAGAAAGTAGCATGATTCTCATTTTACAGACATGAAACTGGAGCACAAAGTGGTTCAGTAGCAGACCCCAGTTCTGAGATCCAGTTAGTGCTGGAAGCAAGATGCCAACCTGAGCACCCTCTGCTGCCTCCAGGTATTTGATAGCCCTTTCATATCCAGGCAAGGGAATACATAATGGAAGGCCCCAGTAAACAAACTTCAAATGCCTTCATTCTGAGGGCCCCAAGTGTAGGTGCTCTCAGTTTGAGCCTAGGGAAGGAAAACCCAGTTAAAAATGCAAAAGTCCATAACCTTGGAAGGTATCATGCTCGGCTCACTGGTTGGTCAAAAATGCCCCATCCGGAGTGGTACCATGGCAGGTCACTAATGGAGCAAGATTGGCTGGGCTGTCACCTCCAGAAGCCTAAAGGCTCTTTTGGCTTTGCACATAACCACCCTCATTGTTTTTCATGAGGAATAGCCTGCCGTGAATTCCCAAATACCGTCCCTCCAAACAAGGGAACCCGATACCCTTAGAGATCTTGGCTTAAACATCAGAGGACTGTCTTGCTTAAATAATTATTTTTTTTTTTACATCAATTCAGGTTCATTTTCTGTGGTCCATGACCACTGTGTGTAGCTGTATCCCAGAAACGATCCAGAGACAGCTTATTTTTCATAGGCAACAGTCTGGAAATTTAATTGATATGCCATTCCTGTTTCCCAGTTCAAACCCCTGTCCAATCCATCCTCTTTACCTGCTTTGACTCTGATTCTTTTAGTTCTTCCTATTTTACAGTCACAAGCCATTCCAGAAAAACATCTGCTAAAAAGATCTGTCCCCTGTAGTGGGAATTAAATACATATTTTAACTTCAGACAATTTTGCTTAATGGTTTGTACATTGCATGAAGCAGAGAATTAATGCAGATGTCCCTGAAAAGCTTCTATGAAACCTTAAGCTGTATCCTCAATCACTCAACCTGTTCAAGGGCCAGAATTTGAAAAAAAAGTGCTAGGAATGAAGTCAAAACAGGGATCTTTATTAATGTAAACATCCATGAGGGCCCAGTTGTACATAGGAAACACTAAACTCTTGATTTGGTGTTCCAAAGCCTAACAGTGTCTTTTTAAATTTTAAGTAAAAGATTAGAAAATAAAATGGCTTTTATAAGTGATTAGTTTAAAAGAAGAGAAGTGAGATTCCCCCCCCGCCCCTCCAGTTTTCTTCTTACAGTCTTCTGTGCTTTAAAGGTAGAAACTTGGGGCCAGGGGTTTAGCTCAGTGGTTTGCAAGCACAAGGACCCGAGTTCGATCCCTGGTACCAAAAAAATAAATAAATAAATAAAGGTAGAAACTCCGGCCTGGTTTAATGCTAAGGGTATGCCACGAGTGATCAGTTCAGGTCAGTAGTTTGCAATGAGTTGCATACATCTTGTGGTGTGTACTGGAATGCTTGTAGCCAGAGGTCCTGGGTTCTGGTTCCATCTCATGGACACTGTGTATCACCGTGGGCAAATCATTTAGCCTCTCTCAGAGTTTTAGTCTGTTTGTGCTGCTGTCACAGAATACATGAGACTCAGTAATTTCTAAAAAAAAATTATTTCTCACAGGAGACTGAGAGTTCAAGATCAAGAGGCCGACAGGTCTGGTTGTCTAATGAGGGCTGCAAACTCCTGAGGGGAGGAACACTGTCCTCAAGCGATAGAAAGTGAAAAGGAAAGCTCTCGTAAGGCCAAGGGCAGCCTCTTTTAGGAGAACCTTAACCCCTTTACAAGGGAGGAGCCCTCCTGTCTGGATCACCCCACCTCTCCATGCCAACACCTGAATGTCAGAGGAGACGCATTCTCCTCAGAGGAGATGGAGGAGATGGGTCTGAGTGAGGTGAGGGCAACTGGGGAAGTTGTTCATTTTTTCCCAGCTTGAAAATTCTCTAGTATGGTATGTTTTCATTTTAGGACGTTCTGCTCCAAAGCACATTAGAAAAAGTTTACCAGGATTTGGCTGGCATTCTTCAAGCTAACCACTTAACAAATATGTAGTTGAAAAATATGTAGTTGTAGTAGAGGAATAAGCTGAAGGCCCAAAGGCTAAATAAAAGAGAGGTGAGGGACTGTTAAGGAAGAGAAAGTTCATTTGTAAACTCATGGAACACCTGCTGGATGCCAAGTGGGAGCTAAGAATCCAGAATATGAAATGAACATGTATGTAAAGTGCCAAGAAGAAAATCCATTTTCTGTCTTGAAATGTCTTTTAAAAGTATTTCCTGGGCTGGGGGGTGGCTCAGGGGTAGAGTGTTTGCCTAGCGCGGCAGGCCCTGGGTTCAGTCCCTAGTGTTGCAAAATAAAGTAAATAAATATGCTTCCTTTACATGATTACGCTTTTTTGGCTAAATAATAAATATGAATAACTTGCTGAGAGCTATCTCGAAATTCTGAGTAGAATCCGGTGGTAATTACTTGTAGGTCTTGAGCAGGTTGGAGTTGTTCAGAATTCCGGCCCCTCCCTTTGTTAATCGACTTTTTTTCCTTCCTTTTGCTGTCACCGAAACCTGGCTGTTTTCTCTGGAGGACCCTGCTGTCCCTACAGCCTTCTCAGGTGGTGACTGTTTACTCGGCAGGGCCTGGATGTGGGTCAGGATGTCCCTTGTGGCCAATTCCATACCATTTCCCCCATCTTCTCCTTTTGAGGAAAAAAGCATTTCCTTTGAAGCATACAGCACTTCAGATTATGTCACCAGCTGTCCCCCTTATTTCAGTAACTTGCGGGTCTTTCCCTCTCTGACCCCACTGCTTCCCTTCATGTTGGCCCCGCCTCCCTTGCCCGTGTCCCTGACCTAATTACCGCCTCATTCTTGGTGACCTCAGCAGAGCCCTGCAGGGAACCCTGGCCTCTTGGCTTTGTGGCCTCCCGACTTCTGGCGGCCTTATTCTGTATCTGACCTCTGCCACTAGCTCTCAGGTCATTCTCGGGCCTTATGACCAATGACTCCTTTGTCTCTGAGATCACCTTCACCCCTACACACACCACCACCACCTCCCATGTTTCCGGCTTACTTCTCTCGGTCCGAACACTCCCGTGGTTCCTCCACTCCAGTGGGACCTCCCACTGTCCGGGAGCTTCTCTCACTTTCCTCCCTCTCTACCTTAGAGGTCACTTGGCTTTCACCCGTCTTACCCTTTCTGGAAAATTCTAACCTTGTTTAAACCCAACTCGGCCCTCTGCATGCAGGTAGGCAAGGCTAACATTACACAACATGTGATTGGACTCACTTTACGTGGATGGCCGGTTAGAGACTGAGTATTTGTGTCCTTCCGAGATGCATGTATGTATTGGAATTCTGACCCGAGTGTGACAGTGTTGGAAGGCAGGGCTTCGGCCAGGTCACTAGGTTGTGAGGGTAGAGTCCTTAAGAAAAGATAGGTTCCCTCCTAAAGGACTCCCAAGAATTCTCTAGTCTTGTTTCTGCCATGTGGGAGAGGTAGAACCCAACTGAGCTGGCACCCTGATCTCACTCAGGCTTCCAGCATCCAGAACTTTGAAACATAAACTTGTGTTCTCTGTCGTCACCTGGTCTGTGGTACTTTGCTGTAGCAGCTTGGACTAAGATATGGTTGTGGACCTCAGGTGAGCTTTCTGCTTTGCCTGACGAGCCTATTCTTTGCATAGTCAGTTCACCCTTATTTTCCCACTCCTCCTCTTCTCTTTGAAACTTTAAACACCTTCACATTCAAATACTGACCTTGTTTTATACATCACAGAGAAAATATTTGCCTTCGAAAGGGACTTTCCTTTACTGAATCCAGTAATCTCCCTTACATCTGTGTCCATATTACCTGCCAACCCTCCAGTGGATGACCTGTCCCTCCTCCTGTCTGTGGCCTATCCCTGACCTGCACATTGGAACCCTCTTCAAGCCTATGTACAACCTTTGTTCCTGTTGTTCTCCCCTCTGCTGAATAGTCCTCAGCACCAGCGAACATGCTGTTGGATTATAAGTACCATCTTCACTTCTTTCTGCTCAACACCATGTCCCAGTGTTGTGCTGTCCAATTTGTGTTCCAACTCTCAGACAAACTCACGGAAGGCATTGTCTCTAGTTAGTGTCCTTGTGTTCTCACTTCTTATTCTCTGTTGGAGTCACCAACAGTCAAGATCCTATCTCTACCATTCTATTAAAGTCTCTCTCGTGAAGGTACAGGTTGAATATCCCTTATCTGAAATGCTGGGATCAGAGGTATTGCAGATTTCAGGTTTTTTCAGATTTTGGAATATTTGCATATAGATATTGAGATGTCTTGGGAATGGGACCCACGTTTAAACATGAAAATCATTTATGTTTTATATACACATAACCAGAAGGTGATTTTGTGCTGGATTTTTAGCCTACCTGTGTTTTGAGCACGAGCTGTCACATGAGGCCCAGTGTGGAACTGTACATATGTGGTGTCAGGTCAGTACTTAAAAAGTTTTGGATTTTGGTGTGTCCCAGGTTTCAAATTTTCAAATTTGGGATGCTCAACTTGTGTCAGGTTCTACATTGTCAGACCCTGTATAATCTTCTGGTATTGTTCATCTTACTGGATCTCTCGGGAGTATTTCTTCATCTTTTAACATTTATTTTGGCCTAATTTCTGACATAGAGAAAGGCAAAGCAGTAGAATGAAAGGCTTCCCCTGTACCCTTCCTCCACATCCCCTGCTGTTAACATTAGACCATGACTGCCTTGTCCCCGCATGCGTCTCAATCTGTGCATGCGCGTCCACACCTGGGACATGCTTTCTGCACCCCGTGATGCTTTCTCAGCATTTGGCAGCTGGTCACCATCCCTGCTTGCGGCCATCTTGGGGATCTCTTCATCCTTCCCCAGGGACTTTTCCCCTTCAGTCCCTTTCACAAACTTTTCCTCCTGCTGAGGGCTGTCCTGGCACGCCTGTTCATTACGTAGTCAGTTCACCTTTACTTTCCCAGATTCTGGGCCAATCCCTAGGTGATCTCTTTGGTCCCTTCAGCCTGGACCGCTCCCCTCTGCTCCAAACTATCCTCCTCTCTCCTTGTGTCTCCATCCAATGTCACAGGCCAGAATTGTGTTCCCGCCCTCCCCTTCCGTGCTTCTCTCCCGGTGTTCACCACGTTAGGAAATGTGCATTCTGACTGTGCTACCACACACCTCTTAGCCAGCCACTCTGCCTTCAGAAAGCCGGGTGTTCCCACGCCCACTGTTCCGGTGTGAGCCCCTGTCCCCTCTCCTGGACTGTGTCTGTGACCTCCTAACCTGTCTCCCTGTCCCTGCTCTTACTCCCTGGAAATCTGAGCCAGTTTTTAAAAAGCAAATCTTAACCATGCCACTCCTTTGACCAAAGTCCTCCTGTCATCCTTAACATACAATCCAAGCCCCTTGTGGTCCAGGCTCTGTCCTCCTCCATGACTACAGCAATGCCCTGGTTCATGAACTTAATTCCTTCCCCGATTCCAGTCGAGAACCAAATTGGTCACAAACTAAATCACATTTCCCCATAAGGTTCACTGTTAGCAGATGTGGAGTTCCCTAACGGAAGCAAACTTTTGCCAAACGCTTCTGTTCATGAACCCAGTTGTTCCAAACAGAAGCATTCGTGAAGCGAGTCATCACTGTCCTTTATTACCAGCCCTCAGGGCTCTGCTGTTAACAGCACCCAAGTGGCCCCACCGAAGCCTCCCTTACTTGGTGCTGGCCTTGGCTTCCCAGTCCTTTGCTCTTCTCCTTCCTTGCTCATATTTCTTCCCACTCATAACTGCTTTCTGCCATATACAGATATATATTTATTCTCTATTATTCCCCAATAGAAAACATGATCCTTAAGGCGAGACTTTGTCTGTTTCACACCAAGTGCCCTGGCACATAAGTATCCCTTACGTGTCTGTTGATGGGCGAGGTGGTGGGCAAAGGCAAAACGAATGTGACTGACTGGTTTGTGACCAGAGTAGAGCCCAGTGGCCCTGGCTGGACTGTCGCCCTCATAGACTGCAACGGAAGGAATTCCAAAGAGCCTGGAGTCCTCAGGTTAAGCCCAACATTTCACCAACTTGCAAAGAAGGAAAGATCATCTTTGTGCCCCAAGGCATATATATATAGCTTTGCAGCTGTTTTCTGAGTTTCCAAGTGAGTCCTCACTAAATTATTCCCAGTCCCCTCAAGAACTCTGTGGCTTTTCCTTCCTTCATTACTGGGGAAGGAGGTGGTTATACGAGGAAGAGAAGGAATGCAGTCTTGGATCCAGTGGACTTAGGCCAGAGTCGCAACCAGAATGAAATATATGCTTGATTTAAGGTCTGTTTAGATTTGGTCCTCCTTTCCCCAATTCAGTCGATCTAGAAAATATATTGGCTAGGGTTAGGACTTGGCAGATTAGTATATATGGCTTATGTTTTAGATATATAAATCAGATGAGATCAGATTCCCCATACATTCATTTGAAAATGGTACCTTTGTATTTGTGTAAGCAACGGTAAAAACCTTTAAAAAAAACAAACAAACTATAAACAGGGATATTTCTTTTTGGACTATTTTACCTAACCAAAAGCAGCCTATTTATGTTAAATAATAACAATAAAAATGATTTTTAAAAATAAACATCATCAATACCAGCTGCACAACAGTTTTCAGTCTCTATCTCACCCTGTGATCTTGGACGGGAGAACAGCCCAGTGGCAGCCCAGGCATTCTGCTGACAAAAGGGTCCCCAGCCTCTCTCCTTCCAGGCTTGGGATATGTCTACAGACCCCTCTCCCCAGTGAGAGAGGCTGGCTGCGGTGCAGAGCTGGTCCGCTTGGAATGAAGACATCAAAGCTGATTCTGATCCAATTAGAAAAAGACAGTATTGTCCTCTAATTCCCGGCATTCTCAGGCTGTTATGAACACTTAGCCAGTTTCCTTGGGGATCACCATGGCATTGACTTTGGGCTGAGGCTCATTGACATGCACATGTAATGATAGACCCCCGTCTCTCCCACGTGCACAAGCCAGGGAAGCCTGGGAGCCACTCATTCTGTCTCACCTCTACAGATGAAGTTTTTTAGGATTTGCACAGTGGCTGGAAATGCTGTTTTTCCTCAGTTGGTCTTAAATGAGTGTTAGTCTCTTGTGTCTTAGAAAGAAGAATGCGAACACTTTATTGGGAAAAAAAATTTTTAACTGTTTCCATTTATAGCGCTTTAGAGAATGAACATGGGAAATAGTTTAAGCTGGTAATTTTAGCTATTAGTCCTGGCTTTGGAATTCCCAGAGATACTTATCCGTCTGTGTTCAAGTCAATTATTCCATCCTCTCTAGCACATACTTCTTTTGTTCTGTGGTGTTCCAATTTCTCTTGAAAGCCACCTGCCCTTCATAGTGTACAGATGATTTTTATATTGAGCTTCTTAAAATATCTGCTGTCTTCAACTGCTATCGCCTATGACGAGATGAACCATACTTTTAGTTTAGAAAGTGAAACATAAGAACCAAAGTATATCAAGTATAGGTACAAATTCCCAATAAGGAATGTGATCATAATGTATACCTAAAATCCACCAATAAATTTAATGAACAAAAATATAAAAATAAATTTAAAAATAAAGTTTAGAAAGTATTTTCCTGGGATTACTTGGGTTGGTGTGGACCACTTGCCATCTGAATTAGATTTGATCTTGGCAGAAGACACGCTAGCCTTCTCTGCTCTCTACCCGTGGTGTAAATCCGAATGCCAGCTGCCATCTTGGAAATAGAAATTGTTCATGGGATTGAGCAAATGAGGATAAGCACATTAAGGGTGAACCCAATCCCACTCCAGAGAGACATGTGCCCTAGGAGTCTTCTATACCTTCATTATCTGATGGTTTCCATTTCATCTCATCATTTTGTCCACATCTAAAGATCACCTGATTACATTGTTCTCAGTGTTTCTTTTAAATTGGTTTGTAAAGTTCAGCATCATTCTCAGTTATAGTATTCATAAAATTATGGCTTTGCTGGGCTTGTTATTTTTTTCATTACTATTCACAAAAATTTAAATGTTAATCCAGGTACCATTAAATTTTCATACAGTACACTTAGAGTAATTACTTCTTCCGTGGTTTAGTATAAATGTCATCTTTCTTCAATAATGATTTAGAAAAAAGGTCTGTGGTAGCCCAGTAAGTCTGTAATATATACATTGAATATGAACCCTGTTTGATTTCAGAGATACAGAAAATCAAGGTAAGTGTGGATAAGCACACTCTAGCGCTATACAAAAGTGAAGGACTTGTAGGACCTTTTTGAAATATAAAAATAGGACATTTAAAGCACCACTGAAGATAGAATTAAAATAAAGATGAGAATAGCATTATTAGTGTCCCCACCATTTAACATGTTTCGCTTGCAGAGAGGGAGCAAGCACTAGGAAAGAGAAAAATAGTTTTACTAAATCTAACAATCTCGCTTCAGTCTCTCCTGCACCTGAACTGTGTCATTGGCTCTCTCTGTCACTCTTTGTCAAATAAAGCGTGGGATTAATGACTACTATTCTGGCCCAGGTTTCTCAAATGGAGCCCCTCTTGCCTGCTTCCTCAGGCACTGAATAGCACAGCACCGCACCCAGGCAATTGCTATTACAGACATTCCTTGTTTAACGACCAAGTTCGTTTCCCGCAACGAAGTTATTAAATGAATTGATCGCCAAATGAGAAGCTGTATGTGGTGTGTACCATATAATATTCAGAACAAAGAAATGGTCAAAGGAAACTCCAACTTGATGACTTTGCTTTTATTTGCATAACTCTCACATGCAGTGCTGTAAAGTATAACAGAAAACAACAGTACCGTATAATACAATCACCAAAAATTACAGTACTGTATAAACAAGGTGTACTGCACCAAAAAAGACATTGAGGTGCTATAAACAAGATGTACAGAACTATACAAAAAATGGGTCACAAGTCCAAACAGTTATTAAACAGATAGGTCACTAAAGAAGAAATATCTGTAATGTATAATCCTGTGTCCTTTGATTAGAATTCTGTTAAACTTGACTTTCTTTTTTTTCAAGGAGAACCTTTACAATTTCAATCACTGTAGAAAAAAAAATACAAGCAACACAGGTAAAATAATACTCTGTAACCCTATTGTTGCCAGGGATATACCCAAACTTTAGTAGTATTCCTCCTTCCTATCTTTTAAATTATTTAGTATTTTTAAAGATTGTGGTGAGAAGACGCATAAAATTTAACATCTTAACGAGCTGTGAGTGTACAGCTCATTGGCGTTAAGGATGTAGTCCCATTGTTGTGAAACATCTCCCGAACTTCTCCATTAACAGGCCCCTTTTACCCCACCTCCAGCTCTAGTAACTGCCATTCTACTATCTGGTCATATGATTTTGGCTATTTCAGATACCTCATATAAGTGGAATCATACAGTACTTGTCTTCTTGTGTCTAGCTTATTTTCCTTAGCATAGCGTCTTCAAGGTTCATCCACATTGTAACATGCAACAGGATTTCCTTCCTTTTAAAGCTGAGTCATACGACATTGTATTACACCACACTTTTTGTCCACTCTTCTTGCTGGGCATTTGGGTTACTTCTACCTCTTGGGTATTGTGAAGAGTCCTGCTGGGAACATAGGTGTACAATGCTTCTTTGACTTCTTGCTTTAAGCTCTTTAGCGTATATACCCAGAGGTAGGATTGCTGGATCATGTAGTAGCTCTGTTTTTAACATTTTAAGAAACCTGCATACTTTTTCCTTAGCAGTTGCACCATTTCATGTTCCCTCAGAAATATATAAGTATTCTAATTTCTCAACTTCCTTATCAACATTTGTTTGTTTCCTCTTTTTAAATAGTAGCCATCCTGGGGCCGGGGATTTAGCTCAGTGGTTCTGGCGTCTGCCTCACAAGCACAAGGACCCAAGTTCAATCCCCAGTACCAAAAAAAAAAATAGTAGCCATCCTAATGGGTGAGGTATGTTACCTCATTGTGCATCCTTCCTATCTTTGTACAAATCATCTTCAATATATGATGAGGTTACATCCTGATAAACCCATTTACCTCCCAGTAAACCCACTGTAAGTTGAAAGGTCTAAGTCAAAAGTGCACTGAATGCACCTAACCTACTGAACAGCCTGGTTTAGGCTGTGCACTGTACACTGTAGAGTGATTGAGTGGCTGACTGGGAGCTGTGGCTTGCTGCCCCTGCCCAGGGGCAATATCCGTAAGGTAACTAGAAGGTATATGGAGGGGTGTGAAAAGGTGGAAGATGAGGATTATTTTAGAAAGTCTATACCTATGGATAACATAATAGTATCAATACCCAGTCACTAAGTGTGAGAATGACCTTCTCCTTTTGATACAAAAGAGGCATCTTTCTCACTGGCATCTTGGGGCCTGCTACAGGTAAGAAAGGGCCATTCCAGTGGCCCTCTGTACCACTGCTCAAGTGCCTTCTGAGTGAAATAATCAACCTGCCAAGTCAGCACAGCTAGGGGTGGCATGTCTTTAGCTCCTATTGACCTGTGAAGCATGCACCTTTAACATACAAACGTTACCATATTCTATGTGCTTTCTTTGTAGCAAAAGCATTGCTCTGTTTTTGTAAAAATTGGCTCACCTACCTAACTACCACAACTCTTAGCACCAATGGGATAATACAAATTATAGGAGAAGACCAGATTGGTGGAATTTTGTTCACTTAAGACCAGGTAATTTTAGCTACTTGTATAATGAATCCATTTGGGATCATTTTTAAACATTCTATTTTTGTGTATGTATAAAACTTTTTGTAAGTTATTGTAATAAAATATAATTATACAATCATATTTTTAAATAAATGTCCATTCTCAAATGTTTATATTAACTTACTAATTTTATTAATTTACTTTTTTCTTTTTTTTTTTTTTACCATAGGAGAACAAAACAGAGTGAATCAATATCCACCTGCTTATTTGCTCACTCTTTTTTGCTTATTTGCTCACTTGTTTTGTTTTGTTTGTTTGTTTTTGGTACCAGGTCTCAAACTCAGGACCTTCCCCTTGCCAAACAGGCGAGGCACCACTGAGCTAAATCCCGAGCCCTGTTCACTCTTTCGTAGTTTGCTTAGAGAAGTGTTAGTTTCTCTACAGTGGAAATTGGTATTCTGAGAAAGTCAAGGGCCATAGCGGGGCTACATGGGGCCCAGTATTAAAATCTGTTGAGTCCTCTCAGATGTCTTTAGGGGCTTGGACATCTGTCCGTGTTCATTTGTTTTAATGAAGCTGTTGAAGGTAAGATGGTTGGTAATAGCGTAAGACAATTGGGAATAGTGAGAATTGTTGTCAGCTATAGGTCCTACCTAAAAGCTTGAACTTTTTAAAAAATGTCATATGCAGGCCGGGGATTTAGCTCAGTGGTTCTGCCACCTGCCTCGCAGGCTCAAGGATCCAAGTTCGATCCCAGGTACCAAAAAAAAAAAAAAAGTCATATGCCCAAACACCACACCTGGCTGGAATTGGGCCCACATGTGCACTTTGACAACTGCTATAGAAATGGCTCTTTTGGGTTGTTATTTTCCCTAGAGGGTGATTTTACCATCTCTCAGGCCTCCTTTGTTTAGGCCCTAGGACCTTGTGCCCCTAGCTCATACCCAGGACCCACTCTTGCCCTGCCTGGAAGGCTGGCTGACTTTAAATTCCAGAATAAGTCATTTGGATGGGAAGAAAGACTCAAGGTCAGGGAAATCTTCAAATTATGGCCTGAGCAGAGTTGGTTTGTGTGATCTCAAGAATGCCATGAGTTTCCTGGTGGTCCTACAATCAGGCTTGGATAGATTCCAACTAAGTTGTGTAGCTTTAAAAGGCAGACATACTGCTTCCTTCTCTCTATCTCTTATAACTGCATTAACAGGTTTCCCTATTATAACAGTGGGTTACAGCTTAAAGACTCAATGAACTATCCAAGGAGTTCTTAGGGAAACCCAAAGACAAAAGAGACAGAAACAAGGACAACAGGGGAATCTGAAGACCCTGGCACCTGTAGTAGAGAAAACTTAACTAGAAACCGCTAGCTTGATGAGCAAAATTGTTTTGCTTTCCTAAGCCACATTTTCTCCTTTGAGAATGGAGATATTAATGAGAATGACATGTTTGTTGTCTTAAGATTGAATAAAACAATGTAGACCAAGCACTTAGAATAGTACCCAGAACAGAATAAGCACTACCTTAGCATTAACCACGGCTATTGGAACTCAGAGATTTTGTGGATGTGCTGTGGTGAACACCTGAAGTTGGCTGTAAAATATTGTGTGGATGTGCACCTTATTGTTCCTAAGCAGCGGCCAAGATAGAGTAGGAACCCTGATATTAAGGGAAGCTGGGTAAGTTGATGCAGCACTCAGATTTTTGAGAATTGGCAAACTTGTCCTCTAGTATTAGGTTAGCTCTTGATACCTTTCTCGGAACATGACTGATCTTAGGTTTATGCCATTGACCCACTTTCTTCAAAGGCAGAGCTCATTTTCCAAGCAGCTCTGACCCCAGAATTGGAAAAACAGATTCCCATTTAGCAAACATGAACGCAGTGAAAATGGCCATGTTGCTGGTCTCTATTTGAAGATTGGGAGTATGTGATTAATAACCCTAGGGGGACTGTGAAGGCCACTACTGATGTTATGGCCAGATGCAAGAGAGTCCAGCAAAAGCCTGTGCCTCATGGCAAGACAACAGTGGAGCATTTCCACGTATATTCTGTTGCAGCCCCTCCACCTTCCTTGTGCACCTAGAGTAGCTTCTGCAGCAACAGAGAAGCCTGGATGGAAGGGATGTGGCCTCCTTGGATATGTGGCAAAGGGTCTTTGTCATCATTCTTTGCCATTTCCCTGTGAGCACCCCAGCCACCCCCCTCCCTCTGGGTTGAAAACATGACTATGAAGACTAATGAGACAGTGGAAAAATAACACACCCCATGGGCTCTCTCCTGTTACAGTTTTTCAAACTTGATCCAAAGGATTTGGAAAATGTGGAAGGGGCACATGCCTTCCCCATCTATTGGAAATCTGTGATTATTTGTTGCTTTCAAGACCATTCTGGAGACTATCCTCATCTGTGGTTTCTTTTCTTTATTTATGCACTGGGGTGCTTTTAGATGATTAAATAGAAATTGCTGGAGAAAAAGTTCAGATGGATAGAGACAGATAGATGGATAAATATGTTATAATAAAAGAATAGCAAAGTGTAAGTGAGAAGCTCTATGTAGCTGTGCATGTGTGCATTGTAAATGCTTCCCATTTGCTGTTTGTTTGAAATTTTAAATAAAATATTAAGGGAAATGAGTTAAAATACTTGGGTATAAACTTATAGAAAATGGCAAGAGACTTTACATAGATTTGAGAGTCCACAAACCACCTCCACCCCCATTATTTCTCCACTTTGTTCAAGCTCTGTCTCCACTCTGTCCCAGCATCTCCATGGTTTATTCATTGCATTTTGAGCACCTCTGGGCAGCATGTTCTAGGGGATGTAGGTACACTGGTGAGCAGAGTGGTCCTCTGTAGAGCACACATCCTTCCACTCTTCACGAGCTTGGGGGACAGAAAAGTGATAGTGAGAGGTTCCATAAGGGGGAGGGCATGCGCTGCATCTGTAGAGGGCAGGAAGGGCCTCTCCAAGGAGGGAACAAGTGTGTGAATCAAGACCTGAGTGAAGAGAGGAGCTGGCCCAGCAGGGATGTAAGAAGGGGCATTACAGATGGGGATAGTAGGTGTGTTTGAGGAAGAAGAGGCCCAGCGTGAGAGAGAGGGGGACAAGGGCAGGAAGACAGATCAGGGAGGTCACCAGAGGCTCACGTGATGGGCTCTCCTGTGTTCCTCTGATTGCAAGAGACCACCACTGGGCAGATGTCTGAGTGCTGCTGAACACTGCATGCAGTGGAAGGGGATTCCCTGATTTAAGGAATCATGTGGAAGCCCTCGCTTGTACAGAGAGGCTGTGTGTGTTGTGCAGAAAGCTGTCTTCAGACATTTGAAGAAGTGACTCTTTTGGGGTATCTAGGAGCAATAATTTATCATTTATAGTTGCAAAATTTCCCCACTTCCATCCAAAGAGAAGATCCATTTTATTAATAGAAGTACTTATTAAATTATCATATGGTAGAATTGATTTTGAGGGTGTGTATATAGTTCTGTGAGTCTTTCCACATGTATACATTTCTGTAACCACTGCCACCATAATCAGGTGACAGAATAGTGCTGTCACCCCCAAAAGGTCCTTCCTGGTATGCCTTGTCACCACCTCTTGGCAACAGCCAATCTGTTGTTCATCATGAGAATTCTGTCTTTTGGGACTATCATATGAATGGAACTGGGCAGCATGTAAGCTTTTGACCCTGGCCTTCACTCAGCATAATGTGCATGAATATGTTTTTCAGCCTTCAGGGGGACATGTTGAGAATAATAGTAAAATATGGGAACAGGGGATCTTAGAACATTTGCTTCTATAAATGTGCAGATTAATCTCCTTTTTCCCCACCAAGAACCCTGCAGTGGTGCCGGGTCATGGAGTTAAATTTATCTGGAGGAAATGCCAACAGGTTAACCTCTGCCATATGGGACAAAGAGAGGCCACCCATGAGATTTAGTCCATTCCAGGTACAAATATAAGCTGCAGGGGGCAATTTTTAGCTCAGTAAAAGAAGAAATAATGGAAGGGGGGATCACAGAAGCAGTTCTCTCACCCTGTGTCCTGGGTTGTGTCCCTGACAAGCACCAGCAAGAGGGGCTGGTGGCCTTTTGGGATGCAGTCTAGCCCTCTACTGAGAGAGGCAGGGAGCTCTACCCAGCTCTTGAAAAGGGTGGGGTGAGTGAGTCTGACATTTGGTGCGTGTATGACAGGACCAAAGGGCAGGGCAACAAGCCTGCGTGTTCTCAGCCTCAACCCTTACCTGGCACCCCTGAGACAGCATGCATAGACTGGCTTTGTAAACTTCAAACCCATTGTCTTTTTATTATGACTGTCCATTTCTGCACCGTTATGATTAAAAGGCCTGCAAGATAATTAAGGGGGAGAAAATAAGGGCCACCCTGTTTTTCCATGGGCAGGCTTCCACTGCCATGTCCCTCCTTTACCATGCGAGCAAAGCACGCACCAGGCCCTGCTGCATAATGATGAATCCCCGGAGACCCCAGATAGTGATCCATATCACTCGCATAATGAGCTGCGCAGCCCTGCCGGAGTCACCAGCCAGCCTCGGGGAAACCTCCCCTCCCCCACTGTCCACTCCTACAGCAAACGGCCCCCTCCCCAGTCACCCCCTCGGTTGGGTTTCCCTTTGATTGGCAGAGGCTCTGTTATTTCCGCCTGGACTGCCTGACAGCCCCTCTGCCTGGTGTAATTATGCTGGGTCTATTCTCAGGCCACAGCGACCCCAGGAAGGCTTTATCAGATTGTCCAGCTGACCGTGACCAGATCTCCAGCACCTGCCTCCCTTGCAGATTGAAGATAGAAAGTGTTTATATACAGTGGAGCTGGTGTCTGATTGACTGGCCCCGGCACTGGGCTCAGGATGGTGTCAGTGATGAAAAATGGAGTCTGCCTCTCCACCCAGCCTCATTAACGCCCCTCCAGGTCCAGGCTGTATCCAGTGGGATGTGCGAAGACACAGAGCCTGCTGCCATTGTTCAGGGCCCTCTGGGACAGGTTTCCTGCAGCAGCCATGCGCCTGGGGCCCCTCTCACCATTTTTATTGTCCTCCGCGTTCTCCATCTTTCTCTTTACAGTTACCCATCTCCTGCTTCTTGTTCAGTCTTTTCTAGCTCACCCTAACTGTGACTTTCTCTCCTCTCTTCCACCCTTGCACCTTTCCTCCAATGTCTGTTTCCATGAAAGCTAATCAATACTCACTCTTTGGAGTTGGTTTGTTCATGTTATTAGAGTTCTGTTCTGAATAGAATCTCTTGTGTGACCTCCCTCTTCAGGAATCTGGGAGTGACTCTCGTTGCACAAAGCATTCCTCTAAGGTATTGGGGCTGATCTCGCTGGTCACTGTGGCAAACTACCCATTTTGATAGGAACATTAAATCGTGGAGGCCCTTTAGGGCTCCCTTTGGCTCACTTGCTAATTGATTGCCAGCGGCCTGAAAAGCTAAGGGTTTTTCAATAGCTGAGCCATTTCTGCTGTGCTGGGTGGTGATAGTTCACCCATGGTCTCATTTAAGCTCAGCATCCCTGGGCTAAGCCTGGTTCTCCTGGCTGAGAGCTCAGCACAGGGCCTCACTGTTCAGTGTGGTCCGTGGACCCCAGCAGCACTGGCGATCTGGAGACCTGGTAGAAATGTGGGATCTCGGGCTCCACCCCAGACTTCCTATGTCAGAGTCTGTGCTTAGAAAACATTCTGGGAATTCAAGTGCACGGTACAGTTTAAAAGGCTCTCCTTTAGGGTTAGCAAGAAGTACAAGAACTTAGCAGCTTAGTAACAAAGCTGCCTAATGAGATGTTCTTGCCTCCTGACTTCAGAGGGTACCTGGTCAGGAGATGAGAAAACCGGCTCGAAGTGGGTTTGATGAGTAACCAGACGTGGGTCTTGGACCCTTGGGAGTAAGTTTCCTGCAGCTGCTTCTCCTGACTCTTGGGGGAAAGACCACCTACCAAAGATAGATTGTGTCTTTAAGGGCCACCTTGTGATGGTGTCTTCTAGGCTCACTGGCACTTAATTATTTGCTGTCATGATCCATGCTCTAAATTATTCCTCCTTGCTTTTGATTCAATTTGGAACTTTGAAATTTAGATGTAAGGTATTTATTCTCATGTATTTTTACACTTGTTAAATGAACATATGCTGCCTTTTTAATCAAAAGAACCCTTTAGAAAATTTTCACATCTTCTCTCTCATTTTTCTCTAAAAGAAACATTTGCTATATAACTAATATGTCCAACATAAACTTAAAATGTGGATTATGAAAAGCACATTAAAATCATCTGTAATCTCATTGCTTGAAGATTGTATCTTCAAGCTGTTAACACACATATAGATTTTCTTTATAAAAACGTGCCCTCATTTTCCATACTGTTTTGTAACCTACTTTTCATTTACTATCTCTTTTAAAGTCCATAAATATAGCTCTTCTGATGATTCATTTTTAATGCTTTGTAAAGTATTTCATTATATGGTATATTCTGTAGTGCTGTGGTCTGAATGTTTCTCTGTCCCCCAGATTCATACATTAAAACCTAATTACCAAGGTGATGGTACTTTAGGAAGTAGTAATCTTAGGAGCCTAATCACCAGTGTGATAGAATTGGGGCTTTGGGAGATGATTAGCTCGTGAAGGTGGAGCCCTCATGAGTGGGATTAGTGTCTTTATAAAAGAAGCCCCAGGGAGCTGCCTTACCTCTTTCGCCATGTGAGGTCACAGCTCCAAGATCTCTACGAACCAGAAAACAGGCCAACCTCACCAGCCACCAAATCTGCCTTGATCTTAGACTTCTCAACCTCGAGAACTGTCAGAAATAAGTTTCTGTTGTTTATGAGCCCACCCAGGTTACATGTTTTGTGATAGCAGCTCCAACTGACTAAAATATCTTTGGTGTGATCAAAATATACAGTGATTGTTTAACTTTTAAAAATGTATTACAGTAAAAGGCACATTGCAAATAATCCCTCTGGAAACACTCCCCCTCACTTTGAATGCACTTATCCCATAGTTCTTGCCACTTTCTGAAGCAATTCTGGAAGTCCTCTTCCAGGAGCGTCATTAGGAGGTATAATCAAAAATACGGTGAGCACTGCTGCCAAGTGCCATCCAGGGGAAGGACAGGCTCATAAAAGCACTGTGGTGTGTCCTCATCCACCTTATTCACTGAATCTGGCACTGTGTGACACCTGGCTCTTCCCCAAAGTCAAAGTGACCATGAAAGAAGAGTGTTTTAAATTGATTCAAGACACTGAGGCAGCCATGAGAGCACAATTAAAGAAAAAATTAGAGGACTTTCAGAACTGCTTCAGAAAGTGACAAGAACCATAGAACGAGAATGTTTGAAGAGAAAGAAGTATTTTAAGGGAGATTAATGGCAAATTGCCTTTTGTGGTAATAGGTTTTTAGAAAATGAAATATTCACTATAGTTTTTTATCATTTCATATATAATAATCATAATATATAGTAGATTAATGCCATTATCACCTATTACTGAATATTTGGGTTTATAGCTTTTTTTCTTTATTTTATCAGCACTGCTATGGACTTCATCTGTATCAAAATCTTTGCTCACAATCTACTTGATTTACTTGGGAGAACGTCTTGAACACAGAGTAAAAATGTAACATTAAACAGAAAGAAACAATGTTCCAAGAGGTAGAAGGCTGAAGGCAAGACTTCATTGCATCCTGGGATGGAGATTTGTGTCTGTCAGTATCAACCTCAGAGAAATGAGCTGCCCACAGACTGGAACTTGATGGGCAGCTTCCTTGCGGTAGATGATTCTTGGGAATCATTAGGGTTTTCTGATGAAACAAGATTTCGATGCTGGCCCTCACTGGCCCACCTAGCAGGAGATCACAAAAGGCTGGCTAGAATTTCAAAGCGTGCTTGGCAAGGCATTGGTGATAGTTATAGGATTATCTCCATAAAAGGGCCTAGAAGAGGTCCAGAGATTCCTTACTGGATGGGGAGTGTGATGCTGTAGGGACACGTTAGGCACACCCTCGGTTTCGGTAGTAGGCTTGGGTGTAGGCAGCTGTGCTAACCAGGGAACTTGAGGTGACTTCTAGGCAGTGCAGAGCTGGGAGCCAGGATCCCAGAATGGTGTGGCCTCAGTACCATGTGGAAGATGTGGGATCTGAGAGGAATCAAGATCTGCCTATCTGAGTAAGAAAGTCCTGGAGAACTTCTACCAGGTGTCCATCAAAACATCTAAACCTGTGCATCAGAAGGACATGCATCTACTAGGCTTGTGCCTTTCTGAACTGACAGAGAGAGAGAGAAAGAGCTCCCGGGCAGCTGTTGGAGCTCGGAAAGTACTGGGTCTCTGCAAGCGTCAGATGAGGGCATTCTGAGTGGACGCAGTGAGGACTGCATGACACTGTCCCCTCTGACTTGCCTGTTGTAACCGGCCAAGCCCAGCAGACACAGAGGGCCACATCCTGGAACTTGGGCTGGTCTGTGTCTTAGCTCCAGGCCCTCCCTCCATCCTTCGCAAGGCTGTGGAGGGTAGCAGGGAAGCCCACACATACTGGAGTCCTGTCCCAGCTCTCTCCTTCCTGCTGTGTGTGACCTCAGGCCAATTCTTAACCTCCCTGCAAGTCAGTATTTTCATCTGTACAGTGAGGGTAACAGTTGCCTGGTACATGGGATTCTTATTAGGGTAAAATTAATTTATTTATGAAAAGCATTTAGGGTAGTGACTGGCTATCAAAAGCATTTTTACATGTTAGCTAGTAGCTTCTGGGGTTTTTATGTCAGGCCTTCAATCTTTCTTTTTGATTTTTTGAGACAGGGTCTGGCTGTGTGGCCCAGCCTGGCCTCAATCAGCGATCCTCCTGATGCTGGGGTTACAGGCACCTTGCCCAGCTTAGGCCTTGAGTCCTAACATCTTCTTTCTCTCTGAGAGCAGAATCTCTGTCTGAGCCATCCAGCCCCCACTGTACATAGTGCAAAGTAAGGCTTCATAGATATTTTCTGGACAGATAGATCGGTCCAGAAGCCCAGATCTTAGGTTGATCTGGCTTCATGCCCTGGCTTTGCCCCTGTCTCTGTCTGTGGACCATCGATGTCTCTGGCCTCACTTCCTCATCTGCAAAGTGAAATGAAAGATCACACTTCTCATGGGGCTCTGGTGAGAATTACAGAAGGCATCGCAAAGCGCATGGCAGTGGCAGGCTTCTGGGACACGGCAGTGCTGGTACTGGCGAAGGAAACCGCGCTTCTGCTATGCTCATTCTACCACAAAAACCAGACACTTCATGCATTTGTTCAGGTTTCATTTTGCAGTAAAGATGACGGTTTCTGGTTTCTGTTTAGCTTTCCCTGGTGACTGTTAGAATGCTGAGGAGAACACAGGACACCTGTGCACACACGCTGGGCCACTGAGCTACATCCCTGTGTGTACTTTTCACAGGCCATTAGACACCACCCCACCCCAGGGTCTGGTCGTGCTCTCAGGGCTATTGCACCTTTACAGGGGCTGGGGTGTCTGGGCGTCTTCCCAGCCTGCTTGATGGAAGCCTTGCCTGGAGCATGTTTCCCAAGTGTTTCTGAGTTGCCGTTCCATCTGCAACTAGGAAATGCCAGCACACCATTGTGTATGTAGAGTGATTTTTCTCTCCACAAAGGCACCTATAAAATGTCCACTCCTGCAGGCTGTCGGATGTTTGGGAGACTGGGAAAAGCCAGTAAGCAATGCAGATGACAAGCTCAGATCCTACACAGGGCTACAGGAAGTCAGAGGAGGGTGTCATTTTGTCCTTTGTGCACCCACAGGGACTGGGGGCACTCAGCCATTTCTTCAGTATATCAAAACAGAGGCCAGCACATTGTGCATCTTTAGTTTCCTTATCAATGGGTTGGAAGTGATGATTGATTACTAGAGGGCTGAAGTATCAACCAGTCCCCAAAATGATTCTCAGAACACTCATCATGTAAGAAGGCATCACAGGGAAAAGTTCCATGGCCAAACATACTTGGAAAATGCATTACATTGTCTTTCCTTCTTGGCATTTTATAACACATTTGCATATTCCAGGCTCTGAGAAATGCTGCAGTAAAGAAATACACTTAACATTGTTTAACCCAGTGGCGGCCAGATGATTCACCATGAGCATTTGTTTGCAGTAATAAAGATCACATTCCTCGTGGGAATTGGTACATGTACATAGCACATCTTAATTCTGGTCTATCCCCTCCCCCTTGCCTCTTCCTCCACCTCTTTATCTCTTTCCCTTTGTATAAGATCTACCTCTCTTTGCCTATTAGTATTTCTAGGAGCCAGGGAAAACATGGAAGAGATTCTAGAATTACCCCAAAGTTTACAAACAAATAGGTGAATATTAAGTTTACAGATATGTGAATATGGAGAAAGGAGAATCTTTTTTGTTTTGGTTGTTTTGATAAGCCAGAAAATAGAACTCAAAGTAAAGCTTTTAGGTTTGATCATAAAGTAGTCAGAGTTCTCTTACCAGTCCACTACCTTCTCGAAATACCAGGATCATGACAGGCTAAAACCTGACTTCGTGGGGGTAAGAACTGAGCTTGAATAATAAAGGTGAGATTCAGGCTTTCAGTGATGTGAGACCCTGAACTAACCAGGGTTACAGCCAAGCAGTTAGATTTAGTCCTCTGACCACACTGTTCTCAGCCAAGTGCGTCTCCTGAGCTGGCTCCTGCCTCTGTTGTCATTGGACTAAAGTTTGGAGAGCAGATTGAAAACCCCAAGGTGATGGGTTTATCCTGAAAAATACCCTTCATATGCTGCACTTTGTCTTTGGGGACGGCACAAAGTGGAATTGCTTTGACAAGACCCTTTGGAGAATGCGCCCATCCTCACAGAGCTGTACCCTGGAGCTCGGCATGGGACATTGGACCCCCCGCCAGCCTTGTTGCTCAGCTTCTCACACCGTTCTGCTAAGGGCTGGAGACAGAGATCTGCAGAGAAACACTACCCTGGCTCTGAGGTCTGTTAAGTCACTTCTGAAACCTCTGCACCAGCTAAACAAGAAATGATGGACCCGCTGTGAGCTCCTATTTATTATTGTAGGACCTCAGTCATACATCCCTCTCTCCTCTCTTCTGTGACTGGTCAAGCTAATACAATCTGACATCCTAGCATTCTAGATTTGTCAAGTATTGTAACCCTAAGCGGTACTAATATTGAAAACCATACTTGAAATTTATGTAATCCAGATGTGCATGCCAGTAAAGCAGAGATGAAATGGAACGCTTGGGGCAGGGGAGAAGTTTGAGGGGTGATCAGGGAAGTGTGTGTGTGTGTGTGTGTGTGTGTGTGTGTGTGTGTAAGAATCCTGTTGCCCTGTATTTTTTCCACATGCTATGAATAGCCAAATAAGATTTTACATGTTAATATTTTCCCCTAAGAATAGTAACCAGATTATGAAGTATAACTTCAAGTACCAGCATTGGTTTTATTTACAGCCAAGAATAACTGATTAAGTTTTGGGGAAGAGAAAAGCAATCTACTCTAAATGCTTTTTAAAACTTTTAAATTGGACAGGACCCTTCAACAGTGTGGTCTTCGGAATTATAGTCACTCTGAGCCAGGGTTTTTGACATGGCCCTCTAATGTTGCATTTATTTTCCTCCTCGAACATGGCATTTTTCAAGTTAGGTGTCATTCAGAAGCCTCCCCTAAGAAACAGGCTTTGATCCTGAGTTGCGAGATCAACCACACACACACACACGCGCGCGCACACACACACACACACACACACACACACAATACCCAAGTGCCATATCTAGTTTCAGGAAGACTGGGGTGTAGATGAGTTAAGTGAGAAAAGGTTCAGGTATTCATCACTGCATTTGCTTGGAGGGTTGAACAATGGCTGCACTTTGTCACCTTCGGTAGGCCTGACACCTTACCTGGCAATAGCTTCTTCCACCTGTGGGAGGTCAGGGCCATGTCTGGCTGACCTGGTAGGGATTTCAGCAAGTGCCTTAACTAATGGAGAGTTCTGAGTTGGAAGTTTCCTTGCCATGAAAGGGTGGCAAATGTGTCACTGTTCCTTAGCATGCTGTGCATAATTAACTACTGCCCTTAACTAGACCTAGTGGGCCAGCTAGTGAAAGCAGAAGAAAAATAATCCCAAAAGAGAAGAACAGAATCAGGACCCACATAAATGGAGGTGACTTAAGGTAGATGGGGTATTCATAAAAGCCATAATTGCAGTTACCATTGTCATCTGTGGCTGATTCTAGGTAGGAAATCAAAAATTGGATTGCTGGCCAGGGATTTAGCTCAGTGGTTCTGCCGTTTGCCTTGCAAGCACAAGGACCCGAGTTTGATCCCCGGTACCAAAAAAAAAAAAAAAAAAAAAAAGATCTTAAAAATTGGATTGCTGTTTTATCTTCTGTTAGTCCAAGTTAAAGGGAAATGATGCCCAGAATGCCCAGGAAGCTTGTGGCATGCTGTTTCTGCACAGTTTGTCTCTGGAGAAAGTGTAATATGTGCCTTTCCCACAGCAGAGTCACAGCCTTCTTTGCTGGGATGGAAAGGCTGTTTCCCAGCTTTTCTTCTGCCCTAATTTACAGCCCGAAGCCCAAGAGGGAGAAGACGTTGCCTGTAACCCAGAGCCTCCTTCACACAGCCTGGGCCTATGGGCCACAGCCATTTTCTGAGTCAGGTCTTGAGTCAGAAATGCTGTCATGGAGTCAAGCCAAATAGATTCCAAATGATAGAATCTATTTTTTCCTGTTGGGTTTGAGTCAAGGTAGTCAGTATGGTATGTGAGTAGTTCCCCCAAGCTTACCTCATAGACATTCAAGGTACAGGTCTTTGAATGAAGGAGGGATCTTGTGTGGGCTTTGCCAGTCTGGAGCCCAGGTGAGTCATTACCACGTGGGAAGCATCCCTGGCCTCTGGAGACTGGGAGGGGCCCCAGGCAAGGGTTGGACATCAGGGCTGCCCATCCAGTTTTCCACCAACATCGTCACCACCTCGTAGTCTGGAATGACTGACAGCCTGCGGTGGAGGAGGAGCTGGCTAAAAGTGGAAAAGCAGAAAACATTTTCAGGTTGGGAACTCGAGGTGGATTTTCAAGGCACGTTTGCACAGTATTGTGCCAAGCCAAGTCAGGGCTGATCCGCATATCAAATCGGATCCCAGGATTGAAATGGAGCTCTGCAGATCCACTGGCCTGTCCTTCTACCTGCTACCCAGAGCAGAGGGAGACCTACCTACCCCCCTACCCAGATGTCCTCCCCACACCGTTCCCTTCCTCCTCCTCCTCCTCCTTGTCTTCCTCCTTTTATTAATGTTATCCAGCTTAAAATATGTATAACCCATTCCAGTCTCAATGCAGAAATGCAGAAGATCATACCAGAAGAAAAGTAGCCAGAAATGAGCCCACTAATCAGCACCAGATTATTAATAAAGGGCAGAATGAGAGTCCAGCTAAGAGGCACAAGAGTCACTGGCTAGGAAGTTCAGCCCAGTGATTAGAGGTCTATGATGGATGCTCATTGGCCTGAGTTTGAATGCTGCCTCTGTGGCTTACAGCTGTGACCTTGGTTTCTCTGACCTTCTGTTCTCTCACTGCAAGATGGGGTGAAAATACCATGTTATAAATTAGCCTGAGAATTGAGGGCACTTCGCACAAGTAGAAGCTGTTAGCATAATTGTTACTCCTCCTCCCATGCGGTACAGAGTGTGTGATGGCCTTCCTCTTTTCCAGTGGGTTGTGCCAATGCTAGTGCAGAAGGGGATGTAAATTCTTAGGAACTTGACACCAGGCCATGTGGCCACCATCAGTTCTCCTCCAGCAGCCTGAGGTTGGAAGGGGCCCTGTTTCATCTGTCTTCCCTGATCTCACCCATGAAGCCCATGGGGTAGGGGGATCACAATTCAGATAGATGGAGATGCCCTTGAGAGGAAGGGTGAGCACTCTGGGATGCTGTCATCTGGGGTCGAATTCAGGCTTCTGTGGGGTGCAGAGGCCAGCAGAGCAGCAGCTCACCCCTCCCACGTCCCTTGCCAGCTTACTCTCCAAAGTGGGAGCCCCGAGTCAGCCTAGCTTCTCAGGGGAGAGTCCCCAGGCCTTCCAAAGGCGGCTCCGCCAGAGCAGCCAACTTCTGTGTCCAAAATGCAGTAGGGCTTATTCCAAAACAAAACAACCAAAGCAGACCCCTGGTGTTTCCTTGGCTTATTTCCTTAACTGGAGAGAAAGACAGATCTGGGCCCTGTGACACAAGTCAGGCCAAGATTTTTCTAAGCCCCTCCATTCCTGGGGCCCAGGAATAGCAACAATAGTAAACATAATAAAAACTAAAAATCATGGAATGTTTACTGAGTGCCAGTACTATTTAACCACTTTGTATATAAATGATTTCACCTAACAACCCCCTGCAAAGGAATGCTGAGGTTCTTGTTCCCCTTTTATAGAAGAGAAGTCTAGGACACAGAACAGTTAAGTCACATGCTAAAGCTCACACAGCTAGTAATGACCAGGTGAGTTTTAGAACCCAGACAGTCTGGAATTAGAGGCTGTACACTTAACAGCCCTGTCTCTCATAAAATAAGCCATTTATGTGTGTGACAAAATGGTATAGAACTATGCATACACATTACTTCAATGTCAACTTCTTAATTTTTCTATTGTACTCTAGTTATATGAGATGCAAAAATATGGGGGATATACTGGGCAATAGGTACACAGAACATTTCTGTACTGTTATTTGGCAGTTTTCCATGAATCTATAAGTATTTCAGAATAAAAGCTCTAAACAAAAATACCATGATAAACAGTGTATTACGTTATTATATGTCAAGCACTGTTAAGCATTTTACATTCATTATTTTATTCATTTCCACTGGGAACCCCATGAAATGTGACTGCTGTTATTCCATTCAGTTACAGATGAGGAAACTGAGGTTTGGCACAGTTTGTAAGTTGGGTAACATCAAGAGGAAGCAGCAAGGCCACTGGGTAGTACACATCTCCTTGTTTTATTACAAATATCAAGCGGGGGAAAAGTACCGAGTCCCTGCTGAGGGCTGCAGTCTTGCTTCTGCTGAAGTTTGGCCCATAGGATGCCAGGGACACAAGGTCAAGTACAACATGAAGGAGCATCTGTCAGAGGGAGGGTGACGTCATGGAGCCAAAGGCAAGTTACGTGTACAGTCACGCATCCATTCTCGATAAGGGTATAGTCTGAGAAATGCATCATTTAGGGGATTTTCCCTATGCTAGGTGAACATCACCATGTACTTATACAAACTAAGATGACTATGATGCTACTGGGGGTATAATTTTACATATGAAGGGGTATTATTTTGTACATGTGGTCCATTGTCAACAAAAAGGTTGTTATGCAGCACGTGACTGTATTTAGGGTTTTAACCCAGAGGAAATAAGCTGGCCCTGGAGCCAGATCTGGATAGTTAGACCCAAGCCAGGCACCTTCTTAGGATTCAAGGACACGGTGGGGGTTCAGCAGAGAACATTATCAATCACCACATTGGATGGCATCAGCGATTATCATCCTCATTTCCGTCAAAGGTGTCTTACGACAGTATATCGTCAAGTTCAATTTACTCAGAATTAGGACACAGCAAGGACTTATTTTCTATTTCTGCCCTGGGCTGACCCTGTCTTGAATAATTCAGTGTTCATTTACTTCCAAACACCAAGATTTTTTTTTTTCCACCCACTGTACTGCTTAATTCAGGGTCATGTGTTTGCTTATTCCTCTCTTCCTCTTGATCAGACCAACCCTCCTCCCCTCTACTCCACCTCTGGTTGCCAATGTACATGTTTTGGGCAGAGAGCACCAGCTTCATGTATACTACAGGCAGTGTCCACTGCATAAAGTCTAGAGATGGGCCTCAGGGCAGAGGCTGCACACAGGGGTCTGTAGATACCTTTTGACTTAATGCAAGGGCGGATCAAAACATACAGTGTGTGTTTAAATAAAATTTATACAGTAAAAGATACATTGCCATTAATCTCCCTCAGAATACTCCCCTCACTTCAAACATACTTATCCCATCATTCTTGCCACTTTCTGAAGCACTTCTGGAAGTCAGTCCTCTTTCATACGTGTCTGTCCAAGGTGTGATCCAAATTTTAGTGAGTCCTGCTGCTGAGTGCCATCCAGTAGAAAGGCAGACTCATGAAGATATTGCAGTGTGTCCTTGTGCACCTTAGTCACCAGGTCTGGCCCTGTGCCACTTCTGACTCTTCCCCAAAGTCAAAATGACCCTGAAAGATAAATGTTTCGAAGCAGTTCAGGACATGGAGGCCGCTACGACAGAGCAATGAAAGACATCGACAGGTCTTCCAGGACTACTAGAGAAGGTGGCAAGAATGATGGGGGCAAGTGTGTTTGAAGTGACAGGGGTATATTGAGGGTGACTGTGGCAATATGTCTTTATTGTAATAAAATTTTTTATAAATTTTAACATTCACCTTAGTTTTCCATCATACCTTGTCCTTTTGATTTTGCAATCAAAAAAATTCTTATGCTATTATTTAAAACGGGTGAGTTCTATACTTGGCACTAGTTAGCTAAAGCTGAGTAGCATCTGCCCCCTTTAGATGGGCAAGTGCTCCCCAATTTGTAGTCGGTTCCCCTGCCCACCAAACTTCACTCACTTACCGTGTACATCTGGTCCCACAAGTATCTAGCTGTCGCCCCTGATATTGATGAAGGAAAACTCTGCAGCAGAGCAGATGCCTCAGGTGCCTTGGTTGACCCAGAAACTCTGTTCCTCACTCTTGATGGAGGCAGCATAGCAGCAGGGAGCTCCTCATGGCCCATCCCTATCTTAGGCCAAAATTAGACCCGGTCCTCTTGGTTGGGAATCTGAGATTCCAGAGAACTCTCTGCTCCGCACTGAAATACCAATTGCAGCCAGATTCCTGGAAGAGTCCCTGGGGAATGACGAATGCTGACTCGGAGAGTTGTGGGGATGTGCATCGGTCTGAGAGGGAGGAGCTGGTTCAGCACACATCTGGGTGATGTGGCCCATTCGCTAGGTCACCAGATGAGGTGTCAGGAGACAGAAGTTTCAGTACGACTTGACCACTTGTTACATGGCCATTCGACTTTTTGTAGTCTCCCCTGTTTTTCTCATGTGTGAAATGGGGATGACTCAGTCTACTGTGCCTAACAACAGAGTGAATAAGAGGGTGAAAACATGATATGAATTGTAACGTTGTATTGAAAATTGAGGTGGTCTGACAGCCATGGTGTGCTGAGGAGGAACACACAACCTCAGAGATGTCGCTGTGAGTAGATCGGGTCAGCAAGCTGGGGCCCATGGGCCAAATCCTCTCTACTAGAAGTAGTTTTTATATTTGGCGATGGTTGAAGAAACAATCAAAAGACAAGCCATGTTTCATGGCACTTCGAATTTGTGTGCCTGTCTATTTCAGCACCCATAAGTAAGGGTTCCTGGAACACAGCCACACGCACTCATTCACACATTGTCTATGGCTGCTTGTGGGTCATTGTGACAGTAACAACATGGCCCACAAAACATAAAATATTTACTGTGTGTCCTCCAACAGAAAAAGCTCAGCAAGCCCTGTGTTCTGGTGGGCCAATGACCCAGTCAGTGGCTCTACCTTTCCCTCATTTCAGACACAGGTGCTACCGCAAGCAGATGGCCGGAGGAATGTTTTCAGATCTAAAACTGTGCAGGCAAGCCTTCTGTGGCCCACAGCAAAGCTGTCCTTCACAACAAAGCCAGGAATTCTCTGTTCAATTCCCACCCCTGTGCTTTGGGCTCCAGCTAAGGGCAGGCACTTCCTGATGAAAACCGCAGCACTTTTTGTAAAACCAATCTCTCTTTTAGCATTAACCACAAAAAGAGAAGAGGCTGTTCCTGTCACAGTGGGCATCTCTCCAGCATATTAACCACCAAACAAGCCTGGTCTACAAAGCCAACCAGAAGGGCAGAGAGTAGCTGCTGTTAGGATCAGGCCAGGAGGACGGAGTTGAATACTGAGAGGTCCTAACCTCTGGTCCCTCAGAATGTAACCTCATTTAGAAACGAGAAGTTACAGGAGCTGAGTTTGCACTGCAGCAGGGTGAGCTCCTCATGCAACATGACTGGTGTCCTAAGAGCCGAATTTGAATACAGAGCCAGAGGCATGCAAGGAGAACAATGTATGGCCGTGGAGGCAAAGATTGGAGTGATGAATCTACAAGCGCCAAGACTGCTTTTCTCAGAAGCTAGGAAGCCACAGGAAAGCTCACACCCGGGGTCTCAGAGAAATCAGGGCCTCCTGACTGCTTGGTCAGACTCCTAGCCACCAGGAGTGGGAGAGAATGAATGTCTGGTGTTTAAAGCCCCCTGGTTTGTGCTGCTTTGTTCTGCAGCCATAGGAAGCTCCATTGCAGCTGGTGGTGGGAGCAGCATTTGCCTTTCCAAGCACTGGGCATTACCACTATTCTGCAAGTGCTATACTGCATCTCTGCTATTCTGAGGCCACAGCAGCTCAGCAAGTTCCAGGGACCTACCTGAGGTTGGACTGGTGGCAGAGCACAATTCAAACCCAGGCCTCTGGTTCCTAGAGGCTGCGAGGGATGTCCAGGGAACTGCATCCTTCCTCTGGTTCCAAGCAACCTGAGAGAAGGAAATGTCTGGGTCTTGGAGAGTTGTCGCTTTCTGCCTCATGTGTCTCACTCTGATACCCTGAGGAGAGTGTCATCTGAACTTGTTTACTTCAGCTTTCAAGTGTGGAGGAAAAAATTATTTGATAACTTGAAGAAATGGAGGGACGTGTTTTGCATATATCTCTGTGATATTGACAACAGAAATTCGGAGATGAATGAACTCTGGTTATCTTGGCCACTTGCTGTGCATCTGAAGAAGGTATCTGAGAGATCCTTAGGGAGATACTCCAGGTAAAACCCCAGCAAGGAAGGCAATTTAATAAGGGAACTCTCCACTGGCCTCCTGGGAAGCCTGAGAACACCGATGCTTCCTTCTCAGGTAGCACCTGGTGGCCGAGCTCTCGAGTAACAAATGAAATCTGCATCAAAAACCACAGCTGTGCTGGACTTCTCCCCATTGGGGCTCCTTCTGTAAAATACACAGGTCCCCCATCATAAAGAAAAAGGTTGCAAGTGGAATCTTAGCATCGGAAGTCTAGGATTTTTAAAGATTGTCTCTTTCTGTATCATGAGTGTTTTCAAACATGTGGATGAGTGTGAGCAGCTATCTGAGGGGTTCCAGGTGGCCCCCTGGCAGCCTCACCAGCTGTCACAGCCTTGTCCCAGTTCACTGTCCACTTCCCTATTGTCGCTGAGGTATTTGAAGGCGTAGCTCATATCTCATGTTCTGTTCCCCTTCACGTTGCAGTATGTATCTTTCAAAAATGTCACTATCAGGCTGGGGATGTAGCTCAGTGACAGAGCACTTATCAAGCATGTGCCAGGCCCAGGGCTCCATCCTCAGCACTGCAAAAAGAAAAAAAAAAAAGTATCCTTTTCACCCTCAAGACCATGATTCTTTGGTGTTAGTCTACCCATTTTTTTTTCAGGCCTCGGGGTTTTTAAACTTCGTGGGTAGAAATTCGAGATGGGAGGCAGCTTCCTAACTCCATTAGGATGGGGAGGAGGCTGAAGGTGGGGTCCAGGAAAGAGAATTTGAGGAGACCTCTCTGGCTTTGGGCAGCTTTCCAGAAGACTGAGCTGCAGTGGCATGTTCTTGGCCGAATTCTGTGTCATGGCGTCCCTCCCAGCCTTGGTAATCCAGGTTGCATCACCCAGCTCTTCTGAGGGCCACTGCCTCTTAGGCACCCGGGAGTTTGATGCCCAGCCTCAACCCTGGAGGAGGCCACATATATGATATGCAGGTGGCAGCGCCCACCGGGCAGGTCTGATTGCTGCCCTCACAAAGAACTGCCTCTTGCTCTGAACAGTATTCCTGTACCTCCAGAAAACCCCCTGCCCTGCCTCCCCCTCACCTCCTCCTTCCCTCCACCCACCTCGAAAGGGAAAAAGCTTTTGGGGGATTTGTTTCCAGTGGGCTCCCTCAGAAAGAAGTCTGTGTTTGTTTTCCGAGTGGCCCTCTGGACTGTTGCATCCATTTATCATGGCCCTCCCCTGTCTCCAGTCTACCCTGAGAACCTGAACTTCATCAAACTGTTCCTAACGACTACCACATGGCCACGCGGGGTGCAGGGCCGGGTGGTAGAGGCCGGGAATGAAGGAATCCTCCCAGGAGCACAGTAGCATATTAAAATTCAATGGCTTAGTCATCAGAGTTTTCAGCTCCGCACCAAAGAAAAATAAATGAATGTTCTGTGGGTCTCAGAGGAAGGAGGTGGCAGGGGGAGGGCGGGGAATGGAGCAGTTGTGGTTTTAGATGGAAGAGTTCATGCTGTCAAACAATTAGGCCCTTTGCTCAGAAATAACAAGACACACCACTGTTTCTCTGTTCACTGAAGGAGTGAAAAGTGCCAAGGCCGGAAGGGTTTGGTCTCATCCAGAGCTCAGATCACAGGTGAGGAAACTGAGGCTCAGATGGGGGACACGACTACTCCATAGTCACATAACAAATTAATGGCAGAGATACAGCCAGGTGTGGTGGTGTGCACCTTTAATCCCAGCATTCTGGGAGGCCGGGGCAGGAGGATCCAAAATATGAGCCCAGCCTGGGTGACTTAGTAAAGCATCAAGAAAGTATTGGGAATCTAGCTCGGCACAGAGCCCCTGGATTCAGTCCCCAGTGTAAAGAAGTAAAGGTAGAGATGAGTCCAGATCCGTGGACTCAGGACTTCCCAATCAGAGCCCTTTCCTCTTCACTCAGGGAGCATTTCCCTTTTGCCCTTAAGTCTACATGGAGTTTCTGGTAGAAGCAATGCCTTGGGGCTACCTCTGGGTATTAAGAGCATAAGCACATGGACCGAGAACTGCCATGCTGTCCCCAGGAGACCAAAGGGCTCATCCACTGACGGTACCTGCTTAGCATCCCCTCCCTGCTGGCTCTCTGTCGCCAGTGACTTTGTAGGAATGCGGGTAGGGCCCTCCCCACCCTGCTTCTCCCCCAGTTAGGTGCAGAGTGGAACCTGAATGTGTGGAAGCCAGTGTACACAGCTCAGGTCCCAAGGATTGTCAAAGGCCTGCCTGTGGAACACCGTGTTACTTTCATTCCTATTATTTCGTCTGTCCCGGCATCCTCCTTGGCCAGGTTGCCCTTTCCTCTGTGTTTAGATGAAGCCACTGAGTCATGAGGAAGTAGGATGACTTAGTGAGTCCCACGTCCATGGTGGAAGAACCGGCTCTGCAGTGCACATATTTCCCTGCTCCCCACCCTCCATGTGCAATTAACCGTCCCCCAACCCTTTGGTGGGTGACCATGGGTGTTGAATAGGGAGGTGCAGAATCTCTGGGATGGACGAGGTTTTAGAGGAAAGCAAAGCCCAAGCCCCTGTTCTGAGGATGAGGAGGGAGGAACAGGGTGTCGAACCAGACCTGCTCCCCAGGAGCCCTTTTCTCCTAGTGCCAAGATTGAGATGTGGGCCACAAGCACAGCACCCTGGCTCACTCCCCCAGTCCTCCTGCCAACCTCTGCTGGGGCTGCAGACCAGTAGTTTCTCCTTTCCACACTGACCTTTTCATGGATTCGATGGCCATTAGTCATATCCACCCTGGACTATCCTCTGGGACACAGTGCAAACAGATTAGTGTCCCAGGAACCCAGGACCTCCACCAGCAGCCCAGAACAGCTTGGGCATTGCAGGCAACTGGCTTTGAGTCTCCACGTAGGTCTCTTTGATCAGCTTGGGAGAAGCTGAAAGGTACAGAGAGGAGCCAACCAGCTTCACTAAATCCTGGCAGCAGAAAGTCAAACAAAATCAGATTTTCTGAGCAAGCTTGAAAGGTCTCCCAAGAGGAGCTAGACAAATTCCGATGGATTTGGACCATTAAGCATAATTTCCAGAAGCAATCAGTCCACTTCTGCTTCCCCTGCATGATGGTGGGAATGAAGATTGTATCTAGACCGCTTCTTCTCCACTGCAGAGAGAAGGAGCCAGGGCCCACACATTGCCATGGGCCCTCCCTCGGCTGTAGGAGTAGTGTAAATGGAAAAGACTCCCTTGGAGAGGAAGGCCTTGAACCTGAGTGCTAAAGAGAGCTTTGCTGAGGGTGAGCCCACCCTGGCCTCTGGGCCTCAGGCCCTGTTGACCATACTTCCACTCCAGGGCTCCCTTCAAGCTGCTTAGGGAAGTCAGGCACTCTCGATGGCACTGGGACCCCCTGCCTTAGAGAAGTTATCAGGGGACTTTCTCCAGCAGACAGTTGATCTTACGGAGCAAAGCCATCAGATCCATGAAAAGGTCAGTGTGGAAAGGAGAAACTACTGGTCTGCAACCCCAGCAGAGGTTGGCAGGAGGACTGGGGGAGTGAGCCAGGGTGCTGTGCTTGTGGCCCACATCTCAATCTTGAGACTAGGAGAAAAGGGCTCCTGGGAGCAGGTCTGGCTGGACACCCTGTTCCTCCACTGTGCCCAAAATTGAGCTCTGTCCCTGGAGGGCGCTTGTGACATTGAGAGGAAGTACACTGGAATGCAGTAGTCTTGGGCCAGTGCAGGCAATCTCTAACCCACTCCATTGCCTGCACAGCTTCTCACCTTCTGAAAATGAGTTGGCCACTAGGACAACCATGGGACAACTAGGGAACCATGACAAGCCTTGACTACCTGGTGTGACAGGTGACAATATAATTGTAAAGTCTAGTACACACCCATAATCCCAGCACTCAGGAAGCTAAGGCAGGAGGATTATTTGAGCACAGGACTTGGAGTTCAACCTGGACAACATAGTGGGACCCTGCTTTAGTGTTTTTTAGTTTTTTAGAAAAAAAACTAAAGTCAGGCAGAGACATCCTGTTTATCCACATGGAAGGAGGGAAATTCTCTCTCACCAGAGATGCTCTAACCAAAAGCTAAGCACTTAAAAAGGAGCTTACAGTAGTTCCCCCTCATCCATGGAGGGTGTATTTCAAGACCTTCACTGGGTACCTGAAACCATAGGTTTTACCAAAGTAGCTGCTATTTTTTCCTATGCGTGCATATATACCTACGTATATTTATGTACTGTTGCTGTAACTTTTACAGTTTGAGGTGTGACAGCAAAACCCACACAAATTTCCTTTTCCTCCTTCACAATTTCACAGATAGAATTTGTTCTTACTGTCTTAACAACCTCAGCGGGCAGTTTTTTTTCTTAAGTTGAACTTTCACTTTTTCACTTGAACGAAGCACTTTAAGTCTTCTTAAATTGCCAGTATCATTGCTCTTGTGCTGTGGAGTCATTATAAAATAAAATAAGGGCCACTTGAGTACAAGCACTGTGACACTATGAGAGTCAATCTGATAACTGAGACACCCATTGAGTGATGAAAGGATGGGTAGCATATACAGTGTGGATACATTGGACAGAGTGATGGACTCACATCACAAATGGATGGAATGAGATTTCATCATGCTATGTAGAGCAGTGCACAATTTAAAACTTATGACTTGTTTGTTGCTGGAATTTTCCGTTTAATATTTTCAGACCTCACTTGACTGTGGATAACAAACTGTGAAAAGTGAAACCTTAAGTAACTGAGGCTATTGTATGTTTAATCATATCCTCTCCATATCCACCCTGCCTCCTCATGCTGCTTACTTCTGTTGTACCAAAACCTATTTTATTTCCCTCAGTGAGCACTCATTAACTCAGTTCTCACCAGAACCAACCAAAGTTTGGGAGCATGAAGGATGAGCCTGGCTCTCCTACGTAATTGTGGACCCCACATATAAGCCTGAACCCACAATGGCTTCCCTCTGTGTCTGCTCTGCTGTCACTGACAACAGTGTTGCTCAAGAAATGAGCCTTAACCTGCAGAGCACCCAAGGCCCAAAGGACTTAATGAAAACCACTTACCCCCACAGCATTCCCAATATTGAACCAACCCCCAGAGTCGTTTAGCTCTAAGGCCTTGAGCTCAGTTCAAAACAGGCCTGGGGGTCACTACCTGCTTGGCCTGGTATGGAATCTTGCAGCTCCTCATTAGTCCCCACCTGGCATTTGCATGTGCTCCTCTGTCCAATTTTCAGGGACCTTGAGAGTATAATGAGAGTTCTGGCAACTGTGTATGGAAGACAGTGCTGGGTACCAACCTCAGGGCAGCTGAAGGTTCCCAGGTAAAAACCACCAGCGAGAGGCGGCAGGAAGCGGCATGGGACTGGTCTGGCAAGCCCTGGTGAAAGCCCTTGAGAAAACAGTGTTGCATTATTGTTGCCACTAATAATAGCTCTTTATTTGAGCCTCGATAGGACAATGCCCCAAACAAAATGAGAGGAAGAAACAGTCCCTGCCGTGGGGCCTTGTAATTTATCAAGGCTAATGGAGGAGGAAGGATCACTGGGGAAAGGGCATGAGGGTGGGCTGGGGACAGATCTGATTGTGGCTGGAGGTATAATTGGAAGATACCCACAGCTTTCCTATGCATCACTGTTAGCTTTGTTGCCAGAGGACTGTGTTTCCAACTCCTCCTTTGTCTTATCTGTTCTGCTGGCTCTAAGCCCCTTAAAGGCTCTGAGAAAGTCAGGCAGATTAAGGTTTAAATCTTGGACCCAACACACCAGCGAGACCTTGGACAGGTTCGTTCCTTTACTTCTTACCTTTTATGTCAGCAGAGGAAGTACCCAGATCAAGAGAATGAAAAATATATGACAAGAGTTAATGGATGAGAGCTTGCTGCAATTGTCTTTGTATTCTTTAGAGAAAGGATCCAAATACCATGTTGGGTCCTGACTAATGCCACATATTATTGAATGCCTACTATGTGCTATGCACCAGGCCTCTTGCATTTCTGAAAAGCTTTTACTTCTCTGCCAAAGAATGGTTACATGAATGTTTTCACGCTTTTATACATGGGGAATATGAGTTGGTGGTGTTTTCTCTTTGGGTGCCGGATTCATCGTACCAACAGTGTGGTGGCATTTTGGGCTGGAAGGGCTCTGTGTAAACCAGCAGCCCACCCTGCCAAGTGGGAAGTTGTGCTATCTCCTGAAATGCTGGCAGCCTATAGCTGCAGCTGTGTTGCAACAAGTCTGATTTAATTTGGGGGGTGGAACAGACAGCACTGTGTGGTGCTTGTTAAAAGCCAGAAGAATGCAGTGTATTCACCAAATTGTGAAAATGGCTGTGCTTTGGTAGGGGAAGCCAAAGGAGAATGTGCAATGGCATTTTAAAAGGGTGAAAATGCTGAGAATTATAAATTTACTATAATGCCCATGATGCATGAAGTCTTAAGTGGATTAACTCACTGCAGTTCAGTAAGCATCAGGTTTTCTTGAGGTCTTTTTCCTCTGGGTTTATAATTCTATTCTGATCGATCTCTCTCTCTCTCTCTCTCTCTCTCTCTCTCTCTCTCTCTCTCTCTCTCTCTCTCTCTCTCTCTCTCTCTTTCCAGTGTTGCCCAGGCTGGCCTTCAGCTCCTGGACACACATAATCCTGCCTCAGTTCCTCTAGTAGCTGGGCCTATACAAACCACTATGCCCAGCTAGCCTTTTGGCTAAGAAGAACTATAATCTCTAAGATGGAATCCAATCATTGTCCATCTTCACAGTTTTGGTTATCACCACTTTTGTCCTTCAGAAATAAAAATCAGGCCAAAGAAGAATATTTTGGTCATATAATGCAATTGATATAAACTCGAAATGTTGGGGGAAGTGATGGTCTTTATAAGCTAAATCCTTTTTCGAATATGTGAGAAAAACAGGTTACTTACTGGAACCCTAGATAAATTGTTTTGTAAAGCAGAGATGTGTCTATATATTTTATCTTCCAGGAAGCCGGGATCTTTCCTCTCTGCAGCTGTTACACTGTTACTGGACCATTCCTGCGGTTTTTCTGTTTCGACACCAGCTTATCACCTTCCTCTAGACAGTCTTTTAGGTTACTCAACCCAGGTGAGAGTGATTGAGACAGAAGACGTGAAGGTGCCCTGCCCAGTCTGACTGAGATGTGGGACCCATAAACCTGCCCAGGGCAGGCAAGAGCATTTGGAGGAAGTGTGGCCATGGGGGTGGGTGAGAGGCAGCTGGAGTAGAAACTGAGTCTGTCTTCCCTTGGCCCTGTCCTCGCCTTTTGCATGATGCTGTGTGGTCTCCATGAGCTTCCATTTTTATGTCCCTAAAATGCGGGTGCTCGAATAGGATGCTTTAAGAAAAACCCATGTTATAAGTGACTGTTAGAGAATTCTTCCAGTGAGGCCACCTGGGCTGAACATCCACTGAAAAGGGACTATGAGTCTCCTATCAGTGCAGATGCGTCCCTGGAAGGAGGTAGGCGTGCATTTCTGGATAGTGTTGAGGGAGGAACTCTATCTGGGAATCCAGCCACCTTCTCAGAGCGCTGGCCAGCAGCTTGTGCTGATGTGTCCTCCCCTGAGAGAACGTCCAGAATGTTGCATTGCCCTCATTGAATTACCAGGCTTGGCGGCTGGGACCTTGCGTATTTATTATTCAAGAGGCACTGCACTACCCCATGGAGTGCAGGTACTGTGTCAGCTGGGATCAGATGAGTTATTGAATTCAGAAAGTCTTCATTTTTTATTCAGCTTGCTTCTCCCTGTTCCACTTGACTGCATTCATTAGCTCCCAGGGCCTTTGGGGTTTCTGGCAGGAAGCATCCAAGCACTGGGCAGTGGCTGTTGTTCTGGCCTCTGTGGAGCAGGTCAGGGGCACCCAGGACTGCAGTTGTTCCATAGCCTTACCTGACATCCAGTGGAGACCCTTTTTGTTTGTCTTCATTTTTCTTATGTTTTGTTCAAGTTCATTTTGGGGAAGGTCTGTGGGGATTCACTGACTGTAGTCCTCAGGGGGTACTGGGCTGTAAGCATGACCCCGTGACCTAGCGAACTCTTGAGAAGACGTTGAGGGGTTATACTGCCCCCCTTCTGTAAAGCTGTAGGCCAGATCCCACCTGCTGAAAGAGAGAGAATGTCGACAAAGGCTGCATTTGTACTTGGCCCCAAGGAGGGAAGTCTGTTCTCGGGAGGGAAGGGATGTGGGTAGGGAATGAGTCCCACAGAGTTGTACATTTCCTCCCCCACAAACAAAGCTCTGTTTACCTTTTGAAAGTGTCTGTGATTATTCTTACCCATTGGCCAAACTTCTTATAAGGGCTCAGGAAAATGCTGGGTGCATTTTCCTCCCTTGTAGTCCTGACCTCATTCCCACTGAGGCATTACCACACCTACTTCCAACCTGGCTTGTCCGCTCTGGCCCTCTAATCCTCCCGTTCTCAATCGCCACGTTAACAGTAGCAACAGCCGTAGCTGACACTGGAAGCGCACAGAGACTGAGCCCTTGAACTCAGCCCAACACATGTTAAATGCATCACATGGGAGAATGTGAGCAGTGATGGCGAAAATCAAACAGGTGTGCAGATGTAGCGTGACATGCCCACTGCCACCACACTGCACTTCCCCAGTAAGAGGAGAGAGAGAAGGAAGGGGAAGAGGATGTAAAAAGAATCAAAATACATTATGTACATGTATCGACTCCCCATGAGAAATATAATCATTATGTACTGCAAACACATGCTAATAAAAATAAAATTAAGGAAAGAGCCCATGTTCTGTAGAGCTTTCTAGGCACCCGGCACAGGACTAAGGACTGTACCTGTTTTAACCCACCGCAACCCTAAGAGGCAGGTACTGTTATTGTTTCCATTCTATAGGCACAGAAGCACCGAGAAGTTGAGTAATTTATTTACACAAGATTAAACAACACACACTTATGTTCAGCCTCCCATCGGGTCATTAATCCATCTCTGTGAGTCCTTGGCAGGTGTGCTTCCCATCCAAAAAGCAGAGTGCTGGTACCTCCTTCTGCCTCTCTGTCGTTGTGAGGATTCAATGAGAATCTTAAAAAAGTAGCACAGAAAAGCACAAATTGTCATTCCTTGAAATGAGTTGGGGGAAAGCATGTGAGGGCTGCATGTTAGTGATCAGTAACTTGGAAAGAGTGAAATGAAGTTACAGCCAGTGTGACACGAGACCATCAGTTATGACACGAGACCCATCATCTTGAGCCTTTATGTGGATAAATCCAACTGGGGCTCTTGAGAGGGCTCCTGATCAGAGGTTTCTGGAATCATTAGAGAATTCAACCTGAAAGCCCACAAAGCAGCCAAGGTACCACGTCTGCCTGGGCCTCAAGGGACTCTGGGCTGGTCTCAGAGACTGAGGCTGAATGGCTCATGGTTAGTTGGGATGCACTTTGGAGGAGGTGGGTGAGTCCATGTGGTTATTAATGATCCTTGGGGATATGCACCAGAGTCCATCTTGACCTGAAGATGGCTGCTGCTGTGTCACCTCCTGGGCTTTGTGGCTGGGTGCCCAGGTACTAGAGAGGTAACCTTGACTTACCAGGCCTTCAGCCTAGGGTCCCAGTGGCTTTGAAAAGAAATTGTCAACTCTGCTGGAGACAGCACTTGAGCTTTTTCGTATAAACAGGGATTTGAAGTTTATCTTCTTGTGCTCATACTGTAGCCATCAGCCTCATGTGACTATTTAAATTTACATTTTAATGAAAATTGAACTTTTGGTTCCTTGGTCACGTTAGCCACATTTTGAGTTCCCAGTAACCACTAATGACTACAGAGTTGGACATAATATTTTCACCATTACAGAAAGTTCTAGAGGTTTCCAGATTCTTCTGGATATATAACAGGAAGCCTGTTCTTTCCTAGGCTGAGTTCTGTGACCCCTTGTAGTCTGAAAATTCGGTTTCACCTCTCAGACTTCTAGAGGCCTCCTTAGCTGCTTGGGTTGCTTTTGACAAGTGCCAGTTCTAATCGCTTCCATAATGTTTTTCTTCTCTGCTGCCATGTCTGTCCACGGCCCTTGAGTTGATTTTCTTTTCCTTTCCTTTTCCCCCCCCAGCTGAGGGCAAGCCATATTAGCACATTCTAGAGCAGTTGTCCTCCACGTGTGTTTAGAATAGACACAATTCTAGTCAGAATGGCCAAGTCAGAATTCAGAGGTCTGTCTTCAAACCTCTCTTCATGAAAAACCGACGGTTCTTTATACTGACTCTTGGGAGTCATTTCTTGTGTGAGGAATAATGAAGTTGTGATGTATGTTTAGAATTTGTTTTAATTTCCTACATAAGTCTGTACTGCTGCTCAGAAGGCGTGTGACTGGTGAGTGCTGTGTCTGAATGAGTCATGCTGCAGGAGCGACTCAGAGCCACCAAGAAACCTCGGGCTGCAGACAGGACAGATTGTTTCATTCTTGCCCCTGCACAGCTGTGATACTCCACAAAACAGAGAACCTGGCAGCGAGATTTTTTAGAATGTGATTTTCCTTTTGGGTAGCCTATGACTCCCTGTACCGTCCCTCTGGGGAGTGTGTGTGTGTGTGTGTGTGTGTGTGTGTGTGAGAGAGAGAGAGAGCGCGCACGCGTGTGTGTGTGTGTGTGTGTGTGTGTGTAGAGACTGGTAAAATAGACTTTGTGAAGCATTTTTCAATTGGGAAAGAAAAAATATCATTGTCCATATTGCCTTGAGTGTGTGAAACCTGACACCAGCCCAGTTTTCCTGTGCTGCATCGACCAAAGTCACACCATACAGACTGGCGACACCCACTCTTATTACCAAAGTGGCTCTCCCTCCACGCCACCTCCTTTTCCCAAACAAACCCCCCTGGCTCCAAGGTCAGAACCCCAGGCAGCTTTTCACACAGCCACCATATGGTGTTTGCTTTAGCATAGATCCACAAATGATGTGTTATTACAGTGGAGGTGCAGAAAATTATATGACAAAACCGGGTTTGTTCCTCCACTAGAAACCCGCTGCTGAAATACTGAAGTATTCCTTCAAGCCTGACTCAGAGGATGGGGAGGGGGGCTTCCCCAGAATTAGACAGTGTTCACCAGGGACCAAAGGGGGAAGAACAACAAAAAAAAAGCTAACAGCGTTACACTAGTAGCTGGACAATGGTTTATTTTCTGTCTGCTTTATTAAGTTCACGTTTTCCCTGTGTCTGTCTGTAGTGTGATTTATTTCTGTCCCTCCCCCCAGTAGCTTATAAATGGACTGTAGTGTGGGTACCATGGTGAGCTGAGGATCATTGGTTGGATTTCACAGAAGAACAGGAATGGGCAATAGGTTAGTGCTGGGGTGTTTCATGCAGCCTTAATCCCCACCAGCCTGTGGATCTTGCAGCATTTTGGATGAATGACGATGTCCTCAGGATCAATGGGGTGGTGATGCCCAAAAGGAAAGGATCAGGAGGTGGGTTTCATTTAAAGAGGCGATGTGGGGTCTCGCATCCCCCCCTCCCCAGTCATGGCTCCCGGGACAGAACTGGTGGAGGGAAGGGGTCCATCTAATTCCCGCCCCCGGCTGTCCTCAGTTGTGGAAAATTAACTTGCAGCCACCCAGCAGCTTAGAGGATCCTGAGCTCCCTGTCCTTTTCACTGTGACAGAGATCTCTGCCCCACAGTCTCTGGCACCTTCCGCTGTGTGAATCTGTCCCTCTCACGTCCCACCACAGAGAGAGGAAGGTGAGAAGTGATGGCTAACAGAGCTACCACAGGGTCAGGCAGGACAATCTCTCCTGGCTCGAAGATCTATGTTGGGGTGAAGCTCATATCATGGAAATAGCTTGGGAGCTTAGAGAGAAGCAAAGTGTTCAGTTCACTTCAGTTCATCTGTGAGCTTCGGTTTTCATACTTGCAATTGGGATCTGTTTTATTTACCTTGTGAACCTGAATGATATGGTATGAACAGAAGGACTTTGTACAGAATAGGGATTTATATACATGCTGTCCAGTATGACAGCCACATGTAGCGACTTAAATTTAATCAAAGAGAAATAAAACAAACATTTATTTTCCCCATTCCCCTGCCCTCTCTTCAACCCCTCCATCCCTCCCTATTTACAAAGACTTTGCTTCCATTTTTTCATTTTCTCATATTAATTCCATTTCCTTCTTTCCTTTCCCCTACCCCTCCCACTTCCCCTTCCCCTTTGCCCTTTTTCTTCCTATTTCACATTATCTATTATACCTTTTAGTCCTTATTTACACTTTCAGTTTCTCACACTAGAGAAACTATTTGGTATTTACACGTGTGTCTTATTTATTTCACTTAAGAGTATCGCTTCAGTGTGCATCCATTTAGCTATAAATGTCTCTAATTTCTCATTTTTTATGGCTGAGTAGTACTCCGTTTATTAAAAAAAACCCCACATTTTCTTTATCCAGTCTCCAGCTGATGGGCCATTGAGCTGCTTCCAAGTTTTAGCTATTACAAATTGTCCTGCTATGAACATGGGCGCACGTATATCACTTGGCAAGAGAGATTATGTAAAGGTGCAAATTTCCAATGATGAATGTCATTATATTGTATACCTAAAATGTACCAATAAAATTAAATTTGTTAAAAAATAAACATTTAGTTTCTAATAATCACTGGCCTTCTTTTGAGTGCTCCATAGCTGCACCTGGCTGGTGGCTAGTATTGAACACGTTATTTTGTGTGGTAGAAGATCATAGGTGGCAACAGAAGCCTGTCTTCATTCTGGGTCAGAAAGAATGGGAGTGGATGGTCAATGAGTTCGATTCTAAGCTCGGGCAGTTACCTCTCTAAGGCTTGGGCAGGTTACCACTCTTTTCTGATCTTTGCCTTCCCTACAGGGTCACTGTGAAGGTTCAGTAAGATCCTACTTGGCTCTGTACCTGGTGCTTAATAATTGCTTAAATTGCTTATTAGCCCATTGAGGTCATGACTTATTAAGCTTCAGGCACAATTGTCACTCCACTACTCTACCATATAGGAAATCGCACATCGACACAGGCCATACCTTTATGTCTGCCTGAGGAAGGACCAGGAACCTTCACTTGGAGAGGGCTGGAGGGACAGGTGGGGGAGGTCAGGATAGTTTTAAACCCTCGGAAGTGATGGCAAGTGAGGCAGTTGTTGTAAGTGCCCTGAGTGCCAAAGGAAGAGCCCTTCCCTGGGAGAGTAGAGAGTTTCACTCCTTTCCAGTAGGGGGTGGAGGAGGGGCTGTTCCTGGGCAGGAAGAAGCTTCGGTAATCACAGGATTCCTACTGCCTCTGTGGCTCCCCTGTGAGCTCCCCGTACACAGGAATTGAAGAATAAGCAGGGCAGGCTCATCTGCCACAGTAGGGCAGGGGCCAGGGGACTTGCTGGCTCACAAGCCTTGCTTCTAGCTGCTCGGATGAGGGAGGCCAAAGAAGTCCCAGGCTCTGCGTCTCCTGGCCTGGGTGCGGCCTCGTGTGTGATGAGAGCAGGTGGCCTGGGTGCTGGTGATGAGGTGGGAGAAGGTGGGGAGCTACTTCAATCTTACTTCGCACCCAGCATGCAAGGCCTGGAGCTTGTGGCTTAGCAGCAGGAAGGCTTACTGGGTCTAGAAGAATGCAGAGAGCAGAATTCAGACTGGGCTTCCCTCTGGAGGAGGTGGGGACCCGCTGGAGCTGGAAGAGAGAGCTCAGGCCAGCACACATAGGAAGCTTTCCTCTGATGGCAGCTGCCAGCATGGCTCCTCTTCCTATGCCTGGAGGGTTGGGGTCCATCCCTGAGCCACGCTTCGGCCCGATGACCGGCGCTTGGTCAGGCAGGAGAGGACCCAGTCCCCTGTGGCTCCCTGGAGCCTTGTCTGTCCGGGCCAGCTGGCAGTTTCATTGGCTCTGGCACTAGGTTAGGGAGCACTCTTGTGGTTACAAATTAAGAAAACAATTTTGAGTAGAAGGTGGGAATGAAAAAGGAGAGGATTGTTAGAAGCAGAAGAAACCCGAGGATGGGAAAGCTGCTGAGCCTGAGAAAGGTACTGATTCAGGAGTGGGACGATCTTCCTCCCTCCTCCTTTCTGCCTCACCTGTCTCCTCCCAGCACACACCCCCTGGCTTCACCTCTGTTCTCCTTTCTTCATGTAAACAGGACAGGATGGGGACGGGAGGATGCAGCATGGGAGATACCCCAGGGCACAGCTTAGGAATGCAGGCAGTCTCAGGGTCCGTGGCCTGAAGGGGGCTGGGGTCAGGCTTGCCAGGTGGCACCTGCCAGGTGGGACTAAGGAGGACTAGTTACACAGTGGGCACTGAGTGGCCCCGACACTGCCCACTCCTAAAGGGAAGTCAGCCCGGTCAAGGTTGGAGATGTGGCTGCTTCCAGAAGTGGACCACCAGAGGTGGATGGGGAGCGAGGGTCCAGGAAGGGGCCCTGTGAGTCCCCTCCCAGTGGCTCCAGCCATCACTCTTCTGGGGGTGGCAGCGTGGGCTGTGGCCCAGCCCTGGGGTGGGGCCTGGGGCATATCAGTAGCTTTTCTTCAGCTCACCTCCCCAAGCCCTGAAGCCTGCGCTCAGTTTGCCCTCAGGGTTGGAGCTTTCCTGAGAGTGTCCCTTCCCTTTGTGGCCTGAGGGAGGCTGTGACCTCTTGGACCCTGAGTGCACATCCCGACACACTGTGCTCCCCTCCCCCACCAGCTCCAGAGCTCCCTGCAGCACAAGCAATCGGGAGGAGGTTGATCTGCCCCCACCTCCCGACACCTGTTGTTTTTAGTCTGCAGGGCACTGCTCCTCATTGTACTATAAACATCCTCACTTTGCTCTTCAGCTGCTTCAGGAGTTCTTTCTGTAGGGTCCTCAATTCTGCCTTACACCCTTTCCGTGTGCTACCACGTGCCTGTGTATTGCTCCAGTTGGAGGACATAACAGCCTATTGGTGTTGCACCTCTTTCCAGAAAAGAACATTAAGGGGTCTTACACAGATGTGTGTAATCCAGTGAGATGAAGGAGTAAAGATTTCATTTATCCTTGCAGCATCCCCCACATACACACACGCGCGAACACACACACACACACACACACACTCTCTCTCTCTTCCTGTCCTAGAGATAAACCCAAGGCCTTTACACTGATCTGCATCCCCAGCCACCTTCTTTTTTTTTTTTTTTTTTTTTAACCCAGGACCTTTTCACTGAACTATATCCCCAGCCCTTTTTAAAATTTTGAAACAAGTTCTCACTAAGTTGCCCAGGCTGGGCTGGAACACACAATCCTCCTGCCTCAGCCTCCGAGAGTGCTGGGATAACAGGCCTGTGCCACCACGTCCGGCTGAGTAAACCTCTTACAGCTTAGTGAGAGTGCACGACTTTCCCCAGTGTGCAGCGAGTGGTGTGACAGGGAAGAGGAGGACAGGGCGTCCTCAGTGAAACCAGAAGCCCCAGTGCTCCTGGGCCCCTGGGGGAGGGTGGGCTATTTCCGGCTGTGTCTCTGTGCCACCTCCCTCCTGCAGTGAGCCCCGCCTCTCCTCCTGACTCCTGCAGGTGGAGCAGGGCGGCAGAGCGAGCAGACCCCTTAGGTGCACAGAGACGTGAGTCTGGGTGCCAGTGATGCCCCCTGGTGCTCTGTTTTGATCTGAGTCATCACAGGAGGGGGGAGGAGCCACTCTTTGTGCCTCTGAGAAGGCTCCTCCTGTGGCACCTTCTCTGCAACAGCCAGGCTGAGGGTCCTTGTCCACATGCTGTCTGCCAGCTCCGTGGGTATAGCCTTGGTGAAAAGACTAAGAACACAGGTCAGACGTGAGACAGTCCTGGGTGTGAGTCCTGCTCTGCCTTTGACGTGCCGGCCCTGGGTGGGTGATGTGGGCATGGGAAAACCAGACTCTCAGACCCTCTGCCCGAGGAAAGGCTGGTGGTCAGGTGGCTGCATCGGTCCCTGGGCTCTGGGCTGGGAGGAAGTAAGGTGGGCACAGGCTCCCACCTGGAGAGGAAACAGTGCTGGGCCTGAGTTGGTCGGGACCTTAGGAAACTTCAGTTTCCATCTCTTGGTCCGTGACGTAGAGGCCTGTTAACCACCACCAGAGCATCAAGAGCTGAGGTTTATTGAGAACCTATAGTCCAGATCCTGTGAAGTTTTATATAGATCTATTCACTGAATATTGACAATCTTTTTTATTTTTTTGGTGTTTTGAGACAGGTTCTCACTGTGTAATTCAAGCTGGACTTGAACTCACTCTGTAGCCCAGGCTGGCCTTGAACTCATGGTGATCCTCCTGTCTCAGCCTCCTGAGTGCAGGCTTGTACCATCATGCCTGGCTATTATTGACAACAATCTCACAGAGTAGATTCTACCTATAGAATAGTGAGTCATGGAGGCATGAGCTTGGGGACCATATCCTGTCCCTGCACCTTCCTTTCTGGCTCTTTCCCGTTCTCTGCTTTAGGCTGCATGAGGCTGCACATCAGGAAAGCACTGGAAAGCTGACAAGACCATTGGCTTGGGTTATTCTGAATGTCCACCACCACTTTACCCACTGTGTGACCTTGGCTTACATTCTTTAGACCTTAACTTTTTTTTTTTTTGGTAGGTACCAGGGATCGAACATGGGTCCTTGAGCTTGCGCAGCAGGCAGCAAAACCACTGAGCTAAATCCCCCAGGCCCTAGACCTTAACTTCATCACACCTCCATGACCCACTCCCTTCGACTAGGTGCCACATGCTTCTTCCATCGCCTCCCAATGATAGAGTGCATCCTTGACTTACAAACTCAATTGGTTCCTGAGGGCTGGTTGTAACTAAGTCAATACAGCTGAGATCTGGATGTTTACCTGGGTGCACTCTATAGACAAGAGGCAGATGAATGTCCCATTAACCTAATTAACCCCAGTTCATATGTCAGGCCAGTTGTAACTTGAGGGTCCACGCTACCACCAAAGTATGATCCCATTAGCGGATTCATCCACTGAAGTTAGAACTATCATGATACACTCACTTCCAAAGCCCATCAGCTGGCAACCAGGCTGTCAGCACAGTGAACAGGGTGGGGATTTAGATAACAACCAGATCAGGAACTGACTGTAAGCCCAGGCCATGTCCATGTGGTGAAGAGTAAATGGAATTAAACAAGAGCTACACAAAAGGCTTAGCACAGATGCTAAGTTCATGCTTGGTCTAGCCCTTTGGCCTGCATGCACTGTTGTCCTGCACTTTGTGCTAGGGGCCCCACTGCAGATTATTCTAGTCACACGCTAAATATGTGCAGGGCTTTCAGTCTCTTTGTGCTGTCAGTGAAACTGCTGCTTATCTGCCTTTGCCATGCCCAGCCAACCTGAGTCCACTTCCGTTTTCACTCTGAGTTTTTGAAAGTCAGGGGAGTCCTGATAGCTCACCCTTTTATCTCCTGAGTGTTTCGGAGCTGTTTATTCATCTAACAAGTGGAAGTGATTTTAAAAATATACCTCTCTCGGTCAGCAGTCAGCAAGGACACCTCTGGAGGTCAGCGTCCCTTTCCCAGGGGCAGGTGACTCAGAGGGATGCATGTTCCCTGGTGGTGCCCAGGCTGGCTGCTAGATAAGTAGCTTTTGTCTCCTTTGTCTGTGAAACTCCAGGCCAGTGCAGGGTCTGACTTAGGACAGGTGTGAAAGAAACAAGTGGTGAATACCAGCAGTGGGACCGGCTCGCAGTGCTGGGCTTGACAGCCAAAGCTTTCCACTCTGTCCTTTCTCCAGATGCCTCCCATGTCTTCTGGGGTACAGAGGACCTTGGCCACAGCCAGCTGGGGTTTCCCAGGACAACGCCTTCTAAGCCTGTGCTGAGTTACTGCCCTGAAACCTGGAGTTGGGGTGTGTCTCAGGGCTGGGTTCTGGTGTCTGCCCACAGGCTCTGAGCTTTCCCCTCTCAAATGCCAAGTCTGTGCCAAGCATTTTCTGTAAATGATCTCACTGAATCTGCATAGACGCCTCAGAAGAGAATCAGTATTGCCGTTCCCATTTTCAGAGACAGTAAATCTGTAAACTAGAGGTAAGCCCAGGACCTGTTCCCTAGGAGATGCCAAATGGATACCGGAAGGGTGCTTGAACACAGCTGGAGCTCTTCAGATGTCAGTGACTTCCGCTGATAGCAGGGGAGGAGGCTCACTGATGATGAATGCAGGGTTTAGGAGGGCTACACGATCCGTTGAGGTCACGGGGCAGGTCTTGGAGTCAGTCCCTGGCAGGAACAGGATTTGACATGGGTTGAGCCTCTCGTTCCTCTCCCCCCGGGTCGCTGTGCTGATAACAACCGCCCCTAACCCCCCAGGATCCCAGGGTGTCCGTAAGAGCCTAGGTGAGCCCGGGTGAGCTAGCGCTTTGAAAGTTGGAGGGTTCTGCTGTTGAGCAGCATTTCCCCTGTTCCCTGTCAGGCTCCGGTGCAAGTGAGCCAGGCTGTGGGGCAGGGCTGCAGAGGGTGGCAGCTTCCGGCCTGAGAAGCCTTGGTCCTCCACTGGCTGTAACTGGGTGTGTTGCTTGTCCTCTCTAGCTTTATTCCCTCTTCTGGAAAACAAAGATATTAGGCCCACCCTACGCCCTAGGAGACTTTGAGGATTAGCTGAAGCTATGCACTCGTGAACCACCTGGACCTGAGATAAATGAGGGTTCTGTGGACCTCAGCCCATGGTGATTAGCTAGATGTGTCACAGGGCTTGTGATGGGAAGACCTCCACTTGTCATTCCCCATGCCACACACACACACAAAATCCCCTACACCTCAGGACATCAGTATGGCTCCCCCACTCAGGATTAGTACAGTTCTGACTACTAAAGAACTCTCATGCCAGGCGTGGTGGTGCATGCCCGTAATCCCAGCACTCTGGGAGGCTGAGGCAGGAGGATCAAAAGTTTGACTTAACAAGACTGTCTCAGAAAAAGGGGGGAGTTGGGGATGCAGCTCTACCCAAAAGGAAAGGCCACGCCCAGCAGTTGCTGCAGATCACTGAACCTCATGGGCAGAGCACGGTAAGGATGATGTCAGTCTTCCCCATCACTGCCTCGTTGTTGCTATCACTCCTGGGTCTCAGAGGCTTTTTGCTGAGCGCCTGACAGTCAGCATCTCGTGTAGTGGTTAGGCCCCAGGATTCCAGGAGTCAAAGAGCAGCCTGAGTGCTCCAGCAGCGGGAAAGGACTGTCCTCTTGGCCCTCTGATCCCGCCCCTCAGTCTCTCTGCCCTCCCCATTCAGCACCAGTGCCTTCAGCCAGGAGGGTGTGGACAGTTGTGACCCAGAATGACACAGAAGCACTTCACAGATCTGTACTGCAAACAAGAATGGGGATACCATCCATGCGTGAATGAGTCCTGACCTTATTATGTTTGCCTTGTTTTGTTTATTTTCTAACAGGGTCTCACTATGTAGTTCAGGCTGGCCTTGAACTCACTGTGTAGCCCAAAATAGCCTCAAACTCAAAGTAATCCTCCTGCCTCAGCCTCTTGAGTGCTAGGATTATAGGTGTACACCACCACTCCTGGCCTGATCTTATTTTGTAGGAGCAGTTACCATAAACAGTGACCATGTGAAGCGACTCCCATGCAGGCCCAGGGCACTTCGTGAAGACTCTGTATTCTGCTTCTCTCATTAGCTGAAGCCAGCAGGGGTTGAGGGATCAAGATTAGCCTATGGAACTCTCACAAGACACCTCCGAAGAAGTCAGCTCTCCCCAGCAGCTTTTCTGGAGCTGTGGTCAGTTTCTGATGTAAACTTAGATCCTAAAAGCTTAGCATGGCCCAGGGATGTTGTAGGGGAACGATGTTGATATGTTAGAATTCAAGACAACCAAATTCTCATTCTATCTAAAGATGAACACAAGGGCAACATCTTTTTAAAGGAACAGAAATTACTGACACGGGAGCTCTGCTGTGGGAGATGCTCACAAGCCTGCTGGGTTGCCTCTTTCTCATGCTTGGACTCCCAGGAGAGCACCCTGTGTGTTATGTCCTTCCAACACCTCCCATCCTTCATCTCCTTGCCCCTTCATGGCAGCAGGGACGTTGTCAGGCCAGGAGTCCAGAGGATGAGGTAGGCAGGCCCCTTGGACAATCTGTGGAGGAAGCCACCTCCTCTGCCACCCTGTACCCAGCCTTCTGGATGTATGCAAGGACATTGAAATACATCTGTCCTGCTCCAAGACTAGTTTATTATCAGAAAGCGCTGCTGTTCTTGGCTTCCCCAGCACTGACAGGTGGGATCCTCTAGGGGCAGCAGGGCAGCATGGAAGGATCCCACCCTGAGGCCCCATGCCAGTGGGTGAGGTCTTGCCCTGCATCTGGCCAGGAAAATGCCCAGCAGTGCCCTGCAATTGTCACCCTGGCCTTGAAGCTGCTCCTGCCAGCAGCTCAGCCCCACCTCTGACAAACAGAGTTGGTTTATCACGTGAAAGAGCATCTGAAAGTGGGAAGGTGTCCTTTGTGAGCTCTCCCGGCTTTGAGCTTTAAGGAATGGGCTGGGGGTCTGCACACATATGACTTGTTCTTTTTCATTCATTCCCTGAAGCTCAGGCAAAAATTTAGCTATAATGAGTAGCGATTGGGTGATGCTTTTTGCATGAACTGTCAAATCTTTCTGGGGTTTTTTTGTTTTTTTTTTCTGATACCGAAGATTGAACTCAGGACCTTGTGCTTGCAAGGCAGGCGCGATGCCACTGAGCTAAATCCCCGGCTCTGAACTGTCAAATCTTCTGTGACTGTTAACTATCTTAGGTGGTGAAGAAATTAACAGAATGACCGAAGTAAGAATTCCACCTGGCTATTCACCATATAAATATGCATGCGTGTGTGTGTGTGTGTGTGTGTGTGTGTGTGTGTGTGTGTGTGTGAAATGCCTTTGTGGAGGCAAGTGCCTTCTTCACTGGGAAAATGATCCATTCAGACTGGAATGGCTCCAGTAGTGAGGTCCAGTGAGTCCTTGTCAGGCAGCAAGGGAGGAAAAGGGCAGTGAAGGGGCAGAGTGACAGCTTTGGAGCCCCAAATCTCAGTGCCTGCCTCGGAGCCTCGTCAGGGAGGACTTACCTTGTACTACGGTGTGCATCAGAGAGTCCTAGACAAGGGGAGTTGTTCTTTGTTGGCAGGAGGTCCAGGTGGGGGAGGTAAAGTGGAAAAAGGCAGAGGTGGGGGTGAGTCTGTTTTGGCTCAGTCTCAGGGCAAACTGCACTGTTTGTGGCCGGCCCGTAGGTGGACACGCAGGGGCGGGACAGGGTCCCCTCCTGAGCCCTTCCACCCACCCATCCTTGCAAAGTGGATGACTGGGCACCTGGGTACCACACACAGCCTTGTTCTTCATGGAGCTTCCAGTCCAGCAAGAGCACAGACGCCAGCGATTACGTTACAGAGAGAAGGCAGTGAGTGACTGGACCCATGGAGTCCCGAGAGAACAGGGCTTAGGTCCCAGCTCCGCCCACCTAGCTTCATTTACAAAGTAAGAATCAGCCTCCCTTCACAGACTACTGCAAGACTTCATGGGATTGTACATGTTTAGTCTTTGGCATACAGTGGGTCCTCGGCATCTGTGCAAATGCATATGAAAATGGTCTCATGACAAATCTCCATTCATTCAACAAACAAGTAGTTATTGAGGTGCTAAGTATAAAGCCATGAATAAAATAGACAAAATCCCTGTACTCATGGAGATTATGTAATGTTTGGGGAGACAGACAATAACTAAGTAGAATGTGTAGCATATTTGATGGCATTAGCGTTCTAGAGAAGAATAATGCAGAAAATATGAATAGGGAGAGCCACAGACAGACAGTACAGGCCAGGAAAGCCCTCCCTGGAAGAGCGGTGTTGGGAAGTCGTGCAGATACGTGGGGAGAGGAGCCATTCACGATAAGGAGCAGCAGGTTCAAGGCCTTGTGGCTGTAATGGCTGTTATGTTTGAGAAGCTCAAGGAGACCAGTGCGGTGTAGCCAGAGAGCTTACGCACAGTAGAGGATACAGGGCTTCAAGGCCAGCTGAAAGACTTTTTGACTCAGTGTGGTCTCGGCTGGAGGGGCAGCATAAAAGGGTTTTGAGTAGAAGAGTGGTATGTTCAGATTCAGCTTCTTGGCTTTAACAGGCTTTCATGGTCTCTTCGTTAGAGGTGAAGCCCAAAGTGGAAGTAGGGGGCTCCATAAGGTTACTGCAGGAAGCCAGGGAAGCTGATGGTGCTTGGGCCAAGTGATATCAGGGCAGAATCAACCTTCTGGGGAGGACCATCCATTTTCCAGTGGAAGTGGGCTGATCTGTTCCATCCTAGCCTCCTTTGCAAGAAGGAAGAGGAAGTGGTAACAACCACAGTACCCTGACCCTTGGGTGCCCTGGCCCCTGCCAACCCCTCTTGAGGAAGCCAGGTTGGCTCAAACAAGGATGCCCTGGTGAAATCCAACTTTAGCCCCCCAAATAGAAGAGAGTTCCAGAAATGCAGGTGGTCTGGGCCTAGGATGGCTGTGGGGTGGTCCCAGGATCTCATTCCTTTGGCTCCAGACTCTGTCTGCTCCTGGGCTCCCTCAGCTCTTCACAGTTGTTTGTACTGTAGCCTGATCCTCACCCCTAGGCAGTAGTAACTTAGGAGGAAGAAGATCTTAAGTTGTCTGTAGATGGACCTCCTGGCTTCTTCATCCCACCACTGAACAATTACTCTATCCATTAGCACACCTAAACTTCATAACCTTCACAGCTAAGTTTCATGGAGGTAGATGCTATGAGGTCCATTTTACAGACAGGAAAACCTTAACACACATGTTCACTCACTTGTCCAGAATGGTCCAGAGGTAGACAGTCTGTCCCTAAAGCCATGGCTTTTGGCCATGATTCAATAAAGTATTTCTAAATAATTTGCTTCCCTCATACAGTTTAAATGACTTTGACTTCTGTTTTGTTTTTGTTTTTTGAGTCAGGGTCTTGATGTGTAGTCCAGGTTGGCCTTGAACTCTCGGTGATCCTCCTGCCTCAGTCTCTCGTGTGCTGGGATTACAGGTGTGTACCACCATGCCAGCAACTTTTTCATCCGTCCAGGAGGGGGCTTTGCAGCTGACCGGGACATGTTTATCTCCCTTCTCTGCCTTCCATCTCTCTATCCTCCTTCCTCTTGGCCTGGCCAATAGGCCTGATGTATCGGCATCTCAATTACTTCTGCTGTCCCTGGAGACCCCAGCCTGGCCTAGGGCTCCGTAGCCTCCTAGAATACATCAGCAAACGAGGAGTGGTTCAAAAAGGGAAGGTATTCAAAAAGAACCAGCTACCTATAATCTGCTGCTTAAAGTGCTGCGGACAGAGAACTCTGGAGCCACGAGGTCCTTCTCCAGCCCTAGAAATAAAATCTCTGAACCCACCAGATGAACCAGCTCAATCAGGAAGAATTTTTGCCCTAAAAAGTACATTAAATTGAGTTCTGTACTTTCTGCCCTTCACACAAGGCCAGAGATGGAAGATAAATGTGATGTCTCTAAAGCTCTACAAGAGCAAAACAAGAAAAAAATTTCCCCTTTTTCAGCTATTTAAAAATGAATTTTTTTGCATTTCCGATGAACAGACTGTTTCCAATGACCTCTTCTTTCAAGAGGGAAAAGCTCTCTTTATTTTGATTATTTTTTTCTTCAGCCTGTTTCTTTTTTCCATTTTTAATCTTCTTCTCTTAATTAGAATCTCCAGGGACTTCCGCCAGCCTCTCCCCTCTCTTCCTTGCAACTGTCCCCACCAGCACCCTGGGCCCTGGCTTCAGGGTGGCCAGGTTTGTTCTCGCCCCCACTGAGGCTCCCTCTGCTTAGGGCTTTGCTGCCCTGCAAAGTTGGTTTTCAGGAGGGCAGCTCCGCCTTCCTGCCCAGCCTTATCTCCTCACCTGAGGCACAAGAACGACTCATCCTGCCAACACTGCCCTCCCGCAGCTAATTAGCGCCTTCAGCTCGACCAGCCTGGATCAGGAGAAGTGCTGAAAATGGCAATTAGTGACGGATTGCTGGGCTGCTCCTGAGAGTGGTGTGGCAGGATGCCTGGCTTGTGGCTTAGAAGCAAGGGGATCCTCCCTCAGCGTCCTGGATGGCTCCGTAGGCAAATCCTCTTAGGAAGGTGGGCTCACAGGCACCAGTTCCTTTTGATCTTCCCCTCTCCCATCCCCCTCCGGTGAGTTATTGAACAAAGGCTCATAAGTACTTGGGATGTAGCACTTTCGGAAGGGATTCAGGATCTGCACCCTCGCTGATGATGGTGATAATAAAGAAGCCTCATTTATTGGTTTGTGCTCTTTGCAGTCTTGCTCTGTGTCAGGCATTGGGGTCACTGCTTTATGTGATTTGAGCATAACTACTAAGAAACCATATCCATTTTATAGATGTAGGAACTGAGATCCACAGGTTAAGTTTCCGACCGGGGTCACCAGACACCTGGCTGGTGGCACTTGTTTATCTGCAGAAAGTGTGTACTGAGTGTCTACTATATGCCTAACATTGTTCAGGCAATCCCTGCCATGAGGAGCTTGCATTTGCAGTGGGGGTATGGGGTGCCAGACATTGAACCACTAAGCAAATAAACACAGCAGTCTCTGTATAAGCCCTTCAAGGGAAGGCAGAGGGCTCTATTCTGTGGTAGACCAGAGATTCCCAGCCTCTGAGGCTATCAGGAGCAGAAAGCATTGCCTTATTAACCCGGTGGGCAGTTATGTGAGTGTCCTCAAGTCCTGGTACCATGCGTTTACTGTGCGTTTTCATTAGGAAAAGACTCTATGTGAAGCACCTTGCTCAAATTCCAGGGAGGTGGCCCCTGAGCTGGCATATCAGGCGTTCCCACCGTGCTGGATTCTGCTGGGAATTGTGCTGTCCTCAGAGGGGTGGAGCCACACCCTGGGTGTGGCAGGAGCCTTGTTATCAGTGAAAGTGAGGCAGGAATCTCCCCACTGGGGAAGCCCTGGGTAATTCACAGTGGACTCTGAGGTTCTGGTTACAGCTCCCTGCTGCCTGTCTGGGAGGGGAACCCAGCAGTTCCTGGTATCAGCTGTTCCCGCTTCCCCGCCTCCATGAGAGCCCCCTCCCATCCCCTGCCTCTGTGAGTCAGCAGACAGCTGGCCCCGACAAGGTGTCCACAAATAGCTCCTCAGCATGATCTCACCCGAAGTCAGGAGTGACTCACCAGGAGCTTCAAGTGTCTCCTCCTCTTCTGGGGAGATGCACCTAGCTCTGCCCCCACCGACAGGCACAAGACAGGAATGGGGAAAGTCCCTTCCGGAGCCACAGAGGATTTCTGAAACTAGGGAAAGGGTTGCCCAATCTGTGCCGAGGCTTTAGGGTGGGAAGGACTGGAAGATGGGCTCTAAGCCAGGTGTCAAATCAACTTTAGGTGGATGCCCTGGAAGGTCCCATGGGCACACACACACACACACCCGATTTTCCTTGCCCACCCCTGCCCCGGGTACCATTTTTGAGCCATCCTGTATTCTAGGCACTGCCATAGGCTCTCATAGCACCACACAAGATATGCTAGGTATTGTTGGTCCATTTCACCACTGGCAGGCTGAAGGTGTGTGCGAGGTCTTCAGTGACTAATCAGGCATTGGAACCCCAGTGTGACTCAGATTCTTCACTGAGCTCTGCCTCCCCTTAGCGTGGCTTGTGACCTTGTTAGCTTCAAGATGCAGGCGTCCCTTTTGGATGGTGGCATGAGCATGAGTGCCAGAGTGGGCTATGCTGTCCCCAAGTCCTCTCCATGCTTCGGCACCTGAGGGCCTGCTGCAGAGAATTCCGCTCCTGCCTGCCAGGAATGTGGGTCTGACCATAGGCTCAGCTGCTGAGCACCCAACATCACCAAGCTTCGGATGGGAAGAAAGTGAAGCTGACTGGAGAAACAAGAGTGGTGTGGGCCAGTAGATCTGACACAGGTGACAAAATGATTTTTGATAAAATAAGTAAGACAAAATGATTGTCTCTAAGGGGATGAGATTATGGGTGATTTTTTCTCTGTCTTGCACTTGACTGTATTTTCTGCAGTAATGATAAAGGTAATTTAATATGGCACTGGTAAGAGGCCTTGATCCCTAAGGGTCATCTTAATCTTGTAGACTGATTTCTTGTTAATGTGCTTTCATTTTATCTCTCCATGTCCTTTGCGGTGGCACTTCTTTTAACAAAGATTGTTCTAACATAGAAGTTACTGCCAATTCAGTGACAAAGAATAAATAATTTTCTTAAATGATCATGTGATGAGATACGACTTCATGAGGAATGCTGTAATGGAAAAGACAGATGAGAAGAAGTGTTGGTGAGGATGAGGAAAAATCAGAACCCTCTTACTGCCCGTGGGAACATAAAATGGTCTCGCCACTGTGGAAGGCAGTCTTGTGGTTCCTCACAAAGTTAAATGTAGCTGCCTGTAATCCAAGCTACTTGGGATGCTGGGGCAGGAGGATCCTAAATTAGAGGTGAGCCTGTGCAACTTAGCGAGACCCTGTCTCACAAATCAAAAAGGGCTGGGGATATAGCTCAGTGGTAGAGCAGCCTAGCATGGGTAAGACTCAATCCCCAGCACCACAAAACAAAGTTTTTATGCTATATGAAAAGCCAGATACGAAAGGCCACATACTATATGATTCCGTGTATGTGAGATGTCCAGAATAGACAAATGTATAGAAATAGAAGTAGACTAGTGCTTCCAGGGGTTGGGAGAGGTGGAGATGGGAGTGATTGCAAATGGGCCCGGGTTTTTGTTAGGAATGGTTAGCAGTTCTGGAAATTAAATGGTGTTATGGTTTCATATCTCTGAGTATACTTACTGCCCCCAAATTGTTCCTTTTAAATGGGTGAGTTTTATGATAGGTGAATTACGTTTCAATCTTTTTTAAATGGCCCACTTAGATTCATGAATGTGGGGCCCAGTTTTCCTGCAATGGAAAGGTAGCAGTGGGGTCTCCCTGATTACTGGTTTCGATGCCTTGGGCAAGTTGTTTAACCCCTGGAGCATCTGTTGTCTTATGGTACAACAGGGATCCCAGGACTGAGGATTTAGCTCAGTGTCACCACCCCTGCCTGGCAAGCGCAAGTTCCTGAGTTTGATCCCCGGTAGCTCGCCCCCAAAAAAGAAAAAAAAAACAGGGATCCCATTACTTTATGGGCCCCAGGACAGTTAGCTCTGACCGATCCTGCTCCTCCTCACCCTCCTCCAGCTGCAAGGTGCTCATTGTTCCTTGGGGAGGTGACTTGTCACTTGCGTGAGGGTCTTGGTTTTGCTTTCCCTGCCATAGGAGAGCCTCTGTGAAGAGCATCTCATCCAAGGGCCCGGAGGGGAAGCAATGGTGGCCCATCTTACCTGGCCCTTTCCAGTGACTGGTTGAGGCAGGACACATAGGCAGTGGCTTCTTGCAGCCATGGGAGCATAGTTGGGACTTCTACGCTCAAGGCACTTGGGTTGCACAGGTGTTTTTCAAGCAGATCCTTTCTCTGCTCCTTTTTCCTCTTTCCTTCCTTTTTTTTCTCTCTCTCTCCCTCTTTCTTTTCAAGGTAAAAAGAGACATTTGGGTGGGCTCTGCAGGCCACAAATCCTTGCACGGAGCCCGATCTGTTGTTTGCAGCTGGCAACATCAGCCGTAACAGTGGTGGAGCCTTTCAGGCAACCCTTGAGCACCTGCTCTCCAGGGCCATCTCTGGCTGGGCCGGGGGCCATGCAGACAAGCCTCTGTCTTTGGCTTCCGCTTGAAGTCTGTGCTAGAGCAGGCAGCGCTTCTGGCATCCAGCATCTGCCCTCCCTGCTGACCAGCTCCACATTGCGCATGCAGGGGAGGAAACTGGCATCGTGGAGAGATACATTTATATGTTTTGGCCTTTAACTTCTAAGGCCATGTGAAATGAGAGCCACTACTCTGATGTGCTTTACTATGGAGAGTATGGAGTTGTACTGAGAGTTAAGGTTAAAATAAATCCACTCTCTGAACGCTGGCGTCTCAGATTTACTAAGCGCCTCCTCCCATGTTCGTGGAGCTGTGTCACTGCAGAGATGGCGGAGAAGGGGAAAGAGTAAGATGAAAATATAGTTTCTGGCCTTTGTAAGCAGAAAGCAGTAAAAAAGATGATCCATAGCATGGGCCACTCCTACTTGCAGCCTGAGAATGGTGGGAGAGAGGCAGAGTGCAGAGGCCATTGAAGATCTCATGAGCCCACGCCATGGGGACTGTGTTGCCCTCTGCCCACTGGGTGCCTGGCCTGTGCATCTCAGTCAGTTCTCTCTCTCTCTCTGACAGTAGTGTTCTCCCCATTTTACAGATGGCCAAACCGAGGCTCAAGGAAGATGTTGCTTATTTGAGGCTACCTGGTTAGCAAGGATAGGCCCACCTAGCGGGTGACCTGGTACTTTTCAGCCCTGAGCTGCTAGAGGGGCAGCTCCATGAAGAAAAGTGCCTGGGGAGAGAGGCTGGCAGAGTGGGGAGCCAGCGGTGTAGGGGCCACCGTCAGGGCATTTCAGTGTCCAGGAAAGGTTAGTTGGATTCTCGGACCGTGTTGGGACAGCACCTGTACAGCACAGCCCTGCACTGCGCGTGGGGTCCTGGTGCTTGGATTTGAGCAGGAGCGAGCAGACTGCAAGGGGCTGGAGCCATGACACGTGAGAAGCTGTGACAGAGGTGGGGAAGGTGTCTGTGGTGGACACAAGACTAGGGGTGGACACTGCAAGAAGACAGAATTGTAAAGTTCTCTTGGGGGGATGAATTCTTGGTCACTGGGGCTGTGACCTCTCATGTTCTCTTAAACATGGGACGAAGGGGCAGCCATCAGAGCAAAGAGGAGCTGGCACGGGGCCTATGGAGAGAGCTAACTCCTTCGGCGCAGCCTGCACCTAGAGGATGGACAGCGAGGTATCTTTGGTGGTCACTTCAGCCTTGCTGACTATAGCATGTGTTCTTCTGGGTTGGTTTTTGTTTGTTTCCAGTGGGCAGTATGGTTCCTGTGTGTCAGGGACAAAGAAACTTCCTCCTGAACTCAGCCAAGTCGCCGAAAAGACATGCATTTTCTCTCACCTCCACTGACTGGCAGTTGGCCCCAGGTGGAGAAAGGGAGGTCTGCAAGGCCACAGTGGGCTTCAGCCTGTGTGTAATTTGGGGCACGCGGACTGGTCAGTGATTTGAGTAATGAGGCCGATTTCGGGGAGCAAGGCTGGCTGCCTTGTGGAATCTGCAAGGTGGGAATCAGGGAGCAGAGACCAGGCAGGGAAAACACCAGAACGGTAAGGCTTGTGCTCAGAGCAGGGGAATGGACAGCCAGCAGCCTGTGCTCATAGTGATGATTGGGGGTGGGGGGCAGCAGAGCCGGGGGCGCCCTACCAAGTAAGAAAGGCTGAGGGGAGCGGAGAGGAGAGAGCTCCACGGTGCAGCGGCCCCTCTGTCAGTGGTGCCACTCAAAGCCAGCTGTCACCGAAGGGCTCCCACCAGCGCCTCTCCCCTGGCAGCTGGCCAACCCCATTCACCCGGAGGCGCTAGGGAGCTGGTGCTGCCGAAACAGGCTGATTCACAGTTTCCACTTGGTCCTCCACAGTGTTGGTGGGCAGATCACACGCCAGCCTCGTAAACTTGCTCTCTGCTTGTCCGTGTGACGTTTACAGCCCCACGGGGAGCTGGCTTTTTAATGAGCCTAATTTGAGACTGTAAGTAGGAGTTTGTAAAACAAACAGCAAGGGGCTTCGGGCCAAAGTCCAAAGTTGCAGTTGAAGCACACAGGGTCACACATGCCTTTGCAGGAAGGCGGGGACTCCTCAGAGCCCAGGGTGGGATGAAGGTGCTCGGTCTCCCCCTGCCCCAGAGATGGGGAGGCTCAGCAGGAGGCCTTCCCACGTGGGTGGAGTGTGGAAAGCACATGGGAGTCCTGCTGTCCCATGGAGCAGCTAAGATTCCCCTGGTGCAGGCCTGTGTGTACACCCACAGCTAGAAGCCACTGTCCCCAAAGTCCTTGCCGAGCCCTAAGAGGCTCTGCGAGGGAGAGTGCATTCTCCAGAGGCACTGTGGGAAACTCCACATCTTCCTGTGGCCCTGTTCCCTCTCCAGGAGAGCTGATTGTCCAGCTAAGTTTGAGCTAGAGGGTGCCGACCTTGGTGAGGAGGCTGCACAGTCCCACGTGGGTCCCCAGGGCCTTCCTCAGCCCTAGAGCACTGGGTATGATGGGACTCAAGGACCATTGCTCCCCAGGAAGTCATGGCAGAGGTCCCTCCTGACCCCCAAAATAACAGCAGCAAGTGTTGTGAGCCTTTAGATAGGTGTATACTGCAGCCATTGAAAGTAAGGACGAAGAACAACATTTGCCACTGTGAAAAGACATCCATGAAGTATTAAGTGAGAAAGAAAGTCCTTGAAGCACATGGAGATGCACGTTCCAAAGGCTGAAGGGGTACTATACCCTAATCCCCCTAATCCCCGAGCAGGGATTATGTCAGGGCGGTAAAGTTGTGGTGGTTTTGTAGTTTCCTCTTTTTGTCTGATTTTTTAAAAACTAAACCACAAGTGAGTGGAGTTCTGCCAGCCTCCTAACAGCAGCTGAGGCTCCACCTTGAAGAGTCACCCCAAAGGGAGCACCCACTCCATCCGTCAGAGCACACTGAGGGCCAGCGTCACCGCCACATCTCAGCCTTGGCCAGAGCCACCCTGTCCTCAACAGTGGCTGAGAACCTGTCCACAGCCAGCTGGACTGGGCAGTGAACACGGAGCAGTCATTTTCACCTGCTTTGTGGAGACATGGGGACCCTGGGAATGGGAACCCCGTCTTGCTCTTGGGTCCTCCATGTGATTTCAAAAAGGATTCCGGAGCTCAAGAAATTATTTTTTGAAAACTGCTAGTTTATAGTAACTGTGCACATAATGTTTCAGAAAATCACTTTATCTTCAAGTCACGGAAAACCTGATGGTTATGAACTGAATTGTGATCCATTGAAATTCACGTGATGAAATCCTGCCCCCCATACCCCGTATCCCAGCTTGTGACCACATTTGGACACAGGGCCTTTAAGGAGGAAGTTGATGTAAAATGAGTTCACGTGGGAACTAACCCAAAATTTAAAAGAAGAGGCTGAGACACATACAAACAGAGAAAGACCCTGTAGACAGGGAGAAGATGACCAGCCGTCCATAGGCCAAGGGAGGGTCTCAGAAGAAGCCAGCCCTGCCACCATCTTCATCTCGGGGTTCTCACCCCCAGCACTCTGAGAAAACCCACTTTAGCCTGAGCCACCCACTCTGTGGCATTTTGTTTTGGTAGCGCAGCAGAGTAATAGACAAACTGGAGGTGTTTTTTTCTTGTAACAACAAGTTCGGGGGCTAGGGATGTAGCTCAGTGGTAGAGAACTTGCCCAGCTTATTCAAGGCCCTGGTTTGGATCTGCAGCATGGAGGAAAAAAGTTCAGAGACTGCCAGGTTCCTGGTGTAGTTTAGCCACTTGGTGAGACCACGAGAGACACAAGGTCTTTCTTCCTTCTGCTCTGCTGTCTTCAGTGTGTGGCTCTGCCCTTTGTGCAGTGCTTTCCCACCCACCTGCCATATTGCAGTGCCATGGGAGCGGCTCCAGCTCTGCAGTAGAGCCCTGCCTCCTTGTTACACAATGGCTGCTGCTGCACCTTCTTCAGTCGGTGCATCACAGTCCAGGCAGGAAGAAAAGCAAAAACCCTACCAGCTGGGTGTCCTGTCCTCTTTGATCAGGAAAAAGCAACATTTCCCTAAAGTCGTTAAATGATAGTGAATTGTCTGCGTGGCTGTTAGGGAGCCTGGGACTCTGTGTCTGTCAGAGCTCCTGGCATGTTGCAGAGCCATTCTAGATAAAGTTGGGGTGCCATTAGCCTGGAAGGAGAAGGGATGGCTTCAGATGTCACTGAGCTGGGGATCATGGTCCCCTTCAGGATCCTAGGAGTGGCACACAGTGAAGTCTGGGAAGGATATGGACACCTGGGAATACGTGTTCTACAGGGACCTCCTTTCAATAAGGGAGCCAGCCCCCTGCACCTCTTCTACTCCACCATCCACCTGGGCACTACAGAGTTTGCTCCCCCTTGTGATGACCATGGAGTGGTTTCTTCTCATGAAGTCTGTAAATCCCTTTGGCATCCTTTGAGTAAATGGGTGCTTTCTGAACTATGAGGTCGCACAGCGAAAGCCTGTCTTCAGGTTCTCTCCTTCTAAGCTTCTTGTACCTACTGCAAGCCCCTCCTCTGGTATTTATGCTGGTCTGTTTTAATTATTTGTCTGCGTGGTTTTCCTCTCCTCTAGAGCAAGAACCTCAAACCTTGTTCATCTCCAAGTTCTGTGCAGTTAATAGGCATGTGATGAATATTTGCATAAGTGAGTAAATGATGGGAATAGCACAGAACTAAAATTTCCCTAGACAAATAGATCAGTGGAGCAGAAAAAGGAGCCTAGAAATAGACCCACATAAACACAGTCAGCTGATCTTTGATAGAGAAGCAAAAGCAGTACAATGAAGCAACGATAGTCTTTTCAGCAGATGGTGCCGGGACAAGTGGACATCCTCATACAAGATTCTGGGGGGCTGGGGATTTAGCTCAGTGGTTCCGGCACCTGCCTCACAAGCGCAAGGTCCCAAGTTCAATCCCTGGTACCAAAAAAAAAAAGATTCTGGGCCTTACATTTCTCCCCAAATTAGCTCAAAACGAGTCACAGATCTAAATGTAAAATATAAAGCTACAAAACTTCTACGCAATAGTACAGGAGAAGGTGAGATAACCTCAGGCCTAGTGATAAGTTCTTAGTTAGAAGTGCTAAGCTGGACTTTGTTAAAATTAAAAGACTTCTCCCCTGTGAGAGCTGCCATCAATGCAAAGCCACAAAAAGGGAAAAAATATTTGCACAACACACATCTGATGGGGAACAGCTATCCAAAATATACAAAAGAACTCTTAAAACTCAACAATAAGAAAACAACTCAACTTGAAAATGGTTCAGGCCTGGAGGACGTAAGTGGTAGAGTGCTGCCTAGCAGGCAAAAGGACTGGGGTTTGATCCTCAGCACTACAAAAATTAATTAATTGTTAATCAATTCATGGGCCAAATCCCTTGTCCAATGTCTCACCGAAAAAGACATACAGATAGCAGGTGAGCATATGAAAAGGCGTTCATTGTCATTTGTCATTAAACAATCTGCAAATTCAGACACCAATGAGACAGCACTACACACCTATGAGATTGACCGAATCCAGAGCACTTCAGCTCCCAGTGCTGCAGGGATAGGGCAAGGAGAATTCTCACACATTGCTGAGAGTAGAACAGCCTCTATGGAAGACAGTTTGGCAGTTCCTTACCAAATGAAATACACTCTTAGCACACAATCGGCAATTACAGTTCTTGGTATCTGTCCACACAAGAACCTGCTCACAGGTTCATACCAGTTTTGCCCATAATCGCCAGAACATGCAGTCAAACAAATAGGTAAATGAATAAATAAACTATGGCACATCCAGCCAAATGGGGTATTCTTTAGAGCTAAAAGGAGGTAGGTATCAAGTCATGAAAATACACAGAGAAAAATGAAATGCATCTTACTAAGTGAAGGAAGCCAATCTAAAAGGGCTACGTACTCTATGATCCAGCTTATGACCTTATGGAAAAGACCAAACTGTGGAGCATGATTAAAGGATAAGTGAGTGGTGCCCAGCAGCAAGGGGCAGGGGTGAGTGGCAGAGCACAGGTGGCTTTTCGAGCAGTGAACATGCTCGGTGTGACATGATAATGTGGACACGTGTCACATACTTTTCTCCAAACCTGTGGGATGTACAACACCCATTTGTGCTGATACAACAGAGTATCTGACACTGGGTAATTTATAATGAACAGAAATTTAAGGGGCTGGGGATTTAGCTCAGTGGTTCCACCACCTGCCTCAAAAGTGCAAGGTCCCGAGTTCAATCTCCGGTACCAAAAGAAAAGGAATTTATTTCTCACAACTCTGAAGGAACTGATGAAGTGGAAGATCAAGGGACCAACATTTGCTGAGGGTCTTCTTGCTATATCATAAGGTGGCAGCAGGCATCACACAGGAGAGAGGAGAGGAGAGAGGAAAAGAGGAACTTGTCTTATTGCAGGAACCCACATCCATAACAACTAACCCGCACTGTCCATAATGGCCTTATCCATTCACAAGGACAGGACTCTCATGACCTAACCCACCTCTTAAAACTGGCATCGAGAATCACTTTTCCCACACATGAACTTTGGTGGGGGACGCAGTCAAACCATAGCAAATACAAAGAGTGAGACTTAAAGTGAACTGTGGATTTTAAGTCATGGTGCTATGTCAGCATAGGCGCATCACTTGCAGTAAATGTACCCTTTAGGTGAGGGATGTTGCCAGTGTGTGTGGGAGGGCAGAGTATGGGAAATCTCCATACCTTCGATTCAGTTTTACTATGAAGCTAAAACTGCTCTAACCAAAATAAAGCCCCTCTCTTTTTAAAATTTTTCCTCGCCTTCAGACACTTAGCCCAAAGTTAACCTTGGAATAAAGGGTCTCAGGGTTAAAGAATATGTTCTGTATGTAGGTTTGTTACCTGCCTGCTATAGCTCTTACCCATGTGCGTCCCTTAGCTGAGTTTGAAGGAGTGGAATTATCCCTGAGCTCTGGTATCCCCGACACACTTGGCACTGGGGTGTCTTTGTCCTGGCCCAGGTCGTAAGGCACATGCTATAAATGAGCCAACAAAAATGCTTCTCTCCGTTCTAAACCCCTACAGTCTGACAGATTGAAAACTGCTGTTCCGGTTGATCCTAGGACATGACCACTCTTATATGTCATCAAAAATGTTTTTCACTTTGGCCTTTAAAAAACGAGAGCCCTTAAAAATTAGTTCCAATAAACAGAACCCAAGGTCGGTCTGATCTTCCAGTGCTTAACTCCAGAGCTAACAGAAATGGGCGGCTGGTTGAGAGCCCTGGCAGCGAGTAGCCTGCCTGGGAGGGATCTGGGCCATGGATTCCACAGCAGAGCGCGTGTGGCCAGCCGCTAGTGGGGCTCTCTGGATATCACCCGCTGTCCTGGGAGTCCTGCTGCCTGATGTGGCTGCCGCAGGTGTCCAGATGACCCTGTCACCCCCCTGCCCAGAGCCCTCTGTGGGTCTTCCTGCCTGTGACAGAGTCCAAGCCATTAGACTGGAGCCTGTCATGCGCCATCTGCCCCCGCCCTGGCTCTCCCTTCTAAGGGCTCCGCAAGGCCATGTCCCACTCACTGCCTGTTTGCATACATCCCTCCAGTAAAGAGTGATCTTTACAGTTTTAAATGGTTTAAAACATATTAAGAAGCATATTTTGTGACACATGAAGATTATGTGAAATTCAAATGCCAGTATTCACAGCTTTATTCATGGGCTCAGCTACGCCCACTGGCTTCTAGTCACGGGGCACTGGCGGTCACGTGGTTGTGACAGAGACCTGTGGCCCATAGAGCCGAGAGATCTGCTCTCTGTGCTTCTGGAAACAGTTTGCCGGCCCCGGGCTTAGTAGTGGCAGGTAAGGGGCTCCAGGAGGGTGATGATCTCCATTAGCCACCCCATCCCCTGCAGCCCTCAACACACAGTCCAGGCACAACAATGTGTGTGCTCCAAGCACAACTTCGTCAAGGTACCTGAGGCCCCCAGCCTGTCCCTGTCCTTGAGCCTTCCCCGTACGGGCTTTGGAGCAGGCTATGCCCGCTTCCTGTTTAGAAGGCCCATCCAAGCCCTGCACCCACAGACTCCTCCTCCACAGCAGCCAGCTGTGTGTCCTCTTGCCAGCCCTCCTTGACTACCACACAGAGCCCTTCCTTTCCACCCCGTGCTGACTGCTGCCACCCTCTGGCTTCCTTCCCTAAACTGTAGACTCCAGAGGGTGGAGACCCTGTCCTGATCACCTTTATACCTGTCCACAGTGCAAAGCTGCTCTGCCACATTAGTTAAATGTGTAGTTTTTGTTTTTATTTTTGTTTTTGTTTTGTGTTTTGAGACAGGGTCTCACTGTATAGTGCAGGCTGGCCTCGAACTCATTATGTAGCCCAGACTGGCCTCCAACTGTGTGGTGATCCTCCTGCCTCAGCCTCTCAAGTGCTGAGATTATAGGCGTACACCACTCCCCTGGGCAGTTATTGTGGTTTTGAATACTTGAATAAATGAGTGCAGGATGAATGACCCACCTGTGGTGAGGAAATCATGTTCTCTCTTGAATGTGAACCATAGTGACCTTTAAGAAAATTAACAGGATAGTGGCCTTGGGCCATGGTTCCACCCAGTGGGATTAATACCTCTTATATAGCATCTCATGGCTTTGTCCCAACTCAGTGAGACCATTCATAAAAATATTCCTGTTTACCGTATGCTTCGTGTCAGGCTGCTCACTTACATAATCTTTTAATTCTCAATTAGGAGCTGTCATTAGGCCTGTTATACAGGTGGGCAAACTGAGGCTCAGAGAGGTGGACTAAGTAGTCCAGGGTCACACAGCTTATAAGTGGCAGAGCAGGGTTTTGAACCCTCATCTCTCTGACTCATGCTCTTAAATCATCTGGGAGTCTCACAGTCCAGCTCCTTTGGAATCGCAACCAGAGCCGAAGCAGCTTATGTTTGCCCACAGGACTCTGGGGCAGTACATTTCTGACCAATGCATTCATGTTCTATTAATAACCTCCTTGGCCCTCCGCCCTGGACCTTGTGATACTTTCAATGTTTTAGTCCCCAAGGAGTGACTCGTGTTTGTTATGGGTACTCGGGCGCTTTTCATCCCTGCCATCCAGCCCGGGCTGGCCCCTCGCCCCTTGGTGGTCTCGCTCGGCAGCCTCTCTCCCACTGCGTCCTCTTCCGTCCAGGCTGTGTGGCCCGAGGGTTTTTCCAACTCTCCCTGTCCTCAGATCCCAGGCTTTGCAGCCTGCCCTGGGCCTGTCGGGTGCTGGGAGGGCGCTGGCATGTGGCTGCAGAGCCGTCACACTGGCTCAGGGCAGCAGGGACGCAGCTAGGCCCGAGCATCAGCAGGATGTCCCCGAAAGTCCCACTGGTTGTGCAGCCTCTGGACCAGGTGAAGGGGCGGCTGAGCCTTAGTGTGACCCGAAGACCACCCCACTTCCTGGACAGCACTCAACCATCCCTGCTGAGTTTCCTCCAAGGAATTCCTTCCCCTGCTCACTTTTTTTCTCTTTTGGTAAAATCTCGGTAAAACAACTAAGCTTTCCTTTTATTTATTTTGCCTCCATGAGGTCACAGTGATTATAGTAATAATGGTTTCATTAAAGAATTCTACCATGCAAAATATTAGATGATATTAGATGACTTCCCTTCTAGGCTTTTTACAGGTAACTAGTTAACAGTGTTTGAACACTCACTTTTTTATTTAAAATTTTAATTTCTGATGAAAAACTTTGGGCTGTATTTGGAATTATGGATATTCCCTTGCTTAGAAGAAACATTCTGAAGTCAGGCATGGTGGTGCACACCTGTGACCCCAACACCAGAGAGGCTGAGATACTGAGGCCCTGTCTCAAAAAACAAAAACAGAAACAAAAGAGAGGAAGAAGAAGAAACATTCTTCCAACCTCTCTGGCTCCAATTACATGTCTCCCGCCCCAACTCCATATGACAATCATTTTTAATCTCACCCGTAAGTCACATTCATTGTAAAAAAAAAAAAAAAAAAAAAAAAAAGGTCCAAAAGGTAGTAGTTAAAAGCATTGTTATAACCCCAGAATAGAAGATTGATTCTACCCTCATCGCTAAGTTCTCCGTGTTGTTCTCAAGTGTGTGTCTTTGGCTCTCTCTGCTTTGTTTCGTTGCGGTGCCAGGGATGGAACCCGGGGCCTCATGCATGCTAGACAAGCGCTCTGCCAGCCTTGAATGTGTCTTTTAAATGCATTTCCTTTATACCAAAGTGGCTCCCTGTGGGTCAAGGACAGCATGTGACCGAGGACCGCGGTCACGGTGTACACTTTTCTTTCTTAAGAGGTGGTAGTGCCAAGCCTCACGTTTCTAGGGCCACTGGAGTTCTTGCCGTGTCACCTCAGTCCTTTCCACAGAGGCCACCCAGAATCTCCTAAAAGATATTCAAAGTAACGCACGGATCGTTTTCCACAGGAAAAAGCTCAGTAGTGCAAATGTTGCTTTTCTGCCCCATACGGCCCAGTGTTGCGACGATACTGATTTTTCCAGAGTTCACCTTTAGGTTTAATTTCCTGAAATTGAGCTGTGTGGTTACTCTGGCTTGATTCTGCTCTCTCGCAAAGAGAGAAAACAGCACTAAACAGACTGCATTTTATTGAATTTTTGATTTAAAAAAAATAAACAGCAATCCCATGATTTCTACAAGTTTGTTTTCTTACAAGCACCCTGCAGTGTGGGCCGGGGATTTAGCTCAGTGGTTTCGCTGCCTGCTGTGCAAGTGCAAGGACCCGAGTTCAATCCCCGGTACCGAAAAAAAAAAAAAAAAAAAAAAAAAGCCAGCACCTTGCAGTCATCCTCCAGGTCTACGACGGAACTGATGTTTACCTTAATGAAATAAATCACCAAAATGCCATGGAGCCAGCATCTGGGGGCCCCCAGGCTGCTTACACTGTCCGTTGGGGCCATGGAGTCTCACGGTGGCCGTGTCTCCTCCTGTGCATCCTGGTTGTGCTTGGGGCATCTCAGAACTAGAGGCACCAGTGGTGGTAGAAATCGGCAGCACCACCACCACCAGCCACCAGGAGCTCCACTGCTCGAAGCTCCAAGACTGTCATGGATACCAAAGGGATGTAAATTCTAGCCTAGCCTTCAGGGCGAGGTTTGCTTTTTACCACTGTTTTTGTAGGAGAAAGGGAGTTACTGGCAAAGAGCATGGTGCACTTCGTCACCCTTTGATCTCGCCCTGGGCCCTCCAGCCACCTGCTCCCTGTGCAGTCATTAACTGTGTGTTGTTATGTGGGTGATGAATGGTGAGCTCCTGGCCCCCCACCCGACTACCCAGAAGACCGCCTTTCACTGGCGGTGTTCTGCTAACTTAGCCAGAGGGAGGTGTTAACCAGAGCGTGGTTATTATTTGCTTTTAATTTCCTGCCCTTAGAAAGAGAAGGGGGAAAGAGAAGGCAGTGCCGAAGGGATGGTGCACAGTGCCAGAGGCGCTGTGCCCCTGGGTGTGGGTGCAGAGGGCCTGGCTGCAGCCCTGGTAGAGAGGCAGGGAGGTGCACTGGGACCTGTGTGGGCTCCTGTGTCTGAGTCCACCGCTGTCATCTTCTAGTATGGGCTTAGCCCCGTGACCCAGCCCATGTATACCCGTGCCCCTCATGGGCAAGGGGGGCACTAGACTAGTAGGGTCTTTGCTAGGGTCTTTGTTGAGGTTCACATGCTGTTTTGCCCCTTCCCCCAACCCCCCAGCTTGGAGTTAACTACTCAGAACATGCTAGCCCATCTCCATTTATTATTAATACACCATTAACACATGCTTCCCAAACTCAGTGTAGACCCTCCCCTCCCCACAAAACCCTCTTTCTCTCCCCATCCCCCAAGGTTTCCTCCTCACTGGAACTCTTGGGCATCACCTATAATGGTGCATCACATATCATCAACATGATAAGTTTGCCTGAAAGTTAGATGTGCTTTCAGTTTTTCATACCTATAGTATATGTTTTTAAAATAGGGTCGTATCCACTATGTTGCCCAAGCTGGCCTCAACTCTCCATCCTTCTGCCTCGGCCCATCAAGTAGCTTTTTTATTAGTATATGTTTGTGATACATAATAAGTCCATTCATCTTCAGGAATTGTGCATATACATACCACATCTTAATCATTTTTATTCCCCTTTCCCTCCCCATGCTCCGCCTCCTCCCATCCCCACTGATTATTCTCAATGAGTCATTTTTACATGGATGGATGGCAGCTCATCGAGCATATTTCCTTCCACTTCCGGGTTCTCCTCCTGTTTGCTTCAGCTCTCCCTTGTCTTACACATGCCCCCAATCCCTCTGAACTTAGAATGTCAGGAGGAGTACCATTCAGTGAAGCTTTTTTGTCTTTACACCCCATTTTGGTCCTTCTGAAAAATATTCATGCTTTTACTTTCCAGTACTTTGCCTCTAGGATGACTAATCTACAACTGGGCATTCAGTGGTCTGTATATAAAATTCCAGATCAGAGAGTGGAAACACTTAAAAAAAGAGAGAGGGTTGGATTAAGTGGCCCATTTGGAAACCCTTCAGTGGGCCAATACAGCCTTTATTTTCAGAAGCTTATGGACTGAACTCCACCCAAGCCTCCAGCTGTTAAGAAACCGGCAGAAGAGGCTCAGCCTTGTGTGTTTCCTCACAAGGGCAGTAAAAGAGTAATCCTCAGCATCCTGGCTTCCATGTCAAAGAAGCGGGACAGACGGTGGCTTGGCTGCTTCAGCAGAGGCCCTGTAGATCTGGTGGGGCCTCAGAGCAGGACAGGAGGGGCTCTCACACACAGGCTTGCAAGGTGTCTGGACCCACTGGAGTCATTTGCCTCAGAAAGAACATTTACAAGTCTGAGGAGGGTGCTGGTAATGGGTTGTTGGGTCAGGAGGACAGTTATGTCACAGCCCTGATAGCTTTTTGATGAATGGTCAAAAGCTGAACTACAAACTTATCCAGCTTTGCGCAGAAAGGACATCTTTACATTTACAGCATGTGTGTGTTTGTGGAAGGAGAGGTGTTGTTATAACTGGGAGGGAGGGAAATTAGACCATGGGAAATAGCAATAGCAAGGTCCATTTGTTCCCACTGTTGACAGTTCAGAAGTTAAATCAGGGAATGATTGGCAGGGAAAGGCTTGAAAGGCCCCTTAGTCTACAGCACACACAGGTCAGTGGAAGTTAGAGTCTGGCACTAGACAGGGCTTGAGACGACATGGAGTTGATACCCATGTTGTACAGAGATGAAACTCCCATCAATGCCTTTGTACTGGATCCCGGTTTGTCACCCCATGTGCAGCCCATCTGCTTTGGCTTGGAGCTTGCTTGGAGGAGACACCACCTCTACAAACAGAACCTGGGAAAAAAATTCCTGGCTGGTAACCATGGAAGAGCAGGCAAGGCTCCCACCTGCCTCAATGGTGCCCCCTCTGGACACCAGTGGAGAATCACCTGGGAGGAACTTTGGTTGCACCGGGGTCTCCAGCCCAAGGATCAGAGTAGAGCTCAGTGACCAACGTTTGGAACACAGCTAGGAAGAACAAGCATGTGGTGCCCTAGGCCTCATAACTCTCAGTATCCTGAGAGGTGCTGGGAATTTTCCTGTTTACTGGCAGAATTCTTTTTTCCTCCCTAAATTTCAGAGAAGGAAAGAAAGATGCTATCTATTCTGTTCTCATCTGTGCAAAGGCATTTGGATTTCTTCACGAGCACAATGAGAAGTCGTGAAAGTACAAAGTCAGAGGAGGTGTGACCAGAACAGGGGACAGCAGCAGGGCTTTTGGGAGATGGAAGCCGCCAGGCTTAGTGGCTGGCTGGGGGTGGGGAGGAGGAGAAGCGCATAAGGATGACTCACTCTTGCTGGGCAATGGGTGGATGCATGCTGTACTCAGACAGCGGACGGTGGAAGAGGAGGTGGCTTTGAGAAACTGGATAATGAGTTCTAAGGGTTGGGCAACCAGTATGAGAAGAATTGAGCGGTGATGGTTATGGCTCTGTGTATCGATGGGGAAATGCAGAGGCTTCACATTCCATCAGAAGCAGGTCGAGTGGAACTTTATCGCAACAGAAATGCTGATCTGATAGCAGAGAGAGGCAGAGGATAACGCGGTCGTGTGCACTGCTTCACACTCAGTAATTCATTTCACAGTAATGAGCTGAGATGCATGCAGACTTGCTCCATAAGTAACTCGACAGTTTAACCAGGATTGATAGGGCCGTCCTTGTTAGCTAATAAAAGGATTACAGGGAAACATTCCAACATGCCTGCTTTTGCATCATGACCGAAATAAACACACTTTACTAAGGATTTTACAAAATGGAAGAAAAGAAATGTCCTTTTTATTTTTAATTCCTTTTTCCAGAAAGGCCTGGCCCTGGGCCCATGTGGGAATTTAGGAGAAAGCAAAAAAAAAAGAAAAAATTGAGGTATTGAGAGAATTTGAAGAAAATATGTTCCGTGTTCACCAAGAAAGTACTGAGGAATGGGCGTATGTGGGACAGAGACATTTAGTATCAACATGAAGGAAATTTTCTTAAGAGCAGATTTTAAGCTCTAGAACTGCATTTGGGAACGATGGAAGGAATGAGTGAGGCAGCCTTCCATCTGTAGAGTTTTGCAGCAGCTGTAGGAGTCCTTAGCTGGAAGTACCTGCAGATGCATCAGAAGGAACATCCTGTTTCCAGGTCTGTCTTTGACTTTCTCCCACGCAAGCCTCAAGCCCACACAGAGCCCTTCTCCTCTCAAATATCCTAGGTGTTGGAAGGACAAGGTGGCCAAGTCAGAATGTCAGTTCATTGCAGGAGCTCAAGAATTAAGAGATTCAAGTTCCAGCCCCAATCAGTTTCTGGTAACCGTGTGCAAGTCACTGACCTTTGTCTTCCCTCAGTTTTCTCCTCTGTAAGATGGGTCCAAACAGTATCTCCTACAGTCCTGAGGGATTCAATGTGATAACGCATGTAATTTATTGTCACAGTGCCTGGCACATAGAAAACCCTCGGTGAAAGTCAGCAGGGACTGTTGTCAATCATGACTGCCCTGTCTCCCTTGCTAGAAGAAATTACTAAGAAAAACGTCTCCTAAAAGTAAAAAGGTACTATGCAAAAGCTGTGATGTTATCAATTACTGTTATTAATAATAGCTTCAAAATCACTTTTGCCGAAGTATTAAGTGAAAGCCCCTGTGGGTGAGGAAGGACTGGGAAACGGGAACAGTTACTAATGGGGCTGCTGGCTCTTGTTACTAGATCTATCGATCGACGTTATGTTTCTCTCTGGGAATCCTTTGACAAATCGGCTGAATTTCCTATTCCTGTGCCCTGAGTGCTGCAAATTTGATCCACATGTCCCCAGTGTTGTTTCTGTAGTTGAATAAGGGAGAAAGGAGGAGCAGGACTGGGCCAGGACTCTGGCAGCTGTTTGGGCTGAATGTGGTTTGCAGTGTGTGTTGGGATGGCCTTCTCTTTTGTTTTAATTCTTCTAATGCTCAGAGCCAGCCCTTCCTAACGTGTTTGATTACTCAGCTGTCAGGGAGGATCTCTGCTCTAGGGAACAGGGCCTTGGCAGGGGGCTGGGGGAGATCTGATCACGTGCCTTCCCACCGCCTCCCAGGCAAACAAAGCTTTGATGTGGTGTTTCGCAGAGTCAGCGCTAGCCGCTGGCCCTGCCAGGATGGTAGGGTTGCTGCCATCCAGCAGGGGTGACGGGAGGGCCAGAGAGGCAGGAAGGATGCTGCTGGGGGTGCCAGGCCTCTGCCCAAGAAAGAGAAACACACAAGGCTTGGCAGGGGTGTCCATGGGGACAGGGGCGTCCATGGGGACAGGGGCCATCATCCCACTGCTGTGGGTACAGTCACCCGCCTGAGCCACTGAACCAGGGCAGCCATGGGTGAGCCCTGGATTCTGGACTCATGAGGAGTTAAGGGTTCAGGTTCTAAAGCCAGCACAATCAGGGTCTGAATCCTAGCTCTACTCCTCATCTGAGCACGAAACTCACACCCTCCCAAAGTCAGGCCCCCATTTTAAAGATGGAGCTGGCGGGGCCCATCTCTGAGGGTGGTTGAAAGAATAAATGCTATCGTGTAAATAAAGCCTGTGTTCCCCACACAAAGTAAAAATAATAGCAACGGCACACAGTGGAGTGTGGCTCAGAGCACCAGGCTGGTGCAAGTGGTGCCATCTAGGAACCCTGCTGTCCTCATGGTGGCCCTGGGAGCTGGGCCTTTGATTACCTCCCAACAACAGATAGATATGGACTGGTGCAGAGAGGGCTGAGAATCCCACCTGAGACCACACTGCTGGTCAAGTGACAGTCCCGGGGCTACACATGTCGGCTGTCCCCCTCCAGGGCCCTGTCCCAACCACTTGGCTGCTCTCTCCTTGCAGTGCCACTGTCCTTTTCACATCGCATGGGGGTAGCACAGGGCAGCCCGACCCAGACTTGGCTACATCTCAAGGGTTCTCCAGGTGTCTCAAGAAATTTTAGATTCCCCCCCCCCAAAAAATGACTGGCTAAATTCCTGAGAATTTGGTACTGTCAGGTACATTTGGCCAGAGAAAACAGCAGTTACTGAAAGCCGGGAATCCCTGTTCTAGAATCCCTGCAACTAGAACTCTGTGACCACATGCTCTTAAAGAGCAACACGTCATTTTAAACTCCTGCTTTTGCTTTTCTGGGGCTTTCTGAGAAACCACACAGCTCATCCTTGTCAGAGGGTTTTGCAGGCTGTCGCCCCTGGGATAGATTCTGACAGCTCTGCTAGCTGTTGAAGTGCTAATGAGAAATGCTAATTGGACTTGGCCTGGGCTGGGATGCCTGGCTTTCTTGGAGTGGAAAAGGCAGTGTCCCCTCCCAGTGGCACCCCCCCCAGCCCCTTCTGAGCTTGAAGAAGAAAGACAACATGGAGAAGCGAGAGGACTTTGCAGGCGTCTCTGGCCTCTGGGTGGGCAGGGTGGGCAGGGTGGGCCCTCGCCTCCAACTCAGCCGCCCCTGCACACGTGGCCACAAAGCCAGGCCTCACTGTCACCTAAGCACAGTGCCACTCAAGCACACTGCGAATACTCAGTGAGTGGCCCTCGAGCCTGCCAGGCCCGCTCCCTGGGCAACTCCAAGAAATGACAGTCTCTGCTGAGTGCAGACCACAGCCGAGAGCGGCCACTTCCCGATCTGCCCCCGCATCACCAGGCACAGTGAAAACGTCCTCATCCTCCAGGGTCGTGGCGATTCAGTCCTGTGCCCTGCTCTGTCCAGGGAGGGAAAAGGGCCGAGCCTGCCACGTGGCTGTGGCCCATGGAGCTTTCTCGGCCTCCTGAGGTGACCTCTCCACCTTGCTTCCCCACAGGCGTCCTCTCCCTCCCTGCATACTTCAGTCCCTACAATGGCGGGTCCCTGGGCCATGATGAGCGAGCCGATGCCTACGCCCAGCTGGAGCTGCGTACTCTGGAGCAGTCTCTCCTGGCCACGTGTGTGGGCAGCATCTCAGAGCTGAGTAAGTGTGGCCTCCACATCCATCCAGCAGGATGGCAGGGCTGGGGTCAGAGGGAGAAGGTAGGGAAAGACTGGCCGCCTGCTCTCCTATGGACGCTCCCTTCTAGATCTTCCAACTGCCCTCCAACCCATGACCTCCCAGCCAAGTGCTTTTCCACCCCTGGGCCTTTTCACTGACTACTCCCTCTGCCTGCTACATTTTTCCCCAGATACCCAAACACATCAATCCTTCACTCTTTCAAAGCCTCCAACCAAAGGCACTTTATCAGACAGGCCTTCCTAGGCCCTTTTATAAATGAGCTCCCAGTCTCATTCCTCTGCCTCCCCTCTGGGGATTCAGCTTTAGGCCCTGTGGAGACCAGAGAACACCACTTGGCACTTAGATATTTACTCCTTGGTTGTTTATCACCTCTCTCCTGTGGAGTAGAATGTCGCCTTTGCCTTCAGGAGGACAGAGACTTCATCTCTTCTGCCCTCTGGCTTTGTTTCCTGTGCATGGTGGCGAACACCCCCCATGCTCAGAGTCTGCATGGACACCCACGTGTGTGCGTGTGAGCTCGCATGTGTATTAGAAGGAACGAGCTCCGTCCCACCCAGTGTTTGTCTCCCGCGATTCCTGAAGACAGAGAAAGGTCTCAGAGTCAACAGGACAGGCTGGGTCACCTGCCACATCGCCCCTGTCCCTCCCTCTGAAACCAGAGGTTCTGCTACCTCTCGTGGGGGAGGGAGGAGACAGAGGCGGAGGCAGATACTGTAATTTTTCTCTCTGAGACTAAAGCACTTAATGAGGCTAGTGATACTTGGCACCAAGCACCGTGGACCTAAAAGTTTACCCTGTTTTTTACATGCATTAACTCTCTGTACCCCACCAAGGACAGCCTGCCCAGTAAGATAAGTTTCATTCTTGTATCAGGTCCAGCTGTACAGAGAGCTCAGGTCCTTATGTTTTGTTCTGTCCCTCTGTACCCATGAAAATTTTAAAGGGAAGGGATAAAAAATAAACAAAACAACTCACTTCTTTTTAAAGGCAGCCAGATGTTAGAGGCCTTTTTCGAAGACAGTGCTAAATTCCAGACTCTCGCCCGCCCGTTTTTATTTGATGGCTCATAATGAGGTTTGGAAAGACCAGAGTGAAACCCGCAGCACCTCTAATCAAGTCTTTCATGGTTAACAAGGGGGGAGGGCTTGTTTTTCTTTGCCTGGTGGGTGTTTCTGGGCCGCAGGCCAAGTTCCCTGAGCTTAGGATCAATCGATTCTCAAGAAGGAGGAAGTTGCAGAAGCCGCTTGGGGGGCGGAGCACCCACCTACACTGATCTAAGAGCCCAGCCCAGCTGGGCCAGGCTCCTCACACAGCCTGTGCAGCAGGCCCAGGGATAGAAACTAGAAAATGCAACAGAAGTGAATGTTTCAAAGAATGAAATAAGCCAGGCATGGTGGTGCATGCCTGTAATCCAGGCACTCGGGAGGCAGAGGCAGGAGGATGGCTGTGAGTTCAAGGCCAACCCGAACTACATATGGAAACCTTGTCTCAAAAACAAAAACAAGCTGGGGATTTAGCTCAGTGGTTCCGCCGCCTGCCTCACAAGCGCAAGGTCCCGAGTTCGGTCTCCGGTACCAAGAAAAAAAAAAAACCCAAGAAGAATGAAATAAGACACGTAAAATGCAAGCCCAGTTTTTAAAGTTATTATTTGATTAGATGGACATAAAATTACTCTGTCAAATTTCTATGGACTTTTTTTTTTTTTAATTCATTCTCCACTTCTGAAGTTAACTTATGAGCCAGTCAGTAACTGTGGACCTGCACCAGTTCAGCCCACACAGTCAGAGACAGTGATGCTGTGGTCCCAGCATGCACATGGGAAGTGGGGACCCCAGTTCCGGTCCTGGCTGACTCACTTGCCAGCTGTGCAGCCAGGGCAGATCACCAAACTGCTCTGAGCTCCTTTCCTCACCTGTAGAAGGGAAATACCTCCCTGCCAATGTGGAGAAAAACTGCGCCAGGTGGGGCTTAGATCGAATGAGCTGGGCACCTCCAGCACCTGCTGCCTTCAAGGGTTCCTGACCCTCTCTCTGGGGGCCTCTCAGTTCCTGGCTTCCCTTACAGGAAGCCCTGAGAAGCAGCTTCCCTTCCTTTCTTGGTTCTCTTGCCTGCATTCTGGCTAGAAATGCCCTGCCAAGGGGTTCTCCACCAGTAACAATAAAACAACAATAGAAATAATTAATGATAATGGCTTCTCCCTTGTTGAGACTTTGGAATGAAATTTCAACAAGATGCAAACTTGATAGTATCGCAGACTCTTTGATTTCTCCTCCTTGTGGTCCCATGGTCCCGCCAAATGTTATGACATTTAGACCTGCAAAGATGGAAGCCAAGTTTCAGCCTCCTGCTGTGCAACTGGCTGAGGGAGGGAGGGAGGTGGGGCAGCCAGCTGGTTGTGATGCCAGTTTCTGCCACCCAGGAGCCCAAGGGCAGGGCCAGGATTATTGCTGAGCATTTCAGGGTTCAAAACTCCTCCTATCCTGGGAAATGTGGGGCAGTGCTTAACCACAGGTCATGGTTCTAAAAGGACAAGCTCTTCATGAGGTGACTATAGGTTAAAGGACTAAGCCAGGCATAGTGCCATATGCTTGTAATCCCAGCACTCGGGAGACTGAGGCAGGAGGATCACCATGAGTTCAAGGCCAGCCTGGTCTATACAGTGAGACCCTGACTCCAAAAGAAAAGAAAAAGAGAAATAATAATAGGACACTAAAAATCTGTAATACTAGCAATATTCGCCCTTACCAAGTACTTGGTCTGTGACAAAATGAAGTTAAGTGCTTTCCAGCTATTGTTTCTTTGAATCCTCAAAATTGGTAGATACTATCATTTCCATTCTACAGATGAGGAAACTGAGGCTCTGAGAATTACATTAGGGCACACAGGCTAAAAGCAGACATCTGATTTGAAGCCACACATGTCTGACTCTGGAATCTATGCTCTGATCGATTTTCCTGGTGATTTTCAATCCTGACTGGATATTAGAATCACAGGGGGAGCTTTTACAAACTACAGATGCCAGGGTCCCGCCCCAAGTGGATGGAACCAACGTCTCTGGTAGGATCCAGGTGTCAGGAACTCACTGCCCCAGCTGTGTTGGCTCTGGGGTTAGGGGAGCCCCAGGCAGCTAAGGACTTCAGGGATGAGTGGAGCCAGAAGTACAGGGGAAGTGACTACCAGGGATGGAGGAAGGGGAAGAAAATTTTGTCCCTGCTTGGAAGCCAGACACTGTCATCACGGCCATCCTGGGACAACTTGGCAGCTAATAATCTCAAGCCAAGCCTTCCCGGAAGTTGCATTTAAAAGTTAGATGCACGTACAGCCAATTTCTTCATTCACTCCCTAGATGTTTGCCCAGTGCCTCCTATGTGGAAGACCCTGTTCTGCGCCTAAGGGACACAAGGGACTGCAGTCAGTCCCAGAGTCCCAGGAATGTGGATAATCAAAGTTAACTGGAGAGATGAATGGATTAGCTCTGTTGCACACTGAAAGGCACCTTGTCCCTGGCCAACCTGTGACCTGTTCGTTTCTGCCACTTGCAGATTAGCTGTGTCTGGAGGCTTCCTAGGAAGGAGCTGCCATGGAGGGGAGGGGCAGAGTGCGCTAGCAGAGGCGCCCCTGGCCACTCCAAGGTGCCTGCAGGTGCCCAGAGCTATTTCAGCCCATCCTTTCTCAGCATTGTGGTCTCACACAATGACGGGACGCTTCCTGTCCGGGGCTGCCGGGATGTTGAAAAGACTTGACCTACAGGAACACAACACAGGATGTGGGGGCTTGGGACCCCCCAGACTCTGACAGGATGGGCTGCAGCCCAGATCACAGTGAAGTTCATGGACTTCAGAGTCAAGGGAACCTGGGTTCAAGTGTAGACTGTCCCAGTCACTAACTGTGTGCCCACAGGTAGGTAACACAACCTGTGTGCACCTGGCTTCCCTGAGACTCAGAGAATGCCTGGGGTCAGGAGATATCTATCAGACAGGCCTCAACTTCTTCATCTGTAAAACGGGAATAATACTTGACACCCCCCCCCCCGCCCCCAGAGGTGTAAAGATCAAATTAACTCCGCTTTCTAGGGAACCAGATCCTTGACACATTAGTTGAGCGTGCCGTGGACCGTGCTGTCCAGTGTCGTGGAGGAATAGAGGTCAGAGGGAGGTGCCGCAGAGCCTGTCCACGGCTGGGAACAGAGACCAGAGAGATTCTGTAGATCACAGAGCTGGGGCCAGGCCCCTGGAGTGAGAGAGAGAGTGTGGATGTTGAAAAAGAAACCATATTAGCATAAGTTCTGGAGGAGGCCAGCCCTGAGTATTTAATTCATCTGTTAAGACAAGACTGGAGGGAATGAAAGGGAAACTAAATTGCAATTGTGCGTGTGACACTTTCCACCTCCGCCTGTAGACTGGAGGGTAAACAGTAATTAAGCCAGCAAAGGGAGCTGGTTCTCTTTAGCCACAAGCCTCGCTGGGAGAACCTGGGCTGTGAACTCAGACTCTGACTTTGGTTTTTCTCCCCCCGCCACCCCCCAGGTGACCTGGTCTCTCGCGCCATGCACCACATGCAGGGACGTCACCCTCTGTGTCCGGGCACCAGCCCTGCCCGCCAGGCCCGCCAGCCGCCACAGCCCATCACCTGGTCCCCCGACGCCCTCCACACGCTCTACTACTTCCTGCGCTGTCCACAGATGGAGTCCATGGAGAACCCCAACCTGGACCCCCCAAGAATGACCCTGAACAACGAACGGTAGGCATCTTCCCTGGGCTGAGCACCTGGTAGGGCACGGCCACAAATGTGCATTGACTGACTAAATGATGACGGACCGATAGAGTGAGAGGAGCTGTGGTGCTGGCCGCTGTGCCTGTGAGGACAGATGAAGGCCTGACCCGTGCACAGCGGGGTTTTGTTCCTTTTAAACCCAGGGCAGACGCAGCTTGGGGTAAGGAAGGTCTTGAGCCTCAGCATTGGGCTTGCCAGCTCAGCACAGAGTTGGAACTCAGCTGCCTCTTAATACAACAGGATAGAGGTAGCGGTGAGAACCGAGAGAGCTGGCACCACAGAGAGAGCGCTGAGGTTCGGCCACAGCTGTCTGCCTTTGGTGATGATGTCACCGGCATCAGGAATTGTGTCCCTGTTTGCCCCGTCCACTCATTCACAGACGAGAATGTTGGGCCCTGACAGCTCTTTGATCTGCATCAGGCCAGTGGTTGAGTACTGCAGGACCTAAGCCCAGTCCTTTCCCTTCCCAGCTGGGGATGGGGCTGCTAAGAACAAATGCACAGGTGTGGACTAAGGCGATCCAGCAAGGGCTTGGGTGGGAGATGCCTACGGGGCCACGTTGGCCTATGCACGGGAGCCTTTTTCAGTCTTCTGCCAGAGCACGTGCTTTCTGTAGCTGCCCCAAGACCATGTGTGCTGGCTCGAGCCTCACCTGGGGGCCACCACACAGCCACCCAAGGCGGAGACTGGCTGTGGGCTCAGGAGTTGTGTGCTTGAGGCCCAGGGCATGGAATGCCCCTCCCACTTGGCTTAGGAAGCCCCTTCAGCACATTTCACCTCACAGCAGGGCAGGAGAGGCAGAGGCCCAAAGGCTCTACCCATCTGGGGGGAGAAAGCAGCTAGGGCCTTGGCCAGCTGCTCTTTGTCCACGGTCGGCATTGGTGGCATCAGCCTGCTCCACGGCCAGGCCCACTTCTCCAGCTCCTCCACAGTCGCAGGACCCACAGGCAACAAGGGGGGTTCCTATACCAGAGTCCATGAAAAACAGCTCCCAGGGAATCCTGGCAACCCCAGAATCTGGGGGTCAGTGGCCTTAGGGGGTCAGGTGGCCTGGGAACAGATAACAGCTCCGTCCTTTGTGAAAGGTTCTTGGGAGCTTTGTGCGCGAGTCGAGGCCTCCCCGGCCTCCTTCCTCAGCGGTGAGTGGGGAGAGGCGGTGAGCCAGGTGGAGACACAGCCTTTGCAGGGAGAAGCGCAGCTCAGTGGTGGCCTCACACACACGCATAGTAACTGCGCCCATGACTCAGTGTTTCCGGTATGCTTGATTTCTCTGGGAGTGGGAAGGCTGACCAGGGCCTCCTGGGCCCGACTGACGAGAAGCCTAGGTGACACCGCGCAGCATCTCATGGGAGGGGAGCCCCGGGAGGGGCCCTGTGCCCCAGCTCTTTTGCTTTGTGGAGAAAGTATTGCGGTTGCAGCGGCTGGCGGGGGGCGGGGGAGGAGAAAGGGCAAGGCGGGTATGGGGCGGGTATGGGGCGGGTATGGGGCGGGGCGGGCCGTGGGGACTCGCTTCCTGTTTGGTAGGGTTCCGAAGGGTGCTGGGCCCAGACCTGGGCTCCCCAGCGGAGGCAGCTGAGCTGCTTGGCCCTGGGGCTGTGACGTGGCCCTGGGCTGTCTTGGACAGAGCAGCCTCTGGCTTTCCAAACCTGGACAGTTTAGGCCCGAGGCTCCAGCGCACAGCAGCAGCTTCTCGCCGGCCTGTGACTCTTTATCCGTGGTCCTCACAGCTGAGCGTGAGTGGTAACACACACATGTGCTTGTGTTTAGACACCTAATTGTCCCCAACCACACTGTCTGTGGCACGAGTCATCTGGTCACAAAGGTATTTTTCATGAATCATTTCAGATGAATATTAGGTTCCTAGGAAATTGGAACCACCATGGGAGTAGGGGTTCTACAGTTTTCAAATTTCTGCACTAAAAAGAGGATACCCTAAAAATACCTGGGTGAGCAGACAGCCCAGGCGCTCTCTGGTGGCCTGGTTTCTGGTTGTGGAAGCAGTTCCTGTCGTCCCTCTGAGTCACTGCTACAGGACAGGCACGGGAGGCCATGGCCCCTCATGGTCCTGCCAACCCAGCATCCTCTCCAGAAATCTGGGGAACCTTTCTCTCCTGGTGCAGGAGGTAACTGGAGTTTGCTAGGCTCCCAGAGTGCTACTGTGAGTTTGGGGTATTCCCCCCAACTCTGCCTGCTTCATCCCTTGAAGTTCCTTCTTCTGTCCCACTTCAGGACATGAGCAGTGTGTCCACCCAGTCCCACACATCTGGTTCCAGGTGTGACAATGGGCCACTGGTCCAAAGGCCTTCTGTGGGCCACTGAGGGCCGTCTGGGCCCTCTACTGCCTTGCATGTGTGGGTTAAGGACCCTGGTTGGCAACATGGGGCTGTTGGCAGTGGCACACAAGTCTATACCTCTGCTTTGAATACAGACTTCTGATTCCTGCCACTGAGGGGCTATGTGACTCCAGCCCTGTGGACAAAGCGAGCAGGAGTGCTGTTGTTGCTTCCCGCTCAGCTGCAAGCTATGGCTGCACTGTTCGTGGGGCCTGGATAGCGCTCAGGCAGGGACCCTTGCCTGGGAGCTTCCTAGGGGAGAGAGAGGCAGGAGGAGGAAGTTGCAGAAAGAGCAGAAGCTGAGAGCAGCAAGTGGGCACTGCTGTCCCTCAGTCCTGTGCCTGCAGTGAGCAGAGCACAGAGGCAGGGGCTCTGGACTCAGGTCCATGTGCCAGCCCACACCTCGGTCTCCTTCCCTGCACTGTGGGCCAAAGTGTTCCATCTGGGAGAACAAAGTGAGCTGACACATACTCTTCCTCTTCAAGGGCATTTCTACCTTCTCCTTTCCTTGTATGCCTGCAACACGTCCCACAAGAGAGCTGCCATCATGACCCCCACTGCACGGATGTGGGTGCGAGGCTGTGGGTCCCCAGCTGCTGTGTGGCTGGGCAAGGATTAAAAACCTAGGTTTCTGGCCTCAGAGCCCTTCCTGTCCCCATGCCAGGCTATGGCTTTCTGCACCGGATGCCGAGATCTGATCCCAAAGCTCTAGGGTGACTCCAGTAGCTTCTAGTCTTTAGGGCCACCTCCTCCAGGCCATCCCAGCCCCACCTGCCTCTCCTATCCCAGGATCTTGCCCTTGTCACTCTGGGAAAGCTGCACAACTGGGTTCCCGGTATCCTCCCGGGATGCCTCTCCCACTGGCATCTTGGCATCCCAGGCACCAGCTGGGCCCAAAGATCCAAAACACAGGCTTAGTCACAGCTGCTGCCTTGCAGGGAGTGTCAGTGCCGAGATCAAGCCCAGAAAGTGAAAGAACCTGCTGTCAGGGATCCAGGGAGATCGGAGGACAGCAACAACCATCTGGCTCAGGGTGCTCCTTGCTCGTTGAGCCTGGAGGCAGAGGGATGAGCCAGCCAGGCCACCACCCTGGGCAGAGGATAACTCCTCTGTCCTCGTCCTCCTGAGGAATGAGAGGAGGGCGGGAGAGGCAGGAGGCCTGCCAGCTCGCCAGCAGATGGCTGGGAGACAGTGACATCAGACTGAATGGAGGGAGACACAGCTAGAGGTGCCAAGGGCAATGTAGGAGCGGAGCTGGTCCTTACCATCAGTGGACCATCAAGGTGGCCCTGCACACAGACAGCCTCAGGAGGGACACGGGGCTGGTTTGATGCTATCCTTTGTCCCGAGTTCCTACAGAGCTCTTTTAGCTGGGGCTAGTAGGGCCTGCACTAATATCAAGGCCATGGCCTAGCTGAGACCCTGGCAGAAGGCGTGTGTGCAGCCCAGCTCTCAGCTGCCTTGTTCCAGGTCCTGTGGGCCAAGAAGGTTCCAGCGAGTATGGAAACAGAATTTGGAAAAGCTGGAGTCAGCAGTGTCAGCCCTTCGGGTCCTACCCGGTGCACCAGAAGCCCACACCTGTGGCTCCTGAGAATGCCTGAGGCACGACTTCCATGGGTCCCTGAGTTGTCCTATGGGTCTTATCCCTGCTGTCTGTTGCAGTGTGAAAGTCAATTTGTCTTTCTCAGGTCTTTGTCTTTCTCAGTTCCTCATGGGCAAAATGGTGATGATAGCAGGATGTTTCTGGTTAAAAGAAGCCATGGAGTGAGACGCTTCACTCGCTTCACTATAGATAGGCTGCCCCCCTCCTCCTCATTATTGTGATGATGGTAAACACGTTTCTGTGGTGTATTTGACCCTCAGAATAGGCCCTCTTCATTAAGATACTGTGACATTGCTTTCTATTTTTAAAACATTTTGTTACGAAAATTTCAAACATATACTAGAGAAAATAGTATAAAATAGAACCACACGTATCTACTGTCACCTGGTTTTTAACAATTGTCAGAAAAACAAGATTCCAAACCTGCAACTAACACAAGGAAAAAAGTTGTAAAGATCACAGCAGAAATTAATGAAAGTGAGACAGAAATGAACAGTACAAGGAATCAGTGAATCAAAAAGTTAGCTCTTTGAAAGGATGGGAAGGGGAAGTGAGAGAGACAAAGAGAGAGTAAAGAAGGATAAGCGAGAAGGATCGAGATGTGATATGTGATATGTATATGAACCACTTCCCCATGATGAATGTATTTACTGTGGACCACAAACATGCACTAATATAAAAGGGGTGAAACAGTTATCAACTCATAACCCTATCCACCCATTTCCTACCACTCAGATTATTTGGAAAAGAATGTGAATATCATATTTTACCTATAACTATTTAGTGTCCATTTTTAAAAGGCAAGAGTCTAAAAACAACTATAATACCATTGTCACACTTAAGCAAAATTACAATTGCTTAATATTATCAGATTTCCCGAAAGTGAGCAATTCAGAACCTCCCCCATTCCTGTCAGAAATCGTGTCCTTTGTAAATACTTTAGCATGTTTCTCTGAAAGATAAGAATGCTTTAAAAGTGACTGTAGCATGGTTATCAAACGTAAGGTAGGGAATAATTCTTATGAACATCAAATATCCCGCCGGTGCTCACATTTTGCTACATGCCTTGTTTTAAAATTTGTTTTTTTAAGAAGAGAAATAGAATTTTTAAAAAACATTCTCACAATCTCTGCAAAATGAATTTTTAAAAATAAAGTTTGTTTTTTGTCCAAGTCAGGATTCCTATTGGAAAGTCCACCTTTTTCCACTGATATCCATTGAATAGTAAGCACCCATAAATATGTAGGTCAGCAAGACGTTTCTTAAATTGTGGTTCCCAAGTGACATCTGGGAATATCAAATTCCTCATACTACTGTACAATTAATATTATTACTAATATAACCGCTGCTGTTAGTGGTAGTACAAGCACTTACGAATATAACCGCTCCCTTGGATAATAATACAACCAAGAATAGTCCTGCCATTGCAAGCACTCCTGTGGAGGCCGGGTGTAGGTGGTGTTGGAGAGCCGGGAGCCTGGAGAGCCGGCACCTGCCTGTAATCCCAGTTCAGGGAAGGCGACGCAGGTCTCGAATGTGAGACCAGCCCAGGCCACATGGTAAAACTGTCTCCAAAAAGGTTGAGGGGAGGGACAGAGCCCATTGTAAGGGCTTTACTTGTTTCTCCATTTCTATTGATCAGTGAAGAAGGGATAAAAGAGAGTTTTAAAGAATGGTTATGTGACCAATTCTCTAGCATAATGAAGCAAATAAAAACAAGACAAAAAAAAACGAGCGAAAGCCACCAGACAGTGGAAGAGGAAGAGGAAGGTGGCCGTTAGGTTCTGGCACCTACTTGAACCTGAATCCCAGCCCTGCCGCTTGGGATGTGGGTGACCTCACTTGGGTCATGTGGCTTCTTTTTGTTTCTTAACACAGGAACAGCAGTGCCAACCTCATAGGGGTGCCGTGAGATTAATTGTTAATATACACAAAGCCCGCAGAATAGTGTCAGGTTCACAGTATGGCTCAGATTTTGTCTTCATCATCACCACCGCATTCAAGGAAGTCTTGGAGAAGACTGGGGAATGGTGTCAGGGCAGACTGGGGACTTGGCTGGGCCTGAAAGGACTGCGCAGAAGACTCAGGTGGGCGGCAAAACTCCCAGAGGGACTTTTGGTTTTGTTTTGTTGGGCGGGGTTTTTTTATTAGTGCATGTTTGCAGTACATAATGTTTACATTCCTTGCAGGGAGTTGGACCTACCATATTTTACTTTCTCTTTTCATCCCTTTTCCCGTTTCTCTCCTCCCTCTATCCCTTGATCCCTTTTCCCTTTGAGAAAGATCTACCTCCCTACTTCTATTATCTATCTTTTATTTTTTTTCTCTTTCTTTATACTTTGGGTTTAGGAGAAACCACACAATAGACTTGTGGTGTTTCAAAGTACAGATTTCATGACAGAAACGAGTGCACACTTTAAAAATACAAAACGTGGGCCGGGGATTTAGCTCAGTGGTTTCGCCGCCTGCTGTGCAAGCGCAAGGACCCGAGTTTGATCCCCAGTAGCAAAAATTTAAAAATAAAAAAAATAAAAATAAAAATACAAAACATAGGTGTTTTCCCCAAGTCGTCACTGACTTTTAACAAATGCTTCAAGGTCAGACAGCAGGTCTGCGGCTGCCCAGGACAGATGCACGTGCTCAGAGGTCTGAAGGTCAAGTTGAGTCCTCCTCCTGGGGCTCTGACTCAAGCAAGCCAGCCTCAGTTTCCTCTTGGGAAAGTGAGAGCCAAGCCTGCTTCTGTGGGGGGCTCCCCTAGTTCTGGGAGCATGCCCCTAACAAATGAGGGCCCCCCTTGAGGAGAGGCACCTCTTTGTTCCATTCCAGATGCAGAAGGGGGAATGTCCCCCTCTAAGAAGCACTTTACATAAATCAGAGGCGCCCACTGATAGGCTGTGTGCTCCGTCTAAAGAAGTAGGCTCGTTAATCTTTTGCTCAGCTTGCGAAAGCGTTTTCTTATCAAATAATAGAGATGATGGCAGCGGTGGCTTGATGCTACTGACTTGTGATTCCCCTAAATACCATTTCAAGAAGATTTGCAATCTTAAGCTCTTTTCTCTATTCCTCTCCCCCTTTTTGTGCATTAAATTTCCATCTGTTTACCCAAAATGGAAGTAAATGAAATAATAGCTATTGGGTGAATTAAGTACTTGCTTCCGTGTACCCCCCAGGCTGGCATAGGCAGTAACCTCTGAAGGGACTTGTGTATTGTCTGCAGTGTTTGGGGGGCTGGGCCTCCTACCCTCAGCCATTCCTCACCACTCTTTTTCTTTTCTCTCTATCTGAAGTTACTTTGGGTAAGTGTTCATTTGCTCACTAGTCTGTCCTTTCCTCACCCTTCTAAAACGGAAGCGCCATGTTCCTACCTTGTGCCTGAGGTGTCCTCAGGACATAGAACAGACCCCAGCACATAATAGGCAGTTAATAAAATAGACAGTGAGCCTAATGGTTAGGATCTTTGAAGTCAGGGTGTAAGATGGGGTCCCTGCTCTGCCATTCACTCAGCTGTGTGACTTTCAGCAAGTTATTTGATTTCTGAGCCTCCATTCCTCCAGCTTGAAATTGAAAATGACTTGACCTACTTGCAAAGGATTTTGTGGGGATCAAATAAGGGAATACATGAAAAGAACTTGTCATAGAATAAGCTTCTCATACATGGTGGCTGCTGATAGCAGTATAAATACTATTATCATAAACCTATAGAGGGACTGAAATGGCTAAACTATGTTTAATGCACAAATAATCCAAAACATGAGTGAATTTAGAAGTCATGTCTACTCAGAATACATGTTTTTCTCTCCCTCACCTATATACCTACCTCTGTTCCTGACCTTAATTTCATCTTAACTCGGCCAAGACAGTAGCCAGGACCAGGTGAGGGAAAGAAATGATGAGGTAGACCAGATGTCTCAAGACTTAAGTGAGGATTGTTCTGGATAGAGATATTTGCAAATTCTAGATTTATTACACCATCCAAGGATTTCAAAGAGCCCTACAACCCGGATTCCATTTGTCCATTGAATCAGAGATCAGTGTCACTACAGTCAATGGTGTGTCATGTCACTGGCCACTGGCTTACTGGTTTGGCCATAGGGCCAATGTGACAGGCTGCCATTGCATCCCTGGGAATGATGGGATCGCATTCATTCTGCACAGGCTAGAAGCATTGAGGCAGAGCTTTGCATTCCGGAAAACACTTCACACAGCATCCTGGCAGATCCTCAGTACGTCTGTTGGAGGAAGCTGTTACCGTTCCCATCTACAAATGAGGAGACTGAGGCTCTGAGGGGGACCAAAGCATGGCCAAGACCACAGCTGGGAAGAGGCAGGGCTGAGCTCAGGCAGGATGGTCCACTTATGATAATGCAAGGAATTCACACTGTCCACACTGCTGAACCCTTCTCCTTCCCAGGAGAGGGGACTAAGGAGCTGGGTCTCTCTGTTGGCATCTCCTCTGCCTAGGCCACTTGGGCAACTTGCTGCCAACTTCCTGGGCCCTCTTTCCCATCAGATTTGGGTTTGCTGGCTCTGGGTGGCCGGCCTTAGTGTGGGCATCTGCCAGCATCCAACAAGGAGCAAGCCAGGGATTTGGGGCAGACAAAGAAAGTAGCAGTGCCAGACAACAGAACAGGATCTTGGCCCGGCCTCTGACAAGCACGCCCGGGGGCTGCCCATTGCATACAACTTCCTGCCCCATTGTTGCACCCATCAGGTCCTCACAGAAAAGAAGACTGGGAACTGTAGCCTCCTTCATAAGTTCAGAGTGTTTTTGTAACACAGGCAGCAACAATCCCCTTTGTCTGCAATACCGCCAGGATTCCGAGAGTGCTTGGTGCAGGGAAATCCCAGCTCCAAAGGGAGTTGATTTTGCTTTCTTATGGTAGCTTCTGAGGCTGAGCTGGAGACAGTTCAAACCCTGAGGATGGGGCAGGACACAAGCTCAGACCTATCAGAAGCCAGGCTGGGCTGGTTTCTGGCCTGCTCTTACTTGCCTGCCAGCCAGGTAAGATTTCCTCTCTCACAAACCCAGCTATTGTTGACAGCTGCCTGGGACCCCCACCACACCCCCCTTTTACTAGGTGTAGGTTTAAAAGAAGGCTGGCTGCACACCCCTGAGACCTTGGGTTCCAAGCCACGTTCAAGCATGATGAGGCTGTGAATGCAAAAGGTGGAGTTTGGGCACAGTGTGACCCGTGCCCATGGAAGCGAGTCTTTACTCCATCCTGCCTCTTTCCAGTTCTTTCCTGGCCAATAGGCTCCCAGCATCTTCTGTAGGGCAGTTTGGCATCATGAAAGATCCCAGGACACTTGTTTCATTTTTATGTTTTTAAGGGCCGGCCAGATCACTAGTAGCTGTCTATGTAACCTTGATCATGTGCCCAAACATCTCAAAGCCTTGATTTCCACATTTATAAAATGCAAAACACCTCCCTTGTAAAATACACCTCCCTTGCAGGTGGCTGTAAGGATCAGAAGTAACAACACGTGCAGATGGGACGGCCCCATGCTTTGTTGGCAGATAGTAGGCGGTCAAGAAATCCTAGCATTGTCGGTGCCACTCAGAAGCCCATGCCAGATCCTTCCCTGGGGCTGCTGTTGGGATGTGGGTGCTGAAAGCAGGGGCAGGCCCTAGCCAGGAGCCTGCCTTGTAGCTGTGTTGGGGTTCACACCACCCTCCCTGAGGCCCAGCCCCATCAACAAAACCACTAGTTGCCACCCAAGAGCCTTCCTGTTATGCATGCTGGCTCTCCTCAAGAGTTACATGTCCCTGTCTCCTCCTAGAAGTTTCTAGAAGCACTTCCTGTGGCACCCTGAAAAGGCCACCTTTCTGTCTCAGGCTATGGGACTATAGGGCAGGGTGGTGAACCTATGCCGCGTGTGCCACAGCGGGCTGTTTGTTATCATGGAAAGCTCTAAAAGGTTTGCCATCACTGCTAGAGGGGGAAAGAAAAGCAGGTGCTGGAGATTACACTCAGCAGCACTTGGACAGAATTAGCCATTGTGAGAGCCTAAACAAAGACCCCCATCCCTGCCCCTGCCCAGCAGGGATCCATGGGATACACGCACCCAAGGCAGAGACCCATGGGTAGTGGCGGATGCCCATGGGAGAGAAGCGCCTGCATACTGGCTAGAGGCCCTCACCTGTCTGCCTTCAGATGGTGAAAGAGCCATGGTACGCTGAGGCCTAGCATGGAAGAAGAAAGGTCTCTAGCAATGATAGCCGTGGGCCCATAGGTGAGGTGTAGCCTCATGACCAAGAGCCACACCCCAGCAACATGGCAATCAGCCTGCTGTCACAGCGTTCCATCCCAGTGCGGTGCGTGGGAAAAGGTGATACTCTGCCCACTGGACCAGCTGCCCGCTCTGTACTGGGAAGCTCTGGCCTGAGAAATGGGGCAGGTGCCCTGGACCCAGCAGAGAAAGTTGGGGACTGGGGGTGACTGTGTGCAGTGTCCACTGGAACCTGAACCATCTCTTCCACCTGAGATGCCACCTGGAGTCAGGCCCAGCTCCCAAGGGCGGGTGGCTGAGTACCCTCCACCAGGGCACAAGGCCACACAGACACCTATGGGATCTGGGCCATACCCTCCCTGGTGACAGCTCCACCCCCGCCCCAATCCAAGCTGCCTTCCCAGAAACTGCCTGAGCCCTATCTCTGGGATTCCCGCTCCCCAGGAAATTGTTTATGGTTGAAAAGTTCTCATGTGCAACAGTTCTCTCTTTATCTGGGAATTATTTCCTTTTTATCTGAAGAGTACCATTTGTCAGTACCCAAGTCAACCCAGGCCTCCAGGAACAAAAGGTGAAGCAGCATCCCTTCCTCTTGCCTGGAGAGCTCTGGAGCCCCTCAGAAATCACTCCTGAGTAAAGCAGCTCCCCAGCAGGTGGACAAGAGAGCTCCACCCCCAGGGGTGAGAACCTGCCCTGTCTCATTTATAAAGTCAAGAGGCCACCCAGGGCCAAGGGACTGCTCTGAATGGCACAGAGCATGCTCTTCAGGAGCCTGGACTCGGGTCCACTGCCTGGGTTTCATGTTCCAGCTCTGCCGCTGGCCCGGTGCGTGGCAGGTAGCAAAGTTTTCACCTCTCTTGTCCTCAGTTTCCCCATGTGCAAGGTGGGCCTACTATGAATCTCTGCTGCAGTGGGCGGGATGTAGCTCAGCAGAAGAGCGTTTGCCTCGCATGTGTGATCCCCAGCACCACAAAGAAAACAAACAAAGCACCTGCTTCATAAAGTAGGTATGAGGGCTAAATTGGTCAGTAGATATAAGGGACTTACTTATGACAGCACCACGTGCTTCGCTGTTCATCATTTTCTATTATCACTGGATGGCCCAACTGTCTTGCAACTGGCTTCACACCCCACTGCTGTTAGACTGCCATTGAGACTCAAGGACACTCATTGGGAAGAGGCCGTAGGTGGCATGGATATGCATATCCAACCAGGGGCAGTAGGAGATCCCTATCGTCCCAGCTACTTAAGAGGCTGAGGCAAGAGGATTGCTTGAGGCCAGGGGTTCAAGGCCAGTGTGGGCAACACAGTGAAGCTCCATCTAAACCCCACACACCAAACCACAGAGGGTTAAGGATGTAGCTCAGTGGTAGAACACATGCTTACCATGCATAAGGCCCTGAGTTCAATCCCCAATACCAATAAAAGAAACCAAACAAACCTATAAGTCATCTGTGAATCCAGGCAGGCTTTATCTAGTGCCTTTAATCTGCACCAGATGAGTCTTAAAAAGGGTGTATTTTCCCCATGGAAAGCCCAAAGCTCCACCTGGACCAGAAGTTGCCTGGCTCTAAGCAGAGTTTGTGCCACAGGTCAGCTGCAAGTCCTGAGGCAGCCTGAGAGTCCAAAGAGAGAAACATGCCCAGCCCTGACTCCAAGCTGAGCCAAACCATTCTGGTTTACCAAGCAATCCTGGAGAAGTAATTAATCCAAGATGTGAGCCGGACTAGAATCGCTTCCTTTGTGCTGGGAGTGGAACAGGACGTCAGTGGGACAATGTTGGTTTTATTCTACATGGAGGTTTTGGCTTGGTTTGGGGCCACGGTGACTCTGTAAATCTTCGGGAAGCCACGGAAAGGAACTCCAGAGCCAACCCCCACCTTCCCAGAGAAGTCTGTCTGTGGAGCCATCGCTCCAGTGGGGGAGGGGCAGTGCTCCCTGCCTCCCCTACCCAGACAGCAAGCCGGGGAGGGGTGTGAGAGCAACGGGTCTCACAGCAGGGTTCGTGAGAAGTGGGGACGCGGGCCTGACCCCATCAACCCCAGAGCTTGGCTGTGCCTCCCACTGAAAGGGGGCGAAGCTGGTGGGAGAATTGAAGGCCAAGGATGGAAGCATGGTGGCAGCCCCCTCCCTTGATTGGTGCCTGTGGGTGTCTGGTTCATCCTCCCTGGAGCCCAAGGGTGCTGTCAGGTGGGGTGGGGAACTCACTAGGGACCAGCCAAGGCATGACATCTCCCAGCCCAGGGAGCCAGTCCCGAATGCACCCCAGAGCTGCTGTGCTCAGCGGAAGGTGGAAGTGACCCTGAGGCCCAGCCTGTTAGGGCCTGGCATTATTGCCCCTTCCAGCTGGTGGGCACATCCAGTCTTTGTGCCCCACTTCTCCCAAATGGATGGGACAAACCTGCTGGCCCCAGACACTCCACTCTCAGGTCCGGGGCAGAGGCACGAGGCTCTCTCCTACATGGGGCGTGGGTCACCGGCCCCCAGTTATAGGCTTGTGCCATCTGCCACCCTGACTCTTGCTCAGAGGTCTCTGCCCACCTCTGTGGAGATCAGAGCCTACTTTGAACTGGAAATTGGAGGCGTTTCCCGTTCCAGGTTGCTAGGACACTGCTTACAGGACTATAATCCCAATAAATCATACGCTTGTGGAGTGGTGCAGGATTTTTGTTTTGTTTTTTTTTCCAAGCTGCAGGGACCTCTTAAAACCAATCCCTTAAGAAGCCTTTTCTCCATTTTTTAAATGGGGAAAATGGCTTGTGTAGTCTTGGTCCTGCTTGAAGCGACAGAGTGGCACTCATCGATACGATTATCTTAAAAGGAGAAATGAAGAGAAGCTGAACAGTGCCATCTGGGTCTGGTGTCTCCATTGCTTCTGAACTGGCAGTGTGACCTTGCGTGAGGCACTTAGCCTCTCTGGGTTTCCATCTCCTCCTCTAGCAGTGAGAGGAATTGGTCAGGTCACGTACAAAGACCCATTTTCCTGGTGTGTTTCATGGACTCTCCCCATGTGATAGTAGTTGTGCACACAAAGGCAGATGCTCCCAGAAAGTCAATGACCACAGGCTGGGGCGGGGGGGGGGCGCAGGTTAAGTTAGGCACAGACAGCACTGGGGACGTCAAGGGTCACAGATCCCAAGTGATTCTGTGCCCACCCCGACGTTCCTGACGTCAGCCCCTGGTCCTCGCTGCCCCTTCCCCCGTGCGAGCCTCTTCACTGCCGAGGCCCAGGGCCTGTGCCGCCAGAGAGTTTGCAGCTTGTGCTCCACATGGTGCTTGCATTTGTTTTTCTGCTTCGTGAACCAGGCTGGGGTGGATGGCAGACAGGCAGGCAGCTCGCCACAGGCTTCTGCCCGCTTCACGTGTTTACACTTGTTGTTGGAACTTTAAGAAGGCTGGAGCTGAGGCATTGAATAGGGCCGCATTCCTCTGGCCTTTCTTGCTATTATGCTTTCTCTATCAACAGATGCTAACCTAGTAGAGCAGTGAATGTCCACACAGTGCTTACCACAGTCCAAAGGCTGAGCTATGCACTTTGCATCCGTTCTTTCAGCTGTCTTGGGAGGTGGTCTAAGAATCGAGACCCGTTTTTCTCATGGGGAAACTGAGGCTGGGAGAAGTGAGGTAATTTGCCCAGAAGCACACAGTTTAATTCACTGGGAATTTACCAGGTTGCAGCCTGGTAGACACCGGCAGAGCCCATGCACTTGACTCTGTGCACCGGTTACAGCTGCTGACATATGGAGTCTGTGAAATAAGAGCAGAAGGGTTCTCTCTCTCTGCAAAATGTCTAGAAGCCTCTAACTCAAACAGCTCCTCCCTTAATAGAAAAATAGGCCCAAAGAGGCGCCCAAGGTTACAGAGCCACTTCGGTTGTATTGAAGGAATTAGACTTTTCTCCCAGGGAGGATGCTGCAGGGAGGGGTCTGGGAGCCTCAGGTCCCTGGGCTGGAAGGGCACAGGCAAACCATGCCCCACTCCAGGGTTTACTGGAGCCTGTGCCACCAGGGCCAGGGTCCCAGCCCCATGCCCACTGCTGTCAGCTGGCACTGGGTGGTGTTGTCTTAGGGATCTGCTGTTGTCTTCTAAGGCAGAGGTCCTCAAAGTGTAGTGCTGGGACCCCCTAGGGTCCCAGAGATGCTTTCCTGGAGTCCACAGGTTCTAAGCTGCTTTGCCTGGAAGATACCATTTTCACTCTCACTCTGATTTTTCGCCTGAGTGTCCAGAGGCTGTGCGACCTGATGAGGATGTCATTTTATAGCGAATGGGATGTGAGTTTGTGTATTCCTGCACTGTAACCTTTTCTAGGTTCTAATTTCTGATACAGTGTTGATGGAATCTCACACACACAAAGTCTCTTTGATGTCCCCAGTAATTTTTAGGAGTATAAAAATGGTTCTGAGACCAAAAAGACCTGAGAACCACTATGAGGTGAGACCCAGCCGAGGGGTGAATAAAGGGGCTCTGCAGCCTGGCCCTGCAGGCATCTGCATTCTGGCATGGAAACGCTGGCAGCCAAGCTGCCCCGAGGGGACACAAGAAGAGGAAAACGGCCACTTCTCCAGGCGAGAACAGAGCGGAGACCACAGGGAACCGCATGCATCAGATGGTCTCAGCCTCGCTCTTCCCTCTCACCATGGAGTTGGGACGCAGCACAGCCGCTGCAGGCGGGAGTTTTCATAGGGATTTTCCAGAATGTGCAGTAATGCAGCCCAGCTCTCCTCAGCAAGCTCAGGGAAGGAGCTTGGTGAAACTACCAGAAAGGAAACAGCCTGAATCTGCAGCCCATGATGGGGGTTACATGTGTTATCACTGCCTACCGGAGGCCCACAGGCCAGGGGGCGGGAGGGCTGAGGACAAGGCCGGAAGAGGTTCACTTGGGGGGCGGACCATGTTAGAGGCAGAGATGATTTGGCTTTCTGTATTTGAAAATATTGATTAGCACTAAATTCAGGAAACAGAAACCCCTCTAGGTATTTTAAGCAGGAAGGGATTTAATGCAGGGAAATGGGGACTAACGGAATCACAAGAAGACCTCAAGGAGCAGATTCTAAGCTGAGCCTCAAGGAATGGCTGCAAGGACAACAGAGCTCATCCATGGGGCTGTGGGGGCTTCTCCCTGAGGCTGTGAGTTCAAACACACACCTGTGAGCTGTGATTCAGGATTGGAGCTAGAATTAAGGCATCTTTGCCGTTGCTTTCACCACTCCTACCCCTGTCTCAGGAGTGCCAGAAGGATAGAAACTAGACATTCTAATGTTCTGTAGGAAACTAACCAAGAATACTTCATGCTTTCGTGACCTGTTCACAAAAACAAAATGGACACAAAAGTGGCCTTGGCCTCATGTCTACTTCCCAGATCTCTTGCTCCCTCTTTAATGGTGAAACCTAATTTGTATCTGTAACCCTATCTGCAAAGGAGTCCAAGAAGTATAGTTGTCAACTGTCCAGTCTCCGAGCAAGATGGTAGAATGCAGCCAGTGAGCCAATCCCTGGTGTACAACCACTGAGGGCATCAATACTGCATTTTCTCATACACTAAATTCTAAGACATGAAGCAGGAGAGTGAATCCAGACACCATCTGGTTGGGCTTCATGGTTCCCCAACTCCCTCTTGGATTTCCCCGAGTGCAGCTGGGAGATGCCTGCCTAGAGGCCTAGTAGCCGCACTTGGCACTTTATCTTGGCCATTGGCCACAGTGGGGAAGAATGGCTGGCAGATTCATGAATTATCTTTTTATTCACACATCCATCTCTAACACTGATGGTTTAACTGAAACCTTTTCCTTGTTTTAGAAGAATTGATATATAGAAGTCTCTCTGAGCTTGCCTTCCAGTCTTGTAATATGAGAATTGTAAAATTCCAAATTACTTGTTGGGGGGTTTGAATGAGCATTTTTAACCAAGGGAGAGCTTGTAAACAGAGAAACACTTCACGACTGGATTGTTTTTCCTTCCTAGATTACACAAGTTCCCCCCATCAAGTCTTGGCTTCCCACTCTCATGAGTCAACACTGTGCCCTTGAAAATTAGATGTTATTTTTCTGGGCAGAAACATGACCTAGTCCATAACTAAAAACCTGGGTGTATTATATACTTAGTTACTGATACTCATCTATACTTTCAGTCATTCAGCAAACATTTATTGAAGACTTCTTGTGTCAGAGCCCAGGCTGAGCATATTTTGGAAAAAGCAGAGACAAGGCATCACTCCTGGCCTTAGAAGGAATAGTCTCATTAGGAAGATGGGGCACATTCACTGCTGGAAGAGTCATAGGGATTCTAGTGAGTTTCAGGGCAGGAAGAGATTTTTGGCTTCCAAAAAGAGATGCCACTGGCACTAAGCCCTGAAGGTTAAATAGAATCTAGACAGGCAAAGGGGAGAATTGATCTTCTTCATGAAGAGATGGCAACAGGCAGGGTTGCTCTATGCACTATGATCTGTGTGCTGGTGACAGGTAGTGGCCTGGCTGGTGATAATGAAGTGCAGCTCTAGGCACCCCTGAAGGCCCGGACCAGTGAGGCTTCCCCAGCCTGGCATTTCCCCTCACACTCAAGTGACTTGTCCATTTCCTGCAGGGACAGAACCAGCATATCAGAATCACTTCCCGAAGGAGTCACCTTCCAGATCACATCTCATTATTCTGGGGCTTGTGGTTGTTAGGCAAAAGAATCCTTTACCCTCAAAAAGAGAAATTTAAAACTCAGGATGACCTAAAGCCTGGGGAACTGAGATAAGTGATCCGGGCAGTCTCTGGCCATCACCTGTAGCCGGCTCAGAGTAGCTGAGGAGAAAGCGCCCGACTTTTCCCTGGTTGGAGAACTCAGCTGCGTGCCAAGGGGAAAGGCAGCGGTGACAGCGCAGGTCCAGTCCTCAAAGGCCCAGGGTACCAGTGGAAGTGGAGCATGTGTAGGACTGACTGCCTGCCTTGGCCTGGCGCCCACTGCCTGGCTTAGTTTAAAAGGAAGGACGGAGAAGAAGAAAAAAAGGAAGGATGGAGGAATAAGGCATCAGGAGGGGCTGGGAACATGGGCAGGAGCCAGGAGCCCGACATGGGCTATAATCAGACACCAGCAGTGAGGGCTGGGATGTCTTTTCCCTGGGACCTGGCGAGGGAAAAGCACTCTCCATTCTGGCCAGAGCAGGCTGGGTGTCCACTGTCATGAAGCCAAAGATTGGCTGCTGGGGGCATGAGATCTATTGGCCTGTGAAGTGCTCTGCCACAGGGCTTTCGCCATGGGGGACTTGGCAGGTTGGGCAGAGGACAGGAGGAAGCCTTCATCGGTAGCAAGTGGACCCCACCCCAGGCTGAGTCCCAGAGCTGGCAGCGAAAGGGGTGGGATGGAGGGGGGTACTTGGTGAGGGGCACTGTCCCATTTTATGGGAATGGTGCCCCCTGGTGGCATGTATAGTGCTTTTGAAAGGTGCACCCTGGAGCCTGGAGCACAGACCCCATGCTGGCAGCCTTGCCTTGCTCCCGGAGTCTAGCTGCTCCGCATCATGGGTCTTGGTGTCATGAAGGACCCCTGAGACGGTTCCTCCCCGATCCCGGCCCTGGAAGGCAGAAGGCCCAGTGAGCCCCATTCCAGCCGAGGAAGCGACAACTGTCCACCACACACAGACAGTGTGATGTGCACTCACCCACCGGGTCTCAGGATGAGCCTGAGAAAGAGGGGCGCTGCAGGTGAAGACAGGATCCGAGTGTTTGTACGGCACAATGAGGTGACAGCTGCTCGAGGCAAAGCTGTCTTTGGAGCCTGGATCTGTGAGACTTTCCTCTGGGCCCACTACTCAGGAGACGCTGTCTCCCCTCTGCAGAGAGGAACACCCCAGCTCCACAGCTGAATTCTTGGGAGGGGACAGGAGGCCTGGTTGTACATGTTGGGAAACCCCTTCCCTCACTGGCCACCTAAGGGCCCTTGAGTTCTGCTGATGTCCCATGACTGAGTCCTCCAGACCCATGAACAGGTTTCTGTAGAATGAGGAAACAAATCGAAGTCTCTATGAGCAGAAGAACCAGGTCCCCTCCACCCCTCCCAGCCTGGGGGGTTGTGGGATGCCCAGCTTTGTGGCTGTTTTCTGAGGGGTTCCTCTGCCCTCCCAGCAGTGCCCCACGCACACTGACCTCTCTCTCTGCTGCCCCTCAGGCCCTTCATGCTGCTTCCGCCACTGATGGAGTGGATGCGTGTGGCCATCACCTACGCCGAGCACCGCCGTAGCCTCACTGTGGACAGCGGCGACATCCGGCAGGCGGCCCGCCTGCTGCTGCCTGGCCTGGACTGTGAGCCCCGACAGCTCAAGTAAGGGACCAAGGAGGAAGGCAGGCCCAGCACTGCACAGCCTCTGCTCACTCCCCTCAGCCTCCTTCCGCTCCTGATGGCTGGTGGGGAGTTGGTCAGAGAGGGTGGCTGTAGCACCTCTGGGCTGCTCTAAGGGGGTCCTCAAGGTGTGGGCCCCTCTCTCTGGGTGACAAATGCCTTGACCCAACCAAAAACCTAGGCAGAGCCGCTTGTGGAGTGTCCATTATATGCCCTCTGGAGATACAGGTATAATCTGACTGTCCCCCGCAGGCTGGGTCAACTGCCCATGAGATTCTAAGGCCCCTTCCTCCACGGCTCTGGTACTTCTGGGCAATACCAGGAAGCCTTGATGAGAGACAGAGGCAAGAACTGGACTGTGGCCGCCAGGACTGTTTCATAGGCTGAGGGGCAGCCTGCTCCCTGCAGAGGGTACACAGCATCCGGCCACTGGGGTCCCTTGTAGGCTGAGTTGGGAGTTTGTTCCTGACAGCTGACGGGTCCAAAGAGCTCAGCACACTTCCTTAACCTGTTTGCAGAAAAGCAGTACAGTTCTTCATGTAAAAGAGCTTGTCGGGCCAGGCATGGCAGGTGCGAACACAGGTCCCAGTCCTCCAGCCGTCCTCACAGCACATGTCAGCCCAGCCGGGGCCGGCGGCATTGAGGGGCAGGGTCCTAGCTCAGTCACGCTCACACACCTCCTGGTCCCTTCTGGACAGACCCGAGTGCTGTTTCAGTTCCTTCCGGAGGCTGGATGCCCGCGCTGCTACAGAAAAGTTCAACCAGGACCTAGGTTTCCGGATGCTCAACTGCGGGCGGACAGACCTCATCAGCCAGGCCATCGAGGCCCTGGGACCTGATGGTGTGAACACCATGGACGACCAGGTAATTTCCCAGAGTTCTGCTCGGCTGGACTTAGGGACCAGACTTGGGAATCCACAGTGCTGGAGCTAGAGAGAGAGTCCCTGTGTCCTAACCTGAGACACTCTCAGCCCTGTGCTTCTGAGAGGTGAGCTCAGACATTACCGGGACCCCTTGATAACCTCGGTAATGTGGATTCCACTTCCCTGGCTGGAGGGCTGGCGACTGCCCCAGATGGCCAAGGCTGGGAAGAGTCCAGAGACGTCAACTTGACGTTGAGCTATGGATCATAATCGCCAATATTCGGGGGGGTGTTGTGTGCCTCCTATACTAGGCCCCTGGAAACCCCTGCTTTCCTGGAGCTGACATTCTTTCAAGGAAACAGACAGTGAGAAAAACACACCTGTAATCCCAGCACTCTGGGCAACTTAGTGATTTAGCAAGACCTTGTCTCAAACTTTAAAAATTAAAAAGGGCTGGGAATGTAGCTCAGTACGAAGGCCCTAGGTTCAATCTCCATTACCACAAAAAGAAAAAAAATAAACACACATAAAATGTAGAGCATGTTAATGAAAAGTGCCAAGGAGTAAAGTGAAGCAGGAGGAGGGGTAAGAAATGTTGGAGGTGATTTACAATTTTAAATGGAATTTAACTTGAGCTTTTTGTGTTTGAATTGTTTTTACATGAACGGCTGATGCACAGCATTTACTATATTACAGGCATTATTCTAAGTGCTTCACATAGGTTACTCCTTTAATCTTGAGAGCAGCCCAATGAAACAATTACCTTGCCCATTTTATAGATGAGGAAACTGAGGTACAGAGAGGTTGCTTTACCTAAAGTCACACAGTGAGTAAGGAATGGAGCCAGTACAAGCGGGACCCAGGCGGTCTGACTCAGATGCCTAACGAGGGCGGAGTAGCCCATTTGTTTATTTGACTCTGTTTTGGGAGCCGTGACTATGTGCGTAATGGCACTGTGTGGTTTGGGAGACCACACAGAAGCATGGGGAAAGTTAGATGACAACAGAGGGTTAAGCCATGCTTTCAGAAGAGATGACAGCTCAGTGCAAGTGGTGACATTTTAGGCGCACGTGAAGCCGGAGGGTGGCTGGGGTGGGGGCCGCAGGGGTGGCAGCCTCCGGCTGCAGGGGTGGAGCTAAGCCTGAGGGAGGACAGGAGTGGGAGGCGTTCCCAGGAAAGGGGGCAACTCGGGCAGGGCTGGGGTGGGGAGACCACGGGGCTGCAGCAGCCTTGCATAGCGGCTCTCACAAGGCCCCACAGTCAGTGCATGCAGGGCTTTGCGGGAGCCGCATCGGGGAGGCCTCTGCCTCTGGTGATGCTGGGGTAGGGGACAGGATTTAGTCCCCCACAGTGTAGACAAGGAGAATTACCTGCCACATAGGGGTTCCCGAGAGCGTCCATCTGGTACCTCAGTGAATGCTTGTGCTGCTTCATGTTGTCAGCACGATCATGGCAGTGAAGGTCCCTGAAGTCTGATCCACAGCCCCATTAGCCTCTGTGTGCCTGGAGTGGAGATGGAAACAGCCTTTAACAGTCTCCCCTCTATGGCTCATGAACCAGTTTAAACTCTGAATTTTGTACAGACATGCGGAGAAGAAAGGAGTCAACTGTGTCAACAAGGGGACGAAACAAAGCTACAGCTTTGTTATGTTGCCCTTGGCTTTTCTCTGAATGCTCTATACTGCTGTTCCCTAAACCTTCTTGGTATTTATAGCACGATGTGTGGGTAAACAGTCCTCTGCCCCATGATGAATCTCAGGCCATTTCTTTATCTTTGAGCACTAGACAAGGATTTATGAGTTAAGGAGATCTTGTCTACACACACACAACCTAATAAATAATACTGCAGAACACTGGAAAAATGCTTGCCAGGCTCCAGCTGTGGAATACACGCTTTCCACCCCGCCTTTGCTATTACAGGCCATAGGGAGACCCAACTAGGAGGCAGCCCTGCTAACCGCCCCCCAAACCTGGGGGAAGCGGGGTGCAGCTTCCAGAAAAGCCCTGGATGGCTCAGCGGTGCAAGATGCAGGGCAAAGGCTCTGCACTCCCTGGGGTGACGCCTCAAAGCATGGGCTTCACAGCTCATGCGGACCTGGGATCCAGTCCCAGTTCTGCCTCCTGTTAGCCATGTGGCCTTGGGCAGTTAATTCCCCTTCTCTGCTCCTCATCTCTGAGATGGGACAATAGTAGGAATAGCACAGGGTAAATGAGACCCTGCATGTCAGTCTCCTAGTACAGATTTCCATGCACAGGCTCAGTGTATGATGGCTCAGTGTATGATGACAGAACAGGTAATGCTGGTGGTGATATTTTATCTAGGTAGCTTACTCTGTACCAAGCACCTTATACACATTAACTCACACAGCAAGTCTATGAGGCAGATACTGTTCCCCCTTTAAAGATGAAGAAACTGGGGCCCTTCTATAAAATTTACAGTTACCTGTGGCAGAGGTGGCTTTTGCATCTAAGACTGATGTGCCTGTGCTTTCCCCCACCTCTGCCGTCCACAGTGCTTGTGAAAATGTCCCCTACTTACCTTTCTGGTGTCCTGTGTCCAAGGGGCGGGGGAAGCCTGAGGAGAAGGGCTAGGGAGAAGCAACTGGATCAGGTGGGAAGCTCTGTCCAGGGTTCCTGGGGCAGAGGCCTGTGGGATGTGTGTTGGTTCAGCACCTGCCTTCCATTCACGCAGGGCATGACGCCACTGATGTACGCCTGTGCTGCGGGGGACGAAGCCATGGTCCAGATGTTGATTGATGCAGGAGCAAACTTGGACATCCAGGTGAGCCAGGCCCTGAGCCAGAGCCCAGCTTGAGGTCTCTGGCAGCCATGGTGTGATGTGTCTCTGAAGCTAGAAATACAGATGCAGAGATTTTCCTCATGATTTGGGCTGAAAGGGGGGGAGGTAAGGGGGATGAATGGAGAGAACAGCCACCATTCCCCAGCATCCCCAAATACTGCAGGCTCTGCCTCCCTCTGAGGCATGAAGCGCTCCCTGCTCTGCCATTTAGCCCATGGCAGACATCACTAATTGGGCACCCACCCTTTCCTTTTGAGCTTTGTACAAGAGTTCTCCAGGAAGACCTTACCAGTCAAGTTGAGTTGGCTCCTATTCACTGTCCCTGCAGGGCAGGCTCCTAGCTAAGGTACCTCTGTCACCTACCCAGAGATGTCACCTACCCTGGAAACATCAGTCTTTTGTTGCGTTTTCCAGGTTCCAAACAACTCTCTCAGGCACCCCTCCGTCCACCCCGACAGCCGGCACTGGACCTCGCTGACGTTTGCTGTGCTGCATGGACACATCTCTGTTGTCCAGGTGAGCTCCTGCCAGGCACACAGTGTGCCCCCGCTTCCCAAGTGGGCTGGGCCCCGAGCGTAGCCCCAGCCTCACCAGGGAATCACAGGTGCCACTTCAGGCCAGGCTCACTGATCCCCAGGGCAGCACCCACCTGATTTGCCTCAAGGTGTGGCGCAGTGGCAGAGCCCTGCCCAGTAAGCATGAGGCCTGGCTTCAATCCTCAGCACTGCCAAAGTGAAAAAAGGACGCAGACCCAAGCAGTACAGAGTCCCACATCTGTGTTTCTCTTGGCAAAGACCTGTGCAGCTCCACTAGCTTTTCTCACTACCAGCCCTTTCTGACCCTTCTCTCCTCTTCTCTCATGAATCCACCCCAAAGCCGGCTCCACACCGTGGCTCCCTCCTGGGTGCAATGACGAGTGGTGATTCTAGAAGTGGAAGGTTTGGGCAGAGCCACTTCCCACACCAGCAGGGCCACCGGCCACATGGCACTTGCCTCCCAGCTTCTTAGATCCTAGGACCGGAAGTTCCTATAATGCCCTCACCTTCATTCAGCTGGCTTGCAAGGCCCAGGAGGGCAGGGAGTGTGTCCTGGCCCATAGCAGGGACATAGCCACTTCTGGCCTGCTTGGAAACTACTGCCCTCCCGAGGAGCCGAGCAGGGTTGAGCCTTCGAGCTGTGCCCTGGGCCTGCCTGGACTGCTGCCCAATTTCATCCCCATGGGTGAGACTCCGCCCCTGTGGCCTGAGCATGGTGGTTTCTGACTCGCAAGTCTCTCGCAGAGAAGCTGGAGATCAGCTGACTCCTTACATCTGCTCCGCGGCAGCAGCAACCAGCAATGGCAGGCACCTGAGGAGGGCTTGTCTCCAGGAGCCTGGGAATCTCAGGGTCCTCCTCCAGAGCAGGAGGCAGACACCACCCCTCCCCAACACAAAGCCAGGCCCAGTTTGGGGCTGCTTGGTATCTGTTAGCCCTGCCCCGCTGTCCACTGGCAAACCTGCCCTTGCTGGAATGGGGAGAGGCCATTTGGTGCCCTGGACAGTGCGTGACATCCTCCCCTGTTCTACCTCTGACCAGCTGGGGAAGATGAGCTGCTGGACTGGTGATTAAGCCTGCAGCATGCGGTCTCGTTTCATTTAATCTTGGCAATACCACAAGGCAGGCCTCCCATTTTGCGGATGGGGAAGACAGAGGCTTGGAGAGTTGAAGCACCTGCCCCAGGTCACTCAGTGGTCAGTGGCCGGCCTGCACTGCACTCTTTCCAACACTTGCTGCCTCCCAGGGCCTCAGTTTCCCCCTGTAGTTTGAGAGAGACACTTCAGTTCTGTCCATCTGCATAAAGTGCCCAGAAAGGCCCCTGAAGCCAGTTGGTAGGAAACCATTGAAGGAGAAATAGCCCGCAGGCATGGAGCTGAGGGTAACCAGGGCTTCTCCAGATCCAGCTCCTCAGCCTGGGGGTGAGCTGCCTCATGCCACACGCCTGGAGAGAGCTGCAGCCCCACTCCCAACCCAGGCTGCTCCGGCTCTTCCCAGATGCTCCCTTGCCGAGCTGAGCAGTGCCCTCCCTTCTGTGCCCCTGGTAGTTGCTGCTGGATGCAGGCGCCCACGTGGAGGGCTCGGCAGTGAGCAGTGGTGAGGACACCTATGCGGAGACACCCCTGCAGCTGGCCTCTGCAGCTGGTAGGTACATGCCCTCCCTTTGGGGATCCCTGGAATCCCTCCTTCTGGGCCCGAGGGGTGTCCTCTGGACCCTCTGTCGAATCATGCTAAGCACTGTGCCCAGAAAGGAGAATCAGGCCAGGAGGCCTTTCCCTATGCAAGCCCAAGAGGGGACTGTGGCAGGACATAGCCAGCCTTCCTCCTGCATCTCCCTCTTCTGTGCCCACCAGATGAAGGAAGGGAACCGAGGGCTTTCCTCATCATTCCCCATCATTCAGAATCTGAGGTACCCTCTCCTGCCCCTTGCCTTCTGCCTCGGTGGCCAGCCACCCTGTCATTCTCCTCAGATTTCCTCCTTATCTTCCAGGGAACTATGAGCTGGTCAGCCTGCTGCTGAGCCGGGGCGCTGACCCCCTCCTCAGCATGCTCGAGGCCAGTGGCATGGCCTCCTCCCTCCATGAGGACATGAATTGCTTCAGCCACTCGGCTGCCCACGGCCACAGGTACCTCCCCCGTATGCCTGCCCTGGGCGACCTGGGGATGCTAAAACAGGCTCCCAGGAACCTGGATTCCTTGGTGGCGGCAGCAGAGTGCGGCCTGGAGACTCCAGGTCGGAGTGGCTCAGAGAGGTCCTGCCAGGCCCGGAGCTGGGCCTGTGCCTCCCACTGCCCAGAGCAACCGATCCTGCTTTCCAGAAAGATAGTTACTGCTGCAGCTGGCAGGATGCACTTAGTACACACCCTGCTTGGTGAGGGTTCTCCAGAGCCCATGGTGGCCTCAGGGTACCCATTCACACAGGGTATGGGTCAGCCAGGAAGATGTACCTGGAGCAGAGGGTAGACCTGTCCGGGTTATGAGAGGACAGCAGCAAGCTGAGATCAGAGTCGGTTGACAGCACTGGGGACAACGGGAAGTGAAGGTGATGGAGGGTAGAGAAGATGCCCAGAAGAGCTGGCAGGTGGGGCACCTCCCTGCTGTTACCGGGTACCCTTCTCTCCACCAGCACTACTGAGCCTTGTCCCGGAGGGCTTTGTCTCTATACCTTTTTTCATCTTTTTCCTCACCCACCTCAGCCCCGCACCATCTTAGATGTCACTGTCCAAGGCCCCACCAGGTCCTGCATTTGTCCCGTGGCCTCTCCGCCAGCACCCTAGGGACAGGCACTGTGGCACCTCACCTTCATATACCACTACCTGGAACAGACCAGGTGTTCTATAATCTCTGGAGCTAGCAAATCACCAAATGAGCTAACTGTAGCCAGCAACCTCTTGCGGGTGACCTGAGTCCTCCCGGGGGGGCCTCTGGGCCATGAGCTTGGAGGTGCTTGGAGGGGGCCCAGCAGGGATGCTGTGGCCACAGCTGAGCCCCCAGGTGACCCTTGGGTCTTGCCTGTGCTGCAGCCACTCCAGAGCCACAGACCACGGGCACTGGGTCTGCACTGCCCCAGTGTGGCGCTGAGCACCATGTTTGTCATCTGTGAATGGCAGTGCCTGTAGGGTCTCCCAGGGCTGACTGCAGCAGGACATGGAACATGCTGTCAGGTTGCCATCCCCCATGTAAAGAGCTTGATGTGTCATTCGTCCTCATGCCGCTGTCATTAACAAGAGGGGAACGGCCCAGGCCAAGTCCAGTGTCTGACACTCTCACTGCCCACTCCCGGGCTCTGCTGCATTTAATGCCTGCACATCAGCTTCACATCAGCCCTGGGAGGGGATGCTGTTGGTGCCTTGTGCTCCAGGTGGCAAAGCAGTTAGGACGCAGGGAGGGAGCACAACCTGAGACCACAAGGCCAGGGTGGCAGCACTGCCTCTGCTCCACAGCCCAGGAGCCCTCAGTGACACCAGGACAGCAGTCATCTAGGTCTCCTGCACCCTCCCATCTCCTCCAGGTCTCGAGATGGGGAGCCCTGGCCCACCCTGCCTGGAAAGGAAAGATCATTATTAGCCTTCTGGGCCAGTGTGGGCCTGGTCATCCATTTTGGGGATCCCATCCTCATTCTCCTTCATGCCATGGCCTGCAGGAACATCCTGAGGAAGCTCCTGACCCAGCCACAGCAGGCCAAAACGGACGTGCTGTCCCTGGAGGAGATCCTGGCTGAGGGCGTGGAGGAGAGCGATGTGTCGAGCCAGGGCAGCGGCAGCGAGGGGCCGGTGCGGCTGAGCCGGACCCGCACAAAGGCACTGCAGGAGGCCATGTACTACAGTGCCGAGCACGGCTACGTGGACATCACCATGGAGCTGCGGGCCCTGGGTAAGGCTGCGCAGGTGTGCACACACAGGCACACACGCACTCGAGCATGCATAGTCACTCCCTGCTGCTCTCCAGCAGGTGGCCAGGCCCCAAGGATAGACTAGACCACAGGGCAATGGCTAGGAACATGCACCACCATGATGAGAAATGTTCTGGGCCTCCACAGCCCTCTGCCCTCAGCCCTGCCCTCCTCCCTGGTCACAGTCCAGGACTGTGGAGCACTGGGAGTCTCCAAGATGCCCTGAGGATTTGTACACGATGAATCACATGCCTACGGGCTCACCCCACCTTCCACATTTTGGGTCTGGGAGTCTGGCCTTTCTGTGTCCTCCAGGGAGGCTGCTCAGACAGGGTGAGAAGCTGTCACTTTCATTACCAGGAATATGACTGGCTTTTGTCATGAACTTCACACACGGTTTTAAATTACACTGCAGCCCTCTGACACACTCTGGGGAGCTGGTAAACAGTCATTACATGCCCCGGATGTGCCCCGACATACCAGTGAGCCAGTGGGGAGCCCCTCCTTGACAGGACCGGGTTCATTCCCAGCTTCTGTCCAGGATGGAGGGTAGGTATCGAGTGCCCTGCATTTTCTGGACCACCAAGTCCACCTGGTCACGCCTCCAAAGTTAATGTCTCCCCAGCAAATGATTCTATGGGTCAGCAAGTGGTGGACAAGAAATCTCCAGGCTGTAAAGCCTGAGTTTCTGCACTTATGCTGAACCCAAATGGCCCTGCCCTGCCAGTGATGCCTCTCAGAGCCAATTAGATAGAGGTTTCGTCACATGGCTGCAGTGGTGGTCACTGAGCACCTGGTGACGGGGCAGGAAGCAAGGGTGTGTGGGGCACAGTGCTCTGCAGGCAGCAGGGCACTGAGGGGCACCTGCCCTGTAATCTGTGCGGGGCACATTGTGAGGTGAATGACGCCCACCCTTCCCTCCTGGGCCAGGTGTCCCCTGGAAGCTACACATCTGGCTCGAGTCTCTGCGGACCTCGTTCTCCCAGTCTCGGTACTCAGTAGTGCAGAGCCTGCTGCGGGACTTCTGCTCCATCAAGGAGGAGGAGTACAATGAGGAACTAGTGACGGAGGGCTTGCAGCTCATGTTCGACATCCTTAAGACCAGCAAAGTGAGTGTGGCCAAGAAGCCCCCACCCCCAGGCTCAGGAGCCCACAGTCCCGACTTGGACTCTGCACAGACACAGAGTGACATGCAGCCAGACACACAGCCAGACACATGTGGACGTCGCACACACGCAGCCTGGAAGTGCCTGGCCGCAGAGGGCAAAGGCTGTGCGTTTGTCCGCACTGGAGTCTGGCCAAAAAAGCCATTTGAGGAACCGCTGATGAAGGAACTGGCTCTCTTGCCAAGCCAGCTCCAGCAGAAACAAAAGACAGCGGCCGCTCTAATCCTGGCCTGGACCTTTGAAATTAGCCTGATGTAGCTGCAGCTATAAACAGACAGCCACAGCGGGTGAGCTGACGGCACTCTCTGCCTCTCCCCCCACAGAACGACTCTGTCATCCAGCAGCTGGCTGCCATCTTCACACACTGTTACGGCAGCACCCCCATCCCCAGCATCCCGGAGATCCGGAAGACCCTGCCAGCCAGGCTAGGTGAGGCCTATCCCCACCCACCCCAGCATGCCCGCTCCGCTCACTTCCTTATCTCCCCTCTCCATGTCCTCCTCTTCCAAGTCACAAGGCCCTGCCCCAGTTTCTCACCTTTGTGTCCCATCCTGCCCCATCCTGCCCCACCCCAACCTCTTAGAAACTCCTGCAGCAGACTCACAGTCTACTTCTCTCCCTGTTCACAGATCCTCACTTCCTGAACAACAAGGAGATGTCGGATGTGACCTTCCTAGTGGAAGGAAAGCTGTTTTATGCGCACAAAGTCCTCCTGGTGACAGCTTCCAACAGGTAGACAATCTGGGCTAACCAAGTCCCCACCCCAGGGACATGAGGCAGCTCAGTTCATACCACAGGTGACAGACGCTGGAGCAGAGAGGCTGGCAGGAGTCGATACCCTGAAGTCCCTGCCCCATCACAACAAAACTCTGGGAGTGCCATGGGGAGTGCTGAAGGGCTGTCCTTCCTGAGTTACTGCTTTGGGTTACTAGAACACATGAGGTGTTAGTGCTCTGACCACAGGCTGATGATATCAGGTTGCTGGGCTGAGAGGAGTGGAGGGGACAGAATGGCTCAGCCCAGGTGATGTAAAATGTCACTTGCCACAGGTTACTCTGGAAACACTGCAGTCATCCCCCCCCCGCCCCGCCCCAGTATTGGGGATTGAACTTGCACTTTCGAGGCAGGAGGCGGAACCAGAGCTAAATCCCCGGCCCTTGCAGTCATTTTTAAAGTGCACTGTCTCCCACCCAGTACCTGGTCAGGTGATAGATGGTGCTGTCATTGCACAATGATGGAGTAAAAGTCATGTCCTAGCCCTGCCTTTTTCATCTCTTTTTGCTTCAGGTTTAAGACGCTAATGACCAATAAATCAGAACAAGATGGGGACAGCAGCAAAACCATTGAGATCAGCGACATGAAGTATCACATTTTCCAAGTGAGTGGGCCCAGTGCTATGCTCTTCCTGAGGATGCCCCTCCCCCACAGCCCACCCTTGGCCTTGTCCATTTGGGGTCAGGGCAGCCGTGACTTGGTCCTGATCTTCCGCTCCATCTCAGTGTCCCTCTGTGCTTTGCCACCAGCGGTCAGGTATGTAGGTCAACAGTGGTCAACCAATGGCCTGCATGCCACAGCAGCCTCTTTGTATTACTGAATGCTCTAAAAGGTTCGCCATCACTGGTCAAGGTCTTCCCTGTGCTACGGGAGCCCTTCCATGGTGGGTCCTAAGCTTAAAGCACTGAGGCAGGGATCCAGGTGGCCTGCAGAAAGACATGAAGGACAGGCACATGCCACCCACATGATCTGTGGGCACTCGTATTCCAGAGCTACCAGCAAATGAGCATCACTGAGAGCTTGCTGGTCACGCAGGCCCCAAGCCCACCTCAGGTCTTCTGCATCAGAGCCTCCATGGGCTGCCTAAGGGCTGGTGCTGGCCAGACTAGTCATATAGGTCCAAGCTCAGAGCTCCTAGGCATTAAGCTTTGCGGAACATGGGATGTTACGTAATGGGAACTCCAGTCAGGGCAAGCGCAGGCAAGCCTGGAGAAGCAGCCCCAGCTAAGAGCTCCTCTCTGGAAAGTAGTGATTTCAGGTCTCCAGACTTGGGGGACAGGGATCTTGCCTTACCCAGGAGGGACTGTGCCCTAATGGTGGAAGTCACAAAATCCACTGTGCCTCGAGGAAGAAAAAGAAGCCACTGTTTAAAATGACTGGTTTCTCCTCATTTGCCCTTCAGTCAGTCACTTAGCACTTAGCCACGTATGGATTCAGAGGCAGGCCTCCCCTCTGCGAGACGGCAGTATGACACACAGGGACAGTTGCAAGGGAGGCACAGGGGCTCTGGAAGTGCAGGAAAGATGCATCTCCATCAAACACAGGGATATGAGGTGTGCTTCTTGTAGCAGCGACAGCTGGCTGAGGTCGGAAGGAGCTCCAGGTAGAAGGCAGGGCAAACACAAAGTCCCAGAGTCCACACCATGTTCAAATCAGGAGAAGTGAGTCTGAAGCTGCTTTGAGGATCCGTAGCATGAAGGGCCTGAACTTTAATCCAGGGACACAGGAAGCTCCAAAAGGCTTTACACCATAGAAGATATTAATTAGCACTAACACTTTCTTGCCCTTAGGGCTGTGCTGTGAGGCTTAAATGCTGAATCAGAGAGGTTGAGTAACTTGCTCAGGATCATAGTTGGGAAGTGATAGAGCCTGGTTTCAAACCCAGGACGTGTAAACAGTCATGTCTCCATTTAGAAAGGTGAGGAAGGGGTTGAAGAGGGCCTGGCTACCACACAGGGGACCAGTCAGGAGATGCTGAGTTCAGCTGAGTGACAAAGGTGACCTGGCCTTTGAAGTGGCAATGGGGTATGCAGGGAGGCACATCAGGCTGAGGCCCCAGGATCTGGCAGGAGAGTGAGGGTGTCTCCCTGTTCCTCTTTCTCATCCCTTGGTCCAACTTGCTGGGGAGGGCAGCTTTAGAAACTTGTCTGGCCAAGAAGTGCAAAGTCCAGGTGAGTTGGAGCGTGAGATGGGACTCGTGATCAGAGCCAGGAGGCCGGTCCGAGGGCACAGTGGGGATTGGTGGACATGTGAGGACAGGTGACATAGCAAGCTCTGCTTACGCCCTTAGCAGCCAGTGACTTCTCGGGGTTGGTGGGAGGGTAAATGCGGACAACAGGTCTGACAGCCCTGCGCACATGACGTGGGCCTTGCAAACGGTCACCAGGCCCTTCCCTGAGGTCTGGCCCAGAGCACAGCCTTAGCCCAGGGTTCTGTGGCTGTCATCTAGATGGGTCCTCGGACCTCCACTCCCGATTCCTGGGCTCCCTTGGACAAGTTAGCCCCAAGCCATCAATCCAGGGTTAGGGGCCCCTAAGAAAGGCAGGAAGGAGGAAAGAGAGGCCCAAGGAGCTCAAAGCTGTCCTGTCAGATAGAAAGATAATGTGAGTCACAGATTGTCATTCAAAATTTCCTAGTGGTCACATCTAAAATTTAAAAAGGCAAAATTTTAATATACTTAACCCAAAGTAGCCCAAACATTACCATTTCAACATGTAATCAATATAAGAGATTAGATATAAACTGGGCATGTTGGCACATGCCTATAATCCCAGCACTCTGGAGGAAGCTGGGATTAGGAGGATCTGGGAGGCTCAGGCAGGAGGATCTCAATTCAATTTCGAGAGATCCTGTCTGAAAAAAGGCTGGGGATGTAGCTCAGCACAAGCACACAAAGTTCAATCCCCAGTACACCCCCATCCCCCTAAACTGGCAATATTTTATACTAAGTTTTTGGTCTCTATTGTATAACTGACACAGCACTTAATCCAGAAGCCACATATGACTGACCAGCGGCTATCGTGCAGGTCTTGAGACTTGCCAAGGTCAGCGTCAACAAACCTTAGGTCTCTGAGGGAGAGCTCAAAGGCCTCAGCTTCCTGACTCCCTCAGGGCAGGAGGAAGCTGCTGTCCCTCCACACCTAGGTCTGCCTGTTGCCCTTCATGCAGTAGCCCATCCAGCCCCACAGGCTACCTGCTTTGGGAGGCACGTGACCTGCATCTGTCCTGGGCTGCTAGGTTGTGCAAAATTAACTCACCTATGCCTGCTGCCCACCCAGCCTTAGCAAGGCTCCAGTGAGTTCTCCTACTCTGGTTTCTGAGGACACCGATGCATCCACATCCCCCAGCTGGCTGGACTTTGCCAAATCCAGCTTCCTAAATACGGCAGGAGGCTGCCTTCCAAGCCCGAAGGGGAGCAGCACTCTTCGGGCTGCAGGGCCCCTGGCCAGGCCCTTGTCAGAAGATCCTCCAAGATCTGACTCACCTGCCTGCTTACTCCCAATGATGGGAGCAGGGCAGGCAGGGTCTGTGCCTTTGTCCTGCTGGCACCATACCAACCTCTCAGCACACTATGAGGTCACAGGCTCCAGCCAGGGCTGCAGAAGGCCGTGGGAGCCGAACCCCACTGTGGGGAGAGGCAACAGTCTCCTCTCCCTACCTTGGCTTCCTCCTAGACCCTCTGGTGCCTGAGGGCCGGTCCTGACAGAGCCCGACTGCATGGCTGGGGCCTTGTTTACTCGCAAGCTGCCAGCACTGTGTGGGGCTGTTGCTTTAGCCAACCAGAGGGATTTGTTTTTCTTTTTCCAACTGGGAACCTCCCCAGGCTCCAGTGAGATGGCAGAGTCAGTAGCAGACCTCAGTATAGCTTTCCTCCTGGGCCACCTCCACCCCATTCCCAAGAGCCCCAGCATTTCTGCCGGGCAGCCCAGTGAGCTCAGGGTCAGGGCCTGGGCTCTGTGCTCCCTTCCCCAGAGAGCAGATCTGCCAGAGAGTCAGGATGTGGCAGCCTGAGGGTAGTGAGTGGGTTACACAGTTGTCCCCTCAGGGACCTCCCTTCCAGCTCCAGGTGTAAAATTTAGACTAAAAGCAGTGAGCAGCATGTGCTGAGAGTAGCAGAGCCCGAGGGAGGGACTTGAGCCAGACATCTGTCCTTCCAGCCACATGGGCTGAGGATTGAAGGGAAACCAGGGGGTGGGGGGGGAAGGCCTCAGGTTGGCACCTGGGTGGCAGCATTCTGCAGAAAACACACCATTTAGGGCTGGGGATTTAGCTCAGTGGTTTCGCTGCCTGCTGCGTAAGCACAAGGACCCAAGTTCGATCCCCGGTACCAAAAAAAAAAAAGAAAAGACAGCATTTGAATCTCAGCCTGAGCAGAGTGGAGAGACAAAGTTAGGAAGGCACAGCCGGCCCCAAGCGGAGCATCTGGGCCAGTACTGTGGAGACTGGCATGGCACTCACACGGGGCCTCTCCCCACCACAGATGATGATGCAGTATCTGTACTATGGGGGAACAGAATCCATGGAGATCCCCACCGCTGACATCCTGGAGGTGAGTGACCATGTCCCCGTTCACCCTGCACCCCTAGACCTCTGCATGGCTTAGCCCCGCTCTCAGAAACACAGCACTTGGAGGGGCAAGAGGAGAGGAAGATGGTTCCCTGCAGTCCTTCCTCTCATTCACAGCTAGGGCAGTTCTGAGACCAGGCTGGTGGCTAATGGATCCCAGCCTCCTGGGTCATGCCCATGGATCCTGGGTACACACTCGGAAGCCTTCTGTTCCCCATTGCCTGGGGCACAGGTCTGGCTGTGAGTACCCAAGGCCTGCTTCCCCCTCTCCAGCTGCTGTCAGCTGCCAGCTTGTTCCAGCTGGATGCCCTGCAGAGGCACTGCGAAATCCTGTGCTCCCAGACCCTCAGCGTGGAGAGTGCCGTGAACACCTACAAATATGCCAAGGTGAGGGCCAGGGTACCACTGTCCACCCTGCTTCACAGCTGGGGCCAGGCTAGGAAATGCAAGCGGCTGGACCATCGAAGAGCAGTGGAGGGCGTGCCAGGGAGTTAGCAGCCATTCCTGCTCTGCCATCCCTGGGCTTTGGGAGTTGGGCAGAAGCTGAGCCAGGTCACATCAGTTCTTCAGGTATTCACTGGATTTTCTCCCCACTCTTGGCCATCTCAGCAGACGACAGCACCTAGGCCACCTCTCTCTGAAAGCCATCTGCGTGCCCCCCATTCTCCACTGTCCTCACCTTGCCACCCTCATCCTGTCCCAGACAATGGCATGGGCCTGGCCTCCACCTGCAGTCCACACAGTTCTTTCCAAAGTGCCAGGACCATGTCACTTCCTTCCTTGAGCCCTACAGAGTTTTCCCACTGCTTGGAAATAAAAGCCAATCTTTGTCACAGCTGGCGAGGTACCTAGGGTGCCACCCACATCCCTCCCCTCCTCTTGACCACGCCGTGCCAGCCTGTGTTCTCTCCAGCTTGTCACTGCCCTGGGACTCACATGACAACCATTCCCTTTTCCTCTCTCCCGGAGCACTGGCTAAGACCATCCCTGTACTGAAACCAGCCAGTGGTCCCAGGCCTCCCATGTCACCCTGCCACATTGCCAGCTTTCATCTCCTTCACAGCCATGAGTGCTGTCTCCTCTCACCTTTGCTTATCCGGTCAAGTTCGTGGATTTCCTGCCTCTCCCGTACCAGAACTTTAGCCCTGTGGAAGCCATACAGAGACTGTGACCCAAACACCTAATGCCAGTACCTGACCCTGAGCAGGCACTCAGTTCACCAAACATCAGCACAATCCCAGAGCCTTCACCACGAGAGCACGCATGCCAGACCTGGGCTGGATGCGGGCAGCCAGCAGTGCAGTCCCTGCACTTAGGAGGGCAGCTTCCAGCCCACCAGGCATGTCTGCCATTCAGGACATCACAGGCAGAGGAAATGATGGGGCCCATGGGCAGGACTTAGTAATATTCTCAGTGGTACAGGTGAGACTTGAACCTAGGATTGTTCCCACTCCCAGGAGATGCTTATAGCTGGCATTTAGGTAAGGGGGAGGTGGCCTCAAGATGCAGACAGGGACCTGGAGCCAGGGTGAGGCTCTGGGTGGGACTGGAGGTTTCAGGTGGGGCTGAGCAAGGCAGCAGCCTCACCCCTCCTCTCCTTGCCTGCAGATCCACAATGCCCCAGAACTGGCCCTGTTTTGTGAGGGCTTCTTTCTCAAGCACATGAAGGTCCTAATGGAACAGGATGCCTTCCGGCAGCTCATCTATGGCCGCAGCAGCAAAGTGCAGGGCCTGGACCCACTGCAGGACCTGCAGAGCACCCTGGCCGAGCGCGTACACTCGGTCTACGTCACCTCCCGGGTGTGAGTGGCTGGCTGGAACCTACGGGCAGTGGCAGGCTCCCAGGGCTGCCTCCCCCTGCCCAGACACCCCCTCTGCTGTGGATCTACCTGAGATCCGCACATGTGCCCTACCCTCTGCCCCAGAGCTCACCATATGAGCAACCAGAAAGGGGTGTGGCCAAAAGGTACAGTTTGCACCTTGAGGGCCACCTCGGATTCCCCCACATGTCCCTTCCACTTCTGCTGCAAGCTCTACATGCCCCAGCTGGGGCTCCTTAGGAATGTCTCCTCTCTGAGCCCCAGCCCTTAAATGCAAAGCTAGTTCTTGCTTTCCAGAGGAAAGGCTCCCCACGTCCCTGGCCTTACCCTCTGGGGGGCTGTGCCTCTGAAAAGCATGGTGTGGGCCGCCCAGACCTACTGTCTTTCCGTTTTCTGTGGAGTCAGGGTCTGCAGTGTGCTGTCCCAGCTGATGGCTCCAAGTCCAGGATGTGTGGGGCACAGCGTAAGGTCCTGATGGCCTCAGCTTTGCTGCTGCTGTTAGGGGGCAAAGTAAAAGGGGTGGATTCCACAACTCAGGCCCGGAGCAGACTGCCCCTGGGCTTGGGCAACAGCAGCACCGTGTCCTTCCTGGCCCAGCCTCTCAAATGCAAGGTTCCTTTACCTCAGGACCAGAGAGCGGGCACACTTCTCACTGGGAACTGCGGCTCTGGGGCAGGAAGGACAGGACCTTGGTGGAAGGGAAGGGTTGGGAGAAGAGGCCCCTCAGCTATGTCCCCTGGCCAGTGTGGAGACCAGAGACACTGGTACAGCATCAAGGACAGCTTGCTCTGGGTGTAGCCTGGCTGCACCACAGGAACTATTTATTCATCAAAAGCCCTGGGCGCTTCAGGTGTCACTTCTGTCACCTTGAAAAGCCCCCGGGGCTTGCAATCTGGAAAATATTTTCACCTAGCTGCTTGAGCTGGATGTACAAAGGAATAGGTGTTATTTTATTGCTGTAATATTGTATGATACTGTAACTATACATTAATGTTATCACTTATTGTAAATGTACCATGGTTTTATTAACAATAAACACTCGTTAACAATGACCTTGGCCTCACTGCTCCTGGTGGGGGTTGCTCCGAGTTCCGAGCTGGGGAGAGTCCAGACCTCGTTCCCTACCACCCAGGGCCTCCATCTCTCCCCAGAGAACCCCTCCTGGAGCTGACTGGACTCACCTGTCCCCCAGGACCCCAGTGTGGATCTGCCCCTTCTGAGGCTTTTCTCCGCCTGAGGTGAGGTAGAGGATTAAGCAGGTACAGGTCACTGGACAGGAGCCAGACTGAGGAATGGGGCAGCTTCAAGGGTGTTCCTGACCTCTGAGCCCAGGCCCTCCATGAAGGTGTTTGCAAAGCCATCCTCGGCCCCACACTGTGGGGCCTGAACCCTGGCTGGCTGAACCATGGCAAGAACTTGGGTGGAGAAAATGTTCAGACCCAAGGTTTTTCTAGGACCTCTTGTAGTTTTTGATGTAAAGTCCAGGCAGAAATGGAGGTTTTTTTAAAATGTACACCTAAGGCCGAAAGAAAAATCCCCATGGTCACTGGGAATGTGACCTAGAGTGGCTGTGGTTCAGGAATATGCCAGGACTGAGCTAGGGATGACAAAGACCTGTAGGAGCCAGTCCGAGGAAAGCCCCATTTCCTAGCTTTGCTGGGGAAGGGGCCAAGCAGGGCAATTTCATGCCCAGCCTGAGGCCCTGGACCTGGCAGGACCAGGCAGCACTACTGCCGAGTGCAGGACCAAGCAGTCCTACAGCACCCTCTGGGGGCCTACAGGAGACACAGCTGGACATCAGCTCTTACAGAAGCCCTGGAAACATGAGGGGCAGGTGTCCCTCCCCAGGGCTCAAGATGTGGAGTTGCTGCCCTTCAGGGGCCTGTTTCAAGGACTGTTCCCCACCCAAAAGGCAAGGGCTGGTTATGCTCTGACTCTAGTCTCTTTAGGGTTTTCTTTACTTTATTTGAAGGTTTTCTCTCTCTCACTTCAGAGGTTAAAAGGAGGGACAGGGTTCATCCAGGCCTGTATATGGCAGGAACATACTCTTAAACATTTAAAATACAAGAGCTAGGGCCAGGGATTTAGCTCAGTGGTTCCGGCGCCTGCCTGGAAAGCGCAAGGTCCCAAGTTCGATCCCCGGTACCAAAAAATAAAAAATAAAATAAAATAAAACACAAGGGCTAGGGCATAGCTCATTGACAGAGCACTTGCCTAGCATCTATGAGGCCCTGGGTTTCTCATGAAGCAAAAATAAATAAAGCTAACTAGAAAAAAAGGTCAGACATTCTTCCCAGGAGCTGAGACCCTAATGGCAATGGGGCTATGTGAGCACTTACCCCAGGCAGCTGGACCAACTCTTGATTCAGGACCATTTCTCCTCAGCTTCTGGCTTCAGGTATGAGCAGCCAGGCAGGCTGCGGGAGTAGTTAACTCCTCACAGAGCTGTTGGGTAACCAGAACCTAAAGCATCATTGGTTACTGCAGGGCTCACTACTGCACCCAGACTCACTAAGGCGCCATTTACCTGGTGGTGTCCAGCCTTCGCCTCCAGACACTGAGGTTGCCACAGTCAACCCTGGGCCACCAAAGCTGTCCCCAAATCTGCCTTCCTCCCAGGCTGCCAGGCCTCCTGCATTCCTCCTCCTGATGTTTCGCTTTCCTTCCTGCACTCTGCCTGTCTCCCTTTTCCACCCAATGTCCCCCTGGCCAGACAGCACGGTCACAATTCTCTCAAAAGAGGCACCCAGAGCAGTTCCAGGAAGCCCAAGGCCTTCCAAACCCGCCTTGCAGATTCCGTGTTTCACTCGGTCCTTCAAAGGATGTCTCACCCGTCTCCCCAAGCTGAAGTGCTGCATTCAGGCCCAAGGGCCTTCAACCCCACCCCACCCCCACCCCAGGCCTGCACACTGGCTGCCAGGTTATAATGGCCTCAGATAATGAGCCTGCATTTTTCCAAGGTGACGGTCACTTATTCCCACCCCTCCTCCTTCCCCAGCTTCAGTGGGCCCCTTTGTGTCTCTGGGTCACTCCGAAGTCCTTGGGGACCGTGGGGACCAGATGAGCCAGGGAAACACTGAAGCAGGCTACCGTCAGTTGGGGTGGGGGAGGCCAGTTAGGAATCACCTTTGTTCAGGCTTCTTTAGCCCCTTCCACCCCGGTGACAGCATTCAGAGTGGGCCTATCTGAATTAATTTCACAAGCGACATCTCCCGAGACCGTTGAGCTTTACAGATGTCACTGTCTGGGGACCAGATGGTGAGGTCTGGGGAGGCTGCCCTTTCAGGGTTGAAGGAGAGCACACAATGGAGACACCGTGCAGAGAGCTTTACTTTACCAATGAAAGGGCCAGGACTGCATACAGCAGGTGGGACCCTTGCTTCCTTTTTATGCAGAGGGGAGGGCCATCCCTGGAGAGCAGAGCTCCCAGTCGTGGGACACAGAGCTGCTTGCTTGGAGCCAGGCAGACTGAGGCATGATCTGCTGTCCATGTAGGTCTCTGTCCAGCTCAGGCTGGTTTAGAACATGGCCGGTCCTATTCAGTGCTCTTAGAGCTGGCAGTGGAGAGTCCCCAGACCCAGAGACTCCTGGCCCTTGCTGTGTGCCAGCCCTGTTCCGGGCTCTTCCCAACTACCTACCTCAACCCTGCTCTCCATGGCCCGAAAGCAGTGCCATCACTGCCATTCCCATGTGGCAGATCTGGACCTGGAGCACAAGCAGAATGAAGGCCGATTCCTGCCGGTCCATTATCTATGGCTATAACTGACAATCTCAGAGTGGACAGTTTATAAAGACAATAAATCTTACTGTTTGAAGGCTGGAGAGTCGGGGTTGAGGAGCTGTGTCTGTGAGGGCCCTCTTGCTTGCAGGGACCTTGCAGAGTCCCAGGTGGTGCAGGCATCATCACACAGCCAGAGCTCATTCACCAGTCAAAGCGGCTTTCGTACCAGACCCACCTGAGATAACCCACTTACCCATGAGCGGGAGAATCCTTTCCTAGAAGCAGCGCCTCCTGACCAAGTCACCTCTGCACGCCCCACCTCTTCAGACCTCACGAAGGGGACTGAATTTCAACACGAGCTTTGGTGGGGACATTCGAACCACAGAGGTGCCCAAGCTCTTAAGAGAGGGTCAGGGCCAAGCCGGTGTCTAAACACTTCTGGGCACCTGGCCTTGGAGCCCCTGTCCCCTTATAGCCCAGGGCAGAGGCAGTGGACAGCCAGGGGCTGGACACAGCAAGGGCTTCCTTACCCTTGGGACCACACCCTGGACAATGTCTGACCAACCATTCGGCTGTGACTACTCATATTTGGACTCTGCTTTGTGGCCTTGCTCTAAGAAAATCAATCCTCTTTGAAAGGCAGGCTCAGACACTCACCTGAGAAAATAAAAATTATTTTCCTGTTCCTCTTAGCAAGCCCAATGGAGGGTCTGCAGCAGGAAGCAGCAGAACCAGGAAACAAGGGCCCCGTGGCCCCTGTCCTGACAGAGGTGGCAGAGCAATTCTAGCAACAGTCACAGAACCTGAGCCTCCCCGACCCATCATCCTTCTCCTATACTTCTACCAACCCAGGTTACCTCAAGAGTCGAGCAAAGGTTCTATTTGGACTCATAGCATGGACACCATCTAACGAATGGACCAGTGTGTGCTAAGTCATCACATAATTTCTATCCCAACAAACACGATGCACCAAATGACATGGCAGGGGCCAGGGAGGAAAAGAGGCACAGCTAGCTGACTGCCAGCCACCACACAACCGCTTCACTGGCAACCACAGCACCACTTGGTACCTGCCACTTCTCCCACAGCTCCTGACTTAGGAAGCTACAGCCACAACACACCCTCAGCCTTGATCCCAAACCCTCCATATTCTCCCTGCCAGCCAGGAAACAGGGCAACATGCAACTTCCGCAGACATGGATTTTATGACACCCACAGACAAAGGGTCTTCTTCTAGAACGTTATTAAAAATAGATTCTCTGTCCCTCCCTTCACCCTGCTAGCAAAAGGGCCTTTCCCAATGTTTTTTTCCCAACTGACAACAGAGCTAGCAGACTCAGATGTTACATCCTACTTAAAATTAAGGGCTCAGGTTCCTAGGTGCTGTGGCTAGGAGTGCAACAAAATGTAGCGTTAGCACACCGTGGTGCACACAGTAGGGGCCTGCCAATACCTCTGGGTACACTAGAACTCCTGCTGCTCCAAGTCAGGGCCTTGGGACAAGTCCACGAAGAGACCCAGCAGTCCATCCAGAGCATCACCAAAAATCTGTGTACTTAAGGCCCTGAGAAGGGAACAGAGTCAGAATGGCTTCCCCAGGCATGGGAATGAGCCTGAAACACCAGCCCAAGGTGAAAGGTGAGCTCATGGGAAACGAAGGTCTGAACAGAAGTGCCAGAGCTCTGCCCAACCAGCAAGGTCTAGGCAGAACCGTTTGGGAGTGACCGCCTCCAGCCAGGCTGCACCCGGAGACAACTCATGGCTGGCTTCCACTCTTACTGGGGGCCCTTGTTGCTTTGAACCATCTAGGCTGCTGCCCAGGTCAGCCAGGGAGATGGTTCAGGAAGTCAGGCTCTTTCCTCATGGGTAGCCACAAATATCCAAGTTTTTCTTCACTAGTTCTTTCGCTTCAGCTTCATATCTTTTCTGTTCTTCATATCTCTGTTTTTCTTCAACTTCTTGTTCTGTTTGGGTTCTTGTTTGGTTTCCAACTTCCTTTTCTTGTCACTGGAGGAAAAAACAGCAGGCATAAGAGGAGAGAGAATGACACAGCACAGATCTCAGGCTGCTTGGCTGCAAGCTCACTTTGCTTTGTCTGAAAGGAGTCTTCGCCGTCTGCCACTGACGCAAGAACACCCCACCAAGCATAATGTCCTCTGCAAACCTGTCAGGGTGACAGGTATCATGCTGGGGACCAGGGACATGCCAGACCAGCATCGGCTCTGACCGAGCCGAGTCTGGAGGAACAAATCTTTCCACCAGAAATCTGGGTTCTCTAAAGAGTGCCGCATACACAAGACCTCCAGAAACATCTAGAGTGCTACAAGAGAGATCCTGTCCACACCTGCACTGCTGGGGTTACCCTGGGAACCAATCACCCTAGGGAGCCCCAAAGTCAGCTCTCAACACGAAGTGTGAGATTCTAAGCAAAGCCTGTCATACTTTCTGAGGTACTGTTATTTCCTCTAAATGAATAGAAGAAAATCTAAAGGAGCAGCAAGCAACTGGGTTCCACAGGATGCCTCACTGGCAGACTGGAGCCGAGGTGCCCATCAAGCGGCCACCTTCCAGTCTAAGGAAGCCTGAGTGGTGAAAGATCCTCTCATGGCATTTTGCCCATGGAACAAATACTCCCTACGTAGGGAGTGACCAGTTCGCTCTAGAGACAGCACAACATGCAGTACCTTTCAGAATTAAAAGAAGAAAAAAAGATGAAAGAAAAGCAAGGTCTCAAACACAATCTAGTGGTGGGCTAATTAGCATTTTACCTAAAGAGTGCTTTCAATTTACTCTAGCCTGTGGGCACGTGACCACCACCCACCCAGGCTGATGCAGGAGGCTCAGTGTCACCATAAAAGCCAAAACAACAGGGGAGGCCAAGCTCTGCAGCACAGGCCCCCAGGCCCAAGGTGGGAGCATGAGGGACCCTGTGCTGCCCTTGCCACACTGTCCAAATCAGAAAGGGGACACCCTGACGGTGGCTGTTGTAAAGCCTTGGTGCCACACCTGCGAGCATCTGGGCAATGAGGTTGCTATCGACGCTGAAACCTTCCAGATGCTGCAGTCATTTATGGAGATGCCCGAGGACAATGCCTGACTTCTGGGATCCACAGTTCCTAGAGTCACAAGGTGCCCTCTTTCTAAATGCTTCCAACATAAATTCTTCAGGGAACCCCATCAGTAACTATGACAATGCCAAGTTACCCACCTCCCAACCCCAAAGCAGCTAGGCAGAAGAGACCTCGTGCTATTCCAAAGGATGCACAGAGAAGGTTCCAGGCCATGCAAGCACACTTAGCTACCACATCACTTGGCAATGATGGTTGGTTTGTTTTTTTTTTTTGGTACCAGGAATTGAACTCGGGCCCTTGCACTTGCAAAGAAGGTGGCAGAACCATTGAGGTAAATCCTCAGCCCCAGTGAAGGTTTTCAAAGCTTGCTCAGGGACTCCTGGGTTGGCCCAGAAGGTCAAAGCTATATTCATAGTAATAGCAATACACTAGTTGCCTTTTCCATTTTCATTCTCTCATAAATGTTCAGTTTTCTGGAGGATGCAAGATGTGAGTACAGCAGAGTGAATGCAGAGGCAGATGGGAATCCAGCTGCTTTTGCCAAGCTAGATATCAACACATCTGCAAAAATATAGATGTAAAGTAATGCCACTCTTCTGAGGTTTTTCTGAAAAGCCCTTCTTAAAGTAAGAAAGCACAGTGAGGGCTGTAGGTAGAGCCGTGGGACAGCACTTGATTAGCCAACATGTGACTCTGGTGGGGCTCTTGCCTCAGCATCAAAAATAAATAAATAAATAACACCACCCCCAAAAATAAGAAAACCCCACAATGAGTCCATTGTTGTTCATTTCAAACAAATATTTTAAAAATTTCTCACTTTTTAATTCATAGTATGGAAACAGCAAAAGATATGGTCCACATAAACAAAGAGTCCTGGGCTTTCAGGATACAAACAAACACTGAGCCCCAGAATGCTGAGAGACAGATGGCAGAGCAGCTGACAGCTGGTCCAGACTGCAGCTGTCCTCCAGCTGCCTGCATCCTAGAAAGCTACCTCACCGGAGAGCCTGTAACTTCACCTGTACACAGCAGCGTTGGTAGGGAAAACCCCCGTGCTGCTGTCCCAAGGCTAAGGACACCAGGCCAGAGTCCCACCAGTCTTAGTTGGTGGCAGCACAGGGCTGTGGCTCAGGCCGTGCCCCTGGCCTGCAGATGGGCTACACAGGTGGCACCAAAACAGTCTCAAAGGGAAGAGTGAGCAAGGGCTTCTCTCTCAAGCTGTGTGTGTGTGTCCCATCTCCTCCCCCACAATTTCCCAGGGACAGCTTCAGAGCAGCAGAGGCAGCGGGCCCGAAGACTGTCAGGCTTCCAGTCCTCACCTTTTCAGGCTGACAATAGAGGCGTTCTGCCCGGCTTTGCTCAGAGCTTCATTCCACTCGTCATCGTCCCCCCGGATGACATATCTACAAAAAGAGGGGAAATAGCAAGGACTGATCAAGAGCAGGGGACTGCTGAAAGGAAAATACGACAGTGACAGCAGTCCTATCAGACACTTCTAGCTACAAAGGGCAGGTTGAGCTGCGTCCAGTTTGAAGATCGGAGAGAAGGGGGCAGACAGGCATCCAGGCCAAGGTGTGCAGCTCAGCTCCCCAGGACACAAGTGTCAGGACCAGGGTGGCCAGGCCAGGAGCAGGGACCAGGGAGGACAGTCCCACTGGACTCTCAGTAACTGCCATCGCCTCCCACAACTGCCTTCCTCACTCCTATCTCCAGGCATGTGCCCACCAGCCCTGGAGCTGGCCTCTCCCCTTCCTACCCCAGCCACCCCTTTTGATCTAACAGTCCTGGCACCTCAAGATGTTGATATTGCAAAGCTGAGGGCAGAAACTATAGCTTGATACCCTACATGGACGCCTGGTCATCTCTACCTGAGGTCGAACCACCACTGTCACTAGGGATACAGTCACAGATGACAGGTCACAGAGGCTCACAGACCACCGCACTTGTTATTAGAGCCTGGATGTGCCAGCACTGTCAGAGCCATCAGCCCTCAGAGTTGGGGAACAGGTGACACCACAGTTAAAGCCCAAAAGGGAACAAGAACCCTAGGACACTGAGGGCTCTTGAGCAGGGTTTTAGGCAAACAAATTCATGTGCAAAACCCAAGTATAGAGAAGTGGCCATTAAAAGTGAACCCTCAGGGCCGGGGATTTAGCTCAGTGGTTTCACAGCCTGCTGCGGAAGCCCAAGGACCTGAGTTCAATCCCCGGTACAAAAAAAAAGTGAACCCTCAGCCAGGCACTGTGATGCATATCTGTAATCCCAGCACTCTGGGAAGCTGAGGCAGGAGGATCAAAGGTTAAAGCCCAGCTTAGGCAATTTAGTGAGACCCTGTGTTAAAATAAAAAGTTGTAAAAACAGGCTAGAGATGTAGCTCAGTGTGAAGGTGCTAGGATCAACCCCTAGTACTAGAAAAAAAAAATAATGCTCATTTGATCTGCAAGCCCATTGCCAAGGGACTAAGGTGTGACATGGAACCCTGGGATCCAGGAAGCACAACCCAAAAACCAAAGAGCAGAATGGATCCGGGCAAACCAATCCTCTGAAATTTCAGTCAGTGAGGAGGCTTTCAGGTGTAGTGCCCTTTAAGCAACCCCCCAAAGCAGCTTCCAGGACACCTGGGGCATGGGTCAGAAGAAACCCCCAGGCAGACTTGGGGCCCCAAGGCTGAGGCAAAGCCCTGGCTTCGCTGGGGCAGCAGGAGGGGCCCTTACTGCGAGAGGTCCATGTCCTTCAGCTTCCCCACTTCCTTCTTGTGTTTCTCCTGGAACTCCTTTGCTGCTTCATCCTGTGGCCAAGGACCAAAGAGAGCAGCAGGTCAGAGCCAAGCGGGTACAAAATGCAGGTAAAGTGAGGGGAGGGAGGCACAGTGTGACAAGGAGGAAATATGTCCTCCTCTCAGTGTACCCTTGAAGTCGCTGTTCGCAGCTTCTAGGATTTTAAAGTATGTAAGTATATAAAAAATGCAGATAAGCAGCTGAAAGGACAAGCACAATTCTTACACCAGCAGATGCTGGGCTCCTGCACTTACACACACACACACAGAGGCACATCTCTAGGCCCCTGTGCACTGAAACACACAGGGGAAGACATTTTGCACCCAAAGGTGGCAGCAACGACACCCAAGGCCTCCAGAAGGGACGCACCAGGTCGTCACTCAAGGTCTTCATCGTGGGCTCCATGACCACATCCTTCACTGCCACCATCTGCTCCTCGATGGCCTTTTCCTGCACGTCATTAAACAGCTACAAAAGACAACAGAGGCAGAAGATGAAGGGGCAACAGGGATCCTCTCACACGTTACCATGACACCTAGTAATTCTGCTGTTTTGTTTTTTGAGACAGGGTCTCCCTCGGTAGTTCATATTGGCCTCCAACTCACGATCTTCCTGCCTCAGCCTCCCAAATGGTGGAATTACACATGTGTGCCGCCATGCCCAACTAGCACCTAGTGTCTTAAAGAAAAGTGTGCACTTCCGAAATGCCAAGTGATGCTCTGGAGTTCAGGAGCACAGTCACAGCAGGAGTACAAAAACACAGTCCTGGCAAGTATCAAATTCCCAACAGGAACGCCCTAGGAGAGAACCCAGAATTTTACAGATACAGCCAATATCCCCAATTTCCCTGTGTATGTGTGGGAAGATCCACAGGAAACACGGCCAAATGGTAATACTTGCTCGGGCATGGGGTGGGTGAGGGGGGCTGCATGAGTGGAAAGAGACCAAAGCCCCGCTGCCAGGGCCAGGGTACCTTCACAACTTTGCGGATGATCCGGTTGAAAAGTCCCATCAGTTGACCTGTGGGCAGCTCAATCTCCTTTTCCAGCTGGTCCACAGACTTATGCTGCAGGCCGATCCCCAAGAGAAGAGCCTGGAGGACAGAAAATCAGCCAGAATGGTGTTCAACAGCTGGCCTATTGAAATCACCCTGAGATCCAGACCTAGCCTCTCAACCAAAGCTATCTGGTAGAAACAACAGACCAGCACTGTTTAATTTTGGCATCTTCCCTTTCATGCTGTTACTGAAACCCCCAAGAGGCACTGCTCCCTCTTTCGGAAATCCCCAATCTAGCTTTTATTATCCTGACAAACTCCTGCTTCAAAACCATATTCCAGGTCTGCGGTCCCTGGGCTTTGAAGATAGTTAAATATCAAGGCAACACGGTGGGGTCTAAAGAATATGGGCTCAAAGTGCAGCTGCCCATCCACCAACTCCAGAGCCAGGCACTCGCCCTCAGGGCTGCAGAATGAGACCGGCACCTACCTATCAGACCTGTCAGAAATGAAAGCGAGAAACTGTCCAAGGGCCCCACCCAACACCCAGCACCCATGCAGCCTCCCTTCTCCTCCTGCACACCAGCACCAGAGAACCCACCGACTGGGCCGCGGACAGGGCCAGGTTCCCCAGCTGGTTCAGGAAATACAGGCGGGAGATGGCTGGGATCAGGTCCATGATGAGGTGATAGTCGACCATGTTCCGTGAGTACATCTCCAGCCGCTTCAGGTCATAGGGGAGGAAGAGCGCCTCCAGCTCCCGCTGGCCTAGGACTACATAGGTGACAAGAGCCAATGGGTGAGACGGGATTCACAAGGCAGCACCCTGACACGCAGGAGCCACTGGAAGCATCGGCAAGGACCCAACACGAGGCAGCTGGCACACAGGCACCCACCCACTGCCATACCAAGGTGGGGGACGTCTCACACGTGACCCTTCCCCAGAATTCCCACACCAACACTGGACCAAGGAAAGGCTCCCTGTGGTGGAGTGTCAGAGGGTCGAGGCACCAGCCTTCCCACACTCTGTCACTGCTCCTCAGGACCCACTTCACAGTGTGCCTGCCTGCCCAGTTTCCTATCACAGTGTAACTGGCAAAAAAAATATGTGTATATACGTATATAAAAACACGTATACAGATATATACGACTGTCATGAGGAAAACACAGCTGTTATTAATGATCTCTTATGTATTTTTTTAATTTTCAAATTTTAATTACCCAAACAGAACCAACTTATATGCACATACTTTTTACAAGCTGACCACAGGAGGCTGGCACCAGATTCTTAGTAAAATTTCACCAGTAAGGAAACTGAGCCCCAGACTGAGCCAGTTCCCCTAGATCTGGGGATCTGACTTGGGCTCCACACCTAGCTGCTGTACAGTCTCCGACATCAAGTCCCACCCCAGAGCCCTGCCCCGATGCAGAAGGCGGCACGGGTGACAGTGCTCACAGGACACAGCTGGGAAGCAGGGGCCTTGGGAAGACTGGGGATTAGAACCCAGGACTCAGTTCCCAGGCAAGCGCTCTTCCTAGGACAAATGCCACTTCAGCCCGACACCTTTGCCCAGCCCTACTCACTCGGCTCAGCTGGCCTTCCCACACTCCTGTTCTGAATGATGTTTAGAGCCACGGGAGGAGAGAAGGTGCTGAACTGGTAGGAGAGCAAGGCCAGGAACCTCCTCCGGAAATCTGCGGGATACAGCAGGCAGAGTTAGCAAGCTGTCACACTGCCGTCCCTCTCCTCTCCACCTGCACACTCTCACCTTTCCAAAATGCCTCGAGCCAGGCTCCCCGCTCAGCCTCGTCCTCGTCAGCCAGCGTCTTCAGCATGATACACGAGTGTTCTCCAGTCAGGTCATTCTGGGGGAACACACATTCCCACTTGCCACCAAGAATCCCTCTTCTGAATGAGCCAGCATCCAGATAAAGGGGGTCTCGGTGCTCCTGCGCCCTTCCCTTATCCTGTCCCTGCAGGCCTTCACCTTCCCATTCCCACATCACCCGCCACAGTCCACACTTAGGGGCTTTCAAGCTCACTGTGCACACAACTTCCTAAAAGCTGCTGTGGAAATGAGCACAGCTGGCTGCTCTGCAGTTCTGACCTCTGTCCTGGACCCACAGAAGAAAGCCATGTGCTCCTCTCAGGCAGGCTCTGCAGTCAGGTCAGAGCACACTCCACATAATCCAGCCAGCATGTTTTTGGCACCTTACAGCAAAAAACCCAGGGTCAAACAGCCAGTGTGCAAAGTACAGGCTGCATAAAGCACTAAAACAGCGACTATGAGACCATAGGTTTTTAAATTTTTTACTACGTAACAACAAAGCTCCACAGCATAAAAAATATCTACCAGCCCAAAGAGCATTCAGGGAGCTAAATGCTGGCACTAAGTGTGGTGGACTGACTAATGGTCAACATGTAATGCCCAGCTGAACTGAATCAATGTGGTCTGGGCGTGGAGGATCCACCTGAGGATTGTTACCAATAGCCATAAAAAGAGAGCTGGGAAAAAAAAAAGACAACTGGAGGGGAATATCTTGGCCTGTGGATTTTCTAGAAAAAGTTTGCTGCGGATGGTTTTCCTGGTTCAAACTTGGTTGTTCTCGTTGGAGGAGGAGGTCGGGGCATCGCTGTCACTGGGAATGGCTGCTGTTTTTGTCAAGGGAGCTCTGATCTTCACCATGAGCATCACTTCCTGGCTCCAATGTGGATCCCTCAGCTTGGTGACAGAAATCCTTCATCTTACCGGCATAGGTTTTCTGGCTTCCACCACTGTCCTTTGGGCCTTCCAGGTGCAGATCCTCAATAAGGACAAGCATGAGACATTGCTGTGTGCTCTAGGCCACTGGCTGGACTTGTGGAGGACACTGCCTTGGCCTTTAGACTTGTGTGGGACATTGCTAGGATCCAGGCCTTCAGGTGGATTCCTTGGGCCCCTAGTGTAGGGTTAATTTCTTGGACTTCTTTGACTTTGAGTAATTATCAAAAATAATCCTATAAATTATGTGTCCTGTATTTAATGTATTCCCTTGCCAAAACCCTGACTACAACACTAACAGGTGTGCTACACACAGCACAAGGCCACATTACACACCACCGTCTACATGGAGGGCAGGCACCAGTCTGTGCTCCTTATCCCTGGCCCTGATGGGGGCCCCACCCATCTCTGTACCGCACTTTGCAGCACACAAGCGGCCAAAACCACATTCTTCCCCAGTCCCTCTTTATTTTGTTCATTCATTTCTGAAACAAGATCTCACTATGTAGTTCAGGCTAGGCTTGAATTCTTTGTAGCCCAGGCTGGCCTCAAATTCAAGGTGATCCTCCTGCCTCAGCCTCCCGAGCGCTAGGGTAACAGGCATGCAGCACCATGCCTGGCTCCCCAGTCCCTCTTTAAACTCTCCAGCAGACACCACATGACCTTGGATGCTGGCTTTGCACCCTCCAAAACAGGTTTCCCTCTAGCTGATGCCCTCCCCTCTCCAGGGGAGAGGATCAGAGAAGCCATCAGAGAGAATCATCCTCCACACTGCTGACTGGCACCTGTAACCCATGCTCTTGGCCTTCCATCTGGTTGAAAGGGATGAGGCGGCCACCCCTCCTCTGAGTCCCAGCTCCACCTGACCCCTCCTAAAGTATCTCCACCTGACCAACTCTCTATACACCTCTGCCCAGCTGCTTTGGTCCTCTGCTTCCTTTCACTCGGGGTAAAAGTGTCTGCTCATGTTGTTTCCTCATCTCTCACTACCTCCAATCAGGTGGAAAGCTTCACCCCATTCACATTCCCAGGGTTTGAAAATCCAATGGTCAACTCTGCTATCCTCTTAATACTCTGAACAGCAACTGACTCACCCCACCCTTTTTTTTGGTTTTTCCAGTGCAGGGTGTGGAACCCAGGGCTTCGTGCATGGTAGGCAAGCGCCCTGCCCTCAGCCTCATTCCTCTCCTGGCAACACTTTCTCATCTTGATTTCTGTCACCGCACTCCTAACTTCCTCCCACACAGCAAGACTGCTCCTCCTCGGCCTCCCAAGCTGTATCTTCCTCCTCATTCCTGCACACGTGAGAGCCCAGACTCACCCTCTTCTACTTGTAACAGCTTCAACTATTTATCTACTCACTAAACAAAAGCATATAAACCTGAACGCATACTATATATTTTAGTAGATGCTATACTCCATGCTAGGAATATAACAGTGAACAAAACAGACCAAACAATCCTCATCCTTGTGGAACACATTCTAGTACGAGTACGCTAATGAACCTCTCAAAACCCATCTGCAGCCCCAACTGCTTCCTTCCACTGTGGACCCCTGCAGCCAACTGGTTCAGTCCAGGCTATAGTTTGAAGGTAGCCCCCATGGACCTTTGCCCCTCACTGTGCCCTAACTGATCTGGTTTCTTCACAGTACCTACTACTCTCTGACGATAGCTAATGTGTTCAGATTTTTGCTGTTTTTCCTCATTAGGAAACAGGTTTCACAAGATATATCACATACAAGTACAAATTCTCTATGATGAATCTTATGTATATCTAAAATGTATCACTGGGTGTGGTGGCACATGCCTGTAATCCCAGCACTTGGAAGGCTGAGGCAGGAAGACTGCCTCGAGTTCGAGGCCAGCCCAGGCTATATAGTGAGTTCAAGGCCAGCCTGGACTACAAGACCTTGTCTAAAAAAACGAAAAACAGAAAAGAGGCTTCACTGCTTCCCTTATTCACTGCCTGAGTCTCTGCAGGTGGTAAGTAACTCTAAGTGAATACTCACTGTCTGTCTCACCTCCCCTCAGCAATCTGCTGTGGCACCGTCACACCCACACAGTTATGTTCCTTCTTCAGATACTAATTTGTAGTCTGAGTCTGCTCAACTCCTCTCATCCTAAAACCAGTTTTCCTTATTTTTACAAATTCAGACAGGATTCGGCAATCTGCCGAACACATCCATTCATGCTCCTGCCACTTCACACTGACAAGCCAAGCTGGCCCCTGCAGCAGGTGAATCAACACGTGCTCTCCAGCCCTCTCTAGAAAGATCACTCCTTCTGTGTGCATCAGAGGGGCCCTCTGCAGAAGCTCAGGGACCCTTGCCAGGGAACAGCAGCAGGGAGACACCAGGGCTCTGTGCGAGGACAGGCCTGCCACCACCCTAAGCCCAACTCTGCCTGATGCCTACTCACAGGAGTCTGTCTCAAATAGACAGGAACAAATCCAGCCCGTTTCCAGAACCTGCAAACAGACAAGGACAGTGAGTTGCCCGGGGTCCCTTCTGTGGAGCAGCTGATACTGGGGGATAAAGGCCAGGAGGACCAGGGGCAGAGCTGGCAGACGGCTGCACAGACACTGGCTACAGAGAGTGCCGAGGGGGAACAGAGCAGGCACTTACTTGAGGAGCCTAGGGGTCAAGCCGTAAGACACACCCAGGTAATCCAGGTGCTCAGCAGGCCTCTCGTTCAATTTGAGGAGCAGGGGAGGTAGGTCCTTCCTGGGAGTGATGACTTCTTCCATCAAGCTGACAGCCTGGGGAGAGGCAGAGAGAGGACACCAGGCACTCAGTAGAAAAGAGTGGTTAGGGACAGTGACAAACACCCCTGCCAGGCCACACATTGGACTGGGAGAGCTTTCTTGGTTTGTACCTGTGGTTTTCAAACAGAAGCCTGATTAACTCAAGGTGTTCCAAACATCTACACATGTGGAGTCATACTGCTCTGACTTGGATGCAGAATGGCACCACAAAGGGCCGGGGATTTAGCTCCGTGGTTCTGCTGCCTGCCTTGCAAGCACAAGGTCCTGAGTTCGATACCCGGTACAAAAAAAGAAAGAAAGAAAGAAAGAAAGAAAGAAAGAAAGAAAGAAAGAAAGAAAGAAGGCACCACACAGCTTAGCAATGCCTAACATTCATGAAAGGACAGAGGTAGGGTTTGGAAGATCCAGCTCTGTGACCTTGCAAGGGACAAGCTTCTGCGGCTGACATTTTTAAAAGATCCTTCCTTAGCTCCCACTTGGAAATACCATAAAGATCAATGCATATGTGAAAAGGTGGCATGGCCACATGCACCAATCACCCTTAGCAAGGAAAGACAGACCTTCCTGGAGTGTGGGCTTAGTGCTAACAAGGGCAACAAAGACAAGCGGCTCTCGAACTTGACCATGCATCAGGCCCCTGGGCGGCTTCCTGAGTTTCTGACTCAGCAGGGGCAGGGCTCACAAGTTTGCATTTCTAACATGTTTCCCAGTAATGCTGAAGGTACCGGCCTGAGGACCCCAGTTGCAATGCCAGGCTGGACAAAGCAGCTGCCTTCACAAAACGCAGGAGCTTGGGTTCTCAGTGCTGTTCCTCAGGACCCACAGAACGATCCTCCCAAGACTCAGGACAGGTGTTTGGCCAGTACATGCTTACCTCGCTGCTTATGGTGTGTATTTCTTGTGATGCCTCAATGACCTTTTCTTCCAGACATGGAAACCTGCCTTCATAGTACATCTGTAGCAGCTGCACAGCTCTGCTACCATAGCCCATCTGCAAGCAACAGAGGGAAACAGGCAGGAATGAGAAATGTTCGCAGCCTTTCTCCACCACTTCTACTCCCTGTGTTGTCCCTAGAACCCTCCTTCCTCCTGATTAAACTGCAGTGGGCAGAGGGCAGCAATGAAACCCTTCAATGCCGTCCAAGCTGAGACCCTAGAGACTGAGCACAGTGTAACCCTAGTTCTTACCCTGGTCCAGCCCATTTGTCCCTTCAGGCTAAGGATGGGTGTCTGTTTTCTAGTTCACAGACCAGCAAACCCAAAAGACAGTTTCTGTACCACTGCCAAAATGGGAAGTTTCTACAGCTAATTTCTCAGTGGGGCTTTCCAAGTGACAGAAGGTAATTACAGAAAGCCAATCTGGTTGGACAAGTCTCCTGTTCTCACAAAGGAAGAGGGAGCATACACCATTATCCCATCCACCTGCCTACCCCACACCCTGGCTAAATTCTCCAGAGCAGAGAAGTGCCTGGAACTTTACTTGCTTCATGACCAGCTTCTTTTTTTTTTGGTACTAGAGATCGAACTTGGGACCTTACGCTTTCGAGGCAGGCACCGGAACCACTGAGCTAAATCCCCAGCCCTATGACCAGCCCTGCCCTAAAGAGCTGCCAGGAACACAGAGTGGCATAGGATGACATTACCCCTTGGTAATCTGGGTGAACAGCAATGCGAACAACCCTTCCACCAGAAAGGCCACCGAAGTCTGGATCTTGGAACTGAGAAGGAGACATGAACCAGTGATTAGCAACACAAACAGCCTCGGAACCACCAGCTCTGCCCACTCAGATGTGGCAGGGAGGGCCCTTCACCTGTTCTGACACCGTCCATGGAATCAGGTCCCCCGAAGCCTTCTTGCCACGAGACAGGCTGTTCAAGATGGACTGGCGAGAAATCTCTCCCTCAAGGCACACCTGAGGGGAAAGAGGCAGCTCCAGTTTCTAAGCATCCACATTTTGCTAGTTCTCTGAAAAGGCCAGGTGTTGCCACCTCCTGGATCAGCCCTGAAACTGACTAGCCCAATTTTCACAGAACCTTTACTATGCTCTGCATTACTAAGAAGGCAGAATACAGACATACTTCTGACCCAAAAAGTAAAATCTGCCAAGAAGAGGGTCTCCATGCATTTGTGTTGTCATGCCTCACTGAAGACATGGGATGCTCACCCAGTTGTGCAGGACAGTGCAAATTCAAACTGACTCAAGTATCTAACAGGAGAACGGTGAAACAAACAATGGCACATGTGTATAATGAAACAACAGATTATGAATATCTGACATACTGCTTAAAAGAAAAATAATTATCAATTATGAAATACTAGTCTCACTTATGAAAAGGAAAAACAAGGCAGAAATATGCACACATGCATGCCAGGCATTAAAAATCTTTCCCCAATCTCTAGGTTTAATATTACAAATACATATTGCTTTTGTAATAAAAAGGGGAAAACGAATTCCAGCTTTTACCACCCATCAACAGCAGGGCTCTGCATTTCTGAGGGTGGGGCTTCCTCTCATTTACCCCTACCACTGCCTCGACATCACAGCCTCTTGGGTCCGGACCAGGACTCAACTGCTTCTCCTCCCATGACAGTGGTCAAAAGCCACCCCTAATCAATGCCACAAGGATGCCTCTGCTCTGTACCTGGACAACTGCAAGGACTTCAGGCAGGGCATTCTGGGTGGGGGGCACGGGAGGCAGAAGGCAGAAGAGGTGGTGAGCAGGCGCATCCGAAAGCATCTGGAGATCGTTGGGGGAGTTCTGCGGGGTGCAAATCATGGTCAGTAGGAAACTCTCCTGCTCCTGTCCTTCACTTAGGAGACTTAATGCAGAATTGTCCCCAAAGCCAAGTGAAGCACTAAAACCCAGCAAAGTACCTTTGCAGCACAGTGGCAAGCCTGAGACTCTTTACAGTGGGTTAACTGGGACTGAGCCCCCACTGCCTACTGTTCCTCCAGCCCAAATGCTGTGGTGTAGAGGAAGTGGATTTAGCACCATTTATTTCCCAACTGGGATGGGGACTTCTCTAGGTAAGAGGCTAGAGGCTGCTATTTCAGGAAAAGCTCCCAGCGCATCTAACAACTCTTCAACCTTCCAATACAGACTATTTATCAAAATGCTTCCTAGACACTCAAAGCATTCTTCCCAAACTGCCCCATAGTTTCTAAGAGTTTCAAAGATTCTAAACCCTCTGATTTGCTGCTCCTTATAAACAGCTCAGCAGTACAAAGCTGCTGTTTGGTTTTGGGCCAAACAGCGCCACTGGGTAACAAGTATGATGATCTCTGAGCCTATCAGTTTGGTAGGCACACAAGAAACACAGCACCCTTTAAGGATGTGCAAAGCTTTCCACCCTCTCCAGCCCCCCCTCCTAGAGCTACATGCCAGTATTCTTAACGAAAAGCCAGAAGCTTGAAAGTAGCCACACAAACTATGCCGGGAAATACAACCCCTCACCAAGATCTCTGGACCTCGCCACATCAGGCCGTTTAAGGGCCAGTGGAATAGTCACATGAGCCACTGGGTAACAACAGGTATGAAAAGATAAGTAAAAGAGGACGCCAAGGGTGCTTCCGCTACTTCCTGCTGGAGGTCACCCAGAAGTCAGTTGCAGGTACCTTATAGTGAGAAGCCACATAGAGGGCCATGAGCCGCTGCAAGAAAACTTCAGAGGCCTTGTGGTAGCAAAAGAGGGTATCCCGGTTAACATAGTAGCTGATCTGGAGTTAAGGAACCAAACCAAAGCAAATAGAACTCAAAACACAACACACTGCAAATCATACAGATTCCCCTCATCTAGGGACAAAGAGCCCAGTGTCCTGAGTAGAAACGCTGCAGAAGGAAAGAGAAAGGAAATCAAGACTGTCACAGAGAGGGCTCTGCATGCTCGCTGTGGTACACGTGCCACAGGTTCGTCATCGCGGTTCTATGCATTTATTTTTGAGACAGGGTCTATGTTTCCCAAGCTGGCCCTAAACTCCTGGGGCTCCAGCAGTCTTCCTGCTTCAGCTTCCTCAGTCAGCACAGGGACTACAGGCACATGCCACCACATTCCCCAAGAATACTCAACATACCTTTCCCTAGAGAAAGGTCCTATGAAACAAAGGGCTGAGACCCCTTTAATTTGTGTACTACCCCATCCCTTTCACAGGGCCAGGGAGACCTAGAGGATACAGCTCACAAGCTTCCGGCAAGGGGCAGCCAGAGACAATCCGAGTAATGTTGAGGCAATCCAGGCACAGCAAGTCGCTCAGCCACTTCTCCACGGCATCCCCAGGGGCGTATCTGATTGATTCCTGGAGAGAAACCTCGTGCAACGTTCGTGCTGTTCCCCACATGAAACGATTATTAAATATCACTCAACTGAGCAAGAAAGAAGGTTCCACTTATCTTTTTCACATGGTGCCCAGACACATGATGCTCTAGAATTTAAACTGGATGGTTTTAAACTGTTCTTGGTGGATATTCAACTTGCCATGATACCAGCCCCACAGTGATGTCACTAGGTAAATGCAACCATGCCCTGAGACAGGGACAAACAAGGGCCAAGCCACCAGAAAGCACAAGTCAAGATCCCATCTGTCACTGGAGTGTTCTTCCTCAGAGAAAACTACTTCATCACCTGGGGACTTGGCCTTTCTGTCTGACAGCAGGAAGGTTTAGAACTACCCTTGAATTCACAGGGGTAGGAAGGGTCCAATACGAATCTGAGAGGACCTGCTGTGACCTCTAGGGCCTCATCAGGGGTCCATGGGTACCTGATGCCAGTCTGGCAGTCATCGTGGTCTTGTTCTCAGCAGTGGTGCTGACCTGGCTCTGGGCACTCTGCTGACGAAGTTGTTGAATTAGCTTCAGGGACAGTGAACGGCCAGTGCCCTCATAGCTAGGAGAAAGACAAAAACAGTCAGGCAGGAGTTCCCCAAACCACTCTCCAGGAGGGGGCAACCTGCTCATCTCGGAGGTTCTAGCATAGCACACACATGTCCAGAAGAAAAGGGCAGTCTGGTGGTCCAGCTAGGAGCCACTCATGCCTGGGCTCAGATCCTGGCATGCACTTAGCACCTCTGGGCCCAAAACTCGATCATGAAGCGTCATTCTCCAAAGAGGATTATTTACACATCTCACAGGACTGCAGTGTGAACCAAAAAATAAGAGCTGAAAAGAAGTCTAAGAAGACTATTTGCTGTGCTAAACAGCCAATTAGCAGAAGCTGCTATCAGAATCACACCTGCTTGGCAAGCATGAGGTCCTGATTTCAATCGGTACTAAAACAACAAACAAACAGAATTATGTATGCAGAAAGGAACTGAGAGCATTTCCCATCAGGGAAATCAAGATAAAACAAATGCACCACCACAGCACAAGGTCCTGAGTTTGATCCTTGGTACCAAAAACAAAACAACAACAAAAACAGAAACAAAGTACCACCAAGTGATTCTGCATGACTACTTTCACTTAAAAGGTAATGGGAAAACAGCTAATTAAAAGCTGGACACGCAAATTTGTGAAGCATTCCATATTTTTAACGTATCGTATACCTAAAACGTACCAATAAAAGAATTTAAGCAAAAAAAAAAAAACTTGGACAGGGGCTGGGGATTTAGCCTGGCAAACGCGAGGTCTTGAGTTCAATCCCCGGTACCAAAAAAAAGAGAAAAAAAAACTTGGAAAAAAACTAAATCATTTATACTCTGGTCACTGAACCAGCTCTTCCCACTTTTAAGGATTTCCTCCTTGTCTTTCGTCACAAGCCTATGTGACCACTGGCCACACACTGTTCAGCAGATTTTCCATTTTAATACTTAGTATTACATCATTTCATAGTAGTCATTAGTATATTTAAAGGCTGTATAAAGTGAAATTATTATTATTATTTTTTTTTTTGGTACCGGGGATCAAACTTGGGACCTTGCTCTTGGCAAGGCAGGGGTTGGAACCACTGAGCTAAATCCCTGGCCCCTAAAAGGCTGTATAAATACTTGCACTTACTCAAATACTACTTCAACAAATGATCAAAGCTAGAATTCTGACTGTTTCATTCCCCTTCCCCACCCCACAAAAAGTTCTTCCAAAATCCATTTTCTGTTTTTAGAAGGCAGAGGGAAGGACCATGATGAGTATTTATAAGCAACAAAACTTAATCTTTAATATTTCAAAGGATTGTTATGGCCCTTGTCTGCATGTCCCCCTAAAGCCTCATGCAGTCATAGGTGGGGCCCTTTCGGAGGTGGCTGGACTCGAGTGTGTGATGCTGGGATTAAGGATGGGTGATTACTGAATTAGTCCACTGACTGGTTTGGCCCCACCCTAGGCCAGGTAGTCTTGATAGAACATAAAAGGGGCAGAAAAAAGCTGCTATGGTAACTTGTAGCCTTTTGCTTGCCATGAACTGTTCTTCTCTGCAATGCCCCTCTCCCCTGCCAACTATGTTGCAGCCAGCCAACTATGAACTGAAACCTCTATAAACTGAGCTAAATAAACCTTTCCTCCTCTAACTTTGGGTGTCAGGTATTTTGTTTCAATAAGGAGAAAAGTAAGTAAGACAAAGATATTAACAAGAAAGTGAGGAAAGGGGAGGAAATTTTTGAAAATTACATATAAGGAAGGGACTTGTATCTAGAAAAAATAAAACTTACAACTCAGTAATGACAAGGCAAATAACCCTATTAGAAAAACAAGCAGAGAGTGCTTAACTTCTTTAGATATCTGAGAAAAGCAAAGGAAAATCATGGGATAGCACTTCACACCTACTGGAAAAGGCTATCATCAACAAGACATAACATGGGTTGGCAAGGGTGTGGGGAAGTCAGAATTCTCGCAAGTAGCCCACCTTATATGCAGGGAACACATCCCAAGATGTGCCACCAATGCCTGAAACCATGGCTAGTACTGATTCCTGTAGATGTAACATGTTTTTCCTGTGCACACATACCTATGATAAAGTTTAACTTATAAATTAGGCACAGTAAGAGAAGAGCAACAAAATTAAAACAGTATGCTCTAAGAGCAGTTACTTGAAACTGATGAATTATTTCTGCAATCTTCCATTTAATATATTTGGGCTCCAGTTGACCATAGGTAACTGAAACGGGAAAGGAACACCTTGAACAAGGGGAACTACTGCAAACTCTTTGTTCATGGGAACACAAAACAATATAGTTCCTTTGGAAAACAGTCTAACAGTCCCTCCTATGGTTAGACACAGTCACCACTTGACTCAGTGATTCCACCCCTCAGTATATACCCAAAAGAACTGAAAATAAGTCCACGCATAAGCCTGTATAAAAAGGTCCCCAACAGCATTATTCATAATAGCAAGAAGGTAGAAATAACCCAAATGCCCACCAAAAGATGAATGAATAACATGGTATGTCCATACAACAGAGTATAGCCCAGGCATACAAAGGAAAGAAATACATGGCATGTGGGTGGGCCTTGGACACTGTAGTAAGTGAAGGAAGCCAACCGCAAAAGACCACATATTGCATGATGCTATTTATATGAAATGTCCAAAACAGGCAAATCTAGAAAGACAGAAGGCTGGTGGCTTTCTAGGGCTGGGGAATATGGACAGATTGGAAGATGATGTACAAGGCTTCTTTTAGGGGTGATAAGTATGTTCTAGAACTGACCGTGGGAGGCACGGTTGCACAACTCTGCATATACTAAAAATCACTGAACTACATCCCCAGCCCACGCTTCTGATTTTTCTAATTTTCTCATAGCAAATCTGAGCTAAATATTTCAAATTTTTTTCTTGTGCCATTATAAATCTTTCTTTTGCTAACTAGTAACTTTAACACTGTATTCTCACATAATTCTAATGTATAAGACATCAGCATTTCTATCCATGTACTTTTTAAAACTTGATTCTATCTACAGATAGGAGACAAGCATCACATGGGTTCTGCTGGGGGGGTCAGGTGTTGCTTGTTTTGTTTTTTAGAAATGGTAGCAGTTTTTTGGGGGGGTTTTGTTGGGGTTTTTTGGCATGCTGATCAAACCCAGGGCCTTGCACACTAGGAAAGCACTATACTCTTGAGCTACACTCTCAGCTCTGAGTTCCCAAATTCTTCAGTCTTATGCTGCCCATTTAATTTCAGACCAGAATGGAGTGGCAGCTAGTAAGAGGGCAGCTCCTGTCTGAGAAGCCCTCACAAGGAATGAAGCAGCCTTGAAGACTCAGTTTTAGAGGCCACAGACACATTCAAAACATGCCACCGATCTGCAAGAATCTACAACAGGAGTAATGACTCCTACCCGACCCAAGGTGCCTTACCCATTGATGGTGGATGCCATGAAAACCAGGTAGGGCCCGAGGAGGCTCTTCACCAGGGGGAGAGGGATAGCGGCAGCTTCATCAATTACAACAAGCTCGGCCTGGCCCAGCTTCACGGCATCAGCAGGATGTATATACTGCAGGGAAGAACATTTAGATGAAGAGCATGGCCACCTAAAGCCACAGCTGTGAGTATGGCTGACTCCTAGGCACTTTGTCCTCCATCTCTCCATTCCCTTTCCTCCTCTCTCACACCCTCCATTCTGCTTTTGTTTGGCAGGGCAAGAATGGAATGGCCTTGGAGTCAGGTACCACACATCAGTGACACAATCAGTTCCATCACTGTGTGTGACCCTGCACGGGTCTTAACCTCACAGGGCCCCAGACTCCTCTTCTGTAAGATATAAAAGCACCCCACCCAGTCCTTGGCTTGTAATGCTGATAGGTGGTGATGGCTGCCTTTTCTTCCCCTCTTCCAGGGCATTTCATGTTTGTACTCAACCTCAGATCAGGGAAACCAGCGCAGGTGTACCTCCATGATGGTCTCCCATCATGCTAGGTGCTGTGCTCCCTGGCCTGAAATGACTCATCACCCCTGCACTGAGAGGGGGGACAGGGACACGATGACACACATGGGACACCCAGGTATTTTTCTCTTAATGCACACATACTCATTCATCTTTATGTACATAAGCAACCCCTTCGGTTTCTTCACGTTTCCTGCCATTTTTAAAGTGATTCTAAAAAGGCCAGGAAGAAGTGTTTGAAAAGAGAAACACGAATAACCAATTAATATAATCAAAGCTAATTCAACCATGAATAATCAGTGAAACGCTAAAGACAACAAGGAGATCCCATTTCAAACACAGACAGACAAAAACTGCTGTAAAACACCCAGCATTAGAAAGATTCAGAGAAACAAAAACTCAAAAGGCCTGCTGGTATGAAGAGAAACGGACATACTTTAAAGGAGAATTTGACAATCCAAGAAAGCTGGAAATTTATGCATACTCTAAAAACCCAACAATTCCCCTTCTAGAAACAAAAATTCTTGTATATGCATGAGTTGCTTAAAATGAAATCATCCAGATATATATGCTACAATCTGGACAAATTTTGAAAACAGATTTTTTAAAAAAGGACTAGTCTGTCACTATTTTTTTTTTAGTCTGTCACTATTTATGGACAAGAGCAATAAATAACTGAAAGGAAACATCCATTTCAGAATCAGTTACCTCTAGGGAGTGACAGAAGGGAATGGGAGGGCTACAAGAAAGACCTCGATTGTATCTGTGATGTTTTTGTTCTCTCAAACAAAACCATAAATGACTTCTAAATATGAAACACAGCAAACAAAAATATGTCCACATCTCTCAAATCTGAGTACAGGCATTTGAGTGTTATGTTGACCTCTGAACCTTCCTATGAGGTGAGTGTGTCATCACAAATCATTGCTGGCTTTGAAGCCGATGGGTCAGGGAGGCAGCTGCTCTACTCCCTGCGGGCAGCAGAACACAGGTCCTCAACAGGGCCCTATTCTTCATCAGGGGACAAACTAAACAACCATCTCTTAACAGCAGAGAAAGCAGCCCCAGCTTTAACATAAGTCCTTCTCCTCCCCCTCATCCCATCCTCCAGCAAGAGGGAAAAGGCCTCAGAGGAACATAAATGGAGTCTCAGAAAACCAAGTCACCTCCTCTGTGCTTTTAGTCTGGAGATAACAGGACTGGTAACATGAGAGGATACTTGATTACAAATTCAAAAAAGAGCAAGGCCGGAGGAGCCAGGGTATTTCAGGGAAATGTTTTCCTTCTTTGTGTGTTTTTCTGGAGTTTTAACAGGTCTCTATGTCTCATATCCTGCAGCCCAGCCCCCAATTCCACTTCAACCAACATCAGTCTTTCCTCCTTTCAGTGGAGGAAATCAGGCAAGAGTGCAAAGACAAGTGAAGAATGAAAGATTCTAGAAAGCAACCCAGTAAGAAAAATTAAGATCCTTAGGGTAAAAGGCATAACCACTTAATGCTGCTTATCATTTGGATTCTTTGATAAAGGGTATACCTCTTGAGGGCCACATCCATATGCTCTGACAGGCAGAGTTCAGAGACATACTGCCAAGTACACCTGGCTCACTTCCCACCCCAATCCAACTCCAAAAACAATCAATGAACCCACCCCAGTAAGAGCCTGTTAGTCTCAGTCCCTTCTGTAAGCCTGTCACACATCTCTAAGATGCCTCTTAGAGATTTAACAAAACTGCAGCCTTTGGACAAGTGCAGAACATTCAAGCTTACAGAGTGCTAGAGATTTATGGAGCTTCCGGGAAAAGTGCTATTTCAAAAAGAAAATAGGCCACTGGATAAACCACAAAGATTCAGAGTACATTGTACAAGTTCTTTCTTTTAAATGCCAAGGTTATTGTGCAGCAAAATCTGCAGTAACTAAGGAAAATTAGTGCTGATGTCAAAGCAATGACTCATTTTGTTCACTGGCATACTCCCAATCCCAGTTATCCCATGCTTAGGGGACAAAACTATAACTTTACAATCAGACTACATACATTTGTTTTGTTTCAATGTTTTTCTTGAGAAAAAGCTGAAATTCTGGAACAGAATTCTTACACAACACCACCATGGTCTAAAGGACTTGGAATTGGACAGTACATATTACACCTATGAGGAAACATCCCGGAGCCAGAGACGAAGCAGGACATAGAACCACCGAAGCCTCACCTGAATGGTCTGCCTGTGCTCTCGGAAGATATTCACTCTGATCACTGCTTTATTAAACTCGGGGTTTAGGGACTGAATAATCTCATAATCCAGGTGTTCCTGGTAAGGAAAATGGCAAACCAATGACAAGCTTTAGAAACTCAGGATTAATAAAATAATTAAGCATTCCAAAGACCACTTAGATTTAAATCCAGTGCAAAAAAAATCAAAAGACATTCTAATTCTAATACTCTACCTGATACTGCAGAGCATCAAATCCTTTAAATACAAATTCAAACAGAGTGTGGAGGTTATCAGGGCTTGGGGAGGTAACAAAAATATTGGAGTACCTATAGGACAAGAGAAAAGGAGGACTGTTAAGAAATTAAGAAATCCAGGACATTTTAAAAAACCTAATAAAGTATATTTTTCCTCCCAAAGGAAGGATAACAATAACCAAGTGCAGTAAGCCAGCTCCAGTGTTTGACTACCAGTACCTGCTACAGCTAAGTGCTGGGAGGCGCTGTGGGGACAACTCTGTCAATGGGCAGAACCAGTACACTGTCCCCAGTGCAGCGCCCTGACAAGAGGAACGGCTTCCCACTTGTCATGAAGGTACTGAGGTTTTCAAACTGTTTAGCCTCAGCGCTCAACTGGTGGTCAGCCCAAGGCTACAGGGATCTCCAGGACCCTTGGTGCAAAGGATACTCAATGCTGAGTGGTACAGCTGGCGCAGCAGGAAGGACAGAGGGCTGGGGGTCATGAGCTGAGTTCAAGGCCCGGCTCTGCCAACAGTGATTTGCTGGGGGATTTCCAGTAAGTCACTGGAAGTCCCACCTACTAAAAGCCCACAGAGCTGAAAGGAGAACTAGGGAAGATAGTGTGTACAGGACAACACAGCAAATTCTAGGTCTGCTGTATACGTGTAAAGCTGGAGAGCATACTCTCCAAGAAGTTGCCTAAATCTTTCACCCTGGGCAAAAAACCCCAAAATAATGGCATACTCAAAGGCAGCTCCTTGGAAACAAACAAGACCTCTTATTGGTCAAGATCACTAAGATATGCAGTCAGCAAAACTGGCCATACACATCCTTCTCATGAGTTTGAAATATAAAGGCCTTGGTGTGTGCAAGTGCACCATACCTATGGGTGGGTCTGGGGGAAACAGTGCTGCTCTTCCCTGGCAGGCACCAAGACTTAGAAAAATGTCAGTGAATCAGCTCATAACAAGGAACCTGAGAACAGTTCTGCTAGTCTCCTGACCTCGAATCTTATATACTCTCCCCTCAGAGCCCAAAGTTCTTAAAAGCCAGGCATGGAGATGCACGCCTGTAATCCCAGTACTCAGGAGGCTGAGAAAGGAGGATTACTGAGTTTGAGACCAGCTTGTGCTAGGTAGCGAGACCCTATGTCAAAGAAACAAAGATGGGAAATCAGAACCCCCTACCCAAATGCCACTGCACCGGCGAGAGCCAAACCCAGAGCTGCAGATTTTCCCCGTCCTCGGGCAGCAGTAAGCGCAACAGTACTCCTCAGGGTCTTCTCCGAGATCCCCTCAATGAATTTCAAGACAGCTTTGGCCTGTGCAAAGAGAAACGTACCTGGTGAGGCCCAGTTTGGTGATGTATTGCCTTCCCTGTGGAGAGGTCAGGCTGGTGCCAAGACTGAACAAACAGCAGTTCTCACGGGCCAGAAAGCACTGCTCACGCCTGGGCTTCCTGCTCCCTTGGTCATCACTCTTCCCAGCCTCACGGCCTTAAATACCAAAAGCTCCCAAATTTACTTCTTCACTCCAGACCTCTTCCACACACACCGGACTTCAGCACACATATCTGATCCTGTATGCCCCCGCTTGCACAACACCCAACACAAACTTAAACCTAACGCCTCATGTTCCAAGCCTCCCCACCTATTATCTTCCCCATCTCAGTTAAGGTCCCACTGTCCAGACCAAAAGTGTCCTCCTCAGTTTTCTCCTCCATCCCTGATTCATCACAGATCCTATGAGTGATACCTGCAAAACAGAGTCCTCACCATCTTCCTCTACCTCTGCTCACAGCCACCATCCCGTCCTGCCTCCTGACGGCAGCTGCTTAACTAGCCTCCCTGCTTCCAAGCGAATCCTCACAGCCTGTGTCCACCTCGGCTGAGGGTCCTTTCACAGATAAGCCTGGGGATGCCTTAGGTACTGTGCTAAGATACTACACATCCAATCCGTGTCTCTCATGCAGTGACACAGCCCTTCCAGTGGTCAGCCTGGACCTCCACTATCTCCACCTCCTCCCCACTCCAGGAGCCTCAGCCCAGTGGCCTCACTGCTGCTCCTGGAGCACCTGAGAGCTGCACTCCACCTCAGGCCTCCACACTTGCTGATCCTGCTGCCAAAGCGCTTGCCCTCAGAGGGCCTCGACTCCTTCAAGGCTTTACTCAAACAACACCTTCTAAGGAGGGGCCCCAACCCCTGCTCAACTCCAGCACCTCATCCCAGCACACTCTATCCCTCTGGGCCATTTTCCTTTTGCCCCGGTGTACACATCAGCATCTTATCTACTACGCCATGATCTGCTACTTTCCTTCACATGTGTCTGTCCCACCCCACTAGAAAGCAAGCTCCGGGAAGAAGGTGCCCCTTATTTATCATCACCCCAGCACCCCAAGGAGTGCCTGGCACCAGGAGGGGAAGCAAGAAAGCAGCAGCTGACTCAGAGGGACACTGTGGAACCCAACACAGAAGAAAGCCAGATGGCCCAGACTGGGCTGTCTGGTCCTAAGAAGTCACCTCACCCACCAAGACAGTGGGTGACACTAAGAGGACGCTGAAGAGATGCAGGCCCAGGCAGACAGAAAAGGGGGAGCGGGTTTCAGGAAACCAGTCTCTTCTAATGGAAACAAAAAGAGGACCAAGGTGCTTTTCATCTCAGCCTGGCTTTCGTTAAATGTTCTGTTTTAGATGAGGAAAGTTATAAGTGCTGATAAAACATAACTAAAAAATTCCACTGAAATAACAGAAGGGGACCAAATCTGGGCTAAAAATGCATTCTGAAATAATTTTATAAAATAAAAATAAGAGTCAAAAACCCAATCAATAAGTGGGCAAAGAGCATGAGCCGACTGGTTCACCAAAAGAAATCTAAAACAAAGAAAACCAGTAACAGATGAAGAAGGTACCTGCTTCTCTCATAATTAGGGTAACACAAAACAATGATCTGATGTTCCCATAACAGATCGGTAAAGACTAAAAGTACAATTATTCCCAGTATTGACCAGGCTGGAGGGAGAAAGGCATTTTCATACACCATCAAATGGTGCAGCACCCGTTTAACACGTTCCCACCAGCTGGTACTGAGATGGGACAGGCATGCGCGTACAGCCATTATGAACATGTTCATGCAGTCTCGGGCCCAGCAAGTCCCCTCCTAGAAACTTATCCAAGATGTAAAGTCCACAGGTGTATCTGAGAATGTCCTAATGGTAGGTAGGTATAATAGTAAAACTGTAAAACTGCTGGAATCAGCTTAAATGTCTAACAGGGTCACTTACACCCTGTATAGTGTGACCCCTTCACACTGAAATGTATATACATCTATTCATATTCACAGGAAAAGATACAGGATACATAACAAACTGTTAATAGTAGCTCTGCAGAGCGGGACCGCCAAGTAGAAAACCCATTTTCTAATTTCTTAATGTGTACTCTTTCATATTTAGTAACTGTCATTGTTTTTTGTTCAATTTGCACAGCTACTTTTTGTTGTTTTTTTGGTACCAGGGATCGAACTTGGGACCTTGAGCTTGCGAGGCAGGCGGCAGAACCACTGAGCTAAATCCCCAGCCCAGCACAGCTATTTTTAAAAAACAACACTATTATGTATACTGCATCATCCCTCCCTCTCACTGGTGATACAGAGGGTACCAGAAGTGGTTCAAAGCTGCCTATGCCAGCAGCTCTATAGCTGGTGATTACATTTCCAGAGTGCAAAGGGAAGCAGCCTGGTGGGACTCCACTGTGTGGAAAGTGTCACCGTGGCTGTTTTCCAGCAGGAGGGCAAAGCCCCATGCTGAGGTCTGTGGCATTCATGTGGCTCAGGCTTCACCAGAATCCTGAACACCCCGGCAGCACCAGGTCCACACCCACCACAGTCCAGGAACCACTACAGAGGCCAGGTTTACCACCACTGGTGCCTTGGCAAGCACAGAAATGCAGCTTAGCACCTTCCGCCCAGCCTGCCATTCACATCCAAAGCCCAGATGGGCCCTCAGCAGGCTCCCACTGAAAGGGGGTTGCAAGCTCTCCTCTCAGCTTAAATAAGCCAGCCGTAAGCAAACATGTGCATGTGGTCATAATGTCACAAAGTGAGAAAGTGGTGGATCACCCTTGCATGGAAAACCCAGGAAGGCACTTCCTCTCTAAATATAATCCACCCATCTCCCCGAACTCGCTCCCTGAACTGGCTCCCCTTGCCACCCGGAACACACACACACACACACACACACGCACACGCACACGCACGCACACACGACACTTCTGGCCTTAATGTCCCCTGGTTTTGATGCCGTTGCTTTCTGCGTGCTGTCTCATCTCTGTGTTGTCCCTGACCCTTACCCAGGTTGGCAACAAGCTGCACCCACACTCACCTGGTCTAGGGTCTTGCAGCAATCCACCAACACACCCACAGGCTGGGTGTCCTGCAGGCTCTCTTTCAAGTTCTGCAGCTCCAGAGCAGAAGGGCTGAGATTCTCATCCTACCACAGGGAAGAGGTTTGCCGTGGTCACAGGAGGTCCCCAGAGAAGTCCCAGCCTGCCCCCAGATCCCTGGCCTTGGTCTTGGCCCCACACTCACTGGAGCCTGTGGCGGGAGGGTCTCGAGGCTGGCCATGTGGGAGGAGATGGGCAGGATATTGAGCTGGTCGTCGATGACGAGACACTTCTTACAAGATGCCAGAGAGAGGATAAACCTGAGGGGCACAAACTTGGAAGTGAGTTGGCACAGAGGGCAGGCAGTGTCTAGAGGGTCTTTTCATTCAGCCCCACATATTTCTAAGAAAGCTGGAACAAGCCAGAACCAGCTGGAGGGCAGTGAGATGACTCAGCCTCCTCTCCGAGCCACTTGAACATACTTTACACAGCCATCAGGAAAACCCAAGAACCCGCCTAAGAGCCCTGTTGTGCACCACTGCTACTGCTCTTAGCTAGAAGGCCCTTTCCATATCCTCCAGGGCTCTTTAGTATTAAGAGGCTCGACTGCAAAACCAAGCCACATATGATTACCAGTCACATAGGGAGCCAAGCACAGACATTAATGAGTTTACCTCTGTCACAAAAAGGAAAAAACAAGAGGAACAAGGGAAGAAAAGTTCCCCAAGGGAATACAGCCAAAGTTCTTGCATACAGGTAAACATGAATTGGCTGTGCAATTCAAACATCCCCCATGCTACATAGGGAAAGGCCTTGCCTGCTACTTTCACAGGCTTTGGTTCTAGTCAGCACACAGCTGCTGCTCCTGCCCTCCCCACTCCACTGAGTCAAAAGTGTTGTTAAAATCAGAAAGGCCACTGAATTCTCCAAGGCTGGATTTCTAAACCTCAGCACCACTGAAATTTTGGGCCAGATAATTCTCTTTAGCAGCATCCCTGTCTTCCACGCACCCAATGCCAGTAGCTCCCTCCCCAACTACCTCTAAAATCACACACCAAAAAATCTCCCAATGTCACCAAATATCCCAAGAGCAAAAGCACCTGATTCATCCTGAGAACCCCTGATGTAGGCCCAAATTCTCATAGGTGTTTCACAAGCTGCTAACTGGTGGTCCCTAAAAAAGGGCTCTGCAGTAAAATAAACTTAGGGATAGATATCAGCTGCTGAAAACTTTTCAGCAACAACAGGCTACTGTACTTTTCACAAAGGAAAAAGTGTTGACATTTCCCAGACATATCTGGCCTAAAAGCCCTCTTGTCATAAGGCCTCTCTAGTAATATTCTGTGAAATACCTTTGAGGAAACAGTAATCCCAAGAATCCAGCCCTTGATGAATAAAATATAAGCCATCCAAGGACAGGGACTTGGCTGAGGCCCCTGGGGCAGTAGCACAACAATCCACTTGTCCTGGCCCCAACTTCGGGCCCTCTCAATGTGTCCAGTGAGTCTCACAGCTGCAGCTGTCATCAAGAGCCTCACCCTTTCGGGGGCCTATTCTACCTCCCCTGCTACAAAGGCAAATGTTTCATCTGGGTCCGAGATAAAAATATCCCATTATGGCTCCCCAACAACAGCAAGGGATTGAGAAATAGCCTATAGATGTACCTCTCATTAAATCTTCCCACCACGTCCTGATGGGCCTCGGTCCTGTATCTGGAATGCACGTCCTAAGAAAACAAGACAGTATCCATTAATAAGGACATCCAAACAGTGCTGAGGCCCAAGATCCAAACACAGAACTCTGTCGAAGGAGCCAACAGCAGTCCTGCAGGAAACAAAATCCATTCCTACCTGCAGTGCTGAACTGGCCATATGCTCTTTTCTGAAACTAGGATCAGACAGCAGATGTAGTATTTCTTACCCCAATAAACTTCCCCTTACTGCATCTTTGACATTTTCCACATTTTATCCAGCATCTTAACTCAGTGGACTATATGTGCTAACTAGTGTGCCACACATAATGGCTGTTATCCTTTGGATCAAGAATGCCCAGCATGGGGGCCGGGGATGGAATGCCCACCATGGGCTGGAGATGCAGCTCAGTGGCGCCGCACCTGCCTCATAAGCACAAGGTCCTGAGTTCAATCCCCAGTACCTGAATGTGCCATCAGGTAATGGGGCCTGGTTAGAAGAGGTAGATCTCAGGATAGGCCCTGAAAAGGTCTATCTCCTTCCCTAGCCCCTCCCTTCACTGCTTCCTGGCCACCACGACTTGGGCAGCTTTGCTCTGCCAGACCCTTCCACCATGCCTTCCTGCCTTGGAGTCGGCTAAACATGGACTAAAAACATGAGCCCAAATAAACTCCTCCTTCTCTTTTTTTTTCTGGTACCAGGGATCGAACTCAGGACCTTGCGCTTGCGAGGAAGGCAACAGAACCACTGAGCTAAATCCCCGGCCCTAATTCCTCCTTCTCTTTTAAGTTATGGATGTCAGGTACTGTGTCCCAGGGATGAGAAAGGAAGACACTGGATATCCACTGGTGAACAAAGCACAACTTCTGATCTCATGGAGCTTATATACAGTCTCATGGTTAGAAAAAGACAAATGAGTAAATAAATGCAAATTTTGGCAAATGCTACAAAGGAAACATACAGCGCAGTGATAGCAAATAAGGTCTCCCAGAAACAGATCAGAATGATAAGCAAGCAGCCATGTAAGAGAGGGAGGAAGAACACACACTGATGTGGGCACAAAGTCATTCACTTATTTGCAATATTATCAATAAGTGTTTACGAAATGCCAGCCACTTTTTCTCGGATTTAGGAATACACCTTCAAGAAAAATAAAGTCCCTGTTCCTATGAAGTTTTGAGACAATTCAAGAAGAGACAGATGTATAACTTTTAGTCACTGTCAAATACTTTGAAGAAAAATAAAGAAGGTGAAGGAGCGACAGGTGGAGCCACCTGCTGTACATAAAGTGTAAAGAAGACCACATTGATGAAGGGATGGCGGGGCAGAGACTTGAAAGCAAGTCATGTTGATATGCAAAAGAAGACATTCCAGAGGGAATAGCAAGTGTGAAGGCCCCAGGAAGAGAGTGGGCCAGGCACATTTGAAGAGGCCAGGTGGACTGAAGTGGTAAATGATGGCAGGAGTGGTGGTTACAGGAAGCACCCCAAGGTTTGAGGAAGGTCCGTCTGACCAGAGACACACAGCTTAATATACCCCGTGGCCAACCCTAATACCACTGCTAAATCGCTGGGCCGCAGATAAGACTTACAGGCTGCTTCTCCGAACAGAGTCAGGAGCCCAGCTCTGCATCAGGTGAGACTCACCTCCACTCCTAAGCATGGCTTCGGCCAAAGTGGCTTTGGTTTGAGGAGGAAACTACCTCTCCATAAACTACCATAGCCAAAACTCTTGCCAAATTGGGAGAGAAGTGGCAAATATCCCTTCACTGTTCACCAGGATGAGGGCAGGTGAACAAGTCTGCACATGGTCCTTCTTCAGCAAAACACAAATTGAGGCCCTGCCCCTTGCAACCATTCCAAAAAATTCAATTACACAAAAGCTGCATCACAGCTGAATGTCACCACTGTCAGATTTACAAATGCTTGAAAACACAAGTGAAATTCAGATTGCTAGGCACACTCAGAGCCTGATTTATCTACAGTAACCTTTCATCAGCTGCAAAGAGCTCCCAGGCCAGAGGCTGTACTGACCACTACTGGAGCTACCTACGCAACAGGAAACCTTCCAAGAGAGTGTACTTTAGCAAAAACAGACTGATCTGAACCCCACAAAAGTTAAAAGAGGGCCAGGGATTTAGCTCAGTGGTTTCGCCGCGGGCTGCGCAAGCGCAAGGACCCGAGTTCGATCCCCGGTCCCCCCCGCCCCCCCCCAAAAAAAAAGTTAAAAGAAAAAAAAACTTACCATGCTCATCGTGTACAACTGCTTGAGTGAGTTCATGGTCCGTAGAAGGATAACCACCAGCCCACCACCTTCTACTGTTTCCACAGTCCTGGCCAGCAAGTTAGGAGTTAAGGCTTCAAAATCCTGTAAGAAGAAGACCTTAGAAAGGGCTCATCATGCCATAACGCAAATAGCACTGCCAGGGACTCTTAACCAAATGCCAGCTGAGATGGTAAAGAAAAGGCCTCACATGAGTACGGTGGTGTATAGTGCACACCTGTAATCCCAGCCCAAAAGGGAGGCTGATGTAGAAGGATCACAAATTTGAGGCCAGTCTAGGCTACAGAGTGAGACTCTCTCAAAACCAAAAATAAAAAGGGAGAAAGAGGGACAGGGATTTGGCTCAGTGGCACCGCACCTGCCTCGCAGGCACAAGGCACTGAGTTCGATCCCCGATACTGGGAAAAAAAAAAGGTGGTAGGGGGAGAGCAAGAGAAGGCCTTAGGCCTTAAAGCACAAACCCAAAACCACACCCCTGACCGGACTTACCAGGAAATGCAAGCGTGCGCAGACAGACACGCACAATCTTCTCTCTCTGCCCCTTTCTTAGGGGTGCCACAGAAGAAAGCCCAGCCCTTAACGTGTAGGTAGACCTGGCTTTATATGTTAAAAATGTTTCTGATACTCCCCAATAAAATCCTATTTGGATTTTATTATTAAATCACACTTGGATTTCAGAAGCAACTCCTTTTCTTAGGTGGAACCTGAGAAGACCCAACTGCGCCACAAGGGGGAGCACTGCTATAAGGAGCCACGGTTCCTAGCAGCTGGTGACAGCTATGGACAGAACACACTCCGCCAAAGAGTGACCAAGCCAAGGGTCCCCCCCAAAGATGGAGAATAAGCAAAATATTCTCTTCTCTGGTCTCCAAGATGGGATGCAAGTCAGCTGAGTATGAGAGAACCCACTGGAATGCAGAAAGAAAAAGTGAGAGCTTCTATCTTGACTTCCTCTATTTCTTCATTTGTATTTTGTGAGATGTTTTATAAGTTACATAATCATGGTCATAGTATGTTAATATAATAAATATATTTAGAAATGTGTAAATCTGTGCATAAACTGTTGGCTTTTTTTTCTTTTGGGGGTGAGGTGTGTCATATATATCAAAAAAATCAAGGACCACCAGAACTGATGTAAACAAAGAAAAACTTTAGTAGTTTTCCTGGCAAGAGAATACACAGCAATGGTGAAATTCACCAAGGACTTCTCTGAGGAGGAAGTAAAGAGTTTCTAAGGGCTAGAAAAAGTGGAGGCTCATGGGGTTTTGCTACTCCAGCACTCTGGAGGGGACACAGTGGATACACTGCTCCATAACCTGCTGATTAAACAAGTCACCCTGCTCAGGGACCAGAGGAAAGTCTTCTGTCAGTAAGAACCTGGGTTCCAGGATTCCCAGTGCTTGTTGTCCCAGCTTTAACTGCTTAGAGCAGCTTTGCTGGTGCATCCCTTTATGTGCTGTATTTCTAGACAAGTATTAACGTAAGCAGAAAATTCTTTTATTTAGTCAAGTAATCCAGTTTCCTTTGCAAAGTGACCAAGTCTTCCCTAATAATAATTAGGGGCAGGGAGTTCTGTGTATCTTTCCTCCTTCCCGCAAACCACTCGTGGTGGAGAAGCAGGGAGCCCAAACACTCCTTAAAGCACAGGCTGGAGGAAGTCACCCACCTGGAGCACACACATGCCGAAGGTATTGCCCAGGATCTTGTGGGTCTCGTTGTAGTAGCAGTAGCGAATGTTTGTGGCTGCTACGAAGAGTTCAAAGGGGTCATCTTGCTTTATGTTCAAGGTCCCATTCTTTATTTTCTTCTGCAGCTGTCGCATTCTCTTCTTTCGGTGACTGCAATCACCCCCATGCAATGAGAGCCAGTTAACTAGAGAGGCTCACTGATCATCCCCTCAGACCTGAAGAGCAGCTAGGGAACTTGGAAAGCAGGCGGCTGGCTCCCCACTTTAGAGGGGAAGGAAAGTGGAGAGGTGTTAGGCTACAGTGGTTATGAAGATGGGTTTTAGAGTGAGACAGGGGTAACTCTGTGTGTGAATAATTCTCACTTTGCTCTGTGACCCTGAAGAGACACTTCACTTTAAAACATGGTTAGTGGGAGGCGCTAAGCCTCATATTTGACCAAAGCCAGAGCTTGTAAACAAACCTAGAAGCCTGAGTTACCTTCTCAGTCAGTGCTTCAACTACACTGTGCTGCTGCTCCCCAGAGGACATGGGAAAGACAGAATGCTGACAGGGTGCTGAATTCATGCTTCCTACATGGCCTCATCCACTTCCTTTTCCAGAGTATGGGACCATGTCCTTAAGGACAGCATTTATCTAAGACAACTACGATATAGGACACAAAGACTGAAATGAAAGGGAGGTAGCGCTCAGAAATCCCAGAACTATTTTTGGTTTTATAAGCCCTGAACATCCAATTGCTACTTTTTTCAGAAACAGAAAACAGGAGAGCTCTAGGATGGGGAGAATTTTGCCAGTCTTCTAACTTAATAGCTAGAACCAAGGCCCTTCCCCCATAGGCCTTTACTTCTATGAACCAAGGCAGCTGGGTAAGGTAATCTCCACTGTTTCCTCTGGTTTTTTATTTACTTTGAGACAAAAGTCTTGCTATGTATTCCAGGCTGTCCTGGAACTCAGTAGAAAGCTCAGACTGGCCTCCAACTCATAGGGAGTAAGTAAATATTTAATGCTTACTGTCAAGACTAAAGAAAGGACAGCAGTCAGTTTCATTTTCTTCCACTTTAAAACGTCCTCAGAAATGACATCATCACTCCCTGAAAAACTATGTCAAGGAATTGTTTGTTGTCATTTAACTAACAAAGCGAGAACTGAAGCAGGATGGGATACCCAAGGGCCAAGCTTACCTGCTAAACCCCAGCTCTTTCTTGTAACACCACAGCACAGAAGGTCGCGCCTTCACAGTTGCTTTGGACAGCATGTGATGGAGTATTACCACCTGCCAAAGAAAAAAGGCACAGGACCTCAGGGCCAAGAGACCAGACCCAAGACCTCATCTGACAAACGTAGAAATTAAACTGATGGCTAGAGAAGGAAGGCACCAATGGTCACATGCCAGATGGGGACTCGATGCTAGATCACGTACATTTAACCTTATGGTCAATCTACCACCCCTAGGGTTCAAAAGGTATTGGCTTGTCTGCTAATGAATCTAAATCCAGAGAATTTACCACTTCTAGGAAATGACAAAAGGTTCTCACTAGGCATCTTACCAGCCAAATGAGCCTAACACCATAATGTGCAGGGTCTATAACAGGTTGACTCTCCAGGACAGAAGACAAAGTAACTCAGGAAGCATTTCCCAGGCCTTACCTGATCTTTTCCTCGATCCCCAACCACAACAAAAAGAGACCTTTGCCGCTCAGCTACCCCATTCTCAATGAGAATCCGGATTCGGTTATCCACCTTCTTCCGAAGCATGGTGACAGACTATCACTAAAAGAGAAAGAAAGGAAGTACAACTGGAGGGCCAGGGATTTAGCTCAGTGGCACCACGCCTGCCTGATAAGCCCAAGGTCCTGAGTTCAATCCCTGGAACCAAAAAAAAAATGTCAAATGGACAAAACACCAGATTCTGAGTAAGGAGCACTAGCGGGCTGCCTCTTCTGAGGGAAGGGGTTATGCTGGGCATACTTTAAGTAACATCTTATTCAACCCTCAACCAGCACCATTGGGAAGACGTCAGCCTCAATTTTAAAATCAGAAAACTCAGGATTAGAAGGTAAAGACTATCTAAAGATATGGAGGGCCAGGGATTTAGCTCAATGGTTTCCCCGCCTGCTATGCAAGCACAAAGACCCAAGTTCGATCCCCAGTACCAAAAAAAAAAAAAATTTTGGGCCAGGGATTAGCTCAGAGGTTCCACCGCCTTCCTCGCAAGTGCAAGGTCCCGAGTTTGATCCCCGGCACCAAAATGAAAGGAAGGAAAGAAAGAAAGAGAAAGAGAGAGAGAGAGAGAAAGATAGATAGATATGGATAGGTAGGGGCCAGGTTTAGTCCTTGTTGAACTTTCACCCCACGCATGGGTTTCTTTTTCTGGGACAAGATGGTGCTGTTCACGCCACTCTTGACAGTCCAAGGATCAGAAGGATTATACACGGTGAATGGCCCACCACATTTTATAGAAAGCACAGTATTTCTAAGCTCTCTCCACTAAAGAGACCTGGAAACAGTGAATACACTTGCATCACAGACTGTGAGCTCTCAATACAATCCCATTTCTCACTAAAAGGAACCTTATTTACCAGTACTGGTGATCCATGGAGTCTTGTTACTTTGAAACAGGAATTCAATTTAACAAATGCAGAAGACAAATAATGATATTATATAGTCACCATTTTGTAATCCTACAAAAATTATGACTTTGGGCCACTGGTTCTGAAGATTTAGCATGCATCAGAATCAGAGAAATGCAAATTAAAACTACAATGAGATACCACCTTACCCAAGAAAGAATGGCTATCATAAAAAATACCTACTAATAACAAATGCTGGTGAGGATATGGGGAAAAAGGAACTTTTCTATATTGTTGGTGGGAATGTAAATGAGTACAATCACTATGGAAATCAGTGTGGTGATTCCTCAGAAAACTAAAAACAGAGATTCCATTTGAACCAGCTATCCTTCACCTAGGTATCTTCCCAAAAGATACATTAAAGGGATATATGCACACCCATGTTTACAGCCTCACAATTTATAATAGCTAGATCTTGGAAACAGTGTATATGTCCATTAACAGATGTATGAATATGGAAACTGTGGTATTTACACACAGTGGAGTACTACACTGTCGTAAAGATAAACCTGAAGCTTTCATGAGTACGTGGATATAACTTAAAAACATAATGTAACATTGCATGGTTTTTCTTATACACACACACACACACACACACACACACACACAAATATGGAGCAAAATAGAAGACATTAATAGGAAATAGAAGTTCAAATACTTCCCCAAATTACATATTCTGTTGTTTCAAAAACATCTAATATATGCTAATTTGTTTCATTTATACTAGTTTATCTTAGTTCACTGAAAAGAAAGTTCTATTATCTGCTTTTTATGTAAGAATCTTTTCTATTTATGTCTTGTACTCTGAGTAACTACTTTGAAGATAACAATACACAATGTATTAATTATTGTTATTCTCTTTTGTTATGAAATTTTATTTTTTCAAAAAATAAAAAAATACTGCTGCTTTAAAAAAATAATCATTTGAAAAGCTTGTTAAAACATTACACACATCTCTGTAAATGGGGAGGGATGGAGGGGTTGAAGGGAGGGCAAGGGAATGGGGAAAAAATAAGAACCAGGAGAGATTATGTAAAGGTGCACATTCCCAATGATGAATGTCATTATATTGTATACCTAAATGTACCAATAAAGTTAATTAAAAAAAAAAACAAAACATGAAACACAGGGCTGGAGATTCAGCTCAGTGGTGCCACCACCTGCCTTATAAGCACAAGGTCCTGAGTTTAATCCCCAGTACCAAAATAAAAAGCATTAAACACAGATTTTGGCTCCCTCAAAAAAAAAAATAAAGACATGGATATTAGTGCTTATATAGAGTATCATGGCAGGATAAAGTATGATACCATTTTAAATGCATATACATAAGAGATTTTTTTAAAAGATTGGAAGAAAAGACCAAGTAATAAAGTTATTTTTGAGTGGTATGACTTTTATTGTGTTCCTTTGGTTTTTAATTCATGCTTTACTAAGTCAGGAAAAGAAATCAACAAATGTTCTTATGTTGAAATATGTTTTCTCAAGTGAGCAAAAACTACTGAAGCCTTTGTACAAAGTTCAAGCATTGTTAGATGAGCTGCAGTGTAGCTCAGTGACACAGCACTTGCCTAGCATGTGCAAGCACTCCCACCAAAAGAAGTTATTTTACGTATGATAAAATACTGCACCACAGCCATAATAAATACACCCCTAAATTCAGAATTATCAATTATTAATTAGCACAATGTGGCATGCTATGCTACTCAGAAACCCCAGTGTGTCATGCATTCTTAACATAAACCCAACTGAACTCCAACTATGCCTTAACTGTCCTGTTTAACTTCCCAAGCATTGGGCCCGGCATTTAGCTCAGTGATTTGGTCACCTGCTGTGCAAGCGCAAGGACCCTTGAGTTCAATCCCTGGTTAAAAAAAAAAAAAAACAACTTCCCAAGCATACTTTTCTATAAAACAATCATAATCAATGGCCCCTATTTATAAGTAAGGGACAAGTAATATAAAGAGCTAAAGTATCCCATGGCAGAAAAGTGACAAGACACAGGATTCACACTCACATATACCTGACTCCAAAGCCTGGGCTCTTTCCAGTTTGCCAACCAGCTCAGCTCATAGGGCCTATGTTGCTAGACACATCTGCCCCGCAAAAATCAATCAATAATCACTGGGGATTGCTTTTTGTTCTAGTTACTGTGGGAGCCCAGAAGTACTAGATAAGGCCCTTGACTTTAAGTTTTCATTCTCCTTTAAGGGAGAAATTAAAGGAAAGAGGCAAGGAACAACTCCACAAAGATAAAACTAGTTGTAAAAATAATAGCCATGGTAAGAGGTCTCATTAAGGCCTGAGATTACCGCAGACTGAGTTGCTATGGAAGGCCCAATTTGAGACTTAATAGAAAAGAAAAACGCTTATTTTTTTAAGGTGCTTATTTTTTATTCACTTATTTATTCGTCTATCTAAACACAGCACCTAGTGCTAGGCACCATTAGGTACACTGTCAAACTAAATAAAGTTCTAAATGTGACTGCAGAACAAAGAATATAAATGAATGTGCACAGTGAATTACTTAAGAGTGCCAAGAAGAGGCCATGGATGTAGCTCAGGGATAGAGGAATTGCCTAGCATGCCCCAGGCCCTGGGTTCAAGTACTGCAAAAAAGAAAAAAAAATATTTTCTTGAGAAAGGGGAGGGAAAGGTATCTAAAACAAGATTATACATATATCCTAAAAGGAATGTAATTATCACATATCGCAAACATACATCAACCTAAAGGAAAAAAAAAGCGCTAGAGGATCTAGGATCAGATTGCCTCTGTTCAAAGCCTAGCACTGTAACCTGGTACCCTGGGCCAGCTCCGCGGAAAGCAAACGCTGTCACCCATCCAATTTCCACGACCCTCCCAGCCACAGGTCCCTGGAAGGTGGAGACGGAGCTACTTGACACCCGAAAGACCTCAAGAAGCACCTCCCAGAGTGGCAGATTCTCAGGGAAGGGGAGGCTCTGCCCAGAGAGGACGCAGTGGGCGCAGGCAGGGCAGCGCCCCGGAGGCAGAGCCTTCGTCCCCAGGCCAGCCCCACTCCCGGCCCAGGAGGGACACGGGGCCACCCTCAGCTCGCGTCCCCGGCACGTCCGCAATGGATACCTGTGGCTGGCGGCAGGCGGATCCGGACCAGCGGCTAAGCGGAAGCACGTGGGCCCTCAGAACTCTACAGGAAGGAGAACCAGGCTGCCCAAAGCGAACGCCTGGCCGCCGGCTCCCGCGTTCACCCCGCCCCGCCGCGCGAGGCCCGCTCAGGCGCAGGCGGACAGCGCGCGCGTGAACCCACTAAGGGGTCTGCGGTGCCGAGCGACAGGGGACCTTCGCGAGCGCTGTCGCTGGGTGATGACGTCAGAGACCCGGGAGGCAGAACCACTCTAGGTCGCCACCTCCAACGTGTTTCGGCTTGCCGTGTTAAAGCGAAAGTAAGATATCCTCATTACGCAGGGCAAGATGAGCCTCAAATTGTCCGCACCCCCAGCCGCCTACCACCGTGCTAGCTATGGGCAGGTGACCCCACAGGTTCCGGGCGGCATACAAACGGTTTCCCCAGGGTTCTGCGTTGGCCGTTATTCGAGGTGATGGCTCCACAGACTTGCGCACCATTATACCGACCCCCTTATTTAACTTCTCATTTTAATGAGAAAATTCGGCCAACGGACCAGTTTTATTCATCTCGCTTGACCCTCCAACATGCAATACTGATCTTGTGAACTTGTCGGGAATTTTGTGCACTTTCTACTCACGACGACCCGCTATACTTCGCAAGCTCCCCTAACACCTGTATCTGGCCATGTTCAGGGTCTTCAGAAAACCAGTCTTGGGGTTGTACTTTTTTAGCTACTCCAGCTCCGGACTACAAGAGTTACCCAAACATTAGCACCCTGTTTGGGGCCAGCGCTCTTAACTTCAAATATGTACAGTCGCTTCTTCGACTCCTTCTTGGATATCGAACTCAATTCGTCTTACCCGTTTAAACTCATTTCCCAAATAGACACTTTCAATTTTAACGTACTCAGCAACACTACCCATCTTTGCAATAACCGTGTTTAAATTCATTCAACAAAAATGCCACTCTCTGAAGCTTAAAGTTCTAAGTAGTATTAAGGAAAAAGTACCCAGAAAAGAGACCTGAGAGTCACTTTTTAAAGGTGGGCCAAGAAGTCCTCCAAAGGTGGTGACACTGAAGTAGACCTCAACTTTAGGGCTAAAGATACAACCTGCCTGTGCTGAAAATGTACAGAGGTTCCACAGTGGGAAAAAGCTTTATAACCAGGGAACGGTGAGCAAATGAGAAACCAATAGGAAAATAACACGGATAATACTGGATAATGTGGACTACATTTACAGTTTAATTCCAGTTAACGAAAACCACTGCAGTTTGGGGAAGAGGAATTACATGATCTGGTCTGCACTGAAAGGTTCATTCTGGCTCTGTACAGAAACTGGACCACAGGAGGGAGAGTAGAAACAAGAACTGTCATAAGCTACTGTAGTTACTTGTTGCAGATTGATTCTGATAGCGGTCACGAGTGCTAGATGACTCAAGAGACTTCTATAGTAGAACCGTGTGGACTTAAGGACCCAAATTAATAGACCTGAGCATCTGGATGAACAGAAAGCAGCAATGGTAAGTTAATGAGGTCGATTTGGAATATGACACTCTTTAAATCAAGATGTTTAGTAGGAGTTTGGAGTTCTGGGGAACTACAAATACTTAGGAGTGACTGAAACTGACTATATTAAAAATCATGGAACTGAATGAAATCACCTGGTGGAGAGTAGAGATGAAGTATTGTATTCAAGGCCTGCAGAAACCATCAGAGGACAATGAACAGTAGCCAGTGAGACAGGAAATCTGTAGAATGCATCCACTTCTACCACCCCACACCTTGAATTTCATGCTGCAGTCATTTCTCACAAGGGAGGAGGCTACTTCGATAAAATTTACCTCCTACATCTCTTGACCCATACATTTTTTCAACACTCTGTCTTTTAAATGGAAAACTTATTAGGTGACCCACCATGAATAACAGTTTAAAGCCTGCAATAGTTTCTACTGTTGAGACAAAATTTAGCATGGCTTATAACTATAAAGCTGACTGTAGTAGCCCTTACCTGTTTCTTTAGCCTAAATAATCCTTACTTTTTCGTTGGCCTTGTGCATGCTAGGCAAGCATTCTTTATCATTGAGGTATATATCCTCAAGCCCCTTTTTCAAACTTGAGGCAGGATCTTAGTTATCCAGACTGGCCTAAATTGTGTGATCTTCCTAGCCTCCCACTTAGCTGGGATTACATTCATGTACCACCTTCCCCAGCCTGCTAATCCTTAACTCTTTCTACTTGAGTCAGACAGTATTCTCAAGTCATTGGGGACTGGGCCTTTGGATACGCTTTCCCCTTTTGTCTAGATGAATACTCTTCACCCTGCAAGTCTTAGCTCAGTGATTCCTTTCAACGAAGTCTCTCCTGATCAGTCTGAGTGGGTCATTTACTAGTCATGCTCTTGCATCTGTCATCGACCATGCCATTTACTCCACTCACTACATTAGTGTCTTTGAACCACAGTATCTTTCTCACCCAGAGGATGGCAGGGTACCCGACAAGGATAACCAGATTTGCTGAATGAAGCCTTAGTTCAGTGGCTAAGTGTCTCCCTAATATAAACACAGTACTTAAAGCTAGTAGTAAATATACTAAAAACTGTTCAGCAAACCAGGGACAAACTGCTGCTCTTTCACTGCCTACATTCAAGGATCTAAGATGCTGCATGGAGAACTGAATTAGGCTTCAGAAAAGTTAGTTAAAGTAGGATATGAGAAGGGCTACAGATTGAGAGCATAGTCGTCTAGCCTTGGTGACTACCCGACAGGGTGAGGTCTTTCCTTCTCTCACAAGGAGCACTTCTTCACTTGGAGCTTTGCTGGATGACATACAACCAGAGCAGGCTTCAAAGACAATGAGCAATCAAGTTTGCATCCAATTTAATCTAATATAATTTAAAATATTTACTAGTCTTTCCCAGTATTTCTGTAGAATTCAAAATAAGAAAAGGTATAGTAATGAACCTTAACAATTTACTTTTATTTTCCTGGAGTTCTCTTTCCCTCTTAGCTCCATAAAAAGGACAAGCTCAAGGGCAATACTGACCTTTTAAAGGGTAGCAAAGTAAATACTAAAAAGTGGTCAGTAAGAACTAAAGTAGAATGCAGATTCTGGTGCTTAAAGCTGAAATGAAGCATATGAATACACTGCTTATCTGTACCTCATTTCTAATTAGATACACCATTTTAAAAATATGAGGGCCGGGGATTTAGCTCAGTGGTTCCAGTGCCTGCCACACAAGTGCAAGGTCACGAGTCTGATCCCCAATACCAAAAACAAAAAATAAATAAAAATAAAAAATAAAAAGTACAATGAACAAATCAGGTGTGGTGGAGCATGCCTGTAGTCTCAGCACTCAGGAGGCTGAGGCAGGAGAATTGCTGTGAATTTCAGGCCAACCTGAACTATGTACAGTAAGACCCCGTCTCTAAAAAAAAAAAAAAATATATATATATATATATATATATAATAAAACAATTTCCTACAGCATTTAGGAAGCTCACTGACCTACATTTATGAGCTGGTTATCAACTAAGTACCTCACTTAACCTGATAATAAGCACACATTCTCATGTGTCCTGTAAGTGGCAAGTCTCCTACACAGAGGTGTATGTATGAGGAGACAAAAGAAGTGGTAGAAGTTAACTGATTAAAAACATTGAACAGTCATTTTAATATCAAGATACAATGATCAGAAAAAAAATCTTCCATATTTTCAGGAATATTAGGATCTAGAAATAATAACTGCCCTGACCAAGGTAACCACTAATATTCTGCCTTTACTGAAGATTTTTTAAAAAGAAAATTTCATTATCCATGTGAGGTGACTGATACTGTGCATGTACTGAAGTATTTTATACGTGGTCTTGCTACACCAAGAGGCTACAGTCACATGTGGGACCATCGTTTCCTTTTAACTCTACTAGAATATACATTTGACCAAACAAAAGGCTTTCTGCACCTAAGACAACCATTCAAGTATTACACAAAATACCGAGTACCAAGATTCTGATCTACATGGGTCTTTTTCAAAAGTTCTCTAATAATGAGGTATTTCTTTAAAAATATGGTCTGAATTGAGACATAAAAATTGTATGATAAAATGTCCCCCACAAAATTATAGTATTTCTAAAAGAAATGACTCTTAAAACACAGGCCAAAACTACAAACACCTTTACACATTCACATCTGTGCTAATGCACAGAAGTCTGAAACCCAGAAGGTGTATTTCTCATCCCATCTCTCTGAACTGATACTGATCACTGTATAAAAAAAAACTTATTTACTTCAAGTTTGATTTTTAAATGTCATGAAATTATTTTTTACACACGTAATAAACTCAATTTTATATTGGATTGTAAGCACACATTATCTAGGGGTTATCCAACAAACCACGAATGTTTTATTCATCCCTCTAAAGTACAGCTTACATATGGTTGTGGTACATCCCAGGCAGATGAAATCAAAGCACACAAGGGGAGGTGCTAGCAAAAGAAATATTCATTTGCAAAAGTAAACAGATAACCCTTCCAATATGATGTACCACAACCACACATGAGAAAAGAACTTATTTTATTTATTTTAAAATAAACATTGAGGATTCCCCATTACCCACCACCCTACAAAACTTTTAAATGTGGAATGTTCAACAGCCTATCCATTTTAGTAGGTTACAAAACCAGCAAAAACTCCAGTTGTCTAATGATGAAAAATTTTGATTTTTGTTTAAGTAGCTGAGTACCTACCGGACAATTTCCTTAGCTAAAGGCTAAAAGTAAAATTTTAATTTCTGCACAGAAAATACCATTAACTTAGTAGCCTTTGCTTAATAGATGGGATTAATTCTCCATAAAGTCAAAGTGGAATGGGACAACAAGCAGCATTAAGTTCATAGGCACACAGAACTAGTGCTCAAACTGCTAGGACAAATTCCAACATAGTACATATGGCTAAGTCACTACTAAACCGTCCATCTCCAAACTTGAGACTCTCCCTATGCATCTACGGGAAGAAATCACCACTTTGAACATAAATGCCTCCATGAGAAAAGCAGAATTCAATTAGGGTTGAATTAGACAAATGATAACTGCAAATACTACGGAAACAGCTGCTGGAGACAACCATGAAATTTGTGACACTAACAACACACAGGGGTGAAATCACATAAGCTGCTAGCTGTTGAACACGTGTTTCAAGATACAACTTTTATACACGTTTTATTTGTTTTGCTAATACCATCAGAACTGAAGCTACTGACTCATTTCCCTAAAGCAGGGAAATCAATCTAAAACAGATACTGGTACTTCTCAAAAGATAGCAATTTAAAAGGGTGGTAGCAGCAGGCATTTGATATCTTTTTAAAGAACTTAAGCTGCAGGAAAAACATGTGACCAAGAGTGTTATGATTATCCATTAGAGACTTTCATCAATATCTGTACCAATTTAGGTGACAATACAACAAAATCCAAGGATTAGTGATGACAATGTACATGTCATAAGGAATGATATTTGGTACCAATCCTTATAAAAGTCATTGTCTCAAAGAAACTGTTAAGTGTCCAAAAGGTATCTAAATACTTCACATTAAGTACAGAAGCGGCCCATCCAGATTATTTCCCATTATGTTGCATATTTTCCAAAAAGTGCCAATCAAAGCCTAATTTGCATTTTGGCTTTGTCTTACACAGTTATCAGCTGTTAAAAAGCAATTTACATGTGTTTTTAATCACAGTCATTTGGCCAGATGAACAGTGCTTGTGTCAAAGCTGATAGCCAGCCTTCCATGTGTGACTAAGGACCCATGCATAATTTGGTGCGCCTCTGAACGTTTAGTGCTCCAATTTAACCGGAAAAGCTGTGAAATGCAGTTGTTTTGCAAACCACACTCCACTCCTTCCATCTTCCTCTCAAGGAAAATATGTTTTGTCAAATATCACTGAAAAACTCTAGGGCTGACTTGTAGATTTTATCCAATGTTCAAGAGTCAGACTTGCTTTTGTTCAAGCCACTTCAAATAACTATGGAGATATTATCACCCCATAAAAGTATATTATGTTTTACTCCTAAGCAAGGGTGAGGAATCTGAATATCATGTGCAAGGCTCAAGATGACGCTTAGGACAGTACATGCAGAGTAAAAATAGTTTCCTTCCATATCCAGGTAATATAAAGCTGACAATTGTAGTCCTGTCTTTATGGGATGAAAACAGTCCCTTTACAATAAACTTCCTGAAAGGGAGAACAAATAGATAATAACTCTTCTGGTAGCATATTATAGTACACTGGCCAGTGTGTTTTTGGCGATTAAACATAATCCTGTGAATCAGATTAATTCACTTGCTGAGTGTTCATTTGCGGCATTCCTCTGTTGGGTCTTGGGGGCCCTCCACGACCTAGAAGACAAAAATGGCATTTGATTTTTCTTTCAAATATTGTTTGTTTTGCCTTCAAGCAGATTTTCATCTGAAGTCAAGAAGCATGTGGGCAGAGCTTGTAACCAAACTATTAGGTTTAAGAGGTCAGTTCTTCAGTGTTCAAGTTTCACCCTTCCTGGAAGTTGTCATGCGTAAATCTGCTCATGTTCTCTAGCTAAAAGAAGAGTAGAGCTAATGGAGTATTCCACCAGTACTCATTCATTCATTCATTCAACAAGTATTTATTGAGTGCCTACTATGTGCCAGGCACTGTCATCAGGCGTTGGGAATAGATACAGCAGTGAAGACAGACAAGGTACCTGCTCTCACGGAGCTTACATTCTAGTGTACACTCTAGCTTACATTTCAGTAGTAAGTAACATCATACTATCAAAATTAATAAAAGCACCAGAATGAAAACAGACCTCATTACCTAAACTGTTAAAAACTAAACTACGTAACATTCAATTTTATGACTCATAACAGATAAAATAACTTTGTAACATGCTATTAAAACAGATTTTAGCTATCAGTTAACTCAACTTTCATAGAATATGCTACAAGGTGGGAAAGAAGAACATAACCCACATTCACATGCAAATAACCTTTGACACTTCTGGTCAAGTCAGTAATTCCCAAATGATCCATTACTTTTTTTAAAAAATGCACCTTTTTGCTGGCCAATTGCTACTAGCATTCAAATCAAAGTACTTTGTAATTCCTCAATATACATTTTATACATGTTATGGCCAATAACTAGAGGAAACTTATTCATTGTTTTAGCCTCCTTCAAATCAGAGAACCATTTAGAACTTCAGATTATATGAAATGCTAGCTCTAATTGTTAAATAGGTTAATTTCATGACCAAATAGCAAGTCATTTTTCAATAATAAAAGACAAAACAAAAAGGAAATTCTTTAAACTTATAATTTTTAAGTGTAGTTCAGTAAAAAAGAATTTGAGGGTTTTAAGTCAGAAATAATTTGATATTTAGATCACTTAAGAGTGGTCCAAAAGGTATAATTTCTATGAGTTCTACTACTTCTAAATGGTTCTCTAAATGTAGCTATGGCTTGTCTGGCCATTCAAGGGTTACTGGTGCTAAAATATAATATGCATGTTTCAAAAATCAAAGAGGAATAATAGATTTATATAAATGTTCAATCTCACTCCAAAAATGTCTTACAAAAATGTTTCAGTAAGTACTTCCTAAAAACATTTAGCAGGTTTTAGGACCTGAAAAATAATTTCCAGTTGGAAAAACACTTTTTCCAAGGAAGAACAAATGTTCTGGTTTTTCAAGACAAGTTTATAGTAACAGGGAAAGTCATTCAAAAATTAAAACTTTGGATTCAAGATTAAGTTTTAGAAACAGAGCATTTCATTTAATCCCTAGCAACAAGTCTGGAAAAGATCAGTGTATTCCTAACATGTAACCTACATGCAGACTACGAACAGCTCTTCCAAGGCAAGGCCAGAACAGATCCAGCTAGGATCACCACCACAAAATATTACCTCGTGGGGCTCCCCGTGGTCCACTCTGCCCAGAGCCTCGCTTGAAATTCTGCTGATATCCATCCTAAAAGACAAGCTAGTTAGTACTGTAAAAAAGAAAGGGCAATTTTTTTTTTTTTTTGGAGGCAGGGTCTCCCTTTGTAGTTCAGGCTGGTCCTAAACTCACTATGTAGCCCAGGCTGCCCTCAACCTCACGGTGATCCTCCTGCCTCAGCCTCCCAAGTGCTGGGACTACAGGCATGTGCCACCATGCCCGGCTCAAAAGGGCAATTTTTATAAAATGCTTACCCATAACACTGGCAAAATTCCTTTCCTTTTAGACATTTCAGTGTGACATTACCAAAAGTTATTTTATAGTTACTATACTTCTATTATACTCAAGAATATTTAATGAGATAAATTTACCTGCTCTTCAAAATAATTGTTTTTAACAACTTTCCTGATTCTCTATAATGACTACACAGGAAAGCAAGAATCGTCATTTTATGTAACAGAACAGCTTGGATACAACTGAACCCTAAATTACTTCATTACTGAGACCCCACCTTGCATTTACCTACCCGCTGATAGCCAGAGTAGTCCCGGGGAGCACTGAACTGAGACTGTGTATAACCACTGTTTGGAGTGTTAGAGAATGAAGGGCGGTAGCCATCATATCCTCCTAAAATTTAGGACAAAAAAATAGTAACTTTCTGTTCTTCACAAAGAATTTACTTTCTTATTAATGAGAAAGGAAAGAATTAGAGAAATTAAAAGCCATGCTAATTGTTGTGATACTTTCTAATTCCCTATCCTGATCCAATCTGTTTATAAATTTCTGTAAGTGCTGCCATCTATACTTATGAATACACACATACATACGATGACAACAAAGGGAGAAAAAAAAATCCCGTAAGTTCTGATAATACACAAAAAGCAATTACCTCTCAGAAGACTGACAATGACATGACAAAAACCAAAATAAAATTGCCCATTTTTATCATTTAAATAATTATATCTAAATATACCTTAAAAAAATTATTTTTGAGATAGGGTCTCACTATGTAGCCCAGGCTGTCCTCAAACCCATGGCAATCCTCCTGCCTCAGCCTCCCTAGTGCTGGGGTTACAGGTATGCACCAGGACGCATGGCCCTAAAATGTTTAAATTCTACATAAAGACACTAATGCAGAGAAATACATCCTTGCCCAAAATCATGACATATTTTTTATCTATTTTACAAAGTAAAAAAGAACTTCAAACACTAAAAAGCCATTAAAGCCTGCATTTTTATGTATTTCTTTACCTCTGAATCCATTGGCAGGGCCCCGGTATCCATTCATCAAGCCTCTAGCACCACGAGAACCTCCACGGGATACACCACGACTATTATAATAAGGCTGACTGCTACGTGGAAATCCAGTGTTCTGCTGAGGAGGCTGCTGGTGGTTACCAGTCACTTGATGGGGCTGGTCCTGGGAACCATGGTAAGTGCCAACCACTACAAGAAGAAAGTACAAACGTTGTACATATGTGCACATATATGAGGCTCATTACTACTTGTTCTCCCACATGCTTTGTAGTTTAAGGAGTATCCTACAGTCTCCTCAAAGCTTAATTCTGTCTTTAAATAAATTTGCATGCTAACAATAAGGAAAATTACATATTGATGAGGTCCTTGTTTTTCTCCTATCCATAGATAATTCTCCACAATAATTCTAAACCTTTCACAGGAGGGGACACAATTCCATCTTCCCAAACAAATGATTTGAAATGAATATGTATCTGTATCTACCTACCTACCTATATACATACACATATATATATATGGGGGGCGGGGGACCAGGTTCTCACTCTGTAGTCCAGGCTCTCACTCTGTAGTCCAGGCTGGCCTTAAACTAACTCTGTAGCCCAGGCTGGCCTCAAACTTGCAGTGATCCTCCTGTCTCAGCCTCCTGGGTGCTTAGATTACAGGAGCACACCACTATCCTTGACCAGGACTGTATACCATTAACATCTAAAAGGCATCTACCTTTTATTACAAGGGACAAAAAGTCAAAAGATTTGTATGTCAAAACAGTGCAATTACCATTTTGTGCCATTTAATTACTTTTCATTATATAGCTACTTAGCGGTAGTTTCTTGTTTTAAATTTCCCTTGGTACCTAGTGAAACACACAAAACCACAGACTCATAGCTAAACAATTACATGACAGAACATGCCATCAATTACAGAGCTAACTCAACAGATGTGTTCCAACTCACAGCTCTCTCTTAATGCCTGGCTTCATTTCAAAGTATGGCCAGTTTAAAAGACAGTTAAATGATACACTGGCATTCCATCCAGTTGAAAATAAGGTACATAGAAGGCTCACGTTACCTTGGATATACCCACCCCCTTCTAAAATGAGAAGAGTTTTGGAATACAGAAAATTTCAAAAACTTTATACCAAAGTGCATTTCTCGTATTAACTACAATGGTTATAATTCACAGGGGAACCAAATCAGGGTGCTCTAAGTACCTCTGGAAGGTGAGGAATATAACAGAAGAAAGGAAGGCCCTTACCCTGGAATAATGATGAGGGTGCTAGCCTGCCCAAATGTCCCCCATTTTGGGGAACAGAAAAAGTTGTGACTCTTAAAAATCTATTCCTGACCAAATCCCCAGCCCTGCGGCTTCTTTTGCCGGGGATTTAGCTCAGTGGTTTCACCACCTTCTGCGCAAGCACAAGGACCTGAGTTCGATCCCCAGTACCAAAAAAAAAAAATCTATACCTGACCTACTTTACACCCTCAAAAAACTATTGCTATTTTCAAAATAAAAAACAAACCCCAGAGAATGCCTAGGGAGAGAAGGGTCATGGATCTTCTGAACTACTTACTGACCAACTACACCACTCATAGTGTAATGTTTCTACAGACTGCCTTTGATTACATCCCCAGAATTTAAACAAGGCATGGTCTTTATTTTGAAATACCAGAATTCCTAATTGTTTAAACATATAGTCCATGAAAAGTCAAATATCCTTATGAGATCCTTTCCATATTATTCCTGATTAGATACTAACTCAAATTGAAACTAAAATCGCTGGAATGATTAGGATACATTGATTTGTTCAACAAATATCAGAATGTCTACAACATGCCAGGGATGTTCCTAGACACTCAGGATATGTCAGTTCCCAGCACAGACTTGTACACATAACTTTACTCTAATGAGAGATAATTAAGTAGAATGAATGAGTCAACCAAAAGAGCAAGCCAAGGGCCAGGGATTTAGCTCAGTGGCACTGTGCCTGCCTCACAAGCGCAAGGTCCTGAGTTTGATCCCCAGTATGGAAAAAAAAAAACAGTCAGCTGTATTTGGAAAGGGTGAAGAGAGGTACCTGAAAAGTGATATTTGAGCACAGACGTTAAAAAAAAGCAGCAAGCAGGGCAGCAATAATTGAGAGATCTACTATACAACATGGTGGCTGACTCCTTCTAATTTACTAAGACCAGACTGTGTTCCTGTTTTTAACTAATGATAAATACAGGAGTAATACACTGTCAGCTCAATTCAGCCATTCCACAATGTATACAAATTTCAAAACATCAAGTCATGCATGATAAGTATATATATACAGAGTTGTCAATTCAAAATAAAAATATTGCTGGGCATGGTGGCACACGGCTGCAATCCCAGCACTAGGGAGGCTGAGGCAGGAGGATTGCTGCAAGTTCAAGGCCAGCCTGGGATACACAGTGAGTTCAAGGCCAGGCGGAACTACATAGCAAGACCCTGTCTCAATCAATCAATCATAAAAATATTGACTGGGCATGTTGGTGCACACCTACAATCCCAGCCCTGGAAAGGCTGAGGCAGAAATTCAAGCCCACCCTGAACTATACAGTGAGACCCTATCTCAAAAACCCGAAAGTAAATACATAAATACACAAAGTGTATCAACATACTGTCTAACAGCTCCAAATGTAACTTGTTCCACAACTAATTTTTAAATATACGGCAATGACGTAGTCAAAGAACCCCAGTTTTATTATTCAGAAGATAAGCATAGCATAACTGTTAAATTTCTATCAGATTATAGCTAATTCAATCTCCATACTCAGCAGAGGTACTGGGTACTACAGTGATATGCATGAATTTCCTCCTGAAAAATCTAGTGTTAAGCCAGGTCTATCAAGAAATTGAAAAATATGAGAAAAGGAAAAAATGGAAACAAAGTCTTTGTAAATAGGCAAGGGTGGAGGGGGTGAAGGGAGGGCGGGGGAATGGGGAAAAAATAAGAACCAAGATACATCATGTACAGGTATAAGATCCCAATGATGAATGTAACTGTATTGTATACCTAAAATGTACCAATAAACTTAATGAAAAAAAAAAAAAAGAAATTGAACAATTAGAAAATTCCAGGGCTAGGGATTTAGCTCAGTGGTTCTGCCACCTGCCCTGCAAGCGCAAGGACCCGCATTCGATCCCCGGAACCAAAACAAAAAAAAATTCCACATATTAAAAACCAGTCTAGTAGAATTAGGGCATTAACTCCTATGATTTCAACAGGTCTTGTTAGTTTGCTGTGGGGTTCCAATTACGTCCCAGGAATTAACCAAAGACCTAAAAATGGTATTTCATGTTTTATAAAATGTAAGTCTACCCACGCTACTATGGTGACAGGTATGGGACATGCCTAAATTATGAACTTATTTGCCAAGGATTCTGTTTCAGCCTACTCTATGAAACACTATACATTCACCAATGAGACATATGTAGTTTTACTATTATTTAGTACAGTAAGAAGCAAGGAAGCCCTTACTGTTTCTAAACTTCATATAACTAACTTATTGCTAGCTATGATGCTAGCAGGCTCTAAGCAATCAGCAACTAAAAGTTTATCACAATATAACAAGCTTAACAAATTTAATTCCAAAATTACATATGGTACATTATAAAAGCTCAGTAACCAACCCCGCCCCCCAAAAAAAGAGTACGGCTTCCAAAAAGGCAGTTATGTTAATTTAACCTACAATTAGCAATGAAAAAGTTTCTACGATCTACTACTCTAAAACACTGCTGCCTGACCTGTGGTGACATTGTAACACGCAGGCAACAAGGTGACACTGGTTTTCCTACCTGTTTGGAGCTGTTCTTGCTGGAGCTCTGTCTGCTCCACTTGGTGAGGCTGACTGGAAAAGCTCTGGTTATAACTGGACTGGTACTGGTTTTGCTGTTTTAAAGTTTCTGGTTCATTAACAGGAGGAACTGGGGCATTCATATTGAATACCTGCAAGTGAATGAAGTGAATGATTAGCTCATCCCTCTACTCCCTGCTTTGAACATGGCAGATCTCAATGCTGGCTTTCCCACAAATGTAACTAAAGAAGATGACAGAAGTTTCTAACACATAGGTATATCACAGTAAAAAACACAACAAGAAAAACATTCAGTGCACTTCAAAGTAAAAAAGATGCAAACTCCTGATGCAGTACCACTTGCAGAAATTTAATCTATGAACTGAGCTGAATATTTACCTTAACTCATTTTTATTAATATTTTAATGAAACAAATATTTTAAGAAATTAACTCTGAACTCTCCTCTGAGCACTGACTTAGCTGTATCCCACTGGTTATTTTCTTCTTGATATGGGGTCTCACTCTGTAGTTCAAGCTGACCTTGAACTCACTATGTAGCCCCGACTGGCCTAGAATTTGCAGCAGTCTTTCCTCAGTCTCCCAGGTGCTGGGGTTTCAGGTGTTGTGGTACCACGCCAAGCTGTTCTCATTATCATTTTCTAGAAATTCTCTAATTTAAAGACACTTGTTGATGAACCGAGGTGAATCATAACATCTGAATTTTATGTTGCAAAACTTCAGTAAAACAAAAGATTAAGCAAATAGGGCAAAATGTCAACTGTCAAATTTAAATTACAATCATATGGATAATAGTCTACTTTTTTGTATGTTTACACTTTGTTAAATCAAAAGGGTAAAACTACCAAATAAGAAGATGCAGGTACACAAAACTTGTAAGGCTCAAATTATCTCTCAGATCGTTGACATTCGGCATTTAAGTTCAATTAAATATACACTACAGAGGGCTGGGGATTTAGCTCAGTGGTTCTGCCACTGCCTTGCAAGCAGAAGGACCTGAGTTCAATCCCAGATACCAAAAAAAAATACCCTACAGTTAAAATACATGCAGACTGAGCTCAGTTAAATGAAGCCTCTTTGCTGAACATCTAGCATCGTTTACTACACACTGGGCACATAGTGTTAGCTGAACTGACTGCTTACCGTTTGCATGGATTGGAATGGAGCTGCGTTTACATTGATTCCACTGCTATGTAAAGGTTTGCTCGTCCCAGCCTGGAAAACCTGAGGCTGAGAAGCAGTGGGAAGGGATGAGGATGCTGTAGTCTGGTCTGTATTTAGAGAGATTGTTGCCTAAACAAAAGTAAATAAATAGATGCACTTTAGTAGTAAACCAACCCAAAGTTATTGCAGATTAACAAGATCAACTACTTCCAAAAAGAAAACCAGATCCAAAAAGAAGTCACTATGTTAACACCTAAGTGCCTCTGCCTAATGCAAAGTGAATATGAGGAGTGAACTCATCGAGGTTGTATGTCCTGATGATAGAACTTGCCTGAATCTGATCAATTGGTTCCTTTTGTGGCCGCTGCTCTGTGGCATGTGAAGGCTGATACAATGGTTGAGATGCCGTGTATCCCTCACTCGTGGATGAAACCAAAGGAACCTAGATAGAAATCAAAGCTTTATTGTTTTGGTTTTTATTAAGCTTTATTCTTCTTACAAAATTAACTGGTCAAAATAAACCAACCCTAATGCAGAGAGGGCTAAGAAATACACATACCTGTACTTTCTCTCTATACCTGCAGACTACACAACCTAACACATTTTTAAAGTTAAATATACCCAATTCTAATTTGAAGTCCTATAGGCTTCTAAGAGGGCAAAACTTGTTTTAAACTTTAGAATTATGTCTAAAATACGCCTTCTAAAATTCAACTCAGGTTATAATTAAAAAGCTCCTTTGATTTTAATACTTATATATACAAGAAGTAACAAAAACAATTTAAAAAGTTATCAAAGAAAAATAAATGTAACGAGGACATAAATAAAGGGTGGTAACTACCAATGCCAATGAATATGTAACAGAAGACTTGGACACTGATCAAATGCAGACACGAGGTTCATAAGAGGCATAGAAAACAAACCTGAAAAAAATAATACTCTTACCTGTGTAGCTTCTGGTTGTACAGAAACTTGATTAGACTGAGCAAGTCTAGATTCAGAATGAACTGCAAAATGGACAGGATTATTATTATACGTAATCAAATTTCTTAAGAGGTGCCTAAGTACCTTTTATGTGGCTGCTAATGCAAATTTCTAAGGCCGAACCCTCAACTTCGGGCATTGTGGCCCATGCCTGTAATCCTAGCACTTGGGAGGCTGAGGCAGGAGGACTGCCATGAGTTCAAGGCCAGCCTGGACTACATAGTGAGTTCAAGACCAGCTTGGACTACACAGCAAGACCCTGTCTCAAAAAAAGTAAAAAAATAAAATAAATTCCTTTCATTTGGTGTTTTATAAGGTTAAGTAAAATGTCAGTGAGAACATATCAACAAAGAGGTACAGAAAAAAACAAAAATTCAATATTAAAGTTGTCCATGATAAAGCTTTTGCGGGCGGGGGGGGGGGTGGCATTTATTTTTGCTTTTGGAGCGCGAGAATTACAGGAGTCTGCCACCACACCTGGCGCCTTGTTTTTGGTTTTGTTTTGATGTGGTACTGGAGACTGAATCCAGGGTCTTCCAAATGACCTACATCCCTAGCCCTTTTTATTTTACAAGACAGTGTCTGCCTCCACTGCCCAGGTCTTGAGCTTGAACAGTGTAAGAAAGCAGCATTGCTGATACTCAAGTTTCAATACAATCTCAAAATATTTCCACAGGGGAATAAAAAGTAAAATATATAAATATGCCTTTTAAACACCTGTATTTCAAAAGTAAAAAAAAAAAAAAATGATGTGCTACTGAAAGCCTGTATTTTATACCCAACTATAGTTAAATAATCAAAAATACAGAACCAGGGCTGGGGATTTAGCTCAGTAGTTCCGCCACCTGTCTCGCAAGCACAAGATTCCAAGTTCGATCTCCGATACCAAAAAAAAAAAAACCACAGCCATAGCTGGGCGTGGTGGTGCACCACTCTCGGAAGCTGAAGCAGAAACATTACAAGTTCAAATATCACCTGGGCAACTCAGCAAGACTGCTCTCAAAATTAAATTTTTTAACAGGGCTAGAGACATAGCTCAGTCTGAAGGCCCTGGTTCAATCCTCAGTACCACCAAATCATTAAAAAAAAAAAAAAAAAAGAAACAATAAACAACAACCAAAAAGCAAAACCCAGAATCACTGGTTGGTCTTTTAGAACCCACAGATTTTTACTGGAGTCTAATGAACTGGGCTTTATCTAAATACGTAAATATCTAAGTAGCCTTACAGGTTGTATCAGTAAGTGTCATAGCTTGGCACAGCTTAGCACCTGGTAAAACTACACATTTTTATCCTCTGATAAAGTTCATAAAATGAACATTAAAGAACTGTGACTGCTTTCTAGAACATCTGACCTTTGTTCTCTAACTCTTGATAGAACTGTGACAGAGACGTGAGCTCCTTTTACTGTGGAGAATTCCTATCTTACCAAATTGTCACTGAATACGCTTTCGCCCACAGCTGCTTCTATAACATTTAAGATTATGCAACATTCAATGTTACATAGCACTTTGTGTCACTAACACTGACACACACTAGGGAAAAACCATGAAGACTCAAAATTACTGATGTTTCTAGAGAGGTACAAAACCCAATGCAAGGCACTACTTAGTTCTGCCACTTGCTGGTGTAAGACGATTGAGAGCTGAAACTGCAACTCTTGTTTATCCTTTCCTCTTTCCTTTCAGTGTTCCCTTAATCCACATTTTATGTCTCATTTTGATTTAGGGAATAAAATGTTTAGAAATTTTCCTAGAAAGATGGAACCATCCAGAGAAAGCCACCTCCGTTATTTTCATTCCTAAGATAAATTTTGTTGGGTTTTTTCTTTCTCCATTTTTTGACAGAGTCTCACTATGTATTCCAGCCTGGCCTCGAACTACATAGCCCAGGCTGGCCTTAAACCTCCTGCCTTAGCCACCAGAATAATGGGATTACAGGCATGCACTACCATTCCTGGCTTCCTTCCAAAGATTAATTTTGAAGTTTCAAAAATCATACAAAATTTTACTTATGCCCATTACAAAAATCAGGCAACTGATCTACAGTGACATAAATAAGGAAGTGAGTAGTTACCACAGAGTTAGGGGAGAGCTGGATATAGTCAGTAACTAGGGACTGAAAGGGAAGACAAAACAGGATTCTGGGGTACTAATGATGTTTCATTTCTTGATCTGGATACCAGTGTGTTCAGTTTGTGAAAAACTCATCAAATTTGCATGTATTTTTCTGTGTCTATAAGCCAATAAAGTTTTAAAATTATAGAACTACAGTCATGATTCACATTATAAGATAAATAACAATTCTTAACAAATTAATTAAAGACAAGATCCAAAGTTAAGCAATCATTAAAAGGAGGAAAATTAATTTCCACAAACTTTGTGAAACCTGAAAGCACTAGTGGGTCCTATATTTCATCTTCACATAAAAAGTACCATTACTAACCAGGAGGGCAAACCAGCTGGGGCATGTCCATGTTTTGTGTTGGATTCATAGGTTGTGCAGATACAATGGCAGGATCAAGAGTCTGGTTTTCAAAATCCAGCATTGAATCCTACAAGTAAAGTTAGGATGTAATACAGTTAGGTCAAATAGTGTAAACACGTAAACTTTGTTAAAGAGTATTTTACTAAAATGCACCTACCTGTATGAAATTATAGGGCCCCTGCATTTGTGCCATAAGATCTTGTACTCGCTGTCTTCTCATAAGGGGGTCAGCCTGAGCCACCGGAGTCAACGAGTGGGGCTCTGGTACTGAAGGAGATGCAGCCTGAGGTTGCTGCTGGAGTGAATTTACCACCTATGGTGGGAGAGAAAGTGGTGGCAGAATACATAATAAGCTCCACTCATCCTGTCATGACTGGCACCCAAATTGCACGTCATGTCATCTGTACCACAGAACCGGCTTCAGTTACTCGGCTGCAGCAACTTATCCCAAACTTAGCATTCCGATCAACGTCCACACCTCTATAGTGTTTTTAATTCTACCAGATCATCATGCAACTTTCATAATTTACTTTTTAAACTGCCTTCAAAGAATAACTGTTCTTCCAAAAATAATGTATTTTACTTAAACTATTATTCTTTCCCTAGAAACTGGATCTGTATGCCATCCACAGCACATATGCATTTATCTCAGCACCTGGAAAACGTATTGGTCATTACTATCACTGAAATTTAGGTTTCTTTCATTTCTCTGCTAACACACTAGGATCAAGATATTATCACCTCAACTAAGCTGCTACAGAAACCAAAGCTCACTTCTAGTCTCCTTCCCAGCCCTAACAATTTTCTGATTATTTTTCTTAAAAAAAAAAATCCCAGCTTTGCTTGGGAATTCTAGCTTTTATTTTAATGAATTTATATCTTTCTCTGGCTTTTAAATTTGGGAAAGTCATATCGTTGAACCTGGGCAAATAATTATCTTTTTCTCTTTATAAACAACACAGATTTTTAAAAAACTACGTTGTTTATCATGAAAAGCCAATTTAGCTGTCTATCAACCTCAGGATGCTGCAGAAATTTCTGGAATCCCATATGAATACCCTTTAGAAAGACCCACCTACCAGATATTAAGAACACCCCCCCCAGCAAAGTATTAAGTACAATAATATGATCATCTCTCAAAATGCAAGTATCTTATCTACAAAGCACTGTATTTTAGTTCCCAACCTTCTCCTATAAGACTAACATATATCTTTCAATGAAACAAATGTTAATAATTCACTTCCACTTCTATGCCCCTGCTAATGCGTATCTATAGTGTGGCTCCCCTAAAAACATACACCCACCCTACTTACCCAAAGTCCAACTGGTTGGCACATTTCCTACATACACTACCATTCTATAGATTTCTGATCTATTTTTCTAATTCTCCTGCAATATTTCTGAAATGCATTCCTTATTGGACAAATCTGCAATATTTTGTGAAGTTTTCATGAGATAGTATTTCTTGTAAGTATCCTTCTGGAGTAAGGGTCCAATTCTCTACTCTATCAATAATGCATCTTGATATTTCAACAGAGAGCTCAAATTACTGACAATTACACCACATTTGGAGAAAGATCCTGACAGCAGAATAATATATATAAAGGCAAAAACCTATTATCCAAACCTTAAAACTATTTTTTGGAGGTATAAAGGAAGGCATCTAAAAGAGGCTGGGAGGGTGGAGAAGCTAGGACCAACCAACTAGTAAGATTGGCGGGGGGGGGGTACTGGGGATCCAACTCGGGACCTTGCGCTTGGGAGGCAGGTGGCAGAACCACTGAGCTAAATTCCCAGCCCCAACTAGTAAGATTTTATCCTTTTTTTTAAAAAATCAAATCTCACTGTGTACCCCAGGCTGGACTTAAAACTCATTATGTAGCCAGAAGGCCTCAAATTTGCAATCCTGCCTCAGCGTCCCAAATGCTGAGATTACAGGTTTGTGCCACCACCCCTGGGTTTTTTGCTATATTTTACAGGCAAAGCACAACTGAGAAGAGGTCCAAGTATATTAATTAAAGCTAACTTTTCCTATAAATAACTTGTGGAAATGAATAGGATGGTCTGGGGGAAGTTAGAAAGGGGAACTATTAAGTGAGTCAATGAACTAAAGACAAAAACCTGAAAAAAGACTTAGTATAAGCTGAGAGACAACACCAAGAAACACTGATGAAACCTAGAGCCTGGTACTGAACAGTGTTAGAGTGAAAGAGGAGTCCAAGATGACACACCAACAGATTCCCTGTGAAGTGGGTTTTTCTGAAGGATATTGACATAAGAGCCCAGCTTTTTAGAGAGCAACCTGATACACTTTAGGAGTCAAGAGAATCCATAGATAACACTGTATAAAAAAATTTTTATAATCAAATCAGTCACCAGCAAATTCTAATACACATCCATAGGAATACACAAATCATCTTTTAAATACAAGTCTTAGGCAATGAGTTAGTATAATAAACTAAGGGCCGGGGATTTAGCTCAGTGGTTCTGCCACCTGCCGCGCAAGAGCAAGGTCCCGAGTTCAATCCCCAGTACCAAAAAAAGAAGTATAATAAACTAATACTGTTACAGAAATCTCGGAAAGAAATACACAGAGACACAGAATTTGGATAAAATAATAAAATTTCTTCTCAGGAGCGGACGGGCATGCCAGAAACCAGTCTGGTCAATATCCCTGCCCTTTGTTCAGCATTTCCCTTTTTATATCCTTTTTAGCCATTATCTCATCCCTAGTGATCTTTGATATGTAAATGCAATTCCAGTTCCTATTTACAAGTCACAGACACAAGATAGGCCATATACATTGTAAATTCACTCTGGCCTGGTAACTTTGTTAGGTTAATGAAGTTACTGGTTAGAGTCAGATAATCTTCACCTTAAACAAGGAGTTACAGGAAAAGCAAATCTTAAAAGAACACATTACTTATTTTGCTTCTACAACTACCTTAATATTCAATTAAGTTACCTAAAACTTTTCCGTATCAATACAAATGACTAACAATCTTAATTTAGTCACAGGAGAAAAATTACAAATTAAAGACAAAAACATCAACTTGGAATATAGAGAACTCTCACCTCAACGGTTTCCACTGTCCATTCATCTACCTGCTCCTTCTCACCACTGCTGAACTGGGTTTCTGCCATAAATTGTCTATTTACATACTGCAAAGCAAAGTAAATGTTTGAGACATCTGTTTGAAAGGCAGAAAAATAAAACTGGCATTATGTTTTTTTAAAAAAATCATACCTCTGTTGATTCGACTTCACTTTGCTCAGTGTATTCTTCTGCTGGCTCAGGTTCTAAGAGGTTAAAAATTGATGAAAAAAAAAGATGAAAAACTTAAGATTTAAGTCAGTGAAGGTGGTCTGTATGATACTGTAATGGTGGGAAGTTGGCATGATACATTTGTCCATATCTACAGAGGGACCCTGTCTCAAAAGAAAAAAAAAATAAGGCTGATGATATAGCTCAATCCACAGGCTCTTCTGCTTTCCACTTAATAGCTAACAGTGTAAGGGCTGGGGATTTAGCTCAGTGGTTTCACTGCCTGCTGCACAAGCGCAAGGACCCGAGTTCAATCCCCAGTACCAAAAAAAAAAAAAACAAATAGCTAACAGTGTGGGGTTCACCATGTGTCAGGCACTGTACATACAGACTTCACGTACTGCTTTCTGAAGAGAGAAACCTGAGCTACAGAAAGCTTTCTCTTTTTTTTCAGCACTTTAATAACTTACTGAAAATTACACAGCTGCTAAGTTTGAAGCCAAGATTTGAATTCAAGTAGTCTGATTCTATAATCAATGACTTCAAACAATTGCAAGATTTATCTTCCAATAATTTGTCCAACTGTACTCACTTTTACTCAAAACTCACCATAAAGTACTCAGTCATGGTCTAGCTACATAATTAGTGTTGCACTAGGTGTTAAAATCAATCAGAAAAGACCTCTTGCCACTGAGGAATTTGTAACTCAAGACTATCAAATTATGCAGGGCATGGTGATGCACACCTGTAATCCAAGCATTTGGGAGGCTGAGGCAGGAGGATCGCTGTGAGTTCGGGGCCAGCGTGGGCTGTAGATTCAGGGCCAGCCTGAACTACACAGCGAGACACTGTCTCAAAAAAAAAAGCAAAACAAAACAAAAAAAACCCATAAGACAAATGACTGATTACTTGAGGGAATTACTCCTGATGTGTTTTGTCCCTTCAAACTCTTAAGTGTACATATACATTAAGTAATGACCTCACAGCCAAGGAAAGTAGAGCTCATCCCCAGCCGAACTCACCAGCTTCAGCAACCTGGTCTTCCACTGTAGGCACTGAGGCTGCCTCCTCTTCCTCACACAGACCATTCTGGTGGTTATGGGTGCTGTCAAAGTAGTTTGACTGAAATACACGCTCAACGATTTCCTTTAGAGCCTTATCTAAAGATGAATATAAATTAGAATGTTAGACTATTTGACAATACCAAGCTTAAACAAAATTCTATATTCTTCAAAATACTATGGTAAGAAAAAACCCACTTAATCAACTGTTACTAAAACATCTATAAACATAAAGAGATTAAATTTCACCAACAACAGAAATGTATTACAGAGTGACAGGGCTCAAGAACCTATACATATATCAAAACTTTGGGGGGGGGGGTTGAGTTTTGTTTTTCTTTGTTTTTTTCTATGCAGTTCAGGCTGGCCTCGAACTCACAGCAATCCTCTTGCCTCAGTTTCCCTAGTGCTGAGATTACAGTTATGTGCCACTACATTTGGCCAAAACTTTGTTTTTAAATATTGGAGGAGCTGACAACACGTATTCATTCAATAAGCATTTATTTAATACCTGCTGTACATTAGGCAATACACTAGGCACTGAGGACATAAATAATAAAAGGCAAAGCATCTCCCTTTCGCTGACCTTACAGTCTAACACAGAAGGCATGAAACACAGGAATGATACAATGAACTGGACCTAGTCAGGGTTGAGACCGAGTTGAGGTACAGAAAGTGAGTGAAAGAGAATGGTTTCAAGGGAGAGCAAAGAGCACCGACAAAGTCCTGCGCAAAGAAAGGTACCAAATGCAAGAAAAGGAAAGGATGCCACTGCAGCTGAAGCACAGGAAATAAGAAAAAAGATAGGGAAAGATGAGGCTAGGCAACACTGGCTAAGAGCCAGACCATGAATAGCCTTGAGATTAGACAAACAGTGAAATTAAGCCTTAAAGATTTTAAAGTTTTGGGTTTGGTTTGTTTTCTTCCTGGGAATCAATGAGGACCTTCTCACTAAGCTTCATCCCCAACCTTTCAATTTTTATTTTGATACAAGGTCTCCCTGAGTCACTAAGTTGCCCAGGCTGGGTTCAAACATCCTGCCTCAGCCTCCCACAGTGCTGGGATTACAGACATGCCCCACCATGCCCAGCTCAATTTTTTGAAGGGTGGAACAGGAACAATTCAGTTAAGCAACTACATTAGACAGAAAGACAAAGCCACAACCAAGGTGGGACATGCCTATAATCCCAGCAATCTGGGAGGCTGAGGCAGGAAGAGAGCCATGAAATTCAAGGCCAGCTTGGATTACACAGAGGTGTTCAAGGCCAGCCTGAACTACACAGTAAGTTTTTATCTTGGGAAAACAAAACCAAAAGACATTTAAAAGGTTCAGTGAAAACTTGGTACACTAGGAGATACAAAGGAAGGCTGAGAGGAGATATATAAAGAATTACTCTCAATTTTGGGGGCTTGTGCAGCAGAAATGCATGAGCAGGGTCAGTCCCTAACTTGGTCACTGTACAGAAAAACAAAAACTTCAAGAGCCATATTATATCCAACTATTGTAAAATTAACCCTAATCAGACCAACAACTCTAGGAATGATGGAACACTTCTTGTGTTTACCTTCAAGCTGATTCATAAGAATCTTTTTAAAAATTTAGACAAAAACTACACTTAAAAACATTAATTTGCATACATTTGTATCTTTCCATTAATAAGATGTGGGACGAATGGGTAGAAAATATCCCTGAAAAAAAAACTATATGCTTAGAGGTTTAACCCTTGTTACTCATCAATAAATGCTCTGTAGGCTTGATGTAAAACTACTTTTTTAAGCTAACAAATTTATACACACACAGTTACTGTACTTTCCTATCAAACCTCTGATGATAAAATTCAAAACACTTATTTATAACAAAGAAATACAGTTAAAAATAGAAGGCTGGGGATTTAGCTCAGTGGCACTGCACCTGCCTCACAAGCACAAGGTCCTGAGTTCAATCCCCTGGACCACAAAAAAATAAAAAATAAAAAAATTAACAAATCAAGAAAACGATCTTGCTGGGAGTGGTGATGCAGGCCTGTAATACCCGCACTCAGGAGGCTGAGGCAGGAGGATTACTGTTTGAGCCCACGCTAGGCTACATAGTGAGTTCAAGGCCAGTCTGAACTACATAGTGAGACCTAGTCTCCAAAAAAAAAAAGACTGTCTCGAACAAATTGTTGCTTATTCCTTGTTAATGTTCTGATTTACACAACACATATATAAACAGCAAAAAACAAACAAAAAACAGCCAGCCTGGTAGGGCACGCCTGTAATCCCAGCACTCAGGAGGCAGAGGCAGGAGGATCACCAGGCGTTCAAGGCGAGCCTGGGCTACAAAGTGAGTTCAGGGCCAGCCTGAACACAGAGACCTTGTCTCAAAAAAAAAAGTTGCAAAAAGTAAATAGTGGATGAATATTACTTAAACTCTTCTGAATTTCCTTCAGTATGTTAATCAGAAAATTAATTTTTAAAGATTTTTAGTTGTAGAGTTAATACTCACAAGTTGTCCCGCACACAGATTTTTCCTTCCCCTCCAGCAAGTCCCACAGGTGAATGGAGGCATGTTCATACTGCTCGTTCAACCTTACAATACAATCATGGAATGGCTCATTAATGAAGCGTCCACTGTCCACGCAAGGCAATATTGAGAAGTTTCTTCTGCTAAACACCACATACCTTAGGCTCATGTCCCGCTCAGGATCCACTAACTTGTAAAATTCATCCAGCAGCGACAACTCCTCCTCCGACAGGATCGGTATTCCGGTCAAGCCTTGTTTCAAGTCAGTTCGCACTTCATCATCTCCTAATTTGTCCAAAACATACTGTAGCTCAAGCACAGTTTTTAAACGTTTCTGTTCAGCTTCTTCTCTCATAAGCTGCTCCCGGCGTGCTGTCTTCTTTATTGTTTTCTGAATCTGTAAAACAATGTAAACAGTAAGACACCAAAGTTCTAATTTCTACTAATTCACAGGGAGACATCAAGCCTAGTGCTGTCTCCTTGCCCCAAACAACCCACTAGTGGTACTAGAAAGGTATTCCAGCACATTGAAAATAGTGACCAAAACTGATTTGTCTTTAGGCTTAAGAGGAAGCCAGCAGCGGTTAACGACTCACTTAAATTCAATCTACTTCAGGCTCAGTGCAAATAAAATGTGTCTCATTCAATGAGTGACATGTGATCCCAATACATAAAAGGATGATTCCCAACCTACAAGCATAGTTTCACTGCTAAAAATTCAAATCACACCCAACCCACCTGCCTCACTGGGACATTCTCAAGCTTTTCACACCAAAAAGGAAAAAAATGTTATTTTTAGATACATGTTATGAATCACTTGTTATGAATATGGCTGGTAACCATTGTGTATGTTATTAAAGATACAAAATGTTGGGAAAAAAACAAACAAAAAAATTCAAAGCACATGTATCTCTAGAATGTATTGTAACTACTAGAAAGTTACTTATAAAAAATAAACTTGCAATTTGTTTCAAAATAATCTAGCAAAAAAGGAGACAAGGGAGCAGAATGGGTATATGTAAAAACTAATTGCCCAAGAGACAATGATTGTAGAAGCTAATTATACAGGTCTTCATTATATTCTTTAGTTTTAGATATTCATGTTTGAAATTTTCCATTAAGTAGCATGAGAATTAGAATTAAAGGACTAAGCCAATTAAAACAGAATCCTAACCACAGCAATAATAAAAAGATTACCTCTCCTCCTCGGAAAAATGATTCAAAATTCTAAGTACCTTCTAAAAACACAAGAAGCAGCCACAACCCACCACTGCCCCGGACCTCAAAGAATCCACTGCTGGCCAGGCATGGTGGCGCACACCTGTAATTCCAGCACTTGAGAAACAGAGGCAGGAGGATGGCTGTGAGTTCAAGGCCAGCCTATGCTACACAGTGAGTTCAGGGCCATCCTGAACTACATAGTGAGACTCTGCCTCAAAAAAAAAAAAAGGAAAGAGAAAGAAAACAAGAATCCACTGCCTGTAGCAGAAATGAATCACAACTGAAAATAGTGATTTAAAACTGATCTGGTTCATGAACAAGAATGTTGGCAGAGAAAAAGTGGCAGTGAAAGATGAAGCTAAATATGAATGTTTTCACTACTATTCCTTTTTCTTCCTTGAAATGGCTGAAGAGATGGCATTAGCCAAACTCATCCAGCTTAGGGGCAGAGAAAGGTCAGCCTTTTTCTTCCCCACGTTCCCTTCTCAAGCCTCACTGGGATGAACTAAGACAAAGAAAATCAAACTAGGACAAAGGAAATCCGTGTGGAAGAGAGAAATGGAGGGAACCTGGGAGGAATGAAGAAGGGTGCAGCAACAAGACAAATCTGTAATGGCAGCAGAGTGGGTAAATGCTATCTTAGCCATAAATGAAAAGTGAATACATAGTATCTGTGCAGAGAGGAAACAGCTCTCTAAGTTAGGGTGTCAAGAAAGTTTTCAAGAAAAAAGTGACATCTACATGTCTACTAAATAGATAAGAAGCCAGGCATGGTGGTACAAGCCTGAAATCCCAGCCTTCAGCAGGCTGAAGCAGGACTGCTTTGAGTTTGAAGCCAGTGTGGGCTATATAGCCAGACCTTGTCTCAAAAACAAACAAAAAGAAAGCAAGCTACCTTTGATGAAATAGCAGATCAAGGGAAGGTGAAAGTAAGAAAAAAAGGCAGGCTACAGCTAGGCCAGAGCAGCTCATGAAGCCTAACCAAAACTGTGTGATCAGAGTTCCACGTAATTACTGTCAATCACTAATATTAAACCTCACACAAAAGTTTCTCAAAACACCAATGACAGTTAAAACAGAAGCAAAGGAGGAAACAGGTGTTTTAATTTACAATGTCAATAGCTTCAGAAATAGATATTGTATTAAAGTACACTGCAATTGTGCTCTAATGGACTAGGTTTTTAAAAATAAACAAAGGAGTTTGGAAATTATTCGTCAGGCTCTGACCTAAGCTAAGTGGTACAAGCCCCTATCCAAGTACTAGTCTTTATGCCCCTTCCTCCCCACACACACATTCTTCTGTTGGAAATGTAATCCTCTCAGTGCAGCAGCATTGGCCAGGCAGGGCCTTCTGGGAGGTCACCAGGTCAAAGGGCTCCCCTCAGGCAGGAGTAAATGCCCCAGTAAGAAAGGCACTCTCTTGTCCTTGGCATCCTACCATGGGAGGATGCAGTCAAAGGACCCTCACCAGGTGCCAGTGCTTTGGTCTTGGGCTTCCCAGCTCCTTGAACTATGAGAAATTATATTTCTGTTCTATAAATTATCCAGTCTCTGGCACTGTTATAGCAGCATAAATCATACAAGATACGGGATGTAAATTAAAACTACTGGGGCCGGGGATTTAGCTCAGTGGTTCCGGCACCTGCCTTGCAAGCACAAGGTCCCAAGTTCGAGCCCCTACCAAAATAAATAAATAAAACTACTGCTTCTCTGTTTTCAGGCAAGTCATCAAAGTTTCCCGTCTTTATTCAGATGTAACAAATAATGTTAACAGTAAGTATTTGAAATATGAGGGCCGGGGATTTAGCCCAGTGGTTCTGTCGCCTGCCTCGCAAGTGCAAGGACCCAAGTTCAATCCCCGGTACCAAAAAAAAAAAAAGTGTTTATGAAATATGTTGGTGATGCATCAGATACTCTTCTATAGACAACCTTAAGAGGTAAGTGCTATATCAATACCACTTTACAGAGTAGAAAACTAACAATGTAACAGCCGATCTCTCTTTCCCTCTTCTCCTACTGGCTCTGTTTCTCTGGAAAACCTTAACTAATACAGGGACAGAGAAATTAATTCATCCACAGTTATACAACTATTAAAAGTGGTAGACTTCGGATTCAACCCAGGCAATCTGGTTCCTGATCAGATCTCATAATCCCTACACTGCATGGTCTCACACCTTTATAACAGTCATTTTCATTTTTCCAAATCAGTGTCAACTTCGTATTTCAATGTTACTAGCCCTTCCTCAAAACAGCTGATACTCATTCAGAAGGCTTCAATTTCCCCCATCTCAACAAATTCTTTAACCTTGCTTGTACATAATTTTTGTCTAACTATGAAAGGCTTTTGTCACACCACAAAATATTTTGGGAAAACCCATCATCCTATTGGATTCAGAGTTGGTGCAAGAGCAGTGAATGTTATCAGACTGCCACATCCCTTAAACTTTCAGTGGAGAGTGATTATCAGTCACATAAACAAGGCTCTAGCTGGGCATAGTAGCACACACAGTAATCCCAGCTCTTCTGAGTTCAAGGACAACACAGTAAGTTCAAGGCCTGTCTGAACTGCATAGCAAGACCCTCTCTCAAAAACCAAAATCCTGGGCTGGAGATTTAGCTCAGTGGTTTTGCCACCTGCTATGCAAGCGCAAGGACCCAAATTCAATCCCTGGTACCAAAAAACAAACAAACAAACAAAAAAAACCCAAAATCGAACAACAACAAAAGGCATATTAAATATAATTGGGTCCAATCTTCTCACCTTGCACAGTTCATCAATAGTAACGGAAAGAGTGAAACCCGAGGAAGCAATACAAGTTTCCCTATTTTTAGTATTTCATAAACATTTTACTTACATCTTGACTTAATGCCATAAAACTCCTCTGTAATTCTTTTGCAAATTCCAAGTTATTTGTGACTTCCTGGTACTTAGACACAGCATCCTAAAATGACAAAAACAGAACTCAATTATACTAGGAATATGAAGAACTACAAAATTTTCTTATTAAAACAACAAAGTCTTTAATAAAATCCAACATCTTTACCAGCTGATCTTGATTAAGCCTCTCTCCTTTGTTCATTCGTTCCTGGTAATCATCAAGCTTACCCTATATTAAAAAAAAAAAAGAATTACATTCCATGTTGAAGATATGTATCAGCTTCACCACACTAAAATGACAACCCAAGCAACCTTCTATGCTTGTCTCAAATTGCACCTTAAATATACAGTACTTTATAAACACAGCTTAAGTAATATATTTAATGTAGTAAGTCTAATAGTGAACTAAAAAAATTTAAACACTCCATCAAATACTTATAAGCCAATGATGTGATGCTGCTTATTCTTCAGGGTACTCAAAAAAGATATTCATCAAGGCCGGGGATTTAGCTCAGTGGTTTAGCTGCCTGCTGCGCAAGCACAAGGACCCAAGTTCGATGCCCGGTAACAAAACAAAAAAAAAGGATATTCATCAGCTAGGCCAAGAATATGGTTCCTGCTCACATGGACGATTACCACAATTTGGTTAGGATTCAGCTTATATCAAAATGACAATATCAGACATTTACACTTAAAATTTCTGTGCCTCTCTTCCTCTCTCTCCTTTCCTTCAAAGGATTCATGCAAATAGGCACTATAAAAAGTGTATTTTCCTGAAGTCAGGTGTGGTAATGCATGCCTATAATCTCAACACTACTGAGGCTGAGGCAGGAGGATCACTGTGAGTTCAAGATCAGCCTAGGCTACATAGTGAGTTCAAGGCCAGTCTGAATTATACAGTGAGAACCTGTCTCAAAAAAAATTTTTTTTAATGTGTATTTTCCTCAATAAACCCAAGGGCATATTCTTTTATGTACTTCATCGATATATCTTGAAGAACACAAGATACTTCGAAGCTAAACATTTCACCTATGGGCAGTATACTAGTCAACAGCTTTGCTTTGTTAGTGACAAAGGAGGGGGCAGAAAACTACCCTCTGTAAACTTTAATGGTTTCCCAGGCTACTATACAGACCAACCCCCCAAAAGATACTCAGGCAATGCAAGAATCAAAAGTTCACTGGGTTTGGTGGCACACACCTGTAATCCCAGCACTTGGGAGGCTGAGGCAGGAGTTTAAGGCCAGCCTTAATTACAAAGCCAGACCCCTGTCTCAAAAAAAGAATCAAAAGTTCAGTTACTGTTGTTGCAAGGGTTGGAGGGTTGGTGGTTAAGAAATAAATCTAAATAGGAAGAAAAAGTCCAGAGGGGTAAGGGAGGTGGGAGGGGAAGGGGAAAGGAAAAAAGGGAAAGTAAAAATTATGAGAAAAGAAAAAAAAATGGAAACAAAGTCTGTGTAAATAGGGAAGGGTGGAAGGGGTGAAGGGCCCACAGGGAATGGGGAAAAAATAAGAACCAAGATACACCACATACAGGTACAAGCACCCAATGATAAATGTAAACGTATTGTATACCTAAAATGTACCAATAAAAGAACTTGAGCAAAAAAAAAAAAAAAAGGAAATCTATATTAAGAGGAAAATATTTAAAGTAATCACAATTATATAAACTTCCTTAGCAATAATAAAATTAAGAAACCATGTACGAAGTACAATTCCAATTTAAAAGACTTTTCAGAGCCTCAGAAACTAGGTTAAAAGCACTGGTAGTAAGTTTTAGGGGGTATCTTTTGTTTGGTTTGGTTTTTTTTATGACTTAGGATATTCCAAAATAACATCATAGTCAGAATTCAATTCAGAAATAGTTAAGGGAAGAGATTTAAGAGGCCTAAAACTCAGTGCTAATATCATAAAAACTGTGCATTAGGTATACTGGAGGGGGGGGCCAGTTTCTAGCTTTTAGCTGTATCTGCCATCTTTCTCATCTCGTTAAACCTAAAAAATACACAATGAGCATGTATCTCTCTCACGGGGTACAGTTTGTCAACCTAATCAAAATAAATGTCAAATCAAATTCCTAAAAAATGCTGGTATGGATATGAAAAACAAGAAGATAAAAAAGGAAGGCATCTGCAAAATAGAATTACTGGTCGTGGAATTGTTCTCCTTTTGCTTTGTACTCTTAAATATTCTATCAACATATAGTTTGCTTAATATAAACAATTACACACCTAATTCTATGCATATAAAAGATGTTAAGATTGACAGGCTTGATGTTTTGGGACTTTCACCTATAATAATTCTTGAGTATGAGCCTGTACTAATCTATAATAGGACAAGCTATCCAATAGTGGGAAAGTTCCAATTTTCTACACAATAACAAATTTAGTATTCAGGGACTGTGAGAGTTGAAGCAGTATACATTTTCCAAAGACAGCTACTGTAGACTGACACTGCATCCTCGGCGCACCCCACTGAGAACTAACAATTGCCCTGCCATTGTACCTGAGTGGGATTCAACCAGCAGAGTCAGGTATTTTGAGATGCTGTCTGACTTCCCCAGACAAGCAACAAAAAGCAATGGGTCTCTGCCTTGTTTGCTGGTCACTAACTCTTGTGTTTGGAGCCCTGAGCCATCATACAAACTCCAGTAACCCCAAGGTTGCCATGCTTTCAAGGTCTCATTGAAGAGCTCTGGTCATCAATCCTGGGTTCATGTCATCCCTTCCCCAGGCATCAAGAAACAGAGGCATCAACCTGCCGCGTGTCCTGTCCGAATCCCTGACAGGCAGCCTCTGTGAACATAGTAAGGGCAGCCAGAGATGGTAACACACAGCTGTAACGCCAGCACTTGGAGGCTGAGGCAAGGAGATCACAAGTTTGAGGACAGACTGGGCTATACAGCAAGTCTGAGAGCTGCCTAAACTACATAGGAAGATCCTGCCTCAGGAAAGGGGTATGGGGGGCTTCAAGCCTTTAATTTTTGGATTAATTTGAATGGAACAAGGAAGGTCTGAAGGGAAATAAAGCAAAGGGACTATTCAGCCCCTATGTAAAACAGACTTCAAAATACATACACAATTGGGCTGGGGATTTAGCTTAGTGGCACTGCATCTGCCTTGCAAGTGCAAGGTCCTGAGTTCAATCCCCAGTACCCCCCTGCGAAAAAAAATACATATATACGGGCCAGGGATTTACTCAGTGGTTCTGCTGCCTGCCTCACAAGTGCAAGGTCCCCAGTTCGATCCCCAGTACCAAAAAAAAAAATTTTTATATATAACACATACACACACACACACACGCACAACTTTGTAGAACTGTCAATAGAAAGTATGCAAAAAAACGCCTCAGAAAAAATACAATCTATACATTTTATTGAACTCATATATCTATTTACTTTGACTTTATTATTATTGTTAACATGTTTCTAGTTTCCAATCCATAATAATTTCAAATCCAAGATTTTTAAAGGGAGGACTGCTGAACCACAAAAAAATAGGTTTGTGGGGAAGAACTCATAAAAACCTCAAAAATCTGCAAGAGGGGATTATTAAAAGGTAGACCATGGTTCCTTGGCCAAATGTAGTCCTCAAAATTGCAAGGTGAAGGGCTGGGGATTTAGCTCGATGGCACTGTGCCTGCCTTGCAAGTGCAAGATCCTGAGTTCAATCCCCAGTACTGCAAAAAAAAAAAAAAAAAAAGCAAGGTGAGGTATCCAATCAATAATGTAGTTAATCAAATGAATGGAAACTACAGGTCTCTCAAAAAATATTTTTCTAACTATAATAAAATACTTCTTTATAGCATTAGATTCTTCTATGACTCCAAACACTACACTACTGTTTTAAATAACTATTCCCTTCCCTTGCTTATGCTTTAGAAAAGCCGGATCCTGAGCCTGGTTGACGCTTCAAACACTCATTTGGGAAAAATACCAAAACATAACAAAACTGCAGAATAACAAAAAGCTGTTCTCCATTAATGGAACTACTTCTTTATCAATATAATACATGATCTTTTAGTTGTTAGACTCTGAGCTGGAACAAATATATTTACTACTGTATATGAGCAGATCTGTACATAGAAGTCTATGTTGGTCTAAGCCAATAATGATTCTCCAAATGTAGTCCCCAAACCAGCAACATCAGCATTTGCTGAGAAAATGTTAGAAATGCAAACTCTCAGATATAACTCCACACCTAAGTCAGAAACTCTGGGGATGGGACCCAGCACTCTGTTTCATGAAGCTCTCTATGTTATTCTCTGCGCTTAAGTTTGGAAAACATTTATCTTTGTCAATTACATTGTAATTCCCTTTTAACTGCCAAGTCCAGTAGAATCTGGAAGTAAGAAACATTCTAAATCAAACATATGATACTTTGTGACTTCAGAAACCATCACAAGGAAGCCTCAATTTAGAAAAGTTACTTAGATTCAGCTTGAAACTGAGAAAATCTGAATGGTGGTTTGATTTCTAGACATATAGATATAGTCAACCTAGCTCTAGGTATTGCATAAGACTCATTTATGAACTGCATACTGAAGGATTACTACACTCCATTCAAAAATAGTAACTTGTTAACTCTTGCATTGAGTTGAAGCCCCTGTTTGATTCAGAATAATTTATTTTCAGGTTCTACTGGACTTGTTACTAGAATATTTATGATTAAACTCAATGAATATGAAAACTTGCACTAGAAACACAAAACCTCTTAAGGCAACCAAATGACCTAATTTTCTACCTTTCAAAACTCAAAGTACAATCCCAGAAACTCCTCTTTTTATTTTTTTGGTACTGGGGATTGAACTTGGGACCTTGCGCTTGCAAGACAGGCAGCGGAACCACTGAGCTAAATCCCTGGCCCCAGAAACTCCTTAAGTAGCTTTCAGGGACAATGAAAAGGATATGGTACTGCACTAGTGCCAATACTACAATTTGCCTAACCTTTCAAAGAGTAGACAGACTACTCAGAGATAAATTATACCATCCTAAGTGGCTTCATTCATTTGTCACTTCCTGTTCAAATGGCTTAAATCCCACTAGAAAAGCTGTCCATTTGGGTTTAAAATTTATACATAGTATGAGACATGTCAATATTGTTACCCTGGCCAGGGATTTAGCTCAGTGGTTCCGGTGCCTGCCTTGCAAGTGCAAGGTCCTGAGTTTGATCTCCGGTACCAAAAAAAAAAAAAAAAAAACAGAAAAAAAGTTACCCTAACAGGTCTAACAAAATCATAGGGGCACATATAGGAAAAAAGAGCTGCAGACAAACATAGCTTTGCTCTTCACTAAGCTAGAACATGGCTGCCTAACATCTACTCATATTTAACACATAAAATGAGTATTAACCATTTTTTTCCTGGAGAATGGAGCTATTTTCCTAGCATGAAAAGACATCTTCATGAGAAATCCTACAACGTTGGTAACACTAGACTGTCCTTTTTCTATCTTGAAATATGTAACATAAAATTCAATTTAGTGTTCCTTTTTTCAACTACGAATCATCCTGAATATATTAAAAATTCATTGTGCAAGCTCAAGGACCTGAGTTCGATCCCAGGTACCAATAAATTCATTCATTCATTCATTCATTTACAGCACCATAAGAGCAAAATAAAAATCAGGCCATCTTCCAAATGACCAAATCTTTGTAGAAACACACAACACAGATGTGACAATAATCAAAAGATGTTAAAAACTTTAGTTGAGTCATGTGATAACTGAGAAACAATTTCCCCAGTGGAGCGCACTCCCATCTCCTGTTTCTTTGTTGGTTTTAAGAGCTGACAGTATTCACTATGTGACAAATACTCAAATTTAACTCTGATCCAGCCATTGGTACATTTCATTTCTGCCTCTACTATTGAATGTTGCCGAGTCATAGTACATGTGTATCTTTTCTCCCCAGTTTTTCACCTTTACTAGTTACCTTACGGAAATGAAATTTTTAAATCAATACAACAATAGGGATATCCAAGACAGATGTCTTCCCAATCTTTGCCTCTTCACTCTTACAGCCAAAAAATTCCATACAGGAATAAGTGAAGAAAACATTTTTAACTATGCACTTAAAAACAAACAGCAAGACAGATGAGAAATTGCAAAAAAGTAAAAATTCTTCAATTATACTTTTGCATTACAAGAAAATTTGGAAGGATACAACATCTAAGAAAACTCTGAAAAAGAAAAGAAAACTAACTTTGCTATCCAGAAAAACTACGCACCTGCTGTTCTTAACGGACGAAATACCTAAAAAATGAGGCCTAAAATATACAAAAGAGCACCTACCTATATTTTATGTAACCAGGTCAAATAAATCAATTCTAAAGCACTGCAAGAACAACAGGAAGGGCAAATGCAGACACAGAAAGATAAACATTTCATTTCCTCTCAACTTTCCAAAATCTTGGTGGCTTTCTAGGTTATTATTTCACATCATTAAATCCTATAAATACTCCTCGCTGGTCAACTAAACAAACATCAACTCTGACAACCCATGTAATAAACAACTGAATCTGCTTCCCATTCACCCTCTACCAATTCAGAAAATTAGTAGCTGGTAAAAATTCATAAGAGACAAGAAAAAAAGCAAAAGTTTTTATCAGAAAACTAGTTAAGCCAAGTGTGGTAGCACACGCCTGTAATCCCATCACTCAGCCAGCTGAAGCAGGAGGACTGCAGGAGGTTCGAGGCCAGCCTGGGCTATATACAGTGAGTTCGAGTCCAGTATGAACTACACAAAGATCCTGTTTCAAAAAAAAACTAGACAAGTTAAAGCAGAGGTTGAATGAACACTAGGAATGCTAGATTTGTAACCAGCAAGAATAATTAAAAAGAATGCTAAATCAGATGTTATCTATGGTACATTACGTAAGATAAATTTTCAAGCAGTTGAATATCTAGGAGTTTAATTTGACAATTTATTTTTTTTTTTTGGTACCAGAGAGCAAACTCAGATCCTTGTGCTTGAGCAGCAGGCGACGAAACCACTGAGCAAAATCCCCGGCCCTGTTTGTTTGGGTTTTTTTTTTTTTTGGTACCGGGGATCAAACTCAGGACCTTGCACTTGCGCAGCAGGCACTGAAACCACTGAGCTAAATCCCCGGCCCTAATTTGACAATTTGAACAAAAAGTAATCCTGTAAAACCCTTGCTCATTGTCCGTGTAGGTATGTCTGAATAAATGGAAGCAGCTGGCCCTGCTAGGAAAAAGAAAAAGTTTAGAGTCCCAGCATCACCAACTTTAAATAACAGTCCAGAAACTCAAAAGCTTAGGTTCATCCCCAGCCAGCACTGCATTTAAAAAAAAACAAAAATAAATAACAAAAACCTAAAAATGTGATGGCACACACCTGTTATCCCAGCACTCAGGAGGCTGAGGCAGGAGAACCGCCAGGAGTTTGAGGCCAGCCTAAACTACAAAATAAGACCCTGTCTCCAAAACAAAATAAAACGAAGATCAAGAACGTCTTCTGAATTATTAGCTGCTTTAACCAAGCTTCTCATAAGTAAGTCCACACAATTGAAATGATTTATATACATTACCCAAAAGTTCAACACAGAAAGATGTAAACTACAATTCAACATGGAAACCAAGAGGTATTTTTTAATGATTAAAGTGTATTTCAATTGTTTGTATGTCCAGGTGACTGCACTGAAGGGAATGCAATGAAATGCCTGGTAGTTTACAATGGCTCTAACATCAGGAATTATCTTTGTCCTCCTCAGACTCTACACACATCTTGCTTATGCTACCCAGAGTTTGAGTGCTCTACTTGCCTACTCATCAATTCTACCCACCTGAAAAAAAAAAAAGTTCTATTTCAATAAAAACAACTGCAAGTAAATAACTGTACAAAAAGCATTTTCCCCTGATAATCAGTCCATTTTAATGGATTTCCCTTCCATTTTGAGGGTTTCATTCATGAAGCTACAAATATTTCTATGTAATGATTTTGTCCAACTAGCAATCGGCTTACTCGGCAAATGTCATGCACAAGGAGGCACAGAATGACTTAATCGTTTCTGTCCCCAAAATGCTCACCACCAAGTCACAAAACACAAGGCCAAAAACAGAAAGCAGGGTGCCAAGGAAGTACATAAACAGCTAAAAGTAGTTAAAGGAAAAGACCGAGCTCTATCAAGAAGCACACCTTCTCCTTTCCTCAGAAAATAGGAATAATGAACTCTGCCAAGTATGTGTGTGTGTCTCTCAGCTCATAGTTTTTCGTTGTTTTATTTTTTGAGACAGAGTCTTGCTACACAGCCTAGGCTGGCCTCAAACTCGTGGCAATTCTTCTGACTCAGCATCCCTCACTTAATGTTTCCACACTCATATTCTATCCAATAAGACCACTGGTATAGCTAGTGGAAGAAATAAATGAACCGAAGCCAAACAATTTACAGTTTTAACTTTGGCTGAGTTTCATAGTACTTCTATCAGCCTTCTCAATTACGTACTTATCATTTATTTCTCCCAGAAAAAAAGCAGCAATTACTAGACATCCAGGAGAAGCTTAGAATCCAAGAATTTAGGTTGAAAGGTTGTCACGTTACTTCTCTCTGCCAATAATGCTTTCCCAAAGTTTTTCAGGTTGCAACATGCCAAGCTTGAGTAGAGACTGGCAGATAGGCAGTTGGGGCTTACCTAAGCATAAAGAGAAATGTTATAGTTTAAACTTTAAAATTAATTTCATTATAACAGTATGTCCCAATAACATCTGACACACTAGGACTTTACCCTACTGCTATTTTCAGGACCCCAATACATGGACAACCTACAAAGTTCAGCAACGAAACAATAAAAATCTAACAACAAAAAAAAAATAAAATAAAAACTTTGTTACATTCAGCTTTTTAAAACAGATAAACTGGTTAAAATTAAAGACTTGAAGTTAAAAGCCTTACCTGGATCAACACAATAACCCTAAGAACTAAAATTGGAGAACATTATAAGAGACCCTCATAAAGCATTACAAGAACCCCTAGAGAGGGCAGGGGAATGGGGAAAAAGAACCAAGATACATCATGTAAAGGTACAAGATCCCAATGGTGAATGTAACTGTACTGTATACCTAAAATGTACCAATAAACTTAATGAAAAAAAAAAAGCAACCCTAGAAATCACCCATCTCAACCTGGCTCACTTCATATAACCATTTCTAGTTCTTCTATAAAGCAAATTACACAAAATTCTAAGGTGGCTTTAAGCTCTAACAAAAATGTTAGACGCTTTTAACAGTATAGTAATAGAAAATAAAGCCATGACAAATCTGTTGTAAAGTTTAACCTTTTCAAAGTAAAAATATTTGTTCACTTGTTTAAAAAGTGAAAGTACTATCTTCACCTAGCCCAAAATACAAATTAAGAATGTTAAACTTAAAATCATGGCAAAGTGTACATTTAATCTGTAAATCACACAAAATGTGTTCTCATTCAGAGATCTGCCACAAGATGGGGTGGGGGTTTGGGGTCACTAAGTGGTAGAGCACTTCCTTGTGAGAAAAAGGAGACCCTGGGGTTCAATCCCTGGTACCAAAAAAAAAAAAAAAAAAAAATCAAGAATATCCTAGAGTAAAATAATTTGGCTAGATTAAAAAAACCCACCAGGCGTGGTGGTGTATGCCTGTAATCTCAGCACTCGGGAGGCTCAGGCAGCAGGATTGAAAAGTTCAAGGCCAGCCTGGGCTACATAGTAAATTCTAAGCCAGCCTGAGCTACATACAGCACTGGACCCTGCCTTAAAAAACAACAAAAACAACAACAAAAAAACCCTTCTCATTGCAATATTTAGGATTCCACTCTCACTCCAGAAGAAGTACCAATACTGTCCTATGAAGACATTCATAGCCTAACTTTTTCAAATACCTCTGTCTCACACACACACACACACACACACACTCACAACCAGAAACAAATTAAGTATTTTAACTTTTTTTTCCTCTGGCAAAGTGAATGCAAAATAAAATAACCCTGCCCTCATGCTAAGCACTACAGCTTTCTGAGACAAGGTGAATGCAAAACCAAGTAACCTTGCCCTCTGCATTGCAGAGGAATAATACATCTTGCAACCAATAGAAAAGCTAACACATCAGAATCCCAAATGTCAAGAAAAACTTCAGATGTTAACCCAAGAACACATTCTACTTATAAAACAGGATAAAAAAAAAAAGTTTAGGATGGGCTTATTTCTAAGTACTTAATATAAATTCTGTACTACAGCTGCATAAAAACTCTAAGTATAGGCACACTGCAATATTCTAGAAAAATGTTATCCTCAATCACAATTTGCATCCTTTCTATGGATAATATTAACTGCAAAGATATGTCTTTAGGGAGTGGAACACTACACTTTTGGCTATCAGTTTTGGTTACATACTGGGTACAAAGCTGCCAGGGGGTTTTATTTTTCTAAGCAAGAGAACACTGGTTAATCTTTCACCTACCAAAGTCACTACAGTCTAAATCTATTATACTTACACCAAGAGTATATCAATTTAAAATGTCATCTATTAAAACATTCTTTATTCTACATCAAAACTGATTACATCTAACAGTATCAGATGAGCTCTCTCCTCAGTTAAAATTAAAGACTTGGTTTCATATCACCATCTTACATAGCCTATGGCCCAGTTATGTATGAGTGAACTGAATAAACCAGGAAGTAAAATCACTCAATTCAATATTACTTGTACTTTAATAAAGATTTGCAAATGAAGTTTTACATTTGATTCTTTATCATAGCTGTATGTCTTCTCTTTGATAAACACTTATGTATTCTTTATTAGCCCAAATTTCTTTTTTTTTTTTTTTTTAAAGGAGGAAAGGTTTATTTCAGTTTATAATTTGTAGAGGTTTCAGTCCATAGTTGGCTGGCTCAAAGGCATAATGACAGGGCACAGGGTCATCAGAGAGAAGCAACAGTCCATGGCAAGCAGGCAGGAGACAGCAAAGCAGGAAGGAGGAGGAAGAGGAAGAGGAGGAAGAGGAGGAGGAGGAGGAGGAGGAGGAGGAGGAGGAGGAGGAGGAGGAGGAGGAAGATGTAGAAGAAGCAGCAGCAGCAGCAACAGCTATTAGCCCAAATTTCAAAAACCACCAAGCCATCTAGTTGCATTACATAATAGGATCATATTTCATCAATGTTAAGCATATATTCTCACTGAACAGATGCACTCCCTTCCTCTAATGTCTCAAGTTATTAGAAAAAGAACAGTAACTTTGCTTTTTATATGAAATACAATTATGTTTTAAAGTGATATTACACATCTATTCCCAATTTATGTTGGGATACTTGGTTTTACAATCCAGTGAAAAAGAGCATTTGGTCCACAAGGTTCCAACGTGAATAGGTTAAGAATCAAATACAGTTCAAATATAAATTGCTAAATTCACTGAAGTAAATACAAATTCAGTTGAAGAGTTATCTTTACTCCACAAGGGGTACTAAAAAGAATTCAAAACTGATGTGTAAAGCAAATCCTATTTTAGGTGCGTGAGAAATGCTCACTCCTGTTGAAAAGTGAATCAGTTATTAAATCCTCTCATACAGCAAACATCTAGTTACAGAAAAAAAAAATTAAAACTGAAAACCTAAATACAGGTTAAAATCTAAATGTCTTGAAATTCCCCAAAAGTAAAATACATAGTTTTAAACCACATCAGTGCTGTCAACTATTTAACAAGTAGGCAGCTCAGTATGTGGCTTATCAAAAAGCCTCACCTAAGTGTAACTTGACCTTTTCTCTAATTAGCACTCACAACACTAAGACAAAAAATTATAATACTATTTTTGTTCAGTTTGTTAAATCTCCATGTTACAAGACAACCTTTCAGTATTTACTAGCCCAGTCAATAAAACTCTGTAATAATAAATAATTACTCTTTCTCTAATTTAGGAGAAAAGGATGTCACTGTATAGTAATACACATGTATACACCACTGGCAAATTATAGTTCAAGTCCTCTCACGGGACTTATTCAATTTTCTAGATTTCTTTTTTTTTTCCCCCCACATACACATAAACCCTAGAATGTGTCACCTCACAGACTGGCTGCTCACCAGCACCTGACTTTTTATATGATCACCTTTGAAAAGTTTTTTAGTCACTAATATAAACATCTATAAAATATATCATTACATACTTAGGCTGATTCCTATTCTAGATTTCCTAGAAATTCTGAAAAGTAAAACAATCACAGAGATTGACAGCACTGTTTACTGCATTAAGAGGACTGAAAGATACCTAAGTTAGTTTCAATTTCAAGTAGAGTTGCAAAAACCAAATCACATGTGCAGGCTAGAAGATACTAGTTATAAGGCAAGCTTACTCCATTCCATACTTGAATGTACCTATTTTATGCTTAAAATGTTTGTTACTTTTTTAATGTCTATTATTCCATTAGTTACAATGAAACACACTTGTATCAAAGAAAGGATTATGGAAAAAAACTAGAAATCTCAAGATTAAGGCATCTCTCAATTTCATGAGTCCAGGAAATGCAAAGTCCAGGAAATTCAAGTAAAATCTCCACCCCTCAATATTGAAGAAAATGAGACAGAAAAGTATTAAGGCTTAACGGTTCTAAAACTCTCCAAAAATGTAAAATAAATTAGTAAATCATCTATTAAATTCATTAAGACCTAAATATCACCAGTTTTTTTCCCCCCACTCATTTCCCACAGGCCAAATTTTAGTCAAATTGTTGCTATCTCAAAACTTGAAGTAACAATATCAGGTGGCTGGCTAAATAAACATTTTAGTATGATTTTTTTCAAAATCCACGATGTTATGTTATACTAAAGGTGGACAACCAGAAGTTGCCAAAGCAAAGTTATATTTTACTTTTTAAGGAAGCGAGTTAGCATACATAAGTCACATGTAATTGTCCCATTTTTGGTACTAATCATTTGTTTTCTCCCTTTTCATCGTTCATCTTGGGTTTGAATTATTTACTCAGACCCTTTCGGACCACAAACACGAGCCCCTATCTAAACAGAGTTGCGCACCGTCCTGGCTGAAAGCGAAAACAAAAGGCCGACGTGAACATGTATTTCTCACCCTGCGACTCAGAATGGCTAAACATTCAATCAAAAAAAAAAAAAAAGTGGGTGTGGCTTGATGGGGGGGGGTCGAGGGAGGCTGGTCGGGCGGCTGCCTGGTCTCTGCCCTCCCCCGCTGCTTTCGCTTTGTGCTCACAATGCAGCTCCTGTACAGCGCTTCCCTCTCCCCGCAGCCGCCGCCATGTTAGACACACTCTCCCATGTGCCCAGAGACCTAGAGACTGTCTCCAGGCTAACCTGGACCCAACCTCCGACAAGACTCAGTCGCTGCAGTTCCCTTGCCCCTTTGGAGTACCCCCAGGGCCAAAAAGTCGCTACAGAAAACCATCTGGCCACTAGGCTGGGCCTGAGGCTCGGTGGGGACACTTAGACAATTGAAACAAAGAGGGAAACATAGGGGACCCCATCAGAGGGGGGCGGGGAAGAGCAATCGAAGACCCACTCGGAATGGGCCTGGCAGGAGGCAATCCTAGTTTAATAAGACTCTCAATACACTTCTTCCTCAGGGAAGAAAGGGGTCATTCTACCGGCCTGGGGTGCACGGTAACTGAGCAACAAATCCCACGACTGGAGGACACAGGCCGCCCCAACTCCACCAGGCAGTAGGTTCAGCCCCGAACCCCCCACCACGGGACTTCATCATGTCCTGCCGTCAAGGGCAAGGGGCATCGAAGACCCACAGTCCTGGCAACAGGCCCCCACCCTGGGACATCTACTCTTAGGCCAGACCCGCTACAGGAGAGTCACAGAGGCCTGGGGCAGCGCCGGACGGGTCAGGTGACAAGCACCTCCCCAGAGCCCGCTTTCTGGGCAAGGAGCTCCGGACCACGGCGGGGACGCGGGATCTAGCGCAGCGAAGGCTAGAGATGGGGGGAGGGGGTCCGCAAGCCCTCCCTCTCCCAACTCTAGGCACCTTTTTCTTCTCCAGGTTCCGAAGTTTCTTGTCGATTACCCCGAGGATCTGCTTCATGGCCTCGGTCTGGACCGCACCAGTGCCGGATACTGGGTGCTGAGTAGCAGGCGCAGCTGCCCCGGCCCCCGCCGCCGCCGCCGCCTCACTACCCGAGGAACCCGATGGGGGTGGCGGTCCGGAGGACTTGCTGCCGCTCCCGCTGTGGCTGGTGGCCGAGGGCATCTTTGAGACCGAGAGGAGAGAGAAGAAAAAGCGGGAGGAAGGACAAGAGCGGCGAGTCAGGAGACGGACGGGGCGAGACGCGGGACAAAACGCGCAGCGGGCAGGAGCCTGCGCGAGCGATGGGGGGAAGGGGCGCGCGCGCCGCCGCCGCCAGGAAGAGAACGCGGGCGCGCGACCCGCCAGCGGGGCGCCCGGCAGCCTCGCCCGCCCCTCCCGTCCCCTCCCCCGCGCGGCCGCGGCCCAGCCAGCCAGCCCCGGGGCATCGAGCTTGTGCCGGGGGCGGAGCCTCGCAAAGCGGCTGCCAACGGCCAGAGCAATGATCCCCACCGGGACGGGCCGGGACGCGTCACCCTGCGACGGAGGAGGGGACAGAGAGGAGCGAGATATCGGGGCCACGGGTGAAGAGCACCGAAATAACCGGGGGGGCGGGAGGACTTGAGCGAGGCCCTCGCGACGCTCCAGGCGATCAGGAGGTAATGGACACTGGGGCGCAGCTGCCCTCTTCCCTTCCGGCGCATCGGTGCCGGGTGGCGCTCACCGTGCGCGCGCGGAGCCGCTGGAGATCGCGAGGAGGGGAAGGGTGGCGCTGCGTTCCGGGCAGTGTCGAGCGCTCCGTGGGCGCCCTGTCCCCGCTGCACCGAGAGCCGCTCCTAGTGAGGCGAGAGCCGGCAGCGGAAGGGACTTAGCCAGCCAGCCCTCGGGGCACGGGGGGCGGGAGCAGCGGCGGCGGGGGCCTTCCGGCCACTCGGGCTGCCCGGCGCGAACGCCTGCCGGAAAAGGCGCACCGGACCGCCTCCCAAGTCAGGCCTAAACTCCCGCGCTGGCGGGCTGCAACCACTCGCCACAAGTCGCGACGGCCTTTGGAAACGGCAGCAGTGGTACCTCGAGATATGATCTAAATCGAAGTCGGGGTCCTTCAGGCGAAGTCGTTTGGCGTCCAAACGGGGACAATAGGTGGCAAGAGCTGGCTCTGGAGCTGGTGACTGCCCCGTGGAGATCCCTTATTTGGTGGGGGCCCCAAGGTTTCTGCTGGTAGGGGTGCGTGGTGTGGGTGGTGCGATCTCAGCTTCTTGAATTCCTTCGTATACAGAGCGAGCAAACTCACCCTGAAAGGTTTTCTGAAAAAAGACAACTCGGCGCTTCCCCACAAAACAATCATCCAGCAACCGAGGCGTTCTCTGCAGAACGTCTCAGGCAGGACCATGGTTGGTTTTTGAAGTCTTACAACTCCAGGCTCACGTTAAAAAATCGGCTCAGTAGTTCCGGTGCCTGCCTCACAAGCGCAAGGTCCCGATTTCGATCCCCGGTACCAAAAAAAAAAAATCATCTTCAACTACCCTGAGATGATGTATGTTAAACAGGCCTGAGTATTATGAATTACTAGGCTTTTTTTTCCTTTTGTTTTAAATTTACGTAAAACTTTAAAGAGAAGGTTGAATGAAATGCAAAACAAAAAAATTTTGGTAAGAGAATTATTCCAGACTTGGGGTGGGTGGTTTTGGACATTGAACAGAAAATGAGAACCCAAGTGCTAGAGGAAAATGTATTAAGGGGAATATAACCAGTAAAAAATTCAGCAACATAATGTATGGCAATAGTAAATGAAGTTTATAATTTAAATTCCATGAAAAAGGGATTTTTAAGTTCTACCAAACCCACTGTTTCCTGGGGAATAAAATGAGTAATACTGGCTTATGGGTAATACAATGCATCCTCAGGGAACCTGGAAAAACAGCAGCAGCCTCTGGCCTTGAGATATTGCAGTTAGCTGCAAAGTCTATTTAATCTATTCATTCAAATATTTGTTGAGCTCCTAACTCTGCTAGAGACTCTCCAGTGCTAGGGATTGTGAACAAAATAAACAATATCTTTTCATATAGCATACATTCCAAGTAAGGTGAGTTCAATCCCCAGTACCAAAAAAAAAAAAACCAACTAAGTAAAGAGAAAAAATACGTATCAGATAGTGAAATGATAGGCAAAGAAAAAAAGGGTGCTAGGAAAAGCCTTACTGAGTGACATATGTGCCAGTTCTAAAGGAAGTGAGGAAGAAGGCCAAGCATTTAGCCTGGAGGAAGAATTTTCCAGTAGAGGGAATACCAGTGACCAAGATCTGATATGGAGTATGTGGGCTGGGTGTGGTAGCTCACTCTGTAATCCCTGCACTCGGGAGGTAGAGGCAGGAGGATTGCTGTAAATTCAAGGCCAGCCTGGGCTACACAGCAAGACCTTGTCTCCAAAAAAAAAAAAAAAAGAAGTATGTTTGGTGGGTTCAAGGATCAGCAAGGAGGCCACAGTGGCAAGACCAGAGTGGAAGATGATGTCAGTGGCAGAAAAGGGGGGCCAGTCTTGCAGAGCCTGATAAGCCACCGTGAGGACTTTGTCATAGTGCAGAGTGAAATGGGAAGTCTTAGTTTCATGATCAACCTATGCTTTTAACCACTGCTGCTGCTGCACAGTTTATAGAGGGCATATAGTAGAGGTGAGAAAAAGGATGGAAACAGAGTCAGGGATTTAGCTCAATGGCACCAAGCCTGCCTCACAAGCCCAGTCCTGAGTTTGATCCCCAGTACCAAAAAAGAAGAAAAAAAGGATGGAGCAAAAGCTGAAACTAGGAACTAAGCACAGCATGAGAGCACACGCCTGAAATCCCAGCATTCAGGAGGCTGAAACAGGAGGATCACCAAGAGTTCAAGGCCAGCCTGGACCACATATTGAGAACCTGCCTCAGCAAAAATGCTGAAGCTAGGAGACCAGGGAGGAGGTATTGCCTCATGTGGTGGTATCTAGAGTCAGGGTCAAACAATGAAGTTGATGACAAAGTTGGATTCTAATATTAATTGTAATAGGAGAAGCCACAGATCTGCTATGCTGTCTAGCTGTAAGATATGAGAAAAGGGAAAGTTAACCTAAAGTTATTCAAGGGTTAAGCACCTAAACTATACTTAGCATTATGATAAACAATTATGCAAGGCCTGGAGGCTGGAAAGGAAATGACAATCCTTAGCTCCTTGCAATTCCAAGTGTGTTCACCCCAACCATCAGTACCATTATCCCCACTACCTCAGACCCCAACCAAGACCTACTGAATTAATATGCATTTTAACGGACTCTTCAAAAGGTTGAAAAACCACTGCTTGATTCCTCAAAACTTGACCAATCACTTTGAGAACAATAGAGAAATGTCCTGGTAGATAAATTCTCCCCAACCCTACAAAATCAGAACCTCTTGTGGTTGAACCCACCAATTCTGTGCTTTAACAAGCCCCCTAGGAGATTTTGATGCTTGCCAAAGTATGAGATCCAAGGACTGAGAGGTCCCTTAATAATTTGGTTTGAGTTGAAAATGGTTTATGCCTTTCCTTGGCATATTAGTAGCAATTACTTTACTTTGGAAGCTAAATAAGGCTTTCATCAAGGAAAAGAATATTTTTGAGGGGGATCAGGATACTTGAATCAATGCATATGACAAAGATTCTCATTGGGAGTTCATCTTATACCAGAGGATATCAAGAAAGACCTCAAGCAATAGCTGCCTGGCACAAATATTTTGTCCCATCTTATAGCCCATAGGATATTCAGATAGGCTAGGTTATGTTGCAACAGAAACTCTCAGAGTTCTGTGGCTTACAACAATCTGCAAAGTACAGTCCTGTGGCCAACTGGCCTTTGATCTGTTTTTGTTTGTTTTTTGGTACTGGGGATCGAAATTGGGACCTTGTGCTTGGCAAGGCAGGTGCTGGAACCACTGAGCTAAATCCTTGGCCCTTGATCTGTTTTTATAAATAAAGTTTTATTGGGACACAGCCATATCCACTCAAGTACATATTTTCTGTACACATAGAGCAGAGTTGAGTGGTTGTAACATAGTAGAGTGTGCAGAACCTAAAATACTATCTCTTCCTTTAAAGAAAAATTTGAAAACTCCTGCTTAAAACTGATACCCATCACAGTTCAGTAGAATGCTCTGCTTGTGGTAGTCACTCAGCAGACTCAGGCCAATGGAGAAGCCATATCTCAAATGTTACTGATTATTGTGCTGTATGGAAAGAGATGTCAGGGGTATCTCTAGTAGTCAAATGCTCCATACAGGCAAACATCAAGCATGTGCCTTAGTCACATGACCCCAGCCAACCATAAGGGACTAAAGAGATGATATTCATGTCAGATGTCTGGAAGGAAACTGGGTGCATCCAAAACACCTGGTGAGCAGGCATGGCTGTCATGCTTTCACTTCCTACCATACACTTCCCATTTCCTTGATATCTGTGACATTCTTACAGTATTAGCAAGTCCAAGAAGACTAGTAAATACAAGACAAGCCTTTAGGCTGACTTTCTGACAAGCCCAATGCCATGATCTCCATAAGCCAAATGTCTCTATTTCCTCCTTGACAGAGACAGGAATAAAAGCTTTTATGTGATATTCTACTATGTTACTGTCATGTTATACCTTTTTTTTTTTCCTAATCCAAACCCACATAGTAACATGGGGGCATTTTATCACTGAAGTAGGAAATTTAAAGGGTTTTTTGAGCATACTACTGGGAAACTGGAATGTGTCTATATGTGGAAAACACTTTCACAAGGGTTCCCAAACCTTGATACTGAAGTCATGCAACGTATTATTATATTTTAATAACAAAATTTTCCCAGGATGGCATTCACCTGTTTAATTCATTAGACTGCAGCACTCTGAAGTCTCCGGTCAAAGTAATTGAATGGCTTATCTGGATAATTTTGGCAAAATAATCCAGTTGCTTCAACTTGAACCACCAGATAAGCTAATGCCAAGTTCATTTGTAGCAAAAGAGAGATCTTTCATCTGAATTATATGAAGTGCTTCAGATTGACAGAAACCTGGCTACAGTGTGAACCACACTGCCCTCATGACTTAAAAGCTCCTAAAGTCTCTTAAATTTGTCATTTTAGCACCAATCATCAGTTGACATTACCGTCATGATTTTCCAGTACTGCCTATTTATGATAATTCAGCCAGTTTAGTTAACTATGTGCTAATGAGCCAGGAACAACCTGAGCTTTTAAGGGAAGGCAGCAGTTATTTTTTGTTATTGTTGTTCTGTTTTGTTTTTTCATCTCTGTGTTTTATAGCATGTCTGGCACAAATATTTTGCCAATAAATACCTCCTGTGCGTTAACACATCAGTGTGGTGTTGATTTTGTCATGATGGATTTATACTGTATCTTTGCTTCCTCACTTTGTAGTTCAGCAGCTGATACAGTATTCTTTCCCACTTACATTTTCTTATGTCCACGCTTTCTTAATTGTAATAAGTTAAAAATACAGCTTCCTATTTTGTAGAGGTACAATAGGTTTAGAATATTTTCATATTTCACAAATACTATTATTTCTTAACACTGTTAGAAGCTATGCACTGTGTTTAATGTTCAGTAATAGATAAAATACTTTGGCTACAGCAATAAAATCTTCCAAATATGGGGCCAAGGATTTAGCTCAGTGGTTCACCGTCTGCCTCGCAAGCACAAGGTCCCGAGTTTGATCCCTGGTACCAAAAAAACCCCAAAACTTCCAAATAGTTACTTGCATGAGTTGCATATTGTTTTAATTTAACTTCATATTTGTTTGTTTGTTTGTGTTTTTTTGGTACCGGGGATCCAACTCAGGACCATACGCTTTCAAGGCAGGCGTGGCCACACTGAACTAAATCCCTGGCCCTCTGAATGTTTGTTTTTGAGACAGGGTCTCGTTATGTACTTCAGGCTGGTCTTACACTCACTATATAGCCCGGGCTGGCCTTGAACTTGAGCAATCCTCCTGCCTCAGCCTCCTGAGTGCTGGGATTACAGACATGCCAGGGTCAGGGTAACTTCATGTTTCTATCTCAGTGGTTTCCAACCTGTGATGATTTCTCTCCTCAGAAACATTTGACAATGTCTACAGGTATTTTCATTGTCACAGCTTGAGGAGATAATGTTGTATGCAATGAATAGAGTCAAGGATGTGCCTAAATACCCTATAATGCGCAGAACAGAATTATTCAAGCCAAAATGTCAATCATGCCAAGGTTGGGAATTTCCATTCTATTTTAAGAATTTAAGTTCTCCTCAGCACTAAATCACCAAAGACATGAATACATATGGTGGAAAGAGGTAGGGCCTAGGTTCTGGTGTGTTTGTTTGTTTGTTTTGGTACCAGGGATGGAATTCGGGATCTTACACTTTCCAGCCAGGCAGATTTTTGTTTGTTTTTGATTCTTCTCCTTGTATAGATTTCTCATGGATGTTCACGTGCAAGGGGAGAAGCCCCACCACACCGATCCTCATCCTTGATGTAGCCAGAGTGGACAAGGACCACCAACTTGAAAATCACCTCAGGTTCTTGTTAAAATGAAGGTTCTTGGACTCCAAGGCAGACCTTGTATGTACAGCCTAGAATCAGAGACCTAGGGTTGTGCATTTAAAAACCTAGCTCCCCTTTGAACATTCAAGTTTGTGAATTTCTGTTCCATAGATGTAGACTACTCATTTACACAAAAATAAGTGCCAATTTTTTTCCAGGTTAGTGTGGTGGCACACACCTGTAATCCCAGCCCTGGGGAGGCTGCAGCAGGAGGATTGTTGTGAATTTTAGGACAGCCTGAGTTCCATAGTGAGTTTAAGGGCAGCCTGAACTACACAGGGAGACCCTGACTCAAAAAAAAAACTTTTTATTAAAGACCAATTTTTTTCTTTTTTTGAGATGGTGTCTCGATATGTAGTTCAGGCTGGCCTCAAACTCACTATGTGGCCCAGGCTGGCCTTGAACTCATAGTGATCCTCCTGCCTCAGCCTCCCAAGTGCTAAGATTACAGGTGTGCACCACCCGCCTGGTTTAAAGATGATTTAATTCTTTTTTTTTTTTTAGACCAGAGATTGAACTCGGGACCTTGCACTTTCGAGGCAGGCAGCAGAACCAATGAGCTAAATCCCTGGCCCAAGACCATTTAATTCTTAAGGATCAACAATATCAAAAGCATAAAGTGGAGTATAGGTATGACTAAATTAAAGCTGTTTACAGTTATTCTCTCTCACAGTAGTGACGCATGGATTTATAAGAATAAGCGTGGCTGCTGGGCCCAATGGTGCACATCTGTAATCCCAGCACTGGAGAAACTGAGGCAGAGAATCGCTGTGAGATCGAGGCCAGCCTCAACTACATAGCATGACACTGTCTCAAAAACAAGAAAACAAAGAAAAAGAGTAAGCCATTCGAAATATAAGCACGCACCCCACACAGCATCTCAGAAGGAGCGGACAAAGTTTGCAAAGCTGGAGGTTTCCCTGCAACAGGAATGAGACGTAGCAAATTTTTCTTTTCGTGGTACTTTCCTAGGTCCCTTCCAAGAGAGTGCTGTGGAATTGCGTAAGTGGGGCAGGTTGACAACTACCAGACAGGTGGGAAAGGACCACAGATTCAGGTACTGATTCAGGAAGAAGCGAAGGGCGTCTAAAATGGGAGAGAAAAAGGTGAGAGAAAGACGCTGAGCAGAGCAAGCGTGCAAAACGGTAAATGAAAGGTTAAAGTAGGAGAGAGGGAGGGTGACTCAGCAAGTGCGTGGCACCTACTAACGTGCAAGACAAGGAAAAGCCGAGCTCAGACCCCGCAGCAGCGCGAAGGCTGAAGCCGGCAACCAGCACCAGAACCGCCGGGCCGACCTGCTAGGCCCCGCCCCCGAGCGCTGATTGACAGGGGTGAGGCGGGGCCCACATTAGCACTGGAGGTCCTGCAGGAGTAAGAAATCCTATAGCAATGTTGATACTGCAGGTCTGGTGACCACAATCTTGAAAACTAGAGGATTAAAGCGATTTCTAAAGATTTTTAAAAACTATTGGAGCAAAGAAGAAAGTAAGGAGAAGAAGAAATTTAGAAAAGTAATTTTTTTAAGAGTACTATACTATAAAATCGTATTTTCTGCTGCTACTTTTTGTTTTATATTGGACAGGCTAATCATACTCCATTCAGCTTTGCTTACAGAACTCAGTGAGAAGAGCACTAGTAACCCTTTCTCCGAGTCCTCCTTGTCTGAACCAAGGCCTCCAGCAGGCGTGTACCATTGCAAGATCACATTCCTGGGGATTTTGTAGGGCCAAAGTTGGTGATGTTTCTCCACGTGAACGGTGTGCTATCATCCAAGTAAAGAAGAGTACAGTTATCTAGGGTGGTCAAGGCTGATTTGAAGAGAAAAATAAAAAGAAGCCCACTCCTGTAATCCCAGCACTCAGAAGGCTGAGCTAGGAGGATCGCCAGGAGTTCTAGGCCAGCCTGGGCTATATAGTGAGTTCAGGGCAGCCTGAACTACATTAGTGAGACCCTGTTCCAAAAAACGAAACAAACACACAAAAAAACCAAGAAGAGAGGCTAATGTGACAAGTAATATATTTGTGTAAATTTTCACACACAAAAAAATTATGATTTTTTTTTAACTTTATTTTTTTAAATTTTTTTAAAATTACAAGACTAATACAAGTTTATTGCAAATAATTTGGGTAAGAACTGTGCAAAAAAGTTATGCACAAAACAAAATTTATAGTACATTGTGTATTGATATCTAATTTACAAATCATAAAATTCAACCCAAAAATGTAGCACTCAGTATTTTTAGTATATTTGGAGGGTAAAGCAAAGATCACCATTACTTTAGTATATTTTTATTATCTCCAAAAGTAAGGTGCTTTCCATTAACAACCACTCCCCATACCCTTTCCCCCAGGTCCTAGCTCTCACTAATCTATTTTCTGTCTCTATGGATTTATCCATGCTGGTCATGTGATAGATGGAACACAATATGTACACTTTTGTATCTTGCTTATTGCACTTACAGGATTTTTAAGACTCATGTTGACACATATATTTCATTCCTTTTTATGGCTAAAAGTCTGTATATAGACTTATAGATATATCATAGTCTGTTGACCCATTTTCAGCTAATAGACATTCCCCCTCCCTTTTTCTTTTTTTGGTACCAGGGATCAAACTCGGGACCTTGTGCTTTCAAGGCAGGCAGCAGAACCACTGAGCTAAATCCCCAGCCCTGCCCTTTTTGATTACTACAAATAAAGCTACTGGGAGCATTCATGTGCAGGGTTTTTTTGTGTAAATATGTTTCCAATTCTCTAGATATATAGTTATGGTAAAATTTCTAGGTTATATGATAACTCTAAGCTTAACATTTTGTGCAACTCCCAAAGTCTTTTCTACAATGTCTGTACCACTTTACATTCCTATCAGATATGCATGGGTATTATGGTTTATATCCAGATGTCCCCCTGTCTTAGTTATTTTTCTCATCGCTGAGATAAAATACCCAACACCCAAAGTTAAAGGAAGAAAGGTTTATTTAGCTCATAGTTTGTAGAGGTTTCAGTTCATAGTTGGCTGGCTCCAAGGCAAAGTGACATGGCAGAGGGGCATCATAGAAGAGAAACTGTTCATGGCAGGCAGAAGGCAGCAAAGCAGCAAAGTAACAAGCAAATGACAGCAGTGACCCTCTTTCTATCCTTATATTCTACCCAGGCTACCCACCCTTGGGTCAAGTATTACTCACATCCAGGATGGGGCACCGTTAATCCTACCATTGCACCTTAAATCAATCCCAGCACCACATCTTTAAGCCCAACATCACACATTCTAGATCCAGCCACCATTGAAAAGCTCCACCCCTGACTGACTGCCTGAGGCTTTGGGGGACATCTAGACACAAGCCATAACACCCCCCAGAGCCTCATGTGCTCGTAAGTGGGGCTTTGGTAATTGACTGGATCATGGGGCATAATATTCATCAGTGGATTAGCCCACTGATGAGTTTATAGCTGAATGTGATGTTGGGAGGCGAAGCCTGATGGAGGAGGTGGTCCCTGGGGGCGTGGCCTGGAAGGGTCCATCTCCCTCCCTCCTCTCTCAATCACTCTTTCCCACTGCCATGTCATGAGCTGTTTCTCCTCTGCCATGCTGCCCTGCCTTGGAGCAGCTGACGATGGACTGGAAATCTCTACAAACTGTGGGCCACAAGAAGTCTTTTCTCCATTAATTTGTTGGTGTCAGGTTTGTATTTCAGCAGTGAAGAAAGTAACTAAGACAATGGGGGTTCCAATTTCTTCATATCCAAACAATTGTCATTACCCATCTCTTTTATTCCAGCTGTGCTAGTGAATGTATCTCAATGAAAAGTAGTGTCTCCTTTTGGCTGGTTATTTTTAAACAAGGATTGGATTCTTTCCTTCTCTGGATGTGCTTCCCTTCTTTGTGGGTGTGCTAGGCACACTGTACATGTTGATTTACGTGTTGAATAAGACAAAATCCCATAGCCTAAAGGAAATCAGTGTTAAGAAGAATGGACAGAGCAGGGCATAGTGGCGCATGCCTATAATCCCAGCACTTGGGAGGCTGAGGTAAGAGGATCGCTGTGAGTTCAAGGCCAGCCTGCACTACATAGTGAGTTCAGGGCCAGCCTAAACTACAAAGGGAGACCCTACCTCAAAACAAAACAAAACAAAGAAGAGTGGACAGATAAATAAAATTAAATATAATATACCTCAGTGAGGTATATTGCAGTTCATCAAAATCTAAAAACTGAAATGGATAGGAAATATAAAGCAACTAGAACCCATATGCTAGTGATGGCAATACATTTATCCCAATCATTTACAATAGTATTTGGTATTGTATCCTAAAGATGAACATTCATATATCCTTTAACACAGAAATTCCATTTTTAGGTATATACATAATAGAAATGCATATATATGATCATTGAAAGGCACGTACAGGAATGTATATAACAGCATTGTTATCCATAATAAAAATGGAAGCAACTCAAATGTCTATCAATAATAAATAAGTGTTATATGGGCCATGGATTTAGCTCAGTTGTTCTGCCACCTCCCTTGCAAACACAAGGTCCCAAGTTCGATCCCCGGTACCTGAGGGAAAAAGAAAAACCTAAACGAAAGGGCTCAGAGCGGAGACCCTGGGTTCAATCTCTACCATGGAAAACAAACAAACAAAAAACCTTGAAATACATTGCTGACTTACAAAAAATTTTTTTTATTAGTACGTGTTTGCAGTCCATAATGATTACATTAATTGTGGGGAGTTTTATTTAAGTATAACATACTTGTAGAAGTACACGAAGTATAAGCATTATAGCTCAAAGAGTTTCCCAAGGTGACCACACCTGTGTAATTGTCACTCTGCTCAAGAGATAGAACATTATCAGAACCTCAAAATCCTCTTTTCTGCTTTATCCTAGTTGTTACCTAACCCCCAATGTTGTCACTGTTTAAATTTCTTTTGCCATAAATTAGTTTACCCATTTTTTTTGTTCAACACTTTTGTGTATCTACTTTCTTTGATTCAATATTATGTGTCTTGGATTCACCCATGTTGTTGCTCATAACAGTGATTTATTTTCACTGCTATATAATATTCTATTAAACTACTATAATGCTTTTTTTGGGGGGGGGTACTGGGGATTGAACTCAGGACCTTGCCCATGTGCGGCAGGTGCAATACCACTGAGCTAAATCCCTGGCCCTCATTTAGTTTTTATTTTGAGGCAGGATCATACTAAGTTGTCCAGCTGAGCTGGAACTTGGGATCCTCCTGCCTCTGCCTCCCAGATTGTTGGGATTACAGGTGTGCACCCTCACACCTAGTTATATTTCAGTTCCTCGTGAGCAACTGCACCAGAAGCCTGAACCAAGAAAAGAGGTGGCATATGACTGGGAGTGCTTAACTCTTTACAGAAAGGCATCAGAAAAAGGCTCTCTGGAGCCTTTGGCAGTGCTGGAATTTGAAAGATAATTTTTACAAGCAGATAAAATGGGTAAAGAAAAGAGGTGAGGCACTGAAGGCAGAGGGAGCAGTGTGCCCAAAGGCAATACGGAGGCACAAAATCACACCGTGTGTTTTAGAAATTGTGACTCTATATTTTTGGAGCATTAATGGGAAGAGAGTACAAGGAGAAGCTGCAGACTGTGCTGACCAGGTCGTGAGAACCCTCTTCTTCCCAGTTGAACAGCTTGAACTTGAACTGTAGCTGCTGACCTTGACATGGAAATGTATCCCCCTGGTATTCTTACTAAAACGATGGACTCTCTCACTGGAAAAATTCACACACAGGATTCTGCAGAAAATTCACAGTTCTGCTGCTTAGGCCATTGATTCTTGGTTCCTGGGTCTCAGATGAAGAATCCTTTCTTTACCAGGGATTTAGCTCAGTGGTTCCGCCACCTGGCTCGCAAGCACAAGGTCCCAAGTTTGATCCCTGGTACCAAAAAAAAAAAAGAATCCTTTCTTCGTAGTGGACAATGGGGATTAAAGAGCTTTAAGAAGAACAATGGGGAAAAAAAGAACAATGGTTGGAGCAGATTTATATTTTACTTTATTTATTATTTTTTCTATACACAGCATTGTTTTTATTGGTAATATTAGAAGTGTCTTTATTTTATTTATTTATTTATTTATTTATTTATTTATTTATTTATTTATGTGGTACCAGTGATCAAACTCAGGGCTTTGTGCTTGCGAGGCAGGCAGCGAAACCACTGAGCAAAATCCCTGGCCCTTATTCTTTATTTTTATTAGGACATGTTTGCAGTACATAATGATTACGTTCACTGTGAGGAGTTGGTATGTGTACATAACACATCTCAATTTTTTTTTTCAGTTTTTTGAGACAGGGTCTTTTGTGTAGTCCAGGCTGGCCTTGAACTCATGGTAACCTTCCTGCCTCTGCCTCCTAAGTGCTGGGAATACAGGTGCACACCACCATACAGGGTGCATCTCACTTTTTAAAATGTCCCTTTCCCCTCCTTTTCCTCCCCCAGATTTATATTCTAGTTAGACCAGTGAAAGCAATATGGAAATTGAAATGGAAACAGCCAAGAACTGATTAAAATGGTAAAAGAACAGTGTTACCAGGATCCTAGGGATATTCATGATAGAGTTGTCTGGGATTGGGGACTGGTCAGATGTGAGGGCTGAGGCAGAAAGTCACTTTCAGTATTCCCATGTTTCTAGCTTGAGTTGGCAGTCAGGCCACCAACCCAGGACAGAAAGTAGACAGCATCAAGGACATTTTGATCAAAAAATGAACTAAGGCAATGGTGCTTCTTAGAAAGAAATAGCCCACACCCTAACTCCGTATGCTGATGGATGTTGCCTCCTGGAACACCATATATATATATATATATATATATATATATATATATATATATATATAATATATAACATATTTTATATATAATATATATTATATATAACATATATATTGCACATATATGTTACACATATATATGTTACATATATATGTGTAACATATATATATTTGGGTCTTGTGTGCTATTGGAGTAGACTTGGGCAAAACCAAATCAATTTGCACACCCTAATTCACAAAGTCACTAAGGCTTTGGTTTGGAGAAGAGAACAAAAGTAGATTCTGATGCTTACCAGCACTACTTATGCCTCTGTATGAACTAAAAGAGATGTGTAAGGGAAGAGATTGAACACTTGGATCCTAGGCCTCACCACGGCACTGCACTAGCATAGCTGAATGTCACACCGAGAACTCTAACACTATTGGGCCCCCAGATCATCAAAACACTTTCTTTTACTGAATGAGAATTAACCTGGGCTATTGGGTGAATGCCTGTGGCCTTGGCAGATCATGAAGCAGTAAATGAGGACCACACAAGGACAGAGGAACGGGTAGAATCTGGTGTCTCACTGACAGTCACAGCAAACAAAAAGAATTTGCGTGAATTTTCCAGTTCTCTTTATTGACAACCTGAGCCTTTGGAATCTGAAGTTATCACACAAGGGAGACAAGTTGAAGGCTCCAAGTCATCTGATTTGAACATTGAGAGGAATGTGACCTCATTTTGAACCCCAGGAGGGTGAAACAGGATATATCAGTCTAATCAGAGTTGCATTTTTAAAACATCACTCTGGCTGCTTTGCAGAAAATAGATTGGAGAGAGGCAAATATGGATGCAGGAATACAAAAGACTACTATAATCACAGAATGATGGTAGCTTGAATCAAGGGCTAGCAGGGGTTAGGGAGAGAGTTCAATGGCTGTAATATCCGTATATTACATATACAGTACTTCAGAGGTGGAATAACTAGAAGATGGTAATTGAGTGAATGTGGAAAGGTGGGAAGGAAGAGAGAAGAGTCTCAGACGAGTCCTGGGTTTCTGATTTGTACCTTGGGGATGGTAGAACCATCCAGGTAGGACCAGGTAGGCGCTGAGATGGAAAATTTGATTTCATACATGTTATGTTGGTATGGGTCATGAGACATCCAAATGGATTTGATAAACAGACAACTGAGTCAGGCCTAGACTTCAGAAGAGAGATCTTGGTTATACACTCAAAGTGGAACTTATTCACATACAGACAGTAATTGAAGCTTTGTGGTTAGAATAAGTGAAGTCTACTGAGATAGTAAAGATAAGAGGACTTAGAACGATGCCAACATTTAAAGATTATGTGGATGGGGAAAGGCATTAGCAAAAGCTGAGAAGTGCATGAATAAAACCAGGATAGAGTATGATAGCACAGAAATCAAAGAAAGAAACTGTTTCAAAGAATCAACTGTGTTAAATGATTCTGAGCAGTCAAGATGGAGACCGGAAAATTTTCAGTTTCAAATGGAATAAGCTTTACTAATAGTGTTTAAAAGCTGGTATGAAATCCAGCAATTAGAATGAATGTTAACCTGATTTAGGACCAGGGTGAGGTGCACCTTTGCTGTGCCTGGCTTTAACCCTTTTTCTTTTTTTTTGGTACTAGTGATCAAACTCAGGACCTTGTGCTTGTGAAGCAGGCACATTGCCACTGAGCTAAATCCCCAGCCCGGCAACCTGGCTTTAACCCTTATTTCCTAGATGATCAGAGGTAGGGGGAGAGATCCGAAGCACTGGGCAAGAAAGAGCTATTCAGGGGGTTTGGGCAGCAACTCTTTCAAAAATTGGTACAAAGGTAGTAGTTCAGTACCTTTGCACATATTCGTGTGACATGACTGAATATTTTCTACAGTTGTAGCATTAAGAAATCATTGCAAACTCTGGTAAGAGATCTGTCAGTGGAATGGCTGGAGCCAAAGCCAGGTTCCAAAAGGTTGAAGAGGTGATTGGAAAGTAGAGGTAATGAATGTAGACAATGTCTTCCAAGATGTTTGGCTTTGGGATGGACAGGACGGATGGTAGCTGGAGGTGGGGTGGGGAGGTATTTATGTATTTTTTTAACATGTAGGCAAAGACTTGAACATGTATGGATGGGAGCACAGGTAGAGGCCTCAGCCACAATCAGAAGAAGAAATACTTCTTTAATATGAACAGACCAAAGAAAATCATTTGCAGATATTTATAGGTATGCTGGCCGGAAATGGAGGGAATTCTTGCACAATGGTTTCTTTCTATTTTTCCTGTGAAGTAAGAGGTGAAGACTATTGCTGAGAACGAGAGGGGATGTAAAGGATTAGAAATATAATAAAAGTAGATGGATGAGTGAGCTGAGGGATGAAGATTGGCACTGCAAGTTCCCAGGATGATGGTGATTCAAGTATCACACTGTCAGGTGAAAGTACAGAGAAAGCACACGATTACATCCCTAGTCCAACACCTTCACCCCCACTGGGCCACAGCAGAAATCTCTTCACTATGTCTCAGCTCCATCTTGCCTTCCCTACAGTCTATTTTCTACACAGTAGACAGAGTGTTCCTCTTTTTGAAAGATTCAGGCTGTTTCATCCAGCTGTTCAAACTCCTCAAATGAATGCCAATGGTTCCAGCTTCATCCCAGAGAATACATTATACAAATCCTTGCTAAGGAACAGCCCCTTCAGGAGCCTGCTACAGATCATTGCAGCCTTGTGAATTGGAGGATATCTATATGAGCCCAGTGGAATTAGAGGCCAGACTGGAGATGCACCCGGAAAGGATACTTAGGGTTTGTGAAGTCACAGCAATGCACACCTGTAATCCCAGCACTCTGAAGGCTGAGGCTGGAAGATCACTGGGAGTTTGAGGCCAGCCTGGGCTACATAGTGAGTTCAAGGCCAGCCTGAACTGCACAGTGAGACCCTGTCTCAAAAAAAAAAAAAAAAAGTCATAGCAGTGATATACTCAGGTGTCTGGCTCTGTTAACAAACAGCAAAGGTGCTTGAAGCAACCAAGGACTGCCAAGCATAGACAGCTTGATTAGAATAGCAATTTATGTTTGTTTGTTTTTTGTTTTTGCTTTTCACAACTTTATTTCACTTTATTTTAATACACTCATGTTGGTTGAGAGAATGCAATTTATCTTATCCTACACAATTTCAACCAAAAGGTTGGTACATGGTTTAAGATATTAAAAAGGATTTGCAATCTGGTTTATTTTTATCTATTACAACTGTATAACAAATCCATCAAATGTTGCTAAAGAAGGCAGCAAAAACCTTGAAAAATACACCTTTGGTTTGCCTCAGAAAAGTAACAAGTATTGCACTGTCAAATTTATAAATTTGCTTGGGCCAGGGATATAGCTCAGTGCTTCCACTGCCTGCCTCGAAAGTGTAAGGTCCTGAGTTCAATCCTACCAAAAAAAAAAAAAAAAAAGTTTTCTGGGCTGGGGATTTAGCTCAGTGGTTTCACCGCCTGCTGCGCAAGCACAAGGACCCGAGTTCAATCCCTGGTACCAAAAAAAAAAAAAGTTTATAAATTTGGTGCAACAAAACATTGTTGTAATGTTACAATGCCAGTTCACAAAGTTCAGTAACTAATGGGTGTGAGAGGGGGTGGGAGGGAGCCTGTGTCCACAGGTGGAACTGTAAAAGCTGTCTGTTTACTAATATTGTATGTAGATTATAAATCTATAAAATCAAGATTCAGATAATTTCTTTTTTTTTTTGGTACCGGGGATAGAACTCGGTTTCTTGTGCTTGCGTAGCAGGCGGTGAAACCACTGAGCTAAATCCCCGACCCCAGATAATTTCTTAAATCTGAACTAACACTATCAGCTCACTTCATCTGCTGAGGTCAATAAGAGACCTCAGCATATTTAGCTTTTTAAGTTTCTCTGATCTATGCAAAGAAGAAAATTAAGTTTCTTCCCCAACTTTTCAGTCCAGAAGTGACAGTATATTATAGACAAGGTGCTCCTTCCACTGTCAGGCTTCAGGGGGTGACATGCGATGAGGTCAGCTTGGGTTTTAATTTGTGTCAGCACTCACATGCAGATAGTCCCCAGAGTTAGTGAGCACATGGCTTTAGAAGTCACTCTAAAAATAAAATGGCCCTTCTTGGGAGATTAAAGCAAAATATCAGTCATAGCTGTAAGCAGCCCTAGCAAAACACTGCAGCCCCTTATGAATTAAGCCTCAACAACAACAAAAAAGGTAGGCCCCAAATATGAAGCAGCTCTGAAAACAGAGGAAGAATATGAGTTAAAATATATTGGGAAGGGCCAGGGATTTAGCTCAGTGGCACTGCGCCTGCCTTGCAAGCGCAAGATCCTGAGTTTGATCCCCAATACCGCAAAAAACAAAACAAAACAAAAAATATCTTGGGAAAACAAACAAACAAAATATCTTGAAAATTAATGTTCAAAAATAATTAAGAGATACATTTTCATAAGACTACTTAGGATTGGGTTTATGATATATTCTCTAGTATTTCAAGTTTACCACTAGTTACTAAATATCAAGTTTACCACTAGTTACTAAATATCAATTTACAAATACCATGTTCATTTTTTGAAGAATAGCAATGTTGAGTGCCAGTAACTCTCACATCTTAGGCCCCACAAGCTAAAATATAATTGAAGTCACAATTGTTTCTTCTTCTTCTTCCTTCCCCTCCCCTCTTCCTCTTCCTCTTCTTCTTCTTTTCTTCTTCTTCCTCTTATCTTCTTCTTCAACAAGGTCTTGTCTATGTAGCCCAAACTGGCCTCAAACTCACAGGGATCTTCCTGCCTCAGCCTCCCAAGTGCTGAGATCACAGGTATGCACCACTATATCTGGCTGGCTTAGTATTTTGTTTGTTTGTTTGCAATATCTGTAATCTTGATGTTCTAAGACTATACTCCCATTGACCAACAGGAATCCCAATCACTTTCAAGGTTTCCTTTGAAAATATTTAGAAAGGGGCTATAGAACTGAAATTTGGGACATGCTTATGTCAGTAACCTTGCTGATACTTGGCTTGAATTCTGGGATTGTCCAAGCTCCAAGCCTTTGTTGTTTTGAAGGTGGTATGGTCTCTGGGATTTCCTTCTCCCCTAACATTTGTGCAGATCCCAGGGGAAATGACACATCCCCCTGAAACACTCCTGGCTATCATTTGCCACTAGCCTGCAAATGTGTCTTGGTTACTTTCTTGTTGCTGAGACACAATATCTGACTCACACAACTTCAAGGAAGAAAGGTTTACTTTGGCTCATAGTTTGTAGAGGTTTCGGTTCATAGGTGGCTGGTTCCAAGGAAGGGTGGCAGGGCAGAGAGGAGACAGCTGATGGCATGGTGGCAGGAAGCAAAGAGGGATCAAGGGAGAAGGGAGGGAGATGGATCCTTCCAGGCCATGCCCCCAGGGACCCCTTCTCCATCCGGCTTCACCTCCCAACATCACATTTAGCTGTAAACTCATCAGTGGACTAATCCACTGATCAGTACCACACCCATGATCCAATTGCTTCCCAAAAGCCTCACCTGTGAGCACATGAGGCTTTGGGGGCACAGCTAGATGTAAACCACGCATCATGTTTCTAGTGCAAGCAGAAACACTAGAATGTAAGAAGCACGGTGTTTGATATTCAATCAGAACAGAATTCAAGAACTACAGTAGGGGGGCCGGGGATTTAGCTCAGTGGTTTCGCCGCCTGCTGCGCAAGCACAAGGACCTGAGTTCGATCCCCGGTACCAAAAAAAAAAAAAAAAAAAAAGAACTACAGTAGAGAAATGAGTGGCCTTTTTCGTCAGATCCCAGCCAGCTCTTTGAGGGCTGCATCAGGGTCTCTCAAGGAATCGGGTTGTCGGAGGCTAATGATCCAAAGTTGACACTAACTTAGTCTATAAATCCTCATGAATAAAGCAAAACTAGGTCCCGCTCTGTAATTCTCGGGATGAGACTAGATGATGTTGGGGCCTCCCCTTTAATTGGCTGTGGGAAAGAAGTGGGGCCATGCACAGGTACCTGTGAGGACCTGACTAGGGCTAGGGTAGGACAAGCGCTCACAGAGCCAGGCCCGCCAAGGGACAAGTCTGCCTCCCAAGTCCTCAGGAGGTCTGAGGCTGCAGTGCCACGTACCTTCCAGCTGTGCTAAAGTGAACTGGAAACAAGGGCAAGAAAGCACAGCCTGGCAACAGCACCTGAATCTGCCCCACAGGGTCCTCACTGTGGGGCTTATGGGACTGGGAATGGGTTCATTCAAATAAATACTTATGGGTGCACATCATATTGGCCGAGGTGCTTTGTACCCAAAATACACACATATTTTTATACCTTTGCTTTGCACAGTCTTTCAGAGGCTATTTATTTCTTCCTACACACTATGCTGGAAAGTGAGCCAACATCAAAATGATAAATGTTGACACCTATGCGAACTGCATGTTCAACTAGATTTTTTTCCCAGGTCCTTGGTAATGACTCTAATAAAACATTCCCAGTACCTTTTCTGCAGGAATCATGAATGAAGCACTAATCTTAAAGAAAAAAATTTTAAAAATCAACCCTAGGGAAAGTCAAACACTTTCTTAAAAGTAAGGAAAATAATCTAGAGCTAGGTGTTGTGGTGCACGCCTGTAATCCTAGTACTCCGGGAGGCTGAGGCAGGAGGATCTCAGTCTGTAGCAAAGCCTAGGCAATTTAGTGACTTAACAAGACCCTGTCTTGTTAATAAAACATTTAAAAAAAATTTTTTTAAATGTCTGGAGATATAGCTCATTGCAAAGCCCCCGGGTTCAGAGAGAAAGAAGGACAGAAGGAAAGAAAGAAAGAAAGAAAGAAAGAAAGAAAGAAAGAAAGAAAGAAAGAAAGAAAGAAAGAAAAAAGGTTGGTCTACAGTGGACCCTTGAGTTATGACCAGCCTGACATATGAACAACTTGGGTTATGACTGAAATACACTAGGAAAATTATTGATGTTTCTGGTAAATTACACACATTATACAACCCTTCTTTTATTATGAAAAGGTTAGTTAAGGGGTACTTTGAGAGGTTCAGAATGCATTATGAGTATTTCTATTATTTCTGAAGGGAAAAATAGTCTTGACTTATAACCAACTTGAATTACAGCCAGCCCTTGGGAACAAATTGAGTTCACAAGTCAAGGATCCACTGTAGTTCTTATGGGAAAAAATAGTTTTGACTTACAACCAACTTGAGTTACAAATAGCCCTCATGAACTAATTGAGTTCATAAGTCAAGGGTTCACTGTAGTACTAAGCACTTTCAGTCTGATTCTGATTGAAAAGGCTGAGTACAAATAATTGTAGCTGGGCCAGGGATTTAGCTCAGTGGCACCATGCCTGCCTTGCAATTGCAAGGGCCTGAGTTCGATCACCATTACCCAAAAAAAAAGAATTGTAGTTATCATTTATTGGCCACTTATTATGTGCTAAGATTGGATTTTTTAATTTTTGAGACAGAGTCTCACTCTGTAATTTTGAACTCACTATGTAGCACAGGCTGGCCTTGAACTCATGGGAATCCTCCTGCCTCAGCCCCCTGAGTGCTGGGATTACAGACATGCACCACCACCTCCGGCTCAAACTTCTTCCTATTTTAAAGAAATCCTTCCTTTAAGACACATCCTCTACCTTTGTCTCCATACTGCTGGCAAAACACTGCCCTTGGGCAACCAGGAAAGGATGTCTACTTGACAACACTCACTATTCTCTACTCTTTTAAAGTTGAATGTCATTCAACCTGGTCTGGTGGCACATGCCTGTAATCCCAGCACTTGGGAGGCTGAGGCAGAAGGATTACTGCAAGTTTGAATTCAGCCTGGGCTACATATTGAGTCCAAGACCACCCTCTTCTACACAGTAAGACCCTGCCTCCAAGAAAAAAAAGTTGAACGTCATTCTCTTTGCCATGGTGCAAGATTTGAACCCAACTTAATGTTAGCCTTGAAAGACCAAACAAACTGTCTTTCTTCTACCTCCTCCTCCTCTTCTTCTTCTTTCTTTTTTTTTGCAGTACCGGGGATTGAACTCAGGACCTTGCACTTTGAAGGCAGGCATGGTGCCACTGAGCTAAATCCCTGGCCCCAACCTCCTCTTCTTCTACTTTCTCCCCCTCTTCATCCTTTTTAAAATCCAGCCTCTGCTACTTTTCTGGAAAACAAATCTCATATAACACTGAGACTATGAGCCAAAGCTTTCTGGAACTTGGGGCCTTAGTACAGCTGAGTATCTCTTCCAGGTGTCTTCCTGAGAGAGTTCAGGACATAATATTACAGGGATGCATGCATACTCATGTTTATAGCTAACTCTTGGAAATGGCCATTATGCCCATCAACCCATGAATAAATAGAGAAAATGTCTCATAGAGATACAATGGAATACTATTCAGCTATAGTAGGATATTTGAGTTCTTTTTAGAAAAATGGATGTACCTTGAGACCATAGCTTCATGAAATAAATTGGACACACACTTAAATATCACATGGTTTCTCTTATATGAGAAACTCAAAGTATAGATAATTTAAAGAGCAAAATAAAAGATAGACAATAGGGAACAGGAGTGTAGGAGGCTACTGTCAGATGTGTCAAAGCCCGGGTGTCTGAGGGCACAACTCTGTCATTCAGTGCAGGAGTACAACAGAGGAGTTTGTTATAATAATAATGAATCAGCATGGGTGACCATGCATGTACCACCTGGCTATGCGAGGTCACTCAGAATGTTTTATCTTGCTATGTCTTAGCTAAGCTGATAAAGAACTACTATAAGGCAGGGGATTTAGCTCAGTGGTTCCAGTGCTTGCCTCGAAAGCGCAAGGTCTCAAGTTCGATCCCTGGTACCAAAAAAAAAAAGAAAAACTACTATAAGTTCTATACTGGAAATTAAAGTTTGGTTTCTGCTTTGTAATGTCTGTTCCACTCATGTTCTTTTCTTTGGGAGCCTTGCCTGGCCTGGCGTCCCTTCAGCCCACCAACCCTGACAGGGAGATAGATCCTTTACAGATGGAGGAAATCTCGGAGTGGAAAGAAAGGAGAGGAAAGGGAGGGAAAAAGGAAGTCTTTTTTAAGGACTAAGATGCAATATATACCAACTCCTCACAATGGATGTTTTCATTTTCACTATGTATTGTAAGCATGTACTAATAAAAAAACAAAAATAAACAAAAATCACAAAGCTGAAACTCAGACTGAAGGCTTGAACCTGCAGTTTTCATTCTTTTTATTTTTTTTCCTTTGTTCTCATGTTGGGGTTTTGATGTGGGGTTTCACACTGTAGTTCAGGCTGACCTACAACTTGTGGCAAATCTCCTGCCTCAACCTCCTGAGTGCTGGAATTGCAGATATGCACCACAGCCCTGGGCACGCCTGAAGTTTTCCTCATCTGCTCCTCAGGGCTGCCTCCTCGCTTAGCTGAAACCTGACTTCTGTGAGCACAAGTTTCTGCCCAGCATGGCTGCCCTGGTCCAGGTCTGTCTGAAAGCAGAACTCCAGATTAGGGCTGATGCTCAATCCCAGGGTGCTCAAAGTCAAGGCCACCTGGACTCCTCAGGGCCACTGACACTGCCATTCCTTAAACCCTGTATTCAGGGAGGTTGAGTCAAGCCTTTATATTCCTCTGAATGATGCAGATGCAAGCCCACTGTGCCCAGGTTCTTTCTGTCCTCATGGGGACTTCTATCACAGTGACCCTTTTCCCCCTCTTTCTCATCACAGGCACTTTGTGTGCCCCAAGTCCTCCTTGGCAGGTTTCATTACCTTCTGATTTCAGACTGCAGAAGTGGACGACTTGATCTTTCCAGGTTACAAATCCTGGACATTAAATTGAGACGACATCAGGGAAACAGTGCTGGTGAATATTTAACCACAAGCTCTCTGAGAGGGGACAAGGGTGTACACGTGTGTGACACTGTGAAACAGAGTTAGTCTTCATTCTGTTTTCGTGGCACGCAGATCCTATAATCCTTAGGTTCAAGGAGAATCTTTTTGTTCTGATACCTGATCTTTGACCTCAGATCCTTTTATAGAGCCTCTAAGATCTTTGTGAGTTCTTCAGTGATGGGAGCATATTTTGTTCTAGGGAGGCGACTCTTGTGGTCTCCAAAACAGCTCCAGGATGGAGGGCAGGGCCAGGTGATGAGAGGGCCTCTGCCTCTCTTCCAGGAGAGGCCGGAAGCTGAGCTAGTCATCAATGGTGAATGATTCAGTCAATCATGGTTATGTAAGGAGCCTGCCTAAAAACTCAAAAGTATCGGGCTGGGGATTTAGCTCAGTGATGCCTCATCTGCCTGGCAAGTGCAAGGTCCTAAGTTTGATCCCTGGTACTGGAAAAACAAAAACAAAACCAAAAAACCTCAAAAGGATTGATTCTGGGGGCTTCCAGGTTGGCAAACAGCTAATGCCAGGAGGGTTATATATTGCAGCTCCACAGGAAGCTTCTGGTGTTGGGACCCTTGTAAACCTCACTTTCCATATATTTTCATCTGCCTGTTCCCCTGTATCTCCTATTGCATGCTTCAGTACTAACCAAGTTCTGTGAGCCACTCTAGCAAGGTAACTGAACCCAGCAAGGAGGTCATGGGAGCCCCGATATGTGTCCGAGCAGTCAGAAGAGCAGGTGTCACACTCTGCTAGGGAGTGGCCTCCGAAGTGGGAGAGGGACCCCTCTATCTGTGGGGTCTGCTATTACCTCCATGTAGAGTCAGAGGTAGACTGGATTAGGGGACATCCAGCTAGTGCCCCCTCGAGTCCGTGGGAGAATTGCTTAGTGTGTGGGAACCTTCAACACGAAATCTGGGGTCAAAAAAGTGGAATGACTTGTGAGAGTACAGAGTAGTATAGGGAAAACGGTTTGTTTGTATTTTGTTTGTACTTTGTATTTGTGTTTGTTTATTTATTTATTTATTTTTGGAAGACAGGGTCTTGCTATGTAGCCCAGGCTGGCCTTGAACTCGAGGTGATCCTTCTGTCTCAGCCTCCTGAGTGCTGGGGTTATAGGCATATGCCACCGCACCCTGCTGGTTACCTTTGTTTTAAACATAATTTATTGACCTCAAACTCCCAGTGATCCTCCTGCCTCAGCCTCCAGGGTGCTAGGACTGAAAATTTAAAATAGCAAACTTAACTAGCAAGTCAGTATAAACTGGCTTCTCCAACACCCCACTGGTCATGTCAAACAAGTAGCAGTGTTTCGAGCACTGTGCTTTGTAATCCTCAGAATCATACGTACACTTCTTATTCAGTGCTTGTGTTGGTGCAATCCTTACTGGAGCGGTTCTAAGTCTTCACTCTGTGAATGAAGTAGTATGACTAAGACTTGCACCTTCCTGACTCCGTGGAGTTAGTGGTGGGCAAGTGACTTGTTTTAGCCCAGAAAGTGTGAAAACACATCACTCTGGGGAGAGAGCTGTAAGGATTAGTACACCGTGTGGCATTCCCCTCTCTACCGAGACGCTCCATTTAGTGGATTCTTGTCAGCCTGAGTCCCTCAGTGAGCAGGAAACAGAGCAGACCTCTCAGGTAAGCCAAAGGGAGAACGTTGTTTGAGTGAGAAATCAAGTTAAGTACCTGAAACGTTTTTTCTCTTTTGGTTTTTGTTTTTTTGGGGTTTTTTTGTTGTTGTTGTTTTTTGGTACCGGAGATTGAACTCGGGTCCTTGTGCTTGTGCAGCAGGTGGTGAAACCACTGAGCTAATTCCCCAGCCCTTTTGTTTTTTTTTTGAGACAGAGTCTCACTGTGTAGTCCAGGCTGGCCTCAAACTCACAGCAATCCTCCTGCCTCAGCCTCCAAGTGCTGGGATTACTGGTGTGTACCACTATGCTGGGCTAAATGACTGAGACTTCTTGGGATGCTTGTTATGCAGGGTGACCTGGAAACTATTTTGACAGATACTGTACCTAATATTTAAGAATCTAGCATATTAGAAAATCTCACAAGTTAGCTTGTTTTATCTGAAATATGTAATTTACATTAGACTTGGAATTTCAAACGGAAGGATGTAAGATAATTTTGAACAGAATTAGACTTGTTCTACCAAGCTGATTTATGACATGAATGCATTTGATTTATGACATTTACAAGAATTGTTTAAATGCTTAAAAAGATTTTGCAAGTATGAGTTGTAAGTCTGTCCTATAAATTATTTGAAGTACTTGGGTAGGTGAGGGCTGTATCACACACATCTGATTTTTTTTTTCTTTTTTTTTTTTTTGGTACCGGGGATCGAACTCGGGTCCTTGCACTTGCACAGCAGGCGGCGAAACCACTGAGCTAAATCCCTGGCCACACATCTGATTTTAATATTAAAATGGATATACACGGGGCAGGGTGGCCCATGCCTGTAATTCCAGCATTCAGGAAGCTGAGAAAGGAGGACTGCTGTGAGTTCAAGGCCAGCTTGGGCTACAAAGCAAGACTCTATCTCAAAAAACAAAACAACAAAAAAAGAAATTTAATTACTACTGGTGGTCTCAGGTTAAAATAGTTTGATTTTTCTTTCTTTCTTTTCTTTTCTTTTTTTTTTTCTTTTTTTTTGACACAGGACCTCACTATGTAATTCAAGCTGGCCTTGAACTCACTATGCAGCCCAGGCTGGCCTTGAACTCAAGGCAGTCCTCCTGCCTCAGCCTCCCTAATGCTAGAATTGCAGGCATGTGCTACCACACCTGGCTTTCATTTATGATTTTCAACTTTATAAAACATGATGTTGAGAAAACAATATGCATTTAGTAGAAACCATACTTTGAATTTTTTTTGTTTTTGTTACTGGGGATTGAACTCGGGACATTGCGCTTGCCAGGCAGGCCTCAGAACCACTGAGCTAAATCCCTAGCCCCCATACTTTGAATTTTAAATCTTGATCTTTTGCAGGCTAGCAATATATGGTAAAATACTCTGTTGGGATACCCAACAGTAGGCTAATGACATTGTTCTCAGCACTTTTTTTTTTTGGAAAAAAGTAAACAAACATATTTATTGATATTAATTAGCAACCTGTCATAGTTATGCAGGGGGAAAAGCCAGCTAACAAAACAAAGTATCACCACCTTGTTTTTGAGACATGGTCTTGCTCTGTAATTCAGGCTGGCCTTGAACTCACTATGTAGCCCAGGCTGGCCTGGAACTCACAGCAATTCTCCTACTTCAGCCTTCTGAGTGCTGGGATTATAGGCCAGGCTCCAGCACCTTCAGGGTAGGCTCAGCTGAGCTGTTAAAAGAGGTGATCAAAATAGACAGTGAAAACCGGGCAAAGTCGCACCACACACTCCTGTGATCCCAGCCCTCAGGACCAAATGATGGGATTGTAACAAATGGCGCAGAGGGAAGAGACCACCAGGCAGACTCGTGAAAGCAAAGAGGTACAGACTCCATTCACCTGGGCAGAGGTGGACTGATGGCAAGCAAGAGGCCATCAGCCCTGAACAAAGAAAAGGCAGAAAGCTTTACAGGGCACTGGCAGAGAGGTCTGGCACGTCTGTCACATACAGGGGTCAGAGCAAACATTTGTGGTGGGGGTCCATGCAGCAATCGAGGCAGATGTATGGATATTTTCAGGTGACTTGGCATTGAAAAGATGCTGTACTTTGTAGTTGTTATCTCTATGTTGGGAACATCCCATCCTGTGTTCTGTGTTCTATCTGTTCTGAGATAGTATGGCTTTTGCTGGGCAAAGACAGCACCTGCATCAGCTGTCTGTTTTGTGTTTTTTTTCCTTTGGTACCTGGGATTGTACTCAGGACCCTGCGCTTGCGAGTCAGACAGAGGCGCCACTGAGCTAAATCCTTGGCCCTTGTGGTTTTTGTATCTTCTCAAACTGTAGCTTGGAATTAAAGAACATATTTATTAACCACTTTACGACCAGGTCAAGCCTGACTGGGATAAGTGTGTTTGAAGCAAGGAGGGGTTACTTTCAGGGGGGTAAGGTCAATATATCATTTACCGTAATCCATTTTTTAAAAAATTAAATGTTCACCATAGTTTTTCATTACATCACATATTTGGTAGTTTATGTGTGTTAAATTCATTTTCTAGTTATCATATTTTCAAAGAGTTGTTTGGAAGATTCTACTCTGTTAATCTTTAAGTAATTGACTGTCAAAGAACATTACTAAATTTATAACTAAAATAAGATTTATAAATTAAACTTAGAAATTTATGAAAATATTTTTAATTTAAAATTTTTTATAGAAAATATTAGTGGAAAGCCCTAATAATTTGGAGGAGCTCTTCTTAAGCAAAACTACTCTCCATCATTAAAAAAAAACTTGATTAATGAGTTCTTGTTCACTCTTCAGGATTTCATAAAAAGAATATTCACCTAAAACTTGAGACCAGAATTCTACTTTTGGTCGTCCCACAACATAATCAGCGTCCTTGAAGAAACTTTATACCTTTTAGTGTTTATGATGCATGAAAATATTTGGCTGGATGATATCTCAGAATAATTTATTGTTGTAGAGATGGAGTCTCTTTACATTGCCCAGACTGGTCTCTAACTCTGCTCAGTGATCCTCCTGACTCAGCCTCCCAGTAGCTGGGCGGTACAACCATGCTCTGCTTCTCTGATCATTTTTTAAAAACAATTTATTTTATTCCTGATCATTTTCATGATACCTTCTTTTTAGATATCTCGTTGCATGACAAACTATCACAGAATTTAATGGCTTAAAACAGTGCTTTAAATTTCCCACAATTCTGTGATTGTCGGGGCTCATCTGGGTGGTCCCTCTGCTGCTGTCCTGTCAGATGGCGCTGTGGTCGTTCGAGGCTCCATCAGGTTAGAATGTCTAAGAGGTCTTCTCTGCCTGGTACGCTGGTGTGGGTGGTGGGGAGAGCAGGCTTGGCTGAGGTGCCGGGCGGACCAGGCCTCTCTCCGTGAGATCTCAGACGTCTCTTCCCCGGTGATCGCTCCAACAGAGCAGCCAGGTTTACTGTCCGGGGAGCCAGGGCTCCTCCTCAACGTGTAGAGCAAAAGCTGAGTATCCAGGCCCAGGGTCTGAGAATTGCGGGAGGGGCTACACGAGGGCGTGGCCTTCAGAAGGAATGGTGTCTGGCGCCATCTTTGGAGGCCCGGGACCAAACCTTTTTCCGGGAACCTTGGGATTTATTTCCCATCCTGTCTTTACTTTGATCAGGGCTTCCTCCTCACTCTGGCAGATGGGACATTTCACATGTTATCAAGTACCTGATTTTCACGAATCCTCTTTAGTGGTTGCATTCAAGTGAAATATATACTATATGTACATTTGTGTGTCTTTAGTTATACCAAGAGGAGAGCGAACGAGAGACTCTAAAATCTCATTTCATTTATTTATTTATTTATTTATTTATTTATTTATTTATTTATTGAGATATGGTCTCACTATGGAGTTCAGGCTGGTCTTGAACTCTATGTATCCCAGGCTGACCTCAAACTCAAGACAAACCTGAGTGCTGGGATTACAGGCATGCCCCACCATACCCAGCTCATTTCATTTATTTGTGATCTTGCGTTTATAGGTGATCTATTTTATTTTCCTAGCAGGTACAGAAGAAGAACTTAAAAATAATAGGAAAAGGAAGAAAAGTTTGAGATAACATGTAAATGTTATGCATGCACATTGTGAATAAAGGTTTTTCTTCCAAAGGAGCTATTCTAGTTTCTGCAGATGACTTTGTCAGGTAAAAGGGCCGAAAACCAAGACCAGACCAGGCCACAACAAGCCTTTATTAGGGGAATAGATCTGCCGGGCTGTCTCTGAACAAAGGAGAGACAAAAACAATATGGCCGGGGCAGGGAGAGTCTTTTATAGAGACTGGGGTGAGGTTTGTCGGGGCTGAGGCGGGGTTGGGTGAGGTAGTGACTAGGGAATGGAGCAGCCTGTGATGTCACTAGGTAGTAGGAGGTGAGCGAGTATTAGGTTACTCTCTAGGCCGGAACAGGCATGCTGGGAAGAAGTGTTTGTTCTTTGGTGGGAGCAACCATCTTGTCATAATGTCACACAGGGGAGGGGGCAAGGCAGGATAGGAAGAGGGGAGCTACTATACATAATAGCTGCTGAGGTAGTGGGAGACCTATCAGACTTTTGTTTGTTTTGAGACGAGCTTTCGCTATGTGGTCCAAGCTGTTCTTGAACTCACTCTATAGGAACCAAACTCGAGGTGATTCTCCTGCCTGAGCATCCAGAGTGCTGGAATTACAGGTGTGCACTACCCTGCCCCCGGTAGAGATGCTTTTGGATTTGACTTGTTGATTTTGGGAACCTCATAACAATAGGCACTTTATTTATATGTATGGCCAGCATTCATGTTGGTCTTTAAGAAAGCTTACAGCTCATCTTAAATCTGTACGCTAATGCTTTGAACTGAGACTTTTATGTTCTGCTTAGTAAAGCAGATTGAGCTCTATTTAGGCAGTCTATGACCTTGAGTTGGGAGGGAAAAGGCTTTCTAAATTTTAGTGGTTTAGATTAGACTGTTGGAGACTGGAGAGAAGTATTACGGGCTATCAAGATGATCTGCATGGACTCTGTGTCTTTGTTTGGAGCAGACGTTTCCACAGTGAGCAGGGGGTGGATGTGACACCTTTTCCTGAACAAGCACCTGAGTGATTGCTGAGGAAACAGGAATGGCAACAGCAAATCAGCACTTCCTAGGATGCCCACACAGCTGGGGCTCAGGGGTGACACATGCTGCAGGTCCCCCAAGCACCACAGAATGGGCGCCCATGGAGTCCTGATATTGTGGATAGTTAAGTTAATTAGATATCTTGTAGGGAGTTAGACAGGGCCACCCCTCGAGGAGCCAATATGGAGGACAATGGAGACGCAATCACTGAAAGCCAGCATTGTAAAAGAAGAGAAACTGCCACACCCGCATAGCGTGAATAGCAGTGATTGATATTCTAAATAGGTATCAATCACCTGGCTGGGAGACCAAGATCTTTCAGGAAGGATCCCTGACCCACCCTTACCTCCACCGAAAATCTTTGCTTATTCCTTGTACTCTTGCTACTTGACTTGCTTCTCCACTGGATCCCCATTTAATATCACTTAAGCGACTATACTTGTCATAATCTTACTGGTTGAGCATAGTTTTGTCCACCTTGTGATGTCTCATTGGATCAGTATTACCTAAGTGACTGTACTTGCAATCTTACTAGTTGACTATTGTTTTCTCTCACCTTGAACCCGCCTCACCGCATGGCTTTGTCCCATAAAACACTTTTGAGAAGTTGGGTGAGAGGGTAACCCACTTTCCAGTCCCCCTTCTGACTCTCTTAAGCAGAAGCTTTCTTTCTTTCAATAAATTTTCCCTACTCTTAACTGTTCCTAGAATTCACTCTTCAAGTTTAGAGAACTTGAACTCGCACTTCAGATACCTAGCAGGTTTGGGAGTTGCATCTCTTCCCCCTTTATCACTGAGAACTTCTAGACTAGAAAGGACTTCCTGAAAGTCTTTGGTATTTCAGTTGTGCCTCAGTTCAGGAACTTGATTCCACAATTCTTGACAATCAAGTTGGATGAGAACTGAATCAAATACAATAGTTAGGTTCAGCCCTGACTTTATAGAAAAATTTGATTGAGCTCTCAACCAGTTCGATTTGCAACCAGAATCTTGGAGAGAATTGACTGCGTGAACCAAGGTACCACTGTATTTTTTTTTTTTTTTTTTTTTTTTTTTTTTTGCAGGGCTAGGGATTGAACCCAGGACATTGTACATGCTAGACAAGCACTCAACCACTGAGCTACAGCCCCTGGCCTCTTTTTAAGACTTAATATTTATTATGAAAATGTTTACACTTAACACATCAACAGAATTCTGCATGCAATGGAATATTGAATGACTTTGTCATTTACAATACCAAGATAAATAGACTTCCCTCACATTTAAAAATTTTTACTTTTAAAATTATTAAATGCCAAGGGACACACAGCATGTAACAGGCTGGTACCAAGGGTGGTAAAATGAATTTACCAATAGTCAAGGAAAGTAGTTGGGCATGGTGGTGCATGCCTGTATTCTCAGTCAGGAAGATGAGGCAAAAGAATTGCTGTGAATTCAAGGTTAGCCTGGGCTACCTAGTGAGTTCAAGGCCAGCCTGAACTAACTGCATAGGAAGACTTTGTCTCAAAAAACCAAAACGAGGGCCAGGGATTTAGCTCAGTGGTTTTGCCACCCACTGTGCAAGCTCAAGGACCCAAGTTGGATCGCCAGTACCAAAAAACAAAACAAAACAAGTATTCTAGGGAGACAGAAAAGTTAAGAGTTTATTGACACACTGCAAGAGAACAACCAGCAAGTCCAAGAGAGGATGACACTACACTGTCAGGGTGAAAGACTGAGAAGTTTATATTTGTTTTTTGGGTTTTTTTGAGAAGTTTATATTTGGTTTCAATGTGAGGGTGCAGAAGAATTATCCTAGGAATGCTGTCCTCAGGTCGTGGTGGTTCTATTGACCATCCATCTCAGCTCTAAAGACAGCAGGTGTTGTTGGAAGACTGAGTAATATTTTGTGTGACAAGGTCCAGTGCTCCTGTGTTGCTAGAAACTGTCTTTCTGGATAAAATTAATTAACAAATGTGTAAAGTTTGACTAATGTTAGTGGCCAAGGGGATCCGAATAAAATAGATATGTTTGTGCTCGAGAGGAACTTTTTATGTTAGATTGGGAAAGGAAAAGAAATAGTATTAAGTCATGACAAGCAGTTAGATCATCTATATTGTATGCATAGCTCTTGTGTCTAGCTTACCAGGTGGGAGGTTAATGTTCTATACAGACTCAACCCTCAGCTGCAATGGGGCCTTTGAAAAAATAATAGCCAGGTGTGGAGGTACACACCTGTAATCCCAGCACTCAGGAGGCTGAGGCAGGAGGAGTGCCCTGAGTTTGAGGCCAGCCTGGGCTACATAGTGAGTTCAAGGTGGCCTGAACTGACTAGCCAGACCCTGTCTCAAAAAAAAATAATAATATGGTAAAATAACCATGATTCCCCACATTAAAGAGTACAGAGAGCTTATAGGTACCTTATACTGAGTTTACCCCACTTTTAACATCTTAATATGACTATACTTGTGCTTCCCAAACTTTCCATTACAGGCCACGCCTTTCTTTTTTGGATGGTACTGAGATTGAACCCAGGGCCTTGTGTATGTTAGGCAAGTGCTCTACTATTGAGCTGCATCTTCTGCTTTTTTTTTTTTTTGAGAGCTAAAAGACAAATTTTATTGAGCCCCTCCTTATACGCTACTCTTACAATAATTGAAAACTGAAGTCTTTTTCTAGTCTGTGAAAGTATTTTTCAATCTTTTATTTGGAATTAGGTCCCTGTTCTGTGTTATACTTCATCTAATCCCAGTTCTCTATGCAGAGTCTGAAGGATCATATTTGAGATACTTAGAGACATCAAAAACTGGTTCTGCTATGAGAACATTCAATCACAATAAACTATACTCAAGAACTGAAACAGAGTTCTGGACACCCATGCACTGGTCCTGTGATTTCTAGATCGAGGGGACATCTGGGAGGGGAAGGCAGGGCAGGTGGCTACTGATCAGTGCCACAGAAATGATTCTGTGTTTGGGTCACCATGCAATTGTGCTGAATAGCAGCAACTCAGTATTAGCCCACGTTTTCCCTGTAATATACTGGTCACATGACTTTGTGTTCATTAGATTATTTTTACTTCTCCCCAAATATATTATCAGGTCTATGAAAGCGAGGTATGTGCTTAATTTATGGAACTATAGAGCCCAGAATTTCCTAGCACTCTGGGTCTCATGAAATCGAAGAATGAAGTCAAGGACAAAGGAGGCAGATAGGAGGAAGGAATGTTTATTAAGAAGAAAGAAATGATGCCGGGGATTTAGCTCAGTGGTTCCACCGCCTGCCTTGCAAGTGCAAGGTCCCAAGTTCTATCCCAGGTGCAAAAAAAAAAGAAGAAATAGCTCCCAATAGTCAAGAGGGAACCAGAAAATGGGTTGCCACTGGGACACTCTGCCTAGGAGAGTTTTTTGTTTGTTTGTTTTGAGAAGAGTCTCACTATGTAGTTCAGGCTGGCCTTAAACTTGTGGTGATTCTCCTGCCTTAGCCTCCCAAGAGCTGGGGTTATAGGTTTGTGCCACCATGCCCAGCTTTTTTTTTTTTTTTGTACCGGGGATCGAACTCAGGACCTTGTGCTTGCAAGGCAGGTGGCAGAACCACTGAGCTAAATCCCTGGCATGCCCAGCTTTGTCTAGGAGGTTTTTTTGTTTTTTTGTCTAGGAATTTTTATACCAAGAAATGACTAGGGTTCAGACCACTCTGAATCAACTAAGGCCAACCTATAGGACTAAACCTTTCTTAAACTAGAAATGGGCCTAGGAGAAATCAAGGCCTGTAGCAAGCTTCTGTCTACCAGTGTCCCTCGGCCTCTATTCTAAGTGGTTTATTAAAAGAACAAAGTGAAAAGGAAAAAATGTTTTCCAGATAGGAACAGAAGTTGTCAGATAATCCATCACCTCGTTGATTACCTCGCTCATTACATCCCTGGATTTAATTGTCTATCTGGTTCTTATTAACTTTTTTTTTTTTTTGGTACCAGGGATCAAACTCCAGACCTTGTGCTTTCGAGGCAGGTGGTGGCACCACTGAGCTAAATCCCCCCCAGTCCCATTAATTCTTGATCTCAAGCTCTTGATTATCAGACTAAAGCCTGATCATCCTGATTCTACCTTGGGCTCAGACCCTCCCTAGCTTCCTGCTGTCTTCTGCCTAATTTGCCTGTCTATAATAGCACAATACATGAAAAATGAGGAAGACACATTAAGACAAATTAAGATATTTAAGTTCTAGTCCCAGACTTGTCCTGTAATTAGCCGTGTAATTTTAGCAATCAGCTTACTCTGGTGTCAGGGTCTTTTCTATAAAACAAAATTATTAAAACTTTTTGGCCTATCTCTGAAACTTCATAAGGAGTTTGCAAAAATTTCAAAATATGCAATAATAAGGAAATTACATCTTGACAAATATATGAGTGCCTGTTATATGCAAAAGACATAATTTGCAAAGTCTGTTGGGAAATGAAAAGTGATTCAACAGTCTTGCTTGTGAAGAAGTCTAGTGAAGATCTTCTTTGCCATACCATACTACAAAAGAGAATTAGGTAAGTACTCTACAGATAAGGCATTTCGGAAGTGCAGAGAGAGGAGTCATGTATTCCAATTGCCATATTGGTATACTGTAAGACTTATTATAATCTCTTTCCCAAATTCTATGATTTAATTAATAAAGATTGATATATAATTTAGGTGAATAAATAATATTTTAAAGCTGTTGTCATTCCTGAAGCATAGAAAGTTATTTCTAATTATTATGATTACAATAGTTATCTTTCTTATAGTTGCTATTATTAGCAGTTTTATAATATTTATGTGGATTGGGCTAAGAAATCTAAATATATTATCTCAGTGAATTGCTACCACAATCCTACAAAGTGATATCATCCCATTTTATAGATAGGCCAGTTGAGGCTGGGTTCAGTCAAGTAATTTACTTCAGGTCATACCTTTAGTGATCTTGCCTAGATTGTACTCAGGTTTGACAACTCCAAAGCTTTTTATCTTAAGTGTCATTTAAAAGAATATTCATGTTGATAGCAGCACAATTTATAACAGCTAAATCTTGGAGGTGGCCTATATGTCCATCAACAAATAAATGGATAAAGAAAATATGATATTCATACACAATGGACTACTACTTTACCACAAAGTAGGATACACTTGAGTCATTTGTAGGAAAATGAGTGCATCTTGAGACCTTAATGTTAAGTAAAATAAATCAGACACATAAGCTTAAATATCACATGGTTCCTTTTACATGAGAAATCCAAAATATAAATAGCAAAAAAAAAAATTACAAAGATAGATATTTGATAGTAGGGAGATAAATCTTCCTCAAATGGGAAGGGAATCAAAAGATGAAAAGAGGAGAGGGGAAGAGGATGAAAAAAGAACTGAGATGTAGATGTGTATGTACCAACTCCCCGTAAGAGATGTAATCAGTGTGTAATCAGTGTAATCAGGCCTGGTGGCGCACACCTGTAATCCCAGCACTCAGGAGGCTGAGACAAGAGGATCACCATAAGTTTGAGGCCAGCCTGGGCTACCTAGTGAATTTAAGGCCAGCCTGAACTGCATGGCAAGACCCTGTTTTGAAACACCAAAAAAAAAAAGGAGGAAGAAGAAGAAGGTAATTGTTATGTACTGATGTACTGTAGACATGTACTAATAAAAAATTAAAACTGAAAAAAAAATAATGGGCTGGTGCAATTTTCTTGGATCACAAACCATTTGGTAGCTTTTTACCCACCATATAAGAATTTTTTTTTTTTGGTACCAGGGATCGAACTCTGGTCCTTGCACTTTTGAGGCAGGTGGAGGAACTACTGAGCTAAATCCCCGGCTAAGATTTTTATTAAATACAATACTTCAAAAGACTGTATTTAGTTTGGAAAAAAAGACTGTATTTAGTTTGAAAATATTTTTCTCAAAATATTCCAGTCAAAAAATATCTTCATCAGTCCTGGTGTGTCAGGTATGGATGAACTATTGCCTCGCAGCTCCAAATTCAACCTTTTAAAAAAAAAACCAACAACTTTAGGGCCAGGGATTTAGCTCAGTGGTTCTGGTGCCTGCCTCACAAGCACAAAGTCCCGAGTTCAATCCTTGGTACCAAAAAAAAAATTAAAAAATAACTTTATTCATGACACATATTTTTTAAAAATTCCCACCCCCTGGAAATGAGCTAAAAAAATAAACAAAATCCACCTCCCGCCTCCCTGTTCCCACTTCCTCCCATTCCCTCCAAATAAAAGGGAAAGAAAGGCAAAGAAAAAAAAAAACCCAAAACAAGGTAGTGCATTTCTCCGGGGGAAGGGGAATTTACACTGGAGCCACTGGAAGCTGAACGGAGATCTTCCTGCTACAGAAACCTGTAAAGAATGACACTCAAAACAGAAAAAGAAACACAAAAGGAAACAAAATAGATCACCAGGCAATCTGGAGGGCAGGGAGCCAAAAGAAGGTTGGGGTAGGTGGTAAACCTGGCAGGACAGGAGCAGGCGGGAGGGGACTGTGAAAGGCAGGGAGAAAATGGAGGGAAGGTAACAGAAGAAAGCATAACAGCTTGGTGTCCTTCCAGAGCCCTGGGTAAAAAAAAAAAACCCCTCCTACCACCCATGCCCACCTACCCTTGAGCAGCCCCCAAAGGGGTCAAGTAGGGCAGGGAAACATGGGCAGCAGCTTGCACAGTTGAGAAGTGCCCATGGCGAATCCCCAGAGTGAATGAGCAGCCCCTGCCCCACTCCCTGGGCCTTCCCCTACTCCCCAAAGCAGGTCCCTCCTCAGCAGTTAGTTATGGGATTCTCCCCTCTTCCACAGTGTATCTTTCTTTAAAAAATATTTTTTTTCCATCAAGGTCATCTTCTGTTTTGCTTTTCTTTTTTAAAATTCTTTTCACCCCCCTTCTTTCCTTTTTTCCCCTCTCTCTCCTCCTAATACACACTTTTTTTTAGGAAGGGGAATACCATGATGTTGCTCTAGCCCGGCCCCTGTAGACAAGACCTTGGGGACTGCTGTTAAAACCACTGTAGAGAAGGAAAAGGAAAAATTATGGGAAAAGAAAAATATTGGAAACGAAATCTATGTAAATAGGAAAGGGCGCACAGGTAATGGGAAAAAAATAAGAACCAAGATACATCATGTACAGGTACAAGCACCCAATGATAAATGTAAACGTATTGTATACCTAAAATGTACCAATAAAAGAATTTAAAAGGAAAAAAAAAAAAAGCCACTGTAGAATCGAGAGCGGGAACTGTTGTAGGTGGTGGTCCCGGCACGGTAGCGGCCCGCGGGAAACCTTGGTCTGTTGTGCTGATGCCTGGTCTATTGGTTCGTTTCGGGATCACCTTGATTTGTCTTCCTCTAAATAGGGACTCGTCTAAGGCCAGGGAAGTCCTCGCTGACTCTTTGTCTGAGAACTCTATACACGCAAACCCTTTGGGATGGCCACTAAATTGGTCACAAAGCACGGTGACACGGTTGACTGAACCACAGCCATGCAAGTGAGCTACTAGCTCTTCTGCTGTTGCTCCATAGTCCACATCGCCAACATAGATAGAACGAGCATCAGCCTCCATTCTCTCTTCAATAGACATGATCACTGGGCCAGCATTGCCTGGAGGTGGACTCATACTCATCTCCTTCTCTACCTCGCTCTGCAGCTCTTTTAGCTTCTCAGCTTCTTCCTCCATCTCCTTGACTCGAGCTTTGATGGCTTCCAGCTCCAGGTCCTCAGTGGCGCTGTCCCCCGGGTCACTCTGCACAAGCCCAGGCTCTTCCTCCTCCTCTTGGCTACCGACGGCTCCGAGCCAGGCCCAGGGCCAGGAGCTCCCGGGGGCGGGGACGCGGGGCGGGGGCGGCTCCTCTTTGGTCTCGGTTTCCGGCTTGGGCTCCAGCAGCAGCTCCCCAGGCTACAGTTCCTCAGACTCCACGCCATTCCCGTAGTCCCCTGCACTAGCCCCAGGCACTAGATGGCGCCTCCGCCCTGGCCCGGAGCCCCGACCACCCTCAGCCCCTGCTGCTGCCGCCTCCAACGCCGCCATCGCCTCGCGGACTGGCCAAATTCAACCTTTTTGCCTGTTCTGTGAAAATGGATCTGGGCCTTCACATCAACTGGCACTGAAACTTTGCCAATGGAGGGCACTGGAGAGACACTGCATGAGAAAAGGATCTCATCTCTCGATTCCTGCCTCTTGCTTGAATGCCCGTGTAGCTTCCTCCAACATCAAGCCCTTTGATGGCATATGTGACATCCCCAGTGTCCAGCTCCTGTTGCCAAGGGGCTTCTCCAGTGTCCTGCTCCAGAAATGCTTGGCAGCCCAGCAGCAGGGCTCCTGGTGTCCCCTTCAGGTGAGCTCATGGTGGCATGAACAGTGGGGACTGATTTGTTGGCAGTGCCACAGCAACCCTCCAGCTGTCCAATGAGCCATGGCTGAGCACTCTCAAACAAGGTCTGGAGTGCAACTCTAGGGGCCATGGGGCTCTTTCTTTGGTGCTCAGACTCAGCCCGGGGTGATGGCTGTGATACACAATAGGTGATCAAAATATGATGAATGTTTAAACAAAAAATTATTGTGGTAAAAAACACATTGCCATTACTCCTGCTCAAAATATTTCTTCTCACTTTGAACACACTTATCCCATTGTTCTTGGCACTTTTTGAAGCAATTCATGTCTTTTCATGTCTTCCCTGATGTGCTGAATTGATGCAAAATGTTGACAGAATTTCTGTCAAATAAAAACATTACAGTTTGTCCTCATCCACTTCATTCACCAGATCTGACACTGTGTGACTTCTGGCTTTCCCCCAAAATCAAAATGACTGTGAAAGGTAAAAGCTTTGAGTCAGTTCAGAACATCAAGGCCAGCTCAGTGGCCCAACTAAAGACACTCCAGAAAGAGGACTTCCAGAACTACTTACCTACTTACCTTCACAGCCTAGCTCCAGTATTGTTTTTGTGAAACTTCTTTGGCAGAGTTATTCATATACCTCTATTTTATTTATTTTATTTTTTTGGTATCAGGTTTCAAACTCAGGACCTTGGGACTGCGAGGCAGGCGGCAGAATCACTGAGCTAAATCCCCAGCCCTATTTTATTTTATTTTAAAAATTAATTTTATTGGTACATTTTAGGTGTACAATATAATGACATTCATCATTGGAAATTTGCACCTTTACATAATCCATCTTGGTCTTATTTTTCTCCCCCTTCCCCTGCCCTCCCTTCAACCCCTCCACCCCTCCCTATTTACAAAGACTTTGTTTCCATTTTTTCATTTTCTCATATTAATTCCATTCCCTTCTTTCCTTTCCCCTACCCCTCCCACTTCCCCTTCCTCTTTGCCCCTTTTCTTCCTATTTCACATTATCTATTATACTTTTTAGTCACTATTTACACTTCCAGTTTCTCACACCAGAGAAACTATTTGTATTTACAAGTGTGCCCTATTTATTTCACTTAAGAGTTTTTCCTCAATGTGCATCCATTTAGCTATAAATGTCTCTAGTTTCTCATTCTTTATGGCTGAGTAGGACTCCATTTTATAAAGAAAACCACATTTTCTTCATCCAGTCTCCAGTTGATGGGCAATTGGGCTGCTTCCAAGTTTCAGCTATTACAAATTGTGCTGCTATAGGAGCCAGGGATTTAGCTCAGTGGTTCCAGCGCCTGCCTCACAAGCACAAGGTCCTGAGTTCGATCCCCAATACCAAAAAAAGGTACTAATAAAAAAATTTTTTTTTAATTGTGCTGCTATAAACATGGGTGCACATATATCACTGTAGTATTATTCTTTTAATTCTTTGGGGAAGATCCCCAGCAGGGGAATAGCTGGGTCAAATGGGACTTCCAGTCCTAGTTCTTTGAGGTATTTCCACACTGATTTCCATGGTGGTTGCAGCAGTCTACACTCCCACCAGCACTGGAGCAGGATTCCTCTTTCTCCACAGCCCTGGCTGCATTTCTTATGGTTGATTTCATGATAGCAGCCATTCTTCCTGGGGGTGATGAAATGAACAGACATTTCTCAGACAAAGAAGTAGAAATAGCAAATAAACAAATGAAAAAATGTTCAACATCACTGGTCATTTGAGAGATGCATATACCTCTATTTTAGCACCTGGCATATAGTGTCTTATTTTCTCCAAATGGATAATAAGATCTTTGAAGACAAGGGCTGTGTCTTGTTTATTCTTTCTTTCTTTTTTTTAAGACAGGATCTTGCTATGCAGTTCAGATTGGCCTTGAACTTACTATGTAGCCCAGGCTGGCTTCAAATTCACAGGACTCCTCCTGCCTCAGGCTCCTAAGTGCTGGGATTACAAGAGTCTGCCACCAGGCCTGACTGTCCTGTTTATACTTATACTCCTCGCCTCTGAAACAGTGCCCAAAACATTAATGAATGTTAAGTGAATCAATTTCTTTATATACAATGCAAGAAGTGGAAAAAGTTCTAAAGCTATTATCATTTATGATAATTGGCTCTGATAAACTCAGTTTTGTTTTGTTTTGTTTTTGTTTTTGTTTTTGGACCAGATTATGAAAATCTGGCTACTCAGAGAATCAGTTCTACTCTTGCAATTACAGGATTTCCAGAGCCTGATTTACTCTGACCAGCTTAAAAGCAGAGTAGATCCTCAAGCTTCTATGCCTAGACCAATGAGCCAAGAAGCTATTCCCAGTCTCAAGATTTCTAATCAATTCCTTCCCTACAGAAACTGCATCAGGTTCCAGATGTCAGAGATTAGATGGACTAGGGAGGTCTTGGAGAGTTCCTTGGCTTTCAGAACTTCATTTTTCTCACCAGTGTCTGCCTCACACAGGATGATTAAATGACATCATGCAAATAAAGCTTGCACAGTGCCTGACGACAAATGAACACAAAAATATTAGGGGCCATCAACTTCCCTTTGTGCTCAGCTTTTGCCACAGTCAGCAGATCCTCCTTGAGCTCTTTTCTGGAGAGGATGTTTAGCTATCAGTCCCAGCCTGGACACCCTGATAGTGCACTTCTGCCAACTTGGAGTTGTGGACACCGGTCTCTACCCATTCTCTGCTATCTAATGATCTCATTTTAGGATTTGAGGCATCCTTAGTCTATTTCCCCAGCTCAAGCTGTCTCTCAGATTCACCTTTGTCCTCAGGGCACTTGTCTGGCCGCTGTGTCCTGCGGGATCCTTCCAGTCCCTCCTCAGTCCCCCTTTCCAACTCGGGCCCTGCCTTACCCCAAGTCTCTCCCCACAGCTGATCCCGACCGGACGCGCTCCATGACAGTCCAGAAGTACCACACGAGGAAGGTGTCTCGGCCCTTTTCCTCCCAAAGTAGAGCTAGTTGGGAAATTTCTAATCAGAAGTAAAATGACACTTGGGGTGCGTGTAGTCGATGTGGAAGTCAATGCACTGCTAACAGTGGTTTGTTTTCTGTTTTTGTTGCCTAGAGAGGAAGAAACATTGGCCCGAGTGCCTCTGTGCCTCAGAGACTGCGGGCTAGCCTTTTTGGCTTCCTCCACGGTAACTAACTAACGTTACTATGGGAGCCTCTGCCCTTGGATGTGGCCCCGAGGAGTTCAAATCCTAGCCGGGCAGCTGGCCCAACCCTCAGGGTTTCCATATTAAAATAGCTGTGGTGGGCGTGGTGGCGCAGGCCTGTTATCCCAGCACTTAGAGGCTGAGGCAGGAGGATTGCTGAGAGTTCAAAGGCAGCCTGGACTGCATCATGAAACCCTGTCTCAAAAAACCTAAAACAAAAACAAAACCTAAATAAACTAATTAATTAATAAAATAAAACAGGGGTTGCAATAACAGCAGCTACTAAAAGAAAATTAGATACACAAAAATTGCTCAGCCCAGTACCTGATACAGAACCAATACCTTGTTGAAAGCCAGCTCTCTCTCCATGTCCCTGTCACCCCCTCCCTGAGCCACTGCCATCAAAGAGCGATTCCTGCACAGAGCAGCAGGAAATGTCTTCCCGGACTCTGGCCAAGGTGGCTTATGAATCACTGTGTGACCCTCCCAGGGATCCTCAGAAACTCCAGACCCATGCATGTGAGTACCCCCCACCACTTGATGGCTACACTTTAAAAAATTGTGCTAAAATTTCCATGACATAAAATTTAATATTTCAATCTTTTTTTTTTTTTTTTTTTGGAGACAGGGTCATGCCATGTAGATCAGGCTAGCCTTAAACTCTCTATGTAGCCCAAGCTGGCCTCGAATTTATAGCTAGTCTCCTGCCGCAGCGTCTTAAGTGCTGGGATGACAGACCTGTGCCATCATGCCTGACATTTTTTAAAATATTGGATCATCTTTAGGGATGTCCAGAATTCTTATAAAATGATCAAAACTTATATTTCAAGTTCAGAATTTAGATTTCAAGTTTTTAAAAATCCATTTAAACCATAAAGGAAGGGATGCCAGGGATGGAGGCATGTGCCTGTAATCCCAGCACTTGGGAAGCTGAGGCAGGAGGATCATCATGAGTAAAAGGCCAGCCTGGGCTACATAGTGAGTTCAAGGCCAGCCTGAACTACATAGTGAGATCCTGTCTCAACAAGCCAAACCAAAATAAAACAATAAAGAAAGGATTTTGGTTTATACAGTAGAATCTGATTTCAGGTATGTTTTAATACAATAGCTCAAGTGATTTCAACAATTAACTTGTTTCTATTTTTTTTCCCTCTGCCCTCTGCTGCACTGGTTTGTTTGTTTGTTTGTTTGTTTTGGTACCGGGGATCGAACTTGGGTCCTTGCACTTGCACAGCAGGCGGCGAAAACACTGAGCTAAATCCCCAGCCCCTCTGTTTGATTGATTGATTTCTTTCTTTTTTTGGTGCTGGGGATCGAACTAAGGACCTTGCACTTGGAAGGCAGGTGTGGTGCCACTACATCCCCGGCCCTGGATGACTGATTTCTATTTACTTATTTTGTGGTGCTGGGGATCCAATCCAGGGCACCGAGCATGCTAGACAAGCACTCTACCAGACCTACATCCCCAGCCCTTGCACTGGTTTTATTACTCATGAAGTGAATTTCTGGCAGCTCCAGGCCCAACTCACAGTTATAGAATGGCTACTACAGTAACCAGGTCAGACCTCCAATCCTTACAGCCAGTCTTCAGGAGAAGAAGGCGTCTCATGGAATGCCCAATGGTGGAAAAGAAATCCACTCCCTGGCCAGATGTCTCAATGTCTCTGCTTTTTTGGTACCGGGGATCAAACTTGGGACCTTGCACTTGAGGGGCAGGCACCATAACCACTGAGCTAAATCCCCGGCCCTGTATCTAGTTGCTTTAAACTGCACTGTGGGCCTATTTTGGAAACATCAATGATAACCAAGAAAGCTAGGGTTTAGGAACTGGCTTAAGCCAATTATAACTCATCCTAGAATTGGAACTTGTCTCTCCCACTCTTACCAAATAGCTGGTGTATGAGAGGAGTGCTTCTTTCAAAGTAAACTCTGGAGCTCTTTCCTGGAGAAAGAAGGTCCACCATGGACACTTGGTTCTGCCTCCTATCAGGGGTTCCCACCCACCACCCCAATCAGAGTGATTTCTTGTCTTCTACTCCTTGACTTATTCCAGAAGACTGTTCGAACTGGCTGGTGCCCCGACCTCTGTCTCCATTGCTGCTCATATTAACAACAGGAAGACAAGACATGGACAATCATTGATCCTGAGAATGAAGGGATCCTTCAACCACCCAAGAATGAAGGGGTCTTTCAATGAATCTGAGTTAGAGCTGGCAGCCCAGCTCCATGGAAGTTGAGTCACCACATTCCCTGAAACTCAGCCTTGAGAAACTCATGACCCGTCAAAGAAGAAGACACAATTTTAGTGGGTTTTGTTTGTTTGTTTTTGAAACAGGATCTTGCTATGCAATTTGGGCTAGACTTGAACTCACTATGTAGCCCACTATGTAGCTAGCCTTGAACTCACAGCAATCCTCCTGTCTCGGTCTCCCGAATGCTGGGATTTCAGGTGTGTGGCACTATACCCAGCTGGAAAATACAATTTTAGAATCTAAAGTCAACTTTGGACTTTAGACAAGCAAAGCTAATGGTATATGGCCCCAATCTTATTGTGCAACAGTTTTAGTGCCCTGAAAACAGAAAGAATTTTGAATTTTTCAGATGTGCACAAGAATGTGTACCTGCCATACCTCAAACTGAGCTGGTCTTCTGCTAATCTTTTCAAATCCACAGATTGCTCCAGAACAAGAGGCTTTTGTTTTTTATTATGCTGACACACTTTTTTAATGCTCTCAGAGTTACAGTGCTTGCTTTCTAAAAGCTTTCCTTTCTAAAGGAGAGGACTAAAAGAAATAACCTTTAGGAATTTGCAAGAAAAGAATCAAATTATACTGCTATATTGATTTCTAAAATTCTTATTCCATTTACAATGACATAACCATACCCACTATTGAAAAACATCCCTTTTAAGAGTTTTCATTTAGTTTTTGAAAAGCAAGTGCTCATTTCTGCTGTGTTTCAATTGCCTTTCACACCTTCTGGCTATCACTGACCCTCACGGATGATGCTGGTGACAGTGTACTTTAATTACAAAGCACCTAAAAAGAAATAAGCAGCATCTCAAGTGCTGATTGTGCTGCACCTACACAAATGAGAATATGATTACTTAAATCTGTGAAGTTTAAATCTTTTGAGCCATGAATACATCAGAAATACAAGATAAATGTCATCTTAACATTTCATGTCTTTATGAGATGACCACTTTCTACTCAAATCTAGCCAATTTGATTTCAGTGTTTGGACCATTAGAAAGGCATTTTTTAGAGTCCATGTTGTTGCACACATACACACACACAGCGTTGTTTTTTTTTGGTACCGGGGATCGAACTCGGGTCCTTGTGCTTGCACAGCAGGTGATGAAACCACTGAGCTAAATCCCTGGCCCTACACAGCCTTATATGTACATGCTTTTGCTGTTTTTCTTCTTATATATAATAGGAGTTAAAATTTTAATTTCAATATGTATTTCTCACTAAAGTTGACAAAGGAAGCAACACATAAAGTTTCTTTTACTTTTTAAACTGGACACACTGGTGCACGCCTATAATCCCAGCACTCTGGAGGCCAAGGCAGGAGGATCACAAGTTTGAGTCCAGCCTGGGCATTTTAGCAATTTAATAAGACCCTGTCTCAAAAGAAGAGTGAGCGGGCTGTAGCTCAGTGCAAAGGTCCTGGCTTCAATCCCTAGGACAATCAATCAATCGATATATATTATTTTAAAAAATGGATCTATTGAAATATAAATGACATGGGCTGGGGATTTTGCTCAGTGGTTCTGCCGCCTGCCTCGCAAGCACAAGAACCCAAGTTCGATCCCCGGTACCAAAAAAAAAAAAAAGAAAGAAAGAAAGAAATATAAATGACATGATAAACTGCATACTTTTTTTTTTTTGGAACAGGCATCGAACTCGGGACCTTTAAAGTTTTGATTTTGTAAGTTTTGACATATGTGCACATTGATGAAATCTCACTAACCTTGGAGACAGTGAACGTAATCGCCTCCAAAGTTCCATTTACCTCTTTTGTAATCTCCCCTTTGTCCCCAGCCTCCTTCCCAAGCAACCACAGATCTGCCTTGCATCAGTAAAGGCAGAACATTTTACGTAAGTGGGATTATACAGAATGAACCCTTTTATGTCCAGCTTCTTTTATTCAGTATAGTCATTTCAAGACTCATCCACATCACCACACCAATCGTTTGTCCTTTATTACTGTTGAACAACAAGTAATCTGGAGTTTAAGAACTGATCTTTAAATCTATAAAACAAGTTTGTTTAATCTTTTACTTTAGAACAGTCTTTAAGGCCTCTCCTCCCCCAGAGAACCAAACAGACTATGGAGCATGAGCCCCAGCACAGAAAAATGGACCCACATTTCAAGGCCTTTTCTTTTTGGATTTTTTTTTTTTATATATATAGGCTCTTGCTATGTAGTTCAGGCTGGCCTTAAACTCACTGAGATCCTCTTGCCTCTGCTTCCCGAGTGCTAGGATCGTAGGTGTGTGCCACCATGCCTGTCTCTTTCAGGTTTTTTGAGACAGTCTTGCTATGTGATTGAGGTTGGCCTTGAAATCATCACATAGCCCAACTCACCATGTAGCCTTGACCTTGTGGTTATCATCCTGCCTCAGCCTCCTGAGTGTTGGGATTACACACGTGCACCACCACACCTGGCTTTACCTCCTGTTCTTTGTGTCTCTTCTCACAGCACGTTGGAGCAGCCTTTCCTTCTTCCTCTTGCTCTGTGGACCTCTGTGGAGCTGGAGGTTGGTTAATAAATACAGAAACACGGGAGCTACCCCAGCCTTTCTTCATTGTTTGCTTTACTAAGCTCGAGGGGTGCAGGAAAGTCCTATTTTTGAGCAGCATAAGTTGGATTTCCTCTTTGCATTCCTCTGTAACACTTTTAATCTCACTAGGTGGAAGGATGCTTCAGGAAGATGAGGGTGAAAACCATGTGCCTTGGCAAGCTAAATATAGAAGCACATTAATAATTTTCAAAGCACCAGTATCACTTCTGTTCCACTTGCTACCTAAGTGTCCTAATTAACACCCACCTACTCAGACTTACAATGAAATTACGGCTGCCTGGGAAACAAAGGCCCTTCCGTGATCATTCTATCTATAATACAATGGGGCTAATAGGTAGCACTCAGGAAAACGTGGTATGTGCTTTCATGTACTGGTATGTGGTATATTGTATCTCATTTAATTCTCTTTTTTTCATTTAATTCTTGAAACAACCCTGTGTTGTAAGTACTATTATTAGAAAGGGAGTCTCAGGGAGGTGCTCAGAGTCATATATCCAGTAAATCATAGAGCCAGGAGCCTGGAGTTTGGTTTGCTTATTTATTTATAGACAGGGTGTTGCTATATAGCTCAGGCTGTGGTTTAACTCACCATGTAGCCCAGGCTGGCCTCAAACTTGGTTCGCTCCTCCTGTCTCAGCTGCTTGAGTAGTGGGGTCATAGGTGTGTGGCACAATGCCCAGCATTGAGGCTTGGTTCTTAGCTTCTAGCTGCCTCCTAGTGTTTAACCTATTCATCTCCATGGTTTCCCATTTGATCACTGTGTACACAATGGTTCAGTTCCTAACCTAAACAGACTAATTTAATCCAACTAGGGGCAAGGTGGTTTTTCAGGAGCTTTCTCCCAAGAGAAGTTAGTTGAGCCTTACAGTGAAATCTAAGCAGGACTGTTTATGGCAAAACTACAGTTGGCCAATTCAACAGATTTTGCTTCAAGAAATCCTGGCACTAGTGATGGATTAATTATCTTAGGGGAGAATACCAGCTTTAAAACAATCAGTGTTGCAAGAAGAACAATGCAACGGACCTTGGCCTATAAAAATTAAGATTAAAAGCCAAGGTATGTTTCAATTAAGTTACAGATCAATAAATCATTGATCTGATCCTTATTTTCCCTTTTCCCTAATTTCTTATCTGTACTTTACCCCCCCCCCCAGTACTGGGAATTGAACCCAAGTCCTTTGTACTGTTACATTCCCAGGCTTTTTTTTTTTTAAATTTTGAGACTGGGCCTTGCTGAACTGCCCAGGCTGACCTCGAACTTTTGACCCTCCTGCCTCAGCTTCTTGAGTGTCTGGGATTACAGGGCTGTGCCACTGATCTTGAGCCTTTGATGTTTAATGATTTCTTTTAAACTTCTGCAAATCCACTTGGAATGAAGTGGGAAGAATTAGTAAATTAAGGAATAAATTAAGGAACCACTTTACTTAAAAGATGAAATAATATGGTCATTTAATTTTGTTTCTCACTTTCTGATTTTGAATTCATTCTTTATCATTAACTCTGAACTTTTCAAAGATCTATTCTGTATTGATTTTGGTGTTGCCAGGATCTTTCACTATTTTCTCATTCAAAAAATGCTTTTGGGGCCCAGCATGGTGGCACATGCCTGCAATCCCAGCACCAGGGAGGCTGAGGCAGGAGGATCACCATGAGTTTGAGGGCATTCTGGGCTACATGGTGAGTTCAAGGACGGCCTGAACTACATAGTGATATCTTGTCTCAAAAAAAATTTTTTTTGTGTGGAACTTTAAGAGAGGGGATGGTACAGAGAGTGTGTCCTCTAAGAGCCTGCAATGGAAAGAGCAGTATCAGATCTACTGGATAAGCTCAGTGATGAGTGTGGGGTAAATCTCATTTTATTCCCACAAAAGGAACTTGTATGAAAAAATTGAAATTGTTTTCTGGTTTTAAAAAGACACAGAAAGGTGATATATCTTGTGCACAATGCTCTTGGGAGAGAGGGGACGCCATATATTCATATTCAGGTGTGGCAAACCCCAGGGTTTGTTCTTTCTACCACATTAACCTGAACCCACAGAAAGCCAGGGGACACAGGCTTTGGGTCTGGCCAGAATTTTTCTGTGGGTTATTCCGAGCATCCTCAGGAACACACAGGCAAAGCAGCCCTTTCCAGATCAGAAGCTCCATGCTTCCAGAGTGAGGGCAGGAGGCAGGCACACTGCCTGCGCCAGGCTGGATAACTGTCCAAGGTGACCCCTAACTTCCGGCAGTGGTGTCTGCTTCTCTTGGTGCTGGGAGGGCGAAGGCTTCACTGTGTGGAGCTTTATGGGCACCGGCACCTGCAGAAGGCTCTGTAGCCTTTCTTGGGCACCAGAGCCTGACTTCCTTACGGCCTGGCAGATGGACTCCATGGCAGTGAAAGACAATGTTGCCAGTCTTTTAGGGCATGAGCTCAGGAGTCTTAGGATAAGGATTTGTTCAAGAAATCATCTCAGGGGCCAGGGATTTAGCTCAGTGGCACCACGCCTGCCTGGCAGGTGCAAGGTCCTGAGTTCAATCCCCAGTACCAAAAAATACCCCAAAAAAACTCAGATTCTAGACAAGAGGAAATAGATGCTGGTTCTTGTTTGTTTGTTTGTTTGTTTCTCTGAGACCAAGTCTAGCTAAGTAGCTCAGGCTGGCCTTGAACTCACTATGTAGCCCAGGATGGCCCTGAACTCTCAGCAATCCTCCTGCCTCAGCCTCCTGAGGGTGGCCCCATGCCCAGCTGGATGCCAGCTGTTGATGGGAGGAGCAGGATACCCATGCAGGAAAGGGAGGAATTGTCAGCATTTTGTGGGGGGCCTACCACAGAGCACCTCCAGGTAGAATAGAACATCTATTCCTCTTCTAGGAATCACAGATGCTAAGAATCATGAACACCCGGAGCTGTTGGGCCACCTCTGCTGCCATGTGGACAGAGCTTATTGCCAAAAAGCCGACGAAAGGGAAAGCAGAGCCCAGAGGAGGAGCAAAAACAGTCATATGCAGTTTTCCACTCAGGTGGACAGGGAGGCTAAGAGCACAAGATTTGGAGCTGGGAATGGTGGCGCATGACTGTGACCCTAGCACTTGGGAGGCTGAGGCAGGGGGATCACCATGAGTTCAAGGCCAGCTGGGACTACATAGTGAATTCAATGCCAGCCTGAACTATATAGCGAGACTTTGTCTCAAGAAACAAAAACAAAGCAAAACAAAAAGATATAAAAAGAGGGCCGGGGATTTAGCTCAGTGGTGCTGCACCTGCCTCGAAAGTGCAAGGTCCTGAGTTTGATCCCCTGTACAAAAAAAAAAAAGATATAAAAAGAGCACAAGATTTGGAGCCATATAATCCTGAGATTGAATCCTGGCTCTGCTGCTTTAGCACAAGGCTAAAAGAAAGGGATCTAAATCGATCTATGCCTCAAATTATCATTTTTCTTTTGGTTTTCTCTTTCTTTCTTTCTTTCTTTCTTTTATTTATTTTTAGGGGGAGTTTTTCCTTTTTTTTTTGAGACAGGGTCTGCCTACATAGTTCAGGCTGGCCTTGAACTTGCAGCGATCACCCCAGTACCTGCCTCCGTAGAATGGTGGTAAGAGCAAAATGTGGTAGCCTTTGTGATAAGTTTAGCCAAGTTGTGGGCACAGTGTAACCTTTCAGCAATGACTGTTGCATATACCGTTGCGTACACAGAGGCGTTTCGGTGAAGGACAGCCCCTCTGAGCAACAGTGGCCCACAAGGTCACATTGCTTCGTGTGTCCTAGCCATGATAGTCGCTGACGTACACTCTACAGTGTTTGCACAGTGATGAAATTCCCCAACAGCGCCTCTCCAAGACCGAATCCCCCTCAGTAAGTGACACATGACTGCTGAGATAAACCTGTGAACTTTCCCTTACAGAGACTCCGTCCTGTGCTAGACCTTGGAGGTCAAAAGCAAGCTTTGGTCTAAGTGGGGCTGGTTTGGAAAGCCTTCAACATAGCACAAGAGCTCGCTCATCAGAAGTCTTCTAATTAGCACATTCTTATTTCTACCTGAAATGTATGAAGCCCAAAAATAATCAATGCCTGACTTCAATTCTAGGAAAAGAAAAGGACAGTTGGTAAGTTTTATGCTGTTCTTAGGAAATGCACGTCCTGCACCAGGTGACCTTGAGGGGTAGAAGATCCAAGCTGCACGAGAGGCTCTCATGAGGCTGACAGGCTTAGAGGTTGTACAAATCCAGGTTTCAGGCCACCTCAATAAGCTAAAAGTCACAGCTGGGCATAGTAGTGCACTCCTGTAATCCCAGCATTTAGGGAGGCTGAAGCGGAGGCAGGAGGATCTCAAGTTTGAGCCCAGGCTGGGCAAATTTGCAACTTTGCAACTTTGTGAAACTCTGAAAATAACAATAACAAAAAGGCCTAGGGATGTGGGCTTAGTGTGAAGGCCCTGGATTTTCAGTATTGAAAAAACAAACAAAAGAAAGCTCGAAGTCACTTTTACTTTATCATGCACATGTGATGAGGAGTGCTTTTGTCTTTCATGCATGATATAAATGATTTTTTTTGAGACAGGGTCTCGAATTATAGTCCAGGCTGCCCTTGAACTCACTATGTAGCCCAGGCTGGCCTCAAACTCTCAGCAATTCTCCTGCCTCAGCCTTCCTCAGAGAACCCACTATGCCACTAATTGATGTGAATCTTCCCATTCAGGTTTTTTTTATTTGCAATCTATGTATCTGAATCCACAGTGAATACTATTATTTTGTGTGTTCTTACAATTTTAATATAAATATTATATTGTAGGTATCCATTTGCAACTTACTTTTTTTTTTCTTTACAGTCCTAAGAATTGAACCTAAGTGTCTTCTACCACTGAGCCACATCCCCAGCTCAATTTTTAAATTTTGAGACAGTGTCTTACCAAGTTGCCTGGGCAGGACTTGAATTTGTGATCCACCTGCCTTTGCCTCCCAAGTGCTAAAAGCAACTACTTTTCCAGAGTTGTGTGTTTAAGATTTCACTGTACTGAAACATGTGCCTACCCATTCTTTTCATCCACTGTATAGTATTCCTTTGTCACCAGACATGGCAGAGAAGGTTCCCAAAGTGGATATAAGGAGCCTAAACCTGCTCTACTCACAGAATAAGCTCAGGTTTGCTGACTCCTCTCTCAGAAAAAGAATTTTTAGCATGTACTCCTAAGAGGCATAAATGGATTTATTAGGCAGAAATTGAAAAGTACACAAAGAAAGAGAATGTAGGCCAAGAGAGAAATATACATTATTACTTGAAGCTGGGAACATTTATGCTTCTCTTAAGGGCATGGAAGCCCCAGGAAAAGCTGCCCCCCAGAAGGATACAGGCGCATTTTAAAGGTATGAGCCCAGTTTTTTCTTTTTTTTTTTTTTTTTTAATAATTTAAGCATTCTTTGCATTTCTCAACCTGTTCCTTTATCTCAGGATCAGTTCCTGCATTTTTTTTCCAATTTAAGAACATTTATGGAAGTGTAGTATTCTTAAGGAATTTCTGATGTCATGAGTTTGGAAAGAAAGGATCCTAGCCGGGCGTGGCTGCGCACAGCTGTAATCCCAGCACTGGTGGGCTGAGGCAGTAGGGTTTCTGTGAGCTCAAGGACAACCTGGGCTACATAGTGAATTTGATGCCAGCCTGAACTACATAGCGAGACCTTGTCTCAAAAAACCAAAAAGAAAAAAAGAAAGAAAGAAAGAAAGAAAGGATCCTAAATTAACCAAGAAAATGCTAATATGGATCACTTTGGGTAACTTCCAGTGTGTCCCAGAAGCTGCAGTCTTCTTTTAAGTACAATTTGTAGTTATTGTCCCCTTTCTACTAATCTTTATTCTATCCTGCCTCACCCCTGACACAGAAACATAGGACAGGGACATAGGACAAAAACTGCTGGGCCCTCAACCTGCTACTCACTGAGAGCATGAGTTGTGTTCTCTTTTAAGGCAGTCAGGGACTTGAGATCTGTTTTGGGTGAAGAACAGCAACCCCTCACTGGGGCCCAAGAGGACCCATAGGTGATTAAAAGTAGAACAAAGCTTCATCTTCATTTTCTGTATTTCCTTTATTGTCTTAGAACTGAGTCAAATCCCTGCTCACCTCTGCGTATAGTCATGTTAGTCCCCTAGGGACCATCAGTCTAAAGCTGGCAAAACAAGTTTGGCTAGCCCTAAGCTTACATAACTATTTCATCCCCTTTCACCACTGTGGACACTAGGGTGAGAGATTTACAGGAACATTCAGCTGCCGAGGGCTGTCCAGACGTCTCCAGGTTGCCTTGGATTCCCAGCAGAGGCCCCAGAAGACTGGGACTGCCCCAAGCAGAAACAGTCATCTCACAGAGACCAAAGGGCTCTCTCAAGTGAATAAGGTCTTTTCCTGGAGGCAGCTTACAAAACCAGAACTAGATGATAGTGATCACCTGGACTCTGGCCCATCTCAGCGAATCCACAAAACCTGGTTTTGTTCTTTTGTTAATGGGCCGGTCTGATCCTGTTCATCAGAACAGGGCTCCCTTCAGCTTTTCAAGCTGAAACCCCTTCCCTATTTTCTCTTACTTCCTAACTCTGACTAATAAAGCTGCCCATGGCTCTCCTGGATGCGTCCTGAACTGCTTTTCCCTAATGAGAGGTGTGAAATCTATTCTAAGCAGTGGAGTGGGGCAAGTGAGGTCCCCACATCTCTTTGGGGACCTCCTCTGATTCTGTTTGGTCCCTTCGTATCTGTAAATGATTGGTTCCAGACCCTTCCAGGGATGCCAAAGCCCACAGCTGTTCAAGTCCCTTGTATAAAATGGTGTATTTATGTATAACTTACACACATCCTCCTGTATACATCTCTAGATTACTTAAAACCGACTAGAATGTAATCTATGTAAGCAGTTGTTACACGGTATCATTTAGGAGATTATGACAAAAACTCTGCACATGTTCATTACAGATGCAATACTTTTCTTGAATATTTTCATTTCTCAGTTGGTTGAATCCGAGGATGTGGAAGCTAGGGATACAGAGGGTCAACTGTATGTATTAATTAAGTCCCTTACTGATAGAAATTAGCATATCTCTCTGTTTTGGACCATTTCAAAAGATACTATACTGACCAGTTTTGAGCATCTGTTCTTGCGGACAAGTGCCAAACTCTTTTGTAGAACAAATTCCTAGAAGTAGAACCACTGGGTCACAATGATATGTATGAATGTAGAGTTTTAGAAGATACTTTAAATTGTTTTCCCATCATCTGGGTTTGAAAATTCTCCCTTCCCTTTGTCCTTGACAACTCTTGGTATTATCACATATTTTGATTTTTGTCACTCTGACTGCTAAAACATAATTTCTCATTGTTTTACAATGGATAGATTTTTAAATTACTGATTCAACTTCTTTATTGTTTTATAGAGTCTACAGAAATTTTCTATTTCTTCTTGACTTAATTTTGGTAATTTATATTTTCAAAAATTATTGCTTATTCATCTACATGTCAAATATCTTGGCATAAAGTTAATTATGGTATTTTTTATTCATTTAAAATTTACTGTTATTATGTACCCCTTTTCATTTCTGATAGTTTGTCTTTTTTTCTCTTTTTAATAGATTTCATGAGAGAATTGGCTTTCATATTAATCTTTTTAAAAATAAGCTTTTGTGGTTTTGTTTTTTCAGGCAGTGTCTCACTATGGAGCCCAGGTTGGCCTCAAACTTGCAGTGATCCTCCTGCCTCAGCCTCCCAAGCGGTAGGATTACAGGTGTACAGTATCACTCCCAGCTAACTTTTATGGTGTTGATATGCTTTCTTATTTCCTTATTTTTTATTTAACTAATATCTGTACCAATTTTTCTTTTTTTTTTCTTATGTTTTGGAATACCACCCTATGGTCCTTTTCCTAATTTCTTTGTTGCATGATAAATTAATTCTTTTTTTGAGACAGGGTCTTGCCATATAGTTCTGGCTGGTTTTGAACTCACTATGTAGTCCATACTGGCTTCGAACTTGTGGTGATCCTCTTCTCACAGCCTACTGAATACTGGAATTACAGGTATGCACCACCATGCCCAGGAACAAATTAATTTTTAATCTTTACTTTTTTCTAATATGTGCTTTAAAGTTGTAAACTTCCTTTCAAAACCACTTTAGCTGCTTTGATAGGTGGTGTACTGGTTGTCTTTTACCCTAAAAATTGAACAGTTTTCATCATAACTTCTTAATTGATTGATGTTTGTATTTAGGAAAGTGTTTTAAATTTTTAGACAATGTTGGAGGTACAGTGTGATTAGGTGATTAGCTATGTTTTTGCTAAAGGATTCTATTCTATTTTGTTTTATTTTATGGTAGCAAAATTTTATTAAAGGTAGGAAAAGAAACAGGCTCAGCAGAGTGAGTTTGGGCCAAGTAAAAGTAGGAAAAGAAGTACACGCTACAGTGTGAGGGTGGACCATCAAGCAAGAGAGAACAGAATGAGGGCCGGGATTTAGCTCAGTGGTGCCACTGCCTGCCTCACAAGTGTAAGGTCCTGAGTTTGATCCCCTGTACCAAAAAAAAGGAGAGAGAGAGAACAGAGTGGGCTAAAGGATTTTTAAGTTCATTGTATTTTATCCAGATAATGTGCTTTGAAGTATATAAATTATTCTGTGCTTGTTGAGACTTCTCTGTGAGGAGTTGGGGTTGAGTTTTGTAAGTGTCCTGTGTGTGCATAGATGGGGTGTGCAATGTTGCTTGGAATTCTGCTCTCTCTTGGCATAGACCCGTGTCCCCACCCTTTTCTTGAACTTGAGGGCCCGTTTTTCCCTGGAGACCTTCAGTGGCCTGATGGCCCGCTATTCCCACAGGGCAAAGCCACACACTTATTCCATCACGTCCTGCATGATTGTGATGTGCTTGGTGAGCTGCTGAGCCCCGGCTTGTTCATGTTCTTGGTCACCTTGGGGCCCATGACCATGGGTTGTGCAAAGCCATGGCTGCTGCTGTTCAGTGGCTGATTTCCAGGTTATGATTCAACTTGTGAATTTAGTTTTGTAGTTCTATCCATTTTTCTTTTTTTTCTTTTTTTCCTTTTCTTTCTTTTTTTTGGAGGGAGGCATTGAGAGAGGATCTCACTGTATAGTTCAGGCTGGGCTTGAACTCACTCTGTACTCAGGTTGGCCTTGAATTCATGGCAATCCTCCTGCCTCAGCCTCCCAAGTGCCATTTTTTTGCTGTAATATTTTGAGGCCATGTTGTCAGGTACATACAAGTTCAAGAATATTTATAACTGGTAAATTAACTTGTTTTATTTTTCCATGATGACCTTCTGTCTTCCTAGTGATACTTTTATTTTTTAAAGTCTATTTTGTGTGATAAGAATGTAGCTATAAGTCACACATGGTGGCACAGCACTCTGGAAGGCTGAGGCAGTAGGATTGCCAGTTTAAGCCCAACCAGGGCAATTTAGCAAAACTCTTTCTTTCTTTCTTTTTTTCTTTCTTTCTTTCTTTTTGAGACAGGGTCTCACTATGTAGTTTGGGCTGACCTTGAACTCACTATGTAGCCAGGCTGGCTTGACTCACAGTGATCCTCCTGCCTCAGCCTCCTGAGTGATGGGATCACAAGTGTGCACCACCATACTGGCTTAAAATGACATCTTTTGAAAAAAGAAAATTGTTGCTTTTTCTTCTTTTCAAACATATATCTGAGAGCCAGGCATGGTGGTGCACACCTATAATCCTAGCACTCAGGAGGCTAAGGTAGGAGGATTTCTGTGAGTTTGAGATGAGCCTGGGGTACCTAGTGAGTTCAAAGCCAGCCCAGACTACACAGTGAGACTCTGTCTCAAAAAAAAAAAAAAAAAAAAGAAAGAAAGAAGAAAGAAAGAAAGAAAAAAGAAAAACAGGAGACAGAGTCTTGCTAAATTGCCCAGGTTAGCCTTAAACTGTCAGTCCTCCTCCATCAGCCTTCCAGAGTGCTGGGATTATAAGTTTGTACCACCATATATGATTTATAGCTACACCCTTATCACACAAAACAGGCTGTCTCAAAAAAAAATCTATGTATCGATGTATCTAAGGATCTCTGCCTTTCAACTGGTGAATTTAATCCTTTTATGTTTATTATTCTTAATGTGTATTGGATTACTTCTACCAAAGATGACAGAGAGAAATCAACCACTGTCTTTTTTTTTCTTATTTTCACATTCAACAATTAACACAGAATACTTCTGTGACTCCATGTATGAGGGTTGTTTTTCCACACAACCAACCAAGCAATTTTCCACTGGGTTCTCCAATAGGCACCAGCTGAGTGTTCTCTAACTCAATTCAATCCTGGTGCTCTCTACCTGAAGATGGCTCCACCTCCCACGGGCTGAGGGCTCAAACTTACAAGACTGCCCTCACTTCAGGTGCGAGTCACAAGGCCCAGGCTGTGAGCTGTGCTTCTGACAAACTGGCTATAAGTCAAGGTTTCTACAACTTCCTTCTCAGATTTGATTAATTTGCAAGAATGGCTCACAGAACTCAGGGAAACCCTTTACTTATATTTAACCATTTATTATATAAAAGATATTTCAAAGGGTGGAGCTAGACAGTCATGAAGAGATGTGTAGGTGAGATATGGAAAAGGGGGCATGGAGTGGCCATGCCCTCTCATTACCCTCAAGGAACCTTCACCTTTTCAGCCAGCTGGATGCTCCCTGAATCCTATTCTTTTGGATTTATATGGAAGCTTCATTATATAAACATGATGGATTAAATCACTGGCCATTGGTGATCAACTTAACATTCAGCCCTTTCTCTTCTCTGGAGGTTGGGGGTTGGGGCTGAAAGACTCAATCTCCAATCATCCTTGGTCTTTAGATGACCAGGCCCATCCTGGAGCTCTCTAGGTTCCCTGTCAGCAGTGGGTTCATTAGCATGTAAACACACACCACAGGGGGATTTCGGGAGACAGGAAGAAGGCCAATCACGTTTATCACCTTCTTCTGGTTTTTCTTTCCAAGCTTTTTCACTCAGCTTCTACCTTCTATTGAGTTGACTATGTTTTCTGTATCCCCTTGTTTCTCTCTGCTCATTTGTAAGTTATATATTTTATTTTTATTTTTACATTGGTTGATCAGTAAAAAGTGTAAGTATCCTAAAAATTTATCAACATCTTTATCTTCCTCCAAGACAATATAAGGAGCTTATGATTCTTTAACTGCAATCACCTTTTTAAAAAGTATTTATTTAATATTATAGTTTTACCTTGCTTGGATATGGATTTTTTTTTTTTTTGGCACTGGGGGTCAAACTCAAGACCTTGCGCTTGAGGCAGGTGCAGCGCCACTGAGCTACATCCCCAGCCAGTTTTACCTTGCTTGTAATCTGCCCTCTTTCTATAATTACTATCTTTCTTGATTTATAGACAGGAAAACTAGGATTTAAAGAGTTTAGGTGATTTGCCTAAGGTCCTATATCTATCAAGTGGCAAAATCCATGTAGACTCTACCTTCACTTGGGAATAAAGCATGTATAGACTTGAATTCACTGGATATGCTGACCATTTTACTACATGGGTAATTTTTCTTTTTTTTTTTTTGTACCGGGGATCAAACTCAGGGCCTTGCACTTCCAAGGCAGGTGACCGAACCACTGAGCTAAATCCCTGGCCCCACATGGGTAATTTTTCAATAAGCAGATTTGCACTCCAAAGAGGGCTAGTGAATATCCTTGAATATCTTTCATTAGTAAACAGGACAAAATGGGAGTTTTGCCCTTAGTTTTGGCCATGTATTGAAAATTCATTCTTTGTGCACTTTTTGTTTCCTAGAATCTCATTTTTTACTATAAAGAAGTGACAAACAACAGATGAGGTGCTGAGAGTAGATAATGATGTAATGTAGAAGCGTCTACTACCCCATCCTCATGAAACAATTAGTATTCAAAGAATTGATACCATCTCTGATATTTCTTCTTTGAAATTCCAGTCTACGCATCCACTCATCTATCCTATTGTTATCGGGTAGTTTCTTTAGAAATGCCTGGCCAGCCAATCAAAAGTATTCCAGGTCTTTCTTGCCTCGAACAAAGAATTGGATGAGATATGTCGAAAACAGTGCCAAAAGTTTATTTGAAAAGTGAGAGGTGAATGGGTATGGGAGAAACCAGCTCTGCAGAGTGAACTTGGGCAGAGCAAAAGAAAAAAGAAGATAAAAACAAAAATAAAAGTACACACTGCAACTGGGAGACGTGCATGGGCTATTGTGCGGAGTCAGGATAGCAGGCTCCTCCTGGCGTCTAATCTCTTTCATGCCGTCCACATCTCCTGGGAGCCTGTGAGAAGCTCCACACTGGGGGTCCTGAGAATTATTTGGCGCTGTCCTGGGATCTTGTAATTGACAGGCCCCACCCATTTCCCCAGCCGGTTTTGTCATGCCCCATCTCCTATATCACTTTGATGCCGGGCTGTTTTATGGCTAAGGTTGAAATCGGAAGTGCACACATTCCTAGTCTACTGTGTTTCAGCCTTCCAGTCATGTTTTTTACTAATAAGGCTGACATCCCAGGGGAAGTAGTTTGTGGATAGCTCGTCACCCTGAGCTATTGTTATCCTAAGGCAACTAAGAAAGCCCGTTGCCAGTGAAGAGTATCATGGTGTCATCTCCGATCCTGAAAGACAGCCCAGTTTTCAGTTGGGGCACAAAGAGCATGTCTGAGGATGAAATGGTGGTGAAATAGCTTGGCTGAGTGAATGCTCCTGTGTAATGATAATTGCCTCATCACTGACAGATGAAAGAACAGGGGGGAAATGGTACAGACTGCAGCCACCAGGTGACAGATGAGAGAAAAAGAACAGTTTAAAAGCTATCAAGTGCTGGAGATATAGCTCTGTGCTTCCGCTGCCTGCCTTGGAAGCGCAAGGTCCTGAATTCAATTCCTGTTACCAAAAAAAAAAAAAAAAAAGCTATCAAGTGCTGGGGATATAGCTCAATGGCACTGCACCTGCCTTGCACCAAAAGGTCCTGAGTTTGATCCCCAGTACCAAAAACCAAACCAAAACAAAACAACAAAACACACCAAACTTATCAAGTATCCACATGATCTTCTGCAATTCAGAAAAGGGATATCTTTAATAATTTTAGACTACATGGTAGTATTCAGCACTCACTGCTCATTTAAAAAAAGTAAATCATAGCCTAGCATGGTGGTGCATGTCTGTGATCCCAGCACTCAGGTGGCTGAGGCAGGATTGTTGAGTGTTCAAGACTAGCTTGGTCTACATAGTGACTTCAAAGCTAGCCTGGAATACACAGTGAAACCCTGTCTCAAAAAAAAAAAAATCATGATAAGATTTGGTACAGTTTAGATGGATTCAGGAAAAAAACACTTGAGTGGTGCATTGTGGGCTGGGACCAAAAAGAGAGAACCAGGGCAAGGGTGGGGTTAATGTTAACTGGCTCTTTGGTTCAGGCCCACTTTACATAGATTATCTTAAATTTTCTAATTAGTCTTTCCAGGAAGGTTTTAATATCCTTCATTTACAGGATGTAGCGAAGCCCAGAAACTTGAGATGACTTCTCTAAGTTCGCATCACTAATAAGTGGGATAGCTGGGATTTGAGCCCAGGTTGGCTTGGCTATCCCTCTAGATTGCTTTTAAACAAGATGAGGTCTGTAGTGTAGCAGTTTGAAGGTTAAAAGTGATGACAAGGTATTCCTAATGGATTCGTTCCTTTCCTACCTCCCTGAACCAGTGGAGAAGAATTCAGCAAGGTTTCTCCTTGACTTTATTGTGAAGTTGTGCAAGATTCTCTCTTCTCCTCCACACACAGCTGATGCCATCAGAAAACAGGACCCCAGCCTCTCCCCACCCTATTACAGCCTCACACCTCTTGTTCCAAGCTGTTTCCAGGACTGCAGAGTGATCTGAACTTCAACTTCCCCCTCCTCACCCCACCAACCACCTCTCCTCTTGGGTTTCTATCTTCATTGCTTTTCTCCAGTTTCTTACCCTCCTCTGCTCCTCTGGACACACAGCTTTTCTGGCTCATGACTGGATTTCCATCTCCTCCGCAGCTGGCTGGCCAGGGCCTCTTAGGCTACACTGGCTCAGCTCCATTCCTGGGACAACCCGTCCCCTAACCCTTGTCCCTGCAGTTTCAGGAATGAGGAAGGTGCAGAGCAGCTCCTGTGGCCAGCACTGGTCCACACACTGGCGCTGGGTGTGCCAGTCTGAACAAGATCCTGGTGCCCTCGTGGAGACCAGCAAGCTTTCTGAGACAGGGAGACAAGTGTCATAGGGCAGGTGTGCACGCATGTCCGCCTGGTCCCAGGGAGACAGGCTCCTCCGAGGCTGAAGGGCGCTCGAAGGTGACTTCACAGAGAAGGTGATCACTACCTGACTCTGAAAGCATGAGTAGGAGTTTCCGCGATTTCCTACCAGCTGCGTTGCTATGGTTATAGCTTCAGTAGGCGACTGAAGTTTAAGGAGCTGGGGTAGGAGAGGTGAGAAAGGGCAAGGGGGCTGCTTCCGGACTTTTCATAGCCTCCACCAATCCTTTAAGGTGAAAGAAAATTTCTATTCTTGTCGTTCTTCCACAAGTAGGGAGAGCTTCCTTCTCTTTTTGCCTTTTTGCGAAGGTTATCACGTGTGTCACGTTCTCAAAGGTAGTCGCTGTGGCACGGAGAGGGCGCTTGGTGCTCGAGTCCTCTGGGGTGGGTCCAATCTTGTCTGTTCCCAAGATGCTTGTGTGAGGCGTCACCTGCTGGTCAGAGCTGGAAGTTCAGAAGTCCAGTCAGTCTCGCCACAAGGCTCCTTTAGTTTGTACTTCCGGTGTCCTAGAAAGAGCCCTGACGGGGTCTGGAGGTGGGGAAGTTCAGAACGGTTTGTTTCTGATTCCCTGGGCTGACTGTAGTGAAGGACGCTGAGAGTAGCAGCAGCCGGCTACGGCGGGCAATGGCCAAAGTGTGGCGTGAGGCCCCATCGCTCTGTCCAATAAGCAGTCCGTTGTTTGAGTGGCATCTGCTGCAGACTGTGACAGGGTGAGTGGCTCAAGGCCCAAACACCCCTGCTGCTGCTGTTGCTTTCATTAGTAGGCAGCTCCTTCAGGTTACTGACACTGGTGGGGCAGGATTTTATTTATTTATTTATTTATTTATTATTATTATTTTTTGGTACCGGGGATCGAACTCAGGACCGTGCGCTTGCGGGGCAGGAGGCGGAACCACTGAGCTAAATCCCCGGCCCCGCAGGGTTTTATTTTTTAGAAGAGAGTTTTGTTTTTTTTTTTCTTGGTACCGGGGATCGAACTCGGGTCCTTGTGCTTGCGCAGCAAGCAGCAAAACCACTGAGCTACATCCCTGGCCCAGGGTTTTATTTTTAACTGAGAATCCGGTCCAGATACGAGTAGTGGGAAGCCCCGAGGAGACACCAGGAAGGCTGGGCCCGGTTGCCTTTGGTAAGGACAAACGCATATAAGATGAATAGAGTGGCCAGTTTCCAGGGTCACAAGTCCGTGCCTGCGGGGCACTGTTGCTCCGGATCTCAGCCGCTCAGGACCCCGAAGGTGGCGGGGAGGCGGCCTCCCAGGGCTGGGGCCTCCAAGGGAGCCCGGACAGAGTAGGGGCGCCGTGGGAGGCCGTGAAGTGGTGAGGCTCCAGCTCCGGGAGTTCCTGGCCCCGCTGCATCAACTGCAGGAGCTGCGCCAGGCCAGGCCGGGAGAGAGCCGGTGGGGGTGAGCGGTCTGAAGGCCAGGCCGGGCTGCGGCGCCTATCCCTGTCTGCAGGACCTGCCTGGATCACGGGAGCCCCCGTGCTGCTCCCCACCCCTCTTCCTCTTCTCCCTCCCCCCCCTCCTTCTCTCTCTCCCTCTCCCCCACCCTCGTTCTTTTTGAGACATTCTCACCATTTAGCCCAGGCTGGCCTTGAACTCACAGTGATCCTCCTGCCTCAGCCTCCTGAGTGCCGGGATAACAACCATCCACCACCACACCTGGCTCATTTCATTTATTTATTCATTGCAGGTCTCATTTTACTCCCTCACAGAGCCACCTCCTCAGGGAGCCAGGCTGCCACAGAATGGGGTCCTGGGCCCCAGCTTCTCCATGCTTCACAGTGCAGCAGCAGCAGAGCTGCCTCTGACATACAGCCCAGTTAGCTGCTTCCAGTGGGGCCCGCCGGAGCTCCCAGCAGGGGTGGGGCCTCAGCTCACCTGCTCAGCTCTGGAATAGCACTTTTTGAGGAGTATGTTCACTGGCGAGGCCCTTTGTCATTGCTAACAGAACCGCCTCTGATGTTATTGTTTTAACTCTCCAATTTATTTATCACCTCATTGGGTGTAGGGGTGCACGCCATTCACCATATTTTTAACCACTTCTTATAAAGCCATGAAAGAAGGCTTCCAGAACTTTCAGAAAGTGGTAAGGACAGCGGGGCATGGTGGTGAATACCTGTAATCCCAGCGCTTGGGAGGCTGAGGCAGGAAGATTGCTGGGAGCTCGAGGCCAGCCTAGGCTACATAACGAGTTAAGGATAGTTTGAACTGCCCAGTGAGACCCTGGCTCAAAACAAACAAACAAACAAACAAACAAACAAACAAAAAAACCACTCCCCCCCCCAAAAAAAAACCAAAAAAAGAAAGTGGTAAAGACAATGGGATAAGTGTGTTTGAAGTGAGGGAATGTTTTGAGGGGAATTAGTAGCAATATATCTTAATTATAATAAATTTTTTAAAATTAAAACATTCACCACATATTTTGATCATGCTTCGGGTAAGGTCCTCGCTGGTTTATGGTTACTTCTGGCCATGAGTCTCATATCTCTTTAATTGCTTGGATCTATTTTCTTTTCCTTTCTCTAGATTCTTTCTGAGTTGCCCACATTCACCCCAGCATAACTAACTCCAAACCTCAGGGAGAAGGTGGGGGAGTGGGGAAAGGATGAGTCTTTCCTTCCTATAAGATCCCTGAGCTCACTCTGCAAACTGGCCCGTGTCCCTGACTCCCCCAGGAGGGCCCCCCTCACTCAGGGAAGCTGCAGGTCCTCTAGATATTTCCCTAGGTGAGGAAGACATCAGCTCAACCTCTTCAAAGGCAATTACAGCAAGTGGCCAGCAGCTTCCCGTGCTGAATAAGAAAGCAAGAAAAATCTGCTACACGTGGACTATTTTATTTTATTATTATTATTATTATTATTATTATTATTATTTTTGTACTGGGGATCAAACTCGGGACCTTGCACTTGCAAGGCAGGCAGCAGAAACACTGAGCTAAATGCCTGGCTTATTTTATTATTTTTGAAGTATAGGGGATTGAGCCCTGGGCCTTCACACCGAACTCCATCTCCAGCACTTTTTATTTATTCATTTTCATTTTGAGACAGAGTCTTGCTAAATGACTAAGTTGTCCAGGCTGGGGTTGAACTTGTGATTCTCTGCTTCAGCCCCTAAGAGTGCTAGGATTACAGGCCTGAGCCATCATTCTGCCTCCCCATTTTATAGGTAACAATGCCAAGGCCCCACAGCATGAAGGACCTTGCCCACACTGCTGTTCTCAGTAGCCCTCCATAGGTGCTGCTCTTACCACAGCCCCCGTCCTAAGTGGATAATGTCCTTCTAAGATAAAGCCTGCAAAAAAGGCCAGACTGGAGAAGGGCTTTCCTGTTAGCCCACTGATATTATTCCTGTTTGATTTTGTCTTCTATTGATTACAGGCTGAATTGTGCCCCTCCACCTCTAAAGTTCATATGTTGAGGTCCTTAACCCCAGCAACTCAGAATGTGACTGCATTGGGAGATAGGCCTTTGAGAGATAAATCTGAGGGTGCAGCCCTCACTCTGGAATTAGTACCCTTGTAAGAAGAGACACAGAGAACTTGCTTCCTTTTCCCCTGCCTAATGAGCCAGTGGCCATCTGTGAACCAGGAAGTGGGCTCTCATCAGAAGCTAGGTCAGCTGAGGTCTTGATCTTGGACTTCCCAGACTCCTTGACTGTGAGGAATAAATGTTTGTTTAAGCCAAGGAAAGAGACCAGCCCTGTTGATACAATTTTGGACTTCCAGCCTCCAGCACTGTGAGGAAACACTTTTCTGTTGCTTACGCCAGCCAGTCTGTGAACTTTGTTATGACAATCCTGACAAATTAATATGGTATTATAGCTCTTGTTACTTATAGCATTTCCCATGCAGATAGCAAAGTAGGTTTCCATAAAGCATAAGCAGTTTCTATGATCTTTCCTTAATCGAGTTGCTGCCTCTGGTAGTATTTTTTCCTGTGTTCAAGGAGGAGAGACTGGAAAAACTGGAGAAGGTCTTTTCTTTTCCATCATGGTTTGTGTGTAGCTACCATTTATTTTATTTTATTTTATTTTTTTGTAGCTACCATTTAAAGCACTTAACGTAGTTGTCTTTGTTGAGCACTCTGAATGTGCGCCATTTCATACATTTAGTCCTCAAAATAGCCTATGAGGTGACTGTTATTATTCCCATTTTCAGATGGGAAAACTGAGTCAGAAGGAGGATAAGTAATTTGTGGAGTTTTCCAAAGTAAGCGGCAGTTAAAGACCTGTATGTTTAATTACTATGACTTTGACCACTGTGATTCACTGACCGTTGTTCTCTGCTGCTTCTCAAACTTCTCCAGTGTGTGTGTGTGTGTGTGTGTGTGTGTTACTGGGGATTGAACTCAGGGCCTTTTCATTGAGCTACATCCCCAACCCTTTGTACATTTTTTATTTTGCAACAAAGTCCTCCTAAGTTGTCTGGGCTGGGCTGGTATTTGTGATCCTCTGGCCTCAGCCATTCACAGTGCTGAGATTGTGGGCATGGGCAACTATGCCCAGCTCCCCAGTTGATTATTACGGATGCAGGGTGGAGAGAAGGCTGGGTCTTGGCACTCAAAGTGTGGTTCTTGGACCAGAAGCAGCCACGGTCGGAGCGCTTGTTAGGACTGCAGAAACAGCCTTACCCTGGACACACTGAATAAGGAGCTGCATTTAACAAGATCTTCAGATAGCTTGAGCTGCAAAATTTGCAGTTTAAAGCAAACTGCACCTGGGACCTGTACTAATTCCCCTTGTGACACCCTCTGTGTCTCATGGTCTGCCTCCTTCATTGTGCAACAAGAACCTAATCTCCAGGCTATGACAAGAAGCAAACACACACCAGGAAGCGTTTTCCAAATTAAAATTTACATATTATTGGCCGGGGATTTAGCTCAGTGGTTTCGCTGCCTGCTGCACAAGCGCAAGGACCCGAGTTCGATCTCCAGTACCACTAAAAAAAAAAAAAAAAATTTACATATTATACATGTAAACTTTATAACATCTCTCCCTGGTAGGTGCTAGCCTTCTCCCTGTTATATAGAGGAAAAGATTGAGGTTCAGAGAGGCAAATAACTGGCCTGGGTTGATACTACATAAGTGTAATGGTTTGGGTCCAGATGTTCCCCCAAAGCCTCATTCGATCATAGGTGGTTTTGTAGGAGATGGCTGAATCCAGAGTGTGTGATGCTGGGATTAAGGGTGTGTGATTACCAAATCTTACACTGGTTGGTTTGGGACTGCCCTGATCCTGGTAGTCTGGATAAGATAAAAGGTGCAGAAGCATGCTGTTAAGATTCCCTTGTTGCTTTTGCTACTGTGTGGGCCCCATGCACTGTTTTTCCTCTGTAATGCTCCTCTGCCATGTGCCACTGTGCCTTGGAGTCAGCTGATTATGGACTCAAACCTCTACAAACTGAGCTAAATAAATCTTTCCCCTTTAACTTTGGGTGTCAGGTATTTTATCTCAGCAACAAGAGAAAAGTAACTAACACAGTGAATGATCAGCTTTTTGTAAGAAAGGAGCTTGGAGTGATTCTGTCAAAATCACCTACCCAAGGGCTCTGCAGTCTGCATCCAGGACAGGCTAAACGCAGGCCTCCTGCACCAGGCCACCTGAACCTCCTGGGTGGGCAGAGTGCTGGGGTCTGTTCATGCTGTAGGTAAATATAGAGGTGCATCATCCAGTGGTGTCCATTTTTCTTCAAGATTATTGTGGGAAAATGTTATTTTCTAGCAAGACCAATGGATATTTTAACAAATGCAAGTGCAACATTTTGTGTTTTTAAGATAAAAAGGCAAACAAAAGAAGATAAAACTAAAATTATCTCTCTGGTGAAGGGTTGCTGGGTGGAATCTGCTAGGATAGTAATTCTCAGGTTTTGACATGCATTTGCATGAGCCGTGGGCAGGGCAGAGTCCACAGTGAGATACCTGTGTGGTCACAGCTGCACCTGTTGTAATGCTCTGCTGCCACTGTCCTTTTTTTGAAGCAAAACATTTATTGGTACATTTTATTTATTTAATTTATTGGTATATTTTAGCTACATATAACGATAACATTCACCATAGGGAATTTGCACCTGTACACAATATATCCTGCCTCTTCATTTTTCCCATTCCCCTCCCCATCCCCCCTATATACAAAGGCTTTGTTTCCATTTTTTCTATTTTCATTTTTTTTCTGGTCCCTTTCTTTCTCTCCTCCTTTCCCCTCCCTTGTTTCCCTTCTCATTTGAATGTTTTCTCCCCATTTCCTAATATCCATTATACATTTTCAGTCCTTATTTCCACTTTCAGTTTCTCACACCAGAGAAACAATGTGGTATTTAAACATGATTGTATGATTTGTTTCACTTAAGAGTATGGCCTCAAGGTCATTCCATTTAGCTATAAATGTCTGAAGCTCATCCTTTTTTGTGGCAGAGTAGCATTCCAATATATTTTTTAAAAAGCCCACATCTTATTTATCCATTCATCAGTTGATGGGCATTTGGGCTGTTTCCAAGATTTAGCTATTACAAACTGTGCCACTATAAACATGGGTGTGCATATATTGCTGTGGTGTGATGTTTTTAATTCTTTAGGGAAAATACCAAGAAGGGGAATAACTGGGTCAGATGGAACCTCTAGTTTTAGTTTTTTGAAAAATCTCCGCACCGATTTTCACAGTGGTGGCACCAATCTACACTCCCACCAGCAGTGGAGAAGGGTTCCTTTTTCTCCACAGCTCTGCCAGCATTTATTATTGGTTGATTTCTTGATAACAGCCATTCTTTCTGGAGTGAGATGAAATCTCTGTGTTGTTTTAATTGCATCTCTCGAATGACCAATGATGTTGAACATTTTTTCATGTATTTATTTGCTGTTTCTACTTCTTTATCTGAGAAGTGTGTATGCATCTCAGGTGACCATTTTTGAATTGGGTCTTTAATTTGGAGGGTCTTTCTATATTCTAGACAGTGGTCCTTTGCCTGAGAGGCATAGCTGGCAAATTTTTTTCCCCATACTGTGTGTTGTCTCTGCACTCTGTTGGTGGTTTCTCTTGCTGTGCAAAAGTTTTTTAATAAGATGAGATCCCAGTTGTTGATTCTTTGTGATAGTTCCTGTGTAAGTGGGGTTTTGTTCATAAAGTGTTTGCCTACACCAATGTCTTAGAGAATTCTACCTATTCTATTTTCCAGCAAATTCAGTGTTTCTGTTTTAATATTAAGATCTTTGATCCATTTTGATTTTAGTTTATTGCATGGTGAAAGATATGGATTTAGTTTCAATCTTTGGCATGGGGAAAGCCAGTTTTTTCCAACACCATTTATTAAAGAGGCTATCTACCAGTGAAGGTTATTGGCTCTTTTGTCAAAGATTAGCTGGCTGAGTATGTCTGGAGTTGTTTCCGCATCTTCTAATCTGTTCCATTGATCCTCAGGTCTGTTTTTTTTGTCGTTGTTGTTGTTGGGTTTTTTCCAATACCATGCTGTTTTTATCACAGTAGCTTTGTAGTATAATTTCAAGTCAAGGATTGTGATGCCCCCTGCCTTGCCTTTGTTGCTGAGAATTGCCTTTGCTCTTCTAAGTCTCTTTTGATTCCAAATAAATGTGATCTATTTTGGAGAATGTCCCATGTGCAGCTAAGAAGAATGTATATTCTAATATTGTGGGCTGGAACACTCTGTAAACATCTACTAAGTCCATTTGTTCAAATGTTTGGTTCAGTTGTAATATTTTCTTGTTGGTGTTTTGTTTAGTTGATCTGTCTATTTGTGATAGCAGGGCATTGAGATTCCCCCATTACATTTGTACTAGTGCTTATCTGATTTTTCATGTCCATTAATATTTGTTTTATATAGTTGGGTGCACTGCTATTTGGTGCATATATTTTTATAATTGTTATCTCTTCCTCTTGGATTGTTCCCTTTACAAGGACGTAGTGACCTTCCTTGTCTCTGTTAAGCAGTCTTGGCTTGAAATTCACTTTGTCTGGAAATAGAATAGCTACCCCTGCTTTTTCCCAGGTTCCAGTTGCGTGGAGCATTGTTTTCCATCTTTTGACTTACAGTCTATGAATTTCTTTATGAATTAAATCTGTTTCTTGTATGCAGCATATTGTTGGATCTTGCTTCCTGGTCCATTCTGCCAGTCTCTTTCTTTTGATTGGTGAATTAAGACTATTAACATTGATAGTTATAACTGATATGTATTGACTTATTCCTGTCATGTTATTTTTCTATTTTTGGCTTCCTTCTTTCCTCTTCTGTTTAATTTCTTGCCTTGCCTGGTAGATTCATTCTGTTGGGGTTCATGGAATTATAATCCTTGTTATCTCTCTCTCTCTAGAATATCCTTCAGACTACTTTGGAGTGGTGGGTTGATGGTCATGAATTTTTTCAGATGTTCTTTGTCATGGAGGTATCTCATTTCTCCATCAGTTTTGAAGGATAGTTTTCCAGGGTACATCAATCTGGGTTGGAGGTTCTTTTCCTTAAGGGCTTGAAATACATTTTAGTCCAAGATCTCCTTGACTTGAGAGTTTGTGTTGAGAAGTCTGCTGTGATTCTGATGGGCTTTTCTTTATAGGTGATTTGTTTCTTTAACAGCTTTTATTTTATTTATTTATTTATTTATTTATTTATTTATTTGGTACCAGGGATTGAACTCGGGACCTTGCGCTTGAGAGGCAGGCAGTGGCATCCCTGAGTTAAATCTCTGGGCCCTAAAGATTTTTTTTTTTGATCATGGATAATTGGAGTTCTACGTGCCTCACTTATCTGTTTCCCTGTTTGGGAAGTTTTCTGCTTCTGTGAAGTTTATTTCCATGAACAGGTTTTTTTTATGTCATTTGCACTATCTCCTCATTTTTCATTGACTCTGATCAATCTTCTGTTATTCTTTGCGTCATCTACCAGCTGCTAGATTGATTTCTCATGGTCCCTTGCTATTTTTAAGAAATCTTTCTTTCCATGATCACTAACCACAATCTTGTCTTCTATATCAGATATTCTGTCCTCACATTGGCCATTCTGCTGCATATACTTTCTTTTCTCTCTCTCATTTTTTTTTTTTTACCAGGAACTGAACTCAGGGCCTTGTGCTTGCCAGACGAGCACTGAGCTACATCTCCAGCCCTGGTGTGTATACTTTCAATGGAGGTTTTTTTTTTTGGTACCAGGGATCGAACTCAGGACCTTGCACTTTCTAGCCAGGCACTGGAACTAAGGGACTGAGCTAAATCCCTGGCTCTCAGTGGAGTTTTTAATCTTCTGGATATTTGTTTGAATCTGTTTCATGGATTCCATTTCTTTCCTTTGCCGGGGATTCATGGTTTCCACCATTTTCCTGAGTTCCTCTATTTTTTTTGTCTGTATCTGCTCTAGAGTCACTGAGCATCTCTTTTATTCTGATCATCACCTCTGTAGTTATCTGAGAAATTATTTCTGCTTTGATTTTTTTTCCTAGAGCCTTGTTCATGTGCTTTGTTACTTCTGCTGTTACCAATTCAGAGAGTCCAGGTGGATGGCTTTTGGATTGTTCCACCTCATTGGCCCCTGGGTTTGCTTTTAGTGAGCTAAAACTCTGGAGGTTTGCATCTTGTTTAAGTGTCTTCTCATTTTCTGTTTTTTTAAAAGTTTAATTCCTTGACTGATGCTTATAAATTGCTTACAGTGAGTAGCTTCATTGCCAATATTCAGAACCCTTAGGAAAAACTGTGTCTCAGAGATGTCTTCCAGGTGTAGCTAGCTTTTGGGTTTTGAGTCTGTTGCAAGATCCTACCTCTTCAATTTATTGGGGATGAGAAGTTTCTGCCTACTTGGCCCACCCTCCAGTTCTTTGGTACTGGCCTACAGTTTTTTTTTAAGACGCTTACGCAATTTCAGTCTTGATATACCAGGAAGAACAACTGATTAGCACAATTATGTCACTTTGACTAAAGTAGTACAATCAGCAATAACAGTAGCATCAAACACAGCCTAGAAAATGACAAATGGTGGTAACTATTAATTTGCCACCTTTAACCATATGGACTAGATTTGTGGTTATATTATGAAATCTAAAACAAACCAGATAAATGTATGCAATAAAGAAGCCCTTAATATGGTGATTTTACCCTTAGGGAGGAAGATTTAAAAGGGGTTCCAGGAGAAAAATAGAGAAATAGAAGAAGAGGAAAAGATTAGAAGGAAGGCTGGAGGACAAAGGAAGATCATACAAACTTTGAGAAACTGGTGAAGAAGACAGGAGGGAAAAAGAAAGGAAGAAATAAAAATAAGAACAGAACAGAATAACAGTAAAAAACCTAGAAATTGTGTTCATACAATCAAGAAAAACCCAAAACAAAATAAGAGCAAAAACTAGAAAAGAGGAAAACATAAAGAAAAGAGAAAAAGAAAGTCCTATTCAAAGTGTGCCTCTGCTGTCACTGGTAGACAATATGGGCAGCAGAGTCCAGATCTGAATTGATTAACCCCAGCAAGCCAGCATAGCTTTATGGTGGGTAGTGAATAATCCCAGACAGCCTGCACCTTTAGTTCCACTGAAGTTCAGGTTGGTTTCTGGCTATGAGACTGTAACTGGATTTGTTGAGCGTACAACAGCCCATGTGCATCCTGCCAGCTTGAACTCTGCTCCCTGACCTCCTGCTGACTTGAACTAGGCACCCTCACTGAGACACCAAGAGACACTAGATGGAATTGGTCCATAACTGTTGTGAATTCCAACCTCAGTTGGCCCCTCTCTATTTTTATTTATTTTTAAATTTAATTTTAAATTTTATTTTATTGGTACATTTTAGGTGTACAATATAATGACATTCATTGTTGGAAATCTGCACCTTTACATAATCTCTCTTGGTTCTTATTTTTCCCCCTTCCCCTGCCCTCCCTTCAACGCCTCCATCCCTCCCTATTTACAAAGACTTTGTTTCTATGTTTTCATTTTCTCATATTAATTCCATTCCCTTCTTTCCTTTCCCCTTCTCCTCCCACTTCCCCTTCCCCTTTGCCCCTTTTCTTCCTGTTTCACATTATCTATTATACCTTTTAGTTCTTATTTACACTTCCAGTTTCTCACACTAGAGAAACTATTCAGTATTTACACATGTGTGTGAGTAGTACTCCATTTTATTTATTTATTAAAAATTTTTAATTTGGGGGTTTTTTTTGAGTCAGGGTCTCCCTTCGTAGTTCAGGCTGGCCCTGAACTCACTATGTAGCCCAGGCTGGCCTCGAATTTGCAGTGATCCTCCTGCCTCAGTCTCCCAAGTGCTGGGATAACAGGCATGTGCCACCATGCCCAGTGTTTCTTTTTGTTTTGTTTTGTTTTGTTTTGGTACCATGGTTTGAACTCTGGTCCTTGTGCTTGCAAGGCAGGTGGTGAGTACTCCATTTTATTAAAAACCCACATTTTCTTTATCCAGTCTCCAGTTGATGGGCAATTGGGCTTTTTCCAAGTTTTAGCTATTACAAATTGTGCTGCTATGAACATGGGTGCACATACATCACTGTGGTATGATTCTTTTAATTCTTTGGGGAAGATACCAGCAGGGGAATAGTTGGGTCAAATGGGACTTCCAATCCTAGTTCTTTTAGGTATGTCCATACTGATTTCCACAGTGGTTGCACCAGTCAACACTCCACCAGCAGTGGAGCAGGGTTCCTCTTTCCCCACAGCCCAGCCAGCATTTGTTATTGGTTGATTTCTTGATAGCAGCCATTCTTTCTGGAGTGAGGTGGAATCTCAGCGTTGTTTTCATTTGCATCTCTTGAATGACCAGTGATGTTGAACATTTTTTCATATGTTTATTTGCTATTTCTACTTCTTTGTCTGAAAAATGTCTGTTCATTTCAGATGCCCATTTTTGGATTGGGTCTTTAAATTTGGGAGTCTGATTTTTTAAAATTCTTTATATATTCTAGAAAGTAGACCTTTGTCTGAGAAACAGCAGGTGAAAGTTTTTCCCACATTATGGGTTGTCTTTTCACCCTGCTGGTGGTTTCTCTTGCTGTGCAGAAGCTGTTTAATAAGAAGAGATCCCACTTATTGATTGTTTGTGCTAGTTCATGGGCAACTGAGGTTTTGTTCATAAAATCTTTTCCTACACTAATGTCTTCACAAGTTCTACCTAATCTCTGTTCCAGCCAGTTCAGCATTTCTATTTTAATGTTTAGATCTTTAATCCATTTTGATTTTAGTTGAGTGCATGGTGAGAGATACAGGTCTAGTTTTAATCTTTGGCAAGTTGAAACCCAATTTTTCCAGCACCATTAATTAAAGAGGCTATCTTTCCTCCAGTGAGGGTGTTTGGCTCCTTTCTCAAAGATGAGATGGCTGAGTGTGTCTGGAGTTGTTTCTGCATCTTCTAATCTGTTCCACTGGTCCTCAGGTCTGTTTCTTTGCCAGTGCCATGCTGTTTTTATCACAGTAGCTTTGTAGTATAGTTGCAGGTTGGGGATTGTGATACCCCCTGCCATGTCTCTGTTACCTAGAATTGCTTTTGCTATCCTGGGTCTCTTCTTGTTCCAAATGAATTTTTGGATTGTTTTCTCAAGGTCTGTGAAGTATGCTGCTGGGATTTCAATTGGGATTGCATTGAATCTATAGAGCAGTTTTGGAAGTATTGCCATTTTCACTATATTGATCCATCCTACCTAGAAGCAGGAGATGTCTTTCCATTTTCTGATATCATCTTCAATCTCTTTTCAGAGTGCTGTAGTTTTCAGAGAAGTCTTTGACTTCTTTTGTTAGGTTGATTCCTAAGTATTTCAGTTTCTTGGATGCTATTGTGAAAGGAATTGTTTGCCCTATTTCTGTCTCAGTGAGTCTGTTGTTCGTGTATAGGAAAGCTATTGATTTTTATGTGGTGACCTTGTATCCAGCTACTCTACTGAATTTGGTTATTAAGTCTAGAAGACTTTTGGTGGCATTCTTGGGGTCTTCTATATAGAGTATCATGTCATCTGCAAATAATGAGTTTGACTTCTTAATTTCCTGTCTTTATTCCTTTTATTTCTTTCTCTTGGCTAATTGCCGTGGCTGATGTTTCCAAAACTATATTGTACAGGAGTGGTGATAGTGGACATCCTTGTCTTGTTCCTGATTTCAGTGTGAAGGATTTCAGTTTTTGACCATTTAGTATGATATTGGCTGTTGGTTTTCATAGATAGTTTTTCTCCGATTGAGGTAGAGACCATCTATTCCAATTTTTTGTAGGGTTTTTATCATAAATGCTTGTTGGATTTTTGTCAAATGCTTTTTCTGCATCTATTGAGGTGATCATATGGTTTTTGTCCTTGGCTCTATTGATATAGTGTATTACATTGATTGATTTGCTTATGTTGAACCATCCCTCCATCCCTGGGATGAATCCCACTTGGTCAGGGTGTATGATCGTCTTGATGATTTTCTGCATTCTTTTTGCCAGTATCTTATTAAGGATTTTTGCATCTATGTTCATTAGTGAGATTGGCCTAGAGTTCTCTTTTTTGGTTGGATCTTTCTCTGCTTTGGGGATCAAGGTGATGCTTGCTTCCAGGAATGAATTTGGGAGTATTGCTTCCTTTTCAATTTCATTAAAGTTTTTAAACAGTAGTGTCAGTTGTTCCTCTCTAAATGTCTTGTAGAATTCAGCAGTGAAGCCATCAGGACCTGGGCTTTTCTTAGTTGGTAATTTTTAAATTATATTTTCAATTTCATTGATTAATATTGGGTTGTTTAGAATTTTTAGGTCTGCTTCGTTCAACTTTGGTAATTCATACATACCTAGGAATCTGTCCATTTCTTCTGTGTTTTCCATCTTATTGCCATATAAGTTCTTGAAGTAGGTATTGATGATCCTCTGGATTTCTGCTGGGTCTATTGTAATTTCACCCTTTTCATTCCTAATTGCATGGATTTGGGCCTTTTATTTCCTTTTTCTGATAAGATTGTCTAAGAGTTTGTCAATTTTGTTTATTCCTTTGAAGAACCAACTCTTGACTTCATTAATTTTTTGATTCGTTCTCTTAGTCTCCATTGAATTGATTTCTGCTCTGATCTTTATAATTTCCTCCCTTGTATGAGCTTTGGGTTTGTCTTGCTCTTCTTTTTCTAGAAGCTTGAGGTTCAGCATCAGGTTGTTTAATTGGGCTCACTCTGTTTTCCTAATATGAGTATTCACTGCTATGAATTTCCCTCGTAAGACTACTTTCATTGTGTCCCATAGATTTCTGATATGTTGTATTGTCATTGTCATTTAATTGAAGGAACTGTCTAATTTCTTCTTTTAGTATATGTGCTGCTGAAGCGAGCACATGTCTGATTTCTTCTTTTATTTCCTCTGTGACCCATTGGTTATTCAGAAGTGTGTTGTTCATTTTCCATGTGTTTATGAAATTGTTGCAGTTTCTTTTGCTACTGATCTCCAATTTTATCACACTATGGTCTGGTAATATACAGGGGATAACTTCAATTCCTTTGGGCTTACTTAAACATGTTCTATGAGCGAGTATGTGGTCTATTTTGGAGAACAACCCGTGTGCAGCTAAAAAGAATGTGTATTCTGATTTTGTAGGGTGGAACACTCTGTAAACATCTGTTAAGTTCATTTGTTCAAGAGTTTGAGTTCTAGTATTTCATTACTTATTTTTTTGTCGAGTTGATCTATCTATTTGTGACAGTGGGGTATTGAGGTCCCCCACTACTATTGTATTAGTGCATATATGACTTTTTATGTCCATTAGCATTTGTTTTAAATAGTTGGGTGCACTGGTGCATATATATTTATGATTGTCATCTCTTCCTCTTGGATTGTTCCCTTTACAAGGATATAGTGTCCTTCTTCATCTCTCTTCATCAGTGTTGGTTTGAAATCCACTTGATCTGCAAAGAGGATAGCTACTCCTGCTTTTTTTGGTTTCCTGTCACATGGAATATTGTTTTCCACCCTTTAACTTTCAGTGTATGAATTTCTTTTTGAATTAAGTGTGTTTCTTGTATGCAGCATATTGTTGGATCTTGCTTCTTGACCCATTCTGCCAGTCTATTTCTTTTGATTGGTGAATTGAGACCCTTAGCATTGATGGTTATAACTGATATGTATTGACTTATCATTGTCATGACTTTTTCTTTTTGTTGGATTCTCCCCCTTTGCATTTAATTTCTTGTTGTGCTTGATAGATTCATTCTTCTGTGCTTCCTGGGGTTGTAATCCTCATTGTCTTTTCCTAGTATATTGTCTAAAATTTTTTGGAGTGCTGTTTTGGTATTCATGAAGTTCCTAAGGTGTTCTTTGTCTTGAAAGTATTTTATTTCTCCATCAATTTTGAGAGATAGTTTTGCAGGGTACATCAGTCTGGGTTGGAGGCTGTTTTCCTTTAGGGCTTGGAATACATCACTCCAAGCTCTTCTTGCCTTCAGGGTTTGTGTTGAGAAGTCTGCTGTGATTCTGATGGGCTTTCCTTTGTATGTGATTTGTTTCTTTTCTCTAACTGCATGTAGAATTTTGTTCTTCTGTTCAGTTTCTGGAATCTTAACTATTATATGCCTATGTGTAGATTTTTTTTGGATCAAGGCTAGTTGGAGTCCTATATGCCTCACTTATCTGTATGTCAAATTCTTTTCCCCTACTTGGTAAGTTTTCTGCCATTACTTCTGTGAAGAGTTTTTTAATGTCATCGGCACTCTCTCTTGTTTCTTCATTGTCTCCAACCAGTCTTATGTTATTCTTCTTTGCATTATCTAGCAGCTGCTGGATTGATTTCTCATGGTCCTTTACAATTTTAAAGCAATTTTTCTTTTCCTGGTCACTAATTGCAATCTTATCTTCTATAAGTGAAATTCTGTCCTCACATTGGCTCATTCTGCTGTGTAGACTTTCAGTGGAGTTTTTAATCTCCTGGAAATCTGTTTGCATGTGTTTTATGGATTCCGTTTGTTTCCTATGTTGGGATTCCATCATGTTCCTCAGCTCCTCTCTAGATTTATTAATCATGTCTTGCACTGTGAGCACAATTTCTGCTGTTATCTGAGAATTATTTCTGATTTCATTTTTTCCAGATCCTCTTTTGTTGCCAGTTCAGGAGTGCAGGTGGTTGAGTATCAGAGTGTTCCATCTCATTGGGGTTGCTGTAGGTGATCTGGAAGTCTGGTTTTGAGACTTGTTTAAGTGTCTTCTCATTTTGACGGGGGTGTGTGTGTGTGTGCGCGCGCACGCGTGTGTGTGTGTGTGTATGTGTTGCTGACTACTGCGAGGCTCACCTCCTCTGTCCTGGGAGTGGTGGTCCAGTGGCCTGGAAGTGTCCTCCTCTACACTGGGAGCAGTGCTCCCAGTTGGCCCCTCTCTAAAATATCTATTGGCCAATCACTCTCTCCTGGGTGACATCTGAACCCAAATAACTCACCATCCACTTTAGCCCACTGCATCCACTGCTCCATTCCACCAGAGAATTTCTTTATGGAGGCCTCTGGGGTTGCCAGTAGTCACTATGTATCTGCAGGTTTGATCCACCATTCCCACACTGTGAGTCTGGGCCCTGAGAGAAAGCACTGCTTGCTACCTCCCTCCTCTTTGTTGAAGTCTCTCTCTTTGCTCATCCCTATGGACTTCAATTCTTGCTTTAGATCTTTCCTGGGTCCTGGGGACCCACTTCCCTTCTTCTCCTCCTCAAGCTGCTATATTCTAGTGTCAAGACACCGAATTTTAGAGAAGCTCTTTCTCTGATGCTCACTGCTCTGCCATCTTTCTGGAAGTGCCACTGTCTTAAAAATCTTTCAAATTTTAAACCTGACAGAGCCCTAGGGGATGGCACTTGTTTTAAAGAGTTCATCCTTATCTGGGATCTGCTTTTCATTCTGTTGATGTGGAAATCTAATTTTGTTAGCATCTCAAAAGTACAGCTATCACTGGGAGTACATGCATGTGTACTTATCATACTGGACACCAGTGAGGTGAGTATTGTGTGTGTTTGTGTGTGTGTGTGTGTGTGTGTGTGTGTGTGTGTGTAAGGGTGACAGGGAAGTATAGCAAGTGCAAGTGTAGAATGTGGTGAGGTTGACCTATATATTTTTCAGTAAGAGAATCTTTCTATAAAAAGATTGAAAGTCACCTGGAGGAACAACAGAACCAGCAGAGACAAGACGGACCCTTTCAAAGGACCCTTCAGGTCTCAGCACTGACAAGTCGTATTTACTTTTTTATTTTTTAATATATTATTTTTTATTAGTATGTGTTTGTAGTCCATAATACTTACATTTATCTTAGGGAGTAGGTACATATACTTAATTCTTTTTATTCCCATTCTCCTTTCTTTCCTCCTCTCTTCTCTAGATCCCCTTCCCATTCGCAAACATGTCACCTTTCTTGGTTGCTTCTTCTAGAGCAGCCAGAGGGGGTTGCTCGGTTGGAGCCTTGAGCCTCAAGGGGGAGCTCTAAGCTTCAGTTCTAGGACTAAGCAAGCGCATCCAGCCAGAGCTGGTTCTGTGGAGAGAAGCAAAAACAGGATTTTTGGAGAGAAGAAGGTGGGTAGATAGGTGGACTGTGCTTAGGAAAATTAGATTTTCTGCTAGTCAGGGCATGTGGGAGTTTGACAAGTGTGTTTGGGGAAACTGTTGGGTAAATTTTTTAAATCTCTCAATATCTAGAATTGAATACAGTAATATGTATAAAACATATATGATTATAAACATTAAATGTGGATATTGTAAAAATTTCAAATATTGGAGAAAGTAAAGCTTGAAAAGTGAAATTTCCCTGGGTCATTCTGTACTGTGACCTACTTCCCCCAAAGTCAAAAATATACTGTTAAGAGTTCAGTGCATTTGCTGTAACTGTATTAACTAGCACAGCTAGTTAAATAACGAAATGTGTACAAAAACATACAGGATTAAATAACTAAATATATGTACAAGAAGACACACATCCATGACTTTGCATAAATACGAGCATCGACATTTAAATTCACCAAGATAATCCAGGCCATAAAGCAAACTGGAAAGCTTGTGTTGTACGGACATTCTCTTCCAAGAGCAAGTAGCACAAAAAGATATCTTACCTGAAATTCCTGGTCTGAGTGTGGAAACATAACAGAGGGAATGAGTTAACTTTCCACAATGCCTCTTAAGTAAAAGGGCTCCCTCCACACCTCCATGAGCATATGAGGGACTGGAATCTCAGGGGGTCACACTTTGGGTTCTGTTGATCTTCTCTATATCATTTTGAATTGCCTTATTACATATATTATAACTGGGTGTTCTTTTTAAAATTCCTTACATTTGGGTGAAAGTTAAGTTTTTAAGAAATGAGTTCTTTTTTTTTTTTTTTTTTTTTTTGAGGTAGGGTCTCACTTTGCAGTGCAGGTTGGCCTTGAACTCACTATGTAGCCCAGGCTGCCCTCAAATTCACAGTGATCCTCCTGCCTCAGTCTTCCAAGTGCTGGGATTACAGGTGTGCGCCACCACAACCGGCTTACCTATGAGTTCCTTAGAAAGATGTTTCATGACCTATTTAAGTGATTACACCAGCTTACTAATTTTTTTGTCCATGTTTTCAAAGAGAGTGGTGAAAGGGAAATTTTTAAGAGCAGTTATTAAAAATAAATTGACAGCTCCAAATCCTATTCATATTAATAAATCTAAGAGTAAACTCCATCATTAGCTATGAGTGTAAATATGTAAAGTGTTTCTTAAAAACAACCATTATTCCTGTATCCTTCATGTATATAAACCTAGAAATGTGAGCTCTGATTACTTTACAGAACAGATGACAGATGGTTCCTCTGGCACCAGAGTGTTCATCTCATCCACTAGAGGGTACCTGAGAGTTAGCCAACTAAAGCATTCAGGAAATTAAATTTCAAAATCTGAGCTAGAGACCACAGACCTAAAGTGACATAGACACCCATACTTCTGGTACATTGTTAACAAATTAAATTTGTTAAAAGGCAGCCCTCCGAAATTGCAGCATCTTCATACTCTTCCATTCATATACGGATACCCACTTTTGAAAAATTTTTGTATCTTGGCTAGATAGGGGAGTAAGGGACATTATACAATATATTAAATGATGATAAAAATGTCCGTGAAAATGTTAGTGAAAATTGTGATGTTTAAGTTTACTGAAAAAAGGTTGGTAATTTTATCATCATAGTCCCAGAACTGTTTCTCTATTTTGTGTAATTAGTGTGCTACTTAATTGGATTCACCCTGAATAGTCTCATGAAAGGTGCAAAATGGTACTGTTCTTTCCTTAGGTTCATCTTCTACTTCTCACTCCCGCTTCATATTCCAGTAAGAGCCAATTATTGTACTGCACATTAATACTAAAAATTGGAAATAGTCCAAATAACTAATAGTAGGAAATAGAAAAGACAACCATTGTATGTTATGACAATGGATATTTATGACAATGGACATTTATGTTAATCTATTAATTGTAGTATGTATAAATTACAATGTTAATTCAATAGGATTAGGAATGAATTTTAAAAAATGTGTTGACTCTTTAATAATCAGTTTTTGTGTTATGTGGGTGAGAACAGGAAAAAATCCTGGCTTTGAGTATATGATTTGGTGAGCAAGGAGTGCATAAAGAGAGCCATGATCAGATACTTAGAGGGTAAGGATTAGATTATGAGCATGAGCTTTGGAGTTAGAAGTTCAGGCTCTCCCATGCATTTGTTGTATGACCTTATGCAAATTATTTCACCTGTGTCTGAGCCTTAGTTTTGTCACCTGTTAAATGGATGTGATTGCTGATTGTGACACGTCAGTTTGACTGAATAAGAGCTACCTAGCAGATTAGTAAAATTCTGGGTATATCTGTGGGTGATTGTCATATAGGTCAGCAAACTGAGGGGGGAAGACTCACTCTGGATGTGAGTGGCACCAACCAATAGGCCTATAGCCTAGATGGAATAAAAAGAGAAAAGAAGAAGGAAGCATTCATTTTTTGGAAGAGCTCCAGGCTTTGCCATTGGCTTTGGACATTGGCCTCCAGTTTCTTCAGCCTTTTAATGGAGATGCTTCAAACTTCCAACAGAGACTTGCACTGGGGCTCTACAGTGAGCTTCCAGGCTTTTGATCTTTGACTGCACTGGAACCTCTGGCTTCTAGCACACAGATGGCCAGTTTGGATTTTCCCATCTCTGATCCCACAGACGGCCATTGTGACTCTTCCACTTCTGATCCTGTAAGCCTACCTAATAAATTCCTTTGAATAATTATACTTATATTTTATATTGTTTCTGTTCCTCTAGAGAACTTTAATGCAATGGGGATAATCACCTACCTTCATTCCACTGTAAATATTGATGAATATAAAGCGCCTGATACCTGGTACTGAGTATAGAGTTTTGTCCATGATAGAAGTAGAGGTGATTTGCACCCTTGCTGCTTTCTTTGTGTAGCAGGGGACAGGCTGCAGCTCATTGCTTGAGATCATGCATGACAGACTGTCCCAGGAAGCCACCACCAGGACGAAATAGAAACACTTTTCCAGGGCCAGACAATTTCTCTGGTCTGGCAAGCTTCAGCCACATCCTGACAGTCCAATTTTTTTGGATAGTCCAGTGGTTTCTGGCTGCCCAGCATGTGGAAAATCACTGAGAAAGAATCCTGCCTCCCTTAGACAGGCTGAGTTCCTGTTTGCTTTAGCTGCTTAAAGGCCCAGTGGTCAAAGTGACCATTTTTGAGGGAAGCCTTCTTATAGTTTGGAGTGCAGTGTACACTTCTGCTCCCACATAGGCTAGGCAACCTCAGACAACTCTCTTCACTGAGATATAGGCTTGGGGCCCGGATGGCAGAGGAAGTGTCTCTCAAGCAAAGCGATGAGGGATGCTGAAGTCCAGGAAACCTGCTGAGCCAAGAGTCAAAGGGAAGCTGAGGTCAGAAACTAGACAGCTTCCCAAAGAGGGGAAGATCCAAATAAGTTGCCAAGCCAAGGTGGGCAGAAACTGTGCTGAAATCCAAGGTGCAGAGCAGGGAAAGAAAACCAGGAAGATGAGTGCAAAGGACAGGAAGTGCCTGCTATTCACTGGCTGTTCCTGATATGAGGGGATTATACTCCAATGTGACCAGATGGATAAATAAGCTAACTTCACATGTTGGCAAGTGCTGTTAAGAGAGACAGCCTAGGATAATGTGACAGAGAGCTCCTAGGAAGGCTGTTATAGCTAAGGTGGTGCTCCAGGCAGGACAAGCAACAAGGGCAAAGGCCCTTAGCCAGGATGACAGAAGGTGGCCAAGGTAGCTGGAATACAGTGAATGAAGCAAGAGGTGGAAAAAATGAGTTTAGAGAGGTAGGCACTTACCATATCACATTGAACCTTATGCTTGTAAGCCATGATAAAGAGTTTGGGTTTTAGCAACACAATGGAAAGCTATTAGAGGTTTTAAATTGAGAATGGGGGTTGGCATGGTCTACATTACAGATTAGAATGATCACTGTGGCTGCTCTGTAGAGCATGGACCATAGTAAAACAAGAGTCATGGCCGTAAGACTAATGGGATGTTGTTGAAATAGATCAAAGAATAAATGGTGATTGTTAGGGAAGAGATGGGAACTGGGTCACAGGGTGAAGTTGGCCGCAAGATCTCATATGGAGATTGATCTTTCTGGATTTCACTGGTGCATTGGAATTGGGACATAAGGGGAAAAATCAAGGTGACCCTTGTGTTTTTTGCCTGAGCAAATGTACGTGGGAGGGTGCCATTTCCTAAGGTGGTGAAGGACTGAAGGATGGTGGATTTGGAAGAAAGACAATGCTCCTTCTTTGGCTCTGTTGAGTTTGAGGCACCTGTCAGACATTGTACGTGGAGATGTCAAGTGGATAGTAGTATCTGAATCTGGGGTCAGGGAAGAGATCTGGGCTACAGAGGTCCATTCCAGAGGCATCCATATTTATGTTAATGTTATTTAAAACTCGGGGCTGGGCTAGATGAAATTCTCTAGGGAGTAGTGTCTCTAGAGAAGAGCTTTGAGGGTGGAAACTGGAAACCTCCAATGTTTAGAGGCTTGGTGGTGAGTGAGGAGGAGCTGACCAGCAGACAGAAAAGGAGCTGTTGAGTAATGCAGTAAAAGACCAAGCAAGTGCAAGGTCATGAAAAACCCAAGAGGAACATGTCTCATGAGGAAAGAAATGACCAACTGAGTTAGGAAAGACAGATAATTGGCACTGGCACCTTGATAACAGGTATTTTAAGTGGGATGGCTGCAAAAGGGCACATAAACCGGATCCCAGTGGGCAGAGAAAAGGATGTGAGGCAAGGGAAAAGCAGCTTTTCTAAAGCTTTCCTGTGGAAAGGGGCAGAGTAGAGAGCAGACAGATGGTCCTCAGAATCTTATAAAGATGTCTGGAGACAGAGAACAATGACCCAGAGGAAAAAGAATGGTTGATGCTACAGCGAGAAAAAGATAATCTGTATAAATGAAACCCTGGAGAATGTGATGGCAGATGGGTCCAGGAGCACAGGACCTTTCACTTCTCCACTGCACCAGGAGGGAAGGTGAAGAGTGTATGCAGGTGCAGGATCTTCAGTGCTGCAGTCTTGTGGGTCCCTAGACAACTCCAGTCCTGTAACAGGGGGAACCTACTGGTGATATTTATAGGGGCTTCGGGATCAAATTAGACACAAGTTCCCATAAACTAGTTGAGAAAAAAAATCAGTCCAGTATCCACGATTCCTTTCCAATCTTGAGATTGTCCTTGTACTTACACCAGGCTGGTAGGTGGCCTCCCCTCCTGACTTCTGTCAGAACAGCCTTGGTCCTGAGGGTCTGTATTCTGGTCTCTATCTAGATGTCCCCCTAAAGCCTCATGATATCCAGGATGGGATTTTGGAAGGTGATTGGACTGTAGGAGCATTATAGCTAACTGCTGTTAGGAGATGGGGCCTGGTCCTAAGGTCAGTCACTGTTGGGATAACCCAGAAGGCTATCTCTCCCTTCTTGGTTCCTCCCTTGATGTTCTCTGCTTCCCCACTGCCAGGTTGGGCACAGCTCTCCTCACTGCTTCTCTGCTATGGCACCCTGCTTGGAGTTTGCTGACTATGGACTGAGATCTACGAACTGTGAACCAAAATAAACTTTTCCTCCTTTAGGTTGAGGGTATCAGGTATTACGTTCCAGTGATGACAAAATAGACTAAGACAGTCTGTTTATTTAGATGTCCAGATAGATACAGATCAAGCTAAAATCTTGAGGGGACATGACTTGGGACTGCCAAGATGGGATTTCTGATACATATCCTATTCTATTTTGGTACAAAATTGAGAAAATAGCCTAGAGTTTTATAAAAGGTGAAGGAGAAGTAGGATGACTCAATAGCATTTCAGTTAGATGGATTGGGCTGGTTATTTAAAGATATAACTTAAAAATAAAAGAAAATTATAATAGCTACAGCTATTATAAATGAGTGTCTACCATGAACTGAAGGTTTTATAAATGAGTGAGACAATTATTAACATAGTTTTTTTCTTCCTGCTATACACATCGTCGTAGTCGTCGTCGTCGTCGTCGTTATTTAAGGTCTTGGTATGCAGTTCAAGCTGGTCTTGAACTCACTATGTAGCCCAGGGTGGCCTCAAACTTTTGGCAATCCACCTGCCTCAGTCTCCCAAGTGCTGGGATTACAGGGGTGTGCCACCAGATCTGGCTCTGCTCTGCATTAAAAAAAAATTTAGGTTCTGGAAATGATTCATGGGGCCTTTAGATACAATATGACTATAGAAATATCTCTTTATTTACTTCCCTGCAAACAAGGCATGGATGTCACCATGTTTTGCGGATGATGCAGTAAAGTCTAGAGAGTCTAGGTTTAGGTCTGAGAACTTCCCCAAAGGCCCATATGTTAAAGGATTGGTGCCCAGCTTGGTGCCACTGGGAGAAGGTGGAAACTTCAAGAGGTGGGGGGCTCAGTGGGAGTCTTCTGGCCATTGCGGGTGTGCCTTTGAGGGGGATAGTGTGACCCCATCCTTTTTCTTCTCTTTTGCTTTTAACCATGAGATGAGTGCTCTGCTCTGCCGTGTACTCTCACCATGGTATGCTGCCTCACTGCAGGCTCAGAAGCAGCAGGGCCAACTGACTGTGGATTGAAACCTCAAATCCTCAAATCCTTCTCTCTCTCTTTCTATATATATCTATATATCTCTATATAGATATCTATCTATCTATCTATCTATCTATCTATCTATCTATATCCCCCCAGCATTTCATTTGGAATTTCTGCTTTGTGCCTGTGTGCAGTTCCTATGCTGGTCAACTTGTGCTCTGTTAGCAAATGTAACATTGATTAGAAATTGGTAAACCAACTATTGAATGTTATATTCTGATTAGTTTGGGAGATGGTTGCAACAAGTCTGTTCACAGCATCATTTGGTTTATTACTATACCAATAAAGACCTGGTAGCTGAGTTCCAGGATAAATTTCTAAATTGAAAGCAAAATAAGTCTTTGCATCTACAAGGGCATACATTTTCATGCCATATTTTAAAAGTTTTTTTGGCATATAGTCTGAAGCCACAGCAGCCATGAAATGCTGCAAGATGTTCATCAAAAGTCATGTATTCAGATGTGTGTAAATTGCTTGGCAATTACTCATAAATCTGTCAAACAATGACTGGATAACAGGCAGATTGTCAGTTCTTTGTCTTTCTTGGTGGGTGGTTTTTGTTATCAACCCTCAGGCAACTTTGAAGGAAATCAAATCTGCTCAGTGTCATTGTTATTCTACAAACATCAAGGGCACACCCATTGCTTTTCCATAAATCATTTACATTCCCGTGATTACCATGAGAAAGCCCTGCTAAATACTGCAGATCTATGAATGATTTCAGTTCAGCTAGTAAAGTGTCATGATAAACACATTTCTGAGTATGGGTATTGGTGTATACAGAACATTTTACTTGTATTTCAGTCTTTGTGTACTTCACAACCTTTTGTAGCATTTTGTCTGTTACAACTTCCAATATAGAATGGCAGTGCTGGGATTCTGTCCAATAGGTTTCACCCCTGCCAAAGTCCTTACTATATTTTTGGACCTAGTTTTAACATTAGATTGTTCCATTTGGTTGCATGACCATTTTGCAACATTTTGACTAGTCAAATATGCACTCATATTGCTGTTTTCTTCATCACCTGAATCAAGGAAGTCTGCATTCCCTGTGTCTGTGTCAGTTGATCCTTGCTCCATTTCACTGTCACAGGAACTTTGGCTCACATGGCCAATATCAAAGTCATCATTATCATTATTATCATATACCCATGCCACTCTTCTGTAATGAAAACATGTATTTTACCATAATGGACCATCTTCATTATCCATGCATGAGTAATCTGATGATCCACTTTTGACCTCCTCCAAAACTTGCAAATATTGTTTTTCATGTGCCATTGTACTGAACTGAGTTACTTCTACCAGAAAAATCAAAAGAAAACTTTTTTTTTTGGTTCCAGGGAATGAACTTGGGACCTTGTGCTTGTGAGTCAGGTGCAGTGCCACCGAGTTAAATCTGCAGCCCCAAAAGAAAACTTAAAGAAACAAATCTGAAACACTCAGGAGGCTGAGGCAGGAGGATCACTGCAAGTTCGAGGCCAGCCTGGGCTACATAGTGAGTTCAAGGCCAACCTGAACTGCATAGTGAGACCTTGTCTCAACAACCCCCCCTCCCTGGCAAAAAAACACACAAAAAAAACCCCAACCCAAATCAAATCCTAGAGCAGTGTGGGTGTATTATACCCTGTGTGATGCTCAGGTAAAAATATGCAAAACCTGTTGGGTGGAGCATAATGTGGGTGTAAATCCCAATTTGACACTTTTGCACAAGTGCACACACCTTGCTGTTCATCCTACCAAGTGGGTAAACACAAAGATTGTTTCCTGTATCTTTCAGGGAGTGGTACTGAGATGCACAGCTGGCTACTGTTCTGCTAAAGTAAAATTTTACAGTAGAAAAGTAAGGGATGAGTTTTTGAAACCCATTGTTATGCTCATTGGGGGTGTGGATTAAGGGTGTGGATTGTGGTGGCAGAGGACTTGGATTTGAATCCACTCCAGCATTTCTTAGCTGTGTTGTCTTGGACGGGCTACTCAAGAGCGAGGAGCCTGTGTTTCTCCTTCTGTAAGTCAGGGTAAAGATAGCCCCTCTGTCAAGGTTTGCTCAGAGGATTATGTGAAGTAATATATACAAGATGTGTTGCATGGACCTGGTGAATGAAGGAGCCCAATAAATGTTAGTTATTATTATAATATACCACACTGGCCTCTGAGAGAGGCACTTTGACATTCGCCTGAGCCAGTCTCACTTCTGGCTCCAGAAACCTATATCCTATCTTGGAAATGTCTCTCATAATGGATTGTGTCCGCTTAACTCACCCTGCACTGTGCTTGAACACCAGCCATCTGAGAAACGCTTTGGATGATGCTATTACCCAACTGCATGAGTGGGTTTGATAGCTTTTCCAAAGGGCTGATATTTCGGTTGTGCAACTGTAACTGCTTCATGGCAATAGAAAAGATTTATTTTTGGGACCCCAATCAACCCTCAGCCCTATTTCTCAAACCCCAGCTACATCACAAGATGTCAAAGTCTTGTGGTATTAATGTTTGGTCAAAGGTGCTAGTGGCATTTTGCAGATGTAATGAAGAACACAGATTGTCTAAGATTGCTTTGTGATGCCTTCTGCCCCGAGCCCTGCTCACTCTTTAAGATCCAGCTGCCAGGAAAAGCAGCTGCAAGCTCACCCAGAAGGCAGCAGAAGGACAAAAAACTTGCTTGCTCTATTTTGCAGGAGGCTGGGCCCTTGGAGTAGGGCTAAAAGGTGCCACATGGTCAGGGGAAGGGCCTGGTACCCACCTCTTCTTGGACTCAAAGAGGGCAAAAGAAAAGGGTTGCCCACAAGTTTCAAAATTTAAACATAATGAAGTAGTTTTTGAATGTGGATGATTGCCTGACTCTTAAAGGAAGCAGGAATGGTGGTGGGAAGGGCAGAGGAAAAGGAGGAATTTTCTATTAGAAGACCAGGGAGAAAAGCAAGGAAATTCATCTTTTTAAATTGGTTGGTGAGACCTGAAGGCTGAAGAATTGCATGCTTGCTTCAGCACGCAATTTATGTTGGTTTGTCCTAACACTAAAGAAACTGAGTCAGGTAGATGTATTTTTATAACAGTGACTACCTGTGTCCTGAAGCTCATGGTCCCTGTTCTCTAAATGTTGGGGGCTTGAGATGTGGGGATATGGGGCTCAAGCTATGCACCTGCCTTGGTGTCTTAGACAAGTCACTTGGCCTCAGTTTTTTTCACCTGTATAATGGAATTAATGAGAGAATCTATATGGATAATAATGTGTGATGGAAAATAATGGCTTTTAAAGCAGAGCTGAAGCTGGGAGTGGTGGTGCATGCCTGTAGTCCCAGGATTTGGGAGGCTGAGGGAGGAGGATTGCTATGAGTTTGAGGCCAGCCTGAACTACATAAAGTCCCTGTCTCAAAACACACACACACACACACACACACACACACACACACACAACTGGAGTTGACAATAGCCACTTCTGCTTTTTAGAGGAGGTAGGCAGGCTTGACATCAGTGAGGAAATACACATTTGCTTCATGTACTTCCCCAGGGGATGGTAGAAAGGTAGGGGTTGGGGAGCTTGCATGTGCCTAGGTACAAGCTTAGGTGTTGGCATTTCCCCTTAATGGTATTTGGCTTTAGTAAGGGGACACTGGATCTGAAAATGGGGAGAGGGGCTGGAGAGGATTGAATTGTTCTACTTGATAAAATAGGAGCACAAGATAGTTTGGGGGACTATTGGTTAGTGAAGAAGGGAGAAGGATGGCCCAAGTAGTAGTGTAGAAAAGCCCAGTCCTTATCTGTTTATACGTTTATGTCAAAGCATTTGGCATAGTTCTTGGCTGCAGGATCATTTAAGAAATGGCAGTGAGTGGCTGAGCAGCAAAGGCATCTCATTGTTGTCCTATTGTCTCTCTCCTTGTAGACACAGTGTCATCTCTCTGTGTAGTCTGTGTGTGTTTGTGTGTGTGTGTGTGTGTGTGTGTATTGCATGTTGGAGGACCAGGGTAGACAGCAAAGAGGGATGTAATGTAATGTTCAGGTTCTAGCTCTAGAGGGTTTATTTCTTTGTTTCTTTAATTTTTTTCCTGTGTTTAAATTGGGGCAAGCTGGGGACAGTGACACATGCCTACAATCCCAGCACTTGGGCAGCTGAGGCAGGAAGATCGCTGCAGGTTTGTGGCCAGCCTGGGCTACATAGTGAGATCTTATCTCAAATAAAACAATAAAAAATCAGAGCAGAAAATACTACTTTACCTCATCAGATTTATGTGGAATTTAGATATCCTTCACTAAATGTTACCTCTGATGAGTACTTTATAGTAATAGTTATGTAAAGATGGTAGATTGTCTTAGAACATGTACTTTGTGGTTTTATTAAACTTTACCTGTACGTTCACTGCTGAAAATGTGAAAAACATAAAATAGAGGGCCGGGGATTTAGCTCAGTGGCATTGCACCTGGCTCACAAGCACAAGGTCCTGAGTTCGATCCCAAGTACCGCAAAAAAAAAACCAAACAACCCAAAAACCAAAAATATAAAATACAGAAAAACAACTACTTCAGCAGAAAGGTCACCACTTCAAACATTTTAGTTTGTGCCTCTGTTCCTTTCCCAAATGTACACACATTTTTTTGAAACTCACTTTTTATTGAGTATTGACAAATAAAATCATACATACAATCGCTTCTTGGCCTTTTGGCTAAGATCAAGTGTAAAATCATACATAATTAAGGCATACAATATCTTTTTTGTTTGTTCATTTTTTGAGACAGGGTCTTGCTGTGTAGTCCCGACTGGCCTTGAACTCGCTATGTAGTCCAGGGGTTACAGGTGTGTGCCACCACGCCCAGCCCAACATCGTGTTTCAAGACACACATGCACAGTGAAATGATTACTGCAATCAAGCTAATTAACATATATATCACCTCACATACTTATAGCAATTCTTAATTTCTTCCAATTAGAAACATTTTATTATAGCACACACACACACAAAACTATTTCCCGGTGTGGTGGGAAAGGCCAGCCTGGACTACTAAACAGAGAGACCCTGTCTCAAAGAACAAACAAACAAAAACAAAAACAATTTAAAAAAGGAAAATGTGCTCATCATCTTATTTCCAGAGACGGAGTGAAACAATTCAGTGAACAGCATTCTAGATGATTTCTTGTTATCAAAATAAAAATTAAAAAAATAAAAAATTGGCAATGCCATATGTTGTTTTGTGACTTGCTACTTCACATAACAGAGTGTAGTGGAGAGCTTTTCACCTCAATAAATTCATACCAATGCCATGATCTCTTAACTGTGTATTTAATAACTTTTCCCATCCCCCATCAAATGTATATACATCTTTATCTTTGTAAAATAGGATACTGTTCAATAATATGCTTCAAAAATTTTTTTTTTCCAAAAAATATTTTTTTCTTAGCAAGAGACTTCGAGCCTTTCCCCGTGGATGAACTGCTTCTTTCTTTCTTTCGTGGTACCGGGGACTGAACTCAGGACCTTGCCCTTTCGAGGCAGATGACGGAACCGCTGAGCCAAATCCCTGGCCCCATACTGCTTCTTAAAAGAGACATTCTGAGTGCAGGCCCAGCACTGGGGAGGCTGAGGCAGGAGGACTGCCATGAATTCGAGGCCAGCCTGGGCTGCCTAGTGAGTTCAAGGCCAGCCTGAATTACATATAGAGCAAGACCATGTTTCAAACAACCACCACCACAGCAGACAGACATTCTGGTGGAAGTAGCTGAACCCTGGGCCGATTGATTCATTATTATTCTTAAAATAAATAAATAAATAAATAAAAGGTGTGTGCAGGCGGTGTTCAAATCAGGGAAACACTGCACATTGCATTTCATTCTTGGAAAATTAACAGCACGTGTTAGCATGTGCAAAGCTCTTAGGAGTCTTTCCGTAAAGAATCCGCTTGACTTGGATTAGATCAATGTTTTCTAAACCAATTTATCACCGGGGAGCGTTCATTCGCATAACTCCGATTGCTGTCGCAGAACTCATTGGGTGCAAGATTATACAGGCTGTGGGTGGCTTCCGAGCAGAGTGGGTATTTTTCGTTTCTGTTTTCAAGAGGCTTTACAAGTAAGAAAAATGGGTTAGGCCCGATGACTCCACTTGCTGACCGACAGCCACACGTGTGAGTGGGGCCAGGCGGAAGCCAGGCTGAGAGGAAGAGTCTCTCCAGGACGCTAATTAGCCCCTTTGGGGATGAACCTGTGAACCTGGCCTCGTTAGTGCAGCACCACGCAGCTGAGTTCATCCGGGCGGTGCAAAGGTTTTCTCACCCAGATTCTCCCGCTGGCCTCCAGGTGGCGCTGCCGCTTTGTCAACCTTCTGAGAGCCTGGAGCTGGCCCAGGAAAGCCTGAAACTGAGGGGAAGCGCATATGGAGGAGGGTCAAGTTGCGAGTGGAGTGATTGAAAACTAGGAGGCACACATTCAGCTTTGCAGGTGGCAGACGCGGAGGCACAGCCTCATATACTAGGTGTCCAGACACAGGCTTTATTTTTTATCTTTTTGTGTTTTTGAGACAGGGTCTCACTATGTAGCCCAGGCTGGCTTTGAACTTGCAGGCATCCTCCTGCCTCAGCCTCCCAAGGGCTGGGACTACAGGTGTGCGCCACCACGCCCGGCTGACACAGGCTTTAGGGAATTTTGGTGAACCAGTGAGCCAAGAATAAATACTGCTTGAATATTGATACTGAGTATCAACCATGTGGTTGCCAAGGGACCAGATCTTTTTAGTCATTCCTCTAATCCCCTGAAGAGATCATGAGGCAGGTCCTGCAGTTAGAAGTAGCAGAACTTGAAATTGAACCCTGGTTTCCAGACTTGGTTTTGTGTCTGAGTGTGCTGCCACACTGAAGTGAGAAGGTATTTACCAAGGATAAATAAATGTAGTGTTTATTCGTCTTTAGCTACATATCTATTTTTCCATTTCTTTAGTATAGGGTGGGCTGATAACAGTAATGAAATTAATACCAGTGGTTTTGTGTTTTTGAGACAGGGTCTTGCTGTGTAGTTCAGGCTGGCCTTGAACTCACTATTGTAGTTCAGGCTGGGCTGGAACTCTTGGCCATCCTCCTGCCTCAGCCTCCTGATGGGATTACAGGCATGCACTAACATGCCCTGCACCAGTTTTTATAGTTAGCCAGTTGCTATTTTAAAGTAGTCTCTGGTGGGTCCCTGGGGGATGGGTTCCAGGACCCTCTGCCGACACCAAAATCTACAGATACCGGAGTCTGACATAAATGACAGGGTAGTTTCATACAACCTGTGCACACCCTCCTGTATGCTTTAAGTCATATGAAGAATATTTATAACACCTAATTCCATGTAAATAGTTGTTCTACTATATTTAAAAAGTTTATTTTTGTTGTAGTGTTATTTTTTATTGTTTTTTTCCCCCAAAATATTTCTGATCTGTGGTAGGCTGCATCTGAGGATGTGGACTGGCAGATGGGTTGTGTGTGTATGTGACTATACCTAGAACCCCTGGCTGCATTCTTAAGAATTACAGCATTCAGGTTTAAATGATAGAATTCCATTGTAGTTCTGGTGGTCATTGTGTAATACAAATATGGCCAGATCAAACAGTTCCACAGTGGACAGCTTAAATTCAGTAGTAGGACTGAGTGATTCTAATCCTAGACCCAGGTCCCCATGACATGTTTAAGATGTTCCCTTAAATGTTTCTTTTCCCCAGTGGAGCATGCGATTTTTTGTTCCTTTGTTTTGAGACAGGGTCTCACTGTGTAGTTCAGGCTGGCCTTGAACTCCCTTTGTAGCCCAGGCTGGCCTCCAACTTGCAGAGATCCTCCTGCCTCAGCCTCCTGAGTGCTAGGATTATAGGCATGCACCAACATGCCTGGCCCATGCACTTCTTGAGGGAACAACTACACCCTTTATTTCTTTATTCACAGGTTCTAGCAAGGTACCCGATAGATGGTAAGTCATGGGTAAAGTTCACACAAGTGAGGGAGGGGGAATGAAAGGAGTTTCCTGCAGAACCCAGATCAGGGCATGAGCTGGTGGAGGAACGAGTGAGCTTTGACTATACTAGAAGAGAAAAGATTTGAGCTAGATACGAAACATATTTTTGATATGCAAAAGTCTGCCACATGCATGCGATCACAGAACAAAGTTGTGTGTCCTCAGGGAGGAAGAAGAATTGAGGAGACTAGTCCCTGCAGCACAAAAGAAATAGCTGTCTAAAAGCAAATAGAATTCACGTTTAGGGCAATGAACTCTCCCTGTCTTGAACCAGGAGTGGGGTGGTCACCTGGGGGGAATGGAGCACAGGGGTCCCTTCATCACAGAACATTTGTCCCACCGCTGGTCACTGGTCGGGGCCAGTGCCCAGAGCAATGTGGGCTACCCAGGAGACCCTTAAATATCTGTTAAACAAATGAATAACTGCCTTCTACGACCTGAAGACTCATTTAGCAAATATTTATGAAAAGTTTCTGTGTTATTTCCGCATGAAAAGGTTGACTCAGCCCCTACCAACGCGGAGTAGATTATACTGGTTGGGAGAACAAGCCAGAGCCTATCTGGGCTTGAAACCCAGCCCTGCCCATTGCTTTATTTTGTTGTGCCTCAGTTACTTTACCTGTCAAGTGGGGGTGAAATAGCACCCATCTCAAATTGTTTTGACAATTAATTGAATTAATACTTGGCATTGCCCGCTCAAGAATTAACAATGACTACCATGGGACATACAGCGCAGCAGGACCTACAGGTAAGTTCTGGTTATGCGATGGGTGTTCTGCTGGATATGTCTGGACTGGAATATGTCAGCACCTGGGCAGGCTAGTAAGTAGATACCCTATCAAATTGATGTGCTATAAATCTTTATTCAGCTTCCATTAGAGGTAAGGCACCCACCAGGGCTTGAGTGATAGCACTCTCCCAACCTCCCCAGTTGTCACTATGATGTATAACAAATGTTAGGCCCTGTTCAGGAGGGAAGGGTAGAGAAAGGAGTGGCTGGTGTCACCCAAAGTCCTGAACAATTCTGCTCTGGCTCCAAACTTACAGTCCCTACCAGGCCAAAGGAATGTCCATAATTGAACAGACACGATGCGCGGGGGGGGGGATTTTACTGACCACATAGTGATTGTGAAGCATGCCACTTGGGGGACATTTCTGCCACCCTGAGGGACTTAGCAGAGCATTGTTTCCAATCACACAGTGCACTGTCCTGAGTGGAAAGGAGGAGAGAGTTTTCTAATCTCATTACATTGCCTATGATTTTCACTCCCCCTTGCAGATTTCTGCCCCCAAGTGGTAGATAACCTGGCCACCCACTAATCTTACTCTGCTGAGGGGGGCTGCCCAGGGTGCCCTGTGGCTGTCTCAAAGGACGCTGGGCCTGCCTAGGAAGATGGGGGAGGACGAGGACGGCCAGGCATTAAGGATGCACGGAGGTGGTGAGGACACAATCCACAAGCAAAGGCCTGAAGTTGGGGAGCCCTCGGGGGTGGGTGTGCGTGGAGAGGGAGGCAGGGAAGGCTGGAGGGTGCTCAGGGTCCAGGTAACCCAAGGAACTTAGCTGGGTTAGTGGTTGATCGCGATACAAATCTCTGAAGAGCTGTAAGGAAGATGGTGAGTTGACAGTGAGATGAGCAGGTTTGCATTAGAATGCTTTATGAATGGCCTATTGCAAATATTAAATATTTCTTCACTCAGTGAAAAGAATTTTTTTTCCATACCCAGGATTGAATCTTCATACTGAGTTATATCCTTAGTCCTTTTTTTTTTTTTTTTGGTACTGAAGATTGAACTCAGGACCTGGGGCTTGCCAGGCGGGCACTGTGCTGCTGAGCTAAATCCCCAGCCCTTCCTAGTCCTTTTTAAAAATTAAAAAAAAAAAATTTTTTTTTGAAACTGGGTTTTTCTAAATTGCTAAATTGCCCAGGCTGGGCTTAATCTTGCCATCTTCCTGTCTCAGCCTCCCAGCATGCTTGGGATTACAAGTGTGCCCTCCACGTTTGCTTTTATTTTTTCTGTGCATGCTCAGCAAGCACTTACCACACCACTGAGCTACATCCACAGCCCAAGCAGGTTGGTATTAGAATGGGCACCCCCAAAAGGGGAGCGTTCTTTAAAGACCCTGCGCCTCCTTGGGCTGAAACCTGATTTAGACTCTTCTATGACTGAGGCCTCTGAGGGAACACTCACCACCTGAAAGGAACAAGGAAGAGATTTTTGAGATATTCATATCCCAGAGTGGGCCAGGGATATAGCACCTGCCTGGCAAGCACAAGGTCCTGAGTTTGATTCCTGTTATCGGAAAAAAGAAGAAAAGGCATCCCAGAATAGCCCCTAAGAGAAATGTCAATAAGCTTCATACTCACTGGCATTCCCTGAACCCCAGGAGTAATTCTTGTGTGCATAGAAATGTATCAAACTTGCACTCCGGGCAGCTATTATTGCGATGCTGGCCACCATAATCCTACATATACTTTATAATAAATTCTACCTAGAACTCTCCTTATTTTAAAAAATTTTTGCTGTGCTCAGTGACGGCATTCCTTGTGGGGAGCTGGTACATGGGCATCACGCATCTTCATTCTTTCCACCCCTTGCCCTTCCTTCCCTTCCTCCTCTCTCCATCTCTTCGCCCCCTACTTCTGCATGGCCAAAAAGAAAAGAAAGAACACCCCAGCTGGAAGAGGGATGAGCGGGAATGGGGTGTGTGTCTGTGGACACGGATTGTGTGTGTGGTGTCCACACCAGACACTAGTGTGCTGGGGGAGGCTGGTGTGGCTGCAGGGCCCGAGTTAGGAGGCACAGTGACACTTCTGCAAGCGAGGAGGGGACCCTCACCAGTGGAAGCCACAGTGTTGTGAGTGGAGAGAGCTGTGGGCAAATCTGAGAATAACTAACAGCCTCTGGCTGTGGCCTGGAAGCCCAGGGCTGTTTGTGTTGGGTTTTCTTGATTCTTAATGACAATGTGTACAAGGTATTAGTCTAAAACCAAAGTGGCAAAAATGTTCCACACAGTGACCTAACCCACCTCTCTTGAGCTTCTTTCTAGTCTCACTCTCATTAATTTCTTTCTCTGTTCTTCCTCCTTTCGCAGTGAAGAGTGGTGGTCAGTGGCACAGTGGGCTGCCCTTCGTCGCAGTGTGCATGCTCATCAGGCTGGCTCTTTGAACTACTTTGAGCCATTTATTTGGTTGAAAGTGGGCATAAGTGTATCTGCCTCATGGGGCTACGGTTAAGATTCAGTCTGGGTTTTCCCATTTGCACCCAGATTTGGTTCTGGTGTTGATGGAGGATGACGAAAGCTGAAACCTGGTGATTCCCCTTTTCCTTTTCTGTCCACTCTGCCCCTCCCCGGTGAGCCGCTGTCATCTGTCACCTTGATGGCTGCAGTAGCTTCTTTATTTATCATTCTATTCTCACTTTCCTCCTTCAGGATCTTTTTTCCATTTTTTCTGTAGAGCAGCAAGATGTTATAAGCTGTTTATTGAGATATGAGGTGTGATTGAAAACTAGGGTTAATGTTTCAATTTTTAAGAAATTTATCACAGTAAAGGACACGTTGTCATAACTCCGCTCAGAGCATTCCTTCTTTTATTGAACACACTTATCCCATTGTCCTTACCACTTTTCTTTGTTTTTTTTGAGACAGGGTTTTGCTTTGTAGTTCAGGTTGACCTTGAATTGACTAGGTGGCCCAGGCTGGCCTTGAACTCATGATGATCCTCCTGTCTCAGTCTCCCAAGTGCTGAGATTACAGGCATGGGTGTAACTTTCCAAAGCAGTTCTGAAAGTCCTCTTTCATGAGTGTCTTTTTGAGGTGTGATAAAAAATAAGGATGATACTTCTGCCAAGTGCCATCCACAGAAAGGGGGACTTGTAAAAACATTGTGTATCCTTATCCACTGTACTCACCTGATCTGGCACCGTGTGACATCTGGCTCTTCCCCAAAGTCAAAATGATCATGAAAGGGCCATGTTTTGAATAAATTCAGGCCATGGAGGCAGCCATGATAGCACCACTAAGGACTGATGGGATAAGTGTGTTTGAAGCAAGGGGGAGTATTTCAAGGGAGATTAATAACTATGTGTTTTACTGTTATAATTTTTTAAAACATTCACTGTATATCTTGATGATCCCTAGGTATAATTAACATACCATGAAATTCATCCACTTAATTTGGTGGTTTTTAGTATACTCACAGTTGTACAGTCACCATCACTACTAATTTTATAGCATTTTAATCATCCTCAAAAGAACGTCCATACCAATTAGCAGTCACTCCCTACCTTCCCTCCACTCCCAACAACTGGGAACCACTAATCTACTCTGTTTCAATGGATTTGGCTACTGTGGACATTTCATATGAATGGAATAAAACCACAGGTGGTTTTGTGTCTACTTTATTCACTTAAGCATAATGTTTTCAAGGTTGGTCTATATTGTGGCGTGTGTATTTAATACCTTTTCATGGTCATGTAATTTTCCTTTCTATGGATAGAACACATTTTGTCTGTCCATTTATCAGCTGATGGACACTTCCAGTTTCTTCCACTTTTTGGGTATATGAATAATGCTGCTACACATCTGGGCACAAGTTTCATGTGGACATGTTTCCAGTGTTCTGGGTGTGTACTTAGGAGGGAACTGCTGGGTCATATGATAACACTGCGTTTAACATTTTTGCCAAATTGCTTGTTGACATGGCTGTGCCATCTGACTGCTCACCAGTTTCTCCACATCTTCCCAACACTAGTTATTGCCTGCCTTTTGGAGGATGCTCCTCCTAATGGGTATGAAGTGCTGTCCTGTTGTACCTTTCATTTACATTTCCCTAAGGATTAGCCATCTTTTCCTGTGCTTATTGGACATTTGTATATCTCATGTCCTTTGTCCCTTTAAAAAATTCAGTTGCCTTTTTATCACTGAATGAGTTCTTTATACAAGTCTTATCAGATACATAGTTTGCAGATTTTTTTCATTCTTTTTTTTTTGGAGACAGGGTCTTGCTATGTAGTTTAGACTGGCCTTGAACTCTCTATGTAGCCTAGGCTGGCCTTGAACTTATGGCAATCTGTCTGGCTCAGCCTCCGGAGTACTGGAATTATAGGCGTGCGCACCTGGCTACGGTGTGCAGATATTTATCTCTCATCCTATGAGTTGTATTTTCACTTTCTTGGTTGTGCTTTCTGAAGCACAAAAGTCTTTAATTTTGAGAACTCCAAATTATCTATTTCTTTTTTTTTTTTTTTTCATACTGGGGATCGAACTCAGGTCCTTGCACTTGAGCAGCAGGCAGCGAAACCACTGAAAAATTATCTATTTCTTCTTTTGCTGCTTGAGCTTTGGTGTTACATTTGAGAAGCCATTGATAAATCAAGGTCACAAATCTTGACTCCTACATTTCCTTCTAAATGTTTTATAATTTTTCTCTTAGAAAAAAAAACAAAAATTTTTCAGTTCTTGTATTTAGGTCTATAATGCACTTTGAGTTAGTTATTGTATATGGTGTGAGGTAGAGCCAGGGTGATCTTTTAAACACACAAGCCAGATTCTGTGATTCTCTTGCTTAAAGTTCTTTTCTGGCTCCTGCTGCTCTTAGAACCAAATCCATGTTCCTCACGGCAAGGTCTTTAGTCTCATCCACTTCTCCTTCCCTGGTTTACTGTGGTCATGGCCCCTGCTGAGCAGCCCCTATCACAGGGACTCTTCCTGCTTTAGTGGTCTCATACTGCCTCCCCTGTACCTAAAAATAGAGTACCTGGCTGCGGCTCTCACTCTTTAGGATTAATTAATTAATTTAGAGACAGGGTTTTGCTTTGTAGTCCAGGCTGGCCTTAAATGTACTTCGATCCTCTTGCGTCAGCCTCCCAAGTGCTTCGATTACAGGGATGTGCCACCGTGCCCAGTTTATCTTACTGTTTTTTAAGGTAGGGTCTCACTATGTAAGCCAGGTTGGCCTCCCGCCTCAGCCCCGGAGTGGTGAGATTACAGGTGTGTGCCACTACGCCGGGGTTTATTTTTTAAACTGGTGTATGTTGTGGTTTAGGTCTTGATGTCCCCCACGAGCCTCGTCCACTCCTATGTGGGGCTTTTGAAAGGTGATTGAATCCTGCAGGTGCTAGAGCTTGGCGGGATGTTGAGACATGGGGGAAGATCGCGGGGCGGGGTGGGGCTCACTGGGGTGGGATCTCTAGGGTGGTTCTCCTTTCCTGGCTCCTCCTTTTTCTCTGTACTTGCGGCCCACCTTGATTTGAACAGCTTTTCCTCCGCTGCCAAGCCATCCTGCTTTGGAGCCAGCCAGCTATGGACTAAAAACGTGAGTCAAAATAAAGCCCTCCTCTTTGGAGCTGTGGGTGTTGGGAGCCGCAGCCCAGTGACGAGAAAGCAACTAAGACGGTGTATGTTTGCCCTGTATAATAAGTACACTTGTTTGGAGGACTTGGCACACATATGTGCCGTATGTATCAGATCTTGAACATTTTCAATCACTTTTCCTCCTCGTTCTCCCTTCCCCACATTGTTTTTTTTTTGGTACCGGGGGTCGAACCCAGGACCTTGTGCTTGTGAGGCAGGCTCCTGAACCACTGGGCTAAATCCTCGGCCCCTTTCCCCACATTGTTTAGGTTTAAATCCTTCTTTAGGGAAACCTTTGCTGATCTCCCTACCTGAATCAGGGTTTGCCATTGTCCCCATGGCTCACAGTCTCTCAGGATCATTACCAAGGCCATGTTTGTAGGGAACAGGGAAAGGGGACGTTACTAGAACCTCTGCAGTAAGTCCTAGACTCCTGCGAGCCACGGCAGCACAAGGCGAATTACAGGAAAGGTAGGAAAATGAGACTGAGAAGAAGCTGAGCTTTGGGTTTGATCAGTGCTGCTCTGGGCAGCAAAGACAAAGCCCCCAGTTTACCGCACCTTTTATTCAGTACTCAGTACATCGGGAGAACCAAATGTAACAAATGACTTGCAGAGAGTTCAGTACATCCTGCGTAAATAAGATGCAATAATCCAAGATCAAGGAGGAACTGAGTAGATGTTTGTTCCTCCCAGGATGTTCTCAGCTCCCAGGATGTTTCTTGTCCTGGAGAATCACAGACAGCATCACCGAATCATTGAGGTCTCAGTTGTGACCGGAGGCCAAAATGCAATTATGTCTCGGAATTCCGTAGCTGGGCTGTAGGCAGGAGAACTAGGCTAACCAAATGATTTTTCCCTAAAATTATGTAGCATTGCTCCCGACACATGTTCACTTTGTTTATTTGTTAACTTGTTTTTTGGCCTTCCCACTCACACAAGCCCCAAGAGGGCCAGGCCCATGTCTGTCTTTTTCACCTTTATTCTTAGCACCTTGTACTTAATAGACGCTCGGTAAGTTGGTGTTTTGTTTCGGGTGGTGCCGGGGATAGAACTCAGGGTCTCACTTGTGCTAGGCAAGTGCTCTACCCACTGAGCTACATGCCCACCCTTTGTGTTTTACTTTGAGGCAGCAGCTTAGTGAGTTGCTCAGGCTGTCCTCGGATTCTTGATACTCCTGCCTCAGCCTCTCAAGAACCTAGGATTATAGGAAGGCAAAAGTATTTGTTTTAATGACATGGTAAATGCTTTTGTTCCCTGAATCTGTTCCCATTTTTTACTGTTTCTTTTTATTTTGTTACCTCCATTGCACATAGCCTATTCCTTGGCTTTCCTTCCATTGCTTCTATATGGAATATGAAACAGTGGAGTAGAATATTTATTTTTTTTCTTTAAGTGTCTTTTTCTTTCCTTTTCTTATTGCTTTTAGTATAAAAAAATCAGTTGGACGGGCCGGGGATTTAGCTCAGTGGTTTTGCCACCAGCCGCACAAGTGCAAGGACACAAGTTCGACCTCCAGTACCAAAAAAAAAAAATCAGTTGGAATTCAGCTCCTTAGCCCATATCAATTTTATTTTTCTTTTCTGAAACTTTTTCAGTGGAAACTCAACCTGTATTTCTCTTGGCCTTTTCTTCTGTTTTCGGATGAGTAAGACTTTTCTCCTCAGTGAAGATGTAGCCTCTCAAAGAACAGGGACTGATTGCCCAAGTTCCAGGCAGGCAAATCCCAATAAACATGAGGGAATTGATCATCAGCACTTTTAAGACTTAGGTATGTTATTCTGAGAGTGTTATAAATTCCAAATCAGTGGATTCAGAAATTGTTACCACCCCATGGTGCCCAAGATTTAATTAACCAAGTGTTCTTTGTGTAGAAATTCTGTGAGAAGCAATCACATAATAATAATAATAATAATAATAATAATAGTAATAATAATATATGTTCTAAAAAATCCTATAGAATAATTTCTTACAGGTGATTCTGTTTAAATGGAGAAGATGGGGCCTTGTATGTGGTGCTCTATCTCTGCACACATTTCTGCTTTGGCAGGATTATCATCAGAAAAAAGGAACACACCTTCATCTTAATGTTAAGCTCTGCTCCCCCTGATGGGGAGAAATTCTTTTGATGAAGGCTGCAGCTGGAAACATGGTTAAAGACCATTTCACCTGAAAGCCTCTCATTCTGGAATTTTCTTTTTTCCAGTTTACCGTCTTGCTTATCATTTACAGATATCCAAATATCTAAGAACAGAGCCCAAAAGATGATTGAAACTTTTGATCCAAGAAATAACTCACACATGTGGTTTGCTTTGCTCTAATCTTCAGAGCTGTGTATCACGCTGACAAGTTCTCGATTTTTTAAAAAACAGATTTTTTCCTTTGGGCTTTCTCCTCCTTTCATTGTGGTAATATTTTCTCCTATCTCCTATCTTCTAAAAAAGTAGGTATAACAGTCCAATCAGCCTTTACCAACTTTTCTGCAAGAACAAGGCAGAAAATATGAAGATATAAATCAAGAATTGTTATTATTGTTTATGTAGTAATGATATATGGTTCCACTGGGATTTGGGTTTTACATGGCCACTTTGAAGTCACGGAATGCTGCTCAGGCATAAGCGATTTGTTTCTGAGCCCTGGGCTTGGATATTTCTAATAAATATTACTCTGTCCCTGATTTTATGATATCAACAAGATACCCATGGAATGAAATATTTTCAGATTCCTGGTTTTAAGTCTACATTGTCAAAGAAAAGATAATGGCCCTGAACTTCAAGAATAGTAGGTGTACAAAATAGTAGGTGTCAAATAGCTAGTTTTTAATAAATCATCATCATATTGATGATAATTATATGCATGGGACAAAGTTTTGAAAGATGTCTATAAACATAGTAAGCTGAGCTATTTCTGGCTAGAGAAATTATAGGTGACTTTAATTTTCTTTTTCTTATTTTGATTATATTATTTTTTCTCTCTGTGAATATATATTACTTTCGGGTTTTTTTGTTTGTTTGTTAAGGTTTTTTGAGACAAGGTCTTGCTGTGTAGTCCAGGCTGCCCTTGAACTCACGGTGATCCTCCTGCCTCAGCCTTTCAAGTGCTGAGGTTACAGGTGTTCACCACCATGCCTGGCACTTTTGAAATGAACAAGATCTTGTTCATGGAACAGTACAAAGGAAGAGCTGGTAAAACTAAATATAAGAATAGAATGTGAAACATCAGTGGGAAGTAGAGGCTTCTGAAGCTGATTAACTTTTAGTCATTTCTGAGTTCACACTGTGCACATTTTCTGTTTGCTTCGGTGAAAGTGCTGACTACCTGTTGTCCCCTGTATCCCTGTATCGAAGCCAGATCAATACATCCGCTGGCCAGACACCAGGAGAAGTGACAGCAGACTCTTATTTCCCAGTGAGAAAATGGGCTTCTCAATTCATTCTCAACTGGCTCTCACTCTGATCCTATTCCCACCTGCCTCCTGATTCCTGGCTTCTTTTCCCATCTGAAAACCCACGATTCCCTTAGGACATGGTTAAGGATTGGAGAGAATTCATCCTTGCTGCTCTGAAGAGTGGTGACTTTGCTCCACCCACAGACCCAGGTCATGGCTGTCTTCCCCTTCCTCTGCACCCTACTTCCGTCTCCTTCTCCCTGGTCTAAAGATTGTCAAGATATCCAAAGGAAGAAAATATTGAAAGGTCCTCTCTATTAGAATATCCCATCATCTCTTTTCTTAGGGCTTCACCTTGCAGTCTTACTTGGGAACAGAAAAACTTAGGTGAGATGCCAGAGAAGGCTGGAGCAAAAGACACACTAATTAATGCAGGATTTAGAGTAGTGACTCAGATCCAACATCTGGGTGACATTCAGGGCTATGAACCACAGTGGTCACATCCGCTGCTTATGACTGGTGTTTGTCCCCATGAGTCAGTTCCATGGACTGGCAGTTGTTAAACACTGACATTTTCAGAGTCAAGTTTAGGGTTATAAACTGATAGTGCTTACCAAAGACTTGAACTTGTGTGTGACTTAGGACGAACCATTTGCCTTCCTTAAGCCTTGGTTTACACTTTGGCAAAATGGCGGTACTGGTACTGGCTTTTCCACTTTGAGGAGTTACTGTGATGACTGAATTGTCATGGTGGATGAAGAAGTTTTCTATAAACTCTGGAGACCGTGCACGGGCAAGGTATGACGATAAAAATGATGGAAAATGATGATAACCATGTTGATGGAGAAGGTCAAGATGAGGGGGATAATAAAGAATAAAAAGAAGATAAGCTTGGGAACACCATGGACTGTCCTTTTCTGGTTCAATATGTTACTAACATCACTCCCTGGCTTGCAATTCACAGTAACAGACAAGCAAATAAACTGGCAACATCAGCCTTCTCTGTTTTATGCTGTTGTAGCTCCCAGGCTGTTTACTGGTGGAGTGCTGATAGACGCTTCCCTTTGTCTGTGGGCATTCACTCCATGATTTATTTCACATCCTGGCTGGGAAACCCTTCTAGCCAATAATGCACAACACCTGGGACAGCTCTCGCTGTTCATTTAATGATCTGCTAGGACCTAAAGCCAGCAGAATGGAAGTGTGGAATTATCCCACTGGGTTCTTGCACCCGCTGCACAGCATGGCCTGTGTGGGATTCTCAAGTGTCCCTGACACATCCCTCATGACCCCCAAACCCCTTCTGCAAGTGTCTTGGGTGAGCTGTCGGTTGCAGCCAGATGGAGTTGGTAGTTGGCTCCCTTCCTCCCTTCTTTCCCTCCTTGTCTTGCTTGCCACCCCCTACCCACCTCTCTGTAAAATCTCTAGGTCTTCACCAAATAGGATGCTCCTTGTTGACTTTGGCTGAGCCTCTTGTCTTGCAGAGAGGTACAGAAGGCCACCAAGGGGGCTGATCGGATGGGAGAAGCACATACTTGCAGAATAATAATTCTACAAGTCCTATAATTTGTTCAGAGCAATGAACTCAACCTGTGGATGGTGAAGAGGTTTAACTCTTTTGGCAACGATGGAAAAACAGACTCTAAAAATGGTTCCCTTTCCCATTGCTAACCATCCAATAAAAACACTTCCTGTAGAGGAAACTCCCTTCTTATGATGCTTTGCTGCCTCTTCCTTCATAAACTATAAATGGCCTCTGGGATCCTCTCTGCTTTCCCTCAGGCTTTGAAATCAAGCTTTGCCCCCTTCATAAACAAGGAGAAGCTCAGGGTGGGGAGGAGGTGGGAGAAGTCTTTCCCAGTGGCCTCAAATTCAACTTTATGATTTTAAAAAAAATTTTTGGTACCAGGGATGGAACTCAGGACCTTCCGCTTTCAAGGCAGGCAGCAGAACCACTGAGCTAGATCCCCGGCCCTTTATGATCTTTAAATAAGGTTTAGGGTACAGTCACAATAATTCACTGGCGGAATTCAACCATTAAAACACCATCATATACTTTTGACTTGATTTTGGCATTCATTCCTTAATATTCAGGGAGTCACTCTCGATCTCTGAGAGGCTCTGGACATAACCACAGAACACCTAGGTACTGTTTGGGCATCCACTTATGGGAGGAATTATTCTACTTTGTTGTTATAGTGACCATCCTGATAGCCCTGTGAGGGCGGCACTGTTCTCAACCCCAATGCACAGATAGGGAAACTGACACCTTCATCAAAGTCCCATGGCTAGAAAGTAGTGGAGCTGGGGTACAAATCCACACTGGTCCAATGCCAAAGCATCTTGGCATCCATCCATTACTGACCACACAGGGCATTATTTATTTTTATTTATTTTTATTTTTATTTTTGGTACCAGGCATCAAACTCGGGTCCTTGCGCTTGTGCAGCAGGCGGCGAAAGCACTGAGCTAAATCCCTGGCCCATAGGGCATTATGTTACAGTACTTCCTGCTTGGTATGGTGCTCTAGGCACTGGGGATCATCTTCCTGGTGGCCCCACCCTCTCCCGGGACCCCTCACGAGCTCCACTACTGCAGGAGCTGTCAAGGAACACAGGGTCCTGTCTGAGTTAGAATCCTCTTAAATTCCCTTCTACAAGAGTCCAGGGCATCTGATGCCTCACTTGCCCCAAGTGACATCATGTTCAGGTTGGTCTCACCTCCCTGAGCCCATTTCTTTGTTCTGGTCACCTCTGCTTCCATCAAAAATAACAGGTTGCTGATAAGTCAGCCCTTAGCTCTCCTGCTCAGATGGGTGGACTCGGAATCTACACTTAGAGCAGGCCTCTCAAGTTTAGAAAGCCCTTGTGCTCTGTGTTTTGACAGGTTGAGAAATCCAATCCATTTATTTTGAAAACCCATTAAGCCCAGCCAATATGGGATATTAAGAAAGGCTAGAATTTTGCTTTTGGTCAGAAGGTCAGTGCTGTCATAAAATAACAGCTAAAGGAAGTGAAACAAAACATGTTTTATTGTAGGGCTATAATTCCCAAACATTCTTTAAAAATATACTTTCAGTTAAAATAGACAAAACAAAAACACAGCACACTGAATTGCCGGAAATTGCCACCACCATAAACTCTCTTTGTTCAGAGACTTATTCAATTTTGCATTCCCAGTTCTCAGTCCTGTGACAGGCACATAGTAAATGTTCAATAAATGTCTGATGAATAGGCTGCAAAATGGTTTACTTTGCAACTTAACATTTGTTCTAGGTATTAGTTTCTCTTGCTCCCAATGGTAGTTAAATCATCCTTAAGAAAAGAACATCTGATTTTAGTGCTCTGGGGTTTTAGAAAGTGAGTTTCAGAAAAAGTGAGCTTGATTCTTTTTGGCATCTTGAATTATGCTATTGATGTTACAGATAACAGGGTTTTATGATCAGATTCTCTAAAGATAACGCATTGGATCTTTTCAAGCCTGTGAAGGGAGCATGGGAAATGTTATTATTTTTGTCCTTTAGGAAGGATGCCTAGGTACAGACCATTACTTGAGAGAAATAACATTATTAGGTGATTCCAAACTTGTGTGGTGCTCAGAAGATGGTACGAAACATTTCTTTTATTTTCCTATTGAGTCTTCTGTCCATATAATGTCCTCTCTCTCTCTCTCTCTCTCTCTCTCTCTCTCTCTCTCTCTCTCCTTTTAAACAGGTCCTCACTATGTAGTTCAGGCTGGCCTTAGACTCACTATGGAGCCCAGGCTGGTCTTGAACTCACTATGTGGCTCAGGCTGGCCTTGGCTTGAATTCACAGAAATCCTCCTGCCTCAGCCTCCCTGAGTGCTGGGATCACAGTCATGCGCCACCACACCCAGCTAATGTCCTTCTCTGATAGGCATCTAGCTGTCTCTCTTTTTGGATCTGCTCTGCCCTCCTTCTTCCTTACTTCCCACAACCTCCTGAATCTTTCTTCCCCATCCTTCCAACCTCCATCATGAGGCATCACCAGAAGGTCCTAAAGGTTCTTAGTCTGACTCCTGCCTTTGCATGATAGGATGATGGCAGAACCTAATCATGCAGCCAAAGAATCTATTGATAGTCACAAGGAACAATTTCTTTCTTTTTTTTTTTGTATATCCTTTTATTGGTACATTTTAGGTGTGCCATATGATGACATTCATCATTGGAGATATGCACCTTTACATACTCTCTTGGTTCTTATTTTTTTCCCCCTTCCCCTGCCCTCCCTTCAACCCCTGCATCCCTCCCAATGTACAAAGACTTTGTTTCCATTTTTTCATTTTCTCACAAGGAACAATTTCATGACCTGAGACCAGAGCTGACTCTTGGAGTCTTGAAGGAGACACGAAGAGAGCTCCTCTTCTCTGCCTGAGTTGTGGACCCACTCAGAAATGAGACTAACAAGCAATCTGATGGGAGTAGTGGTTCATCTTCGTGAGAAAGTGGTTATTGGAAAATATGGCTTATAGCTATGGGCAAACAGTGTTCTCAATACAGAATCCCAGAATTGAGCAGTCTTACCCATGGGTAGATTCCCCTTGGTCATGGCAGAACTCATGGGCTCCATGGGCAGGTGGCATTCAAAGGAAAAGGGAGAGGAAAGCACTATGGTATGGATGCCCACTTTCTCCTTCCAAATTCATGAGGCACTTTTCCCAAAAGGGAGAGATGGCTGAAGAGTGGGGAGAGGCCAGGAGTGTTGCTTTACTAGATTTCTCTTCTCATGAGGAATCATCTCAAAGGGGAAGGTATCAGCCAGTCCTTACTAGAGAAACAGATTTAATGCAAGACATACAAATACATAAGGATTGACAAGATTGGCTTACAATGGCTGCCCAGAGGTGTGGAAGAGTGCAAAGGGCTGTGTATTGGAAATTGGAAGGATCCAGCTGGAGGCCTGGAGCTCACTGTAGTGTCCTTGCAAGTCCGTATCAACAGGCTGAAGAGTCTATCCTGGAAGCCAGGAGATGACGTCCAAGGTGAAGAGTAGAGCTCCTCCGAAGAAACAGAAGCATGTCTTCCTTCTTCATTGTCCTTTATACCATTCAAGCGACAAACCTACGCAGCGTGGGTCCCCTGTCCTCAGTAAATCCCTTTAGCCACATCAAATGGTGATCCAATTTAGTTGGGCATTTCTTGCTTAAATTGACGCAATCAGTTAACTATCACAGGGAATATGTATTTTTCCTTAACTCATTAGGTTTTATTGACCATATTGTGTTCGAAAAGTTGATTTAAGGGCCAGGGATTTAGCTCAGTGGTTCCACCACCTGCCTTGCAAGTGGAAGGACCCGAGTTCAATCCTTGGTACCAAAAAAAAAAAAAAAAAGAAAGAAAAGTTGATTTAGTAGGTAAGGTCTAAAAATAAGGAGATTTTGCACATAATCAGAATTTCTGTATTTTCTTTAAAAGCTAGTACCATCCCTTGGCACTGGGCCTGTGTCCCTAAGCAACAGGTGTGTGTGTCCTGGCTCAACAAGTCCCTATCGCATGGCGATGGCTCTTGCTCATTTCTTTTACCTGCTGGTCCTTCCTGGTGTTTTCATTTGCTTCCTCTGCGTTATTTGTTCAGATCTAGAGAAGTAGCTATAAGTCCAACAAACTTGTCTCTTGTTCTTACTGCTTCCCCCTACCGACCGTTGTCTCATTTTGTTCTGTTATCAGCTTAGCAAAGTCTCCATCTTTTTATTCTCTGAGGAGAAGTCCTCTTCCATACCATATGCTTTGTCTTGGAGAGAAGATAAAGGAGATGAGGGAAGGTGGAAGTCCTGACTTACTGGCCTCTTAAGCCAAATGAAGAAACCGGAGCTGGGTCTATGGCTATACCATCCTGAACGCGCACAATCGCATCTGATCTTGGAAGCTAAGCAGGGTCGGGCCCGGTTAGTACTTGGATGGGAGAAACCAGAGCTGGGAGATTAGGGAGCTCCAAGGTGGGCTGGGGGAGGAAGACACCTGGCGGGACGTTGCTGTTCCGGGTACCACAGCACACCTGCCGTCCTTTCTGTTTTACTGGGCAACACTGGTCCAGATGAGCAGCAGATTGCACCTCTGAGTTTGAGTTTCTGAAATGTACTTTGCTTCCCTAGGGTGACAAATTGGGCAGAGGCTCCAGACCAATTGATGTCACAGATAAAAAGGGGCAGTGGCAATGACTGGAGGTTGTCAAGAGCCTGCTTTTTCAGGCTGGTAACATGGTCTTCTGTTTCTCCCAGAAGTGCAAAGGGTTTAACTCAGGAAGAAGCAGCACCATGAAGTGAGCCAGACCTCATTCACACCTTCCTGCTGTGGCTCCACTCACCCACTGCAGAGTCTACCAATTCTTTCCTCAGACTTGGCATAAATTGGAGGGAAAGATGTTTACCAGAATGGATGGATGGCTGGATAGATGGATAGATGGATAGACAAATGGATTAATCTCAGGGAGTCTTGCAATGTTCTTCCATGTGTTTGTGGCAGAAAACACTTTGATGTGTTTTTAGAATGCTATTTCTAATACTTCAAGTTCAAATATCGAGGCTGAAAAAAACAAAGACATTCTATCTCCAAAAAGAAGGCAGTACAATAGAGCTCAACAGCACGAGCTTTGGAGTCATTCAGTCCTTATTAACACCTCTGAATTTCTGTTTCTTCATGTATAAAATGATGGTAATAACAGTACCTTTCTCAAAGATGGTTGCTATTTGAATTAACTAAAATAACTTTTGGATAATATCAGTAATTTACTGCTTATAAAATAGGGAGCACTTGAGAAATTATAACTCTAACTCACTGAAAAGATTTCTGTTGAGGTTATTATAGGCTTAGTTCTATCACAGGAATTAGCTGTGTTTTGTGGGTACTAACAAAATTTGAGGGGACTGGAGAGTGTGGTTATGATGTGAAGTGCAAGGATATACTGATATAACCATGATTAAGCATTCTGACACGCATTCTGGTGTGTGGTTGGAAGAGAACATGCCTCTGGCTAAAACTGTTGAGAGAAGGATTAAGTAGGTGGAAGGAAAGGAGTTTGGAGGGGAATTCCAGGCAAGGAAGGTCTTCACCAAAGGGAACAAAGCAAGTACTTTGTGCTGTTTCTAGCTGCAGCAAGGAAGGAGAGGGATAAAACCGTAGCTGCCTGCCAATTTCTTTCTAAGCCATGTCCAGGGGCCATTTCCTAAGAAGCAGACACTGCAGCAAGTATTTTAGACTGAGTCCTGCCCACTGCTGGCTATCTTACTGGTTTAGCCATTTAACTCTAAGCCTCAGTTCTTCATCTATAAAATGGGGAGAATTCTAGCAATCTCATTTGGTATTGTGACGCTAATGGATTGCAAATATGAAAGGCTTGGTAACAATAAAGCACCCTACAAATATAAGGTTCAGTTGTTGATGGCTTTGCCCCTGAATCAGTCCCCTGCTAAAGGCCCTCCAGAGGCTCTCTGTTGTATTTAACATCCCACAGTGAAACATGCCTGTAGCCCCAGCTACTCAAGAGGATAAGAAGGGAGGATTGTTTGAGCCCAGGAATTCAAGACCAGCCTGGGCAACTTAACAAGACCCCTTCTCAAAACAAAACAAAACCATCCGCACCTCTGATCATGACCCACTACATGCTATTCAGCCTGGCCCTGGGCACCTGTTGCAGCTCCATCTTATGCCCCTGTCCCCCATGTTAAGCATCTTTCAGCCACATGGCCCTCACCTCCACCAAGGGCTAAGCCATTCCTACCTCAGTGCCTCTGTCCCCCCCCCCTTTTATTTAGTAGTCAAAATTTCCTTCACACTCATTCTGTTGAACAACAAGACCTCTCATCTCTTTTTCATTCTACTTCAACTCAAGTCATCCGTTTTAGGCACAAAGGTTTAGTTTTCTCTCAAAATCAAGTTCTACTTGAGGTTGCTGCTACAGCAAGCAGATTTTGTTGAACAGTTTTGACCTCCTGTTAGTACAAAATTTGTTTTTTTTTAATTTTTTGAGACAGGGTCTCTCTTTATAGTTCAGGTTGGCCTTGAACTCCCTGTGTACCCCAGTCTAGCCTCGAACTCACAGTGATCCTCTTGCCTCTGCCTCCCAAGTGCTGGGACTATAGGCATGTGCCACCATGCCCAGCACTGTTAGTACAAATTATCCTTTTCTTATATAAAGTAGACATTTTTGGTTTTACAATTGCTTCTCATCATAAACAGTAAGACACTGTATAGCTTTAACCTCAAAGCTGTCTAGCTTTGTCCAGACCGCGTCAACACAGCTGTCCACAAGCCTGCAGGAAAAGTGGGTGTTGAGCTCCTTGGGTAACTGCACGCAGCCACACTAACACCTCAGGTCACTGGTGCCATCTCTGCTCGAAGAAGAACCAAGCAGCTTCACAGTGAATGCCTCTGTCTTCATTCAAGTCATCTCTGCAATGCCATATTCTTAAAGAGGCTGTCCTGGACCCCCTGACTTAAGGTATTGTCCATCCATCTCTCAGCCCCTACTCTCCAGCCACCATCTCTCGAATGATTTCATTTTCCCCATGGGGCCTATCCTTATGGAAACATCCTTAATCCTTTATCACTCACTTGCTGACTGGCTGTTCCCTCTCCCCTACTTTAAGTTCCTTCCGGAGGATTTGGTGTGTCATGGTCCTCACTCTACCGTACCAGTGTCTCCAACAATACCCGACACTGAGAGGTGCTTCATGGCTTTTATTGGGCAAATTTAGCTGTAATCCCTCCAACACAAACTCCTGTCAATAAAAGCCAACTGCATTCAATCTATGGGAAAAATATTTGCAAGCGCCCCACGACTTCTAAACCAGGAGAATTCTGAATTGTATTACTCTCATTTAACTCCTGCTACATGTGAATATTGTGAACACTGGGACCAAGGATTTAGCTCAGTGGTTCCGTCACCTGCCCCGAAAGTGCAAGGTTCTGAGTTCAATCCCTGGTACCAAAAAAAAAAAAAAATTGTGAATACCAAGTCAGAACACCAGCAAGAAGGGAGTCAAGACAACAGGTTTGGCCTGTTCACTGGAACACCAGTCAAGGCAAAAGACATCACAAGCACAGTTTTGGGGACAGACATAGACAGGGACAATTGACACTTAAGAGGAAATTGGTGGGCATCAAGTGGGACTGTTAGAGCAACAAAGCCAAGGGGGGCTGCAAAGACCTTTGCCGGAGTTGGCAGATAGTGGCTGTTTAGTGCTGTAATTTGTGCCTGGCTGGCCCTGCCTGCAGAGTCACAGGGAGGTGTTGGCAGATCCATGATGCCCTGTGGCTCTGCAAACTACTGCTGCTGCTTAATGAGCCAGGCAGTCTTTAAAGTGCCTCCCTCACTATGGCAGCATCTGCAGACAGACAGCTGAAGGAACATTCTGGAAAGCAGGGTCCAAAGTCCTCCATATCCTACTGCATCCCAGCTCCTCAACCTTAAATCCTAGTCCTTGCTCTTGTTTGCCCTGCTGCAGCTCTGCTCACTTCCTTGCTTTTCCTCCTGCCTCCCAAACCCACACCTACCTCAGGGCCTTGGCCCTGCTTCCTCCTCCTGGAACTCGCTCCACTTGGGCCTTTGCCTGGCTGGCTCCTTGACATAATCCACGTACTTGCTCAATGTGCTGTCCTCAGATAGCCCTTCTCTAGCTGCCTAATCCTAAAAGAGCACCTCTCCTGCCGACATGCTCAAGGTCTTTACCCTCATTAATTTTTCTTCAAATAAACCTGATAGTTTATTTTAATGTATTTGTTTATTTGCTTCCTGGCTACCTGTAATCCACTTGCTATTGTCCTACACCTATCAGTCTAGTGTCAGTTTCTGGAGAGTAGGGAATACCTTTGCCTTGCTTAGTGCTCTGTCTCCCCTTACAGCCATGCCTAACTGAGAATATCAATGACAAAAAGTATCAGCCAGGTTTGGTGAATGAATGAATGAATGAATGAATGAGAAAAGGTTCAGGGCAGCATAGATTGGGTTATGGAGGCCACTGAATACTAGAGGCAGAAGGCAAATGAGCCCAGGGTGGGGAGGACTGAAGGAGGTAGGTATTAAAGCAGGAAAGTCAATTTTAAGAGCTTTATAGGACCCAGGCATGTTCATATTGCACGTTAAATATATATATTTTTTTCCCAGTAGAAGAAAGCAGGCAAAAGTCTTGATAAATGTCACTCTTGACATTATTTGGTTCCAAACACATTTCTTTTACAATTGGCTGGAATGGTAAAACCTAACCTAAAGTGACTTCCAATTAGATAAAATTTTATAGAGACAATTAACAAATCACCTTTTTAGACATTGTCTGAACATTGATTAATTTCAGTTCTTCTTTCCATAGTTTGGTGTTAGTGAAAACACCTTTTTTTGAGGCCTGAAACCTTATTGTGGGACCTTCATAAGAGCTTGTAGGCCTAGGGCCTGGTGCCCAAAGCTGGTGTTGATGGACAGGGCCTGGGGGAGGAGCTGATCCTTGATTATGAGAGACAGGGGAAGCTCTCAGGTGATGCAGAGGGAGATGCTGAGGATCTCAGTGGGGTCAGCAGCAGGAGTGAGGCAGGGGAGGGGAATCCAGAAGAGAGTTCAGACAGGGTCTCTGCAGCTCTAGGAGATAAAGAGGTTGAGGAGGATGAAAGGATTCTTGGTGTCAGTTTCCAGGAGTACGGGCTTAGGAGGAGGAAGAGGATGGGTTGAGCTTGGGATATATGAATGAGAAGGGCTGGAGCATCATTTTTCTTGTCTATAAAGGAGGTGCATTAAGGCTCATCAGAGAAACACAACCAATAGGAAATAGTTGTAGATATACAGATACATAAATATGGAGATTTTATATACATGTATGCATAAGGGAGGAGAGAGAAAGAAGGAGGCAGGGAGGGGGAGAGAGAGAGAGAAGTTTGGCTATGCCATTTTGGAAGCTGACAAGTCCCATGATCCGCAGTCAGCAAGGTGGAGATGCGGGACAGCTGAAGGTATAAGTTCCAGTCCAGGTCCAAAGTTCTGAGTCCGGGATTGGCAATGGTGTGTCAAATCCAAAGGCTGGAAAAAGTCAATGGCCAGCTTGAAGGCAGCCAGGCGGGAGTTCTCTGTCCCTTTCAGGAAGGTCTATCTCTGTGTTCTGTTCAGGTCTTTGACTGACTGGATGAGGCCCATCCACATCAGAGAGGGCATCTGCTTTACTCAGTCTGCCATTCAGAAACACTCACAGACACATTCTCGGCACTGTCACCCAGCAAGTCGCATCAGTGTTAACCATTGTGGGGGGGTAACACTACCTATCACATAGGGCCAGAGAATTAAATACAAGTGCTTAGCAGAGTGTCTGGCACATAATGAGGGCTTGACAATTGGTAGCTGTGGTTATTAATTTTAACAAAATAGAAATTTCTGAGCCAGGTGTGGTAGAGCATGCTTATAATCCCAGTTCTTGGAAAGTTCAGGCAGGAGGGTTGCTGTGAGTTTGAGGCCAGCCTGGACTATATAGAAAGACCCTGTCTCAGGGTCTAGGATATCCTTACTAGGATATAAAAGGATATTTACCTGGTGGAGTGACTTTCCCAATACACAGAGAATAAATATTTGTTGAACTGTTGAATTTAGAGTTTTTCCAAGACGTGAAGAGTGCACATTTTCTTTCTTGAGACATTGGCCTTGGCCTGAGAATTTACCTGTTGGTCATGAGCAACAGGGCCCTAAAAAAAATCTCAAAATATGAAACAAATCAGACACACAAGGTTAAATATCACATGGTTTCTTTTATGTGACAAACCTAAAGTATAAATAATTTAAAGAGCAAAATAAAGGATAGATGGCAGGAAACAGAGAACTAGACTTTGTGAAGATGGGAAGGGCAGCTGCAGATGGGAGGCTAGGAGGGTGGGGGGAAGGGGAAGTAAAGGAAGAAGATAAAGGGGCTGAGGATCTAGCTCAGTGGTTCCGCCACCTGCCTTGCAAGCGCAAGGTCCAGAGTTTGATCCCCGGTACCAAAAAAAAAAGATATAATATGTACATGCACCAATTCCCCACAATGAATGCATTTATTACATGTCACAAAGATATACTAATAAAAAATAAAATAAAAAAGAAAGTCCAAAATAACCATTACTTCAGTCCATCTAGTGCAAACTTGAATTCAAGAGAGCACCAGATCTGGAGAGAAATGTGTCGAAGTTGTCGTGCTCCCTGTTTGATCACTAGACTCTCACAGCTGATAAGAAGCAGAGTTTACCCCAGCACTGTCTGAAACAGCAAATTTTACCTTCCACACTTCCTCCCGGGGCCAGTTTTGTACATTCTCTTACCTGTCAACAGGAACCAAAATGCCCATCTTTTTCACCACTCAGGGCATACGGAGGACCAAACATCATGCACATGAAAACATTATAGAAACTCTGGGGAGCCACGCAGACACAAGGCTCCACTCTGTGCATCTCTCTAGTCAAGGGCCACATGGTCAATACCATGCATTCCTGAAAATTTATTAAGCACCGATTGTGTACTGAGACTGTGCTAGACCCTTGGGAAACTCGGGGAGTAGGGAGCAAGAGAACAAGACAGACACTGTCTCTTGGGGCCACTGTCTCTTCCCCCAGTCCTTCCTGGGATTCTTCATGAATAGATAGAACAGATTCCTGTTGGGAGCAGGAATCTATCTGGTTTTGTTCACTATTATCGCCCCATGCCTACCACAGTGTTGGGCATAGAGTGGGAGGTCAGATACAGGTGCTGAATAGATGAATTAATGGATGGATAGGTTCTTTTTTCTTTTCTTTCTTTCTCTCCTTCTCCCCTTCCTCCCTCTTCCTTGGTACCAGGAATTGAATCCAGGGTCTTAGCATAGAGCTACATCCCCAGCCCATTCTTCAGTTTTTTGTTTTGTTTTGTTTTGTACTGGGGATCGTACTCAGAACCTTGTGCTTGCGAGGCAGGCGCAGTGCCACTGAGCTAAATCCCCGGCCCCCAATTTTTATTTTTTGAGACAGGATCTTGCTAAGTTGCTGTGTTGCTCAGGCAGGGCTCAAATTTGAACTTGCAGTTCTCCTGCTTCAACTTCCAAGAATACTGGGTGGGATTACAGGCATGTGCCACTATGCCTGGCTTGGATAGACGCTTTCTAAGAGCACAGGATGTAAAACACCAAAGAGATTTAAGGCTCAAATGTGTGTGATGGCAATGGTTGTTCGTATGACAATGAACCAAGGAATTTGGATTGAATTCTCATTAGGTGGCAACTATAAGTCAAAGCTAGATATGTCCTTTGAACCAGGTGTGACAGAGGAAACTGAACATTATCTTCAGAGACAGCTAACTGTTGCAGGCAAAGGAGGGAATGGGAGGCCTCCTGGACCCAAATCAAGTGCATCAAAGACCATGGTGTCCCTTTCCAGATCCCAGGCGCTCACCGACCCGGCCAGAGAGATTAGGGCTGCTCTTCCTGTGCCTTCCTGATGCCTGTACTCTCCAGCTGTTATCTGGCCCAACCTGCTGCCTGGCCTGGGGGAGGCTGGGCCACAGCCCTCCCTCTGAGGGGCCCTGGGTCCCCCCATGAAAGCTACTCAAGTACTTGGAGTGAAGGAAATGTTCTACCAGCCATGGGCACTAGGGAGGGGGTGTGGTGCGGTGGGGTGGGGTGGGGCTGGAGTGGTCTCCAGCATCATCTCCTCTCCTGTCAGTCAGCCACCTCCAACGGTTTTGGTGCTGTAGGAGTGGGGAGTCATCTGTTAGAAAAGATATGGAACTCGAAGTGTGTTTCCTGTCAACTGGATGAGACTTCTGATTTCTTTGATCTCATCTTCCTGTGAAATTGGTGAGCGGGGACAGTTTCCAGTGACAATGGCCAGCCTCAGGAAAGGCCCCTCAGGCATTCTGAGTGGACAAATGGCAGAAGGCCTGTGACAGTTCTGAAATATTTGAAAGGTTTCCACATGGAACAAAGATCAGACTGAAATTTCCTGCGATTCTGGAGAGCTCAGCAGGAATGAAGTGATGCTCCAGAAACAGCATTTGACTCAATGAAAGGAAGACATGTCTGTCATCCACAACTACCTAAAAATGAAATGGGTCATCTATTAGGGTAGGGAGTCCCCCATCCCTGAAGGTATTCAAGGCTGACCTGGGAGGAGCTGTATGTTCCATTCCAGTATATATATAATGAGGAATGTTTCATAGCCCTGCTCTTCCTGAGGTAGGATTGCACACTGGGAGAAAGGAAAGAGACTAATATAAAAATTAAAAGCCATTTGTAGCTCAATTTGTTGTTACTGAGAACTTCCACGTACCACACAATACAGGCCTGTGCAGTGAGCCCTGAATAACCATCATGCTATATACAAGGAGGTTGAGAGAGAGATGTGAAGTGTGGTCAAACAATATGATGAATATTAGAATAAAAATTTTTAAAAAATTTATTACTGTAAAAGACACATTACCATTAAAAAAAGACAAGTTGTTGGGCTGGGGATTTAGCTCAGTGGTTTCGCTGCCTGCTGTGCAAGTGCAAGGACCCGAGTTCTATCCCCGGCACCAAAAAAAACCCGAAAAAAACCACATCAATGTCCTCAACATACTCTCCCCTTACTTTCAATACACCTATCCCATCCTTCTTGCCACTTTCTGAAGCAGTTCTGGAAGTCCTCTTTTGTGAGTGTCTTTTTGTGGCTGCCACGATGTCCTGAATTGATTCAAAATGTTTATCACAATTTCTGTCAAATAAAAACATTATGGGGTGTGTTCATCCACCTTTTTCACCAGATCTGGCACAGTGTAACTTCTGGCTTTTCCCCCACATCAAAATGACCATGAAAGATAAATGTTTTGAATCGATTCAGAAAATCAAGGAAGCCAGGACAGTACACCTAAAGACACAAAAGACTTCCAGAATCACTCCAGAAAATGACAAGAAAGATGCCATAAGTGTGTTCAAAATGAGGGGGAATATTTTGAGGAGGGTTAATGGCAATGTGTCTTTTACTGTAATGACTTTCAAAAATTTACTCACCTTATTTTTTGACCATGCCTTGAAAGCAACTTGTCCAAGGACACACGGCTAGGAAGGGCAGAACTGGGACCAGCTCCTAACAGCTAATCACTGAGGCAGGACTTTAGGGCGCGGCAGACAGTTGGGGAAGTAGGCAAATTAATTGCAAAATCCTAGGACACATGCGCAGAACAGTTCCCAAAGGTCTGCACATGGACATCTCGCGAGAACTTGAGCGGTTTTTGTTTTTGTTTTTCCAGTACAGGGGATCTAACTCAGGACCTCGAAGGCGCAGTGCCACTGAGCTAGATCCCTGGCCCACTCGAGCGGTTTGGGATAGGACGGTCTAGACTAAGACATCAGCCTAAGGATACACAAAGAAGAGTCGCCGGGGAGCTCTCCACTACTGTGCTCTCTCTTCCGCAGCAGTCCGCTCAGAGCGGTACTGTACTTATTTTTCTACATTTACTTGGCCCAAACTCGCTCTACCGAGCGCGTTTCTTTTCCTATCTTTAATAAACGTAAAATATCACTACCTTTTGCACTTGTTTTCTCCAATTCTTGTTCAAGACAAGAACCTAGAAACCACCTGTGGAAGGAGCCTCCAGCCCCAATCCTGGGAAAGGCACCTCTTCTGCAGAATCTCCTCTCACTTCTGCCTCCACTCTTCTCCCTCACTGCCTCTGCTTAGAGCGTACAGACTAGGAGAGCTTGAAAAAGAGCCTTCTCCCAAGAAAATTCACCTGAATGGGTCCCAACACAGAACAACACAAAAGGCCTCAATCAGAGGACCTTACCCCACTTGGGCACAATTTGCAAATCACCTCGAGAGAGTCTTCTGGCAAAGTGAGGGCCAATTTTAAAACACCCACATCCTCTGGGCCTTCCTCACCTCCTCCTCAAAGGTGGTTCAGGCTTTGCTGAGGCAAAAATCCCTTTGCCCTCATTTGCATTGTTCTTAGGAGGGGGAAAGCAAGTAAGCCCTGAGGTTGCGCTGGGGCGAGGAGAGGTGAGATCAGGCCTCCTCCTTCCTGACCCCTGACTCAAGAGGAAGTTGGCCTGCAGGTTCAAAACGAGTCACTCTAGATTAGTCAGCTTCTTCAGAGGAGCTAGACACTTGACCCTTCTCAAAAAAAAAAAAACAATGTGCACCCCACTGACAAGAAATGAGGGCGTTGGTCACCAAATAAAAACAGAGAAATGCTAAGAGAGCTGCATTCTAATGGCTTCCACCTTGTTTGACCCTGAACTCTGGATAGCAGGGTCGGGGTGGGCTGCTGGCCGCCACCATTTGTCACTCTGAGCACCCTGGAGAGGCAGAGAGGCCTTAGACTGTGGAGTGTGGCTTCCCAACAGCATCTGGAGAACTGCAAAGAATTTATGTGGTGCTTGGTCATTTTCACAAGCATTTCTAGCTCCTGTAAGGCAGTTTATTAGAAGGATCTTGAATATCTCTATATAATCTGGAGGTCTCACAGTGTTCACTTTCTCTGACTCCTTCCCTTGAACTGCCTCCTGAGGGCCCTGCTGTGTGTGGGTCTCTGTGCTGGGCTGCAGGGGTCCTGCTCAATCCCAAAGCATTCAGTTGCCACCAGGGTCCTGGGGATGGCCCAGCTTGTCATGACTTTTCTTTAGCAGGAGAATGAAAATAATTTTAACCTCCATGAAATTTCAAAGCCAAGCAGAATGTGTCTGACTCCGCTAGGTTTCCCGGGGACCCCAGGCTGCTGTGGCCCAGTGCTGCAGGGAGGAGTGAGAATGACTCTGCAACATGAAGGCTGTCCGGCCTCAGAACAACAAGGCCGGCAGCAGCGTGGCTCTGACCTTATCGGAGCAGTTGGCGGAGCTGGATTCTATTAATTGCCGAATGCTGTTGGGTTTGGCAGATACAGGAAGCAGTTTACATGGCTACACAGTGCTCTGGCTCTCTGAATCGGTATTATTGTAGCGGGATAATTGTGATTAGGGACAGTTCCCTGAGGAAGACCAGGCCTTTGATGATTGAGTCACTTCCTGTTCTTTCCACTTGAGTGTGATAGCGTGGCTCGCCTGCCTCATGGACACACACACCCTTTGCTGGCCAGAGACTCCTGAGCCTCACAGCAAAGCCCCAGACTGGGGCAGCAGCCAAGCACCGCACCAGAGCCAGGGTCAGGGGAGGATTGCAAGCCGGCCAGAGAGCACCCGGCGCCCTACTCCCCCGTTTCTTTTTAGGTAAATGAGTTCAATCTCAAGTGTGTCTCCAGCTTGTACAGCAGCATATGCTTTGGAACTGGGGAGGCCTTATGTCTTCTGGCTGTGCGACTTCAGGAAGTCCATCTTCTGGGATCGAACTCGGGACCTTGTGCTTGCAAGGCAGGCAGCGCAACCACTGAGCTAAATCCCTGGCCCCAGGAAGTCCATTTTCTGAGTCTCAGTTGCCCCTTTTGTGAACTGGGAATGATTAGAGACACCATCCCAAGTGCTTGTTGTGAGGATTAGATGAGATCACTTCAATGCCCACAAGTACGCAGTGAACATCAGCTGTCATCATAATTATTATTTCCATTATGGCTGCTGCTAATTCCTCCCTCTTCTCCTGCCACAAGCAACAGTCTACTGGGTCAAGCTGACCTCACGTGGTGGACATGCAGCCTCCTCAGAGGGCAGGCTGGGGCTGGTGGATGCTGGCCGCACGGGAAGCCCTGGACCAGAGCCAGATCCCAGCCTTGGCTTCCTGGGGGTCCATAGCCTGGGTCAGAGCTCTCCCCCAAACAGAGCCCACCGCACCCCACCTTGACAAGCATCTCCAACACCGGGTGCCGCCCTGGCCCGCCCACTGCACCCAAGGGTATTATCTGGAATAGCCCCACTTGAGCTGTCCCTCCTGAAACATTCTTATCTCAGCCTCCCCTGGGCTTCTGGCAGAAAAACTCCCTCACTGCACATGGGTGGGAACCGGAACCGTGTTTGCCCAAACAAAGGACTCCACCCTGTTACTGGAACCCGGGAGCAGAGGCCCAGCCACGGCCTTCAGGCAGAGTGGGGGTGGGGAGGCGTGAGGAGCCCATAGCAGAGGCCGAGTTGGGGACAGCACACTCGGGCTCTAGAGTCAGGCAGGTCTTGGGCCACACCTGCTGCTTACTGATCCTGTGCTCTTAGGAAAGTCACTTTTCCTCTCAGAGCCTCAGTTTTTTCATCTGGTAAATGGGGCTAAAAATACTTCCCACAGAGCTGTGGCCAGGATGAAATTAGATGTGTATGCAAAACACATAGCATAGTTCTGCACACAGAGAATGCTCAGTAAACAGCAGCACCAGGAGGGAAGTCAGAGAGGCCCAGGAGAGCCCTGAGTACCCCTCACAGGCTCTTGACCCCAGAAAGGACAGATCTCCCACTGCCCCAGAAATGCCTCTGGGGTCTAAGCTGCTTTAGGAACTATCTGTCAGTCCAGAGGCCCCATGCACTGGGAATACTCAGCAAGATCTTTCTTTTGATTTTTGTTTTTTGAGACAGGTTTAGACAGGATCTTGGTATGTGGTTCAGGCTGGCCATGAACTCACTACGTAGCCCAGGCTGGCCTTGAACTTGCAGCATCCTCCTGCCTCAGCCTACCCAGTGTTTGGATCTCAGGCATGCGACCCCAAGCCTGGCTTTTCCTCTCTTTAAAGTGAGCCGGCAGCATCTTCAGATTTGACTCTGATACTCACTTATAAGAACTCCTGTGATCACATCAGAGCCACTTAACTAATCCAGGAGACTCTGCTGTCCCAAGGTCAGCTGAGCAGCAGCCTTAATTCTATCTGGAAATGTAACCCCCTTTGCTATATAACACAGCACATCTATAAATTCTGAGGGTTAAGACATTTTGGAGGTGTCACTTTTGTTTTTTGAGACAGGGTCTTGCTGTGTAGTTCATGCTGGCCTTGAACTCAATATACAGTCCAGGCTGGCCTTGAACTCCCAGCAATCCTCCTGCCTCAGCCTCGAGTGCTGGGATTACAGATGTGCACCACCACACCAGGCTGGGTGCTATTATTTGGCCCACCACACCTAGCATGAAGGAAAGAGGATAAAATGTCAGATAACAGTACTGACTAAGCATCTATTTTGGACTGAGCTTCCTGCCAAGGAAGACCACAGGATCTTACAGTCTCCTGAGGGACACAAAGGAGTCACTTGTGAGAATGTCACAAGCATATGACAAGTGATGGCCCCATAGAGAGTGCTGCCAGGGAACACAGGCCCTGATGAGAGGGAGCGCCTGGTCCATGCTCAGCAAATCATAGCATTTATCCAGCAAATATTTGAACAGCCAGTTAGGTGCTAAGTGCTGGGGGGCAGAGAAGAGTAAGATGACTCTCCCTGCTCTCTAGAAAGGGGAGACTCAGGAGGACCTCCTAAAAAGATGGAGCCAGAGTCAGGCACAGGTGAAGGCTATAGATGGGGGAAAGGGTGATCGTTTTGAGAGGTCGTGTGCACAGTGATTACAAGAACAGAATCTGCAGTGGGGACCATCTGGGTTGGGGCCTGGCTGGACTGTGTGACCTTTGGCAAATGTTTCAACTCCTTTGTGCTTCAGGGGTCTCATTAGAAAATGGGAGTAATAATAGTACCGGTGTACTAGGGTGATTGGGAAGATCACTGAATTTATTATATGTGCAATGCTTAGAACAATGTCTGGCACATAGTAGGAGTGATGTAAGTGTTAACTAATGTTACTGTCCCTGTTTTACCCTTTTCTCAGTCTTAGAAAGAGCAAGCAGAGCTGGGCATGGTGGTACACTTGGGAGACTGAGGCAGGAGGGTTACAAGTTCCAGGGTTGCCTGGGTGACTTAGTGAGACCCTGTCTCAAATAAAATTTTGAAAAGGGCTAGGGATGTAGCTCAGTGGTAGAGCACTTGCCTAGCATGCAAGAGTTCCTGGGTTCCATCCCCACTACCACCACCAAAAAAAAAAAAAAGCAAAAAACAAAACAAGCAAGCAAGGGAGGAGTGAAGGCTCTTCCAGCTGATACAGGAAAGGACAGTTACACAGCTAATAATCTTTGTTGGGAATGTTAATTTACAGGTAGAATTTTTTATTTTCAAATCTCCAAAGGTGGAAATAAAGGGTGTTTTTACTCTGCTATTGGGTGATGATTTGTCTCCATGCAAATTTCCTGTAGATGATCCCTTACACAGTCCGACCAAGGAGCACCGAGTCAGACCCGAGAAGCTCAGACTTGCCCAGAGTAGGCCCAAGGTTGGGGTTGTTCTTCACAGGCCCCTGGTGCCAGATGCTGAGGATCGGGACCAGGAGAGCCAGGGGCCCCAGGTTGGGTTGGGGTAGAGTCCCAGATTCCCTGAGGATAGGTCCGCTTTGGCCACCACTGGACTCTTTCACCAACCAGACTTGGAGACATAGTTGTGGTTTCTGGCGTCCTAGGGCCCACTCTTCCTAAACCCAGGGCTAACAGTCGATGAGTGAGCAAACGCCTCCATTATCAGAGGCTAAAACTGGATTTGTTTAAAGTATTTTCTCATTGGAGGTGTGATAATTGCTCTCTGATCAGACAGGAAGCCCTATTGCTGGAAAGGAGCCAGTGTTATCGAGAGAAAACACATCAGCGATGGGCTCGGGAAGGGAATTGTGAGTAATCGACAAGGCTTCTCTCCAGATGGCCCCGGGGCCTTTGTTCAGACCCTGAAGGTCAGGGAAAGTGTGAGCAGGCAGGGGCTCTGAGGGCCAGGGGCAGCTCCAGGCCTTTCTCTTCCACACTTTCCTCTCCAGGGAACAGGCTCTCCCAGAACAGGAGGCTGACTTTGGCAACTGTTGTGAAGCGGTGGAACAAATCTGATTACATCACTCTCCTACTTGAAACTCATCGAGGGCACCCCATGGCTCTCAGGATCAAGTCTGATTCCTTGATAAGGGTTCACAAGGTCTTTCCTCACTGCTGCCTCCTGCTCTGCCGTCTTTCCCACACTTCAGCATCTGGAACATACTGTTCTCCCATTCCCACACGTTATGCTCTGCTGGACCTAAGATGAGCTCAGGCGGATGATCCTGTAGAAATCAAGAAATGAATGAGACAGTCTGAGTGTGACAAGTTCCCCCAAGCCAGACCCAAACACTAGCAGCTTATAGCATGTCCTTGTGCTCTTGTCCTTTTCTGGATGCTTCCTGAGGTCAGGAGGTATTTCCAAGACCTCAGTGTCTCAGATCATATTGAAGGTAATAATGGTGACATCGATAGGAAGTACCACCACTCACAAGTATCATTTACTGACCCTCTAGCACATGCCAAGTGGTGCAAAAGACCATGTGCCTTCTCTGGTCTAACTGACTCCATGAGGTAGGTATTACTGTTCTGTGTTATAGATGAGAAAGTTGATGTCATTTGCTATGGGTTCTGCAAGTAGGAAGTGGAACAGAAAGTTGAGCCCAGCTTTTCCTGAGCCCAGGCCCACCCAGAAGTTGAAGCGTCCGGCTTCTGACACATGCCTGGAGGTGCAGGGATCGGAGCGCCTGCAGGGCTTGGGGGGGGGGGGCTCCAGGAAGGACAGGGCAGATGTGACCAGGGTAGGGCCTCTGTTGTTTGGCTTCACTTCAAACAAAGATGACAACAGGAAAACTAAAGCCCCCGACTTCCCTTATCAGAAGACCAAAGCCAGGCCCAAAATAGGAGAGACAGGAAGCATTTGATCCCGAAGTGTCAGATGAACATAAACATCCTGACAGTTCTGCCATCAGGGAGTGTTCCAGGGCAGCTGCCATGCAGGGGCCAGTCAGGAGGTCAGCCGGTTGAACAACACACAGCCAGACCCTCTCAGGCTGGCACGTTGAACATCAGAGCATGCAGGATGTTTGGAGATCACTGTGACCAAAGGGATGTTCCATGCAGACCTCTACCTGCAAGACTAGGGGCCCCCGAATCCTTTGCCTCATTTGCTCAGAGGCCACAGCTTCTCCCAGATAGCAGAGCACACACAGGGGGACACGGAGGCAGGCCTCTTCCTGGGATACACCAGGCTCCTTTGGCAGTGGCTGTGGCTCACTCCCTGGCGGCTTTGAAGAACCTTCCAGACCTACACTGTGGTCTGGAGCTTTCTTAGCCCCCTCCTTGTTCTTTTGAGGCCATTTGTCCTCATGCCCCATTCATGTGGCACACACCTGTGGTCCCTCTTGGCATCTGCTTTTGGGGGACCTGCACTACCTCAGAGAACTTTCAGTGATTGCCCCATTCTATACATCAGAAAAACCAAAGCTTAGAGAGGCACAGGGATTTTTTGAAAACCACCCAGTGTACACTTATAGGACAGGAAATGGACCTCCCTGCCTGTTGGCCATATCCGCTTCCTTCACATCATGTGTGTTTGGAATGCGTGGGGAGAGAGGCGATGAGACTTGTGTGAGAGTTTCTTCCAAACAAGATCCTTTGCACATTCACTCAGAGCTTCCTCTAGATCGAAAATCCCAGAAGGGACTTATTCAGCAACTTGTCCCAGACACTCCAGTCTCCAAAGCTTGAGTCCTTAGCCATGTGGCTCACTTGGCCTCTTAAACAGGAGTGCACCTTTCAAATGAAAAGAGTTACCATTGCTTTTGCAGCTGGGGCAAAGGCGAAGTAGGTAGACAGACACCAGCAAGTGTGTGGGGAGCAGATCAGGATCTAACTGGGAAAGACAGGGGTCTTCCCAGAAGGAGAAAACAGCATCAGTGTGGCCCCCAGATTCACCCTATTAGAGCCCGTGGTCTCCTGTCCATTAAGAGGCCTCCTGTTAATTCCTTCTGCACCTGGCCAGGGGCTGGGCTGCTTCATGGCTTCCATCATGCTAATTGCCACCGTCTCCCCTGTGACACAACGCTCAGTTCCTGATAAGGTGCTTCCTTAATCGTCTCCCATTTCCCTGCTGACACTGGAAAATAGGCCTGACATGGTGGTGTATTACTGTGCCGAGCGGGCAGAGCTGTCACACCCAGCCTCCCAGCCTGAGCCATTAGTGGACCCAGAATCAATAGTGTTCAAGCAGCCCTGGTTTCCCTGACAGCGTTCATTTGGCACGCTCGCTTGCTGTTTGTTGGGCAGTTCCTTTCTCTAAAGTTGCACGCTCCATGGCCCCTGGCATCACAGTCTCCTTCCACAAAGTGCTGAGGAGAGTTCATGTGTTCCAGATAGCATCAGCTTTCTCTCTTTGGAACAAAAGAATGATAGGATTTGTATTTGTCAGCACCAGGTTGTAATGAACGAGAGTTTGGGTTATGGTTTATTGGTTGCAAGCAACAGAAGTCAATTGTGGTGGACTTGAGTGAAGGAAGACCTAATGGAAGTTTGTTGGGAACTCAGCAGTGAGGCTAGGTCTGCAAGAGCTGAGCATCTTAGGATTCAAGTTCAAGGGGGAAGACATCAGTTGGATTGAGATTGCGTCACTTGCTTCCCCCCGACCCCAAAAGTATGGGGAACTTAGATGATCTGTATCTTAAACAGGTGAGAGAGGCTGATACTGGAGAAGGAGAGAATGTGGGTGGGTCAGGAAGAACTCTGTGAAGCTCACTGGGTAGACAAACATCCAGGGTTCAAAGGCCAGAGGAGGTGCAGATGGTTCGGTGAATGGTAAGTCAGCCCCCCTGGCCTTCAGACTTCTCTACTGGGCCTCCATGAGGAGGAAAAGATGGAACCCATGGGAAACACATGGCTCATGGTGTTAGTGCACGAATCACTGCTTTGGCAGCATAATTCCAACCCTAGGTAGTTAGAGTACCTGGTGGAAGCCTGGCATGACCTAATTATTGTCTCACAGACCATGAAGAAGAATCCTCCTAAATGTTGTGACCAGCACTTTAAAAAATTTTTTTGTAAGACTGCTGCTAATTTTAACAGATAACAGGAACAACCTGAGATTTTTGAGGATTTGGGTGATGCAGAAAGAAAGACCTTGTAACCTGTGGAAATTCTATAGAAGGGTATTTATTGTGGGCCCTGCTTCTGGACAGGTATTGGGAAACAAAACAGAATTTCATCCTTATGGGATACCTTAAGCCTCTCCCAGAATTGCCATACAGAATTTGTGTGGTGAGTGCTTGCTTTCCTGTCTGGATCATGTTCTAGACCTCTGGCTCCTTGAAGAAGGAGGCAGTGGTTAGGATCTATTCACTTTGGGTCCTTGGGGCCTAGCAGAGGGCAGGGCATGCAGATGGGCTCAGAAAATATTTTCTGAATGAGCAAATGAAAGAATGAGTGGCAGGGGGTTGATGACCTCTTAAGGTCACTGGTTGGCTGCCCCAAGTCCACCTTTGGAACCAGAATAAGGTCTTTGGTGTTGCTTTTGGGGCTACAGAGCTGACTTCAGAAGTTTTCTTATCTGAAGCTTTGCAATGCTTGTTGAAGTAGAGGGGAAAGAGCATGGGGAAATTTTCAGGGAGATTCATCATTCAGAAGTGGAGCCTGGGGGACAGGAAAAGGGGACACTGTTAACAGGAAATCCCTTTAGGGGCCAATGGGCGAGATTATTGCCAGGAACTTTACTTAATTCTGACCTGGAACTGCTGACCAGGGGTTCCCTTCGGACTCATATGCCCATAAAATTCAAGGAGGGAGGCCAGCCCAGTGTTGCCCTTGGTCCCCACAAAAAACATGTAAAGTAGCAGCCCAGGATTTTAAGAGTAGCTCTTGACTCGATGCCATGTGGAGGTTGAGGAGAAACTGCTTCCAGATTGTGGATGAGTAGGAGACCAGGGATGTCTTCATGGGTGAGAATTGGGGTCAGGTTGGCCTTATATGATGGAAGGGATCTGGATACGTGGAGAGAAAGGGGACAGAGCACAAACCAAGCACAAAAGTAGAGAAGTACAGTGTGTACTTCTGAGGCCAGAAGTTTCAGGAACAAGAGGACAAATGAGCTAGAAGGCTGGGGTCAAGCCACGGGAAGCCCTCCATGTTAAGCTAAATTATTGTCATTTCTGATTCATATGCATATTTATAAGTATTATCTATCTGTGAATAAATGAATGATTGTGAGTAATGAACAGAGGGTGAACAGGAAGGAAGGAGCTGGCTCTTCTGCTCTTTGAAGAATTCTGTCCAATCTAGCGATGACCAAAGGCTTTCAAGAGTCCCAGGTGTGTCGCACTCACCCCAGTGTCACTGGCCTGGGACGCTACCTGTGAGCTGCCATCCAGAGTCCTGGCGAGGAGGTGATCAAACTCAGACAAAAGGTGCAGAAGCTTCTAGAGCAATGTCTACAGTGAAGAGAAGACCCCCAGAGATCTCTTTCCTACCAGCCAGGAAATGAGTTCAGCCAAGCGGGTTAACCTGGTGAGTTAAATAAAATAGGCTATTCCTGGGGGAAAATTTTAGGGATGCTGAGCAGCTCCCCACCTCCAAATTACCAACCCTAACTCTGGACTCCATTGGATAATGTCTGAAATTCCATCATCAAAGCTTCTTCCCTTTGTGAGAAGCTGTGATAGCTCACATTTCAAGCTGTTATCAGATCCTAATATTCTCCTGCAAATGAAGGATCTGAAAGCAGGCTGAAGAGGGAAAGAAAGATGTGATTGGAGCACTGGGAGAGATGGGGGATTGTCAGGGACACACGAAGTGGTGGAGAGAGTAATAAAGAGGAGCTGGAAGGGCAACAAACTTGGCCAAGGACAATTTTGCAGAGTTCTAGCAACTAATGCTAACACCAGGCAGACTGTCCAGTTATTAATGAAAATGTTTTGTACACCCAGTCTGATTATGACTTCGGTCGGATGATTTAGATGACTGCATTAGGCAGCTAAATCCATACTTGTTGGCCTCTCTAACACATAGGGGAGCTTGGCTAATCTTAACATTAGCAGGTTGCAGCTCCTCATCAACAGCTGCCTGCTGCAGAGAGTGAGTGATGCTGTTCTGGAGATCCTAAGGAGGCCTAGGGACTTGTGGAGAATGGAAATGCTCATTCTTACTATAAAATCCCCTGAGAACAGCAGGCTGTTTATAAAGGATCAGTGTGGGGGCCATTTTTCTTCTCAGGAACTTGCTTTACAGTCTCATGCTGCATATTTCCTGGTCATAATAGTTTGGAGAAAAATAATGCTAAATGGCTGCATAAACAATTTTAATTGGCCTGGGCTCCCAAAATGTGCTATTTTTGTTCTGCTGCCAAGCTTGCTTTTTTACTAGCTAATTATGCCCAGCATTTAACTTTCGGCAAAAAAACAGGAAATAGGGCATTCATTACTCGAGTGACAACTTTTCAACAAGCCCACATTTCAACATCCATTGTGTAATTTCCTCTCCCCAGCTTACAGTTAGCTGTTCCATCAGGCCTTTGGAACAAACATCTCTGACAGTGGGGGCTGGTAGGGGCTTTGTTCAGTTCTAAATGCCTGCCTATCTCCATCATAGGCAGAGAGACAGGTTTCTATGGGTCACCAGTGCCCGCAGGGTGGGTTCCCACCTTGTCTAGGCTCCTTGCAGAAATTCTCAGCTAAGATTTCTGCTAATCTCAGTTTGCTGCCAGATTGGGCTCCACCAGCAGGAGCTAGGCAGGGCTTGTTGTTTATGCAGCAGCCCAAGGCTCTTGGGGAGTTAGGTAACTCTCAGACGGATACCTTCTTGTCTGCTGATGAATCAGAAGACAGTCAACCCCTGGTTTGCTGGATATTAACTCCTAGAAAGTGCTGTAAAGCCATGTTTTATTGTATGATCAGTTTATTATATTTAAAAACATATTGCAAAATACATCATATATGCATAAAAGTACTCAGATTATTAAGTATGCATTTCAATAAGTTAGCATAAAGTAAACAATGTGTGACTCTCACGTTGGTCAAGAATTGATTGATACCAGCACCTGAGAAGTCCCCCTCTCATTCCTACCCAATCACTCCTTCCTCTCCCTCCCTAAGGTAACCCCTATCTTGAGTTCTAATATTGCAGTTCCATTTTAGGTGTTTAAACTTTATATAAGTGGAACTGCATATACTATGTATGTGTATTTTAATGTTAAGCTTCTTTTTTCCATTTTGTTTTTTTGCTTGTAACTGTACCTCATACACTGTCATTACTACAGAATATTCCTTGTATGAACATAACACCAGTTACCAATTTCACTGTGAAGGACAGACAGGTTGTTTGCAATTTGGGGCTATTCTGAAAGATGCTACCAGGCATATTCCTGGGTATGTCTTCTAGTGGCTATGCACATTCATTTTTGCTGAATTTCAAGCAGGAGTGGGCTGTCAGGTCACACATATAGTTGTTATGTGGGCTTAAGCTTTATAACGTTAAGCTTTACTGTTTTCAAAGTGGTGTAAGTGGCCACTGCTATATTTCTTCACCAACACTTTCTCTTGTTCATCTTCTTAATTTTAGCAGGCGTTTATGGCATATCAGTGTGGTTTTGATCTGTTGTCCTTGACTATTAATGAGGGTAAGCATTTTCCGTATGTTTGTTCATGATTGGATTAAGAGTGAGATGAAGGATGAAGTTGAAAAGTAGTCCCAAGATTTTCGTGGTGGGCGAGCCTGTAATCCCAGCACTCAGGAGACTGAGGCAGGAGGATCGCAGTGAGTTTGAAGTCAGCCTGGGCTAGACAGTGAGCTCAATGATAGCCTGAACTGCAAAATGAGACCCTTTCTCAAAAAAAAAAAAATCAGAAAAAATAATACCTTAGGCTGGGCATGGTGGTGCATGCTAAGGTAAGAGGATTGCTGTGAGTTCAAGGCCAACCTGGGCTACATGGTGAGATCTTGTCTTTTTTTTTTTTTTATTAAATTCTTTTATTGGTACATTGTAGGTATACAACACAATTACATTTCTCATTGGGAATTGTACCTTTACATAATGCATCTTGGTTCTTATTTTTTCCCCGTTCCTAGCCCTCCCTTCACGCCCTCCACGCTTCCCTATTTACAAAGACTTTATTTCCATTTTTTCCATTTCTCAGCATTTTTCCTTTCCCTTCTTTCCTTTCTCCTGCCCCTCCCACTACCCCTACCCCTTTGGACCTTTTCTTCCTATTTTACATTATCGATTATTCATTCTAATCATTGGTACATTATAGGTATACAATATAATGACATTCATCATTGGAAATGTGCACCTTTACATAGTCTCTCTTGGTTCTTATTTTTCACCCTTGCCCAGCCCTCCCTTCAACCCTTCCATTCCTCCCTATTTACAAAGATTTTCTTCCTATTTTTCCATTTTCTCATATTAATCCCATTCCCTTCTATCCTTTCCCCTAGCCCTCCCACTTCCTTCCCCTTTGCCCCTTTTCTTCCTATTTCACATTACCTATTAAACATTTAGTCCTTATTTACACTTTCAGTTTCTCACACCAGAGAAAGTATTTGGTATTTATACATGTGTGTCCTATTTATTTCACTTAAGAGTATCACCTCAATGTGCATCCACTTAGCTATAAATGTCTCTAATTTCTCATTTTTTATGGCTGAGTAGTACTCCATTTTATAAAAAAAAACCACATTTTCTTTATCCAGTCTCCAGTTGATGGGCATTTGGGCTGTTTCCAAGTTTTAGCTATTACAAATTGTGCTGCTATGAACATGGGCACACATATATCACTGTGGTATGATTCTTTTAATTCTTTGGGGAAGATACCCAGAAGGGAAATAGTGGGGTCAAATGGGACTTCCAGTCCTAGTTCTTTGAGGTATCTCCATACTGATTTCCACAGGGCTTGCACCAGTCTACACTCCCACCAGTAGTGGAGCAGGGTTCCTCTTTCCCCACAGCCCAGCCAGCATTTGTTATTGGTTGATTTCATGATAGCAGCCATTCTTTCTGGAGTGAGGTGGAATCTCAGTGTTGTTTTCATTTGCATCTTTCGAATGACCAATGATATTGAACATTTTTCCATGTATTTATTTGCCATTTCTACTTCTTTGTCTGAGAAATGTCTGTTCATTTCAGATGCCCATTTTTGGATTGGGTCTTTCAATTTGGGAGGTCTGATCTTTTTAAGTTCTTTATAGATTCGAGATAGTAGACCTTTGTCTGAGGAAGAGCAGGTGAAGATTTTTCCCCACATTGTGGATTGTCTCTTCACACTGCTGGTGGTTTCTCTTGCTGTGCAGAAGCTTTTTAATAAGAAGAGATCCCATTTGTTGATTGTTTGTGCTAGTTCATGGGCAACTGAGGTTTTGTTCATAAAATCTTTTCCTACACTGATGTCTTCAAGGGTTCTACCTAACCTCTGTTCCAACTGGTTCAGAGTTTCTATTTTAATATTTAGATCTTTAATCCATTTTGAGAGATATAGGTCTAGTTTTAATCTTTGGCAAGTTGAAGCCCAATTTTTCCAGCACCATTTATTAAAGAGGCTATCTTTCCTCCAGTGACGGTGTTTGGCTCCTTTGTCGAAGATGAGATGGCTGAGTGTGTCTGGCATTGTTTCTGCATCTTCTAATCTGTTCCACTGGTCCTCAAGCCTGTTTCTTTGCCAGTACCATGCTGTTTTTATCACAGTAGCTTTGTAGTAGAGTTGCAGGTTGGGGATTGTGATACCCCCTGCCATGTCTCTGTTACCTAGAATTGCTTTTGCTATCCTGGGTCTCTTCTTGTTCCAAATGAATTTTTGAATTTTTTTCTCGAGGTCTATGAAGTATGCTGCTGGCATCTCAATTGGAATTGCATTAAATCTATATAGCAGTTTTGGAAGTATGGCCATTTTCACTATATTAATCCTTCCTACCCAGGAGCAGGGGACGACTGTCCATTTTCTGATATCATCTTCAACCTCTGTTTTCAGAGTGCCATAGTTTTCAGAGAAGAGGTCTTTGATTTCTTTCATTGGGATGATTCCTAGGTATTTCAGTTTTTTGGATGCTATTGTGAAAGGAATTATTTGCCCTATTTCTCTCTCAGTGAGTCTGTCATTTGTGTAGAGGAAAGCTATTGATTTTTGTGTGTTGACCTTGTAACCAGCTACTTGACTGAATTTGGTTATTAAGTCTAGAAGACTTTTGGTAGAGTTCTTGGGGTCTTCTATATAGAGTATCATGTCATCTGCAAATAACGACAATTTGACTTCTTCATTTCCTATCTTTATTCCTTTTATTTCTTTCTCTTGTCTAATTGCCGTGGCTAATGTTTCCAGAGCTATATTGAACAAGAGTGGTGATAGCAGACATCCTTGTCTTGTTCCTGATTTTAGTGTGAAGGATTTCAGTTTTTGACCATTTAGTATGATATTGGCTGTTGGTTTTTCATAGATGGCTTCTATCAGTTTGAGGTAGAGACCATCTATTCCAATTTTTTGTAGCGTTTTTGTCATAAATGCATGTTGGATTTTGTCAAATGCTTTTTCTGTGTCTATGGAGATAATCATATGGTTTTTGTCCTTGGCTCTACTGATATAGTGTATTACATTGATTGCTTTGCATATATTGAAACATCCCTGCATCCCTGGGATGAATCCCACTTGATCAGGGTGTATGATCTTCTTGATGATCTTCTACATTCTGTTTGCCATTATCTTATTAAGGATTTTTGCATCTATGTTCATTAGTGAGATTGGCCTATAGTTGTCTTTTTCAGTTGAGTCTTTCTCTGCTTTGGGGCTCAAGGTGATGCTTGCTTCCAGGAATGAATTTGGGAGTATTGCTTCCTTTTCAATTTCATTGAAGAGTTTAAACAGTAGTGGTAGCAGTTCCTCTCTAAATGTCTTGTAGAATTCAGCAGTGAAGCCATCAGGGCCTGGGCTTTTCTTAGTAGATAAGTTTTTAATTACATTTTCAATTTCATTGGTTGATACTGGGTTGTTCAGAATTTTTAGGTCTTCTTCATTCAACTTTGGTAATTCATATGTATCTAGGAATCTGTCCATTTCTTCTGTGTTGTCCATCTTATTGCCGTATAGGTTCTTGAAGTAGGTATTGATGATCCTCTGGATTTCTGCTGGGTCTGTTGTAATTTCACCCTTTTCATTCCTAATTGCATAGATTTGGGCCTTTTCTTTCCTTTTTCTGACAAGGTTGGCTAAAGGTTTGTCAATTTTGTTGATTCTTTCAAAGAACCAACTCTTGGCTTCATTGATTTTTTTGTATCATTCTCTTAGTCTCCATTGCATTGATTTCTCCTCTGATCTTTATAATTTCCTCCCTTGTATGAGCTTTGGGGTTTCCTGCTCTTCTTTTTCTAGAAGCTTGAGGTTCAGCATCAGGTTGTTTAATTGGGCTCGTTCTGTTTTCCTAATATGCGTATTCACTGCTATGAATTTCCCTTGTAAGACTGCTTTCATTGTGTCCCATAGATTCCGATATGTTGTATTGTCATTGTCATTTAATTGAAGGAACTGTCTGATTTCTTCTTTAATTTCCTCTGTGACCCATTGGTTATTCAGAAGTGTGTTGCTCAATTTCCACGTGTTTATGAAATTTTTTGAGTTTCTTTTGCTATGGATCTCCAATTTCATCGCACTATGGTCTGATAATATACAGGGGATAACTTCAATTCCTTTGCACTTACTTAAACATGTTCTATGTGTGAGTATGTGGTCTATTTTGGAGAATGACCTGTGTGCAGCTGAGAAGAATGTGTATTCTGATTTTGTGGGGTGGAAGACTCTGTAAACATCTGTTAAGTTCATTTGTTCAAGAGTTTGATTGAGTTCTAGTATTTCATTACTTATTTTTAGTCTAGTTGATCTATCTATTTGTGACAGTGGGGTGTTGAGGTCCCCCACTACAATTGTATTAGTGTATACATAACTTTTCATGTCTGTTAGTATTTGTTTTATATAGTTGGGTGCACTAGTGTTTGGTGCATAGATATTTATGATTGTCATCTCTTCCTCTTAGATTCTTCCCTTCACAAGGATGTAGTGTCCTTCTTCATCTCTCTTAATCAGTGTTGGTTTGAAATCTACTTGATCTGAAAAGAGGATAGCTACTCCTGCTTTTTTTCGGGTTCCTGTTGCATGCAGTATTGTTTTCCACCCTTTAACTTTCAGTCTATGAGTTTCCTTTTGAATGAAGTGTGTTTCTTGTATGCAGCATATTGTTGGATTTTGCTTCTTGACCCATTCTACCAGTCTATATTTTTTGATTGGTGAATTGAGACCATTAACGTTGATGGTTATAACTGAAACATATTGACTTGTTATTGCCATGACTTTTTCTTTGTTTTTGGTTCTCCCCCTTTACATTTAATTTCTTGTCATGCCAGATGGGTTCGTTTTGCTTTGCTTCCTGGGGTTGTGATCCTCAATGTCTGTTCCTAGGATATTGTGTAAAAATTTTTGGAGTGCTGGTTTGGTATTCATGAAGTTCCTAAATTGCTCTTTGTCATGAAAGTATCTCATTTCTCCATCAATTTTGAAAGATAGTTTCACAGGGTATGTCAATCTGGGTTGGAGGCTGTTTTCTTTTAGGGCTTGGAATATGTCACTCCAAGCTCTTCTTGCCTTGATGGTTTGTGTTGAGAAGTCTGCTGTGATTCTGATGGGCTTTCCTTTGTATGTGATTTGTTTCTTTTCTCTGACTGCTTGTAGAACTTTGTTCTTCTGTTGAATTTCTGGAATCTTAACAATTATATGCCTCTGTGTAGATTTTTTTTTATCAAGGCTATTTGGAGTCCTATATGCCTCACTTATCTGTATGTCAAGCTCTTTTCCCCTGCTTGGGAAGTTTTCTGCTATTACTTCTGTGAAAAGATGTTTTATGTCATCTCCACTCTCTCCTGTTTCTTCATTGAGCCCAATCAGTCTTATATTATTCTTCTTTGCATCATCTAGCAGCTGCTGGATTGATTTCTCATGTTTCCTTATAATTTTGAAGCAATTTTTCTTTTCCTGGTCACTAATTGCTATCTTATCTTCTATATCTGAAATTCTGTCCTCACATTGGCTCATTCTGCTGTGTAGACTTTCAATGGAGTTTTTAATGTCCTGGAAATCTATTTGCATCTGTTTTATGGATTCCATTTGTTTCTTATGTTGGGATTCCATCATGTTCCTGAGCTCCTCTCTAGATTTATTAATCCTGTCTTGCACTAGGGGCACAGTTTCTCCTGTTATCTGAGAAATTATTTCTGATTTCATTTTTTCCAGATCCTCTTTTGTTGCCAGTTCAGTGGGTCCAGGTGGTTGAGTATGAGAGTGTTATATCTCATTTCCCTTTGGGGTTGCTGTAGGTGATCTGGAAGTCTGGTTTTGAGACTTATTTATGTGTTTTCTCATTTCAACTGGGGCGAGGTGGGGGGGGGGGCTCTTAGCGCCTGCACGGATTACCTCCTCTGAGCTGGGAGAGGTGGGACAGGGGCCTGGAGCAGTGGTAGGGATGGTGACCCAAAAGCCCTTTCCTGTGGGCTGGGAGCAGCAGGAGGGATGGTGGCCCGGAAGCCCCTTCCTCTGGGCCAGGAACAGCGGGACAGAAGGTGGCCCAAAAGCCCTTTCCTCTGGGCTGGGAGCAGCAGGAGGGATGGTGACTGGGAAGCCCCGTCCTCTGGACCAGGAGCAGTGGGACGGCTGCTCAGAAGCCCCTACCTCTGGGCTGGGAGCAGAGGTACTCTACCTTGGTCTGGTGGTCTGGTGTCCTCTGCGTCTTTGTAGTGTGTAACCAGGTGGCTGCCTGTCTGCAGCGGGGTGATTCGGCTGGTGAGATCATGTCTTGAAAGAGAGAAAGAAGGAAGGAAAGAAAGAGAGAGAGAAAGAGAAAAGAAAAAGAAGTACTTTAATGGGTGAAGAGGTTGTCTAGACTTCCACCTTCTGAAATTGTGGTATTGAGTATTGAACCCTCATAGCAGACCTGCAATTATGCTAGATAATGTAGGGAATCAAAAAAGGTAATTGCTGTATACACAATCAGTACATTTTGGGTTTTTTTTCTCACTACTGGGGATTAATCCTGGGGCGTTTGGAGTGAGCTACATGCTCAAACCTTTATTATTATTATTATTAATTTTGATTTCTTCTTCTTCTTTCTTTTTTTTGGTACCAGAGATCGAACTCGGGATCTTATTCTTGTGAGGCAGGCACAGAACCACTGAGCTAAATCCCTGGCCTTATTATTATTATTAATTTTAAGACACAGTTTTGCTAACTTGCTAGGTTGCCCAGGCTGGGCTTGAACTTGTCTCAGCCTCCTGGAGTGCTGAGATTGTAGGCATGCTCCACCATGCCCAGCCAGCACCTTACTTTTTAAAGCAGCAAATCATTATCATCTTTCTATGTAATTAAGTATCTTATGGCATCTTTTTTTCCCTTTGTGGTTCTGGGGATCAAACCCAGGGCATTATGCATGCTAGAGAAATGTTTTACCACTGAGCTATACCCCCAGCCTTACAACATCATCTTTAATGGTCCGATTGTATTCCACATTACAAAAGCCTTCTAATTTATTAAAGCTAGTCTCCTATGCTTCCCATTTTTTCACTATTATCAGCAATAATACATTGAAAATCCTTGTGGCTAAATCTTTGGGCTCATCTGAGATTATTTGTGAAGGCCTGCCCACTTCAAAACTATGGTACTTTGGGAGCAAACTGGAGAACACATAGGACATATAATTAATTGATTAGTGAATATATGGACTGGTTTTTCATTTTTCCTTTTATGAGTCTGCCTTTCACCTTTATCAAAGCAGAGGGTGAGCTGAATGGATTGGAAACAATAAGGGTATCAGGGTGGATTTAGGCCCTCTCCTTCCTATTTTGGCTTTTTATTATAGAACTACTACTAATTATTATGTATGGTGCACCTTACCTGGCAAGCTATGTGTTGGGCACTTTATAACAGATGTTACCACTCAATCTTCATAACCTTATGATATCCCCAGTTTTTAGATTGAAGAAACTGAGGCTTGGAAGTGTTAAGAGTCTTGCCCAAGTTCATGTGGTGAGTGGTAGAAGAGGAAATGAACCCATTTCCTGTAGTCCAAAGTCTCAACTGTTATGCCAATGGTTCTCAGGCTGTGCACTTTAGCGTTTTGGTGTACTGCACAACTTCCCCGGGGATCCTGCTAAATTTTACAGGTAAAATACATTTTACTACTGAGAGGCAAATTCTCTGTGGTGGAATGATTTCACTTTTAATTCTTCACCTTTCCCCATATCCATGTTTTTTGCAATTTCCTTCGCAGCTCCTCCCGTTGAGAGGTGAAGGTGAAGACTATTCCCCCACCCCTTGAGCACAGGCTGACCTTGTAACTTGCCTTGGTTAACAGAACACGGTGGACATGACAACATGCTAGTTCTGAGCCCAGGCAGAACTTGCTTCCTTTTGCTCTCTTTCTTCCTCCTCTGATGGAAGATGAGACATCACAGCAAAGTCAGGACAAGGACTGTGTGGGTGCCCAGTTCCACCAAGATCAGCCAAGTCTCCTTAAGCCAGGCTCCAGCTGACTGTAGATGCCTGCATGATTATTCCTAAACCCAGTGTAACCACCCGGCTGACTCATACACCCATGAGCAGAATGTTAATTTTTATATGTCACTGAAGTTTTGTGGTTACTTTGTAGCATGATTGTGGGTGTTAGATAATAAATACTGAAATGGCTATGTCTAAAGCATGGAGTGCTAGCCCATAGGTCATGAAATGCTCCATAGACTCACGCACAACTTGGCCTCAGTACAGTAAAATGTCAAACTGCCACTTAGGAAAGTGACTATTTACTGAACCATGTAAGATCTATGCTTCTGGAGTGTTTGGGGATGCAATTTCATCTAGACAGCAGCCCTTACTGCTGGGCCACTCAAGAATAGTGCAGTGCCATCACCTTTTACTGAATAAAGTTTAAAGGACTAGGAGAAATAAAGTTTCATTTTGATCACAAGCTGCATGTCATATTCATCATGTTCTAGTTACTCAACTGGTGGAGTTGGATTTCTGTCCCTTGCAACCCAAAGAGTCTAGGTTCCACGAGTGGGAGCATTTGACAGGCTGAAACACCTCCCGGCTCATCAGAAGCTCATTCTCCTTCTGTGATTGACATGGGGCTGAGAAAACACATGTGGAGACAGGCTGGCTGTTCTTAACTCAGGCTTCTCATTGCACAGAGATGGGCTCCTGCCAGAGCAGGCCAGGTGTAGACCAAAGAGGCAATGTCTGTTTGCAACAAGCCTCCTTTGCCAACACTCTGGCTCCCAGCCCTGGAAGCTACAGGCAGTTAATGGCATCCCACTATCAGCTGCTGAACATGCCAGCTATACCTTGCTTCATACTCTCATCTCTTTTTAAAATTCCTTTACCTTCTTTTAATTCAACTATATATTGCCATGTAACAAATTACCCCCAACTAAGTGACATAAGACAACTATGTTTGTTTTTCCTGTTCACTTTACATGTCAGGTATGTGGAGAGGACATGGCAGGATTGCTTGTTACTGCTCTCAGATGTCTGGGGCATCAACTGGGAAGACTTGAGTGGAAGGCACTGGAATCATCAGGGAGCTTCTTCTTCACATATGCCTCGTGCTGGCTGGGTTGGGCTCAGCTAGGACTGTTGATAAGATGTCCACAGCCTCGTGACCTCTAGATAGTCAGAATTTTTTTTTCTGTGGTGGCTCAGTGCTCCAAAAGTGGTGTGCTACCAGGATAGGGTGAATTCTGTGAAGCCTTTCATGACTTATCCTTGGAACTGATATGTACATTCAGATCTCCTATACTCTATTGGTTCTGACAAGTCGCCAGGCTGCCCAGATTCAAGGGAAGGGGATATAGACCCTATTTCTTGATAAGACAATTGCCAAAGAACCTGCAGTTATATTTTCAAGCTGCCATACTTTAAATTCATTTATCCTTTTCCGCACTGCCCAGGCAGGGGTCCATATGGCGTTGTTCGTGATTCCCATCGTAACTTACAGGGAAACTTTCACAATGTCCGGAGCCCTTGATGTCTTGCAAATGAAGGAGGAGGATGTCCTCAAATTCCTCGCCGCAGGAACCCAATTAGGCGGCACCAATCTGGATTTCCAGATGGAACAGTACATCTACAAAAGGAAGAGCGATGGAATCTACATCATAAATCTGAAGCGCGCCTGGGAAAAACTTCTGCTGGCAGCACGAGCCATAGTCGCCATTGAAAACCCTGCTGATGTCAACGTCATATCCTCTAGGAACACTGGCCAGTGGGCTGTGCTGAAGTTTGCGGCTGCCACTGGAGCTACTCCTATCGCTGGCCACTTCACTCCTGGGACCTTCACTAACCAGATCCAGGCAGCCTTCCGAGAGCCGGGTCTTCTGGTGGTGACGGATCCCAGGGCTGACTACCAGCCCCTCACGGAGGCGTCTTACATCAATCTGCTGACCATTGCTCTGTGTAACACAGATTCTCCTCTGTGCTATGTGGACATTGCCATCCTGTGCAACAACAAGGGGGCTCACTCAGTGGGTCTGACGTGGTGGATGCTGGCCCTGGAAGTGCTGCACATCCGTGGCACCATCTCCCGTGAACACCCATGGGAGGTCATGCCTGATCTCTACTTCTACAGGGATACTGCAGAGATTGAAAAAGAAGAGCAGGCTGCTGCTGAAAAGGCTGTGACCAAGGAGGAATTTCAGGGCGAATGGACTGCACCGGCTCCAGAGTTCACTGCTGCTCAGCCTGAGGTTGCAGACTGGTCTGAGGGTGTGCAGGTGCCCTCTGTGCCCATTCAGCAGTTCCCTACGGAAGACTGGAGTGCTCAACCAGCCACGGAAGACTGGTCTGCAGCCCCCGCTGCTCAGGCCACTGAGTGGGTAGGAACCACCACTGAGTGGTCTTGAGCTGTTTGTTCTGCAGACACTTACGCAAAATAGAAATGAGGTTGATGGAAAATAAAACATAAGTTTCCAAAAAATAAAACAATTTTAAAAAAATTCATTTTATCTATTCTTTTCCCAGTTACTAAGATCATTTCCTTTGTGTAAGAATCTTTTTATTGGGAAACAAAAGTAGACAAACAACTGAAGGTAGCTTGGGTGGGGGGAGGAAAGATAATTATATGGATATTCCGCAAAGCACTCTAAAGATGTCACTGTGGTCCTACTGTGTGCTCAGTGCCAGTGGTGGCTGAGGGTTTAGTGAGGGAAAACTCATCCCTGCTGATACATCACCGTGCCCAGGCAATAATGCCATAGTTTGAAAATATTGAGAGGGTCACTAATGGAAGGGACCAGAGCACTGTAGCATACCTGTCACACGGCAACAGGCAGCAGGCCACAAGTATGGGGCTGGTTGTACTTCCCTCGGGTGGGAACTGGAAGACAGGATCTAGGGAGGACTTCTTGGAGTAGTACCATCATTCCTGAACACTTGAGAATTTATACCACATCTGTCTTCTTAGATCTGTCTTCGCCTCTGTGATCTCAGGGTGACTCTGGCTGTTCTTAGTCTGGCAGACTCAGTCATTCATCAGTCTCTTGGGTGTGCCTGGCACTGGGACATTGAATAAGACCTTCAGGATCCTGGTGAGATGAAAAAACATACTGATCTGGGACCTTACCACCCTGATTCTGCCAGTAACTCTGAGTGACTTTGGACATATATTCAATCCTCTCTGGGACTCAGTTTCCCCATCAGTCAAATCAAGGAGGCCTTGACCTTGACCTTGAAGGACCTCTAAGCTCCCTTGAAAACATGCAGAAGAGCGATGACCCTGGCATATCAGGGACTGCTAAAATTTTAGTCCTCAATCTCAAGTTTATTTTCTGTCTTTTGCCTTACTGCTGGCTGGCTTACTCTTGCTGTAATTTATTTAACTGAGCTGTGCTGAGCAGTTTGGAACTGAGTTTGCATGAATCACTGTCCATAAAATCAAGTTAAGTGGATTTCATTCCACACAGTGCACCTGTGTATAGGCGTGGGGAGAAGAAGCTGGATTTTCTTGGCTCTTCCAGACCACTGTTAGAATTGCTTCTCTACTGATATAGCATTCACCCTGTATTTATAGTCCATTGTTATAACAGCTTCCTTCAGAGAACTGAAAGTAAAGTGTGGGAAGCAATTTCTCCTACAGATCATTTTATATAGCTGTGCTCTTTCCCTATCTAGCTGAGAAAACACATTGATTTCCTCTTTTATCAGTGTTGGCAAATATCAGATTCAACTTCATTCAGTCATTCCACAAAATTGTATTGAGTGTTATGTGAAGTCATGCTCAGCTAGGTACAGGGATGGGGGTTCGGGGGAAGAGTTACACTGTCCAAAGACCCTACAAACTGAGTGGAGGGTTAAGTAATGGGTTAAACAATGCAGGAGAATGTTGCTGGGCAGAAAATGGGATGTTCAATGTGCTGAGTGAAAGGAGAAGCCAAGCGAGGTGGGTGATCTGGGGAGGATTACGAGGAGTTTGGGAAGGATGTCGAGAGTGTGAGGGTGATTTCTGTTTGGACCACTGCCCACATTTTCCTCCTCTCCCCATCCCCTTGTGATGATCAGCACAAGAATCATTTCAGTTCGCCATTTTGTAGAAGGATATGCTGGGGGTGGAGGTTGAGTAGAGATGAGCATTTATGGGAAGAAATGCCCAAAGGGTCTGTTCTGATGCTTGTGAAAATATATTTGGGAGCCAGTGTGAAGGATTATAAAGGGATTTATTTCATTTTGTAACTCAGCCAAAAGCACAGGCAGGCTATGACTAAAATGGTGGTTCCAGGGACTGGCTATTTGTATCTTTGTTCTTATTTTCTATCTTGATAGAAAATGTACAATCTTTACTCTGCCACAGAGTGAACATTTCATGGTTTTCCTGGCTGATTACAAGTGGTTTTTTTTTTTAAATTGTATTCCATTTACTCTCTCTGGGATTCTGAGGGACACATAGTATTGGGGTGTTGGGGAAGGGCAGCACAGTGGGCCCTCCCCCTCCACTGACACTATGTTTGTGGTCACACAGTCCTTAGAGAAAATCGAGTTGCTTAAATAGACTAAGTTTTGGATGCACCTGTTTGTTTCCATGATCCAAGCAGAATTTGATTTGCTTAATGGATTCTGCTGGTTGCGCTGTCTTGGGACAGACATGCCCATGTGTCCCCAGCATTCATTTGAATGTCCAGATGGCATTTTAAGCTCAGTGGACCCTGCCAAGAGACCCTGGGCAGCGCAAGTTCCACCCTGGAGGAGCAATGCAATATTCTAATGAACAGTGGTGTGCAATGAAAATACAATGCGAGACACATATAACTTAGACATTTCTAGTGGCCATCTGAAAAAGTAGAAATAAACAGATGGGATTACTTGAAATGATATTTATTTGACTCAGTGTGTGTAAAATGTTATCATGTCAACACATAATCCATATAAGACATGATTAATGAGCTATTTTACATGCTTTTTTCATACTAAATCTGGTATGTACTTTGTGTCATAGCACATATCACTTCCAATTAGCCACATTTGGAGTGCTTAACAGGTACATGTGACAAATGACCACCATATTAGACAACACTTGTTTAGAGCTCTCTGTCAGTCCTTCCCAAAGACATCTTGGAGCCCTGGAAGATTGTCTTTTAACTTTTGCAGGCAATGAAGAGTCCTACCCTCTGGCTTTGACTAGGAATGGGTCACCACTTAGCTTTCTAACTATGTAATTGTCTCCATTATTGCCAGGAATGGCATCTGGTAAATTCCTGGGGCTTTGTAGTATGGTACCCATCACTTCCCACTCCTGTTTATACCATAGTAATAGTCAGATTTCTGTCACTGTGACAAAATGCCTGACATAAAATCAACTTAAGGGAGGAAAGGTTTATTGTGGCTCATGGTTTCAGAGGTTTTAGTCCATGGTTAGCCAGTTCCATTGCTTTTAGGCTAGTGGCGAGGTAGAAACATGGTAGAAGGGTGTAGTGGTGGGAACCTGTTCACCTCATGGCAGCCAGGAAGCAGAGAGGATGAGAGAGCCCAAGAAAAAGGGTCTGAGACTGGATGTAGTTCTCAGAGTCATGCCCCATGGTGCACTTACTTCAAGTAGGCCCCACCTCTGGTTTCTATCACCTCCCAACAATGCCATCAAACTGTCACCACCTGAAAGCCCCATCTCTGAACATTGCTGAATTGAGAGTAAAACCCTCAATACTGAGTCTTTGGGGGCCACTTCATATTTAAACCATAACAACTATATTTGTACCTTGTTCATGTTTCATGCTCCTGCCCTTTCTGTACTTCCTTTACCTTTTTAAAACTTACCTTTACAGGGCCCTATTACCCTCCAGGCCCTACTTCCAGGGCTGGGAGATAATGATAATAAAGGCTATTGGTGAAAATAAACTGAGCTGTTTTTCCTAGGTGTGTGTTGGGATGCACCAACCCACTTCAAAATTATAAGTGGCAGTGGGACAAGGTGACAGAGCATTAGACCTGGGAAAAACTTAGACAGCTCCTAGTTTAGTGCAGGGTTTTTGCTTTTTAAATTGAGGAAAATTATACTGAATAAAATGAACCATTTTAAAGGGCCCAATCCATTGGTACTTAGAACACTCAGAATGTTGTGCAACCAGCACCTCTATTAAGTTCTAAAACATTCTCATCAGCCCAAAAGAAGGACTGTAATACTAAGTTATCTCTCCCCACTCCTGTCTTCCCTCAGCTTCTGATAACCACTAGTATGTCTTCTGTCTATATGGATTTGCCTATTCTGGATATTTCTTATAAATAGAATCACACAATATGTGACATTTTATCTTTGTCTTCTTTACTTAGGATAATGTTTTGAAGATTACCTGTGCTACAGGTTCTATCAGTATTTCATTCTTTTTTATTGCTAAATAATATTCCACTGTATGGATGTACCACATTTTATTTATTTGTTTGTTGTTGGGCAGTTGAGTAGTTTCTACCTTTTAACTGTTGTTAATAATGATTCTATAAACATTATTGTACAAGCTTTCATTTGAATACCCGTTTTAGTCCTTTGAGTATATACCTAGGAGTACACTTGTTGGGTCACAGGGTCATAGATATTCTATGTTTAAGTTTTTTGTGTGTATGTATGGTACTAGGAATGAAACCCAGGGCCTCATGCATGCTAGGCAAGTGCTCTACCTCTGAGCTACACCTCCAGTTATGCTTAATTTTGGGGGGGAATGGCAAACCTGTTTTCCAGAGTGGCAGAACAATTTTGCATTTCTACCAGGAATGCACTTGGCTTTCTTTCAACCAATTTTTCCACATCCTTGTCAACTCTTGTTATTTTCCATATTTTTTTTGTTTTGCTGTTTAATTTTAGTTACAGACATCCTCGTGTGTGAATGCATATCTCACATTGGGTTTTTAAGAAATTAACAATCTTTACTTTTTAGAGCTATTTCAGGCTTACAGCAAGATTAAACATGAAGTACAGAGAGTTCTCATATACCCCGTATCCTTATGCTTGCACAACCTTTCCAACTATTAACATCTTGCCCCACAATGGTACATTTTAAAACAACAATCAGTGAACCTACATTAGCCCATTATTACCCAAAGTCCATAATTTACGTTAAGGTTGTACATTGAACGTGTTTTGACAAATGTAGAATGTTAGAGTTTCATTCTCTGAGGAGTTTCACTGTCCCCCAAATCCTCTGTGCCCTGCATCATTGCGGTTTTGATTTGCATTTCTCTAATGACTAATGGCATTCAGGGTCAGTCTGGTGGTTTTTAAACAGTGCCCTGAGAAGCCCCTGAGAGGCCACCGTGGTCAACAAGAGGAGCATGCCAAGCAGGTGGCCATGTCCTTCGAGACCCCACACCCTTGTCTACCACAATCACTTCACTCTCACCTGTTTGGCACTGGCAGTTTCTCCTGAAATAGTACATTTGAGCAAAGGGTTGTGAAAGTAACATCAGGTGGGGAGGCACTTACCTGGTCTTGTGTCATCTGCACCTCTACTTGGCTAGTGGAGCCCACTGTTTCTGACTCTTAGTTCCATTCTCTTTCAGCTATACCCCCTGTCAGTAGTAACAACTACAATAATGATAATGGCCACTTCTTAGATACTTACGCTGCAGCAGGAGTGCGGTAAGCACAGTCATATAATCCTCTCAAAGGAGTCCACAAGCCCATGCATGATGATGCACCGTCATGCTCACCACAGGCTGCCAAACCCATCACCGGCCTCAGACCTGCCCTCTCCTGGTGCTAACTCTACTCCAACCACACAAACCCTGCTGCTCGTGCGGAGGCCAACTTGTGCCCATCTCAAAGCCTTCTCACCACTCTGCTCTCCTGTCCCCTTCATGACAGACTCTTCATTAGGTGGTTTTTCAGTAACGGATCACTGGGTTTTCACAAAAGCTCCTGTAGTAGTCACCGATGCTTGCTCTTCGAATTGAGGAAGTCAAGTCTTAGTTAAGTAAAATCAATTGTTTACGGTCACACATTCTCATATTGATATGGCTCATTCATTTAAAAAAATGTTTTAAATCCTCCATTTTCTGCAAAGAACTGGGAAGGCAGTAAGTGGAATAAAAAGCCAAAGAAAGAAAGAATCATTGTCCTTCAGGATTATGTATTAGTGGGAGAACTGTATCTGCAATACAGTTGACCATCGAACAATAAGGGGGTTAGAGATCCTGAAAGTATGGTTGAAAATCCATGTATAAATCTAGACTTCCAAAAACCATAACTACTAATAGCTTGCAGTTGGCTGAAAGCTTCACTGATACAAGGAGCAGTCAATTAACCCATATTTTGGGTGTTAAATGTATTATATATGGTGAAGAATAAGCAAAACTGGCAAGCAATCACTTTTTACTGCCATACTGGAAGTTGCCGGAGAAGGCAGCTGCTGCTGATCAGCTTCCTACAATGAAGCTCACTGCGATAGCCAATAGGCTGAGGCAGTCCTCTTGCTTTGCCCTCCCAAGTGCTGGGATAACAGGCACGTGCCACCATGTCCTGCTTTTGTTTACATTTCTTTTGACTACAAATGGCACCATGTATAGTCTGTGTGTTTGTGCATAAGCCTTGATAAATTTTAACTTTTTATAGTAGACTGATAAAAAGCTAGGTATGTTGGTGCACATCTGTAATCCTAGCACTTGAGAGGCTGAGGCAGGAGAATTGCGTTTAAGGATAGCTTGCACTACATAGTGAGGCCTGTCTCAAAAAATATATATATATAGGTGTATATTTATGATGGTAAAGGATAAAAATGATATAATAAACTATTATCTACATATATTTCATGCATTCACGATATGCTTATTTTTTTCTTAATTTTTAATATTTATAGGATACATAGTTCATCTGCAAGTTTTTTCAAGTTATTGAAAATCTCAAACAAATTAATATGTAAGTGGACCCATATTGTTTCAACCCACATTGTTCAATGGTCAATTATACAAGGTAAGAGGCTGAAATTTCATACACAATAATCAAGTACATGTTTAAAGATTTGCTACAGGGTTCATAGCCAAAATATATAAAGAACTCAAAACAACACCCCAATAATAAATAACCCAATTAATAAATGGGCAAATGAACTGAACAGATACTTCTCAACAGAAGAAATCAAAATGGCCAATAAGGACATGAGAAAATGTTCGATTTATTTAACCATCAGGGAAATGGAAATTAAAAAGACATTGAGATTCCATCTCATCCCACTCAGAAAGATTATCATTAAGAATACAAAAAACAATAAATGCTGGCAAGGATCGGGGGAAAAGAAACCCTTATATAATATTGGTGGGAGTGTAAACTGGTAGCCACAATGGAAATCAGTATGGAGGTTCCTCAAAAAAAAGAAAAAAGAGCTACCATTTGATCCAGCCATATCATTCTTCATGGTATGTTCCCAAAAGATTTAAATCAGCATACTGTAGAGACACCTGCATACACATATTTATTGTAGCCAAATTCACAATAGCTAAGCTATGGAATAATCAGTTTAGGTGCCCATCAACAGACGAATAAAGAAAGAAAATGTGGTCTATACACCATAGAGTATTATTCAGCTATAAAGAGCAAAATCATGTCATTTGTAGGAAAGTGGATGGAACTGGAAACCATCATGTTAAGTGAAATAAGCCAGACTCAATCTAGACACAGACAAATATTGCTTGTTTTTTCTCTTATGCGTACTCTCAACAGACAGACAGACAGACACACACACACACACACACACACACACACACACAGAGCAGAGAGAGAAAGTACATGGAAGTAGAAGGAGGACTATTAGAGAAGAGGAGGGGAACAAGGAGGGAGGAAAAGAAAAGGGAAAGAGGTAATGGGGTAAAAATGATCCACATATACTATACGTATGCACAAATCTGTCAAAATGAAACTCACTGACATGTACTAATTTTTTTGGTACTGGGGATTGGACTCAGGACCTTGTGCTTGCCGGGTAGGCGCTGTACCGCTGAGCTAAATCCCCGGCCCTAACGTACTAATTTTAAAAGACGATTTCGCTAGAATTAGGTGCAATGCCTACTAAGGAAAACCCCAGTGAGCAGAGGCTTAACTCAGGGAGACATCTATGGCTTTTGTCAAATAGAGGAGGTTAGGTAAACAGACCCCTGACTTGGGTCATCAGAGATCCAGACTTCCTATCCTTCTGTTCAACCACTTACAATGTGGCTTCCATTTCAATGGTTCAAGAGGGTGCTGGAGAGTAGGAAAGAAGGAAGGAAGAGGGCATAGAGCACTGCCCAGCTGGGTCAGTTCCCTGCCAGCAGTCTGCCCATCGCCCGCCTCTGCTTCTATTTACATCTCACTGGCTGACGTGTGTTAGCTTGGCCTCAGTGAATTGCAAGGGGAAATGAAATTTTTTTAGTTGATCTTTTGTCACACCAAGTGAAATTGTTTCACTCCAATGAATAAGGGGACAATGAAAATTTGGAGACACTCAGAAGTCTACTGCAGTCATCTATTTGAAGCGCTTTTAAATAGTAAAAATGTGTAAATATAGAGGGAGAATGAAAATGATCAAAGTATATTATGTGGGGATATAAATCTTTCAAGATGAAACTCATTAATCTGTATAACAAAAAAGTGAAAAATATATTTCTATATATGACTAATGAATGTGGGAATAAAGTTTTTTAATTAATTAAATTTTATTTTAATTATTTATTTTTCTATGTAGCCCAGGTTGGCCCAGAACATGTGGCAGTTCTCCTGCCTCAGCCTCCCTGGTGCTGGGATTACAGGTGTGTGCCCCCACACCTGGCTAGGGGAATAAAGATTTTAAATACGACATCATTTACATTTGCTCACAAATGAAGTGGGTATAAATCTAACAAAAATTGGAAGTAATGTAAATATCTAAAAAGAGGATTGGCTCAATAATTGACCCATTAGAAGAACATTTTATGACATGGTAAAATGTTTATGATATGGTAAAATAATAATGACTAGCATCCTAAGAAAACAATTAGAATGTTATGTAGGAACCATAAAAAAGGAAAGTTACTTAATAATATAAAAGACTTACGGCTCTATGGTCAACTTGGAAAAACAGTCTCATCATTTGGAGAATTTACAGACAAGATGATATGTATGGGATTTGCTCTACAGTGGAGGAAGATGAGGCAGCTGAGCATAGATGAAGTAAGAACAATCAGAGGATTACTGTCAGAGCTGTCAATGGGTAAATGAAGATTTGTGATCTTATTTTCTCTTGTGAGTATCTGAAAATTTCTGTAATAAAAAGTGGCTCTTAAAATGGATAAGTAGGAGTCACTTAACCTTGGTCTCATTTTTCAAATGGACTCATAATACCTATCTAAAAAAATGGGATGGATGCCGGGCACGCACTTGTAATCCCAGCACTCAGGAGGCTGAGACATGAGGATCACTGGGAGTATGAAGGCAGCCTGAGCTATGTAGGGAGATGCTGCCTCAAAAAAACAAAAATAATAAATAAATTTAGATAAAAAGATGAAGTGTAATGAAATAAAATAATGTGGGGAAAATACTTCGAGATGAATGAAGGTGGCAGAAATGGTAATTCCTCGCATCAGGATGGGGCCGGTATGGAGCCAAATTAACATTGCAGGTTGAAGAACCCAGTGTTCTTCATAAGGATGGAGAAGCCACTGTAGGCATCCTTTGTGGTGATCAGAAGTCCTGGGCTTCCAATGTCCCACTTAGGTTAAGAAGTCACCAGACAGAAGGTCAGCCAGTGCTATGGCTTCAATGTCCCCATGAAAACTCATGTTGAAATTTAATCTGCATTGTGAAATATTGAGAGTGGAAACTTAACCTTACTATGGTATTTGGTGATGGGACTTTTAGGAAGTAATTGAGGTTAAGTGAAGCCAGAAGGATGGGGCCCTAATTCAATGAGTTTGCTGATCTAAGAAGCAGAGGAGAAACCTAAGCTAGCGTGTTCAGTCCCTCTTGCCATATGATGCCCTGTGCCGTCCTTGCAGAGTTTCCACCAGCTGTGGTTACCGGATGTTGAATTTCCCAGTTGACGTGGTTTTAGCGCTACAATGGCCCCCAAAGCCTCATGTGTTTGGAGGGTAATTGGATTATGGGGCATTATTGCTGTTTTGCTGTTATGTGGGGCCTGGTCCGAAGAGATGAATCACAGGGCTGTGGCCTGGAAGGGTCCATCTTCCTTCCTGGATCGTCACTTCAATCTCTCTGCTTCCTGGTTACCATGAGGTGAGCAGCTTTCCTCCTCCAGACCTTTCCACCACACCTTCCTGCTTTGGAGCCTACCAACTATGGACTAAAAATGTGAAACAAAACAAGCCTCTCCTACTTTAAGTACCGGGTATTGTGTCTGAATGACGAAGAAAGTGACTAAGATACCAGCCTTTAAAACCTTGAGTCAGATAAACCTCTTATAAATTACCCAGTCTGTGACATTCAGTTATGGAATAACAGGAATTGGACTAAGACAGCTGGCATGCACCAGTTTGATTTTATGGGTTCTTTCTAGCTTTGATAATTTTCATTAGTCCATGCCTATTGAGTACCAGTTATGAATATTTTTAATATTATCTAGAGAGAGCAAAGAATGCCTGCTTTTTAAGGATTTAGAAGCTGAATAATTTTCTCAGAGGAAGCTGGGAAGATTCTTGGAAAATGATAGGCAGCTCTTTGGCTTGGGGCAGATAACCAGGCCATGTACTTGATGGCCCTTCAAAGTCTGCACAGGCCCCGAGGTCTCATAAATACTCATAAATATTGATATATTGGCCACTCTCAATTGGAAAAAGTAACTCACAACCACCAGAAATAGTCTATAGTAAAAGAATTTATTTTGCCAGCCCAGCTTTGCCATTCTCTTTCTTAGTAACAACTCCACTATTATTATTATTATTACTATTATTATTATCTTTATTATTATTTTGAGATAGGATCTCTTGTAGTCCAGACTGTCCTTGAGCTCATGATGTAGTACAGGCTGGCCTCAAACTCACAGCAATCCTCCTGCCTCCACCTCCCTAGTGTAGGGATTACAGGCATGCGCCATCACTCCTGACTACCTCGATATTCTTTTGGGGAACCAGCCCTCTCTCCTCTTTTACCTTCTTGGTGGGACTGGCCTGCAGAGACCTAGCCTGGTCCAAGGACAAGCCAAGGCTGACACTTAGGGAGGCTGCTAGATGCTTGCTTGGAATATGAATCCTGAATTAAAAGACACAAAGACAGAAAAGAGCACAGACACCCCTAAATAGCATCTGTGAGAAAGTGACCCTGATTTCTAATATTTCTGAGACCTAGCTATTTAGCTTTTTCTTCAATTACACTCTATAGTGTGACATTTATTTTCTGAAGTTATCCAGAGTCCATTTCTGTTGCCTATAACAACAACAAAACCTAGCTCACACATGGTTCAATATTGAATGTCAAGTGCTTTTTCCTTAGAAGCTTTTAATCCTAAAAGACAGAGCTTTCCTTCCTGGCCCACACTCCCCCACCCCCAGGACCTGAGTCCTTTTTCTTCCTTTTCCTTCCAGAGCTTCTTGGGCCAGGGTGGAAAAGGGCTCTTGTCAATGTGCTCAGCTTTACCTTGAGGGATGAGTGAAGACACCCTTTAAATTACCTATAAAACCCTTTGATTCACTCAGCAGAGGTTGCCATGGGCAATTTGCTAAGCTTATTGATTATTTTCTGTTTAAATTAAAGTTTGATGTCCTGGAACAGGCTGCACAGTGCATGGAGTTAATGGAAAAGGTTGAGATCCAGGGGAGAGACACTCACTGGGGAAATGGAGGGTATTCAAGGGGAAAACAGGGAGTCTATGAAGAGGAGATCTTTGATGCCAAGTTGTAGTAAATATGATGGTGATAAAAAAGATAGAGAACGGGATTCTTTTATGGAGAAGGGCAGCTTCCTGACATTTAAAGCCTCAGGGACACAGTGGGAAAAATGTATTCATGCCACAAATATTTGTTGAGTGCCCATTATAGGTTAAGCACTGTGCTGGGCACTGGGGAAAATACTGAAGAAGGCACCATATTTGTCTCTGTGTGCTAAACCAGTGGTTCTCAAATTGTGGTCCCCGTGGCAGCTAAATCCCTATTGCCTGGTGTATTTGTCTGCTTTCTGTTATCATAATGATATACCAGAGGCAGGATACTTTATAAAGAAAAGAGGTTCATTTGGCTTACAGTTCTGGAAGTGCAAGGGTATGGCACTGGCATCAGCTCAGTGGGGGGTGGGGGAACCCCTAATGGCAGATGGGGTCACGAGACAAGGGCACAGGGGGGAGGTAGAGATCCTATCACCAGACTGGAAGCCCAGGGACAGTGAGTCAGCAGGCAGACTCAGGCTTTTGCAACAATTTGCTCTCAAGAGAACTAACTCAGGTCCCAGGAGAATGACTGTAAACCTTTATGAGGGGAGCACCCAGTGACTTCCCACAGAACTTCAACTCTCTACACTACGACATTGAGAACCAAACCATCAATACGTGAACCTTTGTGGGTCAAACCATACCCAAACCATAGCACCGGGGAATGCATCAGACAGGCAAATGCTCAGGTCTTGTCCCAGACCTCCAGAATCAGAAATTGTGGACAGAGATCACCATCCCTTCCAGGTAAATCTGCTGTGTGCTGCAATTTGAGAACCACTGCTCCAGATCCTTAAGCCTGTAAGGGGGAACCTCACTCAGGCTCGGAGAACTAGGAGCTCAATTTCAGGCAGTTATTTTTGCCAACATCCGTTGAGTATTCATCATTGCAAGTATTATGCTAAGCCTGACATGGGGGCTACCTCACCTCATCTTAGGGCAACCCTTCAAAGAGAATGTGAAATGGAGACACCGGAAAGTAAGTGGGGCAGGTGGAATTCAAATGCAAGAACCTAACCACTCTGCCTCTACTGTCTCCCAGACACCAACCTCCTACAAGCTCTGTGATCTGCCCTACAAGATCTCTGATCTGCCTTCATCAAAGCTGATCTTTGGATAGGGACAGAGCCATGGATTCTCCCAGATGAACTTTATCATGAGGTTGGGTTTTTGATGCTGGACAAAGAAGAGACAGTCAAAGAGGTCAGGGAGTATGGAATGAAGTAGGAAGGAGGCAGAATGGCTCTGAAGGAAGGCGGCTGAAGGAAGTGGGGCCAATATCCTCACCTTCTCATTACCCTCATCTTATAGGAGCTGGAATCAAAAATCACCATGGATAGATCAGGTTTGGGAAAATCTTATCAGTTCAGTCCTCTGCCTAGAATTCAAACCCTTTAACTCTTCCGCTTATAGTATGTTTGTTTTCTATTACTACTGTACCAAAATCACTATTAGTTTCCTATAACAAATTACTGTAAACCTAGTGGTTTATAACAACTGAATTTATTCTCTTAAAATTTCTGGAGATCGACAGTCTCAAATCAAGGTGTTGCTGAGATTATGTTCCTTCTGGAGGCTTCAGGAGGAATCCGTTTCGTTACCCTTTCTAGAGGCTACTTGCATTCCTTGGCTCGTGGCCCCTTTCTTTACCTTTAAAGCCAGCAGATTAGCACCTTTTCTTCTTTGGCACTTCTGCTTCTGTCCTTACATCTGTCTCTCCCTCCATCTCTCCTACCTTCCTCTTATAAAGACCTTGTAATTACACTGGGCCTACCTACAGAATCCATGGAATTCTTCCCATCTTGGGGCTCTAATTCAATCACATGTAGCAAGCATTTTGCCATGTGCGGTAGCATATTCACAGGTTCTGGGGTTTGGGGTCTGAACATTGAGGAATGGAACCAATTATTCTGTTTACTACCCTCTGTAACCTTAGAAAAATAGTTTTCTTTCTGAAATCACCCATTTCACCTAAAGTGGAGATTATAATACTTCTTGGTCCTAATCTTATAGGAACTTGCATATCATTTTGATCACAATGTAAATATTATTTCTAGAGTCTGAATTTGACAAATGATATAAGAGCGGTGTTTTTACTTCACTTAATGAAAAATATGTACTGATTACTTACCCAGCAGCATGTTGTGCTGACAAGGACTTGACCCTGTGTTTGCTATAGGGAAGAAAAAAATTCACCACACAATAAAAGGTACTGTACTTGCAGCAGTTGTGGTAGATTTTTAGGGCCTTGCATATGTGTCAGCAAAGACAGAGATGAAGCCAACTCTCTTGGGGAACCAACCATCTGATGACTCATATCATCAGGCAGTGCTTGGAAGAGAAACAATAAGCACAAGTCCCAAGGTGCTCCAGTGGTCATGAACCGAAGGGTCTGTCCAGGGGCTCAGGGAAGGTCAAAACGAGCCTCTGCCTCCTGCTAGGGAGGAGGCCGGGTCAGGGCTGTCAGTGCCCACCCGAGGCTGTTGTTGTGACTCCCCTTGGAACTGCATTTGTTGGTGATCAGGGGAACAGAAAGCAGCAGCCGTGTCCAACAGAAGAGAGACATTAAAGTTGATTAAGTGAGTGGGCCAATTAGTGTCTGGCTTCATGCAGTGTGGAGTTAATTAGCCTCTACAAAACAACAACAGCTGCCTTAATGGTAGGGCAGGAGGCCCCGCAGAGAGGAACCATGGGAAGAGGAGTGATAGGGCCAGTACTTAATAATTTGGCTGCAGTGGGCCCTGCCCCACTAAAAATGTAGAACAAACCCCAGGGCCAAACGTCCCTCCTGCTTCCAGACCATGCATGAGGTGAGGCTGGGGGGCAGAACCTTCCAGTCTCTTGCCCTGAGCAGAGACCAAAGTCAAACTTCAGCTTGAGTTTCTTTTTGAGACTCTTCGGCACAACTTAGTTTGCATTCTAATGAATGTCACTACCCTACACACTGCATCTTGGTCTTTGGCTCCATAATTCAAACTGTTTCCTAATGGTAATGTCATTTCCTTATGACAAAAGTAATGTGTACTTATTGGGGAATGTTTGGAAAGGATACACAAATATACAGAAAAAAAATAGTTCCTCCATCCTGTATCAGATTTTTTTGTTCACTAAACATTTATTGTTCACTTACTAAATGTGGTGCTATGTAAGGTGTTCAGACAAAGTACATATCAGTTTAGTTTTTTCTCCCTGTAGCTATATATGTATATATACACAACAAATTGGATTCGCTGTATCTAATCTTTAATGACCCACTGTTTTCAGCAATGTAACCAACATTTTCCCCTTTTCATAGAAAAAAATTTTAACCCTCTGTGGTTTCACTAATTATACTGCATTGTATGGTTATATACATTATATACATTGTATAGTATACTTGTGGTATAATTGTCCATTTATTTATGCTTCTTGCCTCTTCTAACAGGTTTTGAGGATGGAGACAAGACTTTTTTTTAAACCACTGTATCCTTAGTAGATCAGACCCTACATCTAGAGCCAACCACGTGGTAGGGACTGTTTAAAAATGTGATGAATACATAAGCAAATGAGTAAAGAAATTTAACTCGTCCTTTCTGCAGGGCCATGGAGGTTGTTTATACCTCTTTACTCATAAAAAATGTTGTAGGAGCCAGGGATTTAGCTCAGTGGTTCTGCCACCTGCCTCGCAAGTGCAAGGTCCCAAGTTTGATCCCCAGTACCAAAAAAAAAAAATGTTGTGGGCTGGAATGTAGCTCAGTGGTAGAGTGGTTCCCTAGCATGCATGAGGCACTGGGTTCAATCCCCAGTATTGCAAACAAACAAACAAAAGCCAAACAACAAAACACCACCACCCACCAAACTCTATCTTCCCCCTAAAAATACCCCAAACCAAAAAACTGTTGTGTCAGATATGATTGGGTAAACTACAAGTGACCAAAAATCCCCAAAGCAGTGGTTTAAACAAGGCAAAAGGTTTCTCTCTGGCAAAAATTCAAGAAGTCAGACCAGGGCTAGCATGGTGCTTTGCTACCCACTGGCATGGACTCCAGTTCCAGTGGCTGCTGAAGTACCAACCACACTCCAACCAACAGCAAGGAAAAGCAGGGAGAAAGACACCAGCTCTTCCTTTACGGTTCCTTCCTACAAGTTCCAGATGCCATTTCTTTTGGCTTACTCTTTAGTTAGAATTCGGCCATATGACTATATTTAATGTTAAACATCGAATAATACTTGAGGCTACATGTGGTGAATAAGGAAGGAGGAAAAGAAAGTTGGGGGACCATTAGCTAGGATGGCTCTTTGACCTGAGTTGACCCAGCCTCTCTAGCTAGTCCCTCCCTAATGTGAATCTTAGTTTCTCCAGATGGGGGCCTGCAAGTCTATCAGGTTATCCTGGCTTCTCAGCCTCAGGCTTGGGACCAGTGCCCTGGGAGGGTTTTGGTGCTTTCCCTTCCCTGCTATGACCTTCATCTTGCCGGGTGATGTAGTCATCGCCAAAACTGGACTCAATAAAGATGCCCCATTTCCCTGAGGTTGTTTTTCCAATTAGTACAAAGAGGAAGTTCCAGCTGTGAGGACAGGAATTGGGGTTTCTGAAACACAATGATTATTAGTAACAATCAATCAGTCTGCTAGGACAATGGAGGAAAAGCTGGCTCTCAAGGATGCTATGTGGGACAAGGATGACAGGCTGCCTGTAACAAGAGGCAGGGTGGCTCAACTGCATTGTGGCCAAGCTCCAGAGACGGCCGGGGACTTTGTAACAAGGTTTTACTGCCTGCAGTAAAAATCCTGCCAAAACGCATTCAGGACCGTGTGGGGAGAGGCGTATTCATTATTATACCCCTAGCAGCTATCGCAGGAAACCATCTGGGCTCAGTTGGCCTATAAATTTGCAACTTGCAGTTGGGTGGGCTACAGGGAATCAGCCAAGCAGGAAGTCAAGGTGTGAAGTGGATCTGGCAGGTTCCATACACAGGGCTAGCTCAGAAAGGGGCCATTCCTGGCAGTATTTTTTCTTTTTAATTTTTTATTGTGAAGTATATCACACATTAAAAAAGTGCATCAAATATAAATGTACACTTTGACAAATGATCATAAGGTGAATACATATGTGCCAATCACTCAGGTCAAGAAATAGGACATGGCCATCCCTCCAGAAGTCTCCGTGGACCCCTTCCCCAGCACAACCCTGCTTCCCCTCAAAGATAATGGTCCTGACTTTAATGAGGATAACTTCCTTCCCTCACTTTACTGTTTTTTCACTTTAAGTATTCACCCCAAATGATAATTTCATTTTTCTATTTTTGAACTTTATGCTATACAGAATCATAGAGTCCATATACCTTCGGGCTTGGGTTTATTTTTTGTGCTCAATATTATCTTTAAAATATGTGTGTGTATTGCATAAAGCTCTGGTCTGTTCATTTTTATACTGAATATGATTCTGTTTATCTATTTTACTGCATTTGGACATTTTACTCTTCCTGGATATTCGAGGTATTTTCCATTTTGGTTTATTACAAATAATATTGTTACAAATACCCTTGTGCATATATCCTTGTGCATGTCTGTGTGAGTTTCTCTGCAGCTGTGATCCTCAGAACTTCAGTGTGCATGAAAACAGCCAGCAAGCTTGCAAAAATGCAGAGTTCTGGTCCATCTTCCTAGAGATTCTGATTCAGTAAATCTAGGGTGGAGCCCAGAGGTTTTCATTTCTAACAAACCAGTCAGTGATAATGATTCATTTATCCCTTGGGCTGCAGGACCAAGCAGGGCTCTGCAAACTGTACTCCATTGGTTCAGCCTGGCCAGATTGCCCTTGGATGGTCCATGAGCGAAGAGTGGTTTTGGATGATTAGAGGGAAAATCCGAAGAAGAAGAATATTTCACGACACATGAACATTTTAGATGAAATTCAAATTTCAGTGTCCATAAATAAGGTTTTCATGGCACATAGCCATGCCAATTCCTCTAGATTTTATCCATGGCCGCCTTAAGGCTCATTTGCAACACAGACCACAAGACCTGCAAAACCCGAAGTAGTCACCTTTTGATCTTTTATGGAAAATGCTTTCTAATGCTTTAGAATATATGGTTAAGAGTGGGATCGCTGTGCCACAGAATGTGTACTTGTAACACTTCATAGATATGTCAGTTTTTCAAGGTGAACTCTGCCACTTTACCTTCCCATCAGCAGTGGATGAAAGTTCTGTTGCTCCAAATTCTTAGCAACACTTTGTTTTGTCAGATTTTAAATTTAGCCGGCTATAAGTTGTGCAGTGGCATGCAATGGTGGTTTTAGTTAGCATTTTCCTGACTACTAATGGATGCTCAGCATATTTTCAAGTGTCTGTAGGCCGTTTGGATTTCCATTTTAGCAAATGCCTGTTCAGATCTTTCACCCCTTGTCTATTGGGTTACTTACCATTTTCTCTGCCTATGCTGGCTACAATTCTTTTATCTTCAATTTGTCTTTTCTTGCTCTGGAGCTTGCTTTCTTCCATCATGTCTTTTGATGAACAGAAGCTTTTATTTTTTATGTAGTCAGACATCAAGCTTTTAAATGTGTTGTTTAAGAACTCTTTACCCACCTTGAGATCATGAAAATATTGTCCTGTATGATCTTTTAAAAGCTCTCTTATTTCCCCTTTTATATTTAGGTCTCAGATCATCTAGAGATAACATTTTGTGCATGTTATGTGGTAAGGTCCAACTCCCCCACCCCTCAAGGTCTCACTATGAGGCTCAGGCCTTGTACTTGCAAGGCCTCCTCCTCCCTCAGCCTCCCAAGTCTTGAGATTATAGGTGTGAGCCGCCACACCTGGCTCAATCTCTTTTTTGTATATTTAATTTTTCCAACACCATTTACTAAAAAGACCACCTGCTCTCCACTGTTCTGCAGGGCTACTTTTGTCAGAAAGGAAAGAAGAGTAAATGTACAGGTCTATTTCTGGGCTTGCTGTTCTATTTTGCTGATCTCTCTGTGAATGTTTGTGCTAACATGGCATACACTTATTTATTGTATATGTGATGAAATTTGGTAAAGAAAGTCCCCCCCACCTTATTCTCCTCCTCTTCAACAGTAGCTACTTTTGGCCCTGGGAGTTTTTTTCCCCTTAGTTATTATTTATTTATTTTTTTAACAAAGAACATAGAGTTGAACAGTGAGGAGTCACTCCTGATTGGTTAACTAGGGCCAATCAGTCCAACGTCTTTGGCAAGCAGTTTGGCAATACTCTAATTATTGAACTCCCTCCAAGAACATGTGTTTTAACCCGGTGGTACTATTTCTGGGAATCCATTTGAATGAAATATACAAAGTCATGATTCAAACCAGGGGAAAGGCGTTGGACACAACTCCTCAGACTCAGTGTCAGATCTGTACTAAATGCTGGAGGTGGGAGCCCGGACTGTGCCTGGTTCCCTGGGAGCCCTGAGGATAAGGACAACCTCCTCCCCCTGGATTCTTGGCCTTGCAGCTTCACCAGGATGAGCACCCAGACCCCACTCACACTACTGAAACTGGCAATTCAGAGCTTGCTGAAGGACAAGGACTTGACCATGGGGGCTGTGGAAGTTTTGCCAGGGGAGCTCTTTCCCCCAGTGTTCATGGAGGCCTTCACCAGGGGACACACTGAGGCCCTGAAAGCCATGGTGCTGTCTTGGCCCTTTCCCTACCTGCCCCTAGGAGCACTGATGAACAGGAGGGATCCACAGACTTCAGACACTGAGGTGGATGTTAGGGAGGTGGAGAAAAGGATGTTACAAGCTGCACTGGATGGGACTGATGTGCTGCTGAGCCAGAAAATGTGCTCCAGGAGGTTAAAATTGCAAGTGTCAGATATGTGGGACAAGCACAACTTTTGGAGAGTCTGGGCTGGAAACAAGTTGGAAGCCTGCTCCTCCTCAGAAGCCATGAAGAGGAGAGACACAGAGAAGAGTGGGCCAAGGGCAGCAGAAAAGCAGCCCCTCAAGGTGATTGTAGACCTGGGGCTCAGTCACGAATGTCTGTATCTATTCCAATCCTACCTCCTCAAGTGGGTCCAGCAGAGGAAAGGTCTGGTGCAGTTGGATTGTCCGAAGCTGTGCATTAAAGCAGCAGACATTCAAAGTATCATAGAGATCACAGAAATCCTGAACCTTGATTCTGTGCGGGTGGCAGAACTGGGTGACTGCTGGACATTATCCACCCTGGCTCTTTTGGCCCCTTATCTGGTTGAGATGAAAAATCTTCAGGCACTAATCATTTCTGACATCTCCGTGCCTGAGTTCCTTTCCTCAACGGAGTTAGAGCAATTGCTCACCCAAATCACCTCTCAATTTTGTAAGTGTCACCATCTGGAGAAGGTTTGTATAGACTCTCTCCCTTCGTGAGCCAGTGCCTGCTCTGGATATACTGCCCTGTGTGATAACAGATGACCAGCTCTGTGCCTTTCTGCCTACCTCGAGCCGATGCTCCCAGCTCATTTCCTTCAGCTACCTGAGGAACTCCATGTCCATAGCCAACCTGGAGAGCCTGCTGTGTCACACTGCAAGGCTGAGGAACTTATGCCTGAATGTCTGCTGGCTGAGACTGGACTAGTTTCAGGGTGGGCTAAGGAGGATGGTGCAGCCATTGAACCATCCCAGGACAGTCCGGTTTTGTGTTGCTCATTGTGTGCTCCCTTGTAACTATAGAGTCTATTATCCATATCCTGTTCCATGGCCTACTTGTATCACTATCTAGTTGGATTCAAATATCCTATGCTTGTGCTGGGCATTAGGAACACAGGACCTTAGTTTCAGTGTTAATGAGAAAAAGACTGGTCAGACAGCAAACTTGGAGAATCATCGGATCCAGAGTTAAAGTGAATTTTGCAGGCTTTGGGTCCTAGAAAGCATCAGAAAGAGGAATCTGAGTTTCTAGCTATAAATTCAGGCTTGAGATGAATATGTGTTTGATTGTAAAGAAATGATCTGAAATAAAGGGAGTTGCATCTAAAAAAAAAAACAACTGCTGGAGGTGCAACAATAGGAAGCCCACTCCTGACTCCAGAAGCTCCCAGTCTCTTTAGGGAGACAGCCACACAAATTCATGACTTCAATCCAGTGTGCTGTGTGCTGTGTGCTCAGATGGAGCTATGTACAAATACTACACGCACAACGATGTCTGTCCAAGCGTTACTTATAAGAGGGGGAATTGAGGGCCGGGCATTTAGCTCAGTGGTTTCGCCGCCTGCTGCGCAAGTGCAAGGACCCGAGTTCAATCCCTGGTACCAAAAAAAAAAAAAAAAAAAAAAAAAAAAAAAAGAGGGGGAATTGAAAACAACTTAAAAATGAGGCAAGGTGTGTTTGGATAAGTAAAGTATGGAATATCCGCACAATGGAATATTGACCATATAGTGATGAACATCAAGACTCTAGCAACATGCATAAATGATTTTAATATAAAAAGAGTAGGGTGCGATGCTACTGCAAGAAATAACTATATCTCTGGGGAAAAATAGATTCATTGGAAAAGTACTAGAAGGACTATACCATGATGATAACAGTTATTAGGAAAATAGATGGGTGTTATTCTTTCTGCCTTTTTCAAACTTTCAGTTATGCAGTTATATAAAGTCATAATAAAAATATAAGTAAAGCCACTTCCTATTACCAGCTACTTTTGTCCCCCAAAAGTACCTACCACGAGCCACTCAGTAAGTGAAATTATTTAATCATGTGATCTCACAACCCTCAGAGCCCTTTGGGTTATTATCTCCTCATGAATAAGAGCAGGAGGAGGAAGCTTAGAGAGGTGAAAATCTGCCTGAAGCCACACAGCAGGAAGCAGAGACTGGCAGGCATTTTTAGCCTGGGGTGTCTCTCACACCCCTCCAACTAGGAACCAAACCGAAGGGTGCTCTACCACTGAGCTCCATCCCCAGCTTTTTTTCTATTTTATTTTGAGACAGGGTCTCCGTGGCCTTGAACTTGTAATCTTCCTGCCTCAGCCTTCCAAGTAGCTGGCATTACAAGCGCGTGCCACTCAGCCTCAGTCCGGCACTAGCCAGCTCCTAGCTGCTACCAAACTGTAGCATCTTTCACAGAGAAGTGAGCTCAAGGATGGTTACAGTGTGGGTCTGACCAGAGAAAGTAGGTCATTAGCTTCTAGGCCCCTCCAGTCCAGGGTCTCTGATTCTCAGCCCCATTTCCCAGTAACTCGCTGGGTGATCTCAGAGAGTGACCCGATCCTGCTGAGTCCTAGCTTACTCTGCTGTGAAATGCAATGACTAGACCCCACCTCATCTGTTGTTGCGTTGATTAATGAGATAATATACATTCCCTGTCCTACAAAAAGGAGACACTTGTGAATTTATTTCCCTCTACCCAAGGACACAGGAAACTTGAAAAAGCCCCAGCCTTTTCCTCTCACTTGGCCTCTGGTTATTGTCCTGGGTGTAATGGAGTGGAAAACTCTCTACACGTCTCCCTGTGACAGTGAATTTCTAATCTCAGAAAACTTAATGGTTTTTGTCAACCTGATTGTCCAGTGAGAGCGGATTAGGAGAATGACTTCCCTTGTCACTGGAAAGTTGACTTGCTTCACAGCATTTTTCCTGGTGCCGGTGGGAGGCACGATCGATACAACACGGACCTAAATACTTACCTGTGGTTTCGGGGCTGAGGACAAAGGTTGGGAGTTCTATTTAAGTGCCTTCAGCCATTTCTAAGTAGACCCAGCCGTGATGTGCATTAAGCGGTTCAGGCCGGTGACCCGGAGCTCCCAGGACTGAGGGGCAAACTAGAAATCGAGTTTCTCCTGAGCAGCGATGCAGAGGGCTCCGGCTCTGGCTGGATTTGTCTTTTCTGCTCCAGTTTCCCGTCTGCAGGAGGAAGGCCCATTAGTTACTGTCTGCGCTGCCAGGGAAAGATGGCCTTGCTAGTTTCTGTATCAGGACTTCCCAGAAACAAGGTACTGCTGTAAATATGGACAGAGACTACTAATGGGAGCTTGCTTCCCAAATTCCCCTGCACACTGGCAGTCTGAGGCCTGGAGGCTACACATCACCTAGGGCTGCTTTTGCACCACACTATACTCTGCAGCAGATGGGACTGAGAGACAGACCTCTGCAGCGAGTGTCCCCAAGAATGTAGCCACTCCGGGGACTCCTGCCATATCCAGGGAAGCTCTCCAGTCCCAGGGCAGCAAACAAAGCCTTGTCTTATTTGAGACACTTAGAATCATTGTCACTTTTGGGGGGAATTTATTTTGGACCTTTCAGGCTCTGTCAGGTCCTCAGTACTCTTCCTTCATGGTAACTCATTGCAATAGGAAATGCGCAATATCCACACCCATTGGAATGCAAGCTCCACACAGGCAAAGATGTTTACCTGCTTTGTTCATTGCTGACCCACGATCCTGTTTTGGACACAGTAGGTTCTCAGTAAGTATTTATGGACTACAGAATTATCAAATCTGTATGGCCACTTGTTTATGACCTGTCTCCCTATTTGAGTAGAACTTTCATGAAAGAAGGAATTCTTATTTACCCTGCATCCTTAGCACACAGGCCTTAGCACCTTGGTGCATAATAGATGCTCAGTAAATATTGAAGGAAGAATAGAGTGCTTAAAATTTTTCATGCTGATTTAATCTTAAATTATTTAATAATAATACCACAATACAGTTATTTTAGAAAAAAAAAGAATAAAGTAAAAGACACATCTTCCATTAATAGACTACTCATATAGTTACTTTAATTGTTTTGATGCTTTTCCCTTTAGAGTTTTTACTTGGGTGTTATACACCTAATTTTAATTGGATTATTTCATGTGCATGCATGCATGTACACCCATACACACATGTGCAGAGACACACACACCAACAGCTGTCCAGTTGTCAAGCAGTTATACAAACTGAAGAGCAGGAAGGGAGGCCTGGGTGAGTAGTGTTCCCCTCTTTGCTGTAATTAATTGTTGGCCCTACAATGAGATTGATAGTGTTCTGGAAACTGCTAGTGAAAAGCATCGCTCTCTAAAGGTTTACCCTCAGGGTCAAGGCAAATCTGGCTATGGAAAAAATGTGCAGGTTAGAAATAATCTCCAGGAAAATGCTTTATTTTTATGCTTACAAATCAGAGAAACTTGCCATGGCCATAGCTAAACATAAACCAGTTATATACACAGCAGTGAGCTTAGTGGCTCAGAGTTCATTTCTCATCCTTTTTTATCTGTATCATTAGGCGGAAATCAGCCAGCTCCTATCTATAAGTCCTTAGTGACACAGTGCCAACAAGTGGCTTGTGATTATAGAAGTGAGGAAGCTACTGTATAATTTAAAAAACAAATCAACTCAAAACCCTGTTGTGCTATATTCAAAGTACATTTCTAAATGTTTAGAGTGAAATGGGTCTACTCCCTATGGACAGCAAGCCCATCACAGTAGAAAGCCTCAGCTTACAATGAGCAAAAGTTATGCAAGTTTCTTGTTGGTAAATAAGGCAGACAGGAAGATGAGGGGACAAATGTCTCATTGACTGAGGGGCTACTTCCAGGGTGGGCTACAGATGCTGTGATAACTACAGGGAAGGAGGGACACCTGGATCTTGATTGTCTATCTTGTTTCTTTCTATTTCTGATCTGGAATAGAAAACAGGAGTAGGGACTGAGAGAGGGGATGATCTGAGATTAATAAAGTGGCCCCCAGCTGGGCGAGGGGTTAATGGCAGGCAGGGAGCTTGGGGTTAGTTCTAGCTCTGTCCACCTTAGTGTATGCATCGGTCAGCTTTGCAGGTGCCCTAAAAGATGATGACTTCACACAACCTACATAGACTTGTGAGGATGGAATAAAATCCTGGCTGCAAAAGCACTTTGAAAAGCACATAAGAAAATGTTTTAAAATGAGAAGTAAGGTGCCAGTATTTCGAGAGCAAGCCATGTTATTGAAAAGCCCTCATGAGGATTTTCAACACTCAGCCTGCCTGGCCAGAAAAGAGGCTCTGAGAAGCAGAGAGCTAAGGGCTCTTGGATATGGAGGGACCCAGAGATGAAGGGAGTGCTGTTTTCCTAGGCATGTCAAGGCACACCCCTGTTAAAATCATTGTTACTTTTCACTTCTGACCTTTCAGACTAGGCACTTGGTAATAGTTGAGTTCGTGGAAAAGAGTATGTGTACCTGTTTTTGCTTCTTTCACTTTCCCGTCTATAATATTTATGTATCTGTAAAACTAAGATGGTGAAAGAAGACAGCTAGTAAAGTAAAAATTCTAAGAAACGTGGACTTCTAAGGCTAAGTTTTATCTGCTTTCCCCCAGGTATTTACAACTGAAAAACAATAACGAGGTACTTCCTTTAACAAGTTCTATTTATTTTCATCTTTTTGAATTTACTTATCTACTCGACAAATATGTATTAAACACCCACCTGAATGTACAGGAAGGAAATAATTGGCTTCTCCAGCATTTATGAGATAGGCCTTACAGCCTCAAATCTATCAGGCATTGCAAAAGCCTCAAGAGATGAAACCGAAAAGAAATTGCAAGCTAAGTATGACATTCAAATTCAGAAAGCCATCATTGTCTGGTGTGGAAGGAACAAATAGTTGCTCCCCAAATCTACATTTTCCTTTTCTTTCTGGGCACACAGACTATATTTTCCAGATTCTCTTGTACTTAGCTATGGCCACTCATCCAGCCCATGGAAGGAAAGGGGAAGTTGCAAGCATTGCTCTCAAGCTGGCCCATAAAGCCTCCCCCACACGGCCCCTCTCTGCTCCTGCCTCACCCAGTTTGCTGGAATGGAGAGTCCCTCTCATACTGAAGATGGCAGAGCATCCACCAGCCCGGATCTCTGAGTGACTGCAGAGGAAGCCTGGCCTGCCAATCGCCTGCCGGTTCAGTACCACATGGGAACAAGAAGTCAACTTCAATTATGTTGAGTCATCACACATTTGGGGATCTGCTGTTTCAGGGCTTTCCCTAATTTAACTAGTACTCATAGTAACTAATTCTTCAAATTTTATGCTGGTAAAAAGGAAGAAACGAGCAATGGTAACTGATATTTAATAATAATGAATGTTTTTTGCTATTTGTCATAGATGAAACAAGCTCAAAGGGTTTGAGGTTCTCATTATGATTGTCCTTGGTACTTGTCTTCCCCTAGTAGGATCATTTCTACACTTAGTTCTTCGTGGCTAGATAGATAGTTTTCTGAAGTGTAACCATGCCCTTCGAAATGGTGGGACTCAGTGAACTCTTTCAATGGCTGAGGGAAATATTAATGCAGAATATAAAGATATAAGACATCAGGGATAGCCTGGTTTTCTATATCTCTGGTCCTTGGTCGGCCAACCCAGCTGTGCCAGAATATTCACAGTAATGTCAGGAGTTAGTGGCCCGAGCCTAACCCTGGGGCACGGGTATCCCTGGAGCTTGCTCTGTATTAATCAGCAAATGGGTCTAGAGAGAAGCTGTCTTCAGCTGTTTCAGCCTTTGGTTAGGATGCTTTTGGCTAAAAGTCATAGGAAAACATCAACAAGCCGATTTAAGCTAATAGGGAATTTACTGATACATTTCACTGCAAAACCCAGGGGCCGGGGTTGGCTCTGGGCCCAGGTGGATTTATAGGCTCTGACAATGTCACTGTGGCCTAGTTTTCTTCTGCTGCTCCTCTTCGCTCTGCTTTTTCGGCCTTCAGTCTTGACTCCACACGATGGCACAGTGGCCACAGCCACATCAGCTGTCTGAGGTGACTGTTCTTCTCTGAACCAGTCCTGGTGGCCAGAGAGGCACAACACTCTGATTGGCTGGTGTGGTCGCATGGACTCTGGGGACAGAGGGAGGCCACCCAGAGCATGGGGACTAAGAGTACAGGGAAGGAATGGCTTCTCCGAGGACTCTCAAGAGCCATTACCAAAAAACAGAAGGATGGCTATCAAGGAGACAGACCACACTGGGACCAAGGCTAAGCAGGGTGCAAAGGTCAGGTCATAGCTTTGTGCTGTACCTTACTCTGCCTCGCTTCTATGGAGCCCATCCACCTCCCTGGCTCTTCTGATCCTGGGAAGGGCAGCTAGAGCCTTCCTGCTCACCCCCAGCATCAGGTTGCAAATCCTGTCCCACTTGCCTAGGGGTCTTTACCCCTTCTGTCATGGTGGTTTCTAGATGCCCCTTACCTGGAACTGGCTCCATATCCCGCAGGAGATGATAAGGAGCAACGTTGGGCTCTTTATTTGTATTTATTGATTGATTATAATTTTATTTATTTATTTATTTATTTTTTGGCACTGGGGATCGAACTCGAGTCCTTGTGCTTGCGCAGCAGGTGGTGAAACCACTGAGCTAAATCCCCGGCTTTATTTATTTATTTATAATATAATTTATTATTTATTTATTTATTTATTTATTTTTTATGGGTTTCATTATGTAGTTCAGGCTGGCCTTGAACTCACTGTGTAGTCCAGGCTGGGCTCAAACTTGAGGCGATCCTCCTGCCTCAGCCTCTCAAGTGCTGGGATTATAGATGTGCACAACCACGCCTGGCATTGGGGCTCTTTAGTAGAATTTCTGCCTGTGACTCTTGCTTTTGACCTCTCTCCATGAATCCGCTTCTGCTTTCTCATCTCTGTGGCTGTCTTTTCCTTATGGTGCCTGCTGTATCAGGTCAGGCTCCTTCGTTATTGTCAGTGGCCTCCGTTGTGCTTGCTTGGGCTTTGCTCATAGGTCTTTGGATTTCATTGTCAAGTTGTCCAGAAAGGAGTTTCTCTCTGTTCTGCGGTGTTTCTGGTTGCTGACTTCTCCTCCTCCCTCTCACAGGCTGTCTTGCTGCACCCCCAGCCCTGCTCTGCACCGAGTCATCCCTGGACTCAGTCCTGGAAGCTCACAGTCTGTGAGGGCCTGGCTTCAGCAGCTTCAGGTGATTTAGGCAGGGGCAGTCGAGTGTTCTCCTGGATTCTCTTGAGCTTTGACATTGAGTCCCTTCTCTGGACTTGTGACACACAAAAACTTATCCTACTCGTAGATTTTTGTTGTTTTTTTTTTGGTACCAGGTATCAAACTCGGGTCCTTGCGCTTTCGAGGCAGGCGGCAGAACCACTGAGCTAAATCCCCGGCCCAAAAATGAAATATTTTTTAATGCAAATGTGTCTGTAGATAGTCAGGGTAAAGACCTGGACATGGCTTATGGACAAAAATATCCTGAGCTTGCCAGAAGCAAGTGGAAGTACTTCGAGCTCCCCAGAAGCCCACCGCAGGAGCCATGCACTGTTTCACTTTAACGACACCTCCGTGGGCACAGGCCTCCGTCATTGGTCTCAGGGCAATGCAGAATCTTTCAGTCATTGGTTTTCCATGAAAAGCATCTTTTTAAAAAAAACTTTCAGATTTCAAGATTAAGAAAGAAATTCGTTTCTTATTTGGAAAGTAATGAAAACACCTGTAAAGATAATGATAACAGCTGATATTCACAAAGCCCTTTCTATGTTCCAGGCACTGTTTGAAGCCCTGTGCATATCTGGTTGCACTGAATCCTCACAACCTTGCTATGAGCTGAATACTGTCATCTCCACCTTTTATAGGTAACAGAAAGAAGGCAAGGAAAGGGAAAACAGCATGCCCACAGTTACATAACTAGTAAGCAACACAACTGGGTTCATATGCAACCTGACACGAGGTGCTGTGATCGGAACCTCTACATTATGCATCATGCTTAGATAGACACAGAGGCTCAGCTCCTATGAAGGGTAAACAGCTGGGGGGCAGTCCCAGCACCCCATTGCCAGGGTTGGGCAGCAGGTTGTCAGACTAGAGATGAGACTCAGCCATCTTCACACATGGAGAGGAAGTCAGACCAGGAACACAAGGGCTCAGAGTCAGGCTGTCAACGTTCGCATCACAAGTGCAGGAGGCCTAAAGGTGGGCAGGGAAGGCTGGCTGGAGAGAGAGATCTCCCAGTCTTTAAGGGTGGGGTTATTTCCCTCCTCGAATTCGTGTCTCGGCTCCCCATACTCACTCTAGAATTGTTGCTCACTCTGAAGTCTGTGCTTGCTCTAGTCTGGACCTTAAAGCATTCAACAGAGAAGTTTCCTGTGGGCTGGGAGGGGGCACAGATGTGGTCAGCTGAAGCTCAGAAACCACATCAAAGTATTATTATGGGCTGAGTCCCCCCAGTGGGCCACACAATGCCTGCGGGACCCATTGAGGGATCTAAGGCATGTGCAGAGGTGAGCGAAAATGGGAAACAAGAAAGCCAGAAGAGGAAGGAGGACAAGGGCAGAAAAAGATAAAACTAAGGCAACTGTGGTGGGAGGTCAGGGACTGGCACTTCAGCAATCACTGCTGTTGTCCCTCAGTGCTGTCCCCCAGAACTCTGTGGTGAGGAGACAGAGGGATACAGGCTATGCTTTATAAACTGGGCTTCCTTCCCCCAGTTTGCCCACTCTTTCAGTTCTGAGTGCAAGATGTCCCTCCCCAGGCAGGAAGAGCTTTGTTTCAAGACATCCAAAGGTACTAGGACACTTGAACTAAAAGCTTCCTGTAGAAACAAAAAGCAATGGTGAATGTCATCAGAACCCCCTCCAGCTCACCCAGCTGTCCGGTGGAAATGGTACCTCTGAGCACAGAGAGGAGAGATAAGTGCTGGGGAAATGTGGCCTCTCCCAGCCAGAGCCCAAAGTGCCTTTCTTTGGTACCCAAGTTATAAGACACAAGAAAAACTGTAACATGTTGGAGAAGACAAAGAGGAACTAACCGGACAGGGCTCAGGGCTGTATAGAAAAGTGAAGGCTGGGGAGGCCTCCCCTGGACAAGGCCCCTCCAGCCTCCTCCAGGTCAGGGACCCCTTTAACCTTGACCTCCACCTGAGCTTGGGAGGTGGGAGAGCATTTGTCCATGTGCTCCAGGAGCAGCTGCCCTGAACCTCTGCCCAACCGAACCCCAAGTCCTACTTCTTGCCTAAGATAAGCAAACACAGGGTCGGGGTCTTGGGACCACTGAGCACTCCACCAAGTGACGGGCACCCCAGGGCGCTGAGCCACTTTGGAGGGCTGTCCATTCCTGAGCTTCTGCTCCCACAGCAGTGAGTGGAGGAAAACAGTTCCCCACCTAGCAGAGCGTAGAAAGGCCCCCGCCACACAGTGGCTAAAGCATTGTAATGAAAAATATTATTGATTGATTACAAATAAATTATTAGAAGTGATTGGTAATATTAAAAATAGTATTACATGGTTGTCCCATCAGAGCCTTAGTGATAGTGTTGGAGAAGCTTTTCTCTGCAGCTTTGAGGGTCTTTCTACAGACTCTGGAGATGCAGGGTGCCTGTCCATGGGGTGCAGCGAGCAGGGGACAGGCCAGGCCAACCTGAACCAGTGCTAAAGGTGTTGTGAGAAAGATTGTGCAGCTTTGGGAGCTCTCGGGTGAAAGTAGTGTCTTTTTTTTTTTGAGACCTGACCTTGCTAAAGTTGCCCAAGCTGGGCTCAAACTTGTGATCCTCCTGGCTCAGCCTCCCAGAAAGCTGGGATTACAGGCCTGTGCTGTCATGCTCAGCTAGGGGTTTTCCATTTGATCTGGTCCTGGAAGAGTGATCAGGAATTGATTGGATGGGTAGTGTGGGGTAGAGAAAGGACATTTGAACAAGAGGAAGCAGCATGAACAAAAAGTATGGTGATTGACCCACATAAGCTAATGGTGTGTAAAGGCTGAAGAATGAATCCATGGAGAATGGCAGGACAGGCAGTGAGAAAAGTTAGCCGATAGAGATTTAGAGGTGACTGTTACATCTGAAAGTGATCCCAAAGGACGATGTTGTCCGAGATGACTTACAACACTGATGGGAATGTCCGGCACCTGCACTTTCCAACATGGTAGCCACTGGTCACACGGGTGGCTGGTGATCACTTAACATGAAATTGGTAGGGAATCAGGATAGAGTTGTTTTGTTTTTTTTTGGTACCGGGGATCGAACTCGGGTCCTTGGGCTTGCGCAGCAGGCGGCGAAACCACTGCGCTAAATCCCCGGCCCTCAGGATAGAGTTTTTACTTGTGTTTAATTTTCATTAGTTTAAATGGAAATTTCAATCCCCACATTGTGGCTAACGGTGCCCTATTGGACACCACAGACATAGAACTTACGACGATGAGTTTGAGGCTGTAGGGGGAGCCCTCGAGGCCTTCATCTTGCAGTTCTATCCTCAGCCCATAAAATGGGCTTCTGCACAGACCACTGCTGTGGTTGAGCAGCAGAGCAGATATTCGGCCGGATCCAACTTGTCTTCTGTTTGCCACACTCTGCACACAGCGAGTGTCTGGCCGGAGGGGAAGGGGCAGTTCATTCTTAACGAAGGCATCCGAGGGCTAGCAGCAGCTGCGCTTCCTCTAAAGCAAGGATCCCAGGACCACGGCTGGTGCAGCTGGCCAGTGAGGGAAGCGTCATCTGTCCAGCTGCTCCCATCCTCGCATTACCTGAGCTCCACCTCTGGTCTGATCAGCAGTGGCATTAGATTCTCATAGGAGCACAAACTCTGCTGTGAACTGCGCATGAGCGGGAGATCCACACTGTGCGCCCCTTTTGAGAATCTAATGTAATCATAATAAAGTGCGCAATGACAGAAATAAAGTACACAATAAATGTGAGGCTCTTGAATCATCCAGAAAGCTCCCCTACACACACACACAGCTTATATCACAGTTTAATGCTCACTCAGCGGCTTCGTCTCTTTCTCAGTTGTTCTAAGACAAAGGAATGACAGGTAAGTAATTAGGTAGTGCTCCTTCATGACCCGCCTGCCCTCAACAAAAAGGACACAGCCACATTTTCTAGTCTTGAATACAAAACCAGTGGTAGATTCATGAGCCAATGCACTGTTCGTGACACATTGCTCTAAAACATAGGCACAGACTGTCAGAGTTGGAAGAATACTGAGTCGTAAAATCTCAATGTAGACTGGGCATGGCAGTGTACGCCTATGATCCCAGAACTCTGGGAAGCTGAGGCCTGGACAGGATAGGGACTCAGTGAGACTCTATCTCAAAAGGAGGGTGAGTGGGATGTAGCTCAGTGTGAAAGGCCCTGGCTTCAACCCCCAGTACTGGGAAAAAACATCTCAACATAAGATGAGGAAACTTGTCCCCTAGAGAATTTAACAACCTACTCAAGCCACATAGGAGGCAGATATGAAAGGATCCAAGTTCTCTTGACTCATTCCAGGCCAAAGGTTGTGAACTAGTGGCCACTGGTTAAAATCAGCATGCTGGTATACTTTTTGCATGTCTACTGTGTTGGCCAAAGCACAGTTTAAAAGTATTCTAAAATTATTTGCCAATACTGTACTTAAAAACCAGAATAATTCACTTTGAAATCCAGATTACTATTATTTCATTTTATGTATTTATTTATTTTTGTTACCAGGGATCAAACTCAGGACCTTGTGCTTTTTGAAGCAGGTGGTGACACCACTGAGCTAAATCCCTGGCCCTATTATTTCTGGGCCTCTGAATCCACTTACTAGGAGATCACAGTTCTTGATCACAGTTTTGAAATGGGCTTAGTGACTTTGGTAGTCTTTGCCAGTTGGAAGCTTTCTCTCCATGAACATCAACAGGAAGTCCAGTGAAAACATTTTTAAAATTAAAAATTTTTTTTTGGTATTTAAAAATTAAGTCTTGATCAGGGCACAGTAGTACATGCCTGTAGCCTCAGCTACATGGGAGGCTAAGGCAGGAGGATCACTTGAGCCAGCCTGGATAACATAGTGAGACTCTGTTTCTAAAAAAGAAAAGAAAAAAGATGAAGTCTACATATGTAGACTTGCAATTTACTATATACTAAAACTATATAAGTATGTGTGTATGTATATATATGTATATATATATTTATTTAAATTCTCATAACGGCCTCAAGAGACATTATAAACTCCATTTACGGATACAAAGTGGAAGTGGAAAACAGTAGATGAGATTGAATTCAAATCTAGGTTTTTCTGCCTACAAAGCCAGTGTCCTTCTCTTAGTGTTGCCTCTCCGTGAGATAGTAGTTTTTCTTCCCACCACCCTAGCTGGTACCACACCAGCTGGTCTTTGCTGAGATATGAACACTGAGATCTCTCAAACCCCACATTCCCACCATGACCTGCCAGTCTGCATACTGCACATACAGTTAACCTGGACAACATGATTCCAGGTCTGAACCTTCCTTGCAGAGAGAAAAATGCTCAGAATGCAAAGCAATACCCCATGGTGAATGCTGTCTGATCACCCAGCCTAAGATTCAGCCTAAAACTTCTGCAGGGTCTCACTCTAATGATAACCCCAAAGGTCTCACAGCTTTCTGGGTGTTAAAGCAACTACAGTAGCAGCAATTGAGCCCTAAAGATCAGTAGGGTAGAAATGAGGAAGGAAGTGGCATGTTAAATGATTATTTGTCCCCAACTTGCCTTGTTCTTTCTAGATACAGGCCAGGACCTCACACAGTTTTACTGGGATCATTTGATAGATCAAATGTTGAAAGTTTTGTATTGATTTCAAGGCCGTTCAAATCTCTATGGACTTTGAAGTCTGGGGAGGCAATAGAATTCCTCAGAGATTTATGCTTCTATCTTCGAGAGGCAGGTTTGACACAGATAACCTCTCCGGAGGCCTTTCCGAAGCTGCCGTGTAGACTGTCCCAGGTCCAGCAATAAAGAAAATGTGTCAGAGTTCTCTGCCCTTCGAAAGATCGGGTTCTACTGCTCCCCTCTTCTTTTGTCTCTGTCTCATTCTGTCAAATTGTCACTTTCTTTCCCTCTCCTCCTCTCCCCTACTTTTTCCACTTCAGATTAAAGGCCTTACCCAGTTCCTTACTTCTGGATTTGCTTCCTGGATTGCAAAGCGGGTTCGCTTCCTTGCCCCTCCCTTGTCTAGGCACGTGGGGTGCTACTTAGCCAACAAATCTCCACCTCTGAGAGCCACCTTCAATTTCAGGCTCACAAGTGGTAGTAGGAGAAATGGGTTAGTTTGATGTGGTTAGTCCTCCCTGCAGCTTCTTACCCTCTGCCCCAAACCACAGTCCTGCTTGCTACCCTCACCTTTCTTTGGATTATCTTTCATCAATTTACCGCCAGCCTTCATAGCCTTACCCAAGGCTGAATCGGGTGGTGTGTTTCCTTTCTTGCCTGACTCACTGGCTACTGTGGGTAAGCTGGTCCAATGTGGGCTCAGGACAGGGACCAAGAGAAAGAGAAAGCGAGAGTGAGCGGAGCTGCAAAGACTGTTGTTACCCAGTTTCCCTTCGGTCCCAGAAATAGAAAGCCAGACTTCCGACTGGCAGAGCCCCTGTGCAAACCACAAGACCACTCTGCCAGATAAGAAAAATGTTAGATTGTGTCATATTTCCTGCATCAGCTCCTGTTTCTGAAAATGGCTTTGGCTGTCAGAGAGCCTCAGCAGGATCTGGGGACTTAGAGAGGATGGGAGGAGGGCGAAGGGATCAGGCTCTCTTTTCTGGTCTAAGTTGATTTTTAACTACATGAGTAAAAGAAAGAAAAGATCATGAAATATCACCTGTGAGCGAACTTTCTTATTTGCATGTGCGAGACAAAGAAATGAAGTAGACCTCAACAGAGAGTAAGAAAGAGAATCTACTGGCCAGCAATAAGTCCTTGGCCTTTCAATTCCAATGTGTTCATTCACTTGGCACCGACCCTGCCAGGCTGTGTTTGTGCTTATCCTTCATAGAGGATAAGACCTCCTAGTGCCAAGCGGGTCAGCACATGCTTGTAATCCCAGCACTTTGGGAGGCTGAGTCAGAAGGATCAAAATTTTGAGGTTCAGGGGGCTGGGGATTTAGCTCAGTGGTTTCGCTGTCTCCTGTGCAAGTGCAAGGACAGGAGTTCGATCCCTGGTACCAACAAAACAAAACAAAAATTTTGAGGTTCACCTGGGAAAGTTAGTGAGAACTTATCTCAACATCTTTTTTAAAAGGGGGCTGGAAATGTGGGAATGCATCTCAGTGCAAAGGTCCTGGGCTGAGTCCTCAGTATCGCAAAAAACAAATGGTAAAAACCCCCTTGCAGAAGGAGAAGAATGGACGAGGGTCCAATTCACCTAGATTGCAACTCCGTGCTCGGTGCCGCCACCACCACGGAAATAATTTTGCTCGACTCTTCCCGAGCAGCCTTGGCAGGCACCTGTGCTGTCAACTGCCTCAGCAAGAGTGATGGCGGGTGTTGACAGGCTCCTAATTGGAAGGTAGGAGGGGCCACCAGAGATCAGCTATAAAAGTTACCTTTGGAGCGGGGTGGGCTGGGAATGCTGGGAGGAGACTTGAGGGGAGGCTGGGAAAGCTGTCACCCTGGGAGAAGGCCTGGCCCAGCAGACAGATGATGTGTACACGGGGAAAGCAGCTGAGAGTCGAGGCCCACTCAAGAGCCAGTCACTTCAGGGACAGCAGTGTACAGGCCGGGACTGCAGCACCCAGAGAGCTGAGTAGGAGATCGGGTGCAAGGAAACAGGAGCCCACAGTGGCCCCAAAGTCTAGGGTCAAGGAGGCAGACCTAGGAAAGCAGCTGAGAAGAGATTGTGGTGAAGATGAGGGGAAAGAAAGGCTGGGGATGTGGATCAGTGGTAGAGCACGTGCCTGCTATGTGAAAGCCCTGGGTTCCATCGTCAGCACCGCAAAAGAAAAGGAAAAAAAAGAAGAGGAAGAAAGGAAGAGAGTGTGGAGTCCTGGAGTCTCCAATAAAGAGTCAACTAGTTCTGCACTCTCTTATAGCTGTTCTGGGCCGCAAGGTTCAAAAGAAGAGTCAAGTTAAAAGAATTTAGTATCTACTTAAGAGATGATTAAATCCATACACTGAAATTACCTCAAAGTAAGACAATGCCGTGTGTATTACCTAATGTGGCCCCTTGTGCAAGCTCTTTCCTGCTGTTATCTCATTTAAGCCACTCAGCAACCCTGCAGAGTGGGTACCGCTGTCCCTGTTTTACAAGGGACGGTGCTGAGGCTCTGAGAGGCTGTGCACCTTGTCCAAGTCTGTCCAGCTGGTGGGGGGCTGAGCCAAGATTCCAATCCAGGTCCAACTCTGAGTGTGGTGGTTGCAGCCAGGAGTTCTCCTTTACCAAACCAATAGAGAGCTACATTGTACAAGAGCGAAGAGTAAATCCTGGGCGATGGAGCAGGGTGACAGCCAAAGGGGGCCCCCAATGAGGGACAGGGAGCAACTTGGGGGCAGGTTAAGAAGGCTCCTTGGAATAGCAGGGTCTCTCGGAACTGATTCAAAGCTGAAGATCATGAGTCCTCTCCATAGTCTGGGCCAGAGAGTCAGGGCCTGAGTTCAGATTCGAACCATGCAGGGCTTGCTGCTTGGCACAACACAGCAGATTTTCCCTGGTGGCCTAGGGAGCCTCAGAGAGCCCAGCTGGTGTGAGACTGCCTAGCACAAGGGTGAAGGCGCCACCCTATGTGATAGACAGCTAGGCCACTGACAGGTCCAGTTCTCCAGGTCTGCGGCACCCTCAACGGACACCAGCTGCCCTTGAGCAGACGTGAGAGGGAAGCAGCCCCTCAACCTTGGCCATGGACCAGGCTTTGCTGTCCACAGAGGTGTGTGGGTGACCTGGCAGAGAGCAGGGGTGGCACAGGCACTGGGTGCTAGGGTGCCATGGCCTCCTGAGAAAGTATGGGTGCAAAGCGGGGTAATTAGCCCAGAAGGCATCAGTAGGGTGGACAGTCAAGATCTGATCTGGGTCAGGGGCCAGCAGGATTACAACACCTCTGGCGAAAGGCTTGGTTAATCCTCCCACACGTGAGGACTGCAAGGGAACGTGTTTCTTCCTCTTCATGGGGCCAGAAGGAGTAGTAATTAAAATTGTCTTTTAAAATAAAAAGATTCGGAAGGGGGTTTAAGCCTTCAAGCTACCCCATGGTGTTCTGGGCACTTTGGTTTCTCACTCAGAGGCAGGAAGAGCGTTGATTCAGAGGCCCAGACTGGGAGAGGCCCACGGTGAGTCAGGCTCTCACTGTGTGACTAATGTCTTTGGGAGCTGCTAATTTACCCATCTAATTTGTTCCTCTACACCAGCCACGAAGGGGGACCACTCAATTATTCTGATCCAAAAGAGAGGCTGGTGTTTACTGCTATCTCCCTAGCAACTGTGTGTGTGTGTGTGTGTGTGCGCACGTGTGTGCCTACAGTGAGAAGGTGGGGACACTGCTCTTCTGAACACACCCCGGTGCTGGGGAGGGTACGGGTTGGAGGGCCTCGGAGAAGCCTTGGCATCCGAGGTTATAACTTAGATGGTGTCCTTAAAAAACCAAGGTGAGGGCTGGGGATTTAGCTCAGTGGTTCCGCCACCTGCCTCGCAAGCACAAGGACCCAAGCTCTATACCCAGTACTAAAAAGCCCACAAAAAAACCAAGGTGGCCACACACAGAGGGCCTGTGAAGGGGAGCACATTCAGGAGAGTCTACCTTGTAGCAGGCTACCCCGTGCTAGGGTTTTTCATCTCTCAGCTTGCTGACATCTCTGCTTCGGTTAGCCCAGACTCTGGTTTTGCTGTTTCTGCTTAGACAAACCCCCCTTTCTTAGTGGCCACCTGGAATGCTGAGTCCCCTGTGAAGCCTCCCTACATTACCTGTTTGGGCAAGTGAAGCTCTTCTCTGAGCTCCCAGACATCGCCTTAGACCTTAGGGAGAGAGTGGCCTCAGTTTAGGTCTTTGTGAGGACTGAATAAAGAAGCCAAGGACATGTCTGGGCAGGGGCTGGCACTCAGTCCTTGTTAGTCATCATTGCTATTGTACTAATGTCAGTTATAATAGTAGCATCACTCAGAGTGATCTGCCATGAGGTTGTAAGTTCCTTGAGTGTAGGCATAGTGTCTACTTTGTCTGTTTTATACCCTGATCCCAGCAGTGTTTAGCAGAGGATGAAGCATTTGTTTTCTAGCTAAGTAAGTGAGCAAAGTACAGTCTTGCATTGCTTAATGGTGGGACATGTTCTGAGAAACGTGTCTTCAGGCGATTTCATCACTGTGCCCAGCCTACCACACACCTGGGCCATCAGGTACAGCCCAGCACCCCTGGTCCAGACCTGTGCAGCTTGCCCCTGCACCAATGCTGTAGGCAGCTGTGTCGGCTGGTGAGTGCCTGTGCACTGAACACAGCTAACCATAGACACTTGACAAGATGGGGAAGGCCAGTGGAGTAGTGGCTCCGTGTAGGGGACATTGCCACAGGGCTGGATGCTGCGCAGTTGAGCCAGTGAGTGAGTGGCTTGTGAACGCAAAGGTCAGGACCCAGCTGTGCATAACTGTATACTGTGTAAATACCCAGTGCTTAGGCTGTGCTGCATTTATTGAAAATTTTTCTTTCTTCAACTATAAATTAACTGTATCTTTTTCCCCCCGCATTAAGTTTATTGGTACATTTTTGGTATAAAATACAGTTACATTCATCATTGGGATCTTGTACCTTTACATGAGTATCTTGGTTCTTATGTTTTTTCCCTTCCCCTGCCCTCCCTTCACCCCCTCCACCCTGCCCTATTTGCAAAGACCTTGTTTCCATTTTTTTTCCTCTTTTCATATTTTTTCCTTTCCCTTTTTTCCCTTCCCCTACCCCTCCTAATTCCCCTGCTCTTTCAGACCTTTTCTTCCTGTTACATAATATCAGTTATACATTTTTAAAATTACAATATTAAGATCTAGGAGATATTACCACAGATTTTACAGAATTTAAAAGGATATAGAAAGCATATTACAAAAATCTGTTTTGAAATAAATTTGACAACTTCTAAGACGTACCTTGGAAGACAAATTAATGAAACTAACTCTGGAGGAAATAAAAAATTTGAATAGCACCTATTAAAGAAAGTATATTCCTAGCTTGAAAACCTACTTATATGACAACAGCAGCCTCATAAACATTTTAACTGATAAATTATATCAAACAATTAAAGCAGAAAAAAGAAGGAACACTTCTCCCCTCATTTTAGGAACTCAACATTGTGCTAATCCTAAAACTGGATAAAGATAATAGAAGAAAAAAGTATGAACATAGATAGAAATTTGTTTAACAAAATCAACTATTGGAAATCAGATCTGGCAGGATGTAGAAAGTGGTTTTGTTACAGGGATGGCAGTGTTGGTTCAGCATTGGAAGATCCACCCCCAAAAGTCATCAGTTAAACAGAGGAAAGGAAAAAGCCATATGATCCTGTCACTAGTTGGAGAAAAAGTATTGGACTAAATTCTACAGCTGTTCATGGTAAAAGCTATCAGGAGCCCAGAAGTAGAACAGAAACTTCTTAACAGATCAAAGACATGTACTCCATACTTCCAGCGAGAACGCCTTATGTGAATGGAGAAGATACAATGCTTTCTCCTTCAGGTGGGGAACAAGGGCAGATATGCTTACTCTTTATCTGTCCATTAAACTTTGAAACCTAGTCCCCATCAAAATAGTCTGGCAATAAAATGACACAACTAGGATAGGATTGGCATAACAGAAGCAAAATCTTTATATGTAGATGAAATGATCATCTACAGAGAAAATACTAAGAAATCTCTAGGAGCACCTAGAACTTGTACTTGAATTTAGCAGGATTAGAAAACACAAGGTATATATAAAAATTCAGGTCTGTGTATACTTGCTATAAATGAAGAATTAGATATTGAAATTTTAAAGTTATGTAGGAGTACAAAGGACCTAGAAAAGTAAAAAACAAAAACAGTGTTGGAAGACGTTTAGTACCTAATTTTAAGACTTCTTCTAAAGCTACAGTAATCAAGGCAGTGTTGGTGTAAGGAAAGACATATAGATCATTGGAATAAAACAGAGAATCTAGAAATAGAACCACACATATGATCCACTGAGTTTTGAAAGATTATTTAACGTTAACATTTTATAGAATATAAACTCAATTCAAGAGCCAAGGAAGAGATAGTGTTTGCAGCAAATGGCACTAGAACACCTGGTATCCATATATAAAAAATTAACCTCAACTCTTTTTTTCCATACATGAAAATAACTTGAAGGGATCTATGAACCTAAATAAGAAAGCCTAAAAGTATAAAACTTTAAGAAGAAATTATATGGGAAAATATATGAATTCAGGGTAGGCAAGAACTACCTAGGATACAAAAAACATGATGTATAAAAGAAAAAAATTGATAAATGGGATTCCATCAAAATTTAGAACTTTAAATGACATCATTAAAATGAAAAGTAGTCCTTAAACAGACCATATTTACAATACATATAACCTATGACCAGAATATATAAAGAATTCTTAGAGCTCATTAATAGACCCCCCAATTAAAATGTGGACGTAAGAAGATGATAAATAGCCAGTATAGCACAAGGAATGGTGTGCAACTCTAGAATCAGAAAAATACTAATCAGTACAATAATAAGATTGAATTATACACTCATTAGGGAGAAGAAGTTAAAAGTTTTAAAAGCCTTGTCATGACTTTTTCTTTTTTTGGATTCTCCCCCTTTGTGTTTAATTTGTCACGCCCAATGCATTCATTCTGCTGGGTTTCCTGGGGTTGTGATCCTCATTGTCTTTTCCTAGGGTATTGTCTAAAAGTTTTTGGAGTGCCGGTTTGGTATTCATGAAGTTCCTGAGGTGCTCTTGTCATGAAAGTATCTTATTTCTCCATCAATTTTGAAAGATAGTTTTGCAGGGTACATCAGTCTGGGTTGGAGGCTGTTTTCCTTTAGGGCTTGAAATACATCACTCCAAGCTCTTCTTGCCTTGAGGGTTTGCATTGAGAAGTCTGCTGTGATTCTGATGGGCTTTCCTTTGTATGTGATTTGTTTCTTTTCTCTCACTGCTTGTAGAAGTTTGTTCTTCTGTTGGATTTCTGGAATCCTAAATATTATATGTCTATGTGTAGATTTTTTTTGATTAAGGCTAGCTGGAGTCCTATATGCCTCACTTATCTGTATGTCAAGTTCTTTTCCCCTCCTTGGGAAGTTTTCTGCCATTACTTCTGTGAACAGGTTTTTTTTATGTCATCTGCACTCTCTCCTCTTTCTTCATTGACTCCAATCAGTCTTATGTTATTCTTCTTTGCATCATCTAGCAGCTGCTGTATTGATTTCTCATGTTCCCTTACAATTTTAAAGCAATTTTCTTTTCCTGGTCACTAATTGAAATCTTATCTTCTATAAGTGAAATTCTATCCTCACATTGGTTCATTCTGCTGCGCAGACTTTCAGTGGAGTTTTTAATCTCTTGGAAATCTGTTTGTATCTGTTTTATGGATTCTATTTGTTTCCTATGTTGGGATTCCATCATGTTCCTCAGATCCTCTATTTTTTTTTTTGGTACCAGGGATCGAACTTGGGTCCTTGCGCTTGTGAGGCAGGTGGCAGAACCACTGAGCTAAACCCCCTGCCCTATATCCTCTATTTTTTTATCTGTGGCCTCTCTAGATTTATTAATCATGTCTTACACCATAAGCAAAATCTTTGCTGTTATCTGAGTAATTATTTGTGATTTCATTTTTCCCAGATCCTCTTTTGTTGCCAGTTCAGAGAGTCCAGGTGGTTGAGTATCAGATTGTTCCATCTCGTTTCCCTTTGGGGTTGCTGTAGGTGATCCAGAAGTCTGTTTTTGAGACTTGTTTACTTGTCTTCTCATTTCCACGGGAGGGGGTGCTTCTGGCACCCACAGGGCTCACCTTCTCTGCCCTAGGAGCTTGGGATGGCGGTGGGGGAGCTTCCTTCCTTCCGGGTGCTGGGACCGGCTCACCTTCTCTGCCCTAGGAGCCTGGGATGGCAGCAGGGGAGTTTCTTAACAGGCGCTGGGACCAGCTGAGCTTCTCTGCCCTAGGAGCCTGGGATCAAATTAACTATATCATACTGTATCTTTTTACTTTAAAAATGTTAACTCTTTCACTTTTGTAATAATAACACACAAACACATTGTAGACAGGAAGAAGTGTTTGTTTCCCTTATAATCTTACGTGTAGGCTGAGACATTCTGGTTCTCCAGTGTCCTGGCTTTGTCTGGCATAACATAAGTCCTCAGTGACTCATTGAAGAAATGCACAAGACCATTAGAAGCTGCTGTCTGGCCAGTGCCTGGCTGTAAGTTGGTCTCCACACTGCAAGGTGGTGGTGGGTAGCAGCTGCTCTGTGAATTCAGTTACTGTGACTTTGATGCTTCACCCTGGATGGGACAAGTTCCTTAAGGATGGGGACCATGTCTTGTTTATTCCTCTGTGTGTGTGTGTGTGTGTGTGTGTGTGTGTGTGTGTGTGTGTGGTGCTGAACATTGAACTCGGGGTCTCTGCACTGAGCTACATCCTCAACTTTTCTTTTAACTTTTTTATTTTGAGACAGAGTCTCCATAAGTGCTAAATTGCCCAGGCTGGGCCTGAACTTGCTGTCCTCCTGTCTCTGTCATGGCTGAGTACTGGGATCACAAGTGTGAGCCACCACACTTGGGTATCTTGTTTATTCTTAAATCCTTAGCATCGAATGCAGCACCTGGCTCATAGGAAATGCTCAAATAGCTACTCCTGCATTCAAAGAGGAGTGGAGCCCCAAGTGAATCTGTCCTCTTTCCCCTATTATCACACAAACTTGTGCAGTTTCCCCATGTCTGTTTATTACCAACCCCTTTTCTCAATTACAAAAGTCCAAGCACTCCTTGGGAGTATTCCACCCTAATGGAGAAGGGCTCAGGCTCTGTAGTTAGACTTTTCTGGGCTTGAACTTGGCTTTGGCAACCACTAGTTGTTGTCCACTCAATAAGCAATTATTGGGCACCTACTATGTAGCAGGAACCATTTCTGCTACTGGGGATGCATAGATGTCACCAAGGCAGAGTGCTCTTGCCTGCATGGGGTTACAAAGTGGAGAGGGGAAGATGGACAGGGAACAAATAAGGAAATATGTAGTATGTCAGATGGTGATAAGTGCCAGGGGGAAAGTAACAGATGGGCAGAGTGAGGGAAAAGGGAAGAGGTGGCCAGCATTGTGAGTGCCTTATTCAGGTGACAAAACAGAACTATTCTGATGGGGAGAATTACCAAGTGTGGATGTGCCAGTAATCAGCACTCTAGGAGGGTGAAGCAGGAGGATTGCACGTTTGAGCTCAGCCTGGGCAACCTCCCAACATAGTGAGATCCTTTTCTCAAAAAGTAAAAAGGTAGGGGCTGGGGATTTAGCTCAGTGGTTCCACTGCCTGCCTTGTAAGCGTAAGGATGCGAGTTCGATCCCCAGTATCAAAAAACAAATAAATAAATAAATAAAAATTTAAAAAAATAAAAAGGAGTGAGGCTGGGGCTATGGCTCAGTGTGAAGGCCCTGAGTTCAACCCTCAGCACTGGGGTTGGAGGAGTGGGGAAAAACTGGTGTCTGGGGAAGAATGTTCCAGGGAGAAGGAAAAAAGTAAAGGCCCTAGAGGTGGAGTTTGGGATAACAGTATAACAGTGTGTGTGTGTGTGTGTGTGTGTGTGTGTGTGTGTGTGTGTGTGTGTGATTGAAGCAGAGGGAGGACGGGAACAGAAGAAGACAGAAATGGTTGGTGTCTGACCTGAGGGCCTTGTAGGACTCTGGCTTTTACTCTGGCTGAGAGGGAATCTTGGGAGAGCTTCAAGCAGAGGTGCAGGCTGGTCTGACTGAGGCTGCAAAGGTTCCTCCTGGCCCTGGGAGCCCAGCCATTCATACCCCACACACTTAGTAAGAGGAGCAAAGAAGACCATAGCTGAGACTTCACTTGCCTTGATCCCCGAGAGCAAGCCTTGGCCAGTTGTGCCTGGTCCCTGCAGTCCTTGCCTACTCAGTTATTTCCTCTCCCCCACACTCCTTTCTCCAGCCTTCACTGATGTCAGGGCTCCTCACACAGCAGCCCCAGCTCCTCAACCCCAATGCAGCATCCTTCCCTGGCTCAAAAGTCTTCTTCGACTAATGGCTCCTTAAACCCATATATTTGGAGGTGAGCCTTCAAGGCCTCCCACAGTATGATGCTGCTTTACCCTTCCCACCCATTCCTACTGCCGTCCCAGACACGCTGACTATCTGGAGTTGGATACCATAGCTGTAGACTGGATAGAGTATGAATCTTCCAGCTGAATGACAGGAAACTGACTGTACTTGTGATGGCAAAGGACCATGAGTCCGAACCCTGGATTCCCTGGCCTACACTGTGTGCCCCAAACCACTGTGGACATGCATACCTGTCCCTTACTGGATCATTTTTCTCATCATGCTACTGTAGACACCACAAGAATGATTTTGTTTTTTGAGACAGGGTCTTACTAAGTTGCCACAATGGTTAGAAGATTTAGGCTCTAAGTCATGGCTTCCCATATCCAATTGCCTGCCCTAGGCTCCTCTGTTTCTCCATTCCTCTCTGTTCATTGTGAGCTCTACTCACAAAGGATGAGTGCCAGACTGAGGGCAGGTAGTAACTGGGACCTGTTGGCTAGAGAGGGAAGAACAGAATCCCTGACATTATGTCCCTGCCAGTGTGGAAGGCAGGCATGATTGTCCCCTAGAACACCCACCTGTTATGATGGACTTAAAATCTGGCTAATCTGAGTCCTGTCCCCCAGAGGACAGTAGTATTGGCATCTGGACTGCCACTGCCATGTGACTCTTGGAGAAGACAAAACAGATCCTGGTCCCCAGCACCAGTTTCTAAAAGAGCACACCTGAGGCCATCCAATCCCACTGCAGATGCCTGAGCCTGCATGGCCACTCACAGCTGAGGGTTGCAGATGTCCCCTATCATAAACAAGCAGCTCTAAATGCTACTGTGGACCCTTAAAACCCGAAAATGTGATTGCAAAAGCTTTGGGTTTTCACTTCTTGGCTCAATCTGTTATGGCTGACAGCCTGGGTCTGGGACACAGTTTCCCCATCAATGCCAGGGCACCTGGGCACTATTGCCCTGACAATGCCATTCCTGTCTGGAGTCTATAACCCTTCTGCAACAACACAGGCCAGGAGTATTACATGACCCTGAGCAGCCATCAGGACAAACAAAAAGGAGTGAGGTACTGCATCTTCAGACACCTGTGCCCTGTCCAGCTACCTTTATCATAGTTATGACACCTAACTGGCAGCCCCAGATGTACCTAATGTTCCCTCAAGAACCCTTTCTACTTTATATACCTTTGTGACAACCTTCCCCATGTCAACCTCCAGGACCTGGATCTGATTTAAGAGTTGTGCCAGCACAGGGAGTCACCCCTGCCACTGCAGGTGATGACCACAGGCCAGCCAACTGCATCCCAGAGGAAGACAGTTACCTACCACAATGTCCGTGCCAGAGCCCAAGCATCTTCCCTTAGGGCCCTGCACTTGGCATGTGTCACATACCCAAAAGGGAAGGCCGACAGACAGACCACCAAAATTATAACTCTCTCTTCCTCCATCTCTCCCATGGGCACAGTAAACCTCATTCCCAATGTCACTGAAATGTCCCCTCCAGAGCCACCCAAAGCAATCCCACTGCTTAAGGCTATTTGTCTGCACACACAGCCAAGGCCACCTCCCAGTGGCCAGGCCTCTTGCAGTGTTGCATCTGGCATCTGTCCCCATGAACAGACCATCCCTTTATGTGCACCACAAAGCCACCAGTACCAAATGCTTCTGGTCTAGGCCCCTAGACCCGGCCCTCTCCTGTGCTGGTTGGGACAGACAGCGCATTGCTTGTTATCAAATCTGGTCCCTGGTCCTGAACCAGACTAGGTACCTGTCAAATGTACACACCCACACTGAGCCTTCTGGGCTCACATAGAGCAGCCAGAGGCATTGTCCCTGGGTATTAAAGGAGCACTAGAGACCAGAAGCCCTCAAAGGAGCTCCACCAGCTGACTCCCTCCTGATGTCTCAGCGACCTAAACTCACCTGCTAAATCTGACAAGCACCTGAGCATTTTGATCATGCTGTCATCGAACCCCACTGGTCACCATCCCCAGTTGGAGGTCTAGGCTATCTTCCTACCCATTGCTTCAGAAACAATTGTGATGTTTGGAGCCAGGCAAGTGGCACAAGAGGCTCACAATATGATCACACTAGGAAAACTAACAGAAAATCTCACAGTTCTATCAGTCCTCGTGACACAAAGAGCAATGGTGCCTGAAGTTTCTGCCTGTGGGGAACTTTGCCTAACTGCAGACAATGTGCCTGTTCATGATTTGCTAGCTTCCCAGGGTTGGCAGGTACCTGGAGGCCCCGCTCGATCCTCTTGTATATGGATAAATATTGCAGGCAAAGTAATCTAATAGTCCAACAGATGGGTCACCAAACCCAAAACACACTTTACACAAGGTACCCTGAACTCCCTAGGACTTGGATGTTCCCTGGCCTGACATGACTTGTTTAGGGTTCCCTGTTGCTGACACACTCTCGGTCTGCTTACACATTGCTTCCTCAGAGATGTCTTCGCCCCTCACCCCCCACTGTATAATCTCACTCCCTTCTATTCAGGTCACAATTTGTAATTCTACATTTTGGGATGGTTGGGTTGTGTCTGCCTCCCCCATCCTTACTGATATGCCAATGTAAAATTGGGCTATATCTGTATAGCCATGCTTTTTGTTTTCTAGATGAACAATGAAAGTGCACAGTTGTGTCTTCACTATATTGTATCTGATTGCAGAAATTAAAGAACACCCTACAACCAAATAAAATTGGTACAGCCCACACACACGTGTATTAGAAGGGAGTTGGTGCAGTGTACCAAATGTCAGAGAATGAATTGTGGAGAAACTAAGTCAAGTACAAAAAGTTGCTCACAGCAAAATGACAATCCAAGCTGTTAACATCCACTTGGGAAGAAACTAGGCGATATCTCAGCCCCATTGTTTTCTGCTACACCTCATAAATGACATGCCTCTCCTGCCCTTTTCCATAGCCCTCCACAGCCTGACCCCCTCTGGAAGTGGTCACCTGAATTAATCTGTCACCACCACCAGCCCTCAGCATTACTCAATAGGTGGGCTCCTGTCCTGTATCTTTGACTTTCTTGTGATCACTGGCTCAGGAATCCTGTGCTAGGTTTTCACCTTCACTGCCTTTAAAGAGGAAGGGGAGGCCAGAGGTGTTTTATTAGCCTTTCTGAGACTCAGTTTCCTTACCCACAGAATTAGGATCACAGTACTTACTTCCTTGGGGTGGCAAGCACCAAAGGGAAAACAAAAACACCCTCTGTAGAGCTCGCAGCACAAACCCGACACAGCGAGCTTCCTGTATGCACCAGCTCCTTGCTGCCTCCCTCCAGAGCAGCTTCTGGCCCATTTCCACACTGAGCATCCCCTACTCTGATCACACTGAGGTTTTAGTTGGCCCCTCATTGTCCATCATGTGTCTGTTCTCCATTGGATGGGCGTGTTTTGACTTTCCAAGAAAGAGAGAAAGGCCTTTCAGGGAAGGGACGACACTTTACCTAGGTCTTCTACTGACTCCTGATGCCATCTTGACTTTACTAGGACAGGGCTTCTTTCTCTAGGGTAGCAAACGCATAGCCTCTGTGGTGACATGTCCCCTCCCACACCCCTGGGAGATGCAGCAGTGTTCAATGGCGATCCTCTTTCCCCTGGGACCTGGTTCACACTCAAAATTCTTAACACAGTGCTTTGGACAGCCTCTGCAAATTTATTCAGTGCAGTGCGCTGAGTACTTCCTGGGTGTCATCCCCTTGTCCTGTCTCCAGGAGATAAAATTGTGCGTGTCCTATCCCTGCAGTTATGGAACCTATCTCTTTATTGGTGGAGAAAGAAAGACAGTATCAGGTGTGTTAGTGCCTGGGGAGGAGGATACTTTAGTTGGGTTTTTTTTGAGATAGTCTCTTGCTATGTAGCCCAGGATGGCCTTGAACTCGCAGCAGTAAGAGGAAGATGCTTTAGACTGAGCACCCAGGGGAAGATCTGAGGTCCCTGAAGATTTTGATCTGGAAGACACTGTGTGAGCCTAAGAATATGTCCTGTGAACATGCATATGTGGGAAATTTGGGGAACACTGGCATGGTTCCCTGGAGAGGCACAGAGTCAAAAGATCTAGGTTTAAAGCCCATCTCTGCACTTGTGCAATTGTGGGACCCTGGGTTAGCTAATAAACATCTCTACGTCTCAGCTTCCACATCTGTAAAATTGGAATGCTACTGATCTCAAGGGTGTTATCAGGATTAAATAAGACAAAATGTAAAAAAGCCTGGCACATAATGAGTGTTCCATAAAAGGTGGCGATGATCTGCAATGGTAAGTACATCTATTTATAACTGTCATCTTTAGTCTGAATTACTCAAACGACAAACCAACAAATGCCCCTTGCTAGGTAATAATGGCCTCGGTAGTGAACTGTACTTTACGAAGCTCTTCCTCTGGAAAACCAGATTCTCAAAAGACCATCTTGTGAGCAAGAATGCCACAGTCTGATGAAGATGGATCCTGTGACTTTCTAGTGGAGGCAGGTTTAAGATTGGGAAGGGCATTGGCCTAATTTCCTCTCCTATCCAGTGGGAAACCACCTGCCGTTTGGAATACACAGAGATTTTGGAGCCATAAAGGGAATCGAGGGACGAACAGAACCCTTGCCTCCTTGGACCTGTCAGAGTATCCACCAGAAGGGCCACAGAGCAGTGACAAGGTCAGCGCCTGCTACCCCAGTGCTCTGAGTGTGAGAGAAGTGGCCACTCCTTCACATGCACAAGCTGGGCTGATATGAGAAGAAAACAAATTGGGTAAGAAGCATCCTTCAGCCAACAAAGAAACCGTTAGAATCCATCCTTTGCCCGGTGCCAAAGCTCTGCGTGCCACTACCAAGGTCTTGCCCCCGCCACCAGAGAGGCCGGGGGCTGCTTTCTCCTGCTTTATCAAGGACTTGTTGGAAATACTTCTCTAATGGAAGATAAGGACTCTTTTCTCCTCTTTATCTTTCTCCTTTCTTTTTCTAGCTACCGAAACCAGTGGGATCCTCTCATTTTCCACAAAGAAAATACTTTTTCAACCTGGATTTGAAGTAACTAGTGGAGCAGCAGGTAACGTGGGTTTATCTAGTCAATGGGTTCATTCATTCCTCCCATTAGTGTTTAGTGTGTGCCACCCACCGAGTGAGGCATTTAGGTTCTGTTCTGAGCAGAGGGAGCTTTTAGTCTTTTGGGGGAGGCAGACACAACCCAACCATCCCCAAGTGTAGAATTACAAATTGTGACCTGAATAGAAGGGAGTGAGATTGTACAATGCGGGGTGAGGGCGAAGACATCTCTAAGGAAGCAATGTTTAAACAGACGGAGAGTGTGTATACTAATTTGCTAGATTTCACTCCAGCCCACCACCATGGGTGTTTCCAGAGTTAAAAAGATGCCTCCAGGCCCTGAGGAGTTGCTGCCACTCCTTCCAGTCCCATTTCCCATATCAAGTCATGACTGGGAGGCTTGCGAAGAAGGTGAGGACGGAAATGACTTATTGGAGTGATAGGGAAGCCAGCATAAACCTGCCAGCACCTCCAAGATTCAGCTCGCTCTGCAAAACTTGCCAGATAAAAGATTTTTCCAGATGGAGGGCCATGCAGGAAATACAAATGGAATATTTTTTAATAGCTCTTCCTTTGCGAGATATGACCTAAGGCGACTTCTGCAGTGTGATGGGAGGCTCTGTCGCTGGAAAGTGGGAGGAGCTGAGCTGGCACAGAGCAGCCCTGCTGCCTCTGGAAAGGGGCTATAGCCTGAACAGGCTCTAAAGATGCTCTGTCTCTAAGAGAGCCTCTGCTCACCTCCACCACCCAAAATGTGGCCTGCGCCTACTGCACTCTCTCGGATCCTTGGATGGGCAGGTGTACATAGGAGCGCTGCGTTCCTTTAACGATGTGCTTTGCATAACAAACTGCACCCTTTCATCTTGTCCTCAGAGCCCAGTGGGCTTGCACAAAGAAGGGTATCCAGGAGTCAGGGATTGGCATTGTTCTCGAAGGCCTGAGTGGGCAGGGATGGCTACTGGGGGAGCCCAGGGATGTCCCAGAGCTCAGGGGACTGGCTTCTTGACCAGACTAGGGTTGTTAAGAGGGTCCATGGCTGAACCTGAAAAGGCTAGGGTGAGCTCCCTAGACTGATGTGGGAAATCCCACAAGTAGGAACATAGGGTGACCTGGGGAAGGGTCTTTTAACTTTTACCAGGCTTTTTTGGTACGGAGGTAAAAATATATATAACATAAAATTTGCCATTTAACCACTTCCCAGCACACAGTTTAGTTGCGTTTATCACATTTGTTGTGGAAACATCAACACCATCCAACTCCAGAACTTTCTTTTTATCTTCCCCAACTAAAACCCTGTACCTATTAAGTAATAAGTCTCCTACGCGCCCAGCTCCTGGCAACCATGATTCTATTTTCTGTACGAGTTTCACTGTTCTACGCTCATAACAGTGGAATCAGGGTGGGTGTGGTGGTGAACACCTAGAATCCCAGCTACACAGGAGGCTGAAGCAAGGGGATTGAAAGTGTGGATTCAGCCTGGGGAATTTAGTGAGACTTTGTCTCAAAATATAAAATAAAAAAAAAGAGAAAAGGGCTGGGTAAGTAATTCAGTGGTAGCATGCTTGTCTAGTGCTGGGAGGCCCTGGGCTCAATAGTTAACACACACAAAAAAGGAAAAAAGTAATCATGCCGTCTTTGTCCTTTTATGACTGGTGTATGCTACTTAGCTTAATGTCTTCAAGGTTTGTCCATGTTAGAGCATGTGTCAGAATTTCCTTCCTCCTTAAGGGAGAATAAATATCCCATTGAATGTATATGCTTTTTAATCCATTCATCTATCCATGAATCCTTGCTTTCTTCCACCTTTTGGCTATTGTGAATAATACTGCTGTGAGCATAAGTGTACAAATAACTTATACAAGTCCCTGTTTTTCATTATGTTTGGTATATATCCACAAGTGGGATTGTTGGATTATATGGTAATTTTAAGTTTCTGAGAAACTGCCATACTGTTTTCACAATGACTGTACTGTGTTATGTTACCTTCTCATCCACAATGCATAAGTGTTTCAATTTCTCCAGAACTTCACCAATGCTTTTTTTTTTTCTGCTGTTCTATTTTGTTTGCAGCTGGGGATTGAACCCAGAACCTCGCCCTTGCTAAGCATGGACTAGACCACTGAGCCACCTTCTCTTCCCCTCCCCTCTTCCTACTTATAATTGTCATCCCCATGGGTGGAAGGTGGTATCTAATTGTGATTTTACTTTACATTTCTCTGATAATTAGTGATGTTGAAGATCTTTTCATGTGCCCATTGGCCATTCATACATCTCCTCTGGAGAACTGTCTGTTCGAGTTCTTTGCCCACATTTTAAGTGCGTTGTTTTTCATTGTTTTTGAGTTGTAGGAGTTCTTTTTATGTTCTGGGTCTTAATCTCCTGTCAGATAGACCATTTGTAAATATATTATGCCATTCCATGAGTTGCTTTTTCACTTTGTTGGTAGCGTTCTTTGTTGCTTATGAGTTTTCAGTTTGATACGGCAGTTTTCCTACTTTTAATTCTGTTGCCTGAGCTTTTAGTGACATTTCAAGAAATCCTTGCCAAATCTAGTGTCATGAAGCTTGCCTAGTAGGTTTTCTCCTCGGAGTGTTATGGTTTTAGCTACCAGGTTTTTAAGAGGTCTGGGACCAACAGTGGTGAATCATTTTAATACTGATTCTGGGGAGAATTCCTCACCAATATAAAGCCCATTCAGATCTTTCTATCAATGTGAAACTAGCAATGGGACAATTGACAACATGGATATGATATTTAAAGCCTTCAATTCAAAAGAAAGATTTGGCGGGGCAGGGAGAACTAGGGAGGTTCCTGTCCTAATTGCTGTCATCATTGCCATTTACTGAGCACTTACTGTGGGCCAGGCCCTCTGCTCTGCCCTCTGCATACATTATCTCAGTTACTACTTCTAACCCTGTATTTATCAGTGCCTCTATTATCATTGTGCACACTGAAGCTCAGAGATTTGCCTCAGATTGCCCAGATAGTAAATTGTGAAGCAGAGACTCAAAATCAGGTTTAGATATGTCAGAGCCTCTCTGCCCAGTCATTCCCCTCTCCCAGCACCAGGGCTTTGGAGCATGAACAAAGCAGACATCTCCAATGAGGAGAAAAGAGTAATAGCAAGACATGAGCTGGGGATGTGAGACCAAAGCAGGCTGGCTGGAAGGGTCCTGGTCTAGGCTTGTGGACTAGGAAGTTGGATCCATGGAGTGGGCAGGGTTATGGGCACCTAAATGGAAGCATGGAAAATTTGACCTTGCTCTGCTAGAATGACGGAATCCCACAGAGGGCTTCAGCTCTAACCTTCCAGTCCACTTCTTCTCTCTAGAAAATTGGGGCCTCAAGAGGTTAAGCAACTTGCAGATGGTCACAGGTATTAGGGAGCCATTGCATACTCTTGAGTAGGGTAGTGACGGTGAAAAGAAATGGTATTCTGCATCGAGCTTAGCAGCAAGATGCATGAGGGATGTCTGAGGGGAAGCAGAGAGAGTGGCAGGAAAAACCAAACAGGTCCTTCCCTGGTTTTTGCTGAAGGACACCTCCCTCAGCGATGGAGCTTGCTGGGAACACCATAAATGAGACCTCTTTGCTGTATCTTCTTGCTGAGATTTGTTACACAGGAAAGTATGGAGACAGATTGTGGGGCTGGTGTCATAAAAAAAGATCGGAATCACTTTCCCCTGCCAGATTCCATGTCCTCAGTAAGCCAAGAGTGCTAGAAAACTCAGCTTCCTGGCAGCAGCCTGGCCCTAGCCACCCACTTCCTCCAATGGATGGCTTGTCAGGGATGCAGCCATCTCAAGCAGAGACCCTGACTCTCAAGTGGACAGGACAGGCTCCTCCTGGTACCACCTCCTTATGTTGGCTTCCAGAATCCGACACTGGACTAGGCTTCTGTCAGTCTAAGCACTTGTTCTGGGAGGTTAGGGTCACCATAGCAGGAAGGTAAGGCAAGAGCCCCCCATGCAAAGATGCTGAACCCATCCTGCTTAGGCTGAGCTTGGGCAGAATTTGTTATCCATCTATCTCCAGCCAAGAACCTGCCTTGATTGATTCTCCCCCTTTGAGGTTCTATTTGCTTAATTAATTCTAATAATAGCTGCCACCATTGAGTGCTTACTCCATGTTGATCGCTGTGGTAAGGATTTGGCATGCATGATCTCACTTTATCCCTACAACCCCGTGATCAAGATATTATTATACCTATTTTGCACATGATGAAACGGAGGCTCAGGGCTGTTACATAATTTGCCTAAAACCACATAAAGGAGCCAGGACTCAACTGTAAGCCTAACTCCAAGCCTGTGCTTTTACCAGAATGATTTACTGCACATCTCACCTGGCTCTTTGGGGGCCTGCAGTGGAGGGTCATGTGTCAAGGTGCCTTGTTTGATGGTACCACTTGTATCTCGGTGTCCCTGGGAGCCAAGAGCCTTGTTGCTTTCAAAAACCAAAATCTTAGGCTAAATGGGAATGGTATCTGAACATGCATTCTTATTCCAAAAGTGATGCTCAAGAAAGACAAGGGAGCTTAAGGTCCTTCGCCACTGTTATTTACCCAGAGAGCATTGTCCAGGCATGTTGTGGCCTGCGGGAGCTGGCCTGCCACTTGTACATTCATTCATTCAACGAATATGTATTGAAGGTCAGCTGCAGGCTGGGTGCACTCTAGGCGTTCAAAACATCTAGAGTTAGAACATGAACAAGTCAGAGTCGACTCAGTGTGTCTCATTTACCTTGTGCATCAAAGCGTTTGAATCACCCATGGGTGTTCAAATACCTTAAAGCTAGACTCCCCTAAGATATTCCATAGGAGGTAACTATGCAAGCTTCCGCCTTTCCATGCTAGTTTCTTCTCCATACCTGTTTCATTTCACAGAACCCTGCAAAAACTCAGGTGCCCTGAATATTGCAACTTTACAGATGTGGGAGCTGAAGTGCAGAAGTGGGGCAATGTGCCCATGGTCAATAAATGCCAAGCTGCTGTGGGCAAAGCAAGGGTGGGTGCAGCCCACGAGGGAGGTGCTCCAAGGAGCCAGCTAGGAAACCACATTTCTCAGGTCCCTTCTGCTAGGACATGAGCTTAATCCCACTGAGTCCTCTCTGTGGAACTGTGGCATTCAGGGACATGACCGTCAGCATCTGGATTTGCTTCTTTTCTTGGTCTTAAAAGGCAGTCTAGAGGGTTTGGAAGGAGAAAGTCAGGTGAATGAAATCAGGGGCTTGGCTGAGGCAAACAGTGTAGTGGGAAAACAGGATGGTGTCAAGAGTTTACCAGGGGCTCAAACAGGCACAGTCCTGCACTTCTGGCTGAAAGATGGGACTCCCTGTTCCTAGGGCCTGCCGATGCCGCAGGCTCACCCCAGCTCCTCTACAGCACCTCAGGGTTAGCCTTCTTTGGTGGGTGTCCTGCTTAGCTGGGAGACTGTTGCTTTCTGATATGGGGGTGATTACTCCTGAACGATGGGATAACAGCAACAATGATTATTTCTAAGCATTCTCTGTACACCCTCACTGTGAAAAGTGCTTTTACACATACCATCCTATTTACACCTCTGAAAATCCCTACAAGATGAGTAGGCTTCCTTCCCAGATGTTTTACCCTAGTCATACCCTGCTGTGCTATACTATCACTCCAGTGACAGATACAGAAACAGGTTCAGAGAGGTGAATAACTTCCCCTAAGTCACAGAGCTTGTACATAGCTGAACTATGTCTACCTGGTTCCTATGCTTATTCTTCTAAGCCCCAGTTGGCTTTAAAAAAAAGATTTATTTTGAGGTCTTTCCTACTGTATGGGGAACCTGATTTATTTATCACTAAGGTCACTAATAGAAGTAACATTCCACGAAAACTCATCTACCACCTGACCCTGAAATGTTCTGAATGAGCCTGGGAGCTGGATGCTTAAGACAACTGAAATGTTTAAAAAATTTTGCATGGCAGCTGAAGCTAGATCAAAAGAGATCTTCATTTTTGCAAATGTCACAACTAACAAGGCATATGTTGCAACTTGGCTTCTAATGGTTGGGCAGGAGGAAGAGGTAAATTGTCATTGTTGGCATTTTCCCAATGACATTTGCATTTTCATTTTTATCAGAAGTTCACTTTAGCAAAGAAATGTAGTCTTAGTCACTTGAAACTATTCTTCCCTAGAAAACAATGGTAAATGTAATAAGCAAAAAATAATAGAAAATATACCCACTGGAAAAATAATCCACTCCAGGTCAGATTCATCATGCAGACTGCTTCAGTCTTCTTATGACATTCTTATTCAAGAAGAAAACCTTGGAAATTTTCTAAATTGCAAGGAGTGCAGGGAGAGGAAAAGGAATTGGATTTTGGTCCCACTGGGCAGGGATCAAGAGCAGATTTCCTCAACTCTCAAGAACCATTTTACATGTTCAAATCACTTCACAGCGACCGCCTCTCTTTTCTGTATAAGGTAGGTATTGGTTGCTATGGGAGGAGACAATAAGGTCATGATTGCTTTAAAATTATACATAATAAAAACACATTTTGAGATCTGATTCTAAATGTTAAACCTAAATTTGAGCAATTTAATTGCCCATTGAATAGAAATGAAATCCCACCAGTAGGAAGTTATTTCTTACAACCACTGTGTGTGAAATTGAAATCTTAAGATACCATTTCAAATATGCTCTGTCTCGAAGGAAGTTCTCCCCAAAGAGCTATGAAGATAAGAAACTGACCCAAAGTCATATGCAGTCATCTCCTTTTCTTTACACATTCAGATGAAAGCAGAAGCACAGTATTAAAAGGAAACTTTATGTACAAAAGTTGGATGTTCTGAATTACCTCTTGGAATCCAAAGATAGATTTATTTTCAATAACTAATTTGAGCCCCACAGAAAACTGTATCCAGGAAGCCAATAACTTACCAGATATAATAGAGGCAGGCAGATGCACAAGTAGCATCTATCACAAAAAACAAACATTACAATGAAAAAGTCATATGTGCTTTGTTTAGGAGTGGTAGGAGATGAGGTGACCTTGCTATGTTTGCATTAATACAGGCAACAGTTTTTTAATGTGAGTGGAAAAATTCTTATTTATTTATCTATTTATTTTTGAGACAGGGTCTCACTGTGTAACCCAGGCTGACCTTGACCTCCTGCCTCAGCCTCCCTGTATTAGGATTACAGGTGTGTGCTGCCACATCCAGCTGGGAATTTTATTTATTTACTTATTTATTTTTGAGACAGGGTCTCTCTATGTAGTCCAGGCTGGCCTTGAACTCAAACTCACTATGTGCCCTAGGCTGGTCTGGAACTCATGGTGATCCTCCTGCCTCAGCCTTCTGCATGCTGGGATTACAGGTGTGCATCACCAAGCCCAGCTGGAAATTCTTATTTTAAACCCCCAATTCCACCTTTAAATGTTATCTCTATGATGTCTTTTGCTATGACATAGGAACTGCCATTCACAAGCTTCTAATATATGCAAGGTGCTTTCTATGCAATCAATTTCATGTCAATTACAACTCCATTTCATTACAAATCTATCTGCTATGCTTTGTACATGCTAATTCATGGAATCCTTGTGGCACGCTATGCCACAAAGTCTGCCATTCCCATTTTACAGATGAGGATATTGGGACTTTACACTCCTGCTCTTATTCCAGGTTCCAGGTGGTAAAAGAGGAGTTAGAATACAGTTGGCCAGAATCCTGAGCTACTACCTACTTAGATTTAAGAATTTTCCTAGGTTACACTGGCTAGATACACAAGAGCTCAAACCCAGAGAGCTGAGTCCCAAAGTCTCAGCATTTAACTATAACATTGACTGATTTTAAGCACATAAGCTCATAATCACAACCTATGTGTGTACTGTCATTTGATAGAAATGACTGTAGAGTGGTAGGTTATATATTTCTCATTTAATTTAGGCTTATCCAAAAATTCTAGGAATTTTCCTTCTTTCTTTCTTTTTCCTTTTTTTTTTTAATTTATTTTTTTTTCTTCTTTCTTTCTTTCTTTCTTTCTTTCTTTCTTTCTTTCTTTCTTTCTTTCTTTCTTTTTTTTTTTTTTTTTTTTGTACCGGGGATTGAACTCGTGTCCTTGCGCTTGCGAGGCAGGTGCCAGAACCATGGAGGTAAATCCCTGGCCCTCTTTTTTTTTTTTTAATTGAAAGCAAGGGTCTGATCAGGCAAATGTCTTTTTATATACTAAGGGTCCAACTTGGACGCAAGGCTGCCCTTCAGGCTTCCTTACACACACACACACACACACACACACACACACTGTAATGATATCCATTAGGGCCCAAGCCATGGCACCTGGAGACTAGAATACGCTAGGAGCCTACAAACAGCAGTACATTCTTGCTCTGTTTGTGAAATGTCAATGAAGATTGAGCTCTGAAGAGGGAAAATGAAACGGCCAGGAATTCACTTCTGGCTTCGACCACCATCTTACAGTATGAGCCCACCCAGGCCCCGCAGTGGTATCTTTAAAATGGGAATAAGATGCCTTTGATCCTGACCCCGGATTCTTTACACCTCTGATTACCGTCGTGCACAAACGGGCCTTGGGTAGTCATTTCTGAACCTAGAAATTTTCCCTGAACTCAGGCCCAAGGGAATCCAAGTTTTTCTCTGTGGAAGGGCACAGTGTTAGCCCGCGCGTTCCTTTCTCTCCCTAGAACCTGCCCTGGGGCTGGGAGGAGAAACGTGAAGGCCCAAATTACATCTCTTTTCTTTCTTTTTGCCCTACTGAGGGCAAAATAATCTCCGCAGTAATGTTCTATCGGAAAAGCATTCAGTAGTCGCGGTATTACTGGCACTTTACGGGGGTCAGGGGAACCACAGGAGTCCGCTCTTTGAAAGATGCTGAGAGAGGGAATTCTGCCGCCAGCAGATGGAGAAGAGACCCGGACCTGCGTGGTCCCTCCCAGCCACCCTCCCTGCGGGATTAGCTGCCCCCAGCACTGCCCAGGCGTACCAGCCCAGGCGGTCCCGCTCGCGCTGCTTCCGTCGCCTCTCTGGAGCGCGGACGCAAGCACAACCCCGCCGCCGCCGAGCCGCGCCGTGCCGGGCATCCCCGCGCCCTGCGCCCCTGGACCTGGGACCTCGAACCCGGGACGCGCGCGCACGAGAGCCACGCGGAACGCCCGCATTTCTGCAGGTGCTCCTTTTACATTCTTGTCTTTTTCTTTCTTGCTCGGGATGTCCGGTGATGACTTTCAGCCTTAGTTACACCGAAGGGGAAAACGCGGAAGAGGGGGAAACCCTACAGGATGATTTAGTGGCAGCCCAGCCTCCTCTCCAAGGAGAGGTGCTTTCCGAGCGACTTTCTCGGTCCCCATCGCTGGCCCCTTTAAGAAGCCCAATCAGTCCGACTGCGGCTGTTTGTATTGCTAATCCCCAGGAGCCCCGTTTAAAAAAAAATACAAGGAAGAAGAAAGAGGAGGGGGGACCGGGCAGCTGTCTCTTTAAATGTGAGTTCCTTCTATTGTATTTGAATCGTGATCAGGAAAAAGGAAATGAAACCAGAGACAGAGGGAAGCTGAGCGAAAATAGACCTTCCCGAGAGAGGAGGAAGCCCGGGGAGAGGCGAGCGGTCCCCTCCTCCCGTCCCCAGGCCGCCGCCCCCGCTCCGCCTCGGCGACGAGCCGCGCGCCGCGACCCGGCCGGAGGGCGAGGGGCTCGGGGCGGCCGGGCGGTCGCGCACATCCCTGCGGGCGGCGCGGAGCCGGCGACAGCGCGCGAGGCGGCCCGGGCGGGGCGACGGCGGCGAGCGGGACGGGGATGGAAGGTTAAGTCTTGCGCGGCTGCTGCAGCCGCCCGGGGCCAGGCTGCGCGCCCCGGCCCCCGCCTCGGCCGCAGCGCGCCCGCAGCCCGGTGATTCGCTCTCTCTCTTTGGCGTTTGAAGGCAGCGCGGTGACTGTCCTTGAGAGCGGAGGGGCGAGCTCGCCGCCGGAGCGCCCGAGCAAGAGGAGGCGCCGGAGCGGCGGCGGCGGAGGCGCGCGAGCACCCGAGGGGGTCCGAGCCCCGGCAGTCTGTCAGCCCCGCGCCACAAAGGGAGCGCCCCCGCCGCCCGGCACGCCGCCCCCCTCCCCAATGTCCTCGGCCATCGAGAGGAAGAGCCTGGACCCGTCCGAGTAAGTGTGGCTTCCCCGTCCCCGCCACCCGCCGTGTCCACGGCCTCGCGCCCCGGAGCAGCGACGTGGCGCGGGCGGCCCGAGAGGGGCCCCAGGTGCGCTCCCGTCCGCCCTCCAGCGCGCCCTCGACCCCCTCTTCCTCGCGCGCCAGGGCCCCCTCCGTCCTCGCAGGTGACTCTGGGGGCCCTAGAAAGGGGGTCGGGCGGAGGGCGGTAGGAATAGAGGTCGGCACGGAGCCTCTGGGGGCCCTCCGGGCTACCAGGGACAGCCCCTGAAACCCCGGCCCGGCCAGAAAGTTTGCACTGCGGCAGGCACAGGGGCGCTTGCAGGAGCGCAGGTGCATCCGGGGAGCGTTCAGGGCTCCATTCTGCTTGCTTCTCCCCTCTCGCTCCTTCTCTTTGTCCGTTTGGTTTTGCAAAGGGGGACATTCCAAGTGGAGGCCTTCGGAATTCCCGACGACCCCCTGGGTCCACAGGTGGAGCGGCTGCGGCAGCGCGGGTAACGGGCGGATGAGGGAGGTCCGTCTGCCTGTCCACCTCGGAGCTCGCCTGGGCCTCCGGAGACTTCCAGGGCCGCGAGTCCGGAGTTAATCTGGGCACCTGGACTCCCGCTCCCCAGGCGTCCACCGAGGGAGGCCTGCGAGCCTCGAAAGTTAGTGCACGATTTTGTGTATAGGTGTATTTTTCTAGGGAGCAAAATCTCATAGCTTTTATTATACTCTCAAAAAGGTTTGAGTCAGGGAACCAGAGCTCTCTAATGAGCATATGCTGCATCTATTGCTGAACCTTGCACTGCTTTGGAATGAACATGACCTATTCCCAACCTATACCTCCAGCCCATTCTGTAGCTTTAACTTGGGGAGCAAGGGGGTGTTTAAGGTATCATTTCCTCCATCAACGCAAATGCCCTTTTAAGAGTCATTAGCTGTCTGGTTTTGAATTTTTATTCCTTTGAAGTCCCCATCTAATCCTTTGAAGGGATTTGTTACACAAGACCAAAGGAGCTAGTTAATGACTTGTCCATTTGTGCTTTTAAGAGGCAAGTGGTTTTTTTTTCCTTTTCCTGCTTTGAAAAGAATTGTGCTTTCCTGCTTGAAGTGCCACCCCTTCCTAATTTCAGCCTTCTGTGGTGTTTATTTACCTGGGTTTTACCCTCTGTTACTAGCATAAAAACTCAGCAGGTTCCCATAAAACACAGGAAGTACCAGGATCTAGTGAGAATATAAACATCACTCTTGGTCTTGAGGTTAAGACACCAGCTCCATAAGGAGCAAGGTTAGTTGTAACAAAGACCCAAATTCTCAGGAGAAAACTAACAGTCCCTTTTAAAAAAAATGTAGATGGCTATGCAAACAATGGATGTAAAGCACAGTTTGTTCACTTTTTTATAGTCCTAGAATGACAGCTGAGCTCTGAATTTCTAGAGATCAAGCAAGACCATACTAATACTGTATGCGAGTGAATGGAATGAATTGGTGTCTCACTGCCTTTTCCACTAGCAGTACTTAGCCCCAAATCCTTTTATTAAAAGGTAAGTCTGGATGGTTTGGTCCCCTAAAGGAAGTTTACTCTTTCCAAAGTTTGTACTTTTCCCCTGAGGTTAGACAACCGAAGCATCCTAACTTCATAGCCCAGCAGGAAGCTCACTGTGGGAGAATCTCGGATCCCATATTTCCCTCCTTTACGTGCCCGTGAAGGCAGGTTTTTAACTGAAGGTGGACAGGCTAGTTGAGAAATTGCTGCAGTACATTCCCTCCAACCCTGCCCCGGAAATTGTCAAGAAATTATCCCGGAAATCCAGGCTGAAGTGATACTCTGGTGTAATATATAGGATAGGCTCTGGGGAAATATCATGTATTAATTTGAAGGCAGATCCCACTCAGTCATTGGCTTGAATTGTCTACCAAAGATAATGCGATATTATTGTTAATTGCAAAAAGATAGGTGGAGCCAGTGTCTTATCCTGTCTTTCTGTGTCTCGTCTCAGCCCATCACCATGGCTCCTGTTGGTTTCCATTTCTTCTGCAGCTGACTCTCTGGCTATGCAGATGCTTCACTGCTCACTCCAAGCTGACTTGGGTCATTCCAGTCCCATCTCCAAAGACACCCAGAGGCTTGCCCAGGCGCACACAAATGAAGCTTGTAGGCAGGAAACAGCCAGAATTCATGAATAGAGAGATCTCCTCTGCCATGCAGTCTGTGGCCCCTGCTGCCTCCCTTCCAGGCGGTTTTGTACCAGCTTAGTGCAAATTCTCGTTTTTCACAGTTGGTTGGCAGAGGCAGTGTCAGAACATCCAGGGTGGCTGAGATTCCTTCCATACGTGTTTCTGGAAGCCCAGACTAAGATCATAGGCTGTGGAAAGAGGAGAAGCAAGTCTGGATTGATACACATGGACAGGCCAAGGGTTTCAGTTATTTTTCAGATGGAAGGCTGGAAGTCCTTATGTACCACATATAGAAGCAAAGACTTCAGCAGTCTTAAAACTATTTATCTGAGGTGTTTTCCATCCTAAGGTGTTTGAGTGTTACAAGTGTTACACTTCCTTGTTCTAAAAGAAGATAATCTCATACTCTTACTGCAACCTTAGGTTTGCAATAATCCTAAATGTCCATCCTTTACTGGATAGAGACACCTGCAGTTGTCAGAGGGCATTTAAACATGGATTCTGTGAGTCTCACTGTGTCTAAGTATAATGGGTGCTGAGCGTAGTGGGCACAGGCCAATTAGGACACAAGGTCACCTGGTAAAAGTCCCACGAGGAAGTAGGAGGCACAGATTTATAGCTCCAGGATGCCCAAGAGGAAACTCCCTTTGGGAATTCCACTGTGAGAAGAAGGTCTGTAAAAAACCAGATCTTTGAAAGCTAGGTTTGTGTTTGGCTAAAGTTCCAGAGATTATTTGTTAATTGTTACAAATCTGTAAGTATTTTTTTCCCCATTTCCCAGTTGGTGCAACAACCATTCCTTGCACTCATTTTCTCTCGGAAAAGTTACTTATTTTCAAATGTAAAGCAGAAGGATTCAGGTTCCAGTGAAGCAATGTGAACGAGAAGCTGTATGAATATCCTTTTCCTGTATCGTAGCTCACTATGAACGGATTGCCTGGATTGAGATTTCTGCATCTGCCTTATTGTCTTCCACTCTTCTTAGGATCATTGTTTTTGCTCCCTTCCTACTTTTTTCCCTCCTAAGTTAACTTTATTCCAGTCAGCTTTGCTGTTGTAGAAGTTTTCATGTGAGGAAAGAAAAGTCTAACTGATGTACTTTATCAGTTTGACCTCAATTGTCTTAATAGTGATTTCCAACAAAAAATTCAGTCAGAAGGTTGGGATGCAGAATTACGGCTAATAGGATAAGAATTCCTGTTACATCCTGATCGGATTTTTACTTTGGCATGAGGAACAACCTAACATAATTTGGGCTCCTTTCTTCTTTTTTCCTTACCTCTGCTGTTGTGCATTGGGACCGGCATGAAAAGTCAGTAGGGAATTTGCAGTGTGTTAGCACTCTGGGTAGTCAGATGTCCTGGCAGCAAGCAGCTCTTTTAGCCCTAAGTGCCTCCCCTGGGGTTAGCCAGTGTCTTGGGTCTTGGGTGCAGGAGGAGGAAAAAGAGAGAGAGGCCTGGGAAGGAAGAGGAGTTTGAGGAGGTGGTAGGAAGAAGCAGAAGACCAGAGGGGTCCACAATGGTGCTAGGCTGTGGGTGGGGCCCTAGCGCCACCTGCAGGTCTCTTGGTGTGCTGTGTTTACTTCTAGGGTCTCGAGTGCAAGATCTAGCACAGTCCTGCTTTAGCAGGTTGGCTAGGTTTCTCTGCCACCTCACCATTGGATGTGTTGTCTCATGCATTCTCCTTACGTTGCTGGAAAACAGTAGACTGAGGCTCCCTGTTTGGCCCAGAGCAATTTCTGGCACCCAGTGAGCTTGTCCCTAATGCTTGGCCTCGTCCCCAGGGAGCCAGTGGATGAGGTGCTCCAGATCCCTCCATCCCTGCTGACATGCGGTGGCTGCCAGCAGAACATCGGGGACCGCTACTTCCTGAAGGCCATCGATCAGTACTGGCACGAGGACTGTCTCAGCTGCGACCTGTGTGGCTGCCGCCTGGGTGAGGTGGGCCGGCGTCTCTACTACAAGCTGGGCCGGAAGCTGTGCCGGAGGGACTATCTCAGGTACCTGCCCTGCACCCCTGGGGACATCTGGGTCTGGGTATGTGGTCCTCAGCCTCAGAGGAGCCAGCCACAGCATGGCTCTTCCTCCTGCTGAGATCCTCCAGTGACAGGCACATCGGTGGCTGATAGAATCCTGATGTTTTATGAAGTAAGAGAAGGATGAATAAAGTCAGAATGGTGCTTCTGTCTGTTGATAGGGCTGGGAGTACAGAAAGAATCATAGGATCCGGGAGTGTTTTTGTTTGGGGTATATTCTTAGGAACTCACTTTAACGCTTCAAAACCTATGAGGTGTGATTTAAAATACAGTGAGTATTTAAGTTAGAAAAAGTTCATTATAGTAAAAGACACATTGCCATTGATCCCTTCAAGATACCCCTCTCACTTCAAACACACTTCCATCATTCTTGCCACCTTCTGAAGCAGTTCTGGAAGTCTTTTTTTCATAACTGTCTTTAGTTGTGCTGGCCTGGCTGCCTCAAAGTCCTGAATCGATTCACAACATTTATCTTCCTGGTCATTTCATCTTTGGGGAAGAGCCAGAAGTCATACAGTGCCCGATCTGGTGTAAAAGGTGGACAAGGACACACCATAATGTTTTTATTTGACAGAAATTGCTGTAGGTGTCTTGAATCAATTCAGGACATCAAGGCAGCCACAAAAAGACACTCACAAAAGAGGACTTCCAGAACTACATCAGAAAGTGGCAAGAAGGATGGGATAATTTGTTTGAAGTGAGGGGAGAGTATTTTGAGGGGAATTAATGCCAGTGTGTCTTTTACTGTGATAAATTTTTACAATGTAAATGTTCACATATATTTTGATCACCCCTTGTATATGGCCAGGTACAGTGGCACATACCGGTACTCCCAGCTGTTTGGGAGGCTGTGGTAGAGCAAGACCCTGTCTCAAAATAAACATGTCTGTAGCCCAATGATTTCTTTGGGTTCAGTGTCCTATGCCACTCCCCCCAAAACATATATCCTATAGCCTATAAATATTACATTGTATTATTCCAATAATATGTAATGAGAAATATAAAAATAGAAATCATTTTCTTGCCATGGAGTTCCAGACATTGACTCCCATAGTAGGAAGGTGGCATTCAATGGACAGAAAGGCAGGAACCTGGAGTCAGGAGTCTGGGTCTCAGCACTGTTGCTTCCTAGCTCTTTGATCTTGAGCAACTTACTTAACCTCCATGAGCCTCAAGTTCTTTGTCTGTAAAGTGGGGAGAGTAATGGTGTCTACTTCCAAGGAAGAGGTAAGTATTAGATGGAATTCTACATGGAAAGTACCTTAGTGCATGAGTATCAAGTAGATGTTGGTTGCTTTTAAAACTTAACTGTATGACAGGCTCATGAATTACTTTCTAATCCAATGGACAGAGAGATGGAAGAATGGAAGGGTGGAATAGAAAGTCTACAAATCTCAGTGAGGCAGGAGCTGAGGATGCTGGGCCATAGGATTGGCCGGGTGAATTTTCAACACTCACCGAGTGCCTTTTCCTGGCAGGTTCTAGGGTATGCACTCTCCTATTTACTGCAGAGGTAGCTCTGTGCCCTCCACAGTCAGATCTTCTCAGCTGTGGAGCTGTCAGTTCTTCACCAGCTTCCTGTGGCAGAGGGTCCATGGAGCATGCAGTCTTAATACACTGGGCCCATCCAACCCGCAGAAACTGGCTTGGACTTCATTGCGCTTGGCTGCCAGGCCAGCTGTCCCACCCTAATCTGCCCTCAGAGCATTTCACATGGTTTTTAACCCCCCCAACACCAAAACTGCAGTTAATTCCACACTGAAAGGAAGCTTATGTGCTTACCCTTTTTCTCCTCTCCCAAATTTCCTGATAAAGTCCTTGCAGATTTAGTGGTTCTGAAATATGTAAGTAGGATTTTTTTCCAGTGCTCATGATTATAATTTTGGTAGATTTCCTTTTTTATTTTCTTTAAATTACAAGAAAATAGAACTGGGATAAATACAGACCTGGTTTTGCTCATTCCCATACTGCCAAATCAGTCAGAAAGCAGACAGGTAAATGATTCCCACTGGGCTCCTGACTACATCCCTGTCGAATCATTTGAATCTTATTAAACGAAGTGCAGTACAGTAAGGTCAAAAGAGCTGGGTTTCGCCCTATCTCTACGATTTTATATAACATCCAAGAATAAAACCAGTGCTGCCTGGGCTTGTTAATCTTTTCCATTTTCAAAAAGGAGAGAAAAAAATAGTCTGGGAGAATCCAGTGTTAATTAACTTGTGTCTTGGTGACACGAAATAATTCTTCTCCCTGCTACATTCCCAGGAAACATGTTAATTAACTCAGTGTCCGTGCGGGCGTTCCCAGCCATCCTTTAATATTTGTATTATTGTTATTAAAATGGGCAGCAGAAAGCTTAAGACTTGACACCTCTTGACAGAGGAGAAAAATTATTTTTTGCCTCAATGATGGACTTGTTTTATTTGCATTCTTAGCCTATCTGATGGCATCTTTGAACAAGGCAAGTCGGAGGAGAGTCTCGGTACTCCCTCATGGGGTCCAATCCCTCATCTCTCTGGAATAACTTCTCCCCATGAGGATTCCCTGTGGCTGACTTGCCTGCCACTATCCTCTTCAGATAGTTAGCCTCAAATATTTATGAGACCCCGTACGGAACCTAACTCCTGTCGATGTTGTATTGTTGGGGACCTAACTTCAGCTATTAATGCTGTTACTCAGGCTAGACCTCCTTAGACTTGGGTGGGTTGTTTTTTTTTTTTTTGCCAATTTTGGGGTGTGTCATCTCCAGACCCCCAGTGGTATTTTTTCTATTTTTTAGACAGGGTCTTGCTATATAATTCATATTGGCCTTAAATGTGGCCCAGGCTGGCCTTGAACTCATGGCAATCCCGAGTGCTGGGATTACAGGCATGTGCCACATCTAACTAGCACCTGTTAGAGACACAAGTGTTGAGGCCTTACCAGACCCCAGGGCATTTGCTGAGGACACACTCGGAAGGAGTCCCAGAGCCTGGAGCCTGGAGCCAGGGCTACTTGGAGACGTGATTTAATAGCTTCAGAGGTCCCAGAGCATCAGGCCAAGCTCTCTCTGAGGAACTCTGGCTGAGTCTGAAACTTGGCTTCCTCCCCTTCATCCAGTTTCCCCTTGTGCTTCCCAGGGCTCCTCCGAGAACATCCTTAATAAATCACTTGCACAAATCTCCCCATCAGGGTCTGCTTCTGGGATATCCCGCTTTAGCAAAATGCCAACTATTGGTGCCAGGCTCGAGCTCAGCATCAAGGCGTGTTTTGTTTTCACTCCTGTTAGAATCGCAGAGTCCCTGCGTTGAAAGGGGCTCTCAGGCCCTTCTCTCCCAGTTCTCTTGGTTCACAGCCTAAGCCACATAAGCCCAGAAAGGGAATGCCATTTTCTCAGGCCACCTGGCTGTTGAGAGGTGATGTAGGGACCTGAACTTGTCTCCCAAATCTTAGTGCTTTCTCCTTCCCTTCATTAGCTGCCTGATGTGTTGTAATTTACCCCCGACTGCCCTTTAATAAGCTCCCTCCTTAAGGATCTCAAGCCCCAGGCAGTTGGACTCATTTTGAGCACAGTTTTCTCCATGATGCGTCTCTGCTCAGGCCCAAACTTAACTTACTGAACAGTCAGGAAACCAGAACTCTTTCCACTCTGTGACCTCCAGCACGGCGGTAACCTACAGCTCCACCATCTGCTGCGGTGGGGTAGGATCCAATGTTCTCCCCCGCTAACGAGTCTGTTCCCAGGCCGTGCTTAGAAGCACTTGGATTCCTCCGGTGGAAACCAAGATTCAGAGGGAAGTGAGCTGGCCCGGTGCTAACTGGATCTCTCTACTCATGGAGCCACCTCTTCTCCAGCCCAGTTTTTCTGCCCAGATGTTGCAAAATCTGGCAGCAGCCCTCACCTTCCTTACAACCTCTCAGCAGGAACTGATCAATGCTCTGATTTTCTAAAGTTAAGAACTTCCAGTAAGAACAAGCATTTACCTAACTCAGTCTTAAGGAATTTATGTGCTGGGTTACCAGCCAAGTGTGCAGATGACCCTGCAGGAAGGCCAGGGAGGTTGGGATGACACTGAGATGTGTTCAGGCAGAGCCGGTGCTGGCTTAGCTCTTGACCACTGATGCTCAGACCTGCCCTGTTTAATGCTTGCAACAGCCAGGTGAGGTAGAGATGTGATGCTGCCTAGACCAGGCACTCGGATACCCAAGTCTGGTCCTGGACTGTAAAGCTGGGTTTTTGAACTCCTGCAGGCTTGTTCTCAAACTGAGCCCTGCATCAGTGTCATTAGTATGCAGACTGCCGGCCCTTCTCTCCAGCAGGTGTTTTGAGACATGGTTTTACTATGTAATTCACACTGGTCTTGAACTCGATGTGTAGACCAGGCTGGTCTTGAACTCACAGCCATCCTCCTGCCCCAGCCTTTTGAGTGCTGGGATTACAGAGTGCACCACCACACCCTACTGAGAATTTGTACTTCTGACAGCTTCCTGGGGAATGCTGATCCCGCCGGTGTAGGAACCAGATTTTGAGAACCACCGCGTTGACTTCTACTAAAATTGTATCTCCCGACCCAACACTGAATATTGCTTGAGATAAGTGGATAATCGAGGAAGGCCAAGGACAGACTTGATTTAGAAGAGAGGTTTCCTGGAGATTTGTGTCAAAAGGAAGTGAGGACCATGAATGAAGATCTTCCGCTCATTGTGGAGGGAGGCTCTTTGCCCCAGTCTTACTAAGTCACTGAGTTGCCCAGGCTGGGCTAGAACTTGGACTCCTCCTGTCTCAGCCTCCCAGAGTGCTAGGATCATAAGTGTGTGCCACTTCACACTTCAGTTCTCCCTCAAAGGGGCCCTGAGGACTCTCTTCCAGCTCCTCTTCTACAGGGAAAGTTCCCCTGGGAGGGCACATGCACTACATTTAACCCCTAATCACAAGTCACTTTGATGAGTGTCTTCACCGCTGTGACCAGGGGTGGCCTAGAGGTGTGGGGAATGGTTGCTAAAGACAGAAAGCTCAGCAAAAGGAGGAGTCATACCCAGTAAAATGCCACAGTGTCATCCTGGTCACCCTCTGCCTTCTAAGACAGATAGGACTCACCAGGCTGGGTTGGAATCCAGCTTGTCCCAGCTTCCTAGAACCCTGGACATCTGGTCTCCCCCGTGGAGCCCATGACCAAACCTTTTCTTCCCATCTTGTCTCTCCCCTCGTATGTTAGCTTTTCATTCCTTTTGCCCCAGGCTCTTTGGACAAGATGGTCTGTGTGCATCCTGCGACAAGCGGATCCGTGCCTATGAGATGACCATGCGGGTGAAAGACAAAGTGTACCACCTGGAGTGTTTCAAATGTGCCGCCTGTCAGAAGCACTTCTGTGTTGGCGACAGATACCTCCTCATCAACTCCGACATCGTGTGTGAGCAGGACATCTACGAGTGGACTAAGATCAACGGGATGATATAGGCCAGAGGCCCCGGGATGGTGTTTGTTGAAGACGCTGTCTGTGCGGCGTCTTCACTCTTAGGCGCTGTGGGGATTTGCGGGTGGGGTGAGATATTTCTGCGGGGATGGTGCAGACTTACTGGGAACCAAGACAGAGCCTCCGAGGGATGTAACGAAAGGGCCAAGACTTCAGTGTGACAAAAGAATCAGCCCTGTTAGAACTTCTGGTCACCACCTGTCCATAGTAACTGACATGAGTAGTGGAAGGAAGGAACACTTAGGGACAACCAGGCACTGCCATCGTGAGGGGCTCTCCCATCTACCAATGGGAGGTGCTACATAGGGACGGCTTGTTATGATTTTGAGGCTTGCAAACTAGAGACGCGCAACTGATTTCTTCCTGGCTTCTGTAACAACTCTGTTCCAGTCACTGTCCTTACGCAAGGGAAGGGCAGGCAGGCAAGTGCCCCCCCCCTCTCTTGGCCATCTTCCCAAGGCCTTAAGCTTGGGGCCCAAGAGCAACTGCATGGAGACACATTTCAGTTGGGAATGAAAACCACAACTCTTAACCAAACACTTATTTAAAGCAATGCTGAGGAATCACTTGGTTTTGAGGTGAGGAGTTCCAGATTGTTTCTATACGAATGTAAATCTAAGAAATCAAAGTTGTTCAACTATTTTATTATCTTGGATTATATCAAAGTATTTGTTGTGTGTAGTAAAATAAAAAAACCCCACCTCTGCAGACTTAATAAAAACAACTGACTAAAATGCAGTGTTGTTTCTTTGATAATGACAGTGGGAAAATGGTTTGCTTTTTCTATTGTAAAGGAAAAGTAAATAAGCAATTTATTTCAAGGTCAAATAAAAGCTTCCATTTATTGCAAGAGTTTATATAGGTTTCTGTATTACTAGCAATTATATAACAGGTCATCACGTAGCTCAGAGGTATGTAGAATAATTAAATTGCTATTGTAAAATGTGCATTTCACTTCAGCATTGTGTACAGAGAGAGGCAGCAAGATCATTGCCTTTGGGAAACTTGTAACCTAGAAAGCAAACAAATACATAAAACAGATTCCCTTTGGGAGAGGAGGTAATTACCGAGTGTGAAATGTGGCAAAGATGCTGAGCTTGACACTTCGATTTTCCAAGATGTGTGTCTCGGTATTTTATGACAAGTGGTTAAGAGGACCCTACTTTGAGGATTTAAAGCAGGCACCTTGGCTTAGACGGTTGGTTTCCTTCACCCCGTCCCTGCAGCCGCCGGTGAACTGACTAAGAGCGCCACCTGCTGGTCACCTCCGCTCAACCCGTTAGACCAAGGACTGACCTCCAGGAAGAGTGTACAGTACTTTTAAATTATTTCATAAAAAGATTGGCAACCACCAAGAAGTCTAAATGTGTTTAATTATCAAGATGTCAGAAACATGCAGTTAAGGCTGCAGTTAATTAACTATGAGGGTTCTCTCAAGTCTCCATCACAAAGACATTTTTTCTTCCGTTTTTTCTTCCAGAGAAACAATGAAGCCATATCTCTCTTGGCCTGACAAATGCTAAAAGTGGTTGCTTAAGGTGGCCTACTTAAAACAAATCCCGTTCTGTTGTATCCCAGCCCAGGTGGTGGTAAGGTTCTACAGGTCAGGGGACATTTGTTCTCACTCAAACTGCAGTCACTGAGCCAGCACTATAAGCATTACCTGGCAACTAGCTAGAAACACAGATTTCGGGGTCCCAGCTCCAACACACTGAATCAGAAACTCTGTGGGTGAGGCTTAGCAATCTGTGTTTTAACAAGCCCTGAGGGTGATTCTGACTTATGCTTGAGAATGGTTGTTTTAAATCCTGCCCTAGTAAGGAAGACCATTTATTCTAATACTCACTGTCTTGCAAAAGGTTAATCATGAATTCTTCAACATGTAGACAAGCACTGTTTGTTCATGGGCCCTAAACTGAAAACATTCACATATTCTTCATGATTGTGGTATTTTCCCTGCTTGGTTAAGTATCAACGTTCACATATTCTTATATCTCAACTCACAATTGTCTTGTGCCTCATCTGCCAGAATAATCACAGTTCAGTCCACCACTTTTAACTACATCCACATTGATAATAATAGATTTCAGCTGTGTAGTTATACACACTATTAAGTAAAAATGATCCTTGCCTTGGGCATGTGAACATTATTGCCAATCCCCATTTTAGCACATGTAAGATTCAAAAAATCAACCAATGTCTTCACCGATTCTCTACAAAGCAATCACTGACACTTGCCATTTGTTAATGGTGCCATCTTGCAAAATCTGGATGCACAGTTAGAATTTTTGAAGCAAGTCACCCCAGGAGTCCAAATGTCTAAGACAAATGACTCAAGAGGAAAGACGTAAAGAGATTTCAAGAGGGACCAGCAATACCAGTCTCCCTTAGTTGTTCTTGCCTGGAGGTGTCACCATGTGACCTAGACTCTGTCTCGAGAATGGGGCACTACCTCCCTTCCCTGGTCCAACAGTTTGCTGGAAGATTTTGCTCTGAACCAGCTTCCTTTTATTGCTGCCTCTAATAGAATCATGACTTAGACCCCTATAAAGTTAAAATAGAGCACCAGTTTGGAGCTTTGGTATCTCTAGTCTTGGATTTGAATTGCAGTAACCAGACTTCACTTACTAAACATTCACACAGTACTCTATGTGTGCCAGACACTTTCCCAGACTCTGTATTACCTCCCAGAATCCACAGTAAAGCCTTCTGTGTCAGTTTTAATTTATTGTCAACAGCTTCAGAAATTGAAGCCCAGACAGGTTAAGTCCTGCCTGAGGTCCAGCAGCAGCAGCTCTAGCCATGTCTCTTAACCCTGTGCCTTACTGCCTTGTCAACATCATCTCACTGCACAACAGCTTTCTCATCTGAAAAATAAGGAAAAGCATTACTTTTCTCTCCACATTGAGGATATTAAAGTTTAGTCTAGCTAGAAATGTAAACAGGGCACGATAATGCATGGTTAGCACCAAAATGAGGACATGTAAAAAGTGCTGTGGAAATATAGGTAAGGGAACAACTGAACAATTTAACCTGGGGTAGCTATCTGGAGTCAAGAGGAGAAGACATTTGGATTGGTCCTGGACGTGGAAGGGGATGGTGTGGGCAAGAGTGAAGACTGGGAGGATTTGACCTGGTGTCTTAGTTACTTTTCTTGTTGCTGAGACAAAATACTTGACACCTACAAGTTAAAGGAAGAAATGTTTATTTTGGTTCACAGTTGCTAGAGGTTTCAGTCCATAGTTGGCAGACTTCGAAGCAGGGTGGCATGGCAGAGGGGCATCACAAAGGAGAAACAGTCCATGGCAGGGTAGGCAGAAGGTAGCAAGCCAAAAGCCTTCCTTCTTTCTGTCCTTTTATATTCCATCAAGGCTATAAACCTATTGATTGGTGGCATCCACACCCAAAATGGGGCTTCCATTATCCACACCCAGAACTATGCTAAACCAATTTAGTTATCACACACCCTTAATCCTAGTGTCACACACCCTAATCCAGCATCACACACCCATGATCCAGCCATCTCCCAAAGCCCCATGTATGAGTGCATGAGGCCATACACGCACTGGCCCGGCCCAATGTGGGTGAGCCTGCAGTTTGTGGGTAGTGGTTTGGGCACTGGCTAGTGAGGGGCTGTGGTGCTTCACTTGCCTAGCATGCATGAGCCCCTAGGTTCAATTTTTAGCACTGCAAAAATAAACGTGTCACTTTCTGGAGGGGTGACATTTAATTCTCAGCTCCTCTACAGGATGTTAACTGCTGTGACAGGCACAGACCTGGGTTGGCGGTGAACATTGCTGACCTCTCACTTGACCCTGAACCCTCAGCTCAACCCCTCCTCTTCCCGATAGTTTCCTTGGTCTCTTCAATTGCAAGCACTCACCTGATAGCTCTTGGACTTTAGTGCTGAGGAGTCTTCTGATTAATAGGAAAGACCAGAATTAGGCGAGTTCCTCTTGCATGGGGGTAGCTGTCTATGTGGCTATAAACCACGCTCCTTCTGCCTGTTGTTATTTGTGTAAATCCTGACTTCAGTAAGAAAGTGCTGCTAAACTGGGTGAGGTGGTGGATGCCCATAGTCCCAACTACTCGGAGGCTGAGGCAGCCGGATTCCTTGATCCCCAGTCTGGGGAATACAGCAAGATTTTGTCTCTTAAGAAAGAAATTGCTGCTAGCTGGGCGTGGTGGTGCACACCTGTGTTGGGAGCCATTCTACATAATTTTTGGGAAAAAAATCATTTCACAATTAAATTTTGATTAGAGCTGCCTGAGGTCTCAATGGTCCTGTGATGCTGTGATGCTCAAGGGCAAGATTACATCAGCTGAAGACATCCTGGGTCTTTGAGAACTGAGTAGTAATACAAAAAGAGAAGGGTTTCACCTGGGGAGGGACAAATTCCTTGTCAGCTTAACTCATCCCACCGACTGTTGTAAGAACATTTTGCTCATCTCACTGTCCTAACCAACTGTAAGACCCTCATCTACCTAAGATCCTCATCAGCATAACTTCCTCATCATCATGGGATTATTGCCAACCTCTGAGTCAGCTGATTCTCCCTAGGACCCCAATAAATAGCAGCAAGCTCAGAGTCTCTTTGTCTTTGCTAGCTCTGAGGCACTGACCTCCCAGCCCCCATATACTTTGAAATTACAAAAGTCTCTATTGTCTCTTTTTCTTTATCCCTCACCATCCCCCTTTCTAGGCAGTCAGAGGATTGATTGATCTCTGATACACCTGTAATCCCAATACTTGAGAGGCTGAGGCAGGAGAATAGCTACGAGTTCAAGGCCAGCCTGGGCTACATAGACCTGTCTCAAAGAGGGGGGGGGGGGAGAGAGAAAGAAAGAAAAAAGAAATTGCTGCTAAACCTCAGGTTCTACAAAGGCAGGGGCACTGTCTCATTTATCCTCATGTGTCCAGCCTTTAGTACCCACCTGCCACATGGTGGGCACTGAGATGCTATTGAAATGATTTTTAATGTCTTCTAAGCTTCTATAGAATTTGTTGCCTAACACACTGTCTTTGTTTCATTTTAAACTCTTTTTTTTACAACTTCATTTGGGAAGAAGGCCCTTATCTCAAACCAGCAGCACACAGGGTTAAGAGACTTGGTTAAACCTACTTCTGTTGCTTATTAGCTGCAGGACCTCAGGCAAGTGACTTACCCTGTCTGGGCTTCAATTTCTGAAGTGGTGACAATAAACAGAAACTGCCACAGTGGGCCATTATGTGAGTTCAAGGAGTTTGTTTGTAAAGTGCCTAGTTCTTTACCATAACTGACAGTGCCTAGGCCAATGTCATGCACATGGAAAAGAAGGAGTAAATATTTATGAGCTGAACATGTAGGAGGAAGAGCTGGTGGGTCAAAAATAGGAGAGATGGGTTTTCCACAATTTTATGACTAAGTTACAAATCAAAATCAAAATAGGAGACAAACTTCAAACATCTGTAGGGTGGGAACAAAGGAGGCCAGAACAGTTCTGGAACATTTTGTTATACCAGAAAGTAAAAAAGTGCTAATGAAACAAAAACCAGAAGAATATGTAGGCATATCACAAGTAGAAAAGAGCCAGCTAAAAGGGACTCTCAATGGTCAGATCTAGGACAATTTAACTGCAGAAAATGAAGGACTGCCAAGCACGGTGGTGAACGCCTGTAATCCCAGCACTCTGGGAGGCTAAGGCAGGAGGATGTCAAGTTCAAGCTCTGCGTGGGTAATTTAGTGACTTCGAAAAATCCTGTCTCAAAAAAACAAAAACAAAAAAAACAGTCTGGGGTTGTAGCTCAGTGTCAAGTCCTTGGGTTCAATCCTTAGTACCATAGGCGGGGTATGGGGAAGAGTATAAAAAAAGGACAGCAATGAATTATAAACTATTTGGTGTAAGGGGGAAATTAATGAATTCCTATTTATAATAAATGAGGGAGAAAAGATCGCTCATTCTTACAGGAGAATCTTGACTGCCAATTTGTAAATGTGAAGAAAATGTGAAAGTTGGAAAAATCGTTATTTTGCAATCACAGTAAAGATAGAATCAGCAGTAGACACTAAATTTCAAGAAAGAAGCAAAGAACAGTGCTGGATATCTGCATTGGATGGCCTTAGAGAATCTTTCCATATATTGCTTATTAGTTACAAGGGCAGGAAATGGCGAAATAGGATACTCCTTTGAGCAGGTGATCCATAAGAACAGATGGACATTATGGGCTTCCAGATGCAATACCTGCAAAGGAGGAGTCCAGCTGAGAATGCATGACTTGAATCTAATTATGAGACAAATTATCAGGCAAATTCACAATGATGAGTATTCTGTTTTTAAAACAGGGTGTAGGGATGGATTTACTCTTTGAAAATGTCAGTGTCATGAAAGATAAAGAAAGCCCATTGACTGTTTCAGAGTAAAGAAGACTAGGAGACCTGACAACTAACTCCAACACCTGGCCTTATTCTGTATACAGTACTCTAAGGGGTAAAAATTAGACAAAAGATATCACTGCACCAGTTACTAGAGTTGGAATATGAACTAGTTGATTAGTTACAAGCAATACATAAATGTTACATTTACCAATGTTGATAGCTATACTGTAGGTATATAAGTGAATGTACCTTTTATTAGAAAATACATGCTAAATATTTAGGAGTAAATAAACATATTCAAATAGTTGAGAAAAATCATGCATATGTGTGTGTATGATGAGAGAAGAAAGATAAATAGCACAGCACATGGGGTCAAAATGTTAATAAAAGGCAAATCTAGCTAAAGGAAATAAGAACATACAATTTTTAATCTTGCTACTTTTCTACACTTTTGGAATTATTTCCAAACAAAAGAAATTGTCTTTTTTTCAAAATCTTGGGAATCATGGGTTTCTCTTGTTTGGAGCTTTGAATCAATTAGGAGAAAAACAGGGAGATAAAAAGAAGAAAAATATAGTCTAGAATTCAGTGATAGAGCAGTGTTCATTTGTCACAATTTTAATGAGCTTATAAATAACCTATCTCATGCAAGAAACCCCTCCCCCAAATAATGTGTTTAAGAGCATTCACTTAATGCCAGTTTTTGAAGCAGGTATTTCTCAACCTTATAAAATGAGCTTTCTAAAATTTCCACATGTTCTTTGTAATTAAGATCAAGATTTAATCATGTTACTCTTAAATGCGTGTGTTATAGGGGCAGGAATCTGAGCTATCGTTTCTTGTATGTACATCTAAGAAACAAGTTAAAAGAAGTTTCAAAGCACTAAAGTCACTTCCATTCTCTACCACTGGCCATGTATTAATTCTCCCGGAAAATCATCATTTCTCAGAGTTAATAGAATCTTTGAAGCTAAATCAAGTCAATTTCCATTGTCACATTGCGATGCTTTTGAACTTGGCTCACTGAATTATCCTGTTTGATGGCCAACTTGAAGATAGTTTTGTGGTGATCCTAAGAGAACCCACTGCAGCAGCTTCTCCGGATCTCAGTCTTGGTGTCTCCCCTCCCATTCATTCTAATTACTTAATGAGCAGCTCCAGGCTAATGCTCCTTTTTCATTATGCAGTAAGTAAAATAGATATGAAAGCAATGTGATAGAAAGAATATGGAAATCAAGAATACTGATTTTACATATAATTAGGAGTGTGTCTTCCTACAGACCTCATTTTTCTCATTTGCAAAATGAGGAATTTCAAATAGATTAAGAATTTAGCACGCAAAATTTGGTGTACAGACAGGTAAATACAGAAGTTAGGCATTTGTGGTGGCCAGTCTATAAGATGACCCAAAGAAACCTACCTCCTCTCCTGGCTTCAAGCCCTGTGAAGTCTCCACCCACATGGAAGAGGGCTAAGTATCTAACCAGTAAGATAATGAACTATGACCCTTGAGGCTGTGTCGTAAAAGGCTGTGACTTCCACCTTGCTGCCTCTTGGATAGCTTCTTGTGGAATAAACCAGCTGTCCTGCTGTGAAGACATTCAAACAGCTCTGCGAGAGGTCTGCATGGGTGGAGAGGAACTAAGGTCTCCCTCCTACTAGCAGCCTCCACTCATTTGGGAATCATGCAAAGGAGGCAGGTGGAAAGCAGATTCCCCAGCTGCAGTCAAGCTTTGGAGGACCACAGCCCTGGCTTGCATCTTGAATATGATTTCATAAGAAATTCTCCAAATCACTGAGCTGAGCTGCTCCCGAATTTCTAACCCAGAGAAATTATATAAGATAGATAATTGCTGTTTTAAGCCACTGAGTTTTGGAATAATTTGTTATGCAACAAGCTGTAATTAAAACATATTAGAAATGTTTTGGGCATTTTGAAGGAGTAATTGTATGTTGGTTGAATCCAATGATACTGATTTTAGGCTTTTATTTTGTATGCTGTTCTAAATCATGTGTTCCTAATCAGCCATCCAATTGTATTATATTATGCAAATGTATCAATTCATGGGGGATTGAAAAAATTAAAAACAAGACAAAACTGAACACATTTGACAGAGTTGGAAAAGCACTGACTAGAATGATGTAATCTTAGTGGGAAGTTGAAAAGGTTTTTGATATTATCTAGACTCATTGCTGACTCAATGATAAACCATCTCTTACAATGTTCCAGCAACAAAATTCTGATTCTTGCTAGCATTATTAAATCAATGTTACTATGTCTTTACAACAACTGCATGCAGCAGATATCCCAGTTGTTTTTTTTTGGTACCGGAGATCGAACTCAGGACCTTGCACTTGCAAGGCGGGCAGTGGAACCACTGAGCTAAATCACCAGCTGATATCCCAGTTTTATAGGAGAGGAAACTGAGCTGGGGAAAAGTCTAAACTTTACTTAATCCAGATCACCTGATCCCAGAGCCATTATATTGCTTCTAGCTTCATGAATTTATTTATCCCCTCCTTCATTTTATATGATAAAATTACATTTTATTTGACTGTTGGAAATTACCTTTTCATTTATTTCCATGAGAGACAGAATTCAAATCTTAATATAACCAATGAAGATAAAATGTTCAAAGCACTTGACAACATGGACCTTAATTATTGCATTTAATATTGTCTGACAAAATGGGAGACTTAATGTAGAAGAGCGGTCTTTGGAGGAGACAGTCAGAGTTGGGTCCAATCAGTCTTCAGATCTGTAAAATGGGGATGATACTACATTAGCACATTGTATCACTGCTCGGTCCTGTGGCTAAGATCAAGTGTAGTATACTGTCTTAGGTACTTTTTTGTTACTGAGATAAAATCTGACACTTACATTTAAAAGAGGAAAGGTTTATTTCAGCTCACAGTTTGTAGAGGTTTCAGTACAGAATCAGAGGGCTCCAAGGCAGGGTGGCATGGCAAAGAAGAGACAGCTCGCGGCATGGTGATGGGAAGCAGAGAAAGATGAAGGGTGGAGGGTGGGAGATGGACCCTTCCAGGCCACACCCCCAGTGACCCACCTCCTCCAACCAGGCTTCACCTCTCAACGTGACATTTAGCTCTAAATTCATCAGTGGAATAATCCACTAATAAGTTTATGCACCCATAATCCAATCACCTTCAATAAGCTTATGAGGCTTAGGGGAGATATCTAGATAAAAGCCATAACATGTTATTGTAAAACTTTTGGGTAATCTACATAAAGCAATGAGAACATCTAGCATTTATGTGCATATACATGCACTCTATAACTATGTACTGAGTATCTCCTACAGCCCAGGCAATGAAGACACAGTTCCATGGATGAGCAGACAAAGTCCCTGTTATCATGGCACTTAATTCCAGTGGGAGGAAACAATATAAATAAGTACACAAATAAACGAGCAAGTTCATTACCAAAAGCGGTAAGTGAAATTAAGAAAATAAAATAGGACAATATGATAAGAAGTAAAGAGGTGCAAAGCAAGGTGGGTGGTGGCCAGGGAATGCTTTGAGCTAGGACCAAGTGACAGAAAGAATCCAGCTATATAGACATTCAAAACCAGAGGGAAGGGCTGGGGATGTAGCTCAGTGGTGCCAAGCCTGCCTGGCTAGCACAAGGTCCTGAGTTCTGTCCCTGGTGTCACAAAAAACCAAAACAAAACAGACAGAGGGAATAGGCAAGGGTAAAGGCATAAGCCAAGGACAAGCTTGGCAAGTTCAAAGAACAGCAAGAAGCACAAAGTAGCTGAAAGGAAAGAAGATCCATGAGGCCAAATCACATAGGATCTATCAAGTTGGAGGATGAGCTCAGATCTTATTCTAACTGAAGCGCCGAGACTTTGGAATTTTGTAAGCAAGATAATCAAGTACATACTCTAGTGTTTTGAAACATCACTCTGATTGAAGATGAGTTGGTCTTAACTTCTGGGCAATTGGGATCATTAGCAGAAGTGTGAATCCTTTGATTCTACCCTACCATTACTTTCATGGTTTATAATGAAACCAAGGTAACCAGGGAGCAAAGCTAGGGCAACAAGTCAGACCAGACCACCATTAGAAAGATGAAGTAGTGTCTAAACTGGGGAATGTTTAGGTTGGGCAAGTCAGAGGGCCGAGATAACTCACAACTGAATAAAACAGATCCAAAGATACTTCAATGCAAAACTGTGCTGTAGGAAAAACAAATATAGGAAATACTGGATCCAGAAATAGAGGTAAAAAAAACTGCATCAGGCTGATGTGTGGTGGTGCCCTCGGGGAGTTACTGGCCACTGATGTGGCTGCCTCCAGGGACAAGACACAAGGATTGTGTCTTATGCATGGGATGTCGGAAGTGGGAAACCCACATAAAGCAGAGAGAGCAAAGAGCCATACCCACAGTGAAAGAGTGGACTGAAAAAAATCCAAAGGCACAGAGAGATGATGAGGAAGTTTGTAATTTCTGTTTGGATTCTGGTAGGGAGAAAACAAAAGTTACTCCTGAACTCAAAACTTCAGGCCAGAACTTATGTAGATCCTGGATCTATAATAAGTCCCTAGTCTAGGAATGACCACTCCCAATCCAAGAAATTCTAGACAAAAATTTGCACTGGAGGGGCTGGGGATTTAGCTCAGTGGTTCCGCCGCCTGCCTTGCAAGCGCAAGGTCCCGAGTTCGATCTCTGGTACAAAAAAAAAAAATTTGCACTGGGCCAGTGACTTTCCCTGTTTCACTAGGAACAGGAAATACAGACTCTTTCTGAAAGATATACACTGAGAGAAAATACTTGCGAAATATGTATCTTATAAAGGACTTGTATCCTTACTATAGAAAGAACTCTTGCATTCAACAGAAGACAACACAACTAAAATGGGTGAAAGATTTGAATGGACGCTTTACTAAACAAGATACACAAATGGAAGTCTACTCAGTAATAAAAAGAAGAAAAGATTCCTACTGTTGACATATGCAACAGAAACACTGCACTAAATGAGAAAAGCTAGACACAAAAGATTGCATACTATATGATTCCATTTATATGAAATTCTAGAAAAGGGATAATTATGGTGACCAAAAACTCCCCAATGGTTGTTAGGACCTGGTCGTGGGCGTGGGGCACAGTGAGATTGTTTTATATTATTACTGTGGTCATGGTTATATGACTGTGGAAGTTTGTTAAACTTGTTGAACACTTAAAATAAGTGAATTCTGCATTGGGGATTGTGATGGTTGATTGATCGTGTCAACTTGAGTAAGAGAAACTCAACTAGAGTGGCTCTGCAATTCCACACCCTAGGGTAGGTCACCCTAGGATTGGCTTGTTGCTGGATGGTATAAAAGGGAAATGAAGAAGGATGGATCTGCTTCTGTCCTTTGGAGGAGTTCCAGTTTTCACCTTCACCTTGGACGTAATCTCCTGGCTTCCAGCACAGACTCTTTAGTCTTCCATCGCAGACCCATTGGCCTCCCGATACAGACTCACACGGGACACTGCAGTGAGCTCCAGACCTTTGACTGAATCCTTCGGTCTCCAGTGTGCAGACAGATTCTTTGGACTCTTCCACATCCAACTCTGTGGGTACCCATTGTAAGCCAACCTTGTGAGTTCTTATATATTTGTGTATCTCAGGTTATATCTGTTTCTCTAGTAAATAGTGACTAATACAGGGGTGTAGCTCATTGCTACAGTGCTTGCCTAGCATTGTGCAAGGTCCTGGGTTCAATCCCCAGGATGGCAAAAAAGGGGTCAGTTTTATCATGTATATGATATCTCAATAAAGCTTATTTTTAAAAAGTAGATTTGGTCTTTCAATGGACAGAACTACAGAATATAGTTTTCTGTACCCTTTGATCACAGTGTTGTCACTCAGGATGGCTGTGTGACAGTGGACAATTTAATTACTTTCTCTGGGTCTTGGTCTCCTCAGGTATAATATAAGGGTAATAACAGAACATTACAGATTGTTATCAGGACCAAATTAAATTTTAGATATATATGTATATATGCGTGTGTGTATACTTATATGTATGTACATATAAAGTATGTAAAGCACTTTACGTAGAGTTTGAAATCTTGTCACCAACTCAGGGATACTTTATAAGGAGCAACAGCTGGAAATAAAACAATTGCTAATTAGGAAGGCATAACATTCTCCACATTGGCTGGCTGCCATCCCAACTCCAGCCAGAGACCTGTGAGTTAATCCTAGCACCTCAGTGTATACATGTGACCACATTCCTAGGTACTTGTCATGGGAGTGAATGGATTCCACTGCTCAACTGACCTTTGCTACTTGGACATTGGCTTAATGTCTTAAGGCTTCATCCTAAATTTAAGAATCTAGGAGAAAGGTCAGATCCAGGGATGTGTTACTGATGAATTTTGATCCATTCATTATTCCTTTTTGAAACTGTCCGTGGTTTCTCCATAACAGAAACATGGCATATTATAAATTATTTCTTACAAAGTTACTTATAAAGTTGAAATAATAATTCCTACATACTACATACCTCACAAGGTTGTTCTGAGAATAATAAAGCATCAGACCACATCTGTCACATAGTAAATATTATGCATCCGTGGGTTCCACATGCAGAGATTCAACCATCTATAGATAAAAATATCTTTTTAAAAAAACCTGTGTCTGTACTGAATATATACAGATATTTTCTGTACAGATATTTTCCTCCTTAATACAGTATAATAACTATTGATATGACATTCATATTATATTAGGTGTTATAAGTAGAGATAATTTAAAATATATGAGAAGATGTATATAAGTTATATGGAAATACTATGCTATTTTATATAAGGAACTTGAGCACCCACAGATTTTGGTGTCTAAGAGGAACCCTGGAACCCATCCACAAAGACACTGAGGGACAACTAATTGGCTGGAGCAATTTGCATGTTCACATTCTGAGAATTACCTATTAGGTTAAGAAAAAGTCAAAATGTTAAATTTGCCAAATTCATCTTCAAGGATCATGATTTTTGTAGGAAAAATGGAGCCAAGATACCTGGGAATTTGCCCAGGCTTCTATGGGTGATCCATTGTGACATGAGATAACAGAGTTGTAATCAGGAACTGGGGACCTGGAGGGGGATGACCAGCACTTTCCTTTTGTTGAAGGAGAAAAGGAGATCCAGAGAAAGAAAGCCACAACGCCAAGCCTGAAACCCTAAGAAACAGCTCATAGTCCCTGTCAGGGTTCTTCTCCAGAATGCTATGCCGTACATAAAAAGGATTTTAAAAAATAAAGTGCTTCAGCAGAACGAAACACTCCGCAAACAAGAGCACTCTATTTGGGCAAATAATAAAGTCAGAATCTGCTTATCAGTTGCCCTAATGGAAATGACAGCTCACACAAGCAAAATGCCTTGTGATTGGAAGGATAACAGACCCAGCTCACCGGATCTTCTCTTATTACTGATGGAATCCGCCCAGCTATTACACCTTGGAAAAATATTGACGCGTGCAGTCAACAAAGACAAATCTGAAAGAAGAGAAAGCGAGGGCTCCTGTATGCTTCGGTGCCACCCGATACTCAAACTGTGCTCTTCCTGAGCTGTGTCTAATGTCAGCATCATTTTTTTAAAGGGACATATCAGTTTCAGTCAAGGTTTGTCTTTTACTTTCCCCATTCTTCACTGCCTGGGCAAGGGAAAAGAAAAAAAAAAAAAGAATTGCCAGCCACGTACTTTTTAATTTAATGCCCTTGAGTAAGGGCAACAGCAGCGAGGCATGCTAGAGATTTCCGGGAGGGTGGCAATGGGGAACAGTGGCTTCCATTCCACGAATAGGGGTCGCAGCAGCTGTCTCTGCATCCGTGGCTCAAGGTAATGCCTTGCTTGCACTGTCATTGGATCTCAGAATCAAATTATTTGAATTCCATACACATCGACAGCACACTGAAGGGCCCCTGCCAATTTTTGCAGCTTGCCTGGAAAAGAGCATCAGGAAACATTACTCATTTATACGACTCCCAGGCCTCTGTTGTAAATTCAGCACGCAGGACTGCCTCCAGGTGCGGCCCAGCAGCTTAGCTCTCTAATCCTGTCACCCTTCGCCATCGGCTCGTTCCCATAAACATGTGTGCAAAATCCCGCGCCAGGACTTCACCCTCTTGGAGCCTCGGCTTGTAACAGATGGAGTCTCCACTGCCAGACGGGAGCAGGCCTGGGGTGAGAGAGCCCCAAAGCACCGCACACTGCCTTGTCCCCACAACCGCCCTGCCTATATTTTCATACAGACGAAATCTGGTTAAATCTGACATCTGTCCAAGGATCGTGAAGTGGCTGACAGTCGCCCATCCCTTATTGGAATATGACAGAGCCGATTAGCGAGGGTGTTTCTGAAGAGTATGTTTATAATAGGACAATTTTCACAACATACATGAAGAAAAGAATGTATGTAGTAAAATCCCCGAAGATATACAAGGTTTAAATATGCACATAGATACATGCACACATACGTATTTAACTAGAAGAAAATACATCCAAAATAAAGTGATTCTTTTTATAGGACTTCTTTACCCTTTTCTCTATATTCTAAAACAAGCAGACATTTCTTTTATAGTCAGGAAAATAAATGCTGTTTATAAAGATAACTTCTGTCAAGGGTGTTTTAAAAGCAAAAGCCTGTTTCCAAAAGGTTCACTACCTGGTCAGCCCATAGCCCTCCTGAGTAAGTGAGGGGCTTCCACTCACTATTCCCCTGCTCAGCAGAGTCCTCCTAAGGACAACTTCCCCAAGGACAAGCCTGGGGTTCTGGAGAGGACTGTTTTGTGCAGCAGGAGCAAGACCTACCTTACTAGCCCAGTCAGACCTCTCCTTTGAACTGGGCTACCCCAGAGAGCAGGCATGAAGGTGAAGAAGGAAGGCAAGAGAGAATGAGTCACTTGGATGTCCGGAGTGAAGAAGAGATAAAGAAACTTAGTAGCTGTAGACCCCATAGAAGCTTCCGATTCTAGGATTTTACATCTTGCAGGTTTGCAATCCCTATTTTTCCCACAGTTGTTGGTCTTCCTAGGTCCCTAGAAGACAGATCCATGGCCAAGATTCATGTTTTCCATAACACTATAGGTTTCCTCACACTGTCTGGGAGCCTATTAAAATCTCCACCTGGATCAGACTATATTTTCATTCTTTTAATCACATGAACCAGGAATTTCAGAACACCAAGTGCCTGAGACCAGGCAAATGGGTTTTTTGGGTCATTTTACTTTATTCTTCACTGGGCCATGAATTAAGGGCCTTTACACTGACCTATATCTCTAGCCCTTTTGTACTTTGAGTCAGTCTCATTAAATTGCTAAGTTCCCCAGGCTGGGCTCAAATTTGCAATCCTCCTGCCTCAGCCTCCCAGAGTGGTGAGACTATAGGCATGTACCACTGTGCCTGGCTGATTTTATTCTTTATTAAATATGCTACCCAAACCAGGGTTACCACCAGCCCATATGGCATTCTGTACAACTTTGATCAAATTGCCTCTTCCTCAAGTTAAAAGTTACATTATTTCTCAGTAATAACAATTACTAAAGATACAAATAAATTATATAAGCATAATGAATAATAGTATAATAGAGTAGTAAATTATCTAAGTAATGACTCATAATATAATACTCATAAAATAATGGAAAAATGAAATGACTCATTATAATATTAGAAGCTCAAAGTCACTTGGATCTAATTATTTGGTATAAAATAGACATCTGTCTTAAAATAAAATTCTTTTTGATAGTTTTAATAACTCATTTTAAGACATGCTCATCACTTTTCTAATTGATTATGGACTTTACATTGGTTTTAATACATTTAATTCTAGGTGATGGTAGGGTTACATTGTTTTTCATGTATTTAATTTAATAAGCCATATTCTCCACTGATACAATACTGGCAAAATCAGTTATATCTTTTTTTCTTTTTAAAATTAGTTATATCTTAAAAGAGACAAAGTTATTGGGGAATGCATCTAGTAAATTATGCCACAAAAATACTGCAATATGTTGAGGGAGGATACTAGATTTTGAAAAGACGGCTTTAGGTTTTTAGTGCATCATACACTGATGAGTCAATTTCAATTGTAATTTTTGGGGATAGAGCTGAGGATTAAACCCAGGCCATCAAGCATGTTAGGCAAGAACTCCACCACTGAGCCACCCCAGCCCCTCAATCGTACATTTTTATCCAGCTTTGGTATTTCATATCCACAGACCCTTACAAGAATCCAGAATCAGAGCATCACCAGTAGCTTGTTAGAATGCAGAATCTCAGGTCCCAACTCAGAATTACTGAGTCAGATTTTGCATTTTAATCAGGTCCCCGATATATATATATATGAGAATTTAAGATTGATTTTTGGGGGGGAGTGTTGAGACAGGGTTTCACTACGTAGTCGAGGCTGGCCTCAAACTCATGGAAATCCTTCTGCTTCAGCATCCCAAGTGCTGGGATTACAGGCATGCACCACCACACCTGGCCAGAGAAGTGCTAAATGACACCGAAAAGGCTATGATGTCCTTTCAGGAACATAAATATTTTCTTTAAACCGAGCAAAGTGGTTCATGCCTGTAATCCCAGCTACTTGGAAGGTGAGGCAGGAGGATCTCTTATATATGCAAGTTCGAGATTAGCCTAAGCAATGTAGTGAGACGAGCTCAAATAAACACACAAATTATTAAAGATTATATTGTTAATGACATGGAAAAATAGATACGGATTTGGATCATAGGTGGATTGTAGATATAACATTTGATACGAATCTTCCTCCCCTTTTTTGAGTTTTTATATTTGGGAAGTTGGGGTCATTGTCAGGAAACTCTGCAATTTGTTTAGCAGCAATATTATCTTTTCATAATTTCTCTTGAAAGGTTTTCTAAACCCATTATATGCTTTAAAGGGATGGATATGCATTGACTTTGTTTTCTTGTTAAATGCTTCTCATAACAGTAATTTTATAATCACTCCTATTAGTACTGAGAAACACATTTTAAGAAGAGTGTTTTCAGAAGTATACTTCTGACTTGTGTTTTATAATCTATATTTTTATTCACATCATCAACATGCCCTGCATATTCCCTCTAATTAAGTTTTAGTAGCAAGACAGGATCTACTCAATTTTCCCATCCCATATTCAACAATGATTTTAAATTTTATGTCCAGTAAATGCCTTTTCAATATATTCCAACATTTGGTTGAAGCAAAAAGAATAGTTATATATTTTCTTGGATGATATAAAAAATTCAACACTGTCAAAATAAATTTCTGCTACATCATTCAATACCAAATTTAAAGATGCAAAACAAAAAGTACAGAATGCCCTAGAATTATTTTTAGGTTCTGTTTCAATCTATTATATTCTCTGCACATACTTGTGGCATTGTTGTATGTGACTTTTCTTTAGATTCAATTTTTGTAAGTAGTCTTCTAAAAATGTGTCTACATTTTCTCTTGTGTTATCACCTACCTGACAATGCCCTTTACCCAAACTTCCACAAATGAAATATTTTGTCTTAGAAACTCCCCAATTCTCATAGCTTTGTCTGTTCATGTGGCCTCTATCAGGGGTGGCATCTAAAATAACCAAGAGTGATATGTAGCATTTCTTGCATTTTTCACAATTTGTTCATTCACTGCCTCTGCTACAACTTTAGTTGGTTTTGTGGTTCATTCCTTTAAAAGGTATATTTTTTAAAATCACTTGCCATTATGTTATAAAATTTTGGATAGTTTCTGCCAAAGGGAGATGTTGTATCATTACATGTAGATTCCAGGATTCTCCCAAGATGTTGCCTTGCCAAAACTGAATCACATGTATTATGTGCACATGATGTCACTTCTCATTTTCAGATCACCTCTGTCTCCCACTATATGTGTGTGTCTATGAAATCACATTTCAACTTTGAATTCTTTACGTTGTTGTTGAAGTGCATTTTATCTTGTTTCTTAGTACAGTGATAATACTGCTGATCCTGTTCACATCTTCATTCTTCAGTTTATACTTTTCTCCATCCCTGAAGAATTTGCAATATAGAGAAAACACAGATGGGATAATGAAAAGAGTTTGTTATTAGTAAGAGTTTTTGAATAAATAATTTTTTTTTTTTGGTACCGGCCATCGAACTCAGGACTTTAAGCTTGAGAGGCAGGCGGTGGAACCACTGAGCTAAATCCCTGGCATAAATAATTTCTTAAAGCTTCCTACCTATATGAGTGATAGTTAAATATGGTGAAAATAAATGTCATATATATGACACATATGACATATATATATATGATACACACAGACACACACACACAGACACACACACACACACACACACACACACATATAATATATATACACAATACATTGCCAGATACCTAGAGAGGGAAAATAATTCATCGCTGTTTTCTTTTTCCTTTGCAAAAAGAGAGTGTTGAGACAGAGTTTCACTTTTTCTCGTTATTCTTGGCATAAATGTTTTTAAAATTAATTTTATTGGTACATTTTAAGTACACAATATAATGACATTCATCATTGGAAATTTGCACCCTTACATAATCTCCTGGTTCTTATTTTTTCCCCCTTCCCCTGCCCTCCCTTCAACCCCTCCATCCCTCCCTATTTAGGAAGACTTTGTTTCCATTTTTTCATTTTCTCATATTACTTCCATTCCCTTCTCTCCTTTCCCCTACCCCTCCCACTTCCCCTTCCCCTTTGCCCCGTTTCTTCCTATTTCACATTATCTATTATACCTTTTAGTCCTTATTTACACTTTCAGTTTCTCACATTAGAGAAACTATTTGGTAGTTACACGTGTGTCCTATTTATTTCACTTAAGAGTATCACCTCAATGTGTATCAATTTAGCTATAAATGTCTCTAATTTCTCATTTTTTATGGCTGAGTAGTACTCCATTTTATAAAAAATTCCACATTTTCTTTATCCAGTCTCCAGTTGATGGGCAATTGGGCTGTTTTCAAGATTTAGCTATTACAAATTGTGCTGCTAAGAACATGGGTGCACATATATCACTGTGGTATGATTCTTTTAACTCTTTGGGGAAGATACCCAGCAGGGGAATAGCTGGGTCAAATGGGACTTCCAGTCCTAGTTCTCTGAGGTATCTCCATACTGATTTCCACAGTGGTTGCACCAGTCTACACTTCCACCAGCACTGGAGAAGTATTTAAATTTTTAAAGTTTTTGAAATATATATGTGGTTACCTATCAGCATAAGAATTAGAAAAGTGATTTCCTACGTAGAAGTAAAATTCATTTTTAGATGATGTTACATCTGTTGTTCTTACTGATTACCAGCTCATTTTTCCTTTGTAAGTGGACACAGAACAAAATACACTAAACCTCTTGAAACAAGACACTTCATTGCCATCTGCTGGGAAGCTATAAAAAATACAGAAAGAGATAAATATCCTATCTTTTCAATAAGCAAAATAGTCAATGCACAAAAATTCTCAGAAGGGTAAAGTGAATGAGGAGCATTTGGACAGTGCCCAATGTAGATAATCATACTTGGCTGTCCGAATCCCAGACACCTAGATTTCACTTTCACTGCCTTCAATCTTCTGCCAAAAGAGGAAATTTCTAATGGTAAGAACATTCGTGCATCTGAATCTGAAGTGCTCAAACTGTAGATGGAAAAATAGGTGAGGGGGACACAATGTAAACTCAGCTTCTACAGAAGGGCTGCCCTGTCCAGCAAGTCCGTCTGAGAGCTCAAGACTTTCATCACTTGCTCTGGGATAAAGGTCAGAGCTGTACACTCTCCTCAGAGCTAAATCCATTGGGCTTGCAGGAAGTAGAAGAAGGGGAGGGATTGGGTCTTCCCCTCCCTCCCTCCCTCCCTCCCTCCCTCCCTCTGATATTAGGGATTGATCCCAGGGCCTATGCATACAAGGCAAAAGCTCTACCACTGAGCTACATCCCCAGCCTTTTAAAATTTTATTTGGAGACAGTCTTGCTAAGTTGTCCAGGCTGGCCTTCAACTTGCGATCTTCCTGTTTCAGCCTCCTGAGAAGATGGGTTATCAGGCATGAGCCACCATGCCCAAGTCAGGCAAACTCTTAGAGGCAAAAAATGTCTCTCTTTAATCAGGGAGCTTTTGGATGAGCCAGCAGGATTCCTAAACAAAGGAACTTTAAGTGGAGGCAGGGGAGGGAGCATTATACATATTAGTTATAATGTTTCAGGACCAACGCACAAGCTTTTAAGAGAAGGGTGACATTACCCTGGGATTTGGGGCTTAGAAATAATGGTCATGGATTTATTAATATTTTCTATTTCCGGAAGCAGACAAATTGCTGGATGGCCAGGTGGTAAGAAATTCCCATTGAACAACCCCAGGTACTCAAAGTAAATCCTGAGTGAATGTAATTCTTGAAACCCAAACACAAAGCTTAGTATTACCAATAACCAGTACAGGTGCCCACGTTCCTGGCAGTTTAAAGAACAGCTGGTGTACCAGGCCCATTTCCTTAAAAGCAGTGTGTGTGCAGTGAGGGTGTAGAAGGGACACCTGGGAGGTGATGCCTGAGTTGAACAGTGACAAGGAGGCAGGATGTTGGCAGGCAGAGACCAAGAAGAAAGGCAGCTTGGGTGGAAATAATGGTCATAAAGTGTGTGGGGGGGTCCCGGGGGGGGGGAGCTGGGAGCATTCACAAGCACCAGAGACAGGAGAGAATGTCAGGACAACACAGTGACAATCCAGCAAGAAAGCTGAGATTAGGCAGGAGCTATTAGTTCTGCTGACTCCTGAGGGTGGACATGGATGCCTGATTACCAGAAAGGAGAATGACCTGGCAGGAGAGGAGGGAGAGGAGGCAGCGCAGGAGGGATGAGTTAAGCTACTCTCTCTTTTGACTTTTTACTGAAATTTAGTGTGAGTGTGTGTGTGTGTGTGTGTGTGTGTGTGTGTGAATGTAATTGTATATAGCTTGGAGAAAAACTGCTTTCTTAACTTCTAAGAGCATAGTTAGTTTCTGACCTACTCTTTTCAAAAGATGTAAAAGAACCTGGTAAAAGGACAGAAGTGTGGTGTCCTTTAGTGGTTGGGTCTACAGAAGAGGGCCTCAGATTAGTTAGGGTTCTCTAGAGGGGGAGAATTAATAGAAAACATACGGATACTTATGCAAGAGGATTTATTAAGTAGGCTTACAGGGCGAGAGGTGGGAGAGTCCACAATGGCTGTCCGAGGCTGGAGAGCCAGAGGGTCAAGCAGCTGCTCAGCCCAAGAAGATGGAAGCCGCAGGACAAGAGGGAGCAGGATGCAGCGCCAGTCCAAGTTCAAAGGCCTGGAAGCTCAGTGGAGGGTCGTAAATCAGAGTATACCTTGGAAGGTGGAAGAAATTAGAGACTCAAGTCCAAAGGTGATGGAGAAGACTGGACACTTCCTTCTCCTTTCCTTTTTTACTCCATCCAGGCTACCAGCCAGCCACATCCGGGGCGGGTCTCTTCTCAGTTTACTGGGCTACATGTCAGTCATCCACGGACACACCCAGAACTGTGCTTTCTTATCTGTTAAGCTTTTCTTAGTCCACTCAATTTCTCACGTCATGACAGGCCTTAAGCTAAAGGAGTGTTTGTTTGTTCCAAGGGGAACCAGTTAAGAAGAGATTGAATATAAAAGATGAAGAGGGAAAATTGATGTAGCAAGTGCTACTGGATATGAAAGAGACAGATTCAAGGTCATAAACACAGTTGATATTAAAAACAAAGAGGGTTGAGGGTGTTAATCGGGTAGAGTGCTTGCCTAGCATGCATGAGGCCTTGGGTTTGATTCAGAGAGAGAGAGAGAGAGAGAGAGAGAGGGAGAGAGAGTTCATTTATATGAAGAACTTGCAACAGTCATACAACTTATGGAAGGGGCTAAGTAGGCTTTGATGATGATAACGACGACTAAGGACATTAGAGGGAAGAGATGGAGAAAGGTAGACAGAAAAGGAGGCAGGGATGAAGTAAGCAGACAGAAATAAGACCCACGAGTCAGCGCGCACTCAGAGATGGAGAAATGACAAGAAAAATCCCATTTGGGGTGGGGTGGGGTGGGTTAGAGGCAATGTTCAGAGAAGTGAGATAGGGATAAGAAAAGACACATTAGTGCTCTCATCCCTCAGGAAGAGACCTACACTTCAGATCCTCCGCTCAATATGCTTTGGACTCACCCATCCCATTAGGTAAGAAATCCTGGGAGCCAAGAGGGTTGGTCCCCCATCCTTTGTTCCTCCAAAAGGCAAGAGCTCCACAGCCAGGAGATGTCCTCTTCTGGTCACCTCATCCCAAGAGCAGACGGGCCCTCGGATGCACACACCTGGCCCAGAGGGTGGGGTGGGCAGGGATTTAGCGGGGGGTGGGGGTGGGTGGGTTGAGGTGTCCACATGTGTGCTTTGGGGCCCCCTCCTAGTGCTGGATGGAGCTGTGGTGGAAAAAGCAGGGTCGAGGAGGTGTCCCTGAGAAAAGGAAGGGCGAGGGGGTGCCCAAGGCAGGAAGGAGCATGATTCTCCCGCTGCTTCTGAGGTCTTGTCTGGCAGCCGCTGCCGCCTCCGCGTGGCCACAAGGTGGTGCCCTCTCGTCGCCGATGTCCCCGCCGGACCCCAGTCCTAGAAGTTCCGGGGTTAGGCCAGTTGCGCCGCTAAACCGAGTCTTTCAACCTCAGATCCTTTTGGTAGAACTCGGGGGAACAAAGGGAAACGGAGGCGGAGAAAACCAAGACCCGGGAATTCTGGTCTCCAAGGAGCGGTGGTCTCCTCACAGCGCTGGGGTTTGTGCCCCGGCGTCCCCGGGTCCCGGAAGGTGAGGCCGCCCCCTGCGGGGCACAAGCCTCGGCCTTGGATTTCCTGCAGAGAGCCCCTTTCCAGGGGGTTTCGCGCGGCTCTGCCTCGGCCAGGCCACCGTGCCCCAAGTCCCCGGTGCGCGAGCCCCGGACGGAGCGACTTCGGACCTCACGGATCACTTGGTCCCTGGGCCGAGGTGAGGCCCCAGGTGGGATTGGAGGGCACAGGGGGTTGCTTCAGTGACCAGGGGGCCTGGCTTGATGCCTGAGGGAGGGGCGGCCTGGACCGAAGCTCCGCAGGGCCGCAGGCGTCTGTCCCAGGGGCGGCTTTCGCCAAGCTCGGGGCCAGCCCGGCAGAGCAGCAGGGGACTCGCGCTTCCAGACCTGCTTTCTGCCGAGTCAGAGATAATGGACTTGGTCGTGTCTTAAAATGACCGCGTTACCCACACATACGGAACACAGAGCTTTATTTGGCTACTTGTGTCGGTCAGTGTACCTCTTGCTGGGACAAAATACTCAACGCCCTCAACTTAAAGGAGGATAGGTTTATCTGAACTCGCGGTTCAGTCGGCTTCAATCCAGTCCGTCGGTTCTAAAGCAGCAACGGCGCTGTGGAGGGACCTGGAGGGAGGGTTTCCACCCCAGGGCCGCCGGGAAGCCGAGCGAGAAGGGAGGAGCTGAGGACAAGGATGCACCTTTCCAGGGCACGCCCAGGGCCCCACCTCCAACCCGGCCCCACCTCCTAACGGCGCAGTTGGCTGCAGAACTGACGAGCAGATGACCGCAGTGATGATTGCAGCGCCCCCGTGATCCCATCACTTCCCACACCGAGACTTTTGGGGGGCATTTAGTAAACTATAATACTGCATCGACCTGTGTGAGAACAGTGTGGAGGCTGAGGGTGTATAGCTCAGTGATAGAGGGCGCGGTAGAGGCCCTGGGTTCAATGCCCAGCAGCAGAAATAAAACAAACCGTCCAAACAAATGGGCTGGTTTAGTGGAAGGACAAACGAAATCTGATAATTAATTCAGGGTGCCAATGCTGACACATTTTCTTATACATATCTGAGCCTTGGTTTGTCAATGATGATGAATATAACCCGGCAGAGTGGCCTGTGCCTATACTCCCAGCTACTGAGGAGGCTGAGGAAAGAGGATTTCTTGAGTCCAGGAGTTTGAGGCCAGCTATTGGGGTGGAGCAAAAAGGTCATAGGGAAAGGAGGGTGCAGGTGAGAGCTACATTTAGTAACAAGGCAGACACCAGGTGATAGAGGCTGTGCCCTTGCCCAGTGGAGAGGACAAAGGGGAATAGATGTTAACTAATATTTGCTTAATTGACACTAGGACCCAGACTGGGACATAAAAAATAAAGCTCCTCTGTTCTCATTGGACCTACACATGTTGTAGAGTTTTTTAAAAATTGAATCTTAGTTGGGCTGATTGACTGTGTCTTTCTGACACCAGTATTCTTCCTGATGTACTGTGCTGCCTCCCCAGTGAGGCAATGGGAAGCTGAGCACTAAGCAGAGGGGTTCTACAGACATTATGAAATAGCAACCAAAAAGGGAAATGATTGATAGATAGATAGATAGATAGATAGATAGATAGATAGGGACAGCTTTAAAAATTCTCAAAGTCCCAGAATACATCTTACAAGAACATTTTAAGGGTTTAGTGTTGTTAAAGTTCTTAACACAGAGCTTGGCCTTCATAGTGATTATTCAATAAAAGGAAACTCTGTAAAAGGAGGCTGCTGGACAATACTTAGAGGGCTATTAGTCATTGCATTGGTCAGTTGTCCCACTGCTGGGACAAAATACCTGACACCCACAACTTAAAGAAGAAAAGGTTTATTTTAGCTCACAGTTTCAGAGGTTTCAGTCCATGGTCTGCTGACTCCAAGGCAGAAGTGGGATGGCAGAACGGTGTCGTGGAGCAAAGCTTCTTATATCATGGTGCCTAAGAAGCAGAGCATAGGGGAAGAGCTCCAGAGAGAGAGACACCCTCCAAAGGCCCGGAGTGACTCACATTCTCCAGCTGGGGCCCCCTCCCAACCATATACCTTCATCTATGAACCTCAGTGAGTTAATCCACTGATAAGTACACCTATGACCCAATCACCTCCCCAGGAGCCTCTTGGTCCAGTCAAGTTGACGATATTAACTGGCACTATAGTCAGTGTTCTCACTAGTTATGTTAGCTCTGCACCCAAAGTAGTCAATGTTTGTGAATTAGTGAAATAAGAGACTTTGCAGGCTTTGGGTTTTCTGGCTGTGTTTTTTGACCATTGACTGGAATGGATGGGTGCAGAGCTCAGAGACTCATATTAATGTACTCTTCTCCCAGTGCAATGGGCCAGTTGGTGCAGCGCATGCTGGGTAGGACACTGCAGTCAGAGCTCAGCCCTTGACCTTTGTTTCCTGCTGACCATTCCTCTGATGTGTACCCTGGGTTTCACTCTGGGACCTACAGAGCATGCTGTCTCTCACTTAGTGGAGCCCTGGTGCCTGAGCTTGGATCCGAGAAGGTGGCACGGTAACTTTTCTATTGTAGTCTTAAAACTGTTCTCTTTCAAGATTAAGTTATGTCAAATAGAGAATGAGCCAAAAACAATGAAGTTATCCACTGAATTTAACAATGTTGACAGATATTTTGAAATATTTGCTTCAGAATTCTCCTTCTCTAGAAATAAAGCGTTATAGATACAGTGATAGCCCCGAACTTCAATACTCTTCCCTGCCACCATTATGTCTAGGGGAAGCCACTTTAGTCAATCTGTGATTGACTCCTATATATATTCTACTTTTCTACACCAATGTCAATCCTATAGAAATACATGACCTTTTCACATCATAAGATACACATGCCTTTTCAGGGTTGCTTCTTAATGAGGCTCCAGGCTCCTTTACTTGCCTGGATATCTGTGCCCCAAGTTTTACAAAGGAAGACATTAGGGAAGGGTGTGGTAAGTGACCAAGTCAGTGACTGTTACCATAGCAAGTGTCTTGGTTACTTTTCTCATTGCTGAGACAAAATACCCAACACCCAAAGTTAAAGGAGGAAAGGTTTATTTTGGCTCACAGTATGTAAAGGTGTCAGTCTGTAATCAGCTGGCTCCAAGGCAGAGGGGATCACAGAAAAATAGTTCATGGTGGGCAGCAAAGTAGAGAAGAAGCAATAAAGCAGCAAGCGACACACAGCAGCCCTCTTTCTGTCCCTTATATTCATTCTATAATCAAACCCAGGGTAGGGCACCTTTCATCCTAGCATCTCACCATGAATCAATCCCATCATCACACACCCTAGATACAGTCATCTCCAAAAAGCCCCACCTATAAGCACATGAGGCTTTGGGGAGACATCTAGATAGGAGCTATAACAATGCCTGTATATACCCTCCATTTCATTCTTATACTTGTGAAAGTTAGGGACTGCCATGATGGGACAAAAGGCTAGGACAATAAAATGAAGCCCTGGGCACAGTAACTGCATGCTGTATGATTTTTTTTTTTTTTTTTGGTACCAGGGATCGAACTCAGGTCCTTGTGCTTGCAAGGCAGGTGGCAGAACCACTGAGCTAAATCCCTGGCCCTGCATGCTGTATGATTCTGCTTCTCCACCTTTGTGCTCTTTTCAACAGCTCCATCATGATTCTGGTAAAACCACAAAAGCAGAGTGTTTACATAAGATGATGGAATTGTTGCCATGGCAGAGCCTACACGAACCCTCTAGTTATGCTTGCTAATCTTAGTTGATTTAAGACCACTAATATGACAGGCTGGTGAGTGGCAGCCGCACCCAGCGCTATGCTGAGCTGGAGCACCATGGGGAAAGCTGTGCTGCAGCTCACAGCCAACTTTTGGCCCCTGGGCGAGGACTTCCAGTGGTGCATGAAGATGAAATGTGGCAACTGTGGTGAGATCTCAGAGAAGTGGCAATATATCCAGCTGGTGGACAGTATTGAAGAGAGGCCATGGCCGAGCCTCCACGGTCTAGAAGAGCAAGCTGTGTTCCCCAGGAAGACTCCATTGAGATTTTGAGCGACATCACTGAGTCTAACAATGCTGTAGACAATGAGAGATGGAGTTTGATTTCCAGCCCCAGGCTGGGTTTGCTGCTGAGGTTGTGGAGGCCAGTAGTCTGCAGAAGGACTGGACTGACTGTAATGAGAAGGTTTGGAGTCTGTGGGAATCTTCAAGCTCATCCACCCATTTCTGAAGTGCTGAACTCTTTTCCTGCACACCTCCCCTTAACTGAGAGAGAAAGTGGCAACCGCAGAGGCTGGCCCCCATCCCTTGTCTCTTGGCAGCTGTACCAGGCCCTCAATCTGCATGGTGCACCTTGTCACAATTCCTAACCCCCACCAATAAACTGCATGTTCGTGTTTGTGTGAACGAAGAATCAGGGAGCAGCCACTCCCTCCACAAATAAGAATTCATGCTGGAGACCTTTGCTTTCTGGCACAGTGTAAAGTCCCAGCTGCTGATCCAATTGCAAAATATGCAGGAGCACACAGTTTCTAAGGCTTTCCAGCTCAGGGAGAGAAGGCAGGTCAACCTAGAGGATCAAGTGTCAAGACCAGTGGCAAAAAGGACAGGGAAATGTGCCATGAGCCAGTCCTGAACCAGAACATGGCATTGACCAGCTTGGCTGATGGTCAGCAGGTCTCTGCTGATGAGGGCCATTAGGTTATCTGTTGCTGTGACAGGGCACCCCTGGACCTGTCCAGAAGGTCAGTATGAAAGTTCTTCTTTGTGCTCCATCAGCCTGTGTTCCTTGGAGTTCCTCCTGCTGATCCTGATTCATCCCCTGTGGCCGCCCTTCTGTTCTTCTGCCCCGAGTTCACACTTTGAAGTTATGAAGACAGCAGTCATGACCTGCCTAAAGTACCCCCAAAGCAGACAAGATTGCTCAGTGCACTGATAGGCCATGAAAGGATGCTCATCCTTCATTCTGGTGAACCCATTTGGAAAACCTGTTACCCTAACGTTCTGCTGGACCCCAGGATTCTTTGGAAGAAAAAATTGGTATCTGTGTCTCCCACTTTCTGAGAGCAGGGAAGGTCTGCCCACTCCCAGACTGGTCCTGGGGCTCTAGGAAGGGGATCCTTTGGTTTCAGGCAAAGCTGGAGGTGTCCAGGGGAGGTGAAGAGGTGCCTACCTTGTCCCTTTTCCAGGGTGGCAGCCACATTGTGTCCTCCAGGTCACCTGCATTTCCTGCTCCTTGACAGCAGGGATTCTACAGTCCTCCCCTGGCTGGTCCCCTGCCCACTGCCTTGACGGGAAGTAACACAGGAAACATTGGGCTGGGGGAGCAGCCTTTGTTGTGTGTGCTAAGTTCAAGAAGTCAAACACCAGAAAGCTCAAAGTTTTATTTATATTTTAAATTACTCTGCCTCTTTCAGGACATAGGGGAACCCAAGTAGTCATTAACAGATTAAAAGAAACATGGAATAAATGGTAAACAGATGCAGAAAAGCTGATCAGTAGGTGCAGAAAAGATATTCAGAGAAAGTCAATACCCATTTAACATCAAATCAAACTCTTAGTGAACTAGGAATAAAAGGAAACTATCCTCACCTCACAAAGGATATTGACAGAAAACCTAGAGCAAGTGCCATGTTTGATAAATGGTGAAATGTTTATTAAAGCTTTATCAAGGTCAGAGTGAGAAGAGGATGTCCTTAATCACCACTTTTGTTCATTGTGCTGGAGATCCCAGCACAGTTATTCACCTGAATAAAAAGAAATTCAGATGCAAGGATAGAAAGGAAGAAATAAGTCAGCTTTTCACAGATTATGATTTTCTACTTAGTATAAAAGAATTAACATTGAACAGGTGTGGTGATAGTGGGCATCCTTGTCTTGTTCCTGATTTTAGCATGAAAGTTTTCAGTTTTTGACCATTTAGTATGATGTTGGCTGTTGGTTTTTCATAGATAGCCTTAAGCAGGTTGAGATAAAGACCTTCTATTCCAATTTTCTGTAGCATTTTTATCATGAATGGGTGCTGGATTTTGTCAAATGCCTTTTCTGCATCTGTTGAGATGATCATATGGTTTTTGTCCTTGACTCTGTTAATACAATGTATTACATTTATTGATTTACGGATGGTGAACCATCCTTGCTTCCCTGGGATAAATCCGACTTGGTCAGGGTGTATGATCTTCTTGATGACACTCTGTATTCTGTTTGCCAGTATCTTGTTGAGGATTTTTGCATCTATGTTCATTAGGGAGATTGGTCTGTAGTTCTCTTTTTGGGTTGAGTCTTTCCTTGGTTTTAGAATCAAAGTAACACTTGCTTCCAGGAAAGAATTTGGAAGCCTTGCTTCACTTTCAACTTCCTTGATGAGTTTAAAGAGTAATGGCGATAGCTCTTCTTTAAATGACTTATAGAATTCAGCAGTGAACCCATCAGGATCTGGGCTTTTCCTTGTTGGTAAATTTTTTATTACATTTTCAATTTCACTCATTGTTATTGGGATGTTTAGAATTTCTGTGTCTTCTTCATTTAACTTTGGCAATTTGTATGTATCTAGGAATCTGTCCATTTCTTCTGTGTTTTCCATTTTATTAGAGTACAGGTTCTCAAAGTAGGTATTGTTGATCCTCTGAATTTCTGCTGGATCTGTTGTGGCTTCACCTTTTTCATTCTTAGTTGCATGGATTTGAGCCTTTTCTTTCCTTTTTTTTGATAAGATTGGCTAAAGGTTTATTGATTTTATTTATTCTTTCAAAAAACCAGCTCTTCGATTCATTGATTTTTTTTGTATCATTCTCTTAGTCTCCAATGCATTGATTTCTGCTCGGATCTTTATAATTTCCTTTCTTGTATGAGCTTTGGGTTTGTTATGCTCTTCTTTTTCTAGGAGCTTGAGGTTCTGAATTAGGTTATTTAACTGAGTTCTCTCTGTTGTCTAGTAAACTTGCTGGAAGATAAATTAGGTAGAACTCTCAATGACATTGGCATAGGAAAAAACTTTATGAACAAAATTTCAGTAGCACGGGAGCTAACACACAAAGAATCAACAACTGGGATCTCATTTTATTAAAAAGCTTCTGCACTGCAAGAGAAACTACCAACAGAGCTAAGAGACAACCTACAATATGGGAAGAAATTTTTAGCAGCTGTACCTCAGACAAAGGTCTACTATCTAGAATATATAAAGAATTGAAAAAAATCAGACCTCCTAAATTCAAAAACCCAATTCAAAAACGGGCATCTGAAATGAACAGACATTTCTCAGACGAAGAAGTAAAAGCAACAAATAAATATATGAAAAAATGTTCAACATCACTGGTCATTTGAGAGATGCAGATGAAAACAACACTGCGATTCCACCTTGCCCCACAAAGAATGGCTACTATCAAGAAATCAACCAATAACAAATCCTGGTGGGGGTGTGGAGAGAAAGGAACCCTTCTCCATTGTTGGTGGGAGTGCAGACTGGTGCAACCACTGTGGAAATACGCATGGAGATATCTCAGAGAACTAGGACTAGAGGTCCCATTTGACCCAGCTATTCCCCTACTGGGTATCTTCCCCAAAGAATTAAAAGAATCATACCACAGCGATATATGTGCACCTATGTTTATAGTGGCACAGTTTGTAATAGCTAAGGTTTGGAAACAGCCCAAGTGCCCATCAACTGGAAAATGGATAAAGAAGCTGTAGTTTTTTAATTAAATGGAGTACTACTCAGCCATAAAGAAGGAGAAACTAGAGTCATTTATAGCTAAATGGATGCATATTGAGGCCATACTCTTAAGTGAAATAAATAGGACACACATGTGTAAATACCAAATAGTATCTCTAGTGTGAGAAACTGAAAGTGTAAATAAGGATGAAAATGATTAAAATGTGTAGGGAACAGGGGAAAGGGACGTTACCAGAACCTCTGCAGTGAGTCCTGGTCTCCTGTGAGCCACGGCAGCACACGGCGAATTACAGGAAAGGTAAAAAGACTGAGAAGAAGCTGAGCTTTGGGTCTGATCAGTGCTGCTCTGGGCAGCAAAAATGAAAGCCCCCAGTTTACTGCACCTTTTATTCAGTACATTGGGAGAAACAGTGTAACAAATGACTTGCAGAGAGTTCAGTACATCCTGCGTAAATAAGATGTAACAATCCAAGAACAAGGAGGAACTGAGTAGATGTTTGTTCCTCCCAGGATGTTTTCAGCTCCCAGGATGTTTCTTGTCCTGGAGCATCACAGCATCACGGATCATTGAGGTCTCAGTTGTGACTGGGGGCCAAAATGCAATTATGTCTCGGAATTCCATAGCTGGGCTGTAGGCAGGAGAACTAGGCTAACCAAATGATTTTTCCCTAAAATTATGTAGCATTGCTCCCGACAAAAATGAATAATTTTTTTTTTTTTTTTGGTACCGGGGATTGAACTCGGGACCTTGCACTTATGAGGCTGGTGCTGGAACCACTGAGCTGAATCCCTGGCCCTAAAATGAATAATTGATAATTTGAAATAGGAAAAGGTCCAAAGGGGTAGGGGTGGTGGGAGGGGAAGGGGAAAGAGAAGAAAGGAAAGGAAAAATTATGAGAAAGAAAAAAAAAAGGAAACAAAGTCTATGTAAATAGGGAAGGGTGGTGGGGGTGAAGGGCGCATAGGTAATGGGGGAAAAATAAGAACCAAGATATATCATGTTCAGGTACAAACACCCAATGATAAATGTAAATGTATTGTATACCTAAAATGTACCAATTAATATATAAATTTTAAAAAAAGAATTAACAGGTCCTGGATTTAAGATCAACATACAGAAATCAAATCCATTTCAATACACTACTAACGAGCAAAATATTAATCAACAAATCAGTGAGAGTAGCAATCAATGTAATCCCCCCAGAGTGATTAAGAAGCACTTTCTGTCAAATCTACAAAGAGATTCATGGCCTTAATGGAGAAAACTACTAAGCTTTATTGAAAATTGTTAAAGCTTACATAAGTGAAGACCTGTAGTACTGATGGATAGGAAGGTTTGATATGCTGTTATAAAGAACGTGATTATAAGTTCTTTATTGAAATCTCAAATTCTTTAGTGAAATTCAAGTTGACTCTGAAAACTAAAACAAAGATGGGAGATTGTCCCTACCAGATAACAAAATTTATTTATAAAGCAATGGCAATTAAGCCAGTATGGTATTGGCACTAGATATATACATAACCCAGTAGAATAGGAGATAAACAGATATAAACAGATCCATTGATATTTAAAAATGGATTAATGACAATGGTATTGCAGATATGTAGGTTTTTAACTCATCAATAAATGTGTGGGGGCAGTTGTTAATTTTGTTGAATAAAATAAGGTTGGAACACTAAAATAAATAAAGCTCACTAATTTTGGAAGTCACACACTTGGGTAATACTTGATTAGTTTCCCATTAGCTGGGCTGTGGATAACACCTTGGATGTGTGGATTATGATAACAGTTGCCTAGGTTACTTTCCAGAGACCTGAAGGCCCCTTGTGCTGAAAACATTGACTCTTCACTTGGGCCTGCAGATATCTGCTGGGTGGAATGGGATAAAAGGCTGGGTAGCTGTCTTCATATTGTATTTGTCCCTTTTTCTGCCTTAACCTTTGAGTAAGATTCTACTGGGTTCTTCACATAGATATGTTGAGTGCCCATTGGTGCTGCTGTGTGCTTTCTTTTTCTTTCTCTTTTCTTTTTCCTGCCCCTACTCTTGTGTTCTTTTAGCAGCTAGAACAGCCCAAGCACCTAAGATCCTTCAACCTTATCCAGGGCCAAGACCACCAGGCCGGGCTGTTTGCACAGGATGATAGTGCCAGCCACAAGAACTCAGATAGTCCTAGGACAAGTTGACAGTGGCTGCCCATTGGACTGAGTCTTGCACAAAAGTAAAACATCTTTTGAAATCATGCATCTCACCAGTGGAAATTACTTTCCCCTCTGTCTGGAGAGCAGGCTGGTCTGTCTATCAGTGCTAGCTCCCTTCACTCATTGAAGTCAGGAAGCTCAAGGTGAAATCCCAATAAAGCCCTGCCTGTATGTTCATAACATTTGGCTGTTCTTGTTTATATCATTTTCATGCCAAAAGATCCAATCTCTGGTAACACACTGATTTTTCTCCATAGTATTAATCACCACCTGACATATCTTACTCTTTTTCTTCATTATTTACCTCTTCCATGGGTAAAGACTCCATGATAGCAAAGACTTTTGTTTTTTCACTCCTGCATTCCTGGCACCTAGGATACTACCTGACCCATAGCAGCAGCTCAAATGAGTTATATTAAATGCTAAAATAAACAAATGGACTGTATTTCCTGTGTTAGTTGTCTATTACTGCATGACAAGTTACCCCCAAATCTTGTAGTTTAAAATAACAAAATTTATCTCACAGTTTTTGAGGGCCAAGAAGCTGAGAGCAGCTGAACTGGGTGGGTCTGCCCCAGAGTCTCTTATAAGGCTGAGGCCAATTACTGCCAGGAATGCAGTCAGCTGGTGGCTTGACTAGAACTAGAGGATCTCCTTCCAAGAGATATGGCTCATATGACATGGTTTTCTTCCGAACACCTTGGTTCCTCACCTCATGAACTGTCTGAGTGACCTTACAACATGGCTGCTCTCTCCCCTCACAGTCACTTTTCCAAGGAATGGGGACAGAAGACCCATTAGCTTTCATAACCTAACCTTAGACGTGACATACCATCACTTCAGCCATATTTGATGGTCATATAAACTAGCCTTGAAACAGTGTGGCAGGAAACTATATAAAGGTACAAAAACTAGGAAACAGTGATCATCAGAGGCCATCTTGGAACTGAACACAAAAGCCCTTCCTTTATCAAGTCCTCTTTCTTCTCATCAGCTGCTTTTCATCTGAATGAAAAGTATCCATGGCTATATTCAGTGCATATATTTTTGGATTTTTAAATTATCATGTGTTGAGTTATTAGAGTCAATATTTAAAAGTAGAGGAAAGGCAGAGTAGCCATTGTAGTGGTCTAGTAGGGAAGGATTGGCCTGGGACAGCAGTTGGGCAGTTGGAATGTGGAGGCTGTGAAGAATCTGAGAGACAGTTGGGAGGCAGCGCAGTCCAGAGACGAGAGTTGTGGTATACAGAGCCAGACATGAGGCACAGACAGTAATGCCTAGTAGCTCCCTGAAAAGAAACAGAAAAGATATGATCTGTGAGAGAGTTTAATCTGCTTTTGCTGTGCTTGAAGCAGAGAGACAGCTTCACCCTTAATATAGGGTTCTGCCTTCAGTTCTGCTATAGGAAATGGTCAAGCCCATCAGAAATTACCCTGTAGGGCTGAGTGAGAGAAATGTGCTCACAGAGCTGCAAAATTGTGGAAGTGTCCTGAAGCTTGGGCTCTCTGACTCCGGGATAAAGACAGGCCTCAGGAAGAGGTGGCCAGCAGCCTGGGAAAACTGAGGGCAAGCTCAGAAGTAGAAGGCAGGTTGGGCACTGAGGTTTGGAAAAGAAACACACAAGTGAATTAGGGAGAGAGTTCCTAAAGTGGGGCCATAGACCCAGCCTGTACCCCCTCAGAGGAGTGGTCCACAACCATTTTGGTACCAGGGACTGGTTTTATTGAAGACAATCTTTGGTGGGGAGGGTTCAGGATGACTCAAAGGAGCACACAGCCTACATCCCTCATGTGCGCAGTTCACAGTGGGTTTCATGTTCCTATGAGAATCTAGTTCTGCCACTGATCCAACTGGAGGCAGAGGTCAGGCACCAATTCGAGAGATAGGAGCAGCTGTGAATACAGATGCCACTTCATTTTTTTGCCCATGCATACTTCCTGCTGTGTGGCTGGTTCCTAGGAGGCCATGGACCAGAACCAGTCTGTGGCCCAAGGTTTGGGAACGCCTGCCTCAGAGAACCTGAGGAAGAATGGAGTGGAAAATAGCATAGGGATGTGAATCAAGATGCTTAGATTTGAATACTAGTTGTGCCCCTTGTTAGCCGAATATTCTTGGAGTTTGACTTCTCTGTGCCTTAATATTTCCATCTGTTAAGCGGGCACTGTTGTGGTATCAACGGTGAAAGCTACATAAAGTGAAATGTGGGAGACTTGCTTGGTACATAACAAGGGTGTTAGCCAACTCTGGATGCACTGGGGGCAGGGGAAGAGGCTGTTAAGAGCATCACTGAAGCTCTGGGGAGAGCAGGGTTTTAAGAAGCAGAATGGGGTCAGGATGACATCAGGGGTCACACACTGAGCCCATAGTGCATTGTCTCATTAGTTCTTATGTATCTCTGTGTGAGGAGTTACTGTCACCTCAAGTTTCCTGATGAGGCAACAAGCTCATACATAGGAAGTGACAGACATGGGGTTGCTCAGTCAGACAGATGTGGAGTTGGAACTTGCATCCATATCTGTGCAGTCCTATAACCCAGGTACCTACAGGCCCTGCAGGGAAGGCAAAAAAGGAGGAAGGGTAGAGCCGCCCAGTTTGAAGAGAAAGAGCAAGCGATAAGGCAGGGTACAGCTGCAGCCAGTCGCATGCAGTAGAAGAACCCCAGAGACGGAACAAATGTGCATTCTTCTGAGACCTTTGGCCAAGAATATGCAAAGGTTTGGGGGCATCTGAATAGAGAAAACAAGTTGGGTCTTTGCTGGGATTCAAACCAGTCTGAGCTCTTCCATTACACACCCCTCCATTCACGCACTCCCAGATGGTTAGGACTAACCAGGGAGTCGAAATTCACAGAACAGAGATAGATGCTGTCTTTCTCCATGCAGCTCAGTCTGCCAGGAGAGAGGCTCAGCCTTGAAACTGGGTTTCAACATGCATGTGAGATGTCCGAGCAGTCATGTCCAGCAGGCAACTGGCACCAGGGGACAATGGTTTGAAGGGCAGAATCAGCCCGACATCAAAGTCCCAGCTCAAGGCACAGTCTGTCAAAGTGTCTTGCTTGATCTCCCAGGCACAGGAAGATGGCTTGGCCTGGAAGATACGAGAAGGTCAAGATTTGGCTTGGTTTTTCAAGGTAGAGGAGACTTGAACTTATGAATACGCTGATGGGAATGTTCCAGCTGAGAGGGAGGCTAAAGCCCTGAAGAAGCATAGTTAGTGGATGAGTGTCCCTGAGAAGTCTAGAGCAGCCTGGAGTGCAGGGACTGCAGGACATGGGGAAAGGGCAGGGTTGGAGGTAAGGAGAGAGGAGACAGATTTAAGTAGCTGCCCTGAAGGTGAGAAGAAAAAAGTGAGCAGAGGGATTCAGAAAGAGTGCCGCGCCGCCTGGGGAGCTGGGCTGGGCTTAGAGTCCATCACTGCACGGGGGCAGAAGAGAGCCATTTCATACTGTTTTTGTCCACAGGACTCCACAGCTTAGGCTCAGGGGAGGATGGATGTAAGTGTCAGGAAACTGAGGCTTGGCCGGCCACAAAAAGAAGGGCCATGGCTTCCACCTGGATCTCCAAATTGTGGGTTGAGGTGTGCCTGCAGGAGTGGGGGGCCGAGGGCACCTTCTACAGATGTCATCTTGCCAAGGCTGAAGGCTTGGTAGACCTCTCTGACCCTGTCTGTGAGAGGAGGCTCCTGGAGAGGTTTCATCCTGAGGTGGCCTCAAATCCAGGCTTTGGTTGCTGGCTTTTTGACTATAAGAGCAGAAAAGTATCTAGAAGGTGGGGGAGCTGTAGCCACGCTATGCTCAGCTGGAGAATTTATAAGTAAGAACATCTGAGTGGCTCCACATGGCTTTGCAGGAGGAGAGGAGCTGGGTAAAGTGGAGCAACTGCAGGTTCTCAGCTCATAGCTCAGTGCTGCCTGGGGGTGCTCTGAGCAACATTGGTGCACACGAACCCCTTTTAACCCAATGTGCACATCCCAAGCAGTACCTGCCACATCCAGGGCTGAAGGGATGGTTTGATGCCCACATTGCAAATGAAGACAAAGGGTTGGAGAAGCTGGGTGATTTTGCCAACTTTAATTTATGCTCATACCTTTTCATACTGCATACTGGTTAAATCCCATGGTTTTCGTTATAATCACTCCTTCCCCCATGCCCACAGCTCCCTCCCTTGGGCTTATCCAGAAAATGGGAATCTGGCCAAGATCTGGTCTTTGCCCTCTACTGCCACCTGCAGAAGTGGGGCTGGATGTGGCTGGAGAAAATGTCCTCACCTTGATACCTGAGTTCATCACCTTTAACTTCAAGTGGGTCCAGTGGGGCTTGGTGGTCTCAGGCCCACTCATCTCCTATTCCCCTAGGTGGCTCTCTCATTCCCCCTCCTTCTCATACCTCTGGCAGCATCTGGAGCCCCAGTATGCTGCATGTTTATGGCAGGAAAGACCAGTCTCTGACCATCAGAAAAGAGGACTGAGGTCCTGACCTCCTCCTGCCCAGTTCTCAGGGATCCACAAAAGAAGTGTGTTCCCCATTGTTTGGCAATGACTCATCTGATGTTGATTCTCATGTTGAACATGGCATTATGAACAGAGGTCTCATTCCTGCTGTGTTTTTTGCATGCAGGGTTACAGGAACTATTGTTATTGTTCTCCTGGAGGAACCCAGTGGGGCACTTCCCTGGTCTGTCTGTCTGCATTGGGCTGAATGTGCAACTCAGCTACTTCTCCCCTGGGAGGGGTGAGGCAATTTGAGGTGAAACTTGGGGCCATTCGCTGCAACTCTAGCTTCTCATGGAGCACTTGGGACCAGCAGAGCTGCTTCTCCATCTCTGTTTCTCACCTTCATCACATGCACCACCTCTGCCTAAGACGCACCTTGTGCCAAAGACAAATGGTGCAAGTGTGACATCCCTGGAGCCAGATACTTCCTTTAAATCTTTGTGCTCCTGCCCATGCTGTTGAGGGCCACAGAGCAGGAGAGTCTAGCCAGATCCCAGTCCTGTGCTTCCCAAGCCTTGTTAAACTGATAATTACTTTGGGAGCTTAAATAGTGTGTATCAGACAAAAGATGACTTCAAAGCATCCTTTTTACTATATGATATTCTAGTCCATAACTACTAAATGGCTATTGGAAGTAGGCATTTCCTTCTGAGGCCACAAGTGGAAGTGACCTTCTTTGGTGGTGAATACTGGTTTTTAAAACCACAAATCTGAGTTGACTCTGGTAAGTTGAGTGTCTATTCAATGCCTCAGAACGCAGATTGTCTGTCTCATAGGCCAGGTTAAATCCCAGGGAAAGTCCCTTGAAGATAAGATAGAACAGATAGCAAAGTTGAAGTGATGAAGGTCCATGAAGTCCCCTCAGGGCAGAACGTGGTCCTCATGGATTGGTTGGAGCTGGCACCTTCCCAGCATGCAGACAAGGCTGTGTATCTCACTGGAAGTTGACCTGTTGGATTCCTTGGCTACATGCACACTGGGAAGCCATAGGGAAACCCAAGTCCACTTCTGAACCACAGAAGATTCTAGTGCAGGAGCTGGAGGGCCTGGGATGGTGGTGGGAGGGAACAGAGACAGAGATCTGAGCACAGAAAGACTGTGCGTTGAGGGTCTCTGGGAGCTGGGAAATGGAGCTCTGGTTAGAGCTTCTTTCTTTGGCATCCCTGTGGCTGGTAGCTGGGAAGACGGGCCCAGAAGGAGCAGAGGCAGATCCACCTCCAAGCACCAAGACTTCTCTCTGTGAGGTCTCAGTCCCCGCAGCGTGGCCTGCTGTGCTGTCCAAGCACCCACTCAGTAACTGGTGCTCCCGTGGGCAGGCTGCTTCCTGAAACCTGCTGCAGAGCTTGGGGAATTGTGAGGGACCTGGGGAATGAAGCAGAAGCACAGAGTACAGAGACTGGCAACTCACAGTGCAGATCCATGACTCGCCCCTGCAGAATCTCACTTGGGGTATAGGCCTGGTGTTACTAAAATGAGGCCACAAGTCTAGGATTCTAAGCTGAAAGAGTAGTGCAGAAGATGAGACCCATCAGAATTGTGGCTGGCAATGAATTGGAAGAGAGCCGGGCCTGCAGTCTCCCTAGAGATAGATGACAGCAGTTTGAGATTGTACTGTAGTCAGCACCACCTGGTCCAGTGAGCCTAGATAAGGTATCAGACATATAGTTGGGTGACCAGACTGCCCTGACCCAAACTCCTATCCCTTCCCTGAAATGCCTTTGATCTTTCAGTATACTTTAGAAGCTAAAAGCTCAAGCTATGTGACTCACTTCCTTGTTGGATCAATATTAGCTAAGTTACTATACTTGTAATCCTATATGTTGATTGTAGTTCAACCCATAGTTAACGATGTTCCAGAACTGTGGAAAGAAATGTACGGAGACACAGAATTTGGGTAAAAAAACAAAGCCTTTACTTGCTAGCAAGGCAGAACCACCAGAAACTCATTTGATCAATGTCTGCACTGTCCTTTGTTTTAACATTTCCTTTTATATCTACTTTTAGCCATTACCTCATTCCTGGTGGTCTTAGTAAAATTTCTGTTTCTCTTTTACAACTAGTTCCTGTTAGTGGTTATAGTTGCAGACATATAACAAACAGATGGTGCTTAAAATACATACATTGTAAACTACCCAGACATTCCTATTTTGCTTTTCTCCAGGTTAAATGTTATCTATAGCTAGGTTACAGGTCAAAGCTTCAGTTAGCCATCACTTTAAACAATAAGAGTTATGGGAAAGGTAAATCTTAAAGGAATGTATTACTTATTCTACTTCAGCTACCTTAATAACTAACCTATAGTTTGAATTTTCTCTATCATTCCTCCCTTTGTCTGCTTTGGGATGATTCTTCTATCCATAATATGTCTTATGTAATTTATCTACATTTCTTATTAGCCTCATATGATAATGTTGAGCAGCAGCAATATGCTGACGGATAAATTTTGAAATCCATTGGACAACACAAGAGCCAAACATCAGCACTAATATGATAACAAGGAGAGGACCCAAAAGGTGTCCTAGCCATGTTTTCCATCCTTTCCAAGTGGAATCAATTCCATAAGATGGCTCTCCTGTACCAAATTCATTTTCAAGAGTCTTAATATGATCTCTTAATTTATCCAGTGATTCTTGCACTATAGAAGACTTGTTAGCATAATAACAACACTCTTCACCGAGGAATAAATGGGTTCCCCTTTTTGAGCTGTGAGCAAATCAAGAGCTCATCTGTTCTGCAGCACCACATGGGCTAGAGAATCTAGCTGAGTTTCTAGGGCTTGGAGTGCATCTCGAATTTCCTCGAGGTCTTTTCTAATCTCTTGTCCTAATGAAATATACAGTTCTTGCCCTAGGCCAATGGCTGTCTCCCCCCGCCCCCCAAAAACGAGACTGCTGGCGATTGCAAGTCCGGTTAGGATAGGTAGCACCACCGGGTCTCTCTTTGTTTGAATTGTTTGCACCAGGGAAGCGATTTGTAAAGGCACTTTTTTATGGCTGCTGGGGTGTGAACAGATAAATTTGGGATTAGAATCCCTAAGGTACACTTTGTGGTGATTTTTCCTGAGATCACCTTGCACACTCCATCCCCACAGATGAAAAGGTCCCATTAGGTTCCGCATAGTTGTTTTCCTCATTCAACAAGACTAAGTTGGTGCAGCTTTCATTATTTTCCTCATGACTCCTATTCTGTCCTAGGAAGCAAGTCCCGTTGCCCACTGTCCTAGTTGGGTATCTCAAAAGTGAGTGCATGGCTGTTCTGGTGACAGTAAGGGTTAGGTTGGTGTATATTTCTATTGCTTCACAATTCATCAAATTTAAGGGGGCACATAACCAGCAATCTGATGCCAGCTCCTTGTTTGCTTGCATCAGCAATGTATGAGCACTGTTTATTAGATTTATCTTATCTATTCTAGTATAGTTCTGAGAGTGCCCTTTCAGCATAGCTTGGATTTCTTGAATGGCAGGGGTCTTTCCTATCTCAGGGGGAGCAGCTTTCCACACCTTTTTGATTTGTAATGTCTATCGCTTTATCTTTAGAGGTCCATGTTTGGCAGTGGACTGATACCCTATATAAACCTGAAATATTTTTCCTTGTGACCACATGGCATTCCATGGGTCTGGCACATACATGGATATAGGATTACATTGACCTTGTTCACACTTATCACAATTGCCGGCGACATGTCCAACAATCAAGTTGTTGAGCCAAACCCTTGTTTTTCCTTTACAGTATGACTTTTCAACCGAGTATCCCCCACAATCAGAAGCTACCCCAGCCCCCCCCCCCAATGTTCTCTTGGGCAAACATCAAAGTATACAACAGTGAATAGATAGTCCTCTGGTTTCCATTTTACCATTTTGAAAGTTACAAAATGTTCATCGCTAGGCTTAAACACTCGCAGTTTAAAAACAAAGAAACTCAGAGCAGTGGTGATCTGGTATAGCACAAGAGTCCATGGTGCCTTTCCCAGTGCTCCCATTCTTCAGCAGTGCATTGACTCACCAGCCTCCAGAGTGGTGAGAGCAAGGCTTTGAGTGTGTTGTTTCTTGGCTTTTAGTGTCAGCTTTATTGTTACCTTGTGCAATTAAGTCTTTGCCTTTCTGATGTCCTGAACAATGTATTACTGTGACTTTCCTAGGTTCCCGCACCGTCTCTAGCAACTGTACAATTTCCTGTCTATTCTTGATTTGCTTCCCTTCTGCTGTGAGAAGACGTCACTCTCAATGCATCATGCCATGGAGCAAATGCATAGTGAGAGTCTGTATATATTTACCTTTTTATCCTTTGCCCATCGGAGTGCCTGTATGAGCGCCCAGAACTCAGCCCATTGTGCCGACCAGCCAAAAGGAAGGGTCCCCGGCTAGAATAACCTCATCTTTTGTGGTTACTGCATATCCAGCATGATGAACCCCATCTTCCATGAAGCTGCTCCCATCCGTGAACAGAACAAGGTCAGCATTGGACAAGGGTGCCGTTTGCAAGTCAGGGAGGCTGGAAAAGAGCTCATCAGTGACACTCAAGCAGTCATGATTGGGAGGGCCTGTCTCCATGGGCAAAAAGGTAGCAGGATTTAAAATTTTTACAGGAATAAACCACAAGCAGGGGTTCTCACAGAGAAGGGCTTGATACTGAGTAACCCAATTATTTGAGAGTCAATGATGCTCCCTTGTGTTCAACAGTTCTAGGACCGTGTGTGGAACCTGCACAGTCAGTTCCTGACCTAAAGTCAGCTTGTCTGATTCTTGGATCAACAGAACTGAAGCTGCTAAGGCCCAAAGACAAGGAGGCCATCTTTTTGCTACTGGATCTAAATTCTTAGACAAATATGTCACTGGTTGATTCCATGGGCTTACTTCTTGGGTCAACACTCCAAGGGCTACATGGTTTTTCTCAGTCACATGTAGAGTAAAAGGCCACTTTACATCTGGTATGCCTAGGGCTGGGGCAGCTGTCAAAGTCAATTTCAATTTTTTAAAAGCTTCCTTTTGTTCTATAGTCCAATGCAGATGATTCTCCTCCTGTCTCTTTAGGGCTTTATAAAGGAGTTTAGAGATTTCTGCAAGACCCAGAATTAAAATTCTACAGAAGCCTGCCGCCCCAAGAAACTTTCTCAGCTGTTTGTTTGGGGTTCAGGGATGGCGCTAATAACCTTTCATTTCCTAGGCAACACATGCCCTATCTTATTTGAAATCCTAAATATTTAACATGCTGTACACAAATCTGGGCTTTCTTCCATGATACCTTCTATCCAATTTTCTTGTAAGTGCAGCAACAACTTTTTTTGGTGCCTTCCCAGCATTGCTGTTGGGTTGGGCTACACAATAGCAAGTCATCTACATATTGCAATAGGATGCAGCTATATTGTTCCATGGGGAAGGTAAGCAAGTCCTTGGCTAAGGCTTCCCTGAAAAGCATAGGTGAGTTTTTAAATCCCTGTGGCAATCTAGTCCAAGTAAACTGAGTCTTTTTCCCATCACTGAGGTCTTCCCATTCAAATGCAAAGATGGGTTGACTGGGGACCGGGGATTTAGCTCAGTGGTTTCGCCGCCTGCTGCTCAAGTGCAAGGACCCGAGTTCGATCCCCGGTACCAAAAAAAAAAAGATGAGTTGACTGAGGGGAGCCATGGGAAGGGATCTTTTAAATCCAAACAAGTAAACCATGCTGCTTCTGGGGGCATCAGACCCAACAAAGCATAGGGCTTAGGGACCACTGGATGCACTCTTACTGTTCTGTCATTTACAGCGCATAGATCTTGCACTGGCGTATAGTCCCCATTGGGTTTCCAAACAGGCAGCAAAGGGGTGTTCCAAGGTGACTTACCTTGTCTAATAAGTCTGAATTCCTTTAATCTCATGATATGGGGTTTAATCCCAATTCGGGCTTGCCTGGACATTGGGTATTGTTTTACAGCAACGGGGGCAGAATTGTCTTTTAATTTTATAACTATGGGTGGATGATTCTTAGCTACGCCTAGGGGCGATTCCTCTGCCCATTCTCCAGGGAACATAGTTCTTAATTCTTGCGGAGTCTGGCAAACATCATCCACATTGTAACACTGCCATTCATCTTCTCTTTTAGTTGTTACCATTATGATGAGATCTCTTTCTGGGTCTAAATGCAGAGATGCATTTCCTCATTGGGTGAAAGTTATTGTAGCTCACAATTTAGATAATAAATCTCTTCCTAGTAAGGGGATAGGACATTCTGGCATATACAAGAATTCATGTTTCACTTATGTCCTCCAATTTCACATGTCCTTTCATAGCAAAATGGGCTTTTCTGAAATTCCAGTGGCACCAATCACTTGGATGCGCTCTCCGCTCAGAGGGGCAACTGGAGCTGTTACTACTGAATGTTCTGCACCACTGTCCACCATTAAGGACATATTTTGGCCCCCTATCTTTATATTGACCATGGGCTCATGGGGGCCTAGCTGCATTGAGCCCTGTTCCTGTCAGTCACTGTCTTTCATCACAGGCAATGATGTGCCAGTATCCTTCCTTTCCTTCAAGTCCTGCTTTTTCTTTTCCTTGAGCCTTGGGCACTTATTCTTATAATGTCCTTTCTCTGCAATATGCACACTGGTCAAACTTGTAAGTCCTCACGCCAAAATCCCTTCTTCTGTCTTCCTTCTACTTTTGTTCCTTGTCTTTCTTTTTCCTTCTCTTCCTTGGCTCCCATAGCTACTGTTATATAAGGAGCTCTCCTCTGATCCTGCTCATCTTCCTTCCTGGCTCTCTCTTTCTCTTTCACTGTCTCTCTATTCACATACACTTTCCTAGCTAATTGCAACACTTGTGTTATAGTCATGCCTGCGCAAGTCTCCTGCCTTTGGGTTTTCCTTCTAATGTCTGTGATAGGTCTTCCACTACCTCAGCAGCTATTATGGATAGTAGCTGCCCTCTTCCTCTCGTGGCTTGCCCCTTCCCCTGTGTGACATCATGCCAAGATGGTTGCTCCCACCAAAGAACAAACACTTCTTCCCAGTATGCCCCTGTTCCCACCTAGAAAGTAACCTAATACTTGCTCACCTCCTATCACCTAGTGACATCACCGGCTCCTCCATTCCCTAGTCACTACCTCACTCAACCCCGCCTCAGCCCTGACAAACCTCACCCCAGTCTCTATAAAAGACTCTCCCTGCCCCAGCCATATTGCTTTTTGTCTCTCCTTTGTTCAGAGACAGCCCAGCAGATCTATTCCCCTAATAAAGACTTGCTGTGGCCTGGTCTGGTCTTAGTCTTCAGCCCTTTTACCTGACAGTCTGGTGCTGACTGGGTTACAAAAGTTATATTAATTAGCTGATGGTTTTCTGGAACTGCCAGGTCAAATGGTGTGTACATTCTGTAGACCTCGCAAAGCTGCTCATAAAATTTCCCAGGGCTCTCATTTGGCTCCTGCTGGGTCTGACACTTTAATCATATTAGTAGGTCTTTTACTTGCAGCCCTCATTCCTGCTAAAAGGACTGTCAATAATTTCTCAAGTTTTCCTGTCCTGCTTGGGTATTGGGATCCCAACTGGGCTGCACATTTACTGCGAATTGCTGTTCATGCCAAGCATCTGGATTCTGCATATCACCTGGCATTCTAGTGGCATTAATCTTTTTAATTTCTCCTAAAACTCTGCATTTCTTTAGGGGTTAACAAAGTTCTACAAAGTTTTTTTACAGTCCTCCCAATTAGGACAATGGGTAGCAAAGATGGAATCAAATAATTGAAGCATTTTGGAGGGGTCTTGGCAGAGAATAAATGACTTTTTTCTCTGGACCTTGCTTCCTTTTGTCCTTTTTTAAAGTCAAATCTCAAATACTGCATCTTGGTCTGACATATTTGTGCCTTTTCCTAACAGTTTTTTTTCTCACTATAAAGGAGGAGGTCATATTGTAACCTGTTGGCTCTTAAACTCTTTGAAGATGACCAATGTACACGTATTAGTAACATACTTAGAATTTAACCCTTTGATGACAACCAATGTAAACATATTTAAACTTTTCATAACAAACTTGAAACCAACAAACATACATATTTTTTGATAAATCACTTTCACACATCTTTTGACATACCTAAAGCTTCTGGTCTTGTATATTTCTTTTATCTTTCTAACCAGACAAATGTACAAAATTTCTTATATCAAAATTGCATCTCTTTTATTTATAGCTTTTTAATATTTTTTATCTCACTTACTATAGACCTTTTGTCACAAATTTGTCTTTAGCTGTTAAAATTTTAAAGTGTCCCTTTTTTCTCAGATTGTTACACTTTAAATTTGGTTGGCTGACAATAGAACCATAGTGACTTGAGTTTTTTATCAATAAAGTACAGAAAAGAGCAAGTTAACCCTATAATTACAATTGAAGAATTTGCAATATACAAGAAATATTTTAAGCACACCAATTAAACAACAATTCAAACTGAAACACAGATACATTTATCAATTAGCTAAAATTTGTAACTTGATTTCTCTTGTAAAATTTCTTACTTTCTCTAGCTTTGTTTTATGCCCTTCAGAGCTTTCTTATCTGTTTTCAATCCATTACTTATTTTTTATAACTATAGTGATAATTCTTTTTTTAAATTCTTAATAATTTTTAATTCTTTTTTCCAACTTGAGTGCAAGCCCTATTCAATCCTCTCTGAGTCTGACCACAACATGCACCCTCTGGTGCACTAAGGTGGAGTAGTTCTCATGCTTTTGTCCCCACCTCCTCTGCACCTGTGAATTTAGTCACACACAAGGAGGGGGAAAGTCTAATTCTCTCGGTCCAGATCTGAAAGGACCAGTTTCTTTTCAGCATTGTCCCCTTTCTGATGGAGGACCAGGATATTATTTTTTGCTTCCAGGGTGCACATATGAAGCCAAGGAGGCATTCTGTGGCACAATTTGAGACATAAATCAATATAAGGAAATTGATCTGGATGTTCCTGACCAGGGGTGGTGACTGTTAGCCAGACGGACCAGACGAGACCCTCATCTAGGGATCTCTCAGTTGGCCAAGCTGGGCAAAGCGTGGGCCATTCTAACTCACAAAAGGTTCTAAGTTTTTTGGGTTTCATCTTAATACCATAATTTCCAGTAAAACCTTTCTTAAAATTCCTAAGCATGCATTCCAAAACAGTAGGACGAGATGTTTCTGTCCCCATGATCGGCCAATCATGTGTTCGTGTGTGTGGGTGCCTTTGTACGGAGATGCAAGACAAAGGTGGGGGATCACTCTCTCGCCTGCCTGTCTGCGGGCCTCTCAGCCACTTTAAGGTCCATTCAGGCTAAGATGGGCTGTCACTTAGGCTCACTGTTGTGCCCTTTTAAAACATGAATGCACACAAATTCCGTGACTCAGGGAGCACTTGTTAAGCAGCGCAAGCACCTCCTCCCTTTGTCTTGTTCAGCAGCTAGTTCCACTCACTCTCCAATCCAGAACCCTTTCACTCACACGTTTATTCAGAAGTTATCACATTCCCTCCTGGTGACCCCCTAACCATAACCAAAACAAATGAAAGAAGCTACCTCCCCAAATGACAAAGCACAAGAGGTGATTGGGCCCCTGCACTATTTTTGCCCAAAGTTCACAAAGTGAACCAAAACAAAGTGGAGGAGCTATCTTCCTAAATGGCAAAGCACAAGGGGTGATTAGGCCCCTGCACTGTATTTGCCCAAAGTTACAAAATACAAATTCACAAAGTGAAACCAAAGCAAAACCAAAAGTTAACAACTAGGGGGTTTCCCGGGGTTTCTCACCCAGCAAAGGAAAGAGACAGATGAGACACCAATAGCAGCAGCCTTCCTTCTGTCGTCTTCCGTCTCAGGTTCGGGAGATCTGCAACCAGTGAGCGAGTCTCTGTGTCCTGTTAGGGAGCCTAGGAAATTAGTCCCAGGGGCCTGCCTTTCCTCTTGAGGAGACAGAGAGCTGCTCCCTCTGGTGGAGTTTGGGCCAATGCTCTGGAATCGCAGAAAGAAATGTACAGAATCACAGAATTTGGGTAAAAAAATAAAGTCTTTACTTGCTAGCAAGGCAGAACCACCAGAAACTTATCTGATCAATGTCTGTGCTGTCCTTTGTTTTAACATTTCCTTTTATATCTTCTTTTAACCATTACCTCATTCCTGGTGGTCTTAGTCAGTAAGTCTTAGTCAGTAAAATTTCTGTTTCTCTTTTACAACTAGTTCCTGTTAGTGGTTGTAGTCGCAGACATATAACAACCAGATGGCACTTAAAACACGTACATTGTAGACTACCCAGACATTCCTACTTTGCTTTTCTCCAGGTTAAATGTTATCTACAGCTAGGTTACAGGTCAAAGGTTCAGTTAGCCATCACTTTAAACAATAAGAGTTACGGGAAAGATAAATCTTAAAGGAATGTATTACTTATTCTACTTCAGCTACCTTAATAACTAACCTGTAGTTTGAATTCTTTCTATCACCCAAATGGTTGTGTATAAGTTACCCCTGGACAAAGAGCGTCAGTGGTAACCCACTTTAAGGACCCCTCCTGTTTCTCAGGAGCTTTCTCTCAATAAACTTTTATTACTCTTAAAAAGATTCGGATGGACATAATGGAAAATCAAATAATGGATTTCCGCATCAACTGGTGCAGCTTTGTATAGCTCTGACCATGAAAAACTGAAACCTCAGTACTTGGAACAGCTACCTGGACAATTAAAACAATTTTCCTTATTTCTGGGGAAGTACTTATGTTTTGCAGGGGAAAAACTCACCTTTGTGGATTTTCTTACCTACAATGTCTTAGACCAGAACCATATTATTTGAACCCAAGTGCCTGGATGAGTTTCCAAATCTGAAGGATTTCATGTGCTGCTTTGAGGCTTTGGAGAAAATAGCTTCCTATCTGCAGTCTGACCACTTCTTTAAGATGCCCATCAATAACAAGATGGCCAGGTGGGGCAACAAGTGTATATGCTGAGCAAGAGACAGAATTGCACTGCTTTTGTTTTTCCTGGCCTGTGCCTAGGAGGCCTATACTCTCTTCTCTGGTCTGTTCAATAAATAACACTTAAGTTAAAAAAAAAATTCTTACTCTTAACCTCCTTTGTCCTTGTATCCACTCTTCAGTTATTGAGAGACACAAACTGAGCCAACCTGACAACAAACAGATTGGAAGTTATTTTCCCATCACATAATAATTGCAGTCATCATGGGGAGTTGGTCTATACACGTAACACATCTTAGTTCTTTTTTCATTGGCTTCTTGTCCCCTCTCTACTCCCTCCATCTTTGTCCCCTTGCCAGAGTCATTTTTAAGCAAATGAAGTCATGCTGGGATAATGGACTTTTAAAAGTTAACTCTACTACTGTATAATTTGGGGTTAAAATGCATCTATTTTCAGTTCAAAGTCAGATGATGTTTGGCAAACATGGTGTTTGTCAGTATTCACTAGAGGAACCAATATAACACAAGATATACAAATATATGTGAATTTACAAAGTTGGCTTACAATAGCCACCCGTAGAGTCAGATGAAGAAGAGTGCAGAGGGTCTGTCTGCACACTGGAGACCAAAGGATTCAGTTGAATGTCTGGAGCTCACTGCAGTGTCCCATGTGAGTCGGTATCAGGAGGCTGATGGGTCTGTGATGGAAGGCTGAAGAGTCTACGCTGGATGGCTGAGAGATCTGAGCCAGAAGCCAAAGAGTCTGTGCTGGAAGACTAGAGTATCCGTGCTGGAGGGCAGAAGCATCTGCACTGGAAGCCAAAGAGTCTGCACTGGAAGCCAGGAGATGACGTCTAAGGTGAAGGTGAAGATTGGAGCTCCTCCAAAGAACAGAAGCAGATCCATCCTTCATTTCGTCTCTATACCATCCAGGTGACAAGCCACCCTAAGGCAGGTCCTCTACACCCCAGGGTGCAGAATTCTGAGTTGATTTAGTTAATCTTCTCTTAACCAACTTCTCAAGTTGACACAGTCAGTCAGCCATCACACATGGGTACGCATGTAATCAAGCCTACAACTATCACTCCAAAGGTTTCCCATGGCTGACCCGAATTCTCTGCTATGGATACAGCGCAGCTTTTCCATTTGCCTGCTGATGTACAGCTGGGCTCTTTCTACATCTTGGATAGTATGAATAAAAAGTGCTGGGGGCTGGAGATTTAGCTCAGAGGTTCCACTGCCTGCATCACAAGCACAAGGTCCTAAGTTCAATCCCCCTACGCCACCCCCCCAAAAAAGTGCACTGACCGTTCATATAGAAATCTTTGTGGACATATGTTCTTGTTTTTCTTGCATACCCTAAAAGTGGAATAGCCAGGCCTTAGGATTATGTTTCATTTTATTAGAAATTCCAACGTATTTTTGGAAAGCAGTGATAGCATTTTACATTTCAAAAGCAGCCCAGGAGAGTTTCAGATTCTGTACTTAGTGTGGCCAGTTTTTCAGGTTTTTCACTTAACTTCTTTAGAGTGTGCATATATGTATGTGTGTGTGTGTGTGTGAAGAGAGAAAAGTGTGTGTGTGTGTGTGTGTGAGAGAGAGTAATGCATTTTATAATGATATTTCAGGCAACAGATGAACTGTATATATGATGGTGGCCCTATAAGATTATAATGCAAAGCTGAATGTGGCGGTGCATGCCTGTAATCCTACCACTTGGGAGGCTGAGGCAGGATGCTTACCATGAGTCCAGTGCCAGCCCACACAGTGAGTTCAAGGCCAGCCTGACTACATAGCAAGACCTTGTTGTGATAATATTATAGTACAATGTATTACTCCTGTGTTTGTGATGTTTACTAGTATAAACAAATCTACTCTCTTTTTACAGTCCTATAAAAGTATAGAAAGTACAATTATGCACAACACACAATACTTAACAATACATGGTGATGTTATCAGTTGATATATATTACCATACTGCACTATAATTTTATCTTTATTTTAGAATGCTTTCTTTCTACATATAAAACAGCCCCAGGCATGTCCTTGGAGAAGATTCCAGAAGAAGTTCTCCTTATCAGAGGAGGTGACAGCTCTGTGTGTGTTATTGCCCCTAACGATCTTGTTGTGGGACAAGATAAGGAGAGGTGGGGGACAAGAGTATTGAGAATCCTGACCCTGTGGAGCCAAGGCTAATTAATGTTTGTGGTGTTTGTTTGTGTCTTACTTTTTAACAAAAAAGTTTGAAAAGTAAATAGAAATTTTAAAAATAGAAAAAAGCTTATAGGATAAGAATATAAACAAAGAAAATGTACATACACCTGTATGTTTGGTTTTTTTGTTTGTTTTTGCTCTTGCTTTCCTTGGTGGTACAGGGGTTGAACCTAGGGGCTTCACATTGAGATACCTCTCCAGCTCTTCTAGATTTATTTTGAGACAGGGTCTCACTAAATCACTAAGGCTGGGCTCAAACCTGTGATCCCCCTGCCTCAACCTCTCAGACTTCCGGGATTATTGGCCTTTGTCACCACACCTAGTCTTTGTGTTTTATGCCATTATTATAAGAACCAAAGTTTTAAGCATTTAAAAGCTTATAAAGTAAAAAAGATGCAGTAGACTAAGATTAATTTATAATTGAAGAAAAAAAATTGGTTTTGGTGCTGGAAATTTTCTTTAATTATAGAGCCAGGGATGCAGCTCAGCAGCACAGTGCCTGCCTGGCAAGTTCGAGGTCCTGAGTTAGATTCCCAGTACCAAAATAATTTTTTTTCTTCAATTATAAATTACAAATTTGCCACACCCTAAGTGCATGGTGCTTATAGAATGCATAGTTGTGTCCTTGACCTTCATGCTCATTCAACGCTCAGGTGCAGCTTCCAGCTCTGTCCACCACAATGCCCCACACAGCACTGCTTCTCAGCTGCCATGCTGGGCTTGCCCGTCGCATGTCTATGGTTAGCTGTATTCAGTGCCCACATGCTCACCAACATGCACAGCTGCCCATGGTCAAGTCTGGACCAGGAGCACCGGGCTGTACCTGACAGCCCAGGCATGTGTGAGTGCATGCCGGTCAGTGACATTCACTCAATGAGATCACCCATTTCTCAGCATGTATTCCATCATTAAATGACCCATGACTGTATGTATTCAGTGTGTACATATGACAAATGATGTGTACATTATACCTGTAAATTATGCATGCATATTATGTTATATATATCGATATACATGCATACATATAGGAAGTTCTCAATTTGCACAGTTTCAATAGATACACATTTTTATTATCACAGAATATGTGAATAGAACCAGGTATTCTGTGTTTGAACAATACAGTTCAAATTTCAATTATAAAGTTTTATTAACCATAGGTGGCTGCACGAAGTACTAATGCTCCTGCTTGTTCTTCAGTCCACAAATCATAAATGACATAAATGAGAAGGTACAAGAGGATCAGCAGCCAATTTTATCACTTCTCTCTAAATCTCTTCAGTGAACAGATCTAAAATTCAGAGACACGTAATTTTGTGCAAGGGAGCAGTTGGTACTGAGTAAAAACGGATGTTCAGAATTCGAACGTGTTTAGGAGAAATATGTGCTTCCTGAAATTTTACGATTTTTTTCTATATGATTTCTCTTCAATAAAATAATACACACGTGAAGAAAAAAATCCATGATTGATCACTGGCATATATGTTTTTCAGTTCACAGGAAAATATATGTTTTTTTCCAGCTGTCTCCCCATGATTAGACTTCTGTGACATTTATAAAAGATCAGAGGATAGGACCAGGGGTTTAGCTCAGTGGCGCCATGGCTACCTTGCAAGCACGAGGTCCTGAGTTCAATCCCCGGGAAAAAAAAATCAGAGGATGGAATTGGTCAACAAAGATGAAAGTGAAGCAGAGAGATGAAAAATGAGTGGGGCTAGGGGTGCAGCTCAGTGGTACAGCACTTGTTCCCCATGCACAGGACCCTGGGTTCCATCCCAGTACAAAGGGTGGAGAGGAAGGGTCGGGGAGAAGTTGGCAGGGGAGGTTAGAAGGGGAAGGGGGAAGGAAAGAAGAAAGGGCAGGGCAGGGCATCTTCCTAAGATATGTCCCTCCCAGGCTCTCAACCTCCTTTCACGTTTCTCACTGAATCCAGGCTAAAACCTAGAAGATTTCATACAAGGTCATAGTTTCTCTGACTGGATATCAAGGTCAGTACCCATGAGCCCCCTTCTGTCCCCGCAGAGGTGACTCCCATGGCTTCCCAGTATCTGGGACCTCACTGATGCCTGTGATTTATGCTGATCTGGTTTGAAATGTAGCTCCGCTATTCATGGACCACTGAAATCCAACTAGTCTTCCGCCCTGCGTCATCTCCAGGAAGTCCCAGATACAGCTCTTATGACTTCCTCTCTCCCTCCTCTGGCTGCCTGGAAGACACAGGCCCTGAATTTAGCATGTGCATGGCTGGGGCTGTTCTCCAGTTGATTCTGCAGGTCAGTCTGGAATTCCCCCACACTGGAGGAGGGATGGAAACTGAGCTCTGAGGAGTGACCCCTAAGGCTTCTGTTCCTGCAGGAGCTGTGAAATGGGAGTAAATGGGCTAAGCTAAGTGATCCTAAAAGCCTTTTCAGTTTTTTTGGTTTTGTTTTTGTTTTGTGGCACTGGGAATTGAACCCACCAGCTCTCTGCCACTGAACTACCTCCCCATCCCTTTTTAAATTTTGAGATAAGGTCTCACTGAGTTTCCAAGGGTGGCCTGGAATTTGCAATCCTACTGCCTCAGCCTTTCCAGTAGCTGGGGTTACAGATGTGTTCCACCACGCTCAGTGCCTTTACAGGTTTGAGAGATTCAATGCTTCTCATCAACCCTTGGTTTCCCAGAATCACTCAAGAAACCTGTAAATAGCAAGGCCTGTGCTGGGGGATAAGTAGTGCAATTGGCTTAGTGCAGAGCTCACACACCTGTAATCTCTCCTCAAACTGGATTGGGTAGTACGAACCTGTAGTCCCAGTACTTGGGACCCTGCAGCAGGAGGGTTATGTGAGCCCAGGAGCTCCAGGCCAGCCTGAGCAACACTGCCAAACTTTGTCTCAGACAAACAAGCTTCCCAGATGATTCTAAAACACAGACAGGACTGGGCAGGGGAGCCCAGCTGATTAAGATCTCCTGACTTTGGTGGCACGGTGGCACAGTCCTGTGATCCCAGCTGAGTACTTGGGAAGCTGAGGCAGGAGAGTCATGAGTTTGAGGCCTGCCTAGGCAACATAGTGAGGGCCCACCTCACACAAAACAAAGATCTGATTTTTAGACAAAGCTATGGCCTCATGCTGCCTCCTGGTGGTTAGGTCTCTCAATTCTGGCAGATTTCCACAGTTTATGGGTTTCAAGCCAGGTCAGGAAAAATGTAATGAAGGAAAAGAGGCCCAGCACTGTGCTGACAGGTAGTCCCAGATACTTGGGAAGCAGAGGCAGGAGGGTCACTTGAGCCTGTGGATTTGAGACAAGCCTTGGAAACTCTTCAAGACTCCATCTCAATAAAATAAAATAAAATAAAATAAAATAAAATAAAATAATAAAATAAAACAAGCTCCAATTCATTTGAAAAAGAGAAGACAAAGGAGGAGGAGACAACTTGGCTTCTCCAGGATCGCAAGTTTATAGGCACACAGGTGTTGCCCCCTCCCACATTCAGAGTTTTCCCCTGGCTCTGTCCTGTCTGCCTTCCTCCCTTGGTGTCACTCAAGCCAAGGCGACAGGGGTGCCATGGGCTCCTTGTTCCTCTGTGGCACATCCTGCCGAGGAAATTCATTGCACCATTCCCAGGCTTATTCTGTAGGACTGTTGTCTCTTCTCAGCAGAAAGTCTGAATATTTACCTTATTGAATGACTGTACACATTGGCCTAATACTCTCATGGGCTTCGGTCACAATCTCTTTTTGATTATTTGTCCAGTAGAATTTCCACAAGAGAAGAGTTTCAATTACTAAAATAAAAATTCAAGTAACTTCTCTTTTGATTATGAAAAGAAGTAGAAAATTTTACAAATTCTACAAAAGCAAAATGGAAAATATAAAATAAAATCATCTGCTAGTTAATATCTTGGGGGGATTTTGAGGATCTTGTAATATATTCTCTTTTTGGACTTCTATTTAGTTTTATGTAATAAAAGCAAACCTCACGAAGGGGTGAGCTTACTATACATTCCATTTCTATTCTTTTCACTTCCACGTGCTGTCACTATTCCTCCATGTCTGTCAATTATTCCTATCATGTTTTTAGCAGCTCTTTGTGTATTTGACCTGCTGGGGAATTATAGGTCCTTATTATTTTAAAAGCAAGTTAACATGGAAAATTATTTAAAATGATGCATACCTAAACACTTCATCTTACATCCAAACCAGTGTATTTCCGCTCTGTAATCTTTGGGCAATAGACAAACCCCTTTCTTGGACAGCAGGGCAACTTAACTTGAGTTCCTTGCATAAGTCATATCCAGAATATCCTGGCTTGACTTCTACAGCATGGATAAGGAGCAGAAAAGACACACACAGACACTGAATATCTACCTCCCAGTGTTTGCACATGTCTTGAGGCTTTTGATAACAAACACAACTGGCATAAAGAGGCATTTGCCGTGAACATGGCTGAGTCTTGGATGGCTTGTGCTGAGCTTTACAGGGCACAGATGTGCAGGTTGTCCAAGAGAGTCTGGTCCACCTTCAACAGTTTATAGGAAAGCAGAAATGTCAGTTTGGTAAATCACTTGCTGGAATAGGAAAGCACTTAGCTTTCTACTCCATGTGCCATAAGGAGTCATACAGTTCCCTGTTGTTGGAGATTCTCACAGTTTCTAGTTAAGTTCCCTCAAATTTGCTCAAATCCATGAAGAATCTTGGGATGGATTCCTGGGGTGGGGAGGGTGACTGCGTTTATGTGAATGCATGGGCCTGTGTACATGCATACACATGCACCAGGTATTTTTGGCATTTTGTCAGATAACTTTCAAAAAAGATTTGCTCGTGTATGCATTCTTCCATCAGACTGGTGCTGAGGGTGATCCTCCTCGGCACTGAGTTTGGTAACACTTTAAAAACTCACCAAAGTTGCTCAGTTTGATTGGTAAAATTTTTAAATGCATCCTGTTTTAGCTGGCATATTTTAGATTTGAAAATGAATATGTTCTTTTTAAAGATATTTTATTTTTTGCAAATTGATGAGCCTATTTTGTGCTCAGTTTTCTTTTCAGTTGTTTCTCTATTTCCTCTTTTTGTTTTTCGGTGTGTTTTTTGGTACTAGGGATTGAACTTGGAACTTTGCACTTGTGAGGCAGGTGGCAGAACCACTAAGCTAAATCCCCGGCCCTCTCTATTTCCTCTTGATGTGGATCCACGCTTTATAAATTAAGGATACCATACCTTTTCCCATCATTAACAGCATATATTAACATTATGTTTGCTTCTGTTATTTTGGAAATTTAAACTCACTTGAGTAGAAATCTCAGGGGAATATACCTTGAAATGTTTAAAATTAAATTCAGAAAATTTTTAGATGGTTTCAGTGTTTTGTTTTTTATATTATCTAGTTATTTATCTATTTATTTAGTGTTGAGTATGAAGATTCCTTGAGGTCTGGGTTGATGGTATAGCTAAGTGGCACAGTGCTTGCCTAGCATACACAAGGCCACAGGCTCAATCCCCAGCACAGAAAACAAAAACAAAAACAAATAACCCAACAGATTTTCGGAGGGCCCAGTTCAGCGCAGTAGTTTGCATATTCTTGGAACTTCCTGGGTTAACGATTAAAACATAGCATCAGGATAGCCCATTTATTGTTTTCAGTTATTATATATTAACTTCCTCTGCTTAAAAATATTAATGACTTGGCTTCCGGGCCACCATCTGTCCTGCTGCCCCTGGCCCAGAGAAAGGGGCTTCTGAGCCACTGTCCCACTGCTCCCAGCTCAGAGGAGGTGAGCTGCGCAGTTGCCAACAGCACCCCGCCGCTCAGGTCAAAATGAGAAGACACGTAAACAAATCTCAAAACCAGACTTCCAGATCACTTACAGCAACCCCAAAGGGAAACTAGATGGAACACTCTGATACTCAAACACCTGGACTCCCTGAACTGGCAACAAAAGAGGATCTGGAAAAAATGAAATCAGAAATAATTTCTCAGATAACAGCAGAGATTGTGCTCATAGTGCAAGACGTGATTAAGAAATCTAGAGAGGAGCTGAGGAACATGATGGAATCCCAACATAGGAAACAAATGGAATCCATAAAACAGATGCAAATAGATTTCCCAGAGATCAAAAACTCTGCTGAAAGTCTACACAGCAAAATGAGCCAATGTGAGGACAGAATTTCAGATATAGAAGATAAGATTGCAATTAGTGACTAGGAAAAGAAAAATTGCTTTAAAATTGTAAGGGACCATGAAAAATCAATCCAGCAGCTGCTAGACAATGCAAAGAAGAATGTCATAAGATTGATTGGAGTCAATGAAGAAAGAGGAGAGAGTGCAGATGACACAAAGAAGCGGTTCACAGAAGTGATGGCAGAAAGCTTCCCAAGCAGGGGAAAAGAGCTTGACATACAGATAAGCAAGGCATATAGGACTCCAAATAGCCATGATCAAAAAAAATCTGCACATAGGCATAAAATTGTGAAGATTTCAGAAACCCAACCGAAATACAAAGTTCTACAAGCAGTTAGAGAAAATAAACAAATCACATACAAAGAAAAACCTATCAGAATCACAGCAGACTTCTCAATGCAAACCATCAAGGCAAGAAGAGCTTGGAGTGATGTATTTCAAGCACTAAAGGAAAACAGCCTCCAACCCAGATTGATGTACCCTGCAAAACTATCTCTCAAAATTGATGGAGAAACAAGATAATTTCATGACAAAGAGCACCTTAGGAACTTCATGAATACCAAACCAGAACTCCAAAAAATTTTAGATAATATCCTAGGAGAAGACAATGAGGATCACAACCCCAAGAAGCCCAGCAGAATGAATCTGTCAGGCATGACAAGAAATTAAATGTAAAGGGGGAGAATCAAACAAAAAGAAAAAGTCATCACAATGATAAGTCAATATGTATCAGTTATAACCATCAACATTAATGGTCTCAATTCACCAATCCAAAGAAATAGACTGGCAGAATGGGTCAAGAAGCAAAATCCAACAATATGCTGCATATAAGAAACACAATTCAAAATGAAACTCATAGACTGAAAGTTAAAGGGTGGAAAACAATACTCCATGCCGTGGGAACCCAAAAAAAAGCAGGAGTAGCTATCCTCTTTGCAGATCAAGTAGATTTTAAACCAACACTGATTAAGAGAGACAAAGAAGGACACTACATCCTTGTAAAGGGAACAATCCAACAGGAATAGATGACAATCATAAATATCTATGCACCAAACAATAGTACACCCAACTATATAAAACAAATACTAACGGACATGAAAAGTCATATATGCACTAATGCAATAGTAGTGGAGGACCTCAATACCCCACTGTCACAAATAGATCACCTAGACAAAAAATAAGTAATGAAATACTAGAACTCAATCAAACTCTTGAACAAATGAACTTAACAGATGTTTACAGAGTGTTCCACCCTACAAAATCAGAATACACATTCTTCTCAGCTGCACACAGGTTGTTCTCCAAAATAGACCACATACTCACTCACAGAACATGTTTAAGTAAGTGCAAAGGAAGTGAAGTTATCCCCTGTATATTATCAGACCACAGTGAGATGAAACTGGAGATCAATAGGAAAAAAAACTGGAAAATTTTCATAAACACGTGGAAATTGAACAACACACTTCTGAATAACCAATGGGTCACAGAGGAAATTAAAGAAGAAATCAGACAGTTCCTTCAATTAAATGACAATGACAAGAGAACATATTGGAATCTATGGGACACAATGAAAGCAGTCTTATGAGGGAAATTCATAGCATTAAATACTCATATTAGGAAAACAGAGAGAGCCCAATTAAACAACCTGATGCTGAACCTCAAGCTTCTAGAAAAAGAAGAGCAAGACAAACCCAAAGCTCATACAAGGGAGGAAATTGTAAAGATCAGAGCAGAAATCAATCCAATGGAGACTAAGAGAACGATACAAAAAAAATCAATGAAGCCAAGAGTTGGTTTTTCAAAAGAATAAACAAAATTGACAAACCCTTAAACAACCTTATTAGAAAAAGGAAAGAAAAAACCCAAATCCATGCAATTAGGAATGAAAAAGATGAAATTACAACAGGCCCAGCAGAAATCCAGAGGATCATCAATACCTACTTCCAGAACCTATATGACAATAAGATGGAAAACACAGAAGAAATGGACAGATTCCTAGATACATATGAATTACCAAAGTTGAACGAAGAAGACCTAAATATTCTAAACAACCCAATGTCAATCAATGAAATTGAAAATGTAATTAAAAATTTACCAACTAAGAAAAGCCCAGGTTCTGATGGCTTCACTGCTGGATTCTACAAGACATTTAGAGAGGAACTACTGTGACTACTGTTTAAACTCTTCAATGAAATTGAAAGGGAAGCAATACTCCCAAATTCATTGCTGGAAGCAAGCATCACCTTGATCCCCAAAGCAGAGAAAGACTCAACTGAAAAACAGAACTCTAGGCCAATCTCACTAATGAACATAGATGCAAAAATCCTCAATAAGATACTGGCAAATAGAATGCAGAAGATCATCAAGAAGATCATACAACCTGACCAAGTGGGATTCATCCCAGGGATGCTGGGATGGTTCAACATACACAAATCATTAAATGTAGTACACTATATCAACAGAGCCAAGGACAAAAACCATATGATTATCTCCATAGACGCAGAAAAAGCATTTGACAAAATCCAACACACATTTATGATAAAAACCCTACAAAAAATTGGAATAGATGGTCTCTACCTCAATGTGATAAAAGCCACCTATGAAAAGCCAACAGCCAATATCATACTAAAAGGTCAAAAACTGAAATCCTTCACACTCAAATCAGAAACAAGACAATGATGTCCATTATTACTACTCTTGTTTGATATAGTTTTAGAAACATTAGCCATGGCAATTAGACAAGAGAAAGAAATAAAAGGAATAAAGATAGGAAATGAAGAAGTCAAATTGTCATTATTTGCAGATGACATGATACTCTATATAGAAGACCCCAAGAACTCCACCAAAAGACTTCTTGACTTAATAACCAAATTCAGTAAAGTAGCTGGATACAAGGTCAACACACAAAAATAAATAGCTTTACTCTACATGAACAACAGACTCACTGAGACAGAAATAGGACAAACAATTCCTTTCACAATAGCATCCAAAATACTGAAATACCTAGGAATGAACCTAACAAAAGAAATCAAAGACCTCTTCTCTGAAAACTATAGCACTCTGAAAAGAGAGATTGAAGATGATATCAGAAAATGGAGACACATACCCTGTTCCTGGGTAGGAAGAATCAACATAGTGAAAATGGCCATACATTCAAAACTGCTCTATAGATTCAATCCAATCCCAATTGAAATCCCAGCAGCATGCATCATGGACCTTGAGAAAACAATCCAAAAATTCATTTGGAACAAGAAGAGACCCAGAATAGCAAAAGCAATTCTAGGTAACAGAGACATGGCAAGGGGTATCACAATCCCCAACCTGCAACTCTACTACAAAGCTACTGTGATAAAAACAGCATGATACTGGCAAAGAAACAGACCAGAGGACCAGTGGAACAGATTAAAAGATGCAGAAACAACGCCAGACACACTCAGCCATCTCATCTTTGATAAAGGAGCCAAACACCCTCACTGGAGGAAAGATAGCCTCTTTAATAAATGGTGCTGGAAAAATTGGGTTTCCACTTGCCAAAGATTAAGATTAGACCTATATCTCTCACCATGCACTAAACTAAAATTGAAATGGATTAAATATCTCAATATTAAAATAGAAATGCTGAACCACCTGAAACGGAGGTTAGGTAGAACTCTTGAAGAGACTGGTGTAGGATAAGATTTTATGAACAAAACCTCAGTTGCCCGTGAACTAGCACAAACAATCAACAAGTGGGATCTCTTCTTATTAAAAAGCTTCTGCACAGCAAGAGAAACCACCAGCAGGGTGAAGAGACAACCCACAATGTGGGAAAAAATCTTCACCTGATGTTCCTCAGACAAAAGTCTACTATCTTGACTCTATAAAGAACTTAAACAGATCAGACCTCCCAAATTTAAAGACCCAATCCCAAAATGGGCATCTGAAATGAATAGACATTTCTCAAACAAAGAAGAAGAAATATCAAATAAATACATTAAAAAAATGTTCAACATCACTGGTCATTTGAGAGATGCAAATGAAAACAAGGCTGAGATTCCACCTCACCCCAGAAAGAATGGCTGCTATCATGAAATCAACCAATAACAAATGCTGGCTGGGCTGTGGGGAAAGAGGAACCCTGCTCCACTGCTGGTGGGAGTGTAGACTGGTGCAACCACTGTGGAAATCAGTATGGAGATACCTCAGAGAACTAGGACTGGAAGTCCCATTTGACCCAGCTATTCCCCTGCTGGGGATCTTCCCCAAAGAATTAAAAGAATCATACCACAGTGATATATGTGCACCCATGTTCATGGCAGCACAATTCATAGTAGCTAAAACTTGGAAACAGCCCAAATGCCCATCAACTGGAGACTGGGTAAAGAAAATGTGGTTTTAAAAAAAATAAAATGGAGTACTACTCAGCCATAAAAAATGAAAAATTAGACACTTATTGCTAAATGGAAGCACATTGAGGTGATACTCTTAAGTGAAATAAATAGGACACACATGTGTAAATACCAAATAGTTTCTCTAGTGTGAGAATCTGAAAGTGTAAAAATAAGGACTAAAAAGTATAATAGATAATGTGAAATGGGAAGAAAAGGGGCAAAGCGGAGGTGGGAAGTGGGAGGGGTAGGGGAAAGGAAAGAAGGGAATGGAATTAATATGAGAAAATGAAAAAAAGGAAACATAGTCTTTATAAATAGGGAGGGATGGAGGGCTTGAAGGGAGGGCAGGGGAATGGGGAAAAAATAAGAACCAAGAGACATTATGCAAAGATGCAAATTTCCAATGGTGAATGTCATTATATTGTATACCTAAAATGTACCAATAAAATTAAATTTTAAAAAAGAATCTGTTTTATTAAAAGAGTAAGGTCATGAGTAAATGAGTAAAGAATGAGGCCTTCATTTATGTGCATTGTTTTTAGAGTTACGGATTGTGCTGGATTTACCTAAACTCTGAGGTGAGAAGAATAATCCCAGGTGAGTTGTGAATGGATAGACAGAAGAGCTAATATTTATCAAGTGCTTGCTTTGGGTTATTCTGAGTACTTCCCACACATTTATTTACTTAAACCCCATAGCAGTATGTGAAGTTGGGCCCTACTAATTTCTTCATTTTACACATGAGGAAAAAGGATACAGAAAGGTTAAGTAGTTTATTCAAAGTCACCCGGCTGGTATGTGCTGGGGCTGCAGCGTGGGCAGCTGGACATCAGAGCCAGCAACCTCAACCACTACACTCCGTACCACATCCTAGGTAAGAAGGCCATCTAAGGCCGGTCCTCATGTCCCAGTAAAGAACTCAGGCACTGCAGTCTCCATGCTGTCACAAACAGACATTTCCTGAAATAGCGCGACACTGGCTCATTCTTTCTTAGGATTTAATGGAAATCGATGCTTCAGCAAGCTGAACCCTAAGTCAGACTGTAAGACCAGGAGTACTCTTTCCTCTCAGGTCCACAGCCATTAGTTGCTCAGTGGGCACAGCAGTGTGTGCTATGTGCAAACCGCCCTGCTCAGGGTGGTGGTGACGATGACCTAGCCCTTCCCCCAGGGAAATCACTGTGGAGCTAAAGAGATGACATTATACTCCAGGTGGTAAATGCCAGGAAAGGGATGCTCGGCACACTGTGGGAGCTCAGAGAAGGGACAGGTCACTCAGAGCCCAGGGAGAAGAATCAGAGAAGACTTATAGGAGGAAGTGACACCTGGGCTATTGGGAGGGGAGCCCTTTCAGTTTCTGCTCCCTCCCAGCGACAGTGGCTCCTTTAGTATAGCCACCTTGGCCTGTCTCTGCCTATTTATTTCCTCAGTGTCCAGAAATGGAGAGGCAGTTCTGTGATTCCTAACTAGGGTTGAAAAAATGGGGCATCCACATCCACATGGTGCCTTTCCTTCTCTTTAGAGAGACCAGCCTGCTCACACTCATGTGCACTTGGACCCGACCTGACTCCCGTGAGCTCCCTAGGAGCGAAGGTGTGGGGAATCTGACTCCAAAAGGCATGAAGACGTGGCAGAAAGAGACAGGAGGCTTCTGGGCAGGGCCCAATCCAAGTGAGGTCCAGAGAGGGATAGGTGCTGTCATTGTCCACCTAGACTCCTTTCGAGAAGCAGCTGCTCTCACACTCCAGCTACTTCTGGGGAGCTGCAACCATAGATCCCTGACCATCCCATTTTCAACCAAGAACAGAGATGGCAGCGTGACTCATGTTGTGCCAGTTGTACTTTCTCTCCAAAAAGTGGCAGTTAGAGCTGATGTGTGCAGCAGTGGGCCCACATCCTTTCCTTCTCCATGTCCGGGCAACCCTGACAAAGGATGTCTGCCATGCTTATACGAGTGGCCTTCTGCTTCCCCCAACCAAAAGAGCCCCTAGGTTAGGTGATTCCCCAGCTTCATGTCATAGAGTTTTCTGGATTCCTATCTAATCTCATTCCTCTGTGTGCTGTGTGGTATCCAGGGAGTGGCATCTGCACATCCAAGGTGTTGATACCAGAGCACCTGGAGTTCAGAAGGTGACCAGACAGGATGCCAGAATGGTATCCAGATAGGATTTCCTTCCCCTGTGTTCTGCAGAAGCAGACAATCACGTGATTCCCATTCCACCAGACCACTGTCAGTGGGAGCAGTTTCCAGGTGGCCTCCTCTTATAACCATGACCTGGACTTTGGTGAGGGAATGGAAACAAGGCCTCCCTACATACTCTTATCTCCATTTGAGTTCTGGGCTGGGTTTTCCCCCATACTTGGTTTATTATTTGTTCTCATTAAGATTCTCCAGCCTCTGCCCACCAATGGTGTGAGCAGCCTGAAGTGTTCTGGGAAAACAAGCTAATTTCATTGGCAGCAACCGCCTAGGGTATCTTTCTAGGGCGGGGAGAAGGACCGGAATGGGTAGGCAGATTGCCACCTCTGGGAGAAGTCCGCCTTTTTCCTTTGGCCTGCACAGTGCTTTGGAAACATGTGGATTCACTGCCGTGGTTTAGAAACCAGGAGCTTTCACCTGGTCTGTACCCACGCTCCTGCCTTGGCAACATCCAGCTGGGACTGGATATCCACTGTCGCCATAGTGGGGCATGAACTCTGCAGCTTTCCAGCCTCCGTGTGGCTCCCTGCATTCAGTTCTGTTTCCAGCCTTGTACACATGCACATTCCTGTCCTCAAGCTGGAGATTGCTGTATAAGGGTTTGGGCAGTGTATACAACTTCCAGCATTCCTGCTACACCTTTTACTCACTTGCCAGCATCTGCACCCTCATACCGCAGGGGTAACTTCTATTTCTACAAATGAACAGTCTGTCCTCCCCTCCCAAGCCAATCTCTTTACTGTGAACTGGATCCCCCCTTGCTATGGTTTGAACAGTTCTGTCGCCTTCAAACTTCATGCTGGGAATTTCATCCTCAGTGCAACAGTGGTGGACAGCAAGCCCTTTGGGAGGTGTGCAGGTCATGCAGGCTCCTCTCTCATGAATGAATGCACAGAGTTTCAAAAGAGGCTTGTAACTTGGGCTTCATCTCCTCTACTGTCCTTCTGCCACATAAGGACACATTCCATGGGCACAGCCCTTAAGGGAGTATCTTGGAAGCAGAGAGACAAGGCTCCCATGCTTCCTGCGCCATGATCTTGGACTTCCCGGCCTCCAGAACTAGGAGAAATCAATTTCTGTGCTTTATAAATTTCCCAGCCTTGGTGTGTTTCCAGGACTATGCAAACAGACTAAGGCATCAGGCCTCTTACCGACTCAAGGATGCCATTCCAGCGACTTCCATTCTCTCCACCATCATCATGATTTCTCTCTCCCAGATCATTCCTCAGAACACAAGTACGCAGTTTCTCCTCTGTCTTAATGAAAGCCTCTCTTACTGTGCCCTTGGCCCAGGCAGCTCCAGCCTCCTGGTTGCCCTCTTGTGCAGGCAAATGCTCTAAGGGATGATATGCGCCCATCGTCTCCAATTCAGCTCTTCCCATTCTCTCTGAAAACTATGCCACTCAGGCATTAACCCCATCACTCAAGCAAAACTGTTCTCGACACTATCACCAATGCTAAATTTGTGTCACTAACTCTGAGTGACTTCTCAGACTCACTGGCCTGCCAGCGCTATTCATCCGAGCTGACTGCTCTCTCCTCCTTGGTAACGTTCTTCACTTGATGTCTAAGATGCCTACCTCACTGGCCACTCCTTTTCATTCTCTTTGGAGGTTCCTCCTCTTTCCCCAAACTCTTGAGCACCATGAAGTTCAATACAGGCTGAATATCCCTTATCTAAAATGCTTGAAAAGTGTTTTGACTTACGGACATTTTTTTCAGATTTGGAGTAGTATCTTTAAGTATTATACATAATGAGCTATCTTGGGGATAGGACCCAAGTCTAAACACGACTTTCATTGATGTTTTCTTTATACCACATATAGCAGCCTACAGGTAATTTTATGCATTATTTAAAATAATTTTGTGCGCAAAACAAAGTTCCATGATATAGAATTCTCCACTTACGGTGGAAATGTTGGTGCTCAGAAAGTTTTACATTTTTGGTTTTGAGTTTTGTGTAAAGGAATATCCAAATGTAAATGGTTCTATTTCTTCCTCCGGGCACCCAAAGGGACTCATTTAATCTCACCCTTTAAATACATCCACACGTCAGCAACTCCCTAAATTTATACTGCAGTCCAGGCCTTTCTCTAAACTCCAGGCTCATTTATTCCAAACTAAATTGATCTTCCTAAAACCTCATCCCCTTGGTTTCTCCCACCTCCCTCCTACACATCCATCCTGGTAGTTTTCGTGCTGTAGCAGTTTGGGTGTCCCCTCCTCTGGAGTCTTGAGACCCTGAAAGCCAGTGCAGTAGCAGCTTCCAGACCCCGCAGGGAGCTCCCCCAGCAGCAGCACAGAGGAGAGAGACCTGCGATGGACCACACCGCAGGTACTCCATGTGGAGCACATGCTGGGAGCAATGACAGCAGTAAATATGGACAGAAAATAACCATCTTTGCAATCACAGTAAGTGGGACTTGTTATCTGAGCACTAAAACCTAAGTGGGGGTTCCCGGCTCTGGAGAGCAGCTCCTCAGGACAGCAAGGCCAGCTTCTTTCCGAGTGGCCTGGTCTTCAGTCCTTGTAACTTCTCATCTTTCAGCGCCTTCAGGAATTTATCTGCAGGAGAGAAAGCAAACTCAGCTGTAGAGAAAAGGGCTTAGCTATAGAGAAAAGGGCTCTAAAAATCTCTTCCAGAGTAAGCTTCTGGGAAACCAAAGGTGTTTTCTACAGAAGCCTAAAACCCACTTGTGATCCAAGATGAGAGGAAAAAGTCCTAGCAGCCAAAACACATCTGACCCGGTGAACAGATAGTTAGAAATTCTGGCCTTAGGGAGGCCCAAGTCTTCCAGGGAATTGTTTTCCTTTCATGGCTATGAGAAAGGCTATGTTCCAGGGTGCATGATGAACTGGGGTCATGCTAGGCATGCAGGTTATTTCGCACTTTTCCTCTTTGTGTGGCGTGGGCTCCCATTTAACCTGTTGTATATGTTAGGCAGGTTAGACATTAGTGGGCCTGAGGAAGAAGGGGTGTATGTGTCCAAAATAGCATGCTTTGCCAGTTACACTTAAGGAAAGAAATGAAGAATTCAATGTATACTATATGATAATTTCTTAGGTCTTCGGCCTATGGGGCTGAGTCCAGATTACAGATAAAGGGATCCCGCCAAACACGATGGCATTTTAAGGTCATATGTTGCATGCATGCCTTTTGCTATCTGCCACCTGGCTGTGCCTCAGTTCAGAAACTCAATTCTCTCTGAATTGGATGAGAACCGAATCAAATTTCCCCACAGGTCAACATTGAACACAACCACTGAATTTGATTCCATTCATATCCAACTCAGTTTGGGATCAGACTCGTGGGAAGAATCAAGTTTGTGAACTGAAGTAGCACTGTATTTCCAAAGTAAGGCAGGCAGCATTCCTGGGTGCTACGGCCTATGCTCAATGATATTATATAGGGGAGCGTTCTTTAAAGACCCTCCCTTCTTGAGCTGAGACGTGGTCTACTTCCTAGACTGACCACCTGAAAGGAACAAGGGAGACATTTTTGAGATATCAACATTTCAGAGTAACCCGTACAAAAAAATGTTGATAGGAAAATACAGTATGTAAATAGAAGGGATAATCATCATACTTCCCAAAAACTCAGGAGTAACTTTTGTGTGCATAAAAAGGCATCCAAACTCCCACTTGGGGCAGATGCCTTCGTGGCATTGCTGGCCTGCTCTCTGGAAGGCCTAACTCGCTATATATCCATCTGCTTTACAATAAATTCTACCTAGACTTCTGTGTGGCCACCTATGTGCCTTGGCTTCATTCTTTCATCAAGGGCACAAAGAACCAAAGAGCAAAGTGAGCAGCTGGTTCCTCTCTGCATCAGGGCCTGGCTTCCTGCTGACAGTATCCAACAGTCGGCACAGTCTTTCTAGAACCATCCTCCCTCCTCCAATGGGCAAGCGCAAGTTTAACCAGACAGGTGATGGGAAGGGACAGCTCCTGAAGACTGTGCGATAGATCTTTCTGGGAGTACAAATGGACTTAGCTCCCTCGCCCTCCAGCACGAATCAGCCTACACACCAGAGGACCCCTACCCACATCAGCACCTGGCCTGTTCCAGATCCCTCAGACTTCACCCTGAGATCAGATGGCAGAGTATAGGACCCCGGTGTGGGGCCACAGAATCGCAGGGAGGCTGCCCTCCAGCCTCCAGCACTGAGACGTGGAGTGTCCCAAAGCCTCTCCGTTAAAGTCCTTGGGCTTTCTGGGTCCTGCACAATTCCTGCCTCCCCCTACAGACACTCCAATTGACCCTCACCTACTTCCCCCTCCTCCCACCTGAAGGCCCCACTTTGCTTGGACAGGAAACCTTCAAGGTCTTTATATAAAGGCTGGCTCTGGTGGTTGGAAGTCCAGTCCCCAGGGGCCTGAATATTACTGTGCAGTTAAATGTCAAGATGGGGAGGGGTGGGTGGAGACCTAGGTGTGGGGCTGAGTCCAGATTACAGATATCTCTTAGTATGGAGTCTGAAGCTAAAGATTGCCTGCACTTCAGACTTGGGGTAGAGGAAGAAGTCAGCGGGAACCCAGGATGGGGGCGGAGCCTGGGTTCTGGGGAACAGATTTTGGATCAGGGACTCCTGAGGGCTCGAGTGTGCGCCTATAGCCACCTTGTGGGGCCAACCAGGGAGGGTGGGCTCGGGTGGCCCTGGCGAAGTCACCCACAGCGCTGGGAGTCGAAGCCGTCCCCAATGATGTCGAGCAACTCCAGCTCCTTAATCTGGATCTCCAGCTCGCACAACTCCTCGGGGTGGAGGGCAGAGGCGAGCGGGGAGCCCGCGGGGCTGGGAGCCGTGGGCGAGGGAGCCACCTCAGGGCCCGGCGGCGGCGAGTAGAAGCACAGAGGCTCATAGGGGATGGAGGCCAGGCCTGAGGGCCAGGGGCACTCGCCGGGGGGACCCACGCCAGGCGGCGGCCGGGGCTCCAGGGCGAAGGGCACCTGGGGCAGGGGTCCGTCCCCCGCCTCCTCGCCCGCCGGCGCCCCGCCCGCCTTCAGCGGCTCGAAGAGCTTCTCCCAGATGTTGAACTCTTTGAACGGAGAGGAGGAGATGCCACCGTCGTAGAGGGACGGGAAATAGCGGGGCGGTGCCGGCCGCTGGCTCATCCTGGGACTCCGGCTGCCGCGCCGCACCTTCGGCATCTTTTGAATGAGTGTGCGTGGGAGGAACCCCGCGCCGGGAGACTCGCGCCAAGGCTCTGACTCACTGGCGTCCCACGTTCCACAGGCCACGCCCCGAAGGAGCGGGCCCACTCCTTCGCCCCCGCCCCGCCCCGAGTGGGCGGGGAACTGAAGTTCGGAGGCCACGCCCCAGAACCTGGGCTGTCCATTGAAAGCATGGCCTCGCTGCTGTTGGGGCAAAGCCTCTCCTCAAGGCAGGCCCTTGGCTTCCACTTTGCTGGCAGAGGCCCCGTAGCCCCGCCCCCGGCCCGGCCTGGCCCCGAGGCTCCTCCCTCTGCCTCTTGGGTCCCCAAGCCTCCTGCTGTCACATCCTAATCTGTACCCAAAAGCAGGAAGCGGGGAGTTGGCCAAGGCTGCAGGAGTAAACTTTGCTCAGCCTTCCTCTCCCTTTATGAGGGAGAGCATATTTCCTAACAGCCTTCCCTGGCCCTCCCAGCTGGCTTCTTCCTGGCCTCACTGACCGCCCAGAGAAAGTGAGTGCTAATTTTTCATTCCCTACACTGGGAGGCAAAGGAGAAGAGGATTGCTAGGGAATGGCTATTAGAGCCAACTTATGTTTCTGCCAAACTTAGCAGTATCGTGGAATATCTGGAAAATGGGAACCTCATCTGGACTTGCAATGGCCTGGAAGCAAAGAATGTTTTCAGTGAAGTGCAGTTCTCTCTCAAACGCGTAAGTTATCTGGAGCTGACAGACAACAAATTAACCACCAAAAGGAAATCCTCCTGGGCCCACCTCAAACCCCTCACACTTTGTTCTTGAGCCCTTGGCACTGTGTCCAAGGGACGTCACCAGCTCATTTATGCATAGCCTGTATTAGCGTTGGATTGATAGGAAGCAATTATTATTGGGTGATACACAAGGATGGGTGGGGGTTACTTAAGATCACATGTAGCACTAGCTCCACAAGTGAACTGTATGTGTGTGTCTTACTTTCCCATGGCTGAAACAAAATACCTGCCACCCACAAGTTAAAGGAAGAAAGGTTCATTTCAGCTCACAGTATATAGAGGCTTCAGTCCATAGTTGCCTGGTTCCAAGGCAGGGCAGCATGACAGAGAAGAAACAGTCCATGGCAGGACAGACAGGAGCAAGTAGCAAGCCTTCCTTTTCCTTTTATCCAAAGCAGCCTACAGGCCTACTGGATGGTGCCACCCACACCCAGGGTAGGCCTTCCCATTATCCACATCCAGAACTATGTTAAACCTATCAGTGGACTAATCCACTGATATCATGGGTATCACACACCCATGTTCCATCCACTCCCAAAAGCCCCACGTGGGGGTGCAGGAGCTTTTGGGTGACACTGAAAAAATATATATTTTTTTCATAATTTATGAAAATGTTTATATGCATATTTTATATACATATTCATGTGTATATGTATGTGTATAACAGCAAAGTAAAGTCAGGGTATCCAAGCTGGGTAACCTTCAGCAAGTTGCTTAAAATCTGAGTCAGTTTTCTATGTAGTAGAAATAAAAAAGTCAGGCTTCCCCATAGGGTTGTTTGAGATTATCAAGCAGAAGGCGGAAGAATGTGTATGAGGCACTTGAAAACTTGGAAACTGTCCAAATGTAAGGGGGAGTGCTCCGGTTGAGGGCTTATCTGAAACTTTACACTGACCTGTGAACTTCTTGAGAGCAAGAAGCCATCCCAAGTGTCCCATAATTCTCAGCATATTATAAGGCTGGATAAAGATTTGGAAACTTTTAAAATAGTGTCATGAGGCCGGGGATTTAGCTCAGTGGTTCCAGCGCCTGCCTTGCAAGTGTAAGGTCCAGAGTTTGGTCCCTGGTACCAAAAAAAATACAATAAAATAAATAAAAAATAAAATAATGTCATGTGTATGGGAACTATGGAGATCAGAATATACTAATCTAAAATATGCCACTTTGGGGCCAGGGATTTAGCTCAGTGGTTCAGCCACCTGCCCCACAAGTGCGAGGACCCGAGTTTGATCTCCAGTACCAAAAAACAAAACAAAAAAAGTGCCACTTTGACATCAGAATTCTTTTGGCTTGAAAGCAGGTGAACAAGAACTCCCCTTTCTTCCTCCAAGGAGGAGATAAAGTTCCCTCTGTAAAGGTAACATCTATTTTCCTTTGTGAAACTGTCTCTCCTTACCTGTCTCATGCCAGGGGACAGGCTCATCACTGGAGGGGACGCTAACTTGAGTCTATGTAATGAACCTTACTAAAGAGCCTGCACTTTGCATTCGTTTCACCATTTTTTGCTATTCCCACACTCCATTGGCCCTAGAAACCCAAATCCTTTTCCTTTGACCTGTCACTTCTCTGTGCATCACTCTTTGTTAAAATGGTATATAAGCTCTCAAGCATAACCACTTCTGTGGGTAATCACTTTCTTTCTGTGAAGCCCCCAAGTGCATGAGTAATGAACCTGTCCTTCTGTTAATCTGCTTTTGTCAATTTAGTTCACAGGCCCTGGCTACAGGAACTAAAAGTGTAGAGGAAAATTTTTTTTTTTAATTCTTACAGAACTGTAGTGATGGTAAGAGCCAGGATTCTGGACTCAAACCTGGGACCAAGCCCTCGATTCACATGTTCTTGATTGTGTGCATGAACCTTTCTGAACCTATTTTTAAAATGTATATAATGGAAAGAGCAATGGCACTCACTCACTTGGACTGGCAAGATTAAATGTGGCATTCTAAGTACTTGGACATGGTATGGTGCTCTTGGTATTACATGTTGATCAGCCCTAGAAGGAAAGAGGTTTTTGCATTATGTGCTTTAAATGTTGCAAGAGAATTATGTTTTTACTTGACTGTATCCATTAAAGGATAAACAATTTACAGATCCTCCACAACTCCACAATAATCTACATAGATTTTATACGGAGCAGTTTAGTTAAAAAATAATTCATAAGTTGTTTGGTTAAATAAGAAGTTGACCAAAAATGTTTGCTCCAACAACTACACAAGTAAACTCAAGTTCCTGATTAAAAAAAAAATACTGAGATAAGACCTACTCTGCAAGTAAAGTCCCAATTCTGTAATAACAAGGCACAGTAGAGTCAGCAAAACCTTTTGAGTTGTTGTTGGCAAACAAAGGTCCAGGAAACCCAGGTCAGTGAAGAGACAGAGAAAGCTTGAATCTAACTCAAAGGAACCTCCCCTCCTTCCCTCCCTCATTAATGTTTCTGTCAACCCAAATCTGTCGGTGCTATTATCCCCCATTACACACAAGGAAACTGAGATACATGTGGTTTGGCAGGTGACTTGCGCCCAGGTCCTGTGACCAGTTAGCAGAGCTGGCATTCCCAATAGGCAGGCTGGCTCCAGGGCCCCACCTCTTCACCACTCCTCCCCACCACTTCCCCACCGCCCCCAGGCTCAGGGCAAGGCACCTTTGTGGTCTTCCTGGCTCTCACTGGGAGTCATTTGTGCCAATATTTAAGAGCCAAGCTAGTCTAAGAAACCCAGAACAGTTTTTCTTTATTACCCATCTGAACTAACCATTGTGTTGGTCTGGACTTGGGGGCTTAGGCATTTCCACCTCCCTGCACAGTGCTATTTCAAGAAAGTTTCTAAAAAATGTAGTCCAGCTCTTAAATATTTTTTTCCTGGTGAGACTTTTTCCAGTGTGTTTGCAGAGTCAAAAAAGAGGGTTTTTTTTGATAAACTGACTCCTGAGAAGTAGTGTAGTGGGGTAGGACATGCAGGTAGGACATGCCTGGGAGAAGAGAGACCCTGGTTTAAGCCCCATCAACCAGCATGAACTAGCTGCGCTACCCTGAGCTGACTTTACAGCAGACGCTGGCTGTTGCATATTTTCACGTCATCTCGAGGGGAACATTTACAGGGTAGGTCAGAATTTTCTATCCATCAGTTGGCAGAGATTTTTATCGGAGGACTATGAGATAACTCATGGCACTGCAAGCTTAAGAACTAGATGTAGAAGGTGCAGAGAGCAGGACAACCTCAGGGATTTGGGAACAGGAAGGAGTCAATGGGCCTCTTCAGTATGGCCAGTGTGAGGTGGTAGAAGCTGATGGCTGGAATCTCACTATTGTCAACCCTTTCTCCCTGCTGACTTTAGCCCAAGAGGCTGGAAAAAGTAAACGTTCACCTTGCCTATCCCCCATCCCCACAAGGGGTGGCCACAAAACAGTTTCACCCAGAGGATTTGACCAGAAGAGAGTTTGGGGTTTTCTGGGAAAATTTTACTTTCCTAGTAAAAGGAAAGAAACAACTGAAGTTTTCCCTTCATTTTCTCTTACTGTCTTGAACCTGGGTACAATGGGGGAACTTCTGCAATCACTTTGTGTTCATGAAGTCAAAACTAAGAATATCACCTAAACATCAAACCCAATATTGCTGAGCAACTGAACTAATGCTAGCAGCTGCTTCTCAATGGACAGCTTATGCAAGGATATCAGACTATTCTTTTACACTACTCTGAGTGGGGCTGTCTGTGGCTTAAAGCTGAATACCTTCCTAAGGCAGATTTTCAACCAAAAAAAATATTTTTTTTCACTTGCATAACTTTACTCAAGTCAAATCCCAGGAGAGAACGCGCCCATCCTTTGGCTAGAGGAAGGTAGGCTAATTTTATTAATCCTCCAGAGGCTAAATTTAATGGCTATAACTCCCCAAAATACAATTGTGGTTCTGTTACCAGAAAGGAAGGGAACAGCGGCTAAAATCCAAACATTTCCTATAGTAGGTGGCATCATTACCTGACAATGACACAGAGGTTTGTAGGTGTTTCTTACCTTCGGAAGGTGAATGGTGACTTGGTTAATAGCCTTCAGTTAACCTTTCTGACCACTATTTGTCTTGGTCAGGGATTTTTGATTACTAGGGAAAGGAAACAGGAACTTTCTCAAGTTACTTCAAGAAACAGAAAAAGGGAGTGAAGCTCAGCTGGTCCCAGCACCCGGAAGGAAGCTCCCCGACCGCCATCCCAAGCTCCTAGGGCAGAGAAGGTGAGCTGCGTGGGCACCAGAAGCACCACCCCACCCACCGTGGAAATGAGAAGACACATAAACAAGCCTCAAAAACAGACTTCCAGATCACCTACAGCAACCCCAAAGGAAAATGAGATGGAACACTCCAATACTCAATCGCCTGGACTCTCTGAACTGGCCACAAAAGAGGATCTGGGAAAAATGAAATCACAAATAATTACTCAGATAACAGCAAAGATTTTGCTCATGGTGCAAGACATGATTAATAAATCTAGAGAGGACACAGATAAAAAATAGAGGATCTGAGGAACATGATGGAATCCCAACATAGGAAACAAATGGAATCCATAAAACAGATACAGATTTCTAAGAGAATAAAAACTCTATCGAAAGTCTGCACAGCAGAATGAACCAATGTGAGGATAGAATTTCACATATAGAAGATAAGATTGCAATTGGTGAGGAGGAAAAGAAAAATTGCTTTAAAATTGTAAGGGAACATGAGAAATCAATCCAGCAGTTGCAAGATGATGCAAAGAAGAATAACATAAGACTGATTGGAGTCAGTGAGGAAAGAGGAGAGAGTGCAGATGACATAAAAAAGCTCTTCACAGAGGTGATGGTAGAAAACCTCCCAAGGAGGGGAAAAGAACTTGACATACAGATAGGTGAGGCATATAGGACTCCAGCTAGCCTTAATCAAAAAAAATCTACACATAGACATATAATAGTTAGGATTCCAGAAATCCAACAGAAGAATAAAATTCTACAAGCAGTGAGAGAAAAGAAACAAATCACATACAAAGGAAAGCCCATCAGAATCACAGCGGACTTCTCAACGCAAACCCTCAAGGCAAGAAGAGCTTGGAGTGATGTATTTCAAGCCCTAAAGGAAAACAGCCTCCAACCCAGATTGATGTACCCTGCAAAACTATCTTTCAAAATTGATGGAGAAATAAGATACTTTCATGACAAGAGCACCTCAGGAACTTCATGAATACCAAACCGGCACTCCAAAAAATTTTAGACAATACCCTAGGAAAAGACAATGAGGATCACAACCCCAGAAAACCCAGCAGAATGAATGCATTGGGCGTGACAAATTAAACGCAAAGGGGGAGAATCCAAAAAAAAGAAAAAGTCATGACAAGGCTTTTAAAACTTTTAACTTCTTCCCCCTAATGAGTGTATAATTCAATCTTATTATTGTACTGATTAGTATTTTTCTGATTCTAGAGTTGCACACCATTCCTTGTGCTATACTGGCTATTTATCATCTTCTTACGTCCACATTTTAATTGGGGGGTCTATTAATGAGCTCTAAGAATTCTTTATATATTCTGGTCATAGGTTATATGTATTGTAAATATGGTCTGTTTAAGGACTACTTTTCATTTTAATGATGTCATTTAAAGTTCTAAATTTTGATGGAATCCCATTTATCAATATTTTCTTTTATACATCATGTTTTTTGTATCCTAGGTAGTTCTTGCCTACCCTGAATTCATAAATATTTTCCCTTATAATTTCTTCTTAAAGTTTTATACTTTTAGGCTTTCTTATTTAGGTTCATAGATCCCTTCAAGTTATTTTCATGTATGGAAAAAAAGGGTTGAGATTCATTTTTTATATATGGATACCAGGTGTTCTAGTGCCGTTTGCTGAAGACACTATCTCTTCCTCAGCTCTTGAATGGAGTTTATATTCTATAAAATGCTAATGTTAAATAATCTTTCAAAACTCAGTGGACCATATATGTGTGGTTCTATTTTTAGATTCTCTGTTTTATTCAAATGATCTATATGTCTTTTCTTACACCAACACTGCCTTGATTACTGTAGCTTTAGAAGTCTTAAAATTGGGTGCTAAACATCTTCCAACACTGCTTTTGTTTTTGTTTTTGGCTTTTCTGTGTCCTTTGTACTCCTACATAACTTTTAAATTTCAATATCTAATTCTTCATTTATAGCAAGTATTCACAGACCTGAATTTTTATATATACCTTGTGTTTTCTAATCCTGCTAAATTCAAGTACAAGTTCTAGGGGCTCCTAGAGATCTTAGTATTTTCTGTGTAGATGATCATTTCATCTACATATAAAGATTTTGCTTCTGCCATGCCAATCCTATCCTAGTTGTGTCATTTTATTGCCAGACTATTTTGATGGGGACTAGGTTTCAAAGTTTAATGGACAGATAAAGAGTAAGCATATCTGCCCTTGTTCCCCACCTTAAGAAGAAAGCATTGTATCTTCTCCATTCACATAAGGCGTTCTCGCTGGAAGTATGGAGTACATGTCTTTAATCTGTTGAGAAGGTTCTGTTCTACTTCTAGGCTCCTGATAGCTTTTACCATGAACAGCTGTAGAATTTAGTCCAATACTTTTTCTCCAACTAGTGACAGGATCATATGGCTTTTTCCTTTCCTCTGTTTAAATGATGACTTTTGGGGGTGGATCTTCCAATGCTGAACCAACACTGCCATCCCTATAACAAAACCACTTTCTACATCCTGCCAGATCTGACTTCCAATAGTTGGTTTTGTTAAACAAATTTCTATCTATGTTCATACTTTTTTCTTCTATTATCTTTATCCAGTTTTAGGATTAGCACAATGTTGAGTTCCTAAAATGAGGGGAGAAGTGTTCCTTCTTTTTTCTGCTTTAATTGTTTGATATAATTTATCAGTTAAAATGTTTATGAGCCTGCTGTTGTCATACAGGTAGGTTTTCAAACTAGGAATATACTTTCTTTAATAGGTGCTATTCAAATTTTTTATTTCCTCCAGAGTTAGTTTCATTAATTTGTCTTCCAAGGTACTTAGAAGTTGTCAAATTTATTTCAAAAAAGATTTTTGTAATATGCTTTCTATATCCTTTTAAATTCTGTAAAATCTGTGGTAATGTCTCCTAGATCTTAATATTGTAATTTTAAAAATGTATAACTGATATTGTGTAACCTGAAGAAAAGGTCTGAAAGAGCAGGGGAATTAGGAGGGGTAGGGGAAGGGAAAAAAGGGAAAGGAAAAAATATGAGAAGAGGAAAAAAATGGAAACAAGGTCTTTGCAAATAGGGAAGGGTGGAGGGGGTGAAGGGAGGGCAAGGGAAGGGGAAAAAAAATAACCAAGAGACTCATGTAATGGTACAAGATCCCAATGATGAATATAACTGTACTTTATACCTAAAATGTACCAATAAAGTTAATGGGGGGATAAAGAAAAGAAACAGAAAAAGGCAGAGGGTGTTATAATAAGGATAGACCTTACTGAATTCAAGAGGAGAGCTGTCCAGGCCCTCTAGTCCCACTCACTAACACAGGACATCACCTGTAATCTATAAACACTCTGATGGGTTTGAGTACAGATTATACTCTTCATATTGGAAACAAAAAATTAAGAGAACTGGTAACCCAACAGTGCTTAGAGTAGTGCCTGGCACATAATAGGATCTCAAGTTGTTACTACTATACCCTTAGTTATAATGTTATTTTAAGCCCGGTGTGGTGGCACATGTCTGTAATCTGAGCACTCAGGAGGCTGAGGCAGCAGGGTTGCTGCAAGTTTGAGGCCAGCCTGGGCTACACAGTGAGCTCAAAACCAGCCTGAGCTATGTAGCAAGACCCTGTCTCAAAAACAAAACAAAACAAAAAATCCCCCCCAAAAACCACCCAGGATGAGCAAGTATCATATATAGGATTGACTTGATGGGGCTGACTAACCTAGAACAACAGCAAGAGTGAGCACAGCAATACCCCGGGGAGCCTGTCACAGAAAGGAAGTGTCCCACTCCCTATACAAGGAACCCTGAGTTTCCTAGTTTGGTGTTTTGTCCCCTGCAGAGTGCATGCTGTCCCTCCCTTCTGGAGAAAAAGGGAGCCATCACAGGCACCCAGCTATAAATTAAAGCACTCAAAATGGTCACTTATCTTATCCCAAATAATGTACGTCTGAACAAGAAGCTTCCATTCCGATAAAAAAGATTTCCATTGCAAGATCTTATGTAAATAATACAAATAATTTGAAAAGAAGAGCCTGCTCTACTTATGTCATTTGGTGGGAAAATACAGTCTGGTCTGCTATCTCACTCTTGTAGCTTTACCAACTACATTGTGTTAGTCAGATTTCTGCCTCTGTAAAAAAAATACCTGAGAAAAACAAACTCATAATGAGAAAAAGATTGTTGCAGATCAGTTTCAGACCTTCCTTTCTGCGATTGGATGGCTACACTGCTTTTGAGAAGGCAAGACAGAACCTCAGGGCAAGAAGTACAGGGCAGTCAATCTACTTACTTCATGGCAGCCAGGAAGCAGAGATAGAGGAAGGGGCCAGGGTCCCAGTATCCCATTCCATGCACAAACCCAATGACCCAAATTTCTTCCCCCATGCCCCACCCCCTAATGATTGCAGAACCTCCCTATAGCACTACTGGCTGGGCCCCAAGCCTTCAACACGAGTTGCCGGGGGGGGGGGGGGGGGGGGACGACGGACATCCAAACCATAATATCCACATAACTGGCATTTCTGTTATAGCAACTCCCTATTTGCTAGATCCTTTCCAAATGCATTCCTTCATGCTTCACAATAATTCTTAAGGTAGATACAGAAAATTAAATCTCACAAAAGTGAAAACCAACCAACCCTATGTTTATAACCAGACGCACAGTGAATAAGTGGATGAACATATATAAAGCTGGTTCATTTTCTCAGGAGGCCCAAACTCCAAAACCTGTGAGTCAGGCACATATAGCATGTTATTGCTTGTGTCTAGATGTACCCCCAAAGCCTCATGGGGTCATAGGTGGGAATTTTCAGTGCTGGCTGATCTATGTGATGCTGGAATTAAGTGTGTGATGCTGGGATCAAGGGTGTATGATTACTAAATTAGTCCAGTGATTGGTTTACCATAGTTCTGGGTGTGGATAATGGGAAGGCCCACCCTGGGTGTGAGTGCTACCTGTCCTAGGCTGTGTAGCCTGGATAGAATAAAAGGGACAGAGAGGCAGCTGCTGTCATCACTTGATGCTTCTTAGCTACTTCACTGCCTTCTGCCCATGAACTCTTTCTCCTCTGTGATGGCCCTCTGCCAAGTCATGCTGCCTAAGAGCTAGCCGTTTATGGACTGAAACTTCTATAAACTCGGAGCCAAAACAAACCTTTCCTCCTTTAACTTTGGATGTCTGGAATTTGTCTTAGCAATAAGAAAAGTAACTAAGACACAGTGCAATGTTAAGTCATGGGGTTGACTGTGAGATGCAAGAGGAATATGCCCATACCTTGAAGCCCAGTAACTCCAATTAAGCTGGACGATAGTCAGCATCCTTCAGGACGTACTGTAAATTCCACTGACCTACCCATTGGTTGTTCCTTGTACCCACAGCTTATCCCCTAAAGAAGACCTAGTGGGGTTGTCACTACCCAGTATTGTGAACTACAAAAGTTTCTCTGAAGCCATGCAAGCAAATGTTACTGGCCCTCCATTCATCTGGCCTTTTTTGTGTTACCTTTGGGTGTGTGAACTCAATCCTTATTCTATGACATGAGCCACAGCAACTTTTTGCAGAAAGAAACCTCGGGCTTAAGGTCATTCACGTGACCCTTGCCAACTTCAGCTGATCAGCAGCCCTCTTCCCATCTACTACCACTCAGATTCTGCTTAAAGAACTACCCTTTCCCCAATGCACTCTGGCCGGGAAGCAGATACATGACTCAAGACAGCAGTCAGAGTCTCATACTGGAATCTGAATTCTTTGAAAGACTTTTGGAACTGTCCAATTCCTGACTTTTGGGGGCTCTGGATGCATTTCTCCACAAAGTTCCAAAGAAATCATTTCCTGCCTAAGTGAGTCAAAAATGAGTTCTTGTTGCTTAACACTTGTATAAAGTGAGTTGCTTTTCTCAGCCAGTGGTTGTGGGCATGATTAGCACTTTCTCAGGCAGAAGAATATCCTACTGAGGAAAGAGTCATGTGTATCAATTTGTCTTGGAACAGAGAATTAAAAAGGGTGTCAGGAAAAACATGGAGCCAACAGAGAACACAGAACACCAAGCAGGACTAGGTTGTGATGAGAAAAGTCTCTATTTTTCTCTCTCCAGGTAATGAATGTCATCATCAGATGAAAATTGGTACAGCCCAAGATTTCTTCTTTCCATTGCTACCATTGAGAGTACTTTGTGTGCTGTTATCCTTCTGGACCAGTAACCACACTCATCCATTTGATTACATTTTATTTCCAGCCAAGTGCCATTACTACATTGTTATCTGAAAGATTACATAATGCATTAATCTAGCAGAGCATATAACTTAGAATTATTTTTTATTAATATTTATCAAGAAATTCTTCCTTTATTTGCAAAATCCAGCTATGTTGTTAAATACCACCAAAATCACCAGAATATAAATGTCCTTAAATCTCCTGAATCTTGACAAAATTCAATGTTCAAAATCTTGCCCCTCCTAAAGAGGGCATTAGCTTTTTATTTTTTTAAAACACAGCTTCCAAGACCTTCCATATTTGTGGCTAGTGCAATACCCCTTACAAACACATTTCATATGATCTGTGCTGAGTCAGCTAGGAGCCAACAAGCTGAATGCAGGCAAGTAAAATATGCTTGGGCTCTGTCGCTATTAATAATGACATTTGGGAGTCAAAATGGCAGCCCGAAAGGCTGCTTCCACTACATGCATTCTATGGGCACATGCATGAAGCATACTATTTAAAAGCACGCTCAATACTTCCTGTCACATGGCACAGAATGTTCTTTAATTATGGGTGCAAAATCAAGTTATCAAGATAATACCACTTTTCCAGGAAAAAGGAGACAGAAATAGCTTTGATGCACTATTATTTTAGGGAATCATACTTTCATATTGAAAGACAGCAAAGCTCTTTCTTTTTTCTTTTTTTCCTTCCTTCCCTCCCTCCTTTCCTACTTCCATATTTTTTCTCTCTCTCTCTAAAGCCTGCCCTTCCCTGCACACATCCTCTAACTGAGACAGAATACTGATCCCGATCACTCTGCTTTAAGAACATCACTGCTCAGGCTGGGGGTGTGGCTCAATGGTAGAGCGCTTGTCTACCATGCATGAGCTCTGGCTGCAATCCACGGCACTGCAAAAAACACAACAAAAACCCTCCATAGATTTCTCCTGACTGACAGCCCACATCCAGCACACGGAGTGTGCCTACACAGAAGCACAAGCCAGGACGTTTAGGAAAGTGTTCCTTGGGACAGAGGATACTGAAAAACAATCTGTCAGCACCTTTCTCAATCAAGTACTGGTCATACCAGTTAACTCCACCCAAGGAACCAGAGGGAAATACCTGCAGGTTGCCAAGGACCCACTTAAGCTGCCACTGCCAAATGGGTCCTCCAAAGAGGAGAGAAGGAAGTACGTAACCTACTAGTTACACACGCTTCTCCCTCCAGCTTCTCCCTCAGAGGGCCCCTCTCTGCACAGCACTGGGCTTCTCATCTCTCATTCATGGTGTTCAAGCTTATTTTATTCTTGCCTAACAGGTTTCAGCTGGAAAACAATAAAGGCTTTGGAGAATAGCAGCAAGGAAATGGAAGAACTTGAGGAAATCCTTGCTGGAACTGACTTAGAAGCAAAGATTCCAGACTGCGGCCAGAAACGGGGTCACCAGCAGCATTGTCTTCCCTGATAAGGGAGCTGTTCCATCGTCTTTCTGGAGTCCTGTGTTACACAGATCCTTCTGGCAACATCTGTATAATACCTGGTTCTCTCGTAATCTGTTCATAATAGTTTGCGAGTTGCAGTCAGCATACCTCCAGCATTGTTGATATACTCGTTGGCCTGTGGAGAGATACACATGGAGTGAGAAGGTAAAATTCTGTTTCTGCCAATGAATCCTTCTATGTGCTTCTTGAAACTTATCCTGTGGAAACACAGAGATGTAGGCAAGAAAAGTCATTCTAGGAGGGTTGTGGATGGGAACAACGAAGTAAATGACAGTACGTCTCAAAATAGAACATTCCCACAAAAAAGTCGAAAATGGGTATGGAGGCACACATGTGTAATTCCAGCACACTGGGAAGCTGAAATAGTAGGATCACAAGTTCCAGTCCAGCCTGGGCACATTTCGACTTAGAGAGATGATCTTAGAAAAATAATTTTTAAAAAGGAGGCCAGGGATGTAGCTCAGTGTGAAGGTCCTGGCTTCAATCTCTAGTACTAAAATGCAAAACAAAACAAAATAAAAATAAAACTGAAGATTTATAAGAGCCAGTACAATTTTTTTTTCTTTTTGGGTGGGGGCAGTGAGGTAGGGGAGGTGACAGATACTTATACTATTGTTCAAGAAGGAGATCTGGTATTATCTACCCTGTATTTTAAAACCATGCTCCATTTTACCTAGCAATTTTACTTTTGGAGTCTACCCTATGAAGATACTTGTTGAAAAGGTTATGCTCAACAATGATCACTGTAATAATATCTATATAGCAGGAAGCTGGAAAACAAGCAGTCTCTTCATTAAGAGGTGAAGAAATTATGGAGAGATTCCATACAATTGACTTCCATGCAGCTGAGGAATGACCTGGGCATGTATATTCAGGCATGGAAAGAGCCAGAGTTAAAATAACAAAACCAGAAGCTACACCCCTCCTCCCCTGGTCTGCATCTTGCACTTGGCTCCTGGTAAAAGTTGGTATCACCCAGTCTCCCTCCAGCCACCAGCATGAGTATCTCCAGGGACCTCATCAGCCATGAGGAGACAGTCTCTGAAATTTGCAAGATTTGGGGAACCAAGATGGGCTGTGGCTGGAGGTGGAGGGGAAGATGGTCAGTAGGAGAGAGGTCACCGTGATGTTCTGCTCATGTGGAAACACCTCTGCTGAAGCCCCAAAGGTGAAGGCAGGCCCACTAATCACTGGTGTCATGAGCCGGCATGTGTAGGAAACCAGCTTTACAGAAAAAGCCTTCAAGAAAGTACATCAAAGATTATCTGAAATCCATCAAAGGTAAATTTGAAGCACAGAGTGGAAAGAATAAAACCTTTCATAAAGGGGCCCACGGAATCCAGCATATCCTTGCTAATTTCAAAAAAAACCTGCCAGATCTTCATTGGAGGAAAGCATGACTTTAGACAATTAGACAGCATGGATGCTGTATCAGTCAGCGCTCACTAGAGCAACAGATTCAATGCAAGATATACAAGTGTTGTGGTTTGGGTCTGATTGTCCCCTCAAAGCCTCATTTAGTCAGAGGTAGCTGAATCCAGAGTGTGTGATACTGGGATTAAAGGACTTGTGATTACTAAACCACTACATGGGAGTGAGTGGTTTAGAACTGCCGTAATCCCAGTGGTCTGGATGGTATAAAAGAGGCAGAAAGATGTTGCCTTTGGTACCTTTTGTGTGCCATGTTTTTTCTCCTCTGCAATACCCATTTGGAATCCCCGGTTTGGAGCTGGCTAACTATAGAATGAAAACTCTGAAAACTGTCAGCCAAATAAATCCCTTCCCCTCTAACTTTGGGTGTCGGTTATTTTGTCTCAGCAACAAAAGAAAAGTAACTAACACAACAAACATGTAAGAATTTACAAGACTGGCTTACAATGGCCACTCCAAGAGTCAGGTGTGGAAGAGTGCAAAACGGCCCTCTGCACGCTGGGGATCTAAAGGATCCAGGTGAAGGCCTGGCGCTCACTGTAGTGTCCCAAGTGAGTCCCTACCAAGAGGCCAAAGGGTCTGCAACGGAAGGCTGAAGCGTCTGTGCTGGAGGCTTAAGAGTCTGCATGGGAAGTCAGGAGACGACACCCAAGATGAAGGTGAAGAGTGGAGCCCCTCTGAAGAAACAGAAGTGCATCTTACTTCATTTCCCTTTACACCATTCAAGTGACAAGCCTACCCAGGGTGGGTCTCCTGTCCTCAGTAAATCCCTTCAGCCACACCCAGAACTATGCTGACCCAATATAGCTGGGCATTTCTTACTCAAGTTGACACAACCAGTTAAGTATCACAATTACTTTTCTGGGCTATAATGAGAGTGGGATTCTCTTTAAGGATGGTTTAGGAATGGAAAAATTTTAACCAATTTGGAGATTTTTTTGGATCCATCATCATAACTGGCTACTGCCTGTGATCCAAACAACACTAGTAGTTAAGATACAGGGGACTGATGTCCTCTTGTAATTTATTTAGAAAACAATGGCAGCATTGCTTTTTAAGGGAAAAAATGTCATGTAGGTTGTCTAAAAATAAAGAATCCTTAAATGAAAAATGCAGAAAAATAAATTGGACTTTGTCAAAATTTAAACTTTTGCTTCAAAGATTATTATTATTATTTTTTAACTAAAGAACATTTATTTATTTCTAAGACTTTTTTTTGAGGACATAACTAAACTGTGTCATCATTCTCCACCCCATCTTCAAAAGCTTAGTATAGTGAATGTTATAAAGCAGATATGAACAATCTGAAGGACTGGAACCAACACTGACAAAGAACAACTTCCATCCAAATCATCATAAAAATGTTTAAGTAAAAAAAAAGAAAGGAAAAGAAAAAGGGGGCAATGGAGGTTTCGGATTGAAAAGATTCTCACATCTCACATTTCATCTAATACATTCAATCCTGGCCAGAGTGTAACAAAATGGAAAACAGGATTACCATAATACAAAACTCCCACTACAGTACGCTGTACACACCTGTGTTCCAACCCCACCCCCAGCCCCTAATGCTTCCAACACCATTATTTTCCAGCCTGTTGGGCCTGCCAACGAAGGAGCACATAGATCTTCTCTTTGATCCAGTCTGTTATAAGGCTGGTAAGTCTGGGTATCAGCTCGGTAAACAAGGCAACTAAAGTCTGCCAGATCATCAATAAAATCAAACAACTGACTGATATCGTATGTGATAGAGGGGCTGCTGGGGGTTCATTCTCTTCAGATGCTCTTCATACATTTTACAAACGCCTTCCATGCATTCATTAACAGACTCATCATAGTCAGCTTAAGTTCTGCCTTCTGGCCTCTTGGTAGGTTGCACCAGCAAAATAGTGTGAGACATCACGCCAAACTCTTTTTGCTGCAGCAACCGCTGACTCAAGCCACACACGAGCTCAGCCACAATGCCACCAACAGACAATCTCTTAAAGGACATTATTGAAAAAGACAAGGCACACAAAAAAATAAAATGTGTGCAAAGTGCATGATTATAATTTAGTATCCAGCATATATTTTAAAACATTCATATCACTCCGTAATAAAATGATAAATATTCCAATTAAAATACGGACAAAGGATTTCAACAGATATTTCCACAAAGAAGATATACAAATTGGAAACAGGTTATGTGAAGATGCACAACATCATTAATCAGTAGGAAAATCAAAATCAAAATCACAATGAGATATTACTTCACACCTTTTAGAAAGGCAATGATGAAGAAACTAGAAAAAACCATGTGTTAGGCAAGGAAGTAGAGAAAGTGGGACACTCAAACATTGCTGGTGGGAATATGAAATGGTGGAAGTGTCTTGGAAAAGTTCCTCAAAGAGTTAAAATAGAGTCACCATATGACCAGCAATTCTACTCCTTGGTTCACCTAACCAAGAGAATGGAAAACTATACTAACAAGAGCTTGTACAGAAATGTACATAGCAGCATTATTCAAGATAGCTAAAAAGTGAAAATTACCCCAAACTCCACTAAATAGTAAACAGGTAAACAAAATGTGGTACATCTATACAATGGATTATGTTTTGACCATAACAAAGAATGAAGTACTACCGAATTCCCCCCAAAATAAGACCTAGCTGGAAAATAATCAGCCTTGAAAAGTAGAGATCAAAATGCCAGCCCCAACCACCTGATTATCTGCCTTATCTGCTTTACAGAGCAGCCACAGAGCAAGAGAATAGTGATGGCAGGTAAGGCAGGGATAGGCTGATTGGGGCTGGCATTTCTGATCTCTACTTTTCAAGGCTGGTTACTTCCTGGTGAGATATTATTTTCAGGGAAAGAGGGTGATATCTGCTACAGCATAGTGAATCTTGAAAACACTGAGTTTAGGGAAAGAAGCCAGTTATAAAGGACCACAATACTGTATGGCTCCATTTATATGAAGTGCCCAGAATAGGCAAGTGCACAAAGACAAAAAAATAGATCAGTGTCTTCCAGGAAATGTGGGAGAGAGGAATGGAGAATAATTGTTAACAGGTAAGGGATTTCTTTTGGGGATGACAAAAATGTCCTGGAATTAGATAGTGATGATAGTGTTACAACCTTGTGATAATTCTAGGAGCTACTGAATGGTGTGCTTTACAATGTATATTTTCTAGTATGGGAATTACATCTCAGAAAAGAACTTAAAATGTAATCCATTTATGTAAATAAAATGTTTAGGCACAGGGATAAATGTGTACTTGTTCTCTGAGAGGATTCTGCGTTACCTACTTGGGAGAATTCTCTTCATTTGTATTTCTATATGGATTGATATTTTTCTGTATTATGGATGACTTTAACTTTAAAAATATTTTAAACTTCATTTAAAAATCATTAGGTGATTCAGTAATACAGGAAATTTCTACAAAAATATGCCATTATGGTCCTATTTTTAGAAAAATTATGTAAGTAGATGCTTCTAATATTATGTCAAAAGTTGCTGCAGTTCAGTAGTATTGGAGCTTCAAAAGCATTAAACTTACCCTAATTTTAATTAAAGAAGCCTATCAGCTTGGGGAGAACAGTGACTCATTTATTAATAATCACTACCAGTCAATCACTTCCTATTCATCTTGCAGTGTGCCAAGCATTTTACTTGAATAATCACATTTGAACAACCACCTTACGATGGTGACTTTCTCCCCAAAGCCAGATGGGACTCTCCCAAGGAAAGTGGTTTCTATCAATCATGGGAGTGTTAGAGGTTATCTCTGCCTAGCATATTCCCCCACCCCCTTTTTAAAGACTTGGCTCAAATCCATCTAAGCAACAGCTTCCAAAGGTCCTAGGCATCGCTAAATGTTCTTCAGAATGCAATCACGGCAATGGCCGCTTGGCATTGTCATCAGAGGCTCCTTGGACACTCTAAGTTCTTTGAATGTGGTTTACATGCCATGGGTTACATTGCCAAGTGGCAGCACACAATGGCTGATTTAGCAACAACTCAACACCTGTCTCTCTTCTAAACTTTTTGCAACACCATTAGACTCATTCTGTCTTCTAACTGCACCAATGACTGACCCGGGGGTAACATTCCCATTCTTCAGCTAAGGGGAAAATGGTGGCTAGAGAAGTGATTTCCTCTTTAGTGCCTGGCCTTTGACTCGTATTTATGACAGCATGCTCTGCTTCTCCTAGGCTAATGTCAATCAGAGATAGACAGATTAGATAGATTAGATAGATTTAGATACACCTACCTTACCATAAGGCTAGAACACCTGTAGAGTCAACCCCTGGTATCCAAAAGGGACTGCTTCCAGGACCTCTCAGGACAGCATGATCTGAGGGTGTCCAAGTCCCTTACATAAAATGGTATAGCATTTGTGTAGTACCTACACTCATCTTCCTGAATACATGTCTGGATTATAATACCTAACATGATGAAAATGCTCTGAGATTGTGTAATGATACAATAAAAAGGGGCAAAGTCTATATATTCAGGATAAAATTTTTTCAAAGATTGTTGATCCATGTTTAATTGAATTCCTGGATGTAAAACCTGCAGAAATGAAGGGCTATTTTAAGAAGAAAATATTTTGAGATTCATATCACTTTAAAAAAGATATAGTATATTATATATATACACACACACACACACATATATTTCTTTAAAGCAATTTTAGGTTCACAGAAAAATGCAGCAGAAAGTACAAAACCCCCTGTCCCCAAAACACAACCTTCCCACCATCAACCCAGTGTGGTACCATGTGTTATCACTGCTAATCATACATGGATTCATCATTATCACCCACAGGTTATGTTAGGGTTTATTTCTGCTGTTGTACATTATAGCAGTGTCTTTTTAGTTATTAAAAATGCCTGGCACAGGCTAAGTTTATAAAGAAATGGAGTTCATTTAGCTCAGTTCTGCAGATTCAAAGTCCAAGACTGGGCAGCGCTTTGTTGAGCCCTTGGTGAGGGATTAAAAATGGATGATGTCATATCCTAATGGGGACATGTGTGGGAGCAGAGATCATATCCTCCCCAAAAAACAGAAAAGTCATAACTCAAAAACCTCCATTTGAGAACACTGTCTACTCAACACCATGATGGCAGCCTTGTGAGACCTGAGCAGAGGATCAAGTGGTGGGACAGCTCCCAGTGCAGAGGAGGCTTCTGGGTCAGCGTGCCACGGCTCCTAGTGCAGCGGAGGCTTCTAGGTCAACATGCCACAGCTCCCAGGGCAGAAAAGGCTTCTGAGTCAGTGTGCCACAGTTCCTAGAGCAGAGGAGGCTTCCAGGTAGGCAAGCTACAGTTCCCAGCACAAAGGAGGCTTCTGGGTCAACATGCCACAGCTCCCAGTGCAAAAGAGGCTTCCGGGTCAGCGTGCCACACCTCCCGGTGCAGAGGAGGCTTCCAGGTAGGCATGGCACAGCTTCCTGGGCAGAGGAGGCTTCCAGGCAGGCATGCCACAGCTCCCAGAGAAGGTGAGCCATATGAGTGCCAACAGAACTCCTCCCCCCACCCCTCAAAATGAGAAGACACTTAAACAAGCCTCAGAACCAGACTTCCAGATCACCTACACCAACCCCAAAGGGAAATGAGATGGAACACTCTGATACTCAACCACCTGGACTCCCTGAACTAGCAATGAAAGACGAACTGGAAAAAATGAAATCAGAAATAATTTCTCACATAACAGCAGAGTTTGTACCCATACTGGAAGACATGATTAATAAATCTAGAGAGGACATAGATAAAAAAATAGAGGAGCTGAGGAACATGATGGAATCAAAACATAGGAAACAAACAAACAAACAAACAAAAAAAGGAAACAAATGGAAGCCATAAAACAGATGCAAACAGATTTCCAGGAGATTAAAAACTCCACTGAAAGTGTATGCAGCAGAATGAGCCAATGTGAGGACAGAATTTCAGATATAGAAGATAAGATTGCAATTAGTGACCAGGAAAAGAAAAATTGCTTTAAAATTGTAAGGGACCATGAGAAATCAATCCAGCAGCTGCGAGATGATGCAAAGAAGAATAACATAAGACTGATTGGAGTCAATGAAGAAACAGCAGAGTGCAGATGACACAAAGAAACTGTTCACAGAAGTGATGGCAGAAAATTTCCCAAGCAGAGGAAAAGAACTTGACATACAGATAAACGAGGCATATAGGACTCCAACTAGCCTAGATCAAAAAAAATCTACGTATAGGCATATAATAGTTAACATTCCAGAAACCCAACAAAAGAACAAAGTTCTACAAGCAGTTAGAGAAAAGAAACAAATCACATACAAAGGAAAGCCCACCAGAATCACAGCACACTTCTTAATACAAACCCTCAAGGCAAGAAGGGGTTAGAGTGATGTATTTCAAGCCCTAAGGAAAACAACCTCCAATCCAGATTGATGTACCCTGCAAAACTATCTTTCAAAATCGATGGTGAAATAAGATACTTTCATGACAAAGAGCACCTTAGTAACTTCATGAATACCAAACCAGCACTCCAAAAAATTCTAGACAAAATCCTAGGAAAAGACAATTAGGATCACAACCCAAGGAAGCCCAGCAGAATGAATCTGTTGGGCACCACAAGAAATTAAATGCAAAGGGGGAGAATCCAACAAAAAGAAAAAGTCATGACAAGATAACTCAATACATATCAGTTATAACCATCAATGTAATGGTCTCAATTCACCAATCCAAAGAAATAGACTGGCAGAATGGGTCAAGAAGCAAAATCCAACAATATGCTGCATATAAGAAACACACTTAATTCAAAAAGAAATTCATACAATGAAAGTTAAAGGGTGGAAAATAATACTCCATGTGACAAGAACCCCCCAAAAAAACAAGAGTAGCTATCCTCTTTGCAGACCAAGTGGATTTCAAACCAACACTGATTAAGAGAGACAAGGAAGGACACTACATCCTTGTAAAGGGAACAATCCAAAAGGAAGAGATGACAATCCTAAATATCTATGCACCAAACACTAATGCACCAAACTATAAAAAACAAATACTAACGGACATGAAAAATCATATAAGCACTAATACAATAGTAGTGGGGGACCTCAATATGCCACTGTCACAAATAGATGAACTACACAAAAAACAAGCAACAAAATACTAGAATTCAATCAAACTCTTGAACAAATGAACTTCACAGATGTTTACAGAGTGTTCCACCCTACAAAATCAGAATACACATTTTTTTCAGCTGCACATGGGTCGTTCCCCAAAACACACCACATACTCATTCATAGAACATATTTAGGCAAGTGCAAAGGAAGTGAAGTTATCCCCTGTATATTATCAGACCATAGTGAGATAAAACTGGAGATCAATAGGAAAAAAAACTGGAAAATTTTCATAAACACGTGGAAATTGAACAACACACTTCTGAATAACCAATGGGTCACAGAGGAAATTAAAGAAGAAATCAGACAGTTCCTTCAATTAAATGACAATGACAAGAGAACATATTGGAATCTATGGGACACAATGAAAGCAGTCTTATGAGGGAAATTCATAGCATTAAATACTCATATTAGGAAAACAGAGAGAGCCCAATTAAACAACCTGATGCTGAACCTCAAGCTTCTAGAAAAAGAAGAGCAAGACAAACCCAAAGCTCATACAAGGGAGGAAATTGTAAAGATCAGAGCAGAAATCAATCCAATGGAGACTAAGAGAACGATACAAAAAAAAATCAATGAAGCCAAGAGTTGGTTTTTCAAAAGAATAAACAAAATTGACAAACCCTCAGACAACCTTATCAGAAAAAGGAAAGAAAAAACCCAAATCCATGCAATTAGGAATGAAAAAGATGAAATTACAACAGGCCCAGCAGAAATCCAGAGGATCATCAATACCTACTTCCAGAACCTATATGACAATAAGATGGAAAACACAGAAGAAATGGACAGATTCCTAGATACATATGAATTACCAAAGTTGAACGAAGAAGACCAAAAAATTCTAAATGACCCAATAACAATGAAATTGAAAATGTAATTAAAAACTTACCAACTAAGGTAAGCCCAGGTCTTGATGGCTTCACTGGTGAATTCTACAAGACATTTAGAGAGGAACTACTGTCACTACTGTTTAAACTCTTCAACAAAACTGAAAGGGAAGCAATATTACCAAATGCATTCCTGGAAGCAAGCATCACCTTGATCCCCAAAGCAGAGAAACACCCAAGCGAAAAAGAAAACTATAGGCCAATCTCACTAATGAACATAGATGCAAAAATCCTTAATAAGATACTGGCAAATGGAATGCAGAAGATCTTCAAGAAGATCATACACCATGACCAAGTGGGATTCATCCCAGGGATGCTGGGATGTTTCAACATACACACATCAATAAATGTGATACACTATATTAATAGAGCCAAGGACAAAAACCATATGATCATCTCAATAGATTCAGAGAAAGCATTTGTCAAAATCCAACATGCATTTATGATAAAAATCCTACACAAAATTGGAATAGACAGTCTCTACCTCAATCTGATAAAAGCCATCTTTGAAAAACCAACAGTCAATATCATACTAAAAGGTCAAAAACTGAAATCCTTCACACTAAAATCAGAAACAAGATAAGGATATCCACTATCACCACTCTTGTTCAATATAGTTTTGGAAACATTAGCCATGGCAATTAGACAAGAAAAAGAAATAAAAGGAATAAAGATAGAAAATGAAGAAGTCAAATTGTCATTATTTGCAGATGACATGATACTCTATATAGAAGACCCCAAGAACTCCACCAAAAGTCTTCTAGACTTAATAACCAAATTCAGTCAAGTAGCTGGATATAAGGTCAACACACAAAAATCAATAGCTTTCCTCTACACAAACAATAGACTCACTGAGACAGAAATAGGACAAATAATTCCTTTCACAATAGCATCCAAAAAACTGAAATATCTAGGAATCAACCTAACAATAGAAATCAAAGACCTCTTCTCTGAACACTATAGCACTCTGAAAAGAGAGATTGAAGATAATATCAGAAAATGGAAAGACATCCCTTGCTCCTTGGTAGAAAGCATCAAGAAAGTGAAAATGGCCATACTTCCAAAACTGCTATATAGATTTAATGCAATCCCAATTGAAATCCGAGGAGTATACTTCATGGACCTTGAGAAAACAATCCAAAAATTCATTTGGAACAAGAGACCCAGAATAGCAAAAGCAATTCTAGGTAACAGAGACATGGCAGGGGGTATCACAACCCCCAACTTGAAACTCTACTACAAAGCTACTGTGATAAAAACAGCATGGTACTGGCAAAGAACAGACCTGAGGACCAGTGGAACAGATTAGAAGATGCAGAAACAACCCCAGACACACTCAGCCACCTCATCTTTGAGTAAGGAGCCAAACATCCTCACTGGAGGAAAGATAGCCTCTTTAATAAATGGTGCTGGAAATATTGGGTTTCAACTTGCCAAAGATTAAAATTAGACCTATATCTCTCACCATGCAATAATCTAAAATTGAAATGGATTAAAGATCTAAATATCGACACAGAAACGCTGAACCGGCTGGAACAGAGGTTAGGTAGAACTCGTGAAGACATTGGTGTAGAAAAAGATTTTATGAACAAACCTTCAGTTGCCCGTGAACTAGCACAAACAATCAACAAGTGGGATCTTTTCTTACTAAAAAGCTTCTGCACAGCAAGAGAAACCACCAACAGTGTGAAGAGACAACCCACAATATTGGAAAAAATTTTCACTGCTTTTCCTCAGTCAAAGGTCTACTATCTTGAATCTATAAAGAACTTTAAAAAATCAGACCTTCCAAATTTAAAGACCCAATCTGAAAATGGGCATCTGAAATGAACAGACATTTCTCAGACAAAGAAGTAGAAATAGCAAATGAATACATAAAAACATGTTCAACATCACTGGTCATTTGAGAGATGCAAATGAAAACAAGGCTGAGATTCCACCTCACCCCAGAAAGAATGGCTGCTATCATGAAATGAACCAATAACAAATGCTGGCTTGGCTGTGGGGGAAAGAGGAACCCTGCTCCACTGCTGGTGGAGTGTTGACTGGTGCAACCACTGTGGAAATCAGTATGGACATACCTAAAAGAACTAGGATTGGAAGTCCCATTTGACCCAACTATTCCCCTGCTGGTATCTTCCCCAAAGAATTAAAAGAATCATACCACAGTGATATATGTGCATCCATGTTCACAGCACTATAATTTGTAATAGCTAAAACTTGGAAACAGCCCAAATGCCCATTAACTGGAGACTGGATAAAGAAAATGTGTTTGTCTTTTTTTATAAAAATGGAGTAGTACTCAGCCATAAAAAATGAGAAATTAGAGACATTTATTGCTAAAAGGATGCACATTGAGGTGATATTCTTAAGTGAAATAAGTAGGACACACGTGTAAATACTGAATACTTTCTCTAGTGTGAGAAACTGAAAGTGTAAATAAGGACGAAAAGGTATAATAATGTGAAATAGGAAGAAAAGGGGCAAAGGGGAAGTGGGAGGGGTAGGGAAAGGAAAGAAGGAAATGGAATTAATATGAGAAAATGAAAAAATGGAACAAAGTCTTTGTAAATAGGGAGGGATGGAGGGGTTGAAGGGAGGGCAGGGGAAGGAGGAAAAAAATAAGAACCAAGAGACATTATGCAAAGATGCACATTTCCAATGATGAATGTCATTATATTGTATACCTAAAATGTACCAATAAAAGGATATACAGTTTAAAAAAAGAAAAGTCATAACTCAAAACACGAGCCAGAGAGAGCTGATGGAGCCAGGGTCAGACTTCTTTATAACAATCCTCTCCCATGAGCTACTAAGAGGTTGCACAAGATCTAGTTTAATTCGTTTCAAGGACTTATCCCCATCTGACCAAAGGACCCCCACTAGGTCTCACCTCTTAAAAGTTCTACTTCTAGGCCGGAGATTTAGCTCAGTGGTTCCACCACCTGCCTCACAAGCGAAAGGACCTGAGTTTGATCCCCGGTACCAAAAAAACCAAAGATCTACTTCCCAATATCATCATGCTGAAGACCCAGCCTCCAACACATGGACCTTTAAGAGGAAAAACAGCAGCCAATCCATTGTACACATCCTGGGGAAGTTGGAAAGTGTACACATGACATGCAGGTCCCATCACACAGAGTGGCCTTGTTGCCCTCTGAGTTCTTCATATTCATCCTTCCTTTCACCTTGACATCTGGCAATTACTGACCTTTTGATTGGTTCCATAGTTTGTCTTTTCCAGAATGCCATGTAAATGGAGTCATACAGTATGTGGCCTTTTCACATTGGCTTCTTTCACTCACTAATATGTGTTTCAGTTTCCTCTATGGCTTTCCATGGCCTGACAACTCATTCCTTCTCAGTGCTGAGTAAAATTTCATTGATGTTCCACAGTTTATCTATTCATCTACGGAAGGACATCTTGGCTGCTTCCAAGTTTTAGCAATTATCAATTAGGCTATTATTAGCCTCCATGTGCATGTTCTTATGTGAACATAAGTTTTCATCTCTTTTTGGCAAATCTCAAAGGATGCAACAGCTAAATCTTAGGGAAAGAGTATGTTTAGCTTTGTGGAAAACTGCCAAAGTGCTCCTGTACCATTGCACATTCCCACTATTAGTGCTGAGAGTTCCTGTTACTCTACTGCCTCAGTAGCACGTGATGCTGTTGGTGTTTTAAATTTGAGCCATTCTCATTGTTTATATTAACCATTTTTAAAATCTTAACAATCCAGATAAGAAACTATGGGATTTGAGAGTTGAACAAAAGATTATGGCTCTGGTCTATGTCCCTCTCCTTTCTCCCTCTACTATCCAAAACATATTTCATGGATTAAAAAAAATACAGGTGGAAATAAACGACCAGTAGCAGGACAGAAGCCAGAGCTCCTAATTGGTGTCCAATTCTTATTCCAAACATTTGGAAATTAAACTGGTGATCAGACATTGGGGGGGGGGTGATTACTTTCTCTCCAGGGGCCTTAGTACATTTTCTACATTAACAGTGAACTAAGATGTTCCCCAGTGAAGGCCAAGGAACTGTCCTCCTACAGAATCCAGGACTTAGGATATAGGACTTGTGATTTTAGCTGCATTCCAGGAATTTATATCAAAAGTATCAGATATTTTCTTTAGTAGTAGTGAGGATAAAATCCAGGACCTTCACCCTGATATCCCAATCCCATTTTATTTCTTTCATTAAAAACAGGATGTCACTAAACTGCTAAGTAGCCCAGGCTGGGCTTGAACTTTCAATCCTCCTGTCTCAGCCTCCTGCAATGCAGGAATTATGGTGTGCACCACTAGGTCTGGCTGATACTTTCATGTTTTAGTCATCATCAGTCTAATTGGTTCTTACTTATGGAAGGATTGCTTTTTTCTGAGGAAATTATTCTTCACTCTTAGAGGAGTTTCTGACACTGTGGGTTGCCCAAGGCTTTCATGAGTTTACCAGACATCTTCACCATTCCTTGATATTGACAACAGGAAGAATTTGCAGTAGAGAGTGTAAGAGTGAAAATAATCTTGAAAAATGATATTTTTAATCTCTTAAAAGTGGAAACTTGGAAGTTTTGCCTTACAGAACAAGATCAACCTGGAACTGCCATTCCTCACTAGTACATAAATTATACACATCTATTCAAGCATGAATCACACCCAGTAAAATGAAAGGGTCCACGGCTTTGTGGTTTCTATCCTCTGTCTACCATTCCATACCTTCTGGTTTAACAGGCCTTATGGAGGTGGACAGTCCACAGTGTAGCCAACTAGGAGATGCAGATTGGACAAGACTTGCGTGTACCACACTCATGAGCACTTTGCTCTCCAGGGCCACTGCAATGGGAACCTGCTGTTGCCCATCCCAGGAACACCTTTGCCTTCTTAGCCCTCCTAACTCTTATTTGTCCTCTCAGCTCAGCTTGTGTCCCCTTGGAAATCTGTATGTACTAGATCCCCCATGGAACGACACAGAAGTATAAATAAAGTTACTAAGACAGCCAACTGGTTCTTTGTCATCATTTTTGCAATGTCTCTCCTCTACTCCACCCCCAGTACGGGGGATTCAGTCCATGGGTTCATGCTTGCTAGGCAAGTGCTTGGAGCTGCATCTCCAGTGCTTTAATTTTTTTTTTTAATTTTAAGACAGGGCCTCTCCAAATTGCCTAGGCTAACCTCAAACTTGATTCCCCACCCCTTCTTCCTGAGGAGCTGGGATTATAGCAGGAGCCATCATCTTTAGACCCTAGCTCAGGCCCTGGCACACAAAAGTCTCTCAAAAGTTTGGAAGGTAGCACAGTGTATTCATTTAAAAGCAAAAGCTCACAGGCTGGGGATTTAGCTCAGTGGTTCCACCGCCTGCCTCGCAAGTGCAAGGTCCCAAGTTTGATCTCTGGTACCAAAAAATAAATAATTTAAATAAATAAATAAAAGCATAAGCTCAGAATCAGATGAATTTCCATATTCATATTCTAAATAGGTTAACTGACCTTATCCTGTTCATTAATCTGAGGTTCTATTTCCTCATGTATTAAATAAGAATAAAAGATCAGACTGAGAAGTAGGTAAGAAGCAGCAAACAAAAACTTTATGGAAAGGGCATAGTGCCTAATGCACAGCTGGTGCTAATGAACAGTGTGGCTTTTCCTTATGGGTATAAGTGGAATGAGAATGGAAGAGGCAGACGTTCCCCAGGCTGTCATCACCCCTTTATATGCAGGAGGCAGGGAATGGGGGGTCTCTTACCAGCTTTAGCATAGAGGCATGCATCGATATCTGGTGCACACACTATGGGAACAGTGCAGTTTTGATTGTGGGAAGCACACTCATAGCAAGTCAGGCTGAAACCTAGAATTAAGAAGAAAGTGTGTTAAAGCAGCACTAATTGACCTCCTGACAGAAGAATACAGCTTTCTGCCTATAGTTCCACCCTGCCGGCTGCCGCTGCCTGAAGCTCAGCCCTGCCTATGAAGGACACAGTAACTATACAGACCAGCTGAGTGTGGACACCTGTAATATCAGCCCTCTGGTGGCAGAGGCAGGAGGACTGCCATGAGTTGAAGACCAGCATGAGCTACAAAATCAATTCAAGACAAGCCTGAACTACATAGAGGCCCTGTCTCAAAAAACTAAACCGCACCAAATCAAAAGCAAAAACTACCTGGACCCGGAAGTTCTGATTACTTAAAAGGAAACAAAATAGTCATCAATGTCCTTTACTCTGGCAAAGCAACAATACCTAAGGCAGAAATTTGGGAAAAACTACCTAGAATGTTCAAGACCGTACCAGATGTCATCTTTTCATTTGGATTCAGAATCCATTTTGGTAGTAGCAAGACAAGTGGCTTTGGCATGGTTTATGATTCCTTAGATTACGCAAAGAAAAATGAACCCAAACCTAGACTTGCCAGACATGGTCTCGCTGAAAAGAAAAAGACTGCAGAGACATTAGTGAGGGGAGCGCAAGAACAGAAGAAAGTCAGAGGCACTGCAGAGGCAATATTGATTCTGCAAAAGGTGAGAGTAAAGATCCTGTGGTGATTTTATCTGTGCATTGTGTGGATTTTTCACAGGAAGATTAAAAACCTATAAAAATGTTTTCAATTGGAGGCAGGCCAGAGATTCATGTTGAGCTTCCACCCCCTCCCAGATGCACAGTACTTATACATTTCCAAGCTCCACCCACAGTTCCAGTAATGTCTTTGGGGCCCTGGAGCAAGTGCAATGGGAATATCCCCATTCCCAAATCCATCCAACCACAGCTGAGAAGCTTTTCCCATCCTTCACCTGGCAGATGACTTGTGTGCAATGAAATGACTTATGAAGCAGAAAACATTGAGAGCAGAGTCCCGCAAGTGTCTTCCAGGCAAAAATAAGCTCAGTGAGATCACACTCCAATGGATAATTCCCTATTTGTGTGAAAGGACCTTTTCAAAGATAAGATATGTAAAATCATTTTACCAATTAATATTCACAGATAAACATTTGCAACCACTTGGTGATAGGAACATTAATTTTTAACCCAAATGAAGCAAAATGTTATCCTCCCGAGAAAAAAGGTATTACCCCCATTAGCAAATGTATATTATATATTTATAGTTAATTATTACATTGTGAACTTTGACAGTCAGAATTTGGTGGAAGCCAGGTGATGTGGTGCACATCTGTAATTCTAGCTACTTGGGATTCTGAGGAAGGAGGATCTCAGATTACAGGGTAGCCTGGGAGACTTAGTGACTTCAAGATACTTAGTGTTTCAAGAGTTTCTTGAGAGAGAGAGACTGTTTCTTGTTTCAAGAGACTTAGTGTTTCAAGATAACAAAAATGAAAAGGGCTGGGGCTGGGGCGAAAGCTCAGTGGTACAGTGCTTGCCTAGCAGGGCCCTGGGTCAAATTCCTAGTACCGCAAGAGAAAAAAAAAAGAGGAAATTTGTTTCTCTCTTGTTATTTACATAAGAACTTACATAATATCCTTGACTTTGTCTCCTGGCCTGCAAAGCCTAAAATACTCACTGTCTAGCCCTTTATTTGAAAAGTTTGATGACCTCTGGGATACGGAGTCCTCACCAAACTTTTCCCTGCTAAGAGACTGACCCAGGGCCGGCAGTGTACACAGTCGAGGGCAAGAAAGCAGCTGAGCTCTAAGCCCTTGTGGGTGGGACAGCTCAGTCACAGCAGAGTCACTGGACACGAGGAACAGTTTACACCAGAGGCAAACTGCCCTCAGTTGTCTCATTTGAGAACCAACTAGTGCTCCCACTCATGTTCCTAAGATTCATATTTCCTAGCTAAACTTCAGGTTTTCCTAGATTCTTTTTCCTTTTTTTTTTCTTTTTGTGATACTGGGGACTGAACCCAAGGCCTTTGAACTGAGCTATATCCCCAGCACTTAGTAACCCTTGTTTAATATTCTAAGACAGGGTTAGTTGCTAAATTGCACAGGTGAGGATTGAACTTGCAACTTCCTGAGTCACCTTCCAGGAGTACTGGGATCACAGGTGGCCACCACCACACCCAGTTTCCTTCACCATTTTTTACAAGGATGATAACAAGAAAAAGATGAGTCATGGTCAACATTTGTGATGTGGACAGGCAGAGGTGCCAAGATTCAGAAGAAAATCTTCCTGATTCATGTGGCCATGCCTTTCTCAGAGAGAAATGACCTTCCCAACACATGGCTTCCACCATGATGGAATATCTGGCAGCACCTGCAGGTACAAAGACATTTCAAAGAAGCAGCATGTAGAATCTCATAGAAGAATGTCATGGTTAAACCAAGTGTGGGTTTTAGACTTCAAGAGCTGACTTCTAGCTGTGAGGCTGAAGCCTCAGTTTATCACCAGGGGATATGGAGATGTTTCCAGAGGTCCAGGGCAGAGCCGGTCCTCACTACCTGAGCACAGTCAGGAGCCAGGCTCTGTATAGGCTTAATGGCCAAACTTGGCTTTCCAGGTGTGAAATCCCAATCACACCGGACCTCTTGATTTGGGAAGCTTCCAGGTTAACCCCTTGAAATATCACTCAAAAAACCTCTTTTCTCCCCCAAGAAGACAGGTGTCTCGAGAGGGGAAATGACTTACCCAAGGCCACCAGCTACAAAGTGACAGCTCCGGAGCCTGTGGGCAGGGCTCTGTCACACTGCTCTGCTTGTTCTCCCCCAGTGTCACTGTTTGTCACACCTGGGCAAGAGGGGACCCACAGGGAAGATGCATGAAGATGCCAGTTCTCTTCAGTCCCTTCCTTGTGCCGGATGTGTGTCACAGGCAGGAGAAGAAAAGAATGGAAGAGGGAGGGTGTCGGGCAAGCCTGGGTATTTGAGGGCTACCTTCAAAAGATCACCCATAGAAGGGACTTTACTAGGCAAAGCCAGAGCTCACTTGGCCTCTTGACCATCTCTGGAGGGATCAAGGGCCTTGTCTGAAACTTCTTTGGGGCAGAAATACTGAGGGCTAGCACATTCATCTAATGCTCAAACATCTAAGCACTCTATGCTAAGCTCTTCATAGAACTGTTAGAAGAGACAGGCTCAAGTAGCTTCATCCCCAGTTTGCAAGAGAAAACTAAGACTAAGATATTAACGAGCTTGTCCAAAGTCACACAGCTACCAAATGGCGGCATGAGACTGGAACCCAGGCCATCAGTTCTAAAGCCCAAGCTGGAATAAATGTGCAATATCACTGGTCATTCAAGAAATCTAAACTGAAACAATGCTGAGATTCCACCTCACTCCAGAAAGAATGGCTATCATCAAGAAATCAATCAACAACAAATGCTGGGGAGGTTGTGGGGGAAATGAAAGCCTTCTCCATTGCTGCTGGGAGTGTAAACTGGTACAACCACTACGGAAATCAGGATAGAGGTTCCTCCAGAAACTAAAACGAGAGGTTCCATTTGACCCTTCTATGCCTGTCTTAGGTATCTTTCTAAAACATTTAAAAATATCATACCACAGTGATATATGCATAGCTATGTTTATAGCTCCACAGTTGATATAAAATGCATGCACCTCGAGACCACACTTTTAAGTAAATCAAACACACATATTTAAATATTGCAGTTTCTCTTGTGTGAGAAACCCAAAGGGTGAACAAGGAGCATAATGGAGGACAGATGTTGGGAAGTAGGAGGAGCTTGTTCAAATGGGAAGGGGAGCAAGGGAGGGGGAGAGAAGGAAGGGAAAGGGGACTTTAAAAAATGAAAATGGAAGGGAAAAATGGAAACAAAGCTTTTGTAAATGGGAAGGGGGAAGAGTTGAAGGGAGGGCAGGGGAATGGGGAAAAGAGAAGAATTCAGATGTGTTATGCACAGGTACAAATTCCCCAGGGTGAATGTGATCATTCTGTATGCAAAATATGTACTAATAAACATACATAAAACTCAAGCTGGGATTAACCAGGCATTCCTCTAACTCTCCTGAGTAGAAGAGAAGGAAACAGGACAGATTTGGGACCGAGGGCACCGAGGTTCAAGACAAGCAATGAGTCAGTGCATGGTTCTGATAGTTTAGCTACTTAGCCAGGGTGGCAGGGAATGGACCCTCTGGAAAACCAGTTTCTGGGCTGTTCTTCCCCCTGCTTCCCACTGGAAGTCATCCTGCATCTCCACCTCTGCAATGTTGGGAACTCGTCATGCTATTTGATTTGCATCACTGTGAGGATCCAGTGTCATTTTCTGCCAATGGGATGTTTCTGCCTACAACATGTTGGCCTGAAGGTTCCCCAGAGGGCTCCTCAGTGTTTTGGACAGCAACAAAGGCAGTCTCTCATGTGTGTGTGCGCGTGTGTGTGTGTGTGTTGTGTGAGCAGGTCCATATGTGTGTTGTGAGCTTCAGAGCCCACTTCTCTGAGCGGGGGCTTAAGGGTGCCCCAGACCTGCACCTGATGGCCCCAAACCCCAGCTTGCCCCACAGACAGATGCAGACTGCTGGAGGTGGGCTGTGGCTGCCGCCATGAGAACAAGAAACACCCTGGGGGGAAGAACTGAGAGAGGAGTGGGGTGTGGAGACCAGGCTGGATAACATCACCGCCCACACCTGCTCGGGTTCCCCATGGACAAGGGAGCAGGGGTGAGGAGGAAGTCGTGACTTCTCTTTTTTGCCAGACAGAGAGAGGATGCAAGTGTGTCCTTGAGCACCTGGACACAATGCACTAATCCTTCATGGGATGGCCAGAGGCTTAAATGAGATAGACTTTGGCAGAGTTCTGACTACATGACAGTAGTGGTATATGGGAGCTACTGAAACACAACACTGGAGGTGCCTTTATTGTTTTTATTTTTTGGTACCGGGGATCGAACTCAGGACCTTGCGCTTTCGAGGCAGGCGGCAGAACCACTGAGCTAAATCCCCGGCCCTTATTTTTCTTTTTTATTGCTCAACTTGTATTGCTACTTCTTTTTCTTCCTCCATCTCAAAAAGAAAGAAAAACTGTTTAATGGTACCAACATGACACAGGCAGAAAATGACGTTTGATCCTTATAAAGGTAGCAAGTAGTAGAGCAAGTAGCATAACTGTTCCTATTTTAATTAAAGATGCATGATCCTAGGATTTAGCTCAGTGGCACCACATCTGCCTTGCAAGCACAAGGTCCTGCATTTGATCCCCAGTACCACAAAAAAAAAAACCCCAAGAAACTGAGGATGAATTAACTAAAGATTCATGACATCATCTCCAGGAAGCATGGAAGGGTGGCAGGAAAGGGCTGGGCCAGGAAAGGGATGGCACTGGGAGGGGTGGCCTGGAGTAGGAGTAAGAAAGGCAGGAACTCTGGGGCCACGCAGGGTTCACAGTCTGGCATAGGCTCCCTTCTGGGTATTATCTCAGAAGTTATTTTATTGCTTTGGGCCTCGAACTTGTTATTTGCAAAAGAGGAATAAAAAGAGTATTCCATTGGGTTGGCATGATGAATAAGTAAATGCATGTAAAAAGCTCAGACTGCTGATTGCCATGGAAGTGCTATAAGCTTTAGCTGAGACGGCGACAGCTATTACTATGATCCCCACCACTGTGGCCCAGAAGCCACTCAGAAGAAGGACTGAGCTCTGAAGTCCCCAAAGTGACCTGGGCGGCATTCTAAGAGTGGCATCTGCCAAAATGCCTAAATATCTTGTAGCAACAGTGGTGAAACCAAAGCTTCCCTGTCACCCTAGCCCTGCAAAAAGCAGCCCTGAAAATGGGGACAGCTGTAACTCAGGAAGGCACCTGCTGAGAGCCAGGCCATAAAAGGAAGTTGTCACACAATCCTGGAGGACCAGCAGTACTAGAAGCAAAAGAACCAAAGCCAGGTCTGGAGCAAGGACTGGGGCAGAAACTGGGGCCACTGGCTGTAGCAGACTGTGGCAGTGGGTGTCCAGTGCTAGTGGGCTATGAGTGGCACATGGTTCTTGCCTCCCTTAATTCAGCTATATTGTTCTATATCAGGAGTCAGAGCAAACCCTTATGTGACTCAAATGGGCATGTCTGGTAGTAGAGCTGGGCTAGTATTGCTCCTTTGCTAATGGCTGTTACTGAGGCCTGGGTCCTGGTCTGTGAAGCAAGGCTCTGCTGAGTTTTAAGCAGCTGAGGTGAGTGTGTCCCCAATTAAAATCCTTTCACCTGAATTATGGCTTCTCACTGACCCGATGGGTTGTGTGCTAGTTGCACCCAGTCCCCATACTGGTTTGTTCTATCCAAGCAAGATAAGCTGTGCCGACTCCCTAACAGCCCTGCCTGGTGCCATCATGCCAGGTGTTCAGTATATTTCCCTAGATGACTTCAAAGCATAACCTGCTCCCTATTCCTTCCCGTGACTGTATTCAATATATGGTGGATGTGCTTGGGGGCCTTTGTCTTTGCTGCCATCAGCAGGGTCCCAAGACCCAGCTTCGTCATTCTGAGTCTCATTTCCTGTCTATTCTTTAATTTGCCTTATGCTGTGGTGGCTCAAAGGAGGCCAGAACCCATGTAGAGATTCTGGCAACATCCCCTTACCCATTCCCTATAAGTGGCATCAGCTTTTGACAGGTGGCAAAGAAAAGCAAGTTCATGGCCAGGCAGCCTGGATGGTTCTGGTCTCTGGGCCACTCACCTGTGCAACACAGCGCAGCCAGGACGAGCAGGAGCCTGAGCAGGGTGACACCTCCCTGACTTCTCATTGTGATATCCACAGAGTCTGGAAGGAAGGGACAAGACCTGCTGTCATGATCAAAAAATGACTGCTGGTTATCTCAGAAATCAAGACCTGGAGGCCCAAGGGGACCCTAAGAAACACAAGGAAGGAGCAAACAGCCCAATCAATAGCCAAGGCGCACTGTCAGTGCTGGATGACAGCGCTGGACCCTCCTCCTCCTGAGACCTTGGCTTCCTGAAGAAACACTGCCCGACCCTGTGAGAGGGGCAGCTGCTGGGGAGCCAAAGCTCCTCAGGTTCACAGGAATACCTGTTCCACCTACAGTAGCCTCAAACCAAGATCAGCTCAGTCCCCACAAGCCCAGTGTTCATGGCCCTGCAGTGGAAATAACACCATCTCCCCAAAGGTTGTTGAGTCCAATAAAATGTATGTGAGAAAACAACCTATGTGGTAACCTCAGCCCCCACCCTGCCGGCCCAGGCCATGCTTCTGGCTGAGCTGGAGGGTCACTTCTGCAGACGGGGTCACATCTGCAGGCCAGGTCACTGCGGGAATTGAACCAAATGCTGCCTCTGAGGGGATCAGCAAGCTTTCAGCACCAGAACAGGAAGCTGAGGCGTGACAGGTGGACAAGTTCTGGCTCCTCAACCCAGACGTGACAAGGACACATTCAGGGGAAGGAAGGAGAGGTACTGGCAATCTGAGGAGTGGTCCTCATTACACAAGGAACTAGATGTGTAACAATAGGCTGCAGGTAAGAAAAGGAGGCTGAAATGCCTTGAACCTTCCTTTCACTCAATAAACAGGTCGAGGCACAGGCAGGTTTTGGATCCCCCCCAGGTTCAAAGATTTGGTAGCAGTTCTAGGAAGTCCCTCAGCCAGGCACAGTGGTGCACACCTGTAATCCCACCACCTGAGAGGCTGGGGAACGAGGATTGGCACAAGTTTGAACACACCCTAGGCTACACAGTGAGTTAAAAACAAGCTTAAACTGCCAGCAAGACCTAGTCTGAAGAAAAAAAAATCTCCCAACCTTGAAAGTCAGGCTGCTCCACATGCTACTTCCAGAGCCACACAGGGTAAGACTCAGGGCTTGTGGACAGATGGTCCTCATCTGCCATCCACTGGGTCCGGAATGCAGAAGTCCCTAAGGCTATCAGGGCATTACCTCTCACACTTTTGCAGGTCATTTGCCCCACAGGAACTGACAATTCAGGCCATCCAGGCCTTTGGAATTTTCCAGAGGAAAAAACATGGAGTCCTGCTAGGGAAAGGTATCAAGGAGAAACAGGGCCTGGCTTTTCCTTACAAGTGACACTCACCACTTCACTCAGCACACTGCCAGCTTCCCACTGGGTTCCCCATGTTCATGGGTTCCTGGGTAGCGAAGATGATTTATACACTTGGGTTAGACAGGACTGGGGCCCACAAAAAACTGCTGCAAGGAAGGAAGGAGAAGAGGGTATTGATGTGAGGTTACAACAAGAACCAGTAAAGCACGGAGCATCAGATAGTTTTTTTTTTTGGAGGGGGTTATTTTGAGACAGGGTCTTGCTGTTAGTTCACACTGGCCTTAAACTCGCTATGTAGCTCAGGCTGGCCTCAAACTCAAAAGGATCCTTCTGCTTCAGCCTCCTGAATGCTAGGACTACAATCCTGTACCACCATGCCCAGCCTACTGGACACTTTTCTAAGAGTTAAGAACAGCTAGGGCCGGGGATTTAGCTCAGTGGTTCCGTCGCTTGCCTTGCAAGCGCAAGGACCCAAGTTCAATCCCTGGTACCAAAAAAAAAAAAAAAACAAAGAACAGCTGCTGTGACAGGCATCCCCATGGCAAGAAGAGGCTGTTAGTCACTAGAGCTGCCTCCATGACAGGCTGCAGGAGGGCCAAGAGAGTGCAGAAAGGAAGTGACCAGTGTGGTTGTTCAGATCAACAGACTGGGCCTTTGTGAACCACTAGTAACACATGAGCTTCCAACAGCAACGTGTTGGGGGAGGGGTACAGAAAAAGGGACAGCTGATTGTTCTAGAGCCATTTTACAATTGCCCTGAGATGTTGACAGTATTAATGCTAAACAGATTTATAACTTTTTTTATTCCTAAGTCTTCAACTGTTGCCACCCTTCCTCCAAATATTCTATAATGAACCAAAAAAGAAAAAAAATGATGTCCACGCAGAGCATGGTGGTAGATGCCTGTAATCCCAGCAGTCTGGAAGGATGAGGGAATCCTAGAATTTACTCTCTCCTAGGCTCAGATCTGGGCTGGAAATAATATTTTTAGCCAAGTTGCCACATGTATGAAATGCTTCTGGCTTATCAGGATAGCATAATTAACAGCTGTAGAGGCAAGGGGAAAATGTTGAAGGAACCAGGGCTGTTCTATTTGATAAGGTGTCCCAAAGACAGTTACTGTTTTCAAATAAGGGAAGGGCAGCTGAGCAAGGGAGCCAGAGGTTATGTAATTTCAAAAGGCAGAATGAAGATCAATAAGGGAGGGATTGGGGATTTCCTAAATGAGTGAGGGCGAATCTTTTAACGCTTTCAATGATACAAATAGCCCCGCTATGCCACAGGAGCCATGGGTTCGCCACTGCTGCCCTAAACCAATGACTATTTTCCAACCCTTATCTGCCCTGCCACATCCTGGATGCAGTGCAAAAGGGAAAACAAGACCCCGAAGATGTGTAAAAAGCTCCCATCAGCTGGCAATGTTCAAACAGATAGCAGAGGTCACAGATCAGAGGTACTACAGAAAACAGCAAGAGGAAAGAGCAAAAGACTGGTGAAGTACTAAAGATTCTCATTTTATAGTGAAACCAACCTGACAAGTATTTATTCATGCCCAGCCACCTGGGATGCAAGGAGAAGCTAAAAACCAGCAAGGTGATTTACCAACTTATGACATCTCTTATCAAATTGCTAAAAACGTTCTGGGAAGCAAATGTTTTGATACCTGGGTAGAAATCATAGTGTGAACCAATATTCCACTGTTTTAAATAGGAAAACAAAAACATGGTATCATCCATCCAAAAACTCCAAGTCTCCCAAATATAAAGAAATATACGGGCCAGGGGTTTACCTCAGTGGTTCTGGTGCCTGCCTCACAAGCACAAGGTCCCGAGTTCAATCCCTGGTACCAAAAAAAAAAAAAAAAGAAAGAAATATATATATTACATACTATATGTATATACAATCCAGAGAAACTTGAGCAGAAAGCATTTAACATATGAAACAATTATTTAATGACAAAGTGTGTAGGAATTCCCTGGTGGGTGGATTTAATCCTAAGAAGGTTAACTGTCCACTCCACTGCCACCATCCCTCAGATAGCAACTTCTAAGCAGATACCAACCATGAGCAGGTGTGTGCCAGGCAACAGGCTACACTGACTGCTGAACAGGAAAGGATCTTAGAGCTACTGGGGTGGACACCAACTAGTGCCAAAGAGAGGGGAAGAAAGGGGAATTGCAACAATGCTTTCCATTTCACTGGGCACCTGAGTCACCTGGAGGCTGTGGAACACATCACCCAACCCTATCCTCCTGAGGCTGGAATTCCCAGGTCTAATGCAGGCCCCAGAAAGTGCACTTCAGCCAGTTCCCAGGTCCTAGCCCTGTTGCTGACCGGGGACCACACTGGGAACAACTGGCTTATACTGACTCAGCACAAGGGCCAGGCATGGAGTTGAAAGGGTCTCCCCAGCTGGGCTGTCAAAGGACCAGCTAGTGCTGATGAAATAATGAGTTTCTTCTGCCCTTCAGGGCTCCTGTGATTACACTGCTAAATGGACTAGCTTATAAATGCAAGACATTAGGCAAGTCCTTGTTGCCAAGTTAACTTCTATTTAGTGAGCAAATATTATGAGTCAACTGCTATGGTAGGTGATCTTGACATATTAAGGTACAAGCTAATCCTCACAATACTAGATAGGAAATGTAATCTCTGCCTCCAAATATAAGAAGCAAGAGGTAGAGGGATCTAGCTAGTTGGCCCTTACTCCCAGTGATGTCCACATCCTAACTTCAGGAACCTCGGAATATAGTCGTCCTCATGTGGCAAGCAACCTCCACACGGGATTGTGGTTTGAGAGATTATCCTGAATATCCAAAAGACCCAGCATGATCACCAGCTTGTTCACAGGGGGACAGGAAAGCAGTAGAATCTGCCAGAAAGATGTGACATCAGAAAAAGGGGCAAAATCTGAAGAATGAGATGAACTCAACTCACTATTGGTGACTTCAAAGACAAGAAGGATCCTGTGAGCCAAGGCACACAGGTGGGCTCTAGAAGCTAAGAGTAGTCCTCACCCAACACCCTCAAAGAAAACCTGATCTGTCTCCCAGTCACGGGACTGCATTCTGCCAATAACCTGGATGAGCAAGGACATGGACATACCCTGTCGCGGAGACCTCAGCCTGCCACCTGGATTGTTCACCCAGTGCCACCGTGTCAGACTCTGGATGGATGACAGAGCAGTAAATTTGTGTTGTTTTAAGCTGCTAAACTTGTGATTGGTTTCTGGAGCAATGAAAAACATAAGCTGGGCCTGGTGGCCTGGGCCTGTGGTCCCAGTAACTTTGGAGTCTGAGGCAGGAGGATCACTTGAACTCATGAATCCAGACCCACCAGGACAACAGAGGGAGACACCAACTCAAAACTACAAAAAGCTAATATAGCAACCACATTACTGGAATGCAGTGACACAGCATTTAAACCCAGGTCTGAGGTCGGATCCATTAACTTCCCAGTGGGGAAACTTGTGAATTCTGCCTCCAAAATACATTCATCTGAGGAGGCCAGAAAAGAGAAGATTTTTTTCTTTTCTACTCCTCACCCCACCAGCCCTCGTGTGTGTGTGTGTGTGTGTGTGTGTGTGTGTGTGTGTGTTTGTGTGTGTGTGTGTTTGTGTGTGTGTGTGTGTTGCAGGGAGGGGCATGTACAGCACTAACCACTAACACTGCCATTCTGAGAAGAGATTTTAAAACCAACAGTTACATAGGATTCACCATAAATACAATCTCTGCTCCAATGACCTGGGGCTCATGAACTTCAACTCTAGATATAGCCTCACAAATTAAACCCACTGTTCTCATTTTATAGGAAGCGAATGGAGGCCCAAGGGGATGAAATTACCTGTCCCAAGGCAAGAGGATTGTTGTAAAAAGATCTATGTTACTTCTATCTATCAGGGCCTGGTAATTCCCAAGTGGTATAGTGTAGCCCCTTGGCAGCAATGTCAGGGACCTGGAGCTTGAGTCTTTCAGACCTTGGACACAGTCCTATCCAGACAGCCACACATTAGTCACTCACTCAAAACAGTAATTACTGACCCAAGGAGAGAGACAAAGAGCAAATTACCATCACAATGGAAGAGCCCCTCCCAATCCCCCAGAGTTCTGCTGCTACAGACAACCACCCCAGAAACTTTGAGAGCTCAGATATCTGCCCTTTGCCTACAAGGGCTTCTCTGTGATCTGTTCCTGGACCTCAAACCCGGGCCTTTCTTACTGGACTTTTATCTTCTGAACCACTAGGCCTCCTTTGAAGTTTCCTTTCCAAACCACTAAGCATAATGGGGTGTTTTCCTTAGAGCAGTTTCCATTTTCTACTGAGAACCTATGTCCCAAGTTACTGGTATGTTCAGCTTGTCACAGAAAACTCCCTCTTTTTCTTCCAATGATAAATTACCCAAGCACAGTAAACAACCACCTCCCAACACTGACATTCTGAGGTCTGTGTGCCTCCTAGGAACTGTGAGTAAATTACCTATAATGAAGAACTATAACAGAGGGAGGACAGGGAGGCCTGAAAAATCACCTGTTGTTCCTGGTACCAGGTTCCAGGCTGTGCCATTCCCTGGATGACAGATCTGTAGTCCTTACCACCACCCGAGGAAGTAAGGCCTAGCATTTCACTGATGAGAAAATGAGGTTAAACAGCTTGCTGCAATTACCAACAGGGGCACCTGTGCCCCACGAAATGACAATAAAAAGCACTATCTAAAGATTGAAATCAATTGGCCCTGACTCTAAGGAGAGTGTGGCCCAATCCCATGCAGGAGAACAAAGATGTCTGCTAGTACAATTCCACAAATGGATCTTGGGGAAAGGAAGGTTGAGACCACACGGAGGATGGCCTTAACTCCTTCCCTTCTAATGTGATTTCTTTCTTTGAACTGCAGGAGCTGCAGGTGAGTTTAGATGGTCAGGGGTAAGAGAAGAGGCCTGAGTTCTCAGGATGCTGGCGTTTTAAGGAGAGGCCCGTTCCCTGCCCCCTTAGTGGTAAACACCGCCCACCCCCACCCCGTCGTCGTCCCTGCGCGCTGGGAGCCTGGGGCTTGGCTGACCAGGAACCCCTTGCCCCATCGCAGACACCCGGCTAGGTTTCCCAGCGAGGATGGGGAGAAGCTAGGCGTTCCCTGGGAGACACTGCAGACCCGTATTCCCCAGCCCGCCATACCTGCGCCGGCCGCGGCGCCTGCGCCTTCAGCCCCAGCCCACCCCCCACTCCAGCTCTGTTTCCGGAGGGCCTTGGACCTCACCTGGGAGCGCCTGGTTCTGCTCCAGTCCGACCTGCTTCTGCTTAGGCCTGGCGCTCTCCGGTCCCCTTCACCAGACTGGAGCCCGCAGGTCTCGGCCACGCCCAGGGTCAACCCCTCGCCTCCCTGCGGTAGAGGCCAGCGCCCATTCCTGGGCGGAGACTCTGGCTCCAAGTAACTTCCAGCCACAACTCTGGTAGTGTCTTGAAGCAAGTTGTTTTGCATTTACAAGCTGTTCTGAGCTTGAGATAGGGCACAAGTGGAGGCAGAAAAGCAAAGCTTTGAAGCCCTTTTTCTCCCTCTCTTTATTTCTTCCTTCTTCCCTCTCTTTTCTCTCCTTTCTTTCCTTCCCTCTCTCTTTTCCTCTCCTTGCCTCTGCTCCTCAATTTGTTGTTCTCAGGATTGGACTGAGAATTGTTACTCTCTGTGCTCTCCCAGAGGCTGTAGCATATCCACTCTGCTTTACGCATCTTGGGGGTTTATACCTTTGCAGACAGTTTGCACATCTTTACCTCCAACCTGAGCTGGCTGCAGATGTTCTGCACATCTATCTCCATTCCAACCGCTTTTCCTACAATCTACCTGGAAACCAATTTTGATTTCTTCCCTTCCCTCAGGTCCACTCCAGTCGTACCTGCTTTACCTTTTAGATACCTCAATTTCGACTCCACTTCACTCTGCCCCATTGTTACTGCCGAATTCAGGCCTGTAGTTTGTCTGGGTCACTCCGGTTCCTTTGTACCAGGTCCCTGTGCTGCCTGTGTTAATTCCTGCATCCCTGGGCCATCTCCCCTTATCTTCCACATGACCTCTGGTTTCCCTGAACTTGACTTTGCCCTTTTCTCATCGTACTTCCTTGAGTGCAGTGGCTGTAGCTGCCAGTTTGCAAGGGGAGACCTTTCAGAGGAAAGTCTAGTGCTAGGATGGCAATGGAAACACGTCTGGAACATTGATGACACCATTGTGCCATGGTGTCAGTCCTTGTTACCTCTGCCTTGTCACAAGAAAATAACCCCTTCTCTTAGTCACAGTCCTCAACGCTGCTGCTGGGACACAATACGTGACAGCCACGATTCAAAGGAGGAAAGGTTTCCTTTGTTTGATGGTTTGTAAAAGTTTCAGCCCACAGCTGGCTGGCCCCAAGGCAGGACGATCATGGCAGAGACACCGGGCAAAGGAGATGCTCCAGGTATCACAGACAGGACACAGAGTGACATCAAGGGAGGAGGGAGGGAGATAGACCCTCCCCCTTCTGACCAGACTCTCCCTCCTAATGGCAAGTCAGCTGTAAGCCCCTACATGATCTAATCACTTTCCAAAAACCCTACCTTTGAGCACATGAGGCTTGTGGCGGGACATGTAAAGGTAAATCATAACACTCCTGAACTATTTAAACTAGCCAGGCGTTGTGCAGCATGCCTGTAATCCTAGCTCCTGGGAGGCTGAGGTAGGAGGATCATCCTGAGTTTGAGGCCAGCTGGGATACATAGTGAGTTCAAGGCCAGCCTCAACTACATAATAAGACCTGGTCTCAAAAAACCCCAGAACACTATTTAAGCCACCTTTAATTTACTTATCTGTCTTACCCTGAGCTTTAGATGAACAAGTAAAGCATGGGTAGTTCTCAAGAGGTCTGAGAACCAGAAATGGCTGTTTAGTCTGCTTTGAGCAATGTTAATGCTGTTAAAATTCCATTTCTGTATGAATAAGCATTTGTGCCATGAAATTAAACACAGAGGCTTATTAACCAACAAGACCTTGCTATGAACCAGTGATCATTCATTCAACATAACCATGACATTGAATTTTTTTTTCAGTACCGGAAATCAAACTCAGGACCTTGCACTTTCAAGGCAGGCTGTGGAACCAGTGAGCTAAATCCCTGGCCCAATACTATGAATTTTGATAGAACAAGCAGCGAGCATTCTAAGGATGCAAGGATCAGATAGAGATTCAGGGGTGATTTGGGGTACTTTAGAAACAGGAAGTCATCCAGAAAAAGGATGCAAAGAATAACAAGGTCTCTGGTTTAGTTTAACTCTAAAGTTTAGTTTCTTAAATAACTGGGTGATACTGGGGTCTGAATGTGTGCTTCTCCCAAAGCGTTGTTGAAAAAGAGTGAATGTTTACATTAAAAGTTTTCAGTAAGACACATTGCTATTGATTTTCATCAAAAAACCTCCCCTGGCCCCCATTCCAAATACACCTGTCCCATCATTCTTGCTATTTTCTTAAGCAGTTATCAATGTCCTCTTTCCTAAGTGTCTTTATGAAGTGTGATCAGAAGTATAGGGAATACAGTGCCGAGTCACATACAGTAGAAAGACAGACTCATAAAAACATTAGTGTCCTCATGCAACTTACTCACTGGATCTGGCACTGTGCAACTTCAGGCTCCTCCCTCAAGTCAAAGTGACCATGAAATGGAAACATTTTGAATGAATTCGGGACATCAAGACGGATATGACAGGGCAACTAGATACTCATGAAAGAGTCCAAAACTGCTTCAGGAAGTGGCAAGAAATGTGTGTGTTTAATCTGAGAGGGGAGTTTCTGAGAGGGAGGAATGGCGATGTCACTTTTATCGTAATAAGTTTTACTTACATACACACTGTATTTCTCAATCACACCTTGAATGTTGAATCCAAATCCCAAAGCAAGAGTATGAGATGGACTTTTAGGCGGTTATCAGGTCCTGAGGAGTTGGCCCTCATGAATAGGATTAGTGCACTTAGAAGAGAGACCGCAGAGCTCATTTGCCCCTTCCACCATGTGAGGGCACAGCAAGAAGGCTCCATCTTAGGGAACAGTGTAGACACCAGACTCCGAATCTGCTGGTGCCTTGATCTTGGACTTTCCATTCTCCAGAACTGTGAGCGATTAATTTCTACTGTTTGGCTATTACACAGGCTACGGTGTTTTATTATGGCAGCCTAAATGGAGAAGCCAGTTGACTCAGGGAAAAATAGGACATAATAGGATTTGGTAGCCTGATGAAGCAACCATGTCTGACTTAGTGGAGGGGAAACTTTCTGAGACATGCCATTAGGTGACTGCACTGTCAGGTGATCTCACCCCTGTGCAAACAGCAGTATATTTCTACAAACCTCTGTGGGATTAAGGATTTGCTTTGGCAATAATTTCCCTCCACTAATCTTCTCTCTTCCCAAAGTTCTTCAGTTGGCTTTATATCTGCACTCAGACTCAACGCTCAATTTCACATTGTTATGAATCATTCACGAATCCTATAAAGCCATAGTGAGCAGTAAATTCAACATCCTAGTCTCTTCCAGCCTTTTCTTCCAACAGTGCAAATAAACACTTTGCTTTAGTCATGATCTTCAGGATGCTGAAGATGTACTTCGGTGTCTGGTCTTCAATTCGGGTCACTAGAAGTTTCTCCATGTCTGAAATGAGTTTTTCTTGAATTTTTGCTGGTCTCACTGCATTCAACGAAGCAGATCCATTTCCTGCTTCTGTCACTTTATTCCTTAAGATTGTAGCTGTGGTGGAAATGACTGGTGTGCAGTACCCATCAGTGATCTGCCAGCTTCATGGTCCTTCACCACTTTCAATTTCATTTCCAGGTCAATCACTTGATGTAGCCTCTTAATGGCAATATTAGCACTGGATTTTGTATGTTTATGCGCCGTGATGGGTAAAATAATAGGAGACTAAATCAAGCACAAGAGAAAATGATACATTCAAGACATGTGGTAACATGCAATGTACAAGGCTGCTGCTGGCCACTGTGGTATCCGTGGTCTGTTGTTGATTGCAACATCAGTCTGCAGTGCATGGCTGTACTGTGTTACATGAAAATAAACAAGAAAATGACTCTTTCAGAACATTCTGACATGCATCAGTAGGTAAGTGTGCCTTTATTTTCCCCCATGGCAGGCACTTAACCTGAAGACCACTCCCTCTGCCTGCTGCTCTATGAAAGAACTGCTCTGGGTGAAACGGAAGGTGGCGCACAGCTGAGGCTACAGTCAAAGCCAGGACAGGATCATGGGTCATGGGTGGGCCCACTGTGCTCTGGCTTCTCAACAATGAGTACCAATCCCATTTACCATCTGAAGAACCAAAGCCTCTTAACATTTACTTAGGGCAAATAGCCGACTACACAAAACACAGGATTAGAACCCAAATTTGTTTTTAAAGTTTTGACACTTGAAGGATTTCATTCCAAACTCTCAGTTACAGAATTACAAAATAAAAATCTATGTTTCTGGTAAACATCCTTAAGCCTAACATAAGATTCATGTCACTTATCACAAAGTTAAACAGTCAAGTGTATAAAGGAGAAACAAAACAGAAGCAGTATTTACAAGTTTAGACTCCATGAGACATTGTGAAGAATCTTTTGTTAATAAACTCCACATTGCATACTTGTATACACTACATTTCAATAATAATAATTTTTAAAAATAATGCAACTAAATAATGTGATAAAGGTCCTAGTGTGAGGATTTTAACTTCTATTCAAAGTCACCATGTAAAAGATTTTAAATTCAAGGTCTAAATGATAGTGTGTAAATTCAAGTTTAGATTGTCAAAGAGAGCATAAGCCATTTGCATTCAAGTTTAGTCAGTTCCCTGTGAGTAGCAAATATTAGGAATCACTAAATAGATTAGCCTATGATTTACAACTATAAGTCTTTCCATAGATCATTCAGCACATAGTATGGCTATCCACGTGGAGGTATTTCTGCTACTTTTTAAGCCTTTATTCAAAAGAATTTTCTTCTCATTTCTGTATTTTTAAGTGGTAAATATTTTAAAACAAGGAAGTATCTCTTCCTTAGCCAGAGAATGATTTCTGCACTAACTCCTGGGAGAGGAAAACAAAAAAACAAAGAAGAAAAGATTCGTTTCTTTCTCTACCTCCAAGCCACAAAGCAAACCAAACAATTCCACCTCCTAATGTAGTGTCACCCAGGGCTCAGAGCCAGAGACAGTATTCCATGCTAGTTGCCTGCTATATGCTGAGCACAGTGTAGTTATTTACATTAAGAAATCTCTTAAACAGGCTGAGTCATCCCAGTGCTTCCCTCAGCAGAAGACAGGCTAAAGCTGACGTGAGCAGGGGCATCTGCAAATGAGAACATTGAAGACTCTCCTCCACCCCTCCTCCTCTTCTTCTTCATCTGATTCATCCATGTCCACTGAATCATCATCGTCGTCTTCTTCCTCCTCCTCTTCTTCTTCCATCTCTTCGTACTCATCAGGACCCATCTCCTTGAAAGAGGAAACAATCTTTTGATAAGAAGAATGTCCAACAGGTTTTTATAGTAATTTAGGGCAAATTTTCATTGATCTAGAATACCAACAACCATACAAGCCATCTATCAGTTTTCATAGATTTCAACAGTGCAGTTTCATACTGCGGGTGCTGGTGCAAGGTTCTCAGATGTACACTGTATCACATGTTCAATAATGCTCAGTATGCTTCTAATGGTAAACATAGTTCATTATGACTGTACTTAGGTTTTGTTGTTTTGTTTTTGGTACTGGGGATCGAACTCAGGACCTTGTGCTTTCGAGGCAGGAGGCAGAAGCACTGAGCTAAATCCCCGGCCCTATACTTAGTTTTTATACAGTGGTTGTTCATTCAAGGTAGCAAGTAGACTCCTCATAAAAATCCAAGATAAAGTTTTGCTGAATTTATCATACTAATACATTAAATAACAATTCTTTTATCAACCTACATGCTTCCAGAAAAGAGGTGAAAATATTAGTCAGGTAGGACCTCTACTGGTAATTTTTATGTACTGTCAGCAAGAGGCCAGAAAGACTTTTACTAAACTCCTGTTACAAAGACATGTTTGAGTTCAAACATCAGTAGCTCTACTTAAAAAGAATTATTTGTATTGTTTCAGGGACCCCAAACAACAGTCATTTATTATCTCTCCTGGTTCTTGTGTGTTGGGTATTTGGGAAGTACTTGATGGGGCAGTTCTGGCTTGAGGTCTCATGATGTCATACTCAGGTGGCTGAACTGGCATCACCTCAAGGGACTCTTCATTCACACGTCTGGTACCAGGGCTGGGGTGATCTGTATATCTGGAGAAGGAAATAGCTGGGGCTCCTGTGCGACTCCTTTAGTCGATGCAGTGACTTTACATGCTTGGTCTAGCATGGTGGCTTCATGGTAGCTGGCCTTCTTACACATGAGCGAGCCCCTCTCCCCCTCACTTGCTGCACTCCAGCTATGCCAGCCTCCTGTTTCAAACCAAGCACAGTCTTATGTTAGGACCTCTTGTGTTAGGATCTAACTCTTGTGCTAGGACCTCTGTACTTGCTGCTTCCACTGAGCACTCTCCTTCCAGGCATCTATCTGGCTCCCTCCAACTCTTTTACATCTTAGCTTGCAGGGCACGGAAGCCTTTTCTAACACATCTTTATATCAGAACCAAACAGGCTCTGCTCTTCTCCTGTACTTTGATTTTTCTCCATCATACTTGTGACTGCTTCAAATAATAATAATAATAATAATAATAGTGGTTATTTGTCATAGTTTGGCTCTTCCAATTAGAACATAAATTCCAAGACACAGGTTTTGATTGTATTGTTACTACAGTACTCAGATATTTGTTGAAGGAACAAATAAATTAATGTCAGAGAAAAAAAATGTGTCACTTAGAATTTATTATAATGCAATAACAACAATCTGAATATACACACGTATGACATAAGATATTCCATTACTTGTGTCTTTGGTCATAAATATATATTTTTTAATCTAAGGAATGAAAACGTTAAGATTCAGTAAGAAGTCCAAAAACTGGGAAGGCCAAGATGTTGGAAATTCTAAAACATGATGTCCAGGTGGTATGACTATTAATTACATTAATGAGGTTAGAGGAATCAATGTGTTAAAAAACAAAGGTATAGAGATAAAAGTTTACATACACTAACAGCAGATGGAAAGAGGAACACAGACAAGAATGGAAATAAGCAGCAGAAGTCTCTACAAGGCCCTCAAACAAGCACAATTAACAACCCAGCTAGACCAGGAGAAGGCATAGGACTGACCAAAAAATGCACTTTGAAGTGGCAAAGCACAAAGACAAATAGTAAAGCATACTAATGAGACTGATAGACTCATCGCTTCAGTTTTTCAACACATGAGGCTCTCTCACTCTTATTTCCATCAAAGTACTCGAGCCCTTACCTCTAGCTTTAACCTTTTCAGATCATGGGAATGTCATATTGTACAGTCTTGTCTGACATGCCAAACTTTACCTACATCAGTCCCATCAGAAAGCTGTAATCCCTGAGGCCTTCAGGCAAGTGATCTATGGCGAATGGATATAACACATATATTCCAATTCAGCAGACGTCAGTATTGCACGTTAGTATAGATACTTATTCTCATTTTATGCATGCTACCTCCCTTACAGGTGAGACTGCAGGGCACATACAGCAACATTGTCTCTCGGTATTTGCAAAGATGGGAGTTCCTAAGAAAATAAAAATGGATAATGGCCTTGCCTATACAAGCAGGAGCTTTCAAAGATTTTTGCAGCAATCGGATGTTAGACATTCCACGGGAATTCCTTGTAATCTACAAGGACAAACTACTGTTGCACATGGACATAACATTGAAATGGCAATTGGAAAAACAAAAAGGAGGAATAATAAGTCACAATAAGCCACAAGATCACCTTGATTTTGCAACATTTACATTTAATTTTTTGAATCCTGTTGGTAATATAGATAGCACACTGGTAGAATTACTTTGGTCAAAAGTACAAGAGCATGAGATAAAGGAGAAGGCACAAGTTTTGTAGTCCCTGGGGATGGGAAGATGGGAGGGACTGGTTATTCTGCTGGCATAGGAGTGGAGATTTGATTTGCTTGTGTCATTGTAGGAAATGCACAGATGGTGTGGGTCCCTCTAGGACCTTATGACACATCCCTGAAGGATCTGGATTCCACTCTCAACAGTGAAAACCTTCCCTCAGATGACAACTGAAGAAAACTACTCAGGAGACAGAAAGACTTGTTCATTGTCAGCACCTACCCAAGACGAGAAGGTCTGGTATCTATCAAGAGGCCTTTGAATAGACCCTCTGGAGGGTATCTCTGACTGCTCATCACAACTATGCCGCTCCTCAGAAGGAAGTGGTTATAGCAGTCTGTGCCCAATACCCACTCTCAGCAGTTAAGGGATCCCTCTCCAGAGGTGGGGAGACACTTAAATTAGTCAGAGTAGAAGCAGTCGGTTAGGGTTAGGCCCTTGAAAAGAGCCAGAACAGATATATTACATCTGTAGATGGAGGTATAGTCATTACTTACACCTACAAACTTCCCATAGGGATAAACAGCAGTGATTGATATTGAAACTGCTGTTATTATAAAATAAAAAGGGGGAAATGTGAGAGATCAAATAGGAAGATTGAAGCCTAACTGGCTTCCTTGGTGAGCACTAAATAAAGAGGGCATGAAAGCCTGCTGACACACTGCAGGGAAAAGTAAAAACACCTGAGATCCTGTTGTTTACCTGGACAAGTACCGTGGAGGGTGGGAGACAGATGAATACTGTGTAACTCGAATTGCTTGTGCCTGTGTCTGAGTGAATAAAGCCAAGGTACAGCAATCACTAACATCTCTATGTCGAAGGGAGACAAGAGCCCCCTGGGCTTCTGTTTTCTAATCTGATACTGTGTCTTTTTACTTTTCATCCTCATCACCCTGTGGTCAGGTTGGAGCTTGTAGGCTGGTTCGCACAAGATGTTATACAGTGGACCCTTGATTTATGACCTTGATTGGTTCCTAAGGGCTGGTTGTAACTCAGTTTGGTGGTAAGTCAAGATAGCTGAAATCTGGATGTTTACCTGGGTAGATGCTATCGATAACAAGAGGCAGATGAATCTTCCATTAACCTAGTTAACCCAAGTTGTTCATATGTCAGGCCAGTCAACTTCAGGGTCCACTGTATATAATACAGTGGTAACTTGGTGATCATTAATTGGTTCTGGAAGACACAATAAGTACCACAAACGATGAATACTAAACAAATTGTTTTGGCTGGAAAGGGTAGTGAATCACAAGGCAATTGAAACTAAGTTCTAGCTTATGCATTGAGTACCAAACAAAAGATGAGTACCAGGACAAAATTTTCTCATCAAAATGCATAAGTACCACACTGAAGGAGTTTCAGAGCCATCAAGTACCAAGATTTGCAAAAGTTCTGAAAATGCAGGAAAGCGTAAAGAAGAAAATAAAGATCATTTATGTTTTTTCCAACCAGAAGCAATGAACCCCTTGCCAATGGTGTGAGCTCATGTTCCAGTCCATGGTCAGCTGGCTTCAAAGAAGAAACAGCATGGCAGAGGGGCCTGTCATAGAAGCTGCTCACGTCATGGTGGACAGGAAATAAAGAGAGTCAAGGGAGAAGCCAGGAAGGGAGATATAATCTTTCAGGTCATGCCCCCAGTGATGCACCTTTTCTAACAGGCCCCACTTCCTAAGAAGCAGTCCACTATAATGCTTCTATAATCCATCACCTTCCAAATTTCCACCTCTGATCTCATGAAGATTTGGAAGGACATCTAGATATAAACCATAATATGAGTCCATCTCCCACTTACTTTTATCTTGTGCCTCTGACCCTGCTATTTCATTAATCTTTCTCATTCCCAGCCAGTACTAGTATGGGAGTTCAACTGTGTCACCTACCTCTGAACACTCACACTCCCATAGAGCCAGGTCCAGATGCCTGCACCTGGTCCATGTGCAGACAAAAAGTTCTGTCCTGAGGAGGTCCCAGCCTATAAGAGGTAACCAGCTGTTATGGCTTGTATCTAGATATCCCCTCAAAGCCTCATGTACTCATAGGTGGAGCTTTTTGGAACTAGCCGATACTGGGATTAAGGGTGTATGGTACTAAATCTGTCCACTGATTGGTTTAGCATGGTTCTGGGTATGGAACCATAATGGGAAGGCCCACCCAGAGTGTGGGTGGTACCACCTAAAAGGTTTGTAGCCTAGATGAGATAAAAGGGAAAGAGAGGCTTTCTGCTTCCTGCTTGCCCTGCCATGGACTGTTTCTCCTCTGCAGTGCCCCTCTGGCATGCTACCCTGCCTTAAATCCAGCTGACAGTCGACTGAAACCTCTACAAACTGTGAGCCAAAACAAACCTTTCCTCCTTTAACTTGTGGGTGTCAGGTATTTTGTCCAAGTAACAAGAGAAATAATTAAAACACCAACAGATTAAGCAGAACCATCATGAAGTCTGCTTGGTACTTCAAAGCTGTACAAAGATTCATTCATTCATATCTTTATTCACTTACTGAGCATCTGTGTGGGGATGAGGGGTAGGTGCTTAGGATTATAAGTGATAATCACTCCTCCAGACTCCTAAGCTAACAAGAAATAGCTCCTCTTTGACAGTGGAATAAATTCTAGAGGATCGATCATCAAAGAAATAAGATCCAATCAGTGGAGTGAAGAGAGGAATTCAGTAGATATATCTTTTGGGCTGGCTTTTCATGGATACACTGGAACTCTTGAATTGGGTTCTGGGGAAAGGAATTCTTGGGCAATGGGAAGGCATCTATAAAGACTTAGAGGAATTAGAAGTGGTAACTATCTTGGGGTATAAGCTTTGGGAACAGAGGAGTGATTAAAATAAATTCTAGTCCAGTGATTCTCAAACCTGGCTACACATTAGGATCATCAGCGGTCCTTTAAAACATACTGATATTCAGACCCTGTCCCTGGCCAGTTAATAGGAACTGCAGAGGAAGGACAGGGCTCAGGCACGGGTGAATTTACTAGTGCTACCAAGGTTGAGATGTATTGCTCTTGGCATCCAGCCTTAGATGGTCAAGGCCATACCCTACCACCATGATTTCTCAATACCTGTCCTGCTATAGTTTGGTTCTAAAATGTCCTTCAAAGGCCTTTGTGTTAAAGGCTTGGTTGACAGCCCAGGGTGATTTTGCAAGGTGTTGGGGTCCAGTTGGAGAAAGTTAGGCCATTGGAGGGGATAGTGGAGGCACAACCTTTTCCTCTCTGTCTCTTCTTTGCTTGGTGACTGCTGTGAAATGGGAAGCTGGCTCCACTCTGCCCTCTTGCTACTGCCTCACCACAGGTGCAAAACAAATGAAACCCAGCAACTATGGACTGAAAGCTCCCAAACAGGGAACTGCTGTTCAGGAAGTAGTTGAATAATGTATCTCAATTTGTCCTATGCTGCAGAGAATCACATTTACACTCCAGTGTCTGAACTGTTGCATGGTCATACTTGTGTGTGTCATTTTCCTGGGATGCCAACAAGGTAGCAGATTAGTGCCAGAACAAACAGAGCAAACATGGTAGAATGTGTCAAAGTTCATAAAAACCCAGAGGGCATGCATAGAACACAGGATCCAAAATGACTCTATGGCTCTTGTACCCGAAACCAATTAGAAAGCCATATTTTTCAGTCTCTCATTGGATCTGGTGGTGTTTGCAGGATGAATCAAAAAAGTGCTATTTTCAATCCTTCATTTACATCTGGTGGGAAGCCGAGCAAGTCTTCCCATAGGACAGTTTAAATCTCGAGCAATACCAAGTGAGTTTTTAATAGGACAAATGTCCCAATACCTTATTTGCATGGGGAAAAGCCAACTCAGGAATTTTGGATACAAAAAAATCTCTCCTCTAATCCTTAGGGCTGCTGTGAGCCTTTTCACCAGGCCACTGTTGCCCTGTAGACCATAATTCTCTTCCACCATCAGTATATGTACACCTTTGCTACCTTTTCTGTGTGTCTTGTCTAATTCTTTGTTCAAGACATCAAAAACCTAGAATGAAACCCCACAGGACCTTCCATCTGGTAACATCAGGGAAATGAATTTGTAAGTCTTCTCTCCTGTTAATGTGTCTATTGTCATTGTCCTTCGGGAGACTTACCAAGGGAGGCCCAAGGAGTAGCTTTCCCCTGGCTTCTACAATGCCTACCCTCCACTTAGGAATCTTCTCATGGAGACATTCTGCTCCCAACCCCTCAGCATTAGCCCAGTCATCAACTTTCAAGGATTGAACCATTAATAAGTATAATCACATGCTTTAGAGTGTGAGTTCAGGGCTAGGAGTGTGGCTTATTGGTAGAACACTTGCCTGGCATGCTACTTACTGTCATTATTATTTTCAAAGTTCGTACTTTCTCCTTATAACTACTGTCAGTCCTAGTTCTGGTCATCCATCTCATACTGAGAGAGAGAAATAAGGGAGTATGATCTGATTGCCCGAGAAGAGATGAAGCTCTGTCAGGGGAAGTAGAAGGTGAGGGAATAGTGGCAACATGCTCAAGCTGGACAGTGCCATGCATGGGCCATGCTTTCTGTGAGGTTGGCAGGGCAGACATCAGATTCTCAAATTTGGGAGGAAGGGAGATACCTTCCATAGGCTCTGGAGAGGCAAAGGAGGCTGGGAATGGAGATGAGCCTGGGATTCATAGATGGGGCTGAGATGGCAAGAAAGAGCTAGAAGGCAATTGAGGGCACTCAGGGAAGATCACAGAGAAATGAGCACTTTCCACAGGAGAGGTATGTGGGAGCCACGGGGCCTGGGTATTAGTGCCTGTTTGGGGACATCAGGGAAAGGATTTGGAGCCAGTTGGGAACTGAAGCCTGATGGCCATGGTCTAAGGCAAGGAACTGGGAATGAAGAAGTGGAGAGACCATTCTCAGGCAGCACCCTTTCAGGAAGGAGTTGAATGATGTAGACTCAACTTGTCCTGTGCTTCAGAGAAATGGTGTTTGCTCTCCAGCACGCACTGTTGGTTCATTGAACTTGTGCGTGTGAACCTTCTAGACGTGCAGGTGCAGGGAGTGAGGCGGGGCCAGGTCAAGGATGGGTATGAAGAGGGTTATTCCCAAATGAAAGAATTATTGTAGTCAAAGTTGTCATTTGAGCTCATATTCAAAGAATTAAGTATATTTTACCCATTTCTAAAGAAGAAGGAGGATATGAAGCATGGTCATGTTGGGCTCAATGAAAATCAATTAGGAAAAGAAATTTACTTGAGTGTGGGTCTATTTTTATAATACGCATAATTAAAAAATAGTTCCTTCTTTTATTCACTATGGGCATTTTTTCACATATATTCTCATTTAGGAGAGGAGAGCTGTTCTGGGAGCAGTGGGTCTGGCAAGATATATATGAATTTTCTTAATTATAGAAATATAATTAGGCATAAGGACCTGAATTTTTATTTTGAAGTATTGTACATATCACTTATTCATTATTGCTCCAGGACATATTAGTTATGCCAGTATTGCTGAGGGTCATGTATATTTTGAATTTTGTAATCTGTGTGTATCATATATATTTAGCAAAAATCTATATTCAATCACATTCATATAAGTAAAACATTTTTCTCTCATTTAGGATTTAATAAAATCGAATCCCACTGAGAACCCAGTACTTCTGAGCAAGTATCATTTGATGATAAAATATGATTCTCTAATTTACTTTAAGAAAACATTATTATTTATAGCACTTACATATCATGCATGTACTTTTTCCTAGAAACACATTGAACGAATGACCCACAGACTTCTTTCCAGGGGACAGTTTTTATAATTAATTGGAATATAGAAAACATATTGTCATCAGTAATTTAATCTTTTACAAAAACATTAATTCAAGTAGGAGAAATATAGAACAGCATGACTTTTTCATGCAACTATGTAATACTTTAGACTTTTCTTTGATAATGATGCTCCTTCTGAATGTTATGAAATGAACACTTTTGAATGAAATGACAAACATAATTCCTGGGGGTTTTTTGGTAGTGGGGATCAAACTTGGGACCTTGCACTTGAGAGGCAGGGTGTAGCACCACTGAACTAAATCCCCAGCCCCATAATTCCTTTTAAGAGATGTTCTCCTATGTAAACATTAGGATCACACAGAAGTTCTTACCTATCCAACAAAGACTAAAGGTGGACCTGGAAGTAGTTTACCAGTGTGAATGGAAGCTGCTCTTGTATTTGAGATGAACAAAAAAGTTGACATGAAGTATTGGAGGAGCATGGTGTGGGTAAGGCAGGATGTTTTTCCTGGGTGATGTTTTATTTTTGCACCTTTCTTCTTGGTTTGATGGTTTTTTTCAATAATTTGTTTGTTTTCTATGTTGCAAAGAACTTCTTTGAACTTTGCCTTCAGAAAACCTAAATTTCAAGTGCAGCTGGACAGCTGTTTTACCTAGGGAGGCTAGACCATTGGTTCCATTAAGCCCTTTGTGGCATTCAAATAATACACACAAAATGTCAAAGGGATAGTTTTGAAAATGAGAATAAAAACATCTAACATGCTGGGTAGCTGGGTATGTAGTTCAGTGGTACAGCATCTACCTTGCATGGGCAAGGCCTTGGGTTCCATCATCAGCACAAGAAAAAAAATAAAATAAAATGCTGGATGTAGACATAATCTCTGAGGAGACTGGAACAACACACAGTCAAATATTTGCCTTCCTCAGACATGAAGGGCACGCCAGTAGCCAAATTGATGATGCTATTGATCATTTAATTTTCCCAAATCCATTAGAAGGAAGTTATTAGTGCCATGCAGTGTATATGGTTTGCTTTTCCTAAAGGCTGCTAAAGCTCTGGAGCCAGATCTCTTTAGAACTCTGTGAATGTTTCTCCATTGTTGTCACTTAGTAGGAGGAATCCAAGGCAGAATGCAGGCTGGCACATGAACTGCCTGCATTCTTACAGCTCTGATAGTTGTTGCTGATGAACTGCAAAAGCAAATCCCATTTCCAACTTTTTGCCTGTCAAGCACTTCTTTGAGAAATTTATGACAACTGAGAAGTCTCCTGTGTGCCAGAAGTTATTGCAAAATGAGAAATACAGATTGATGAGTGAACTAGAAGCTGAAATTACTTTGAAAGCATGCATTTTAACAACCTACCTAGATTAGCAGCAAGGATGTGTATCTCTTAGATATGATATTTCGAACATTTCAAAAATAATGCATTATATTCTCACATTTTATTTCCCTGTTTCTAAGTCAATTGTTTTGCTAAACTTGTAGTTTATTCCAAAGATAGTGCTGAGTTTCAGAATTAATCTGCAACCATTGCAAATGTGGACTGTTTGGTATTTTTTTCCTTAAAAGAAGTCCTTAATGTTTTTGAATTTTTTATTAAATTTTACAATGTTAGTGTCAAAGGAATAAAAACGTTTAAGTCACACGGAGCATTAAAAGTTAATGGAGGGAGTTGCTAACAAGGGATATTGGCCTTTCCTACTGGAAACATTTCAAAATAGTTTATGAAAAAAATTTATCATTTCATTTATTCTTATTCACTGTCCATGCTGTGGTTTTAGTTTCTATCAAGTGACTAAGTTAATTTTAAAAATTATTTTTATTATGTGGTCTGAGTATGTGCCATAGCTTACCTAGTGTAGAAGTCCATGTGGAGTTCATTTTGTCCACTTCTTTTTAGTTTGTTTTTTGGTTTATGTAAAGTTGAAAACACATTTTGATTCCAGTAAATTAAAATATAAGGCATGAGAGAGCCAACTGTCATGATCCGAGTTGCTTGATATTATTATAGTAATAATAATAGTCCCCTGTGGAAGCCCTTAGGATGGTCAGAGAGTTCCCTTAACCTCAAATGTGGACAGTCCTTTATGACTAGGGCTCTTCACTTGGTATCATGTGAAAATGCAGCTGGAGAAACATATGTAAAAGTAGGTGGTGATTTTCCCAAGTCACACACCAGGTCAGAGGTAGAGCATGGCCCAGGGCCCAGTCTGCTGTTAGCCCCTGGTATGTTCTTCCCATGGCCTGGGAGAGCCAGTGATCAGGATCTGAGAGGTTGGTTCTCAGCCCTTCCACCCTGAACAAGCCCTGGCTGGCAGACACATACAGATAATTAATCACAAGAAGCAAAGTAGAGCCTTGCCCCAAATGTGATTAATTTGCTAACACAGCTCACAGAACCCAGGAAAATGCTTTATGTGCATTTACTCATCTATTTATTAAAGGATAAAGATAAATGGGCAAATGAGGAGATACATAGGGCAAAGTCTGGAAAGATCCTGAACACAGCAGCTCCAGCCCCCATGGATGTGGGGCACACCACCCTCCTGGCACATGGTTGTGTTTTGTGTTTGCTCCGGAGGAAGCTCTTGGAACCCAGTCCTTTTGGGTTTTTATGGAAGCTTCATCTTGCACACATGATTGATTATATCATTGGCCACTAGTGGTCAGCTCAACTTTCAGTCTTTCTTCCCTTCCCAGAAGGTTAGGGAGGAAAAGTCCCAACCCTTTAATCCTACCTTGGTCTTTCCAAGACCATCAATGAGCCACCAATCAGCTCATTTCCTTACAGAATACTCTTATTTCTCTTTTCTGAGATTCCAAGGATTTTAGAAGCTGTTTGCAGAAAATGAGCAAATATATTAGACCTTCCAAAGGGTATGACACTTTCCTTCCTTCCTTCCTTTCTTTCTTTCTTTCTTTCTTTCTTTCTTTCTTTCTTTCTTTCTTTCTTTCTTTCCTTCTATTTTGTACCGAGGGATCAAACTCAGGACCTTATGCTTTGCAGGCAGGCACAGCACCACTGAGCTAAATCCCCGGCCCTGTATGACACTTTTTAAGACATGAAGGAATATTGCAATAAAATACAAAACAAATATTACCATCCATGATTTTCCTGTGGAATATACTTTTCTCCCTAAATGCCAGGAAGTGCCATAATGGAGACCTTCACACTGAGTTATATCCCAGCTCTTACTTATGTTTTATTTAGAGACACAGTCTTGCTAAATCGATAACTTGTCCAGGCTAGATTCAAACTTACAATTCTCCTTCCCGAGCCTCCCAGAATGCTGGAATTATAGGCATGTACTCCCATGCCCAGTGATTGACTCTATACTCAGGAAATTTAAGACACACTCACATACTAAAATTCGTCAGTAGATTTTGGGGGATTTTTCAAACTTGCATCTATATAACTTTCAACAGCTTTATTTCTTGTTTCCACAGTTTTATTTATTTTCCAATATGCTTTATCATGTATGTTATCATCTTGGCTTACTTTGCTGACTAAATTCTTCAATACAGTGGTGACATGGACATCCCTGTTTTCTTCACAATCTCTAAGGAAGTGTTTGCAATATTTCATCACCAAATACTCCAGACACCAAAGTCTACACACTAACTTCCATGTATAGGAAATTCTAGAAGAGACATAACCTATGTGCAGTGACAGAAAGCCAGTCAACAGGTGCTCGTAGTTAGAGCTTGAGGAGGGCGTGATAGCAGAGGCACAAGGGGCATCTCTGAGGGTGAGGAGAGTGGAGAATATTGTGATGATGGTTACACAGATTTACACATTTGTTAAATTCACTGAATTGATGGATAATGCTCTGTGAGAATTATACAATACAGTTGATTGAAGCACCATGCAAGGCTGTCTTCTCTCTGAGACCCTCCTGTATGTGAGCCAGTCTATTTCAGTCTCTTTGTTCTGTTCCACTGATTTGTCATTTTCTTCACACTGATACGGCGCAGTCTTGGTAGCTGTAGCTTTTAGTATATCTTAAAATTGAGTGTGTCCTCCAAGATTTTTTTCCCTTTGAAGATTATTCTGGCTATTCTAGATCTTTTGCCTTTCTGGCTAAATTTTAAACTGCATTTGTCAGTTTCTACATGTGAAATATATTTTTGTTTTCCAAATCAAATGGACTGTGGCTTTTCCCTGAGGAGGGTGGCTGACTCCTAGGACTTAGCTTCACCTTGTTTGCAGCAGAGAGGCAGCATGGGGGAACAGAAGGACCAAGTGCTGGGTAGGTAGACCCACATTTTATTTTCAGCCACAGCACCTCAACTTCATTAACTCTAACATTAACTTTAATATTTAATGAGTGTAGGGAGCTTTTCTGGGTTTTTTCCCCCTAAGGGTGTTGGATACTTTAGCTAGAGCTGCTTGGTTACTATTTCTTTCCATTATGTCTAGCATAGTCCTCTATCATTTCAGCTCTTGATAAAAAGCAAGTGTCAAATCAATTCTTTCTTTTTCCCTTTCTCTTTCCTGCAGCCACCTTGTCAGTTGATTGCTCCATTCACCAGTTACAGCCCTTGTCCCTTTCTCTGCATTCTGGTGCCATCTATGATACCCTGTTGAAGAAACTTCCTTCCACACACCAGTGAGACAGATGACAAGCACCTGACTTTCTCATTTTTCCAGTGCCTGTTTGAGAAGAGGGTGTGGCTTGGTCAACAGCGGTCCCGCCCCTTCTCCTCATCTTCCTTTGCTCCCCTGATCCCCCAGTGGATTGGGACAGTTTGCTTCAATGTCCTCCCTGGCTCTCTCCTAGTATCCTCCCTGGCTATCAAGCTCCTTCTCTCCACTCCAACCTGAGTGCAGCCAGACAGGCAGTGTGATACCCCTCCCTGGCTGCCCCCACTTCCGCCACTACTGATGCCTGTTTGAAGGCCAGAGTCTGGCCTGGCTACTGTCAGGAAGGGAGAGAGGTGGGACCCTTATTTGCATACCCAACCCTCACAGCAAGCCTTCCAGAAGATTCTCTGGTTTCAGCCCCGCCATTCACTGACACAGCCTTGCAGATGCTATGTAAGCAGCACTCCCCCAGCCACTTCCATAGTGGTTAGTCTAGGAGGGCCCCCTTTTGTGCCCTGCCACCCCTGAGCTGCAGCACAGGCCCTGTTTATTAAAGACTCACTTTGGTAGTCCTATAAATCTGCTCATGATTCATTTCTCAGGTAATGAGAGCTCCAAAAGTCCTGTAAATCTGGCATTTTTATTCTGGGTAGTGTGGACAGAGCATCTTTTCAAAAGAAAGCAATAAACACTCAGAGCTGTTAGCCCAAAGAGCTCCAGAGACCAGCAGCCACTGAAGATCAGCCGCAGAGACCAGCACCTGGTAGAGTTCACCTGTAGAGTCCAACACAAACTGGTACCACAAGGTAGCAGCTGGCAGCAGCAGTGGCCAACAGCTGGCTGTGTCAACAGTTGGGATCCAGCATTATCTGGTGTCATCTGGTGACATCAGGGCTGCTAATAGAACTGCACTTTACAGATTCATGATTTCTATTTGAATCTAGCAAAAGAACCCTAGGCTGATTGGCAACACTACCACTCTGGGAGGCTGAAGCAGGAGAATTGTAAGTTGAAGCCAAGCCTGGGCAACTTACTGAGATCCTGTCTCAAAAAGACAGGCCTGTACATGTAGCTTAGTGTGAAGACTCTAGATTCAATTCCTCTACCAGAAAGGAAGAAAGAAAAACAGAAAAACAGGAAGAAAGAGGAAAGCTGCATATTATAATTGTTTCTTTACTTCCATAGCAATTTTAGGTAGGGCCTTATACTATTTTGCAGTTTCATTTACAGTTCAGTTTGATGGATATACATATTTTCTGATCAGTCAGAATGGAAATGTCTTGTGATCAAGATCTCGTCCTCTACTTTCTTTGTTTCCTATATAACTCTTATGCTATTAAATAATTTCCATGTGAATGATATTTCTTTAGAGCCTTGGAGGTCATAAAAATGAATGAACAAGAGCCGTGAAGTTCAGGTACTTTACCAAACCCTTTTGGAGGTCCTAAATAAGACCTGCTGGAATAGACTACAATTTGGGATCACAGTGTTTTAGTACTGGAGGGACTTTTCATAATCAACCCCCTGCCCATATAGGAAGAAACTGATACCCAGAGCCAGGTGTGGTGGTGCACGCCTGTAATCCCAGGACTTGGGAGGTTGAGCCAGGAAGTGCTCCATAAGTTTGAGGCCAGCCTAAGCTATGTAGTGAGTTCAAGGCCAGTCTGCACTACATAGAGAGACCCTGTCCCAAACAAACAAACAACAATAATGACAGCAACAAAGAAATTGATGCCCAGAAAGGTAAGTGATTTTCCTGAGGTCATGGGTTATGAAGCATGCAAGTAGGACAAGATTCTAAATCTCTCAATTTCCTAGAAGGCAGAACCTGCTGCTGGTCTTGTTTAAAAACAACAACAACAACAACAACAACAACAACAAAAAGCCAGCCAACATAGTGCTAAAGGTGAACCTTTCAACAAGTTTGGCCATGAATAAGCTCTCAATGTAGCCAGTGCACTCTAGGATGGACACTAGCCCCAAAAGCCACCAACATATTCAGTAAACAGCAGTCTTCATGAGCCATAGCAGTCTAGTACTTAAAAAACTTTAATACTTCCTTCCAAATTATAAAATTACCAGTTATGATCATAACAAAGTAATACAAATATATAGGAAGAAATAAATGAATTGTGTCTCTTCATTCTATCTTAATTTCTTCACCTTTTCTAAAGCCTCCTCCAGTCTATTTCCTGGTAACTTATCAGCTGCCTTTTTATGTCTTCTACATTGTTTCCTATGCTTTTACATGCACATACGTGCACACATGCACACAGTGAAGGGATAACACTGTTTCTTCCCTTCTCGAATAAAATCATACTGAATTTAGAAGTTTGGTGTTTGAAACACTCATACCAATAAAAGCAATTAAAATATATACCTTTTTTGGAAAAAAGTTTTGTATACCTCATTCTTATTACACAATTATTATTTGAAATACTATAATAGGCTTGGAACATTCAACAGATAAATTCCTAAATGTTTAAAATTAATTGAAATATTTTCATTTGGTTTTATAGGCTCTCTATTCTTCAGCTACTTTCGGATCTATCCAGTACATCCTTGCCATAGTCTACAGAGTAGGTTCTGAATATATCTTTGCAGAATAATGTCATCAGCTAATCGCAGGTAAGAAATAAAATGGCATATTTAATTTCTAGAAAGTTATTTTCTGTTATAATTATTAACAAAACATGCTACTAAAAATAGATTACTTGAATCAAAGAGTTCAGCTCTAAAAGATAGCACATTAAAATTGACAAGGCTGAATAATTAGTGGTCCCATGGATGTCTAATCAGTCATAGGAAAAAAAAAATCCTAGCACCTTGAAAACAATTCCCTACTGTGACCACCACACCCAGAGTTTACTCATTCTCTACCAGCATTTTCCTTGGCAAATCCTTCCACCTTGCAGTGCTCAACTTGGCTGTCATATTCTATGCAAAGGTTTCCTTCACTGATCCACCTATCACTAAATTAATCGCTTCCACCTTTGTGCTTTCATGACACTCTACTGGCAATGATATTATCTCAGTTTGTCCCAGTTAATTCCACCATGTCAGTCAAGTTCAAGTTCCTCTTGTCTGCTGAACTGTCAGCAAAATGTGGGGTATTCCCTGTGCCTTTGAGCACACATGAATGCACACATCCATATATATTCCTGTGCATGCACACACATGTGCAAACACATAGTGCAAGATTTTTTAATGCTTGTTTTGAGGAGGTTGCGGATTGAACCCAGGATCTCACACAAGCTTGACAAGTGCTCTATCAAGATTCTGATATACTCCTCAATTGTGTGTTACTCCAAAAACAGAGTATGGGAGGAGAATGTGCCCTTCCTCCTGAAAGTGCATATATTCCTGGGCCTCAACTTCTGGGTGTCTGGTTGCATGGCCAAGGTAGAGGGCAGGATAGTGCTGTGTGACTTACGAAGAACTGAAGACACCTGAACCTGGAGGGCATGTAGAGGTCATCAGGCCACCTATGGACAAGCTGTCAGAGATGGCCAAACTTTTTCAGTAACAGTGGATTCTATGTGTATTGAATGAGTTTTTGGTTGGGTATCCTTGGTCCTTTGGGTGGTTCCATTACTGTGGTGGGTTCCAGTATAGATTCAATGGGCTGTTGTAGATAGACATGATGCCCATGTATCATGGGGAGTCTTTTCAGTCAACTGTTTTCCTCTAGCTTTTTTCTTACTACCTTTTCAAAAGCCGATGCCCCACATAGCTGTGCCTTTATTGATTCGGTCTTTGGAAAGCTCATGGCCTGAGAAAATATCTAGGCCTTTAGTGACGTTTCTGTGTATGATGACCATGGAAATGTGCTGCTCCAGTCTCCTGCTGCAGGTAGCATAGTCAAATTGCTTTCCATAGTGTTTCCATGTTAAAGCTACACTTTCCCTGGGCTGCTTCCAGGCAAAGACAGAGGATTGCAGAGTATTAGTGCAGGCCAATACTGGGGTCTCTGCACTTCTTCAACGGGCAGCTGTAGCTTCAGGACTCTCCCTCATTCTAATTGAGACATTCCAACAGCTACAGTCTAGTCTGACACTCATACTGCCAAATCCTCTTTCCTTTTTCTTTTCTTTTCCCAAGTGTCAGGCCTGTGGCATGATCTGAAGGCTCTCCTTGCTTACTCCGGTTCCCAGAGTTTTCTCACAATCTTTCCCACCCCTATACCAGTATATTTCTGATGAGCCTAATCCTATCTTGACATTTATTTCTTGGAGGATCCTAACTGACATGCTGCATGAAGGTTTTTTCCATCAATCCTCAAGTAGTTAAGTATGCTCTGGAGCCAAAAATAGCATCTGAAGTTTGGCTGATTATTCATATCAGCATGTCAGGTGTCATAAAGCCACAGCAGTTTGTGGGAGTGGCATTCTGTGGGATTTGCTAGTCTCAGAAGCAAGTTATTTCATCAGTGAACCATGCTTTCATGTCAGATGCAAGTCTTACCAAGGAGGACCCAGTGAGCCAACTGTTTAGGTTTCACAGTGAATGGATCCGTCCACGTTTTTGTTTTTGTTTTTTGGTACCGGAATCAAACTTGGGTCCTTGCGCTTGCGCAGCAGGCGGCGAAACCACTGAGCTAAATCCCCAGCCCACTCCACATTTAATGGGTGAGCAGTCACCTGTTAGTTTGTTTTTTGGTACTGGGGATCGAACTTAGGACCTTGAGCTTTTGAGGCAGGCATGGCGCCACTGAGCTATATCCCCAGCCCATCCACCTGTTCTTAAAGTTGGCTAAAATGTCAGGGATCAAACTTGGTCCCTGACTGGAGGCGCCACTTCCATATAGCTACAGAACTCTCTAGTATTTCCCATCAGACGGGCCCTAATGTGAAGTGAGAATGTGAGTGGCAGAGTGCTCATTTTCCAATTTTGGTGACATTCTCTTTTTCCAGAGAAAGGCTAGTTTCAGGCTTGGTAGCAAAAGGAAGTCCTTATGGGCTTGGCTAGTAAGATAGTGGAGTCTCACTTCCAAAGGTTTCCATGCACTGTGAGCTTGATCACTGATAGCTGTGATTCCAAGAGTCCACAGAAGACAGGAATCTCCAGGACACAGTTTGTTTTTCTGGTGACTAGCTTGCTTCCCAGGCTTCTGCCACAGGTGTCCCCTTGAATACAGTTGCTTATGTCATTGTATTCATTATTTTTCTATTGCTGAGACAAAACACCTGATACTGTATACACAACTGAAAGAAGGCAAGGATTATTTTGACTTGTGGTTTCAGAGGTTTCAGTCCATGGTTGGCTGGTTACAAGGCAGAAACAGGACATGGAGAGAAAAGCTGCTCAACTCATGACAACCAGGAAGCAGACAAAGAGGGAAAGAACCAGAGAGAAAGGGACCAGGGACCAGATATAGTCCCCAAGGTCATACCCCCCTGACCCATCTAGACACACCCAGAAATGTGTTTTACTAATCTCCTAGTTGTCTCTTGAGTCAATTAAGTTGACAATCAAGATTAACCATCATACTCACATATGAAGCCTGCAGTAAAATTCCCAGGTATTAAGAACAGGCAAATCAAAAGTAGGACTTCCATCCCTATAGCTAGCCAAAGGACTAGAACTCTGTAATAGAGAGTAGAATATCTCTTTGAAGAAATTCACATAAATTACAGAATTTTATCTTCTTCCTCAGAAACCCATCCATCTTCGGTAAACTTTTCTCACATGGGGTGCAGTGGGATGCACACAATATACCTGGTGAAGACATCGTCAATCAAGTGCAATGCTTGGCCCCAACCAGAAGTTCTCACTGAATCAGTGCTTGTTGCTCACTGACAATGTGCAAGGAGTTTGTTATAGTACTGCTTGCTTTGGTAGATGAAGGTAAATAATGTCCATCAGTCTTTTCAAAAAACAAAGCATTCAAAGGAACTTAGAATATAGAATTCATTCAACAAGGAGATTACTACAGAAATCTGACCTAGATAAAGGAAACTAAAGGATGGCAAAGTGCCCAGGGATTTGCACCAGAGGGGAGGTGGTACCAACCCTGAAAGGGCAATGGGAGGGATCAAGGTTATCAGAGACAGATGAGCTGAAGAAAGGACAGAGGGCACTGAGAGGAGCTCTCTCCACAGAGGAATACAGTCACCACCAAAGCCCCCATGGGTGGAGAGTAAATACTCTAAGATTTCTCTTTCTCTCCCTTTCCCCAATTTCCAACCAATGCTTCCCATTGGCGGAGCCCAACCAGAAGTCAGATAACAAGGGAGCCCAGGTGAAGAGGTTCGTAGTTATCAGCCTTGTGGGGCACACTGCAAAGTAGAGAAAGTCAGAGACTGATTTCTCTCTTTTTTCCTGGAGAATATTAAATAAAAAAAAAAGAAGGAAATAAATAAAAGGAAAGCACTAGCTCATCCAAGCCTGCATACCAAGTGTCATTGATGGCATATTTATAGTTCAGCCACTCTCGCGATATCAGCCACAAGATCAACAGTGGCTGCTTACCTGTTTAAATCTCAATGGTTACAGTAAGATTCCAGATGTTAGTGGGCTCCTCAGCCCTATAGGACTACAGATACTCCTTGTTTAATGACTTGAGTCATGTACCTGCGACTAGATCGTTAGATGAATTTGTTGCTAAATGAGGAATTGCATATGGTATATACATTACAATACTCAGAAAGAGAAAAATGGTCAAAGGAAACTCCAACTTGTTGGTTTTGGTTTTATTTGGCTAACTCTTACATGCAGTACTGTAATGTGTAACAGAATAAAAAACTATAGTATGGTACTGTACAATACAATCAGCAAAAATTATACTACTGTACAAAGTGTGCTATACAAAAAAGGCTTTGAGGTTCTATAAACAAGATGTACAGAACTGTAACAAAAAAAGGTTATAACTGTCAGGCTTGATCTGCTCATGAAATGGATAATGAATACTCTGCTTAATTCTAAGCTACAGTTTAACATATACAGCCCTCACTAAGACACGTCACCCGTCCCAGGTCAGATGCAGACTGTGCTGTCTCGGAGCAGACAGGACACAGGATGGGGTGTTACAGGAAAGATCACAAAGTACAGCACAAAGTATAGTACAGCACAACATCTCCCCTTTCTTGACCACTGCATGGACCCTGGCGACACATATTTGCATTGACTCCTGTATGTCACAGATGTGCCAGATCGCTCTCCCTCCTGATCCCCTATAAAAACCTCTACCTTTTGTTAGTCACTGATGGGCCTCTTGCCCTCAGTCCACCTCCACCCAAGTGAATAAAGTCTGTGCCTCTTTGCTTTCTACTAGCCTGCTCTGGTGGTTTCATTCCTCTCTGTCATTTGTTACATTTAAGTCCAAGGGCAAGTCGTAAGTCTGAACAGTAATGAAATAGATCATTAAACGAGGAATATCTGTATTAAACTGGGGGATGGTGGTGGTGTTCAGCACCCTGACCAGTACTACATGCAGGAGAATAGTGCATTTTCTCTTGGCCTAGTAGATGTTGTTCGAATGATGTGATCTTGGCAGGCTTTGGGCCATGCCTTCAGTCCACCATAGCCACTAACAAGGAGCACTTCAAATGTGTCCAGCCAGCAGGTCCACTTATCACACACCCTCCATGGGTACAAGAAAACAAGAGGCATGGTGCAGATAAAAACAAAATAACCTACATTTGTTTGGCAAATTCAGGAATTTTTAAAACCTCTGCCTAAGGGAAGGGCAGTAACCAAGTTCCAGAACCCAGCTGGAATAGTAGCCAGAACTGTGCCCATAAATCTCTTTCATCCCTTCCATGCTTCTCACTTGGCCGTGGGTTGGCTGTGGATTTGCTCATGGGAGCAGCCAAATCCTTTCCAGATTTTTCCATTACCCTGTCTACCTGGCTGCCTTTCTGAGCTCCAGTGCCACCCCCTAATCTTCACTCATCTTGTACTTTTGTCCTTCACTCTGCAGGAGCCTTGATTTTCCTGAGCTCTGCAGAAGTGGTTCTTCTACCAATCATCATCAGCCTTTTGGCCTAGGGCTTTGTGGGGGGCACCCTTGTTTGGGGGAGTTAGGGTACCATTGAGATCCTCCTTCCCCTCATCTCCTGGGCTGCCAGATGCACAGGCTGCCTCTTGGCAACTGGGATGGCCCCCAAAACACTTAGTACTGAAACAAAGTAGAGCATAGAATGTAACAATCGTGTAGTGGTATAGGAAAGAGGGAAAGGGGATGTTACTAGAATTCCTGCAGTGACTCCTAGTCTCCTGTGAGCCATGACAGCACAAGGCGAATTAATTAATAAAGACAGGAAACGAGACTTAGAGAAGAAGCTCAACTTTGGGCCTGATCAATGCTGCTCAGGGCAGCAAAGACGAAAGACCTCATGCTTGCCACATCTTCATTAGGTTCATCTGTTCATCCGGAGTAACAGATGACTCAGAGGGCTGCAGGGGCCATAATCCTAGAACAATGAGGAATTTATGCAGATGAAAATCCTAGGTCACAAAGAATTTATATTGATTAGGAATTTGTCCCTCCCTAGGTTGTCTTCAGCTGATGTAATCCTGCCCTGGAGCATCACAGCATCACAGGACCTTTGAGGTTTTAGTTGTGACTGGAGGCAAAAATGGAATTATGTCTGGACATATCATAGCTGGCCTTTAGGCAGGAAAATTAGGCCTAATCATAATTTAATTGTGAAATGATTTTTCCTCCAAAATTATATAGTAGAATTGTTCCCAACATAGTGGCAGTTCAAAGTCAAGGGCATACACTTCCAATGGCATATGGTACATATAAATTCATATTTGGGGGTTATAAGCAGAGAAAGAGGAGAGTAAAAACAACCCTCTTGCCCATTGTAGCTCCCAGCATTTTGGTCCCCCCAAGAGGTGCCCCATGTCTGGGCAAAGTAAGATAGGACACATCCCAGAAAGAGCTCAGGACAGCAGGACCCTAAACTGTGATGTTTCACATGGGAAGAAGGGTATATCTAGGCCATCGTTAGAAGTCTCTATGGTTCGGCATCTGGTGCCTGTCTGTCCTGCCTCCAGGCTAAGTCAAATCTGGTGAGGCTGCCAGTTCCTAAACCAGGAAAATGAGGGAGAAAAATAAATCTCCAGTGTCATTTGGAGTTGTTTTTCCCCAGCTGAACTGCTGGGAGTATGCCTCTCTCCTAAAGAGCAGCCCAGGACTGTGTTCATCTCTGTCCCTCACAGACCTGACAGGCAGGTGCTTCCATACAATAAAATATGAATTAATGTCTGAGGGAATTACCTGAATGGCCTGGGGGAACCTCAAAGACAATGAAGATATAATGTTATGGAAATCTCGGAAAGAAATACACAGAGACACAGAATATTTCTTCTCTTAAATGGAATGCCAGAAACCAGTCTGGTCAATATCTTCCCCCTTTGTTCAGCATTTCCCTTTTTATATCCTTTTTAGCCATTATCTCATCCCTAGTGGTCTTTGATATGTAAATACAATTCCAGTTCCTATTTACAAGTCACAGACACAAGATAGGTCATATACATTGTAAATTCACCCTGGCATAGTAACTTTGTTAGGTTAATGAAGTTACTGGTTAGAGTCAGATAATCCTCGCCTTAAACAAGGAGTTACAGGAAAAGCAAATCTTAAAAGAACACATTACTTATTTTGCTTCTACAACTACCTTAATATTCAATCTATTAAGTTATCTAAAACTTTTCTGTATCATTAATACCAAGAAGTAAGGTGTTGTCCGCTATTCATCATAGGGAAGGTGAAGCTGAGGTCCTAAAAGGCTTTTGCACATATATTCCTCAAGCAATGTCTATTCTACTTCTGGGAAAAGGAGAAATTTAAAAAATAATTCCAAGTCAGGCATGGTGGCACACACATGTAACCCCAGCACTCTGAGAGGCTGAGGCAGGAGGACTGCACCTTTGATCCCAGCCTGGGAGATTTAGTGACTTAGTGAGCTCCTATCTCAAAATTTTAAAACATTTAAAGGAACTGGGGAAGTAGCTCAGTGTGAAGGCCTTGGGTTTAATCCCCAGCCTGAAATAAACAAACAAATAAATAAATAAATAAATAAATAAATAGCTAGCTAGCTTCCACATATGAACTCTTCTTTCAGAAGCTTGTGCTATCTGACCATCCATACTAATTACAATGACAAGCCAATACTATTTTAGTGACATTCTTCAGTATCCTTTAGAGATCAGCTTCCTAAACAATTAGCAAACTTGAAAGGAGAGGTTTTTTTCCACCCAGGTCCACAGGCTCTGGAGCCCTGAGCCTACCCCTAGCCTAGGCTCACAGTGATGGTGAACTTTGCAGAGCGTTCAATGAGACAAACCTGCTGTGGCATGCATGCCATAAATTCACCACCACTGGCAAAAGAGCCAAATAACCAAATCCTGGGCTCTCTCTTCTACCCTTTTGTCCAGACATTATTGGAGTTGTGGTGCAACAGGAAGCCACTGCCCGGAAAGGAAGGGCTCTCCTGGGTCCCACCCACTTGAGTTTTCCCCTCAACCTCTTCCACCTGTCTTCTAGCATGGTGGGGAGAAAATTAATCCTTGATTGAGGCCACCTTCCTAGGCAGTTGGGGCATTCCCAAAGTGGAAAGTGGCAGAGGCTGGCAGCCTGTGGAAGAGGAGCTGAAGGCTCACTGAGTCCAGGCACATAGAGAAACAAGACTTCCACCTGAGCAACCCTTTTGGCCTTTGGATGGGGGATTACCCACAGAAAAATGAATAAAAACATGTATTCAGGGGTGCACATTTTTTTTCCTTTTAGTCCAGGTATCAATATGGCTTGGATAGATAGTGCTCTGTGATCTTGTTTTTATTTCAGATTTTGGTATTTTGTTCATCGTGGAATTTTTGGCTCATTTTTTGACTTCTACAATTATTGCATTAAATTATTTCTCTTGATTACAGGGCTTTTTGTTTCCTCTTGTTGTTTTATGGTGCTGGAATTGAACTCAGGCCCTTACAAATGCTAGGCACATACTCTATCACTGAGCCACATCCTGAGCCCCAATTTCTAAGGCTTTTTGGGGGGCATGCCTCTTAAATTTTGTGGCCTAGGCAAGTGCTTCTCTCACCTCACCTTTTTCCTGGCCCTGACAGTGGGGTAATTTCATGCTTTTGGTCTCCTGCATTAAGTCAGAACTTAGAGCCAAGGAAGCTCAAGTGCAATGGGATAGTAGAAGCAAATGTAGCATCCTCGAAACCCTTGCTAGTTTTTGGATTTAAAACAAGTAGTCTATCCTACAGTGAAATAAAGACAAGAAAAAATTAGGATCAAATGCCTTTTTAAGCATCTACCTGCATATACATATATAGTTTCCTTGAAAACAGAAATGATTGTTTTGTCTTCAGTCACCCTGAATTTAAACTTTGGACCTATTGAATGCCATACTGTTATCATGTAGCTCTTTCTAAAAGTGGCTTGCCAAATACTAAACGTTACAGGTTTCTGGGTTGCACGCCTCGCCTGGAGTTAGATTCCAGGTTCTTCTTATTGCCAACAAAGAATTGAACAAAACCAGCAAAAAGTAGTGGCAAAGCTTATTTGAAAAAGTAAAAGTGAAGAGTGAGGGAGAAACTGGCTTTGCAGAGCAAGCTTGGGTCAAGTAAATGAGGAAAAGGCAAGATAAAAGCACACTCTGGAGGAAGCAGGACAGGATATCATGGGGAAAGCTACAAGAGGCAGCTCTTCTTGGAGTCTGTGTGCTTTTATGCTTTCCAAATCTTGAGGAAACCTGCAAACTTCTACGTATGGGTCCTGAGAGGCAGTGCTGGGATCACACACCTCAGGCTGACTTCAGGTCTAGGCTAACCTATTGAAAACCTGCTCGATTTCTTGAGAGAAGTCCACATGCAGGCCTCTGGGAACTGTTCTGTGCATATGTCCTGGGATCTTGTAATTAACAGGTCATGCTTCCCCAGCCAGTTTTGCCACACCCTAATCTCCTATGTCAATACTATTCCTTGAGGTTACAAGAATGAATAAGACTGAGAGTTTACAGTTTGGAAAGACAGAGAGAACAACTAACCTGAAAACAATTCAATAAACACTCACATATACGCATAAGTAATTTATATAATTTATATTTATCTAGCCATGCACTGTATATGAACAACTTTAATCCTCAGTAGGAGGTGAGGTTTTTAGAGATGAGGAATGGGCTCATAGTACTGAGGTATGGTTAACTTATCCAGTGTCTCACTACTAGTAAAATAAATGACAGGTGTGTGAAATGCAGGTGTGCAGGACTCCCCAATTCCCCTACACCATACTGTCTCTGGAAAAGTGACAGAAAAGAAGAAATCAGACAAGTGATGTGTTGGCTCATGATTTGTTACTCTTCTCACCCATTTTTAATACCACTTTGGCAAAGCTGAAGAACAGCCATCTTCACGTAGAAAATAGTGTATTTTGCTAGCTTACAAGTAAGGCAGCTAGCTAGCAAAAGAGCCTGAAATACAGTTGGCATGACCCATTTTGATAAAAATTAAGAATAGGCAGTGAACCGACTTTAGACAAAGAATGAACTTCCTCAGGCAATATGAGATGCAGCCCACTCTGTACTAAAGAAACTTCCAGCTACTCCTTTCTAAACTCTTACGTTTTGAGAAATTCAAAGGTATTGAAAAGTCCCTCAGGCAGCACGGAATGCAGCACACTTCCTACTAAGGAGGGGTGTAGCCACTCCCTACTAAGTGCCTGAGTTCTGAGGAATTTAAAACAAAAAATAACCATTTTTTTCCTCCTAAAATCACAGTTTTCTTTAAACCCTACAAGTTGAAGAACTGGGTTAGAGAGCCTGAATTCTAATTGATCATTTTAAATCCAGAGCCACCCTTGATTTGTGGCCACTAAACAATTGAGCAATTCAGTTCTTGTGCTCTTATCTATAAGTAGCTCTGGATTGAGAAGCCTGATGGCCACCCATGCTAGACTCCTCCCAGAAATCCAGGAGCTATTCTTATTTTCAATAAAACTCTCTTAATCGCCTCCTTTAGTTCGTGACTTCATTCCTCCATATTGTGAGACCACGACCTAAGTATATCTGACATCTAAAACTCTGGGTATTATTTTCCCCATATCATCCATGCCTCAATCATTATGCTCTCCAGAGGTCTCAGTTCATCCCTTCACTGTTGGGTACTTAACTCTCCAGGATCTAATCCTTAGCCACAAACACATACACAGATAAACTCACTTAGTGTACACTTTGCATTGCCCTAATAGACTGAAAAACAGCCCAGGCAACGAAATTAAGTGAGAGCAGCTGACATTCAGACTGAGTGCATGTGTATGTTTTGCTTGGGGTGGTGGTGGTAAAATACTGTCCTATAGGATTATTTCCCAGCTGGCGAGAAGAGCCTTCTCCCACGCCTCCGGCAGATTCCCAGCCTGGCCCCTCCTGAGTGGACGGCTCAGAGCAGCCTTGCTGTCTGCTTGGGACACGCGGGGCCCGGACCACTGGGGAGGAATGAGAGTGGATTGGAAAAGGGAGAGAAATGGAGGATTTGCGGGTCAAGGGCAGAGAGGAATTAGCGTGAAGTTTGGGACGAGGATTTGAGGATATCGAGTGTAAAACTGAGCATGAGGACTTGGTGGGAAGGGACGACGGAAAAGACTTGGGAACAAAGCCCGAAAGAGCCTGGGAAGGTCTGGGAGACTGAACACCAGGACCAGGCGGGGCAGGTGCACCGCGCACTAGCGAGGAGCTGCGCTGGGCGGGGCTTTCGTGGTCCCCGCCCTCCGCCTGCCCTGGGGGCGGGAACCAGAAGTCGGTTACATAACAAACCTGAGCGCGCGCGCTGGGGAGCGGCCGGGGCGAGGCGGCCGGGGCGCGGCGGCGGGGGCGGGGCCGAGGCGGGGCCAGGCTGCACCGCGCCAGGCAAGATGGCGGCCATGGAGGCCGAGTTGCCGGTGATGACCCTGGAGTCGCTGCCTACCGATCCCTTGCTCCTCATTTTATCTTTTCTGGACTACCGGGACCTAATCAAGTAATGCGCGGCCCGCGTGTCAGGGGTGGGAGCACGTGGGAGGAGGCACTGAGGCACTAGGGAAGGAGGCCTGGAGGCCGGTGGACTCCGGATCCCGAGTCTCCAGAAGGTGACGCCTGGGTCGCCCTTATCCTGCAGAGCCACCTGGGGGCCGAGGGGCCGGGACGTAAGGACCCCGCCCTGAGGTTTTTCTCACAGGCAGCGCCCAAGACCCGGGAGGCGAGAGCGAGCCCTCTCTCCCAGGCCGCAGCGAGGCCCAGTTGCCTGGGACGAAGGTGGCTCCCCCCATGCTGCCCTGTCGCGCCCCCGGCTAGCTAAGGGCCCTGCCCTGTCTTTCCCAGCCCTGGACGCCGTAGATAAGCCCCGTCCCTGCCCACGCTCCTCCTTGTTGAGCTGAGGCCTGCGGTGTCCGCGCCGGCATGGACAGATAGAGTGCGCGGGGGAAGGCGACAGGCCACCCTGACACCCCAGGTATGACACCGACACTATGACCACTGGCAGGGCTCACTTTGGGACTTCTGTGTTTGAGAACTGTTTTGCTTTCAATCCTTTCCTCCTTACGATTGGATGTTGGATTTTGTGTTTTGGTACTGACTTCCGGTGGCGCGATACAGCTGATCGTCTTAAGCGCGCCTTGACTTTCCCACATTCAAGCCGTCAATCAAAGATAAATGTCGGTTGCTGGGAAGGGTGGTTAAGTGCCCAATTCTTTCAGAGATTGGCAGTGTTTGGGATGGTAGAAGAAATGGTGCGACCCGCTCCTTTTCCCGCCCCCCCCCCCCGTTGTCAGATTGTTTATATCCGTGACGAGCCTGGCTCTGAGTTTCTTGTACTATCATATATGTTTGAGAGGATGTCCTCTCAGGACAAATAGATGAGCTTTGCTGCTTTTGTGTGTCTGAGATTAACCATCGGATTCTAGACATTTGATTTTAGCTACTGTGTCCTGTGTTATTAGGGATTCTTTTAGGAATACATACTTCTTGGAGTTACAGATAGCTATTGGTTGGCCTAGCTAAGTGGTGACGGAGGGATATCTCAGGTTACTTGCTGCTTTTTCTAGAAAATACATTTTTCCTTGCTCAGGCTGTACCAATGCAGAAAAATAAAATTTTTCTTTACAAAGGGTTGTTCTGGCTCAGACTATTTTCATCTGAAATTTCTGTTGCTATGACCTCTTACTATCTAGAAACCCCCTCCTCCATCACCCTACCACCCACAGTTTTGATTGCTGCCATAGTGATTTTCCCAAGGCAGATCTGGCTGTCCTTGAAAACATATGATACCGGTGTTTACAGACTCTAACCTGAACTTCTGGACATTTAAGGCCTTTATCATCTAGCTTACTATTTAAGGCTTTTCAGGCCTTATTTCTCCTCCACTATCATATTTGCACAGTCCACCGTAATCAAATTAGACTTGTGCTAACTTGAGCTTTTTTATTGTGTAGCTTAGGCTCTTGACTGCCTGGAATATCTTCTTCCCCCCTTCTCAACCTGGCAAGTTGAAATTTGAGTCCCCTGTCTACCTTATTCCTTCCTCTCCAAAATATGGCATCTCAGATAGATTGTGCACTTCTCACATATAAGGACTGTCTTGTCTATCTTTGTAGTCATCATTTATTGGACAGATTTTTTGAGTACCTGGTATGTGCCAGCCCATTAAATGTCAAGGAGTACAGTAGTGAACAGAATAGATGAGGTTTCTCTCACGCAGCTTACAGACTCAAGGCAAGATGGAAAGATGCATAATTACAAGAGGTGCTAAGTACTGTGAAGGAAATAGATTGCTCTGTTAAGGAATGGGGAGGAAGAGGTGACCAATTCATAGTGGAAAGAGCTGCCATATCAGCACAGTGCAGTCCTGGGAGAGGGAACAGTGTATTCAGAGGCTGATGGGACTGTTCAACAGCATGGCCTATTGGAGGAGCTTAGTAGCCTGGCGTTGCTGGAAGTAGGGAGTGACTCACAAGCAGACTAGTGTGAGATGAAACTGGTGAGATCATGTAAGACATGAGCCAAGATTAGGAGAATAGATTTTATTTTAAATGTTTTAGGTGGTAATCAAACTTAAACAGAAGGGATATGACCCCTCCATTAATGTCTGTGGAAATCAGCTGAGGTGAATACCATTGACTGTTACTCAGATGTGTCCACTGTACTGCAGCTTCTTTCCAGCACCATACAGGCAAGCTTTGCCAAATGTTCAGCCATTGCCAAGTCCTGACAGTATTGGTACTCTTTTGCTCATCAGTATTGGTTTGGATTGGGTTAATTTGTGAGGATCTTGGCATAGGATAAGTTGCATAATTTGAATCTGAGATTATGTGCTACCTTTTCCATCCCAGTGATTCATCATATGCCATTCTCCACCTTCACTGTGCATCAAAATTAATACCCGTGGCACCTTTTAAACATAACCATGTCTGAGGTACAGTTCTCACTCCAGGCCACCTGAATCAGAGTCTCCATGTAGAACACTAGTTTTTAAACTTGATGTGCATCAAAATCACCTTTGGTGCTTCTTATAGTTGCTGGGGCAGTGGAGAGAGAGGAATCAAGAAAAAAGGAAATGAATCTTGAATTTATAAAACTGGAGGGGCTCCTGTGTTTACAGAAGTTAGTTTGAATGTTTTCTTTGCATGGCAGAAAAGGATGAGGATGGTATCTCTCTGTAAAACCTCTAAATCAAAGGCTAATAATTTATCATAGATGGATTTTTTGAACACCTTACTCATGGCCTTAAAAACTCCATGTGATTTAAAATTTAGTTAACTGTTGCCCAAATGAGATCTTTGAATACTTACTTTCTGTGCATTGTGATTTTTCTTCTGAAAGAATAGAAATCCAGGTTCATTCTTTTTGCAAATTAATTATGTATGGTAGCATTATAGGGTTGTAGCACTATTATATTCTAATATAATTAATCTCGATACAGTAGGAAAAGCATTTGCTTTTAACATTCCATGCTTTGGGGCAGCTGGTAACTTGTCATACATATTGAATCAGAACTATTATGATTTAAATGTCTTTTTAGGTGGATTTTCCAATGGTTGCTTTAATGAAAAGTGTTGGTGGCTGCAGTATTTTTTCCTTTAAAAAAATTGTAACAAAGCAAAGGATTTGTGCATTTGTAGTTTGTCTTATAAATCACGAAAAAAAAAGACCTGAAAACTATTTTCCTTATGCATAAGTAACATTTTTTATACATAGAGGTGATACTACTCTGATAATAATAATGTAGGAAAACTCTTTGATTTGAGATTAACTCTAATAGTACATATGTTTTATATATAGACTTTCTTATAAAAATTACAGTTGTAGAAGTTTCAGGATTTGTGAGTGAAAAGATTTTGGTAGTTATACTGGCTTAGCATGTTAAACAGAATCCTGTCTTAGAAAATAATGTTTTTGTTTTTGAGACAGGGTCTTGTTATTTAGTCTAGGCTGGTCTTAAACTTGCTAAGTTGCCCAAACTGGCCTAGAACTTGCTATCCTCCTGCCTCAGCCTCCCAAGTGTGCCTAGAAAATATTGGTTTGATTGGAAAATACGAAAAGTGAAAGGAATACAACAAAGTTTAGCAATGACTATTTTAATCTTTATTTTTAATATTTTTGCATTTTCTTTTACTCTTTCTATGAAATCTTGTTATTGCCAGTTGTTGTTATGTGAGTCGAAGACTTAGCCAACTATCAAGTCATGATCCACTGTGGAGAAGACATTGCAAAAAATATTGGCTGATATCTGAGTAAGTATTTGGGGACTGTTTTTTTTTGGTACCGAGCATGGAGCTCTGGACCTTGCTCTTGCAAGGCAGATGCGGTGCCGCTGAACCTAAATCCCTGGCCCTATGTGTATTCTTTTGTGTGTCTATGGAAAGGATTCATTAGAGTAAATTTTTAACTTTGAACTTTTAATTGATACATAATTAATGGAACATAATAATGGAACATATTTATGGCATACAGTGTGATAATTCAATAATGTGTACAACTGTAATGATCAAATCAGGCTAATTAGCATTTCTGTCTTTTTAAACAGTTAATCATTTCTTTGTTTTGGAATCTTTGAACTCCTCTCTTTTAGCTCTTTATGAAATATAAAATAAATTGCTGTTAACTCTACTCACCCAGCTGTGGTGTAGACCATTAGAACTTATTACTCCTATTTAACTGTACAGTATTTTAGTACTTGTCATTTAGTCTCCCTCTGACTCCCTTCCTCCTTCCCTTTCCCACCCTCTAGTGAAGAATATGTGTTTTTTTTGTTTTTTTTTTTTAAGGAATATGTATTCTTGAAACATGACTCTTGGGTACTGTAACACTAGTCTGTCCTGACTCTCTTCCCTAGACTTTGTCTCCTTTGATGGCTCTTCGTGGCCCTGCTGGGGAAACTTGGAGCTCTCCAAGATTCTGTTCTTGGTCCACTGCTCTTCTCCCTTTGTGACTTTTCAGCATGTATTGTTACAGTTCTTAGTGACTACCTAAGTTCCCCTAATTCCCAGACCTGAGTCTCTTCCCCCTTATATCCTTGCTGGACTCTAGCTTCAATGGCACAGTTGTCTGCTAGACTGTCATGCATGGAGTAACTGGGCTTACTCAGTTACAGTTTGACAGAACAGAAATGTAGATGACAAGACAGTGAGTTGGGAAAGGTGAAAGGAAAGGTAGGAATACTACTATCTTTTCTTAGACTGAGGGGAGGCAAGAAGTAGAAGTTTAAGTGTATTGTTTAAAGCTGCAAGGTTTAATTCTGCCAAACTAAACATTAATGATACAGCTATTAAAATTGGGAGGAGGAAGAACGGGGAAGGGGGAATTTTTATTAATTTGGATTTTAATTTTAAGTATTGCTATGTCCTCATCTTTCACTTTGGAGTATCAGCAGATATGTATAAAACTGATCAATAGAGAATCAGAGATTTAAACAATTAGAATTATAGAGATAACATTCTTAAATAATTTAAGCTCCTTTTGAGAAGTTGGACTTAGAACTAGTTTTTTATCACAAGTTCTTTGGTATTTTTTACATTTTTATTTTATTTTTTAAGGCATGAGGGACGCATGCTTGCTAGCCAGGTACTCTACCACTGAGCTGTACCCCTAGCCCAGTTCTCTGGTACTTTTTAGTTTTGATAATATATATATATATTGTTTAGATTAATTAAAAGATGCTCCCCTCCTGAAACCCCTGCCTTGATCTGCTCTTTCCTCGTCTCTAATCCCGTCCTTTGCATCCTTAGTCTTCATGGCAGCACCATCCATCCAGGAATCCGAGCCCGAGTGAGGAATCATCTTAGATCTCTCTCTTTCCCTACATTGACTTCATTGCCAACCCTTCTTAGTTTGAGCTTTTGTATATTTCTTAAGGCTTCCTATTCATTTCACCCAGCTTTCACAGCTTTAGTTCAGTTCATCATCTCTTAGCCAGCACCACTGGAAAATCTTTCTAATTCTTCTATGCCTCTAGTTCGCATCCGCAAACCAGAGCTGCACGTCTGCTCTTTTAACTTCCTGGTTAAAACTCTTCCATTGTTTTCATTTTCTACACAAGAAAGGCAAGCTCATCATCTTCAGGCTTTCTATAACTGCTTTATTCTCCATCACTTCTGAATCTTAAATTTACACTTTATTATTTCTTCCTGGTAAGACTATTTCTTTGAAGATTTGTTTTTAATTGTGCCGTATTTTTTGCCTTCAGTGGCAGCTAAGTGGACACTCAATAAATGTTTGCAGAATTATACCAGATGGAAATGTTGAGTCATATAATTTGCTGCTTTATGGTTCTCTGGGTAAAATAATGTATATGCGCTAGCTTAATATTATATCATTAGATTCTTTATTTTTGGCCTTTTATTTCTGCTTGCGTTTTTTGATACTGGGAATCAAACTCAGGGCCTCATGCTTGCCAGGCAGGCACTGCACTGCTGAGCTACATCCCTGGCCCTTTATATCATTAGAGTCTAAGTATTCTTTAAAATAGAACAACTATATATACCTTTTAAATTTTTACGGTTGATATATTGTTAGAAGTTGTAATTTCTACTCATATACTATTCACATTATATTTTATGAAGGATTAGAAAACCTAGAAAAAATTTGAGTAGAAAGTAAGAAAATAAGTGACTCATAATCCCACCATGCCAACAGTAGCTCCTGTTAACATTTTTGATATGTGTATCACTCTTTGCTACATAGTCTCCCTTGTAACTAAAATAATAAAATGTGTTGGTGTTGAAAATATATGCTAATATCTTTTCAAAAGATTTTTAATCTCATTTTAAAAATCTATTTAGGGAAGAGAAAACACAGAAGAATCAGTGCTGGAAATCTCTCTTCATAGATACTTACTCTGATGTAGGAAGATACATTGACCATTATGCTGCTATTAAAAAGGCCTGGGATGATCTCAAGAAATATTTGGAGCCCAGGTGTCCTCGGATGGTTTTATCTCTGAAAGGTACTGGGAATGCAGGGTCTTCCTTCTCCCATTTCGGTTATAAATAAATTAGTATGAATAAATTAGTTTAAATAACTTCGAATTTCTGTTGTTTGTGCACTTGTACTGACACAAGCTTATCTGTAGTCTACCATTCACAGCTGCCAAGGAAGTAGAACACCAGTAGAGTTAAAAGGACTTTTGCTCTGGAGTTTGCCCTGTTTTTGCTCAGCCTTGGAACCCACAAAGTTGTTTATTTGAAGAGAAAACTGAACTCCTTTTTTCTTTATATTTGTTTATATAAAGAAAATAGTACTGCTAAGATTGCTTGAGAATAACTATGGTGATTTATTATTTAAATTTTTTTTACATGCAAAAATTGAACCCAGGGCCTTTGGCAGCAAGCCATTCAACCCTGGAGTTTTTATTATGGGAAGGTTTTCAATTAAGGATTTAATTTCTTTATTAGATATTGGACTGTTCAGACTTTCTATTCTTATGTCAATTTTGAGAAATTGTGTTTAGGAAATTATCCCCTTTACACATTCAAATTAATTGGCATAAAACATTTTGTAATATAAAAAGAAAATGTATGTCTTTTTAATGTTTATTGAATCTGTAGTGATAGTTCTTCTATTCTAATATTAATTTTTTATACTGTCATGCCTTGATCAGTCTTGCTACGTAAGGGCTAATTTGTCTTTCAGAGAACTGGCTTCTTGATCATTTCTCTTTATTATGTTTATTTTTTATTTCATTAATTTCTTCATCTTCTGTTTGAGTTTTACTGTGATTTTTTTTTTTCTCTGACTTGAGATGATTCCTTGGACCATAGATTTTCAATCTTTCTTTTTTTTTTCTAATACATTTAGTGCTATAAATTTCTAAGCATATTAGCTTATCCCACAGTTAGTTATTAAACTCCCACAGAGTTTAATATATTATATTTTCATTACCATTATTTTCTGGTTTTAATTTCTTCTTTAACCCATGGACTAAATAGAAATTTATTGCTTAACTTCCAAATGTTCAGAGCTTTTCTTTAGTAATCTTTAAAAATATATTTTTAAAGAAAAATTTAAAATAAAATATATTTTAATTCATTGTGATCAGAGAACATATTCTGTGTGTTATCTCGGGGGTTTTTTTGTTGTTTTTTTTTTGGTACCAGAGATTGAACTTGGGTTGTGAGTTATCTCGTTTAAAATTGGTTGTGATTTGTGCTGTGGTCCATGAATAATCTGTTTTGTCTATTTGGGTAACTTCCATGTTCAACTGAAAAGAATGTAGCTTTGGTAATGTTTGGTTCAGTACTGTAGATATAATAAAGCAAAATTTGTTAATCTTTTTCAAATCTTCTGCACCACTTTTTCTTTTCTGCTTGTTTCTGTTAGTTACTGAGAGAAGTATGCTGAAATCTCTCACTGGGGAGGCAGACATCTGAGGTAGCCCCCAAGATCCCAATCCCTGGTGTACATACCTAAGGACAATCATCTCTTTTGAGTGTAGGCAAAACTGTGAATTGATTTCACTACTGTACTGTGATTAGGCCACATAATATGGAAAAGGTTGAGGGATTTTTGCAGATGTAATTTTGCAAATTAGTTGAATTTGAGATCTTTGTTAATCAAAAGAGAAATGATCTTGAGCGGGCTTGCCTCAATCAAGTGAGTCGTTGAAAGGGTCTGGGCCTTCCAGAAGCCTGTGAGATTCAAAGTGTCTCTCTCTGTTGACTTTGAATAAGCAAACTGGCACATTATGGGGAAGGTCACATTATAGGGAATGACATCCATCGTAGGGAATGTTCCTGTCAGAACAGAGGGCCTCCGTCCTGTAGCTGCAAGGAATTGAATTCAGTGAGCTTGGAAGAGGATCCCAATAGAGTGAGATTTTGGCCTTGTAGGACCTGAGTGGTAGGTTAGTTGAGTCACACCTGGACTTCTGACCTACACAAACTGAAATAATATGTGAGAGTCCTGACTCTGTTTCCTGGGAGGTAGACTCAGCCCCTCTACCTCCCCTCAGCTGAGCCTAGAGAAGAGGGGCTAACTGTCCTGTATGGGAGAGGCATTTAAGAAAGGAGCCTTGCCTGGGCGGTCACAGCCTTACATTTACTTGAAAAATAAATGAATGAGTGTTGTTGGTTTGGTGGTTTGTTTTGTGGTTCTAGGGATTTAATTCAGAGCCTCATGTGTGGTGGGCAAACACTTTACCCCGGAGCTACAGTCCCAGCTCATGAGTGTTATGTTAAGGTGCTGATATTGCAATAGTGGGAAACTATGCTTGTAGATAAAGTTTTTCCATTTCAGTTCATTTAAAAAATATATTTTGAAGCCCTATTATTAGGTGCATAAAATTAGAATTATAATATCTGTGTAGTGGATTTAACCTTTCTGTTATAATGAGAAATCTTCAATTAGCTATAGTAAAGATGTTTCCCTTAAAGTCTGTTTCCTGTGATTTTTAGTAAAACTGTTCTAGCTTTCTTGTCTGTATCTGTTATATAAAAGTATCTCTTGTATATAATTATGTGGTTTTTGATTTGGTTGATTTTTGTTTTTCTTTAAATGTTGCTGGCGATGGAACCTAGGGCTTTGTGCATGTTAGGCTAGTGCTGACCTCCATCCTCAGTCCTTGTTTTTCACCTCATGTGTCAATTTATCTTTTCACTAGATTATTTAGCCCATTCATATTTAGTGTATGTATTTGAATTTAAATATATTCACTGGGTTTTTTTGCATTCTTCTTATTTTTTTGCATTCTTCTAAATTGTTTTTTCCATTCCCTTACCCTTTCTTATATTTTTTTAGCAGTTACCATAGATATTAAACTGTACATCTTTGACTTAATAAGGCCTATAGTATTTTCATGACTTCCTGATGATGAAAGAAGCTTAGAATGCCTTAATTCCAAACACTTCCCTCCTGCCTTCCAGTTTTGAGGTTTTACTTGGGAGGGGAGTAGAGTACTAGAGATCAAACTCAGGTACTTGTGCATGTTAGGCAAGCCTGCTGTATGGCTGAGCTACACCCCCATCTCCTCTGTATCCTAGTTTGTGATTTTAGTTTTCAACATATTTAATATTCCTAAAAACATTATTATTGTATAGATACTCAACATTGATTTAGATTTACCTTTATATTTACCTTTTTTGGTTGTTCTTCCTTCCTACATCTTCATGCTTCTATTGAGGATCATTGTCTTTCTGTCTGAAGAATTTCTTTTAATGAGGAACTGCTGCTTCTGTCTTTCAGATTTTCTTAGTCTAAAAATGTATGATTTTCTTTTTAATTAGTTAATTTTCTTTTGGTGCTGGGGATTGATTCAAGGCCCCACATACATTAGGAAAGAGCTGTACCATTAAGCTGTGGTATCTATCTGAAAAATGTATTTATTTCATCTTCACTCTTTGGGAAGATATATTCACTAGATATGGAATTCTAGGGTTGGGGATTTAGCTCAGTGGTTCCGGCGCCTGCCTTGTGAGAGAAAGGTCCCGAGTTCGATCCCTGGTACCTGGGGCCGGGGGGGATTCTAATCAGCACTGATGTTTTCAATCACTATGAAGATGTCATTCTTCTGACTTCTTTGTTTCTGTTGAGAAGTCTGGTGTTAGTTTGACTATGTTTCCTTTGAAGGTAGTAATCATATGCTTTCTCTACCTCTGGCTGATTTTAAGATTTCTCTTTTATTTTCAGCAGTTTTTCCAGAGATTTGTGTATTCTTCATGAGGTTCATAATTGCTTCTTGACTCAAAGGTTCTTTATCTTGTCATTGAATTCATTGAATTTATCCATGTGTGGGTATTTTATGGGTACTTATGGCTTTTAAAGTCCATATTTACTGACTCCAGTAACTGGATATTTTGTGAATTTAGTTTTATTTTCAGTTAGTTTCTTTTTTCCTCTTGCTCTTTAGTCAGATCTTGTCTTTATATAGGCCTAGTTTTTAAAATTTATTTTTGATTGATTGCTAGACATCACTTGAGTTTTGGGGCAGTGTTACCTTCTTCTACAGATTTCTGTATGACTGGCAGCTAGTCAGTGGACAGATCACCTTAATCCAGTTAGGACTGCTGTGATGAGAAGCTGGGCTTTAGTCTTTGTAAGCACTATGCTAGTCTATTTTTAGTTTCCCCTGCTCCTGGGATGGACCCCTTCTGGGTTCTAGCCAGAAGATCTGGTTTTTATCAGGTCCATTTCTCCTTTGTGAACCCTGCACCTCACTTTTTTTTTTACCCTTCAGGCCTAAGGTAGTACCTAAATCTTTGCTCAGCTACCTGGCCTTTTGGCCTCATGTTTGCTTTTAGAATTGGCAATTGTTTCAAAGATGAGGTGACTCCAGAAGCCTGTCTAACCTCTCAGTTTACTTCTTCTGAACCTCCTCTTCTCCTTTGTGGTTTTTTTGGTAAGTCTTCAAACAGTAACCTGGTGGGCCATTACTGAAAGTGAACCTCTCCTCTCATATTGGTAGTTTCTTCTTGCTTTTTAAAGCTTAACTGTGTAGAAGTTTACAAATGTGCAAATTAGGATTCAAATCAGGGGCCTGCTCATAGCATGAACCTACACCTTACATCCTATCTTTATTTATCATAGAAAGACCACTTTAAAGCTGAGCAACAGTTGTGTACCTCTAGTCTCAGCAGTGGGAGTCTGAGGTAGGAAGATCACTTGAGCCTAGGAGTTTGAGACCAGGCTGGGCAACATAGCCAAGACCTCATCTCAAATTAAAAAGAGAGGGAGAGAGATTATGTTAAAATTCTAGAAACATCAGTTTAGGGAATATCTGGCTTTTAAAATAAAGCGGTATAGGGCTGGGGATTTAGCTCAGTGGTTTTGCCGTTTGCCTTGCAAGTGCAAGGTCCTGAGTTCGATCCCCAGTACCAAAAAAAAAATAATAATAAATTAAAAAAATAAAGAGGTATGAATGTATTCAATTTTTTAAAATGAGATATATCCTGTTTTCGTTATAATGTAGAAAAACTATTGTACGTCTCATTGGTGCCTTCTTTTCATGTTTTGCTGAGTGCCAGTGTTTTCTCTGCTGAGAGGAAACTAAGGACTTTGGCTTGCTCGGTAGCAACTCATTTGCCTTATGCTTTAGCAATTTATTTTTATTTTAGTTTAGCAACATATTTTAGAAAGAATTCTCTAAAATTGTTTCAGCAGTTAGCAGATAGATTCTTTTTCTGTTCGGATTGAAGTCTCATGCACAATTCCCTCTTTTGTGTGACTTGCAGAGGGCGCTCGCGAGGAAGACTTAGACGCAGTGGAGGCTCAGATTGGTTGCAAGCTTCCTGATGATTATCGGTGTTCGTACCGTATCCACAATGGACAGAAGCTAGTGGTTCCTGGGTAAGATATTCCATGGTTTGGTTATTTTTAATGATGCATATTTTTTTCTAGAATTAAAGTAATTGAATTGTTTCTGTAGTTACCCTTAACAAAGTAGTAATATAGATATTCCCTCTTCCCCCTGATAGCAGTCCATAAGACAAAATGTATAGCTTGAATTAGTTTTTATCAAAATTAAATGTCTCATAAAAACATTTCTACCAACATCCTTATAATAAGAGTGAAGTCTGTTCAGGGGTCAAGGGTATAGGGACAGAGGGCAGAGGTGCATGGAAGTATATTTTAACTAAACTCTGTGGAATTCTTATATGATTATCCTGTTACAGGCCAGGTAAACTCTTTAGGGAGCTTGTTTTGCTCAGAGCTACGTACACTAAAGAAAACATGAATTTTGTCATAGTCAAGAGTAGCTTGTAATCAAATGCCTATTTAAAACTGCTAAAAGATGACATAATTATTGTGAAAGTTTTGGTAAAAGCAGACTGTGTACTAGCCATCATTTTCCCTCACAGCTTTGACTAGGTCTGCTCTGTTTGTATGTTCATGACATTAAACCATCTCAGAGACTTTGGTATTGGAAGTGCTAATGAGGGCAAGGAGAACATTGCACGGTCCTCATTGACAGCTGGTGTTCTCTTATGCATGAAGACTCCTGTGAGACTCTGATCACAACTTCAGATGAAAGTTGAGTGTGTTCAGGGAATCTCAGAAGTGATCACACTGACATTGCAAAGCTTTTTTCACACATCAGCTATCAGGCACAAGTCAGAAATAGAAGTCAGTTAGGACTGGATAAACCTGTGCTGGTGATTTTTTTCCTTGTCAAACTGAAATGTGGCAAAGTTAAAAATTGTCATATGTTAAGAGCAAACAGGAGGAACTTTGTTTTAAGAATTGCCCTCTGAACCAAGTAAGTCATGAATTTGAACATACATGTATAGCCCAAGCAGGAGGCTTAGGATAGAAATCTTGTAGGAACCATTAGGTAGTCCTTGATACATGCATTATTACTAGTACACATATGGAGTGAGATTAATTAATTTATCCCATGTATTTCAAATTTGAACAAGATTTAGACTGACTTGCATTTAATTTCTGACTGGAAGGTAAGCTAAAGTTTGTATCTAAATAAAGGTTATCAGAGAATTTACCCCTTTAAACATTAAGTTAGCCATTTACATATATATACCAAAACATTGGCAAATCATTATATCATGGCAAGATACATTCCTTCCTTTTGCTTTTTTTTTCATACAGGGGTTGAACCCAGAGTATTCACACTGAGCTAAATCCCCGTCCCTTTCTAAAAATGTTTTTAGTCAGTCATTGTGGCTCACATCTCTAATTGCAGCACTCAGTAGGCTGCGGCAGGAGAATCGCCACTAATTCAAGGCCAGCTTGAACTACATAGCAATACCCTGTCTCAGAAAACAAATTTTTGTGGGCTGGGGGCTCGGTGTTTTCGCCGCCTGCTGCACAAGCACAAGGACCCGAGTTCGATCCCCGGTACCCCCCCCCCCCCAAAAAAAGAAAACAAATTTTTGAAGTAGGGTCTTGCTAAGTTGCCCAGTCTGGGCTCAAACTTCAAATCTTCCTGCCTCAGACTTGAAACTGTTAGGATTATAGGTGTACACCACTGAGTCTAACTAGAGGTAGATTGTTGAAAGCAACGTAAGTATATTTCTTTTTTAAAGACTGACATTTAGACTGTTTAAACACTTAACTCAATTTTTTTCATAATCTTTATGGTCACAAGTGAATTTAATATACTGAAACTTGTATTGATTTTGGTATTCCCGGTTTAGAATTACTAAATAGTCCTTCTAAAGTTGTCAGTGTGAAATGATTCATCAAGTAGATGAAGCATGGCTTCAGTTTGATGCTGCAGTCTTGTACATCTTCGAGCCTGTGTTCCCTTAGGTTGTTGGGAAGTATGGCACTGTCGAATCACTATCGTTCTGAAGATTTGTTAGATGTTGACACAGCCGCCGGAGGCTTCCAGCAGAGGCAGGGACTGAAATACTGCCTCCCTTTGACCTTTTGCATCCATACTGGTTTGAGTCAGTACATAGCTGTGGAAGCAGCAGAGGGCCGAAACAAAAATGAAGTTTTCTACCAGTGTCCAGTAAGTAGCAGTGTGTTTCAATGTGGCTTTATGGTGCCTTTTGAAGATTACATAAATGAGTGCATTAGTATTTTCAGGGTTGAAGAATAGGGATAGACTAACTAAAAAGCTAATATTGTGACATAATGGTGTGGAATGCCATAAAAAAGCTTTACCATTGGACAGAATGGTGTGGAATGCCATAAGAAAGCTTTAGCATTGGATAAACAGTGAACTCCTTTATATACAGAGGGAAAGCTGTGATTTGAAGTTTTAAGGGAACCTAATGAGGAACTCACTGAAGTACTTAATTATAACATGTTTCTAACTTGTTAAAAATTTAGCTTTTGATTGTACTAGAGTTATTTGGATCTCTTAACTTTCAACCTAAAGCTCTTTCTTCCAGGATATAACAAGGCATCTATCTTACTACCTCAACTTCCTAGCTGTGTTCTTGAAGAATAATTTCTTCATTCCTGCTAACAGTAGTAGCAGTACATAAGTGTTTATCTTCCTGAAGTGCCTGTACTCTTCCAAGGAGGTTATAGGAAGAGCCTAAACATAGGAATCCTAAGTGCAAGAACTCAAAAGTATGAGGAACACCTGAGTATTCATTGGAACACTTAAGTTATTTTTATCTGTTTTGCTTTGTTCTGGGAAGAGATCCAGATAATGAACAATGAGAAATGTATCAATTACATTCTTTTTCTCACCTAGGACCAAATGGCTCGGGATCCAGCTGCTATTGACATGTTTATCATAGGTAGGAGAAAAAGTTATTCTTTTCCCTTCTTCCTTCTGGTTAAAAAAAAGTTGATGAAACTTTCTAGGTCATGAGCAACTGGCTACTTTATACTTGGATTTCTTCATACGCATTTTTTTTTTTTTGGTACTAGGGATTGAATTTGGGTCCTCGCGCTTGCACAGCAGGCGGCGAAACCACTGAGCTAAATCCCCGGCTATACTTGGATTTCTTAAGGCTTTCTGGTTTATAAAGTACTACATCTAAGCTGTCATTAGAATAGCTCTTACATTTTCTTTGAATTTTGTTTCTATTTGGAAAAAAAGGTCACACCCTTTGCATTCTTGTGCCCTTACTGCTCTTCTATAGATTTGTGAGATGCATAGAATTGCTGTGCACATAGTTCTAACACATCTGCATTTTCTGTTGGTCATACTAGTGTATAATTGAACATATACAACTGACTTCACTCTGTCTCTTTGGTGCTAATGCCAGATACTGATGGGTCACATTAGACACTTCAGAAGCAGCGGTCTTTGAGACCAATGCAGATCATGTGCTTCATAAACCTCTTGGCACAACTAGTTTTCCTTGGTTATAAAAGCATATTTCTTATAGGTTTTTGAGAACCCATTAGTCAGTATTCAAGTGCATTCATTCAATCTCATATTGCTTAGATTTTGCCCACCTATCAGAAGCTTTGTGGCCATTCTGCTTTTTAAACGCATTGCTAACACATATTAAACATTCCCATGTATTAATAGGAAAGAGGGGGACTAGGCATGCAGCTCAGTGGTATAGCACATGCTTAGCATGCACAAGGCCTTGAGTTTAGTCCCGAGCAACACAAAAGAAAACAAAAAGGCTTTGCTAGCTGTTACATATTCTAATTGCAATCTTGAACAGGGAATAAATATCCATTTGTTCCATACCAGGGCACAGTCTGGGTTTGTGGTACACTTTGCAGTATCAAGAAGGTCTTAACTCCTACCTAGTAAGTGATGAAAGCTTTTAAATTTAGGCCCTTGCTCTCCACTCACTGACTCTTGTGGTCTCTGGTTTCTAAGTTAAGCACTCTCTGGAGGTCCTGCCCATGCTCCTTGCCCTCAGTGGCATCTCTGCATGACTTTTGGAGATGACCATTGCAGCTTGAGCCAGGCAGTGCTACTCAGCTTATAGACTGAAGGCTGCCCAAGCAATCAGGGAACCTGCTGTTAGGCTCTGAGTCTTACTCTTAGTTTAGTGCTTGTCTGCACAGTGTGGAAGAAACCACCATTACCTCAGAGGGCTAAGGCCTGATAATACTGTCCTAGAAGCTGGGAATTCTAGAGAGGTGAGCAGAGCAGGAGGTGTGAGATGCACTGAGAATAGCTGGGGTGTGCAGTGCATCCCATGGGGGAAGAATGAGAGAGCAGCTTCCTGACCTTGCGAAACACCAGCACTCTGTAAGAAACTCCCAAATGTGAGCTCGCTGGGAAACCACCTAAGATATAAATTGCGTCTTGGTTCAATTAGGTTTTGGTTTCATAGGATTTTTGATAACACAGAAGATGACATCTCCTGGTGTTCAGGGCACTATTAATAGATATTTAAGAAAACTGAAATCTGTCCTCAGATGAGTTTAGTAGTGAATGCTACCTACCTATTCTGTCCTCATCTTAAAGAACATACTTTGGTATATGTTACACTAAATGAAGGTATGCTTAAGTGTACCATGGCAATTTCTTTTATATGCACATCATTTATTTCATATATAATATTCTGTGAAGTATACAAAATGATTTTAAAAAATTCTTTAGTATGCATCTGTAATCCCAGCACTTGGGAGATTGAGGCAGGAGGATCACTGTGAGTTCAAGGCTAGTCTGGACTACATAGTGAGACCCTGTCTCAAAAACAACCAAGAAAGAAAGTACTAGTTATGAAACATAACCTGGAATAAAAATACATTAAAAGTGTAATATGTGAAAAAAGAAGTTACATTCAAGAAACATAAAAAATAAAATGATTCCTTTTGTGATGCCGGATCAAATCCAGATCCATCTATGAATTTTAATTTTCAGATAGCTCCTTCATGTCTTACTTGAAGTGGACTGAATAATGGGCAGTCTTTCAGTACATAACAAATAATGAGTCAAAATAGGCCATTAATAAACATTGAGGAAAAGAGCCAACTATTACAGTTTACCTTCTCTCAGTTGATGCTTTGAAACTGTTACAGCTTTGTACTCTCAGATACAAAACAAAGTGTATCTTCTATGATTCCTTAAATAATATAATTAGTAAATAACATAAAGTTAGCATCTGACATTTAGTGTGGCAGAGTGCAGAACTCAGTTAATTGAAAGCAGACTACAAAATATTTATTGAACACTAAGGAACTAATATGTGCCAGGCCTTGAGCTATGTTAAGAAATGGCATGGTCCGATAGCATCATGCTGTGCTACCTAGAAGTGTCAACATAATTCATGTACATAGCTGCCATTGATTCAGCCACTGCATCATTGATGTGGTCTGCACTGGACTGTTCGAGTCTTTCTTTCCTGCCTTGAGCTGGTCACTGAGAAGACGGAGGGCCACTCTGCAGCACTTTGGGGTTGGATGCTCAGAAGTCTACAATGCCATGCTTTTGCTGGACATCCAGACTGAGCTTGGCTTCTGCCAGAATTTTGTGTATAAGTCAGCACATCCCTGGGCCACAGTGTGCCCTAGTCATCTGAGAATAGATGCTGACATTTTTTTGGGTAGTTTCTTCCTAGACATAGCTAAATCTCCTTTGTTCTGCTTGCTTTAGAAATTATGAACAGGAAGTTTTTCATTATTTCCAGAACCAATGGTTATGTTTAAGAAAAGGTTGAAGGTAGCTGAAGGAGTCCCTCTCACAAGGTTTGGAAAGAGACAGAATCACAAGGAAGTGAGTGGAATTGAGAATAGAAATTGACATGATAGAGGACTAGTAGAATTGCCTCTGTAAATGTTTCCAGTTTTGGTATCACATCTTAAGCTTAAAGAAATAATAATTGTTTATTTCCTATGTATATTTTATAAAACTGTGTGTTGTTTTTCCCTCTTCCTGGTTCATAGGTGCTACTTTTACTGACTGGTTTACCTCTTATGTCAGCAATGTTGTATCAGGTGGCTTCCCCATCATCAGAGACCAAATTTTCAGGTATTTCATTTTGGGCTTTCAGAATTGAAATGATTATAGATCAGAGAAAACCGTATGTCACAGATCATGAGCTAAAATTCCCAAAGTTAGTAACAGAACCTCTCATTATCTTAAATCTCACTATTCTCACTGCAAAAGCAAAACATTTGAACACTTAATGAGTAGTTTGCTGACATGAACAATCAAGAGTAAAAACTCACTTTTTAATTTAGAAGCTATCGCTTGATAGAAACTACATAGTTTGTCTTTGAACAAAACAAAAGGCTGTTTGATAATAGAATTAGTATGAATAGCAAGTCAGAAACTATTTCCTCCTGCCAAGTATTATATATTATCTCTAAATGGAACATTCAGGTATTATGATTAGTATTAGAGATGCTATTAGTTCACAGTAGCCTTTGTGGCAGAAACAGAATAATTATACATTATGGGCTTCTAGATTAAAGGCAGGAACAGCAGACTAATTATACATTAGACTTAATATACTTACATATTTTTATAGATTTTTATTATCAGAGCCACCATTTAGCGGATGTAGCTGCGTTTTCAGATGTCTCTAAAATTTTCTTAGCTCTGAAAACTAAGATAAGCCCTTTTTAAACTTAACGATGCATTATTTGAGCCACTCTCATTGATCCTTAATTGTCATTACTGAGCCAAGGTTTTCTAGTACATTTCTAATTTTTTTCTAAATTCAATAGGACTATACCCAAATATGATTTATATTTTTGATTTTAAAGTATAAATAAACTATTGTGCATTGTAGTTTTAAACCTTTAGTCTTACGGAATTAAAGTTACTTTACTTTAGAATGTTTAATTTTTTAAACTTCCAGATATGTTCATGATCCAGAGTGTGTAGCAACAACTGGGGATATTACAGTTTCTGTTTCCACATCGTTTCTGCCAGAACTCAGTTCTGTACACCCACCCCACTATTTCTTCACATACCGAATCAGGTGAGAACTTTAAACCGGTCTGCCTTTCAGTTGATAGTGATATATTCTGTGGATGTGTTGCTTTTGTCCCACTTGATATGCATAAAATACATTTGGAGGGGGTTTTTTTTGTTTCCATTTTTTGTTTTGTTTTGCAGTGGTAGGGATCAAAATCAGCCTCATGCATTCAGGCCAGCACTCTACCACTGAATAAAATGTATTTTAAAAGATAGGTTCTTGCTGAAGTTTGGAGGAAAGTAGATACATTTTGTACACTATAGTGTTTGTAAAGGACTTTAACTTTCTATTAATCTCTATGTTACTTATCTGGTGCACATGAACTAGATAGAAAGTATTGTGCCAGGTACGGTAGGAAGCATACTAAAGTCGTAATCATCGAAGATCTGTACTAGAGTTGAAATGTATTTTAGAAATTATCAAATTGACAAACATGAAGCCTTGCATTTTAAATTTCATCTGACCCATCTATATTCAATTAAAAATCTAAAGTTTATTGAGTGTTCCATGTATGTCATACGTGGTGTGAGGCATTGGATTTGATTAAATAGAAACAAATATTTTACATTCTCTTTGCTTAGAAGTATTTTGTTGTATGACATAAGGACTACTCATGGCTCCAAGGGATTACAGATACTTTGTTTCAAAATTCATATTTATATATTTTATAATGTGGCATATGTGTACAGTATGCATGTATACATCCTGGAAATATTTTAGTAATATATACTTGCCAAGAAGCATCGTGGGATTTGGGCATTGTATGTAGCCTTTGATATGTCCAAGAACAGGTAAAAAATGTTTGTTGTTTAATTGTTCATTTTAGATCTTGCCTAGGATTGAGTCATGCTTAAAATGAGTCACATGTGCTATAGGAGAGAGTACTCAACATGAAAATAAGAGAGCAGATTTCTAGAGAAAAGAAGTGATAGTATGAGGAAACACAGTCAAAGTATAAACCCAGTAATTTGTGTCATTTTACTTTGAGCTTTTTAAAATCTAAGGGAAAAAAGAAATGGGTCAAATAGTTGTGTTGCGAATAAAAGACTTCTTTAGAAGTTTTTCATGATACTGTGTTCTAAAAAGGATTTGCCATACAGGATTGTCACTGTATTTGCACATATTTCTGTTGCCCTTTCTATTTTGCTCCTTACTGAAAGTCCATAACCGAAAGCATTTCTGTGACTAATTAAGGCAGTATCTTTGAGAACTTAGAAAAATAAATGTCTAACAGTTTGATGGGTTTTGGAAATTTTCTTTCATAGTGTTAACCCTAATTTTGTAGCTCTTAAACAAAAGAAAACCAAGCACATAGGGCAGATTTGTGTCTTTACTACACCACTCCTTCCTCCAGGATTGAAATGTCAAAGGATGCACTTCCTGAGAAGGCTTGTCAGCTGGACAGTCGCTACTGGAGAATAACAAATGCTAAAGGAGATGTAGAAGAAGTTCAAGGACCTGGAGTTGTTGGTATGTAACCCACAATTTAGGTTTGTACATCAATCACCTCAAAGAAATTTTAAAATTTACATCCATAAATGCAAAGTATAGAGGTTGTTAGGCTAAGGACTTTTTTGTTGCTTTGTCCCTTAAATGTTAATTTTCTAAAGTTATAGCAAACTCAATTATTCAGGGATTAATTTCCTTTTCTGTGGATTACCTAGAGTGTCTTATCCTTTTTCTGTTATTTTTTTAAAACTGGTTAACTATTCATCATTATGTTCTGTGGGTTAGATGCATAGGATGGAAATAAATTTCATCTTCAGCAGATTTTTAAAATTTTGGGGTAAGATTTTGAAATTAAAATCACAGATTTTTACATTTCGCTTTTATTTACTTTAAGTCCAATTATCAATGACTTTAAAAAAAAGGAAGCCTGATTATCCTGTTTCTGAACCATCATATTCTTCAGGGTTGAAAATGTGCTTCAGGAAAATAACATGTACTTCAATTATCAGTCCTAAGCATCTGCAGAATTTACTTTAAATAGTTTTCTAATTTATTGGCACGCATAGATTAGCATTCTGCATGTTTAGCTAATGAATTTGACTGAGACTTACATGAAAATCTGGTGCTAAAGAATTTTATTGAAATCATAATTGTTTTTTGTCATTTGGTGCATTGGTGGGAAGACCCTCCCCTGCGACTGACATTTTATCTGGTCCAAATTTTTAGCATGCATCTTCATAACCTGATGTTACAGTCTCTTGCTACTGTTAGACAGTTAAGATTACCCTTATCTCTGCTTGAGCTGCTATCTGTAACATCTTATTACTCATGTCTTAGAGATTATATGTTCAAGGCCTGAAAGCTCTTTGAAAAGCAAATGTACCTTTTTTTGTTTTATTTTACTAGATGTTACTCATCCACTACTCTGTAAAGAATTTGGGAAGTGAGAAAACATGTCAAGAGGAATTAAGTCATTGCTTATAATTCCATCCCTGTTAGCATATTGTTTTATCTCTTTTTGGTTCTTTTTTCTAACGGTACATTTACTTTTACAAAATTTACATAGTGTCATAGACAACATAACATTTCCTGTAATGAGCTGAATTTATACTTTGGTTTATTGTTATTGGTTACTCTGCAGGTGAATTTCCAATCATCAGCCCAGGTCGAGTATATGAATATACAAGCTGTACCACATTCTCTACAACATCAGGATACATGGAAGGATATTATACGTTCCATTTCCTTTACTTTAAAGACAAGATTTTTAATGTTGCCATTCCTCGATTTCATATGGCTTGTCCAACATTCAGGGTGTCTATAGCCCGATTGGTAAGTTAAGTTTTTCCTTTAGTGCTGATATGTGTGACTTTGTAGAATTAACTCTACAGAAGATCTTTGTTCAGGCAGATAAGTGGTTTATGAATGATATACCAGAGAACTTTGGACCTTCTGAGAAAGTATTTTGGGGGTCATGTGAATATGTTGGGAGAGGTGAACAACAGGTAAACTATGCTCCCTACTCTTCAACTAGAGAAACTCCACTATTACCTGTTTGAAAGATTCAACTTCTGCACTGTTTCCAAAACCAGTTCTGTGGCCTAGATATACTAGAATATGAGACGTACCACATTAGAATTGGCTTTCTTTTATTGCATTAAGACTAGCAAACCAATTTTCTACTTCATTTTTGCTAAAACACCCAGTTTAGTAAAATAAACAGACACCCTGTATAGAACATTACAGAGAGGATTTAATGGTTAGGCGTATACTTTTAGCAGACTCTTCCTGGGATCATTTCTCAAGTCAACTAGGTATATTTTTAACCTATTTTAGGATTACTTTTGAAAGGTATAACAATAACCCCAATCTTATGAACTAGGAAATGGTTAAAGGAAATTATGAAGCTCTTTTTACACAGTAGGAATAAATTATGAATTGTATATTCTGAACACGACTGAGTTGAAGGCATTGACTATTCAGAAAATGGTCTTTAACTCCAGGATGGTCCTAATAGGTGGGTCTGAAATAAGTGTGGGAAGATGGACATGATATTAACCTGATCCTGAGAGGACACATTCTCAAGTCCAATTTGGGAAGAAAACGATGGTGATGAGCCTCTAGACCTTTATACTGTGGGACAGTAAAAAGGGCTTACAATGTGGATTTGTAAGTGAAGTTGTAGCTCTCTTCCCCAATGGAGGAAAATTAGAAATTATATTTTTAGTTCTAGGAGTTTGCTACCTCCTGTAACAGACTTCAGTGTGCTATTTTTTTTTTTTGTAATGGGGATCGAACTCAGGTCCTTGCACTTGCAAGGCAGGCATGGTGCCATTGAGCTAAATCCCGGCCCAGACTTTTGAGCAGTCCAATATTTGTGTGAAACTGGTATCAACTTACCCTTAAGTGGTTAGTAATCTTCTAGAAAGCTATCTGGAACTGCAGTTTTCTTCGTGGGAAAAAAACCGAATTTAATTTCTTTAATATTCATATTTTCTGTTTTTTCTTGTTTCAGTTTTGATAATTTGTGCCTTTCATGGAATTTGTCCATTTCATCTAAATGTTGAATTCATTGGCGTTATTCACAGTATTCCCTTGATATCCTTTTAATGGCTATAAGAGCTATAGTCACATGTCCTCTTTTGTTCTTAATATTGGTAACATATCTTCTCTATTGTTCATCATAAGATTATTATCACTTGTTGATCACTTAAACGAACAACTTTAGATTTCACTGATTTTTCTCTATTGTTTGCTCTTTCCATTTCATTGAGTTCTGCAATTGTCTTTATTTCTCTTCTACTTACTTTGGGTTTAATTTGTTTTTCTTCTAGCTTCATAAAGTAGATGTTACTAGACTTTTCATCTCTAAGCAATGTTTTAGCTGTATCTCACAAATTTTGATATTTTTTTTGTTAACATTTAGTTCAAAATAGATTTCCTTTGTAATTTAAGTGTGGTCTATGACTTTTCTAGAAATGTATTAATTTCCAAATATTTGGAAGCTTTTCAGTTATCTTTTGGTTATTGATTTCTAATTTTATTGTGACTAAAGAACTTACTCTGTATTTTCATTATTTTTATATGTCTGTGGCTCAACATGTGAAGAATTTACATATCTTGGTAAATGATTTTTGTATACTTGAATGTATATTCTGCCATTGGGGGAATATTATTCTATAAATACAGGTCAAAGTGATTGGTTGGTTGACAGTGTTTTTCAGGTCATCTGTATATTTATGGTATTTTCAGTCTTTGTTCTGTCAACTACTGAAAAGATGATTGTTGAAATTTCCAAATGATGGCTTTGTCAGATTTAGTTCTGTCAGATTTACCTCATGTATTTTAAAGCTTTATAATTGTGTGTAAATGTGCTTAGGATTATTATGTCTTTCCAAGGAAGTAGTTCTTTTATCATTATGAATCTCTTTCTTCATCTCTGATAATATTCCTTATCCTAAAGTTTAAGAGGACTGAGGTTTGTTTAGGCAGGAAGTGGAACTCCTATTGGGTCAGCTTGATCCTTTTGAGGCTTGCTTTTATATTAGGGACAGTGGTTCTCAAGCATTCCAGCCTCATGGCCCCCTTAGGTGCTGACACTTACTAAGGAATCCAAACAATTCTTGTTTACATGGGCTATATCAGTATTGACCATATTAGAAATTAAAACTGAAAAGTTGGATAATATTCATTTACCAATTCCTTTTAAAATTACAATAAATAAACCTGTTACATGTTCATCTCTCTCTTAATTTTGTACGTGTTAGAGTTTTAGTTTTCTCCTAAACACAAGTAAACATATAAAATCTTGACCTTCTCAAAATGTCTTCTCTCAAGATGAGAAATCAATAAACAGAAATGAGAATTCTGGACTTTTAAGCAACATAAAGAAGACAATGGGGGTTGTATTTGTTAATTTATTACCTGTTCCTATATTAGTTTTCTTGATATAGAAGTTGAATTGTTCTTCTTTTTGTCTTCTATCAGTCTAATTAGTATGCTTTAATATTTCCTTTGTCTTTGTGCTTTGCCACTTCAAAGTGGACTTTTTGGTTAGTCCTATTGCCTTCTCCGGGTCTAGCTGGGTTGGTAATTGTGCTTGTTTGAGGGCCTTGTAGAGACTTCTGCTGCTTACTTATTTCCATTCTTGTCTGTGTTCCTCTTTCCATGTGACGTTAGTGTATGTAAACTTTTATCTCTTTATCCTTGATTTTTGACATGTTGATTCCTCTAACCTTATTAAATAATTAATACTCATACCACCTGAACATCATGTTTTAGAAATTCCAAAGTCTTTGCCTTCCTAGTTTTTGGACCTCTTACTGAATCTTAAAGCCTTCATTCCTTAGATTAAAAAAATATATATATTTATTTCCAAAGATACAAGTAATGGAATATCTTATGTTACCTGTTTTATAGTCTCTAATTGTTATTGTTGTGTTATAATAAATTCTAAGTAACACAGTTTTTTTTCTCTTACATCAGTTCATTTTTTCCTTCAACAAATATCTGAGTACTGTAGTAACAATACAATAAAAACCTATGTCTTGGAATTTACGTTCTAATTAGAAGAGCCAAACTATAACAGATACACACTATTTACTTGTTCCAAGCAGTTACAAGTATGATGGAAAAAAATGAAAGTGCAGGAGAAGAGCAGAGCCCTGTTTGGTTCTGATACAAAGATGTGTTAGAAAAGGCTTCCGTGCCCTGCAAGCTAAGATGTAAAAGCGTTGGAGGGAGCCAGATAGATGCCTGGAAGGAGAGTGCTCAGTGGAAGCAGCAAGTACAGAGGTCCTAACACAAGAGTTAGATCCTAACACAAGAGGTCCTAACATAAGACTGTGCTTGGCTTGAAACAGGAGGCTGGCATAGCTGGAGTGCAGCAAGTGAAGGGGAGAGGGGCTGGAGATGAGATTGGAGGGATGGTGGGCTGTTGGGTCATGAGATGTCATAAAAGCCTTAGTAGGAGGATTTTTGTTGATAAAATGCTCCCAAGTTTCCCAGTGCTTCTCAGATTACCAACTGGCTCCAATGTAGCAACTCTTCTCATTGAGTCTTCACTTGTTCCGGAGAGAAAATTGGCAGCCAGTTAAGGGAAAGCTTGATTACAGACAGTGCTTAAGCAGAATTAAAGTTTCTAGGAAATACTCAGAGATCTGGTGTTCAGCACTACTACTTCCTCTTCTAGAGCCTTCAACAAGTGACTTGAAATAAGGCTACCCTTTCCCTACAGTGTGAACTGACTGATGTTAGAGATATGCTTCTAATGAACTGGCTAAGTGACACTGATTTCTGAGGCTTAGAAAAAGGCGATACACCCTTAGCCTAGCTCTCCCTCCTGGAATATGCCTTTGGTGTCCTGAGCCTCCTACCTTGGATGAAGTCCAGCCACCATGAAGCTGCTCTATTGGAGAGAACATATAGAGCTGCTGCCTGAAGCCAAAGGAGTCACACAGGAGCCCCAGCTATTTCCTTCTCCAGATATACAGATCACCCCAGCCCTGGTACCAGACATGTGAGTGAAGAGTCCCTCGAGGTGATGCCAGTTCAGCCACCTGAGTACGACATCATGAGACCTCAAGCCAGAACTGCCCCATTAAGTACTTCCCAAATACCCAACCCACAAGAACCAGGAGAGATAATAAATGACTGTTGTTGGAGCCCCTGAAACAATAAAAATAATTCTTTTTAAAGTAGAGGCTACTGATGTTTGAGTTAAAACATGTCTTTATGGTAGGAGTTGAATAAATGTTTTCCAGGCCTCTTGCTGATAGTACATAAAAGTGACCAGTAGAGGTCCTACCTAACTGATATTTTCACCTCTTTTCTGTAAGTGTGTAGATTATTGAAAGAATCGTTATTTAATGTATCAGTATGATAAGTTCAGCAAAACTTCATCTTGGATTTTTGTGAGTCTACTTGCTACCTTGAATGAACAACCACCATATAAAACCTAAGTACAGTCATAATGAACTATGTTTACCATTAGAAGCATACTGAGCATTATTGAACATGTGATACAGTGTACATCTGAGAACCTTGCACCAGCACCCGCAGTATGAAACTGCACTGTTGAAATCTATGAAAACTGATAGATGGCTTGTATGGTTGTTGGTATTCTAGATCAATGAAAATTTGCCCTAAATTACTATAAAAACCTGTTGGATGTTCTTCTTATCAAAAGATTGTTTTGTCTTTCAAGGAGATGGGTCCTGATGAGTACGAAGAGATGGAAGAGGAAGAAGAGGAGGAGGAAGAAGAAGATGAAGATGATGACTCAGCGGACATGGATGAATCAGATGAAGAAGAAGAGGAAGAGAGGCGGAGGAGAGTCTTCGATGTTCCCATTCGCAGACGCCGCTGCTCACGTCTGCTTTAGCCTGTCTTCTGCTGAGGGAAGCACTGGGATGACTCAGCCTGTTTGAGAGATTTCTTAATGTAAATAACTACACTGTGCTCAGCATATAGCAGGGAACTAGCATGGAATACTGTCTCTGGCTCTGGGTGAAACTATATTAGGAGCTGGAATTGTTTGGTTTGCTTTATCGCTTTGAGGTAGAAGAGGAAACAGGAATCTTTTCTTTTTTCCTCTTCTGGGAATCAATGCAGAAACCATTCTCTGGCTAAGGAAGAGATATTCTTTGTTTTAAAATATTTTCTACTTAAAAATACAGAAATGGGAAGAAAATTGTTTTGAATAAGAACTTAAAATGTAGCAGAAATTCTACACAAGGATAGAGGTACTGTGACTGAATGATCTATGGAAAGACTTCATATAGTTGCGAGTCAGTGAGAAATGAACAAAATTTCTAATTAGGCTAATCTGTTTAGTGATTCCTAATTTTGTACTTACAGGGAACTAACTTGAATGCTAATTGTTTGTCCTTTCTTAGACAATCTGTCCTTGAGTTTAAAGTCTATCATTTAGACCTTGAATTTAAAGTCTTCAATGTGGTGACTTTGAATAGAAGTTAAAATCCTCACACTAGGACCTTTATCACATTATTTACAGTCACATTCGTTTTATTATTTTTGAAACGTAGTGTATAGAAGTATGTAATGTGGGGTTTATTAACAAAAGATTCTTCACAATGTCTCACGGAGTCTAAACTTGTAAATACTGCTTCTGTTTTGTTTCTCCTTTATACACTTGACTGTCTAACTTTGTGATAAGTGACATGAATCTTATGTTAGGCTTAAGGATGTTTACCAGAAACATGGATTTTTATTTTGTAATTCTGTAACTGAGAGTTTGGAATGAAATCCTTCAAGTGTCAAAAACAAACTTTAAAAACAAATTTGGGTTCTAATCCTGTGTTTTGTGTAGTCGGCTATTTGCCCTAAGTAAATGTTAAGAGGCTTTGGTTCTTCAGATGGTAAATGGGATTGGTACTCATTGTTGAGAAGCCAGAGCACAGTGGGCCCACCCATGACCCATGATCCTGTCCTGGCTTTGACTGTAGCCTCAGCTGTGCGCCACCTTCCGTTTCACCCAGAGCAGTTCTTTCATAGAGCAGCAGGCAGAGGGAGTGGTCTTCAGGTTAAGCGCCTGCCATGGGGGAAAATAAAGGCACACTTACCTACTGATGCATGTCAGAATGTTCTGAAAGAGTCATTTTCTTGTTTATTTTCATGTAAGTACAGCCATGCACTGCAGACTGATGTTGCAATCAACAACAGACCACGGATACCACAGTGGCCAGCAGCAGCCTTGTACATTGCATGTTACCACATGTCTTGAATGCATCATTTTCTCTTGTGCTTGATTTAGTCTCCTATTATTTTACCCATCACGGCGCATAAACATACAAAATCCAGTGCTAATATTGCCATTAAGAGGCTACATCAAGTGATTGACCTGGAAATGAAATTGAAAGTGGTGAAGGACCATGAAGCTGGCAGATCACTGATGGGTACTGCACACCAGTCATTTCCACCACAGCTACAATCTTAAGGAATAAAGTGACAGAAGCAGGAAATGGATCTGCTTCGTTGAATGCAGTGAGACCAGCAAAAATTCAAGAAAAACTCATTTCAGACATGGAGAAACTTCTAGTGACGCGAATTGAAGACCAGACACCGAAGTACATCTTCAGCATCCTGAAGATCATGACTAAAGCAAAGTGTTTATTTGCACTGTTGGAAGAAAAGGCTGGAAGAGACTAGGATGTTGAATTTACTGCTCACTATGGCTTTATAGGATTCGTGAATGATTCATAACAATGTGAAATTGAGCGTTGAGTCTGAGTGCAGATATAAAGCCAACTGAAGAACTTTGGGAAGAGAGAAGATTAGTGGAGGGAAATTATTGCCAAAGCAAATCCTTAATCCCACAGAGGTTTGTAGAAATATACTGCTGTTTGCACAGGGGTGAGATCACCTGACAGTGCAGTCACCTAATGGCATGTCTCAGAAAGTTTCCCCTCCACTAAGTCAGACATGGTTGCTTCATCAGGCTACCAAATCCTATTATGTCCTATTTTTCCCTGAGTCAACTGGCTTCTCCATTTAGGCTGCCATAATAAAACACCGTAGCCTGTGTAATAGCCAAACAGTAGAAATTAATCGCTCACAGTTCTGGAGAATGGAAAGTCCAAGATCAAGGCACCAGCAGATTCGGAGTCTGGTGTCTACACTGTTCCCTAAGATGGAGCCTTCTTGCTGTGCCCTCACATGGTGGAAGGGGCAAATGAGCTCTGCGGTCTCTCTTCTAAGTGCACTAATCCTATTCATGAGGGCCAACTCCTCAGGACCTGATAACCGCCTAAAAGTCCATCTCATACTCTTGCTTTGGGATTTGGATTCAACATTCAAGTTGTGATTGAGAAATACAATGTGTATGTAAATAAAACATTATGATAAAAGTGACATCACCATTCATCCCTCTCAGAAACTCCCCTCTCAGATTAAACACACATTTCTTGCCACTTCCTGAAGCAGTTTTGGACTCTTTCATGAGTATCTAGTTGCCCTGTCATATCCGTCTTGATGTCCCGAATTCATTCAAAATGTTTCCATTTCATGGTCACTTTGACTTGAGGGAGGAGCCTGAAGTTGCACAGTGCCAGATCCAGTGAGTAAGTTGCATGAGGACACTAATGTTTTTATGAGTCTGTCTTTCTACTGTATGTGACTCGGCACTGTATTCCCTATACTTCTGATCACACTTCATAAAGACACTTAGGAAAGAGGACATTGATAACTGCTTAAGAAAATAGCAAGAATGATGGGACAGGTATATTTGGAATGGGGGCCAGGGGAGGTTTTTTGATGAAAATCAATAGCAATGTGTCTTACTGAAAACTTTTAATGTAAACATTCACTCTTTTTCAACAACGCTTTGGGAGAAGCACACATTCAGACCCCAGTATCACCCAGTTATTTAAGAAACTAAACTTTAGAGTTAAACTAAACCAGAGACCTTGTTATTCTTTGCATCCTTTTTTCTGGATGACTTCCTGTTTCTAAAGTACCCCAAATCACCCCTGAATCTCTATCTGATCCTTGCATCCTTAGAATGCTCGCTGCTTGTTCTATCAAAATTCATAGTATTGGGCCAGGGATTTAGCTCACTGGTTCCACAGCCTGCCTTGAAAGTGCAAGGTCCTGAGTTTGATTCCCGGTACTGAAAAAAAAATTCAATGTCATGGTTACGTTGAATGAATGATCACTGGTTCACAGCAAGGTCTTGTTGGTTAATAAGCCTCTGTGTTTAATTTCATGGCACAAATGCTTATTCATACAGAAATGGAATTTTAACAGCATTAACATTGCTCAAAGCAGACTAAACGGCCATTTCTGGTTCTCAGACCTCTTGAGAACTACCCATGCTTTACTTGTTCATCTAAAGCTCAGGGTAAGACAGATAAGTAAATTAAAGGTGGCTTAAATAGTGTTCTGGGGTTTTTTGAGACCAGGTCTTATTATGTAGTTGAGGCTGGCCTTGAACTCACTATGTATCCCAGCTGGCCTCAAACTCAGGATGATCCTCCTACCTCAGCCTCCCAGGAGCTAGGATTACAGGCATGCTGCACAACGCCTGGCTAGTTTAAATAGTTCAGGAGTGTTATGATTTACCTTTACATGTCCCGCCACAAGCCTCATGTGCTCAAAGGTAGGGTTTTTGGAAAGTGATTAGATCATGTAGGGGCTTACAGCTGACTTGCCATTAGGAGGGAGAGTCTGGTCAGAAGGGGGAGGGTCTATCTCCCTCCCTTCTCCCTTGATGTCACTCTGTGTCCTGTCTGTGATACCTGGAGCATCTCCTTTGCCCGATGTCTCTGCCATGATCGTCCTGTCTCGGGGCCAGCCAGCTGTGGGCTGAAAATTTTATAAACCATCAAACAAAGGAAACCTTTCCTCCTTTGAATCGTGGCTGTCATGTATTGTGTCCCAGCAGCAGCGTTGAGGACTGTGACTAAGAGAAGGGGTTATTTTCTTGTGACAAGGCAGAGGTAACAAGGACTGACACCATGGCACAATGGTGTCATCAATGTTCCAGACGTGTTTCCATTGCCATCCTAGCACTAGACTTTCCTCTGAAAGGTCTCCCCTTGCAAACTGGCAGTTACAGCCACTGCACTCAAGGAAGTACGACGAGAAAAGGGCAAAGTCAAGTTCAGGGAATCCAGAGGTCATGTGGAAGATAAGGGGAGATGGCCCAGGGATGCAGGAATTAACACAGGCAGCACAGGGACCTGGTACAAAGGAACCGGAATGACCCAGACAAACTACAGGCCTGAATTCGGCAGTAACAATGGGGCAGAGTGAAGTGGAGTCGAAATTGAGGTATCTAAAAGGTAAAGCAGGTACGACTGGAGTGGACCTGAGGGAAGGGAAGAAATCAAAATTGGTTTCCAGGTAGATTGTAGGAAAAGCAGTTGGAATGGAGATAGATGTACAGAACATCTGCAGCCAGCTCAGGTTGGAGGTAAAGATGTGCAAACTGTCTGCAAAGGTATAAACCCCCAAGATGCGTAAAGCAGAGTGTTTATCCTATAGCTATAGCTTCTGGGAGAGTGCAGAGAGCAATAATTCTCAGTCCAATCCTGGAAAGAAGAAATTATTCAGGAAGAGAAGAAGAGAAAGATAAAGAAAGAGGGAAGGAGAGAAAGGAGGGAAAAGGTAGGAAAGAATGAAGGAAAAAGAAAGAGGCCTGCAAAGCTTTGTTTTCCTGCCTCCACTTGTGCCCTACCTCAAGCTCAGCAAAACTTGTTTAAGCATAAGAGAACTTTGTCTTGGGTCAAGATAAGACCTAGGTGCAGCTGGAAGTTATTTGGAGACAGTGTCACACCTAGGAATTGATGCTGGCCTCTGCTTTGGGAAGGCTATGGATTGCCCCTGGGCATGACCAGTGGGCTCCAGTCTGATTCAGGAGATAGAAGCAGGCAGGGCTGCCCCGGAACCCAGGGCTCCCAGGTGAGTTCCGAGGCCTGTGGTTAGCCAAGCCTGGGGCTGCTGGGTCTGCAGGCTCAGGTGCCTGGACAGCAGGCTCTGGCTCAGGGTCCACAGTGTCTCCCTGGGGCACCCAGCTTCTCCCTGATCACGCTGGGTGACCTAGCTGGGTGTCCCCACAAGGGGGTAGCATTTCAGGCTGGCTAAGCCCCAGGCTCTGAGCTCCAGGAGAGATCAGAAGGATGGGGTTGGGTGGGGGTGTTTAGCACTAAGGAGGGTGTGGAATGGGCCTCTCCCCAAAACACCAGCATCCTGGGGCGCCCTTGACATTCCCTCAGGCCTCAGGCCTGTGCTCCCCCGACCAACTCCCCTCACTTGCAGCTCCTGCAGTTTAAAGAAAGAGATTACATCAGAAACGAAGGGGTTGACTCCGGCCTGGATGTGGTCCCAACCTTCCTTTCCCCAAGATCCATTTGTGGAATTGCCCTAGCAGACATCTTTGTTCTCCTGCATGGGATTGGGCCACACTCTTCTTAGAGTCAGGGCCGATTGATTTCAATCTTTAGATAGTGCTTTTTACTGTCATTTCATGAGGCACAGGTGCCCCTGTTGGTAATTGCAGCAAGCTGTTTAACCTCATTTTCTCATCAGTGAAATGCTAGGCCTTACTTCCTCGGGTGGTGGTAAGGACTACAGATCTGTCATCCAGGGAATGGCACAGCCTGGAACCTGGTACCAGGAACAACAGGTGATTTTTCAGGCCTCCCTGTCCTCCCTCTGTTATAGTTCTTCATTATAGGTAATTTACTCACAGTTCCTAGGAGGCACACAGACCTCAGAATGTCAGTGTTGGGAGGTGGTTGTTTACTGTGCTTGGGTAATTTATCATTGGAAGAAAAAGAGTGAATTTTCTGTGACAAGCTGAACATACCAGTAACTTGGGACATAGGTTCTCAGTAGAAAGTGGAAACTGCTCTAAGGAAAACACCCCATTATGCTTAGTGGTTTGGAAAGGAAACTTCAAAGGAGGCCTAGTGGTTCAGAAGATAAAAGTCCAGTAAGAAAGACCCGGGTTTGAGGTCCAGGAACAGATCACAGAGAAGCCCTTGTAGGCAAAGGGCAGATATCTGAGCTCTCAAAGTTTCTGGGGTGGTTGTCTGTAGCAGCAGAACTCTGGGGGATTGGGAGGGGCTCTTCCATTGTGATGGTAATTTGCTCTTTGTCTCTCTCCTTGGGTCAGTAATTACTGCTTTGAGTGAGTGACTGATATGTGGGTTCCTGGACAGGATTGGCTACACCATGTTCAGGGTCAGAAGGACACAAACTCCAGGTCCCTGACATTGCTGCCAAGGGGCTACATTACACCACTTGGGAATTACCAGCCCCTGATAGATAGAAGTAACATAGACCTTTTTACAACAATCCTTTCACCTTGGAACAGGTAATTTCATCCCTTGGGCCTCCATTCATTTCCTATGAAATGAGAACAGTGGGTTTAATTTGTGAGGCTATATCTAGAGTTGAAGTTCATGAGCCCCAGGTCATTGGAGCAGCGATTGTATTTATGGTGAATCCTATGTAACTGTTGGTCTTAAAATCTCTTCTCAGAATGGCAGTGTTAGTGGTTAGTGCTGTATATTCCCCTCCCTAGGTTCCATTGAGAGAGAGAGAGAGAGAGAGAGAGAGAGAGAGAGAGAGAGAGACGGGGAGAGGGAGAAGAGAAGAGAGACAGAGACAGAGACAGAGAATTCACTTCTTTCTTGGCCTCCTCAGGTGAATGTATTTTGGAAGCTTAATTCACAAGAAGTTTCCCTACTGGGGAGTTCATGGTTCAGACCTGAGACCTGAGTTTAAATCCTGTTTAACCACTTCCTAATAATGAGGTTCCTATGTTAGCTTTTTCTTGTTTTGAGTTGGGGTCTTGCTGTGTTGTCCTGGTGGGTCTGGATTCCTAAGTTCAAATGATCCTCCTGCCTCAGACTCCAAAGTTACTGGGACCAAAGGCCCAGGCCACCAGGCCCAGTTTATGTTTTTCGTTGCTGCAGAAACCAATCACAAGTTTAGCAGCTTAAAACAACACAAATTTACTGCTCTGTCATCCATCTGGGGTCTGACACGGTGGCACTGGGTGAACAATCCAGGTGGCAGGCTGAGGTCTCCGGGACAGGGTGTGTCCATGTCCTTGCTCATCCAGGTTATTGGCAGAATGCAGTCCTGTGACTGGGAGACAGATCGAGTTTTCTTTGAGGGTGTTGGGTGAGGACTACTCTTAGCTTCTAGAGCCCACCTGTGTGCCTTGGCTCACAGGATCCTTCTTGTCTTTGAAGTCACCAATGGTGAGTTGAGTTCATCTCACTCTTCAGATTTTGCCCCTTTTTCTGATGTCACATCTTTCTGGCAGATTCTACTGCTTTCCTGTCCCCCTGTGAACAAGCTGGTGATCATGCTGGGTCTGTTGGATATTCAGGATAATCTCTCTAACCACAATCCCGTGTGGAGGTTGCTTGCCACATGAGGACGACTATATTCCGAGGTTCCTGAAGTTAGGATGTGGACATCACTGGGAGTAAGGGCCAACTAGCTAGATCCCTCTACCTCTTGCTTCTTATATTTGGAGGCAGAGATTACATTTCCTATCTAGTATTGTGAGGATTAGCTTGTACCTTAATATGTCAAAATCACCTACCATAGCAGTTGACTCATAATATTTGCTCACTAAATAGAAGTTAACTTGGCAACAAGGACTTGCCTAATGTCTTGCATTTATAAGCTAGTCCATTTAGCAGTGTAATCACAGGAGCCCTGAAGGGCAGAAGAAACTCATTATTTCATCAGCACTAGCTGGTCCTTTGACAGCCCAGCTGGGGAGACCCTTTCAACCCCATGCCTGGCCCTTGTGCTGAGTCAGTGTAAGCCAGTTGTTCCCGGTGTGGTCACTGGTCAGCAGCAGGGCTAGCACCTGGGAACTGGCTGAAGTGCACTTTCTGGGGCCTGCATTAGACCTGGGAATTCCAGCCTCAGGAGGATAGGGTTGGGTGATGTGTTCCACAGCCTCCAGGTGACTCAGGTGCCCAGTGAAATGGAAAAGCATTGTTGCAATTCCCCTTTCTTCCCCTCTCTTTGGCACTAGTTGGTGTCCACCCCAGTAGCTCTAAGATTCTTTCCTGTTCAGCAGTCAGTGTAGCCTGTTGCCTGGCACACACCTGCTCATGGTTGGTATCTGCTTAGAAGTTGCTATCTGAGGGATGGTGGCAGTGGAGTGGACAGTTAACCTTCTTAGGGTTAAATCCACCCACCAGGGAATTCCTACACACTTTGTCATTAAATAATTGTTTCATATGGTAAGTGCTTTCTGCTCAAGTTTCTCTGGGGTGCACATACATATAGTATGTAATATATATATTTCTTTCTTTTTTTTTAAAGTAGGAAAAATTTATTGAGACAAAGATAGCTTCTGTCTAGGAGAGACAGAAGGGGGACCAGAAAAAAAATGATTTTTTTTTTTTTTGGTACCAGGGATCGAACTCAGGTCCTTGTGCTTGCAAGGCAGGCGACAGAACCACTGAGCTAAATCCCTGGGTGTAATATATATATTTCTTTATATTTGGGAGACTTGGAGTTTTTGGATGAATGATACCATGTTTTTGTTTTCCTATTTAAAACAATGAAATATAGGTTCACACTATTTCTATGCAAATACCAAAACACTTATTTCTTTTTTTTTTTTGTATTAAATTCTTTTATTGGTACATTGTAGCTATACAACACGATTACATTTCTCATTGGGAATTGTACCTTTATATAATGCATCTTGGTTCTTAGTTTTTCCCCATTCCTAGCCCTCCCTTCACGCCCTCCACCCTTCCCTATTTACAAAGACTTTATTTCCATTTTTTCCATTTCTCATCATTTTTTTCCTTTCCCTTCTTTCCTTTCCCGTGCCTCCCACTACCCCTACCCCTTTGGACCTTTTATTCCTATTTTACATTATCGATTATTCATTCTAATAATTGGTACATTTTAGGTATACAATATAATGACATTCATCATTGGAAATTTGCGCCTTTACATAGTCTCTCTTGGTTCTTCTTTTTCACCTTTGCCCAGCCCTCCCTTCAACCCCTCCAGCCCTCCCTATTTACAAAGATTTTGTTGCTATTTTTCCATTTTCTCATATTAATCCCATTCCCTTCTATCCTTTCCCTTAGCCCTCCCATTTCCTTCCCCTTTGCCCCTTTTCTTCCTATTTCACATGACCTATTATACATTTAGTCCTTATTTACACTTTCAGTTTCTCACACCAGAGAAACTATTCGGTATTTACACATGTGTGTCCTATTTATTTCACTTAAGAGTATTGCCTCAATGTGCATCCACTTAGCTATAAATGTCTCTAATTTCTCATTTTTTATGGCTGAGTAGTACTCCATTTTATTAAAAAACCACATTTTCTTTATCCAGTCTCCAGTTGATGGGCATTTGGGCTGTTTCCAAGTTTTAGCTATTACAAACTGCACTGCTATGAACATGGGTGCACATATATCACTGTGGTATGATTCTTTTAATTCTTTGGGGAAGATCCCCAGCAGTGGAATAGCGGGGTCAAATGGGACTTCCAGTCCTAGTTCTTTGAGGTATCTCCATACTGATTTCCACAGTGCTTGCACCAATCTACACTCCCACCAGCAGTGGAGCAGGGTTCCTCTTTCCCCACAGCCCCACCAGCATTTGTTATTGGTGAATTTCATGATAGCAGCCATTCTTTCTGGGGTGAGGTGGAATCTCAGCATTGTTTTCATTTGCATCTCTCGAATGACCAGTGATGTTGAACATTTTTTTATGTATTTATTTGCTATTTCTACTTCTTTGTCTGAGAAATGTCTATTCATTTCAGCTGCCCATTTTTGGATTGCGTCTTTAAATTTGGGAGGTCTGATCTTTTTAAGTTCTTTATAGATTCGAGATAGTAGACCTTTGTCCGAGGAAGAGCAGGTGAAGATTTTTTCCCACATTGTGGGTTGTCTCTTCACACTGCTGGTGGCTTCTCTTGCTGTGCAGAAGCTTTTTAATAAGAAGAGATCCCATTTGTTGATTGTTTGTGCTAGTTCACGGGCAACTGAGGTTTTGTTCATAAAATCTTTTCCTACACTGATGTCTTCAATGGTTTTACCTAACCTCTGTTCCAACTGGTTCAGAGTTTCTATTTTATTATTTAGATCTTTAATCCATTTTGATTTTAGTTTAGTGCACGGTGAGAGATACAGATCTAGTTTTAATCTTTGGCAAGTTGAAGCCCAATTTTTCCAGCACCCTTTATTAAAGAGGCTATCTTTCCTCCAGTGAGGGTGTTTGGCTCCTTTGTCGAAGATGAGATGGCTGAGTGTGTCTGGCGTTGTTTCTGCATCTTCTAATCTGTTCCACTGGTCCTCAAGCCTGTTTCTTTGCCAGTACCATGCTGTTTTTATCACAGTAGCTTTGTAGTATAGTTGCAGGTTGAGGATTGTGATATCCCCTGCCATGTCTCTGTTACCTAGAACTGCTTTTGCTATTCTGGGTCTCTTCTTATTCCAAATGAATTTTTGGATTGTTTTCTCGAGGTCTATGAAGTATGCTGCTGGGATCTCAATTGGAATTGCATTAAATCTATATAGCAGTTTTGGAAGTATGGCCATTTTCACTATATTAATCCTTTCTACCCAGGAGCAGGGAATGTCTGTCCATTTTCTGATATCATCTTCAATCTGTCTTTTCAGAGTGCCATAGTTTTCAGAGAAGAGGTCTTTGATTTCTTTTGTTAGGATGATTCCTAGGTATTTCAGTTTTTTGGATGCTATTGTGAAAGGAATTATTTGCCCTATTTCTCTCTCAGTGAGTCTGTTGTTCATGTAGAGGAAAGCTATTGATTTTTGTGTGTTGACCTTGTAACCAGCTACTTGACTGAATTTGGTTATTAAGTCTAGAAGACTTTTGGTGGAGTTCTTGGGGTCTTCTATATAGAGTATCATGTCATCTGCAAATAATGACAATTTGACTTCTTCATTTCCTATCTTTATTCCTTTTATTTCTTTCTCTTGTCTAATTGTAATGGCTAATGTTTCCAGAACTATATTGAACAAGAGTGGTGATAGTGGACATCCTTGTCTTGTTCCTGATTTTAGTGTGAAGGATTTCAGTTTTTGACCATTTAGTATGATATTGGCTGTTGGTTTTTCATAGATGGCTTCTATCAGTTTGAGGTAGAGACCATCTATTCCAATTTTTTGTAGGGTTTTTATCATAAATGTGTGTTGGATTTTGTCAAATGCTTTTTCTGTGTCTATGGAGATAATCATATGGTTTTTGTCCTTGGCTCTGTTGATATAGTGTATTACATTAATTGATTTTCGTATATTGAACCATCCCTGCATCCCTGGGATGAATCCCACTTGATCAGGGTGTATGATCTTCTTGATGATCTTCTGCATTCTGTTTGCCAGTATCTTATTAAGGATTTTTGCATCTATGTTCATTAGTGAGATTGTCTTATAGTTCTCTTTTTCAGTTAGGTCTTTCTCTGCTTTGGGGATCAAGGTGATGCTTGCTTCCAGGAATGAATTTGGGAGTATTGCTTCCCTTTCAATTTCATTGAAGAGTTTAAACAGTAGCGGCAGCAGTTCCTCTCTAAATGTCTTGTAGAATTCAGCAGTGAAGCCATCAGGGCCCGGGCTTTTCTTAGGTGATAAGTTTTTAATTACGTTTTCAATTTCATTGGTTGATACTGGGTTGTTCAGAATTTTTAGGTCTTCTTCATTCAACTTTGGTAATTCATATGTATCTAGGAATCTGTCCATTTCTTCTGTGTTGTCCATCTTATTGGCGTATAGGTTCTGGAAGTAGGTATTGATGATCATCTGGATTTCTGCTGGGTCTGTTGTAGTTTCACCCTTTTCATTCCTAATTGCACAAAACACTTATTTCTTAATATTTTTAGCAATTTGATAAGAGATGTCATAAGTTGGTAAATCACCTTGCTGGCTTTTAGCTTCTGCTTGCATCCCAGGTGGCTGGACATTAATAAATATTTGTCAGGTTGGTTTCACTATGAAATGAGAATCTTTAGTGCTTCACCCGTCTTTTGATCTTTCCTCTTGGTGTTTTCTGTAGTACTTCTGATCTGTGACCTCTGCTATCTGTTTTAACATTGCCAACTGATGGGGAACTTTTTACGTATATTGGGGACTTGTTTTCCCTTTTGCACCACATCCAGAATGTGGCAGGGCAGATAAGGGGTGGAAAATAGTCATGGTTTAGGGCAGCAGTGGCGAACCCATGGCACTTGTGGCATAGCAGGCTGTTTGTATCATTGAAAGCTGTAAAAGATTCGCCATCACCCATTTAGGAAATCCCAAATGCCTCCCTTATTGATCCTAATTCTGCCTTTGTAAATTACACAACCTGTGCCTCCCTTCCTCAGCTGCCCTTCATTTATTTGAAGATAGAAAATGTCTCTGGGACACTTTATTAAATAGAACAGCCCTTGTTTCTTCAACATTTTCTCTTGGCCTCCAGAGCTGTTAATTATGCTATCCTGATAAGCCAAAAGCAACTCATACATGTGGCACCTTGGCTAAAAATAGTATTTCCAGCTCAGCTCTGAGTCCAGGAGAGAGTAAATTCTAGGACTGTGCATGTTTTTGTCTACTTCTTTGTCTCTTAAATTGATGACATTCTAGTGTGTATTGAGCTTTAAAACCCTGATGTTTTATTTTTAAGTTTGTCCTCATGTAAAATATTAACTTCTTTACAAATGTTTCAGGGCTATGTCAATTGGAGTTGACTGTTTCAAGGTTATGAGAATCTCAGGCAAAGTGGATTGGAATATACATGTCACCTTTAGCACTACTAAAAAAATTCCCCAGCCTCAGTTTTTAGAAATACACAATGTGACTAATATAACTGTAGGCAAACATAAAAAAATAAATACACAAACACAAACACACACCCAACAGTTTAAACTCAAATAGCCAACTTTGAGAGAATATATATATATATATATATATATTTTTTTTTATACCTCATTGGGCGGGTAGAATTTTTTAAATTTGTGAGTGATATGATATATAAGTGGGCTGGGGATTTAGCTCAGTGGTTCTACCACCTGCCTTGCAAGCTCAAGGTCCTGAGTTCGATCCCTGGTACCAACAACAACAACAAAAAAAGACATATAAGTAGCTTAAAATAATTCTTTTATCATGTTGAGATTTTTCTATAAAAATATTTAAGCAAATATGTAAGCATAAACAACCTTCTCATAATTCTACCACTAAGTTAAATACATGTTCTAAAGTGTACATAAAGATTGATAAGATATCCCAAACAATTTCCATGCAGGTGTGAGTATGTATATATGTGTCTCGTCACCAGTTCAGACTGGGGAGGTTCACTTGAGATTTGGGCAGCCTGAAGTAGAGACACGGAGTCGTGGAAACCTCTGAACATGGCTCTATTCTCAGTCACTCAGCTCAGCCACATGCATTTGCCTTTAAGGCCTCAGCCGCTTTGTCTCCTGCCATCCCTTGAAGTAGCAGTCTACATTTATGCCAATATACCCAGTAGTGGCCATGTGCCCATAACGACCTTGGTTATACACTATTTATACTGGCCACCTCCAACCTTGGTTATATCAGGTATTTACACTGAGATCCGGGGTGGGGGGGCCTGTGATGAAATATTGCTGACCTAGCTCCATGTCTACTGGAAATCACCCATATGCAGCCTGGACCACAGTGTAGACATCTTAAGCTTCATTTTGCCCCTACAATATGTATATATATATTTAAAAGAAAAGGTAATAAAACTGTAGCTATTATAATCAGGTTTTTTTTCTTAGTACCTTGTGAGCAGCCTTCTATGCTTGTTATGCTGTGTAGTTTCCAGGGTGGAACTCTATTGTAAACTGTTCATCACCTTGTTGGATGGACATGTATGTTATGTCACTAAACTTTTGGGATTTTTTTTTTTTGAGACAGGGTTTCATTGTGTAGTTCAAGCTAGCCTTGAACTAACTCTGTAGCGCAGGCTGGCCTTGAACTTGTGGTGCTTTGGACTTCCAAGTTCTGGTGCCGCTATGCCTGGCTAACTTTTGCTCATTAAGCAATGCTTGTATCACCTTATGAATTTCCTTATTCCTGTGATGAAAGGCTTATTTGGAATTCTCTTTAGGGAATTCACTATAGAGTTAGCCAACCACTGAGAAAAATCTGTCCTTACCATCTAAAGCTGACTTAAAGTGTGTTGTACAACCCCCAAATGGTATTTTCCAATGGGCTCATCCATCTTACTCTGAGGACCTTATTCAGAATGACTTTGGGCTTTTTCCAATAAGTAAACCCACCCTCAGAGGAGATTCATCACTATTTATCTTCTCTGGGAATTACCAGGAGCACATTCTTTGGAAGAAGTGAAAACCCTTAGGGACAATAGCAGTACTATTAGACTAATCCTTAAGAATAATCCTCTTGTGACTAGTGAGTGGTGATATGTTTTAAAAAAATAGTTGTTGATGTCTTTTCGGTGTATAAGTTGTGCTTGATTTTGGGTAGACTGGCAGTACTTCCACTTTATCCATGACCATCTTAACTATACTTAAGGACAGTTTTTTTTCTTTTGGTCCTAGGGATTGAACCCAGGGTCTTTGCACTGAGCTATATATAACCCCATGCCATTTTTAATTCTTGTTTTGAGACAGGGTCTCACTAAGTCACTAATTTTCTCAGGCTGTGTTCCAATGTGTAATCCTCTTGCCTCAGCCTCCCAGAGTGCTGGGATTACTGGCATGTACCACCATGCTCCCTGCAGACATCATTTTTTAAATTCATTATAGAATATTTGGAGGAAGGGTGGCAACAGTTGAAGACTTAGGAATAAAAAAAGTTATAAATCTGTTTAGCATTAATACTGTCAACATCTCAGGACAATTGTAAAATGGCTCTAGAACAATCAGCCGTCCCTTTTTCTGTACCCCTCCCCCAACACATTGCTGTTGGAAGCTCATGTGTTACTAGTGGTTCACAAAGGCCCAGTCTGTTGATCTGAACAACCACACTGGTCACTTCCTTTCTGCACTCTCTTGGCCCTCCTGCAGCCTGTCATGGAGGCAGCTCTAGTGACTAACAGCCTCTTCTTGCCATGGGGATGCCTGTCACAGCAGCTGTTCTTTGTTTTTTTTTCTGGTACCAGGGATTGAACTTGGGTCCTTGCGCTTGCAAGGCAAGCGACGGAACCACTGAGCTAAATCCCCGGCCCTAGCTGTTCTTAACTCTTAGAAAAGTGTTCAGTAGGCTGGGCATGGTGGTACAGGATTGTAGTCCTAGCATTCAGGAGGCTGAAGCAGAAGGATCCTTTTGAGTTTAAGGCCAGCCTGAGCTACATAGTGAGTTTAAGGCCAGTGTGAACTAACAGCAAGACCCTGTCTCAAAATAGCCCCTTCCAAAAAAAAAAAAACAAACAAACTATCTGATGCTCCATGCCTTGCTGGTTCCTGTGTAACCTCAGATCAATACCCTCTTCTCCTTCCTTCCTTGCAGCAGTTTTTTGTGGGCCCCAGCCCTGTCTAACCCAAGTGTATAAATCATCTTCTCTACCCAGGAACCCATAACATGGGGAACCCAGTGGGAAGCTGGCAGTGTGCTGAGTGAAGTGGTGAGTGTCACTTGTAAGGAAAAGCCAGGCCCTGTTTCTCCTTGATACCTTTCCCTAGCAGGACTCCATGTTTTTCCCTCTGGAAAATTCCAAAGGCCTGGATGGCCTGAATTGTCAGTTCCTGTGGGGCAAATGACCTGCAAAAGTGTGAGAGGTAATGCCCTGATAGCCTTAGGGACTTCTGCATTCTGGACCCAGTGGATGGCAGATGAGGACCATCTGTCCACAAGCCCTGAGTCCTACCCTGTGTGGCTCAGGAAGCAGCATGTGGAGCAGCCTGGCTTACAAGGTTGGGAGACTTTTTTTTTTTAAGATAAGGTATTGCTAGGTAGTTTAGGCTTAGGCTTGTTTTGAACTCACTGTATAGCCCAGGCTCAGTTTGAACTTGACCTAGTCCTCCTGCCTCAGCCTCCTGGGTGCTCCCTTGTCCACGGGGAACCCGAGCAGGCGTGGGCGGTGATGTTATCCAGCCTGGTCTCCACACCCCACTCCTCTCTCAGTTCTTCCCCACAGGGTGTTTCTTGTTCTCATGGCGGCAGCCACAGCCCACCTCCAGCAGTCTGCATCTGTCTGTGGGGCAAACTGGGGTTTGGGGCCATCAGGTGCAGGTCTGGGGCACCCTTAAGCCCCCGCTCAGAGAAGTGGGCTCTGAAGCTCACAACACACATATGGACCTGCTCACACAACACACACACACAGACACACACACACACACACGCGCACACACATGAGAGACTGCCTTTGTTGCTGTCCAAAACACTGAGGAGCCCTCTGGGGAACCTTCAGGCCAACATGTTGTAGGCAGAAACATCCCATTGGCAGAAAATGACACTGGGTCCTCACAGTGATGCAAATCAAATAGCATGACGAGTTCCCAACATTGCAGAGGTGGAGATGCAGGATGACTTCCAGTGGGAAGCAGGGGGAAGAACAGCCCAGAAACTGGTTTTCCAGAGGGTCCATTCCCTGCCACCCTGGCTAAGTAGCTAAACTATCAGAACCATGCACTGACTCATTGCTTGTCTTGAACCTCGGTGCCCTCGGTCCCAAATCTGTCCTGTTTCCTTCTCTTCTACTCAGGAGAGTTAGAGGAATGCCTGGTTAATCCCAGCTTGAGTTTTATGTATGTTTATTAGTACATATTTTGCATACAGAATGATCACATTCACCCTGGGGAATTTGTACCTGTGCATAACACATCTGAATTCTTCTCTTTTCCCCATTCCCCTGCCCTCCCTTCAACTCTTCCCCCTTCCCATTTACAAAAGCTTTGTTTCCATTTTTCCCTTCCATTTTCATTTTTTAAAGTCCCCTTTCCCTTCCTTCTCTCCCCCTCCCTTGCTCCCCTTCCCATTTGAACAAGCTCCTCCTACTTCCCAACATCTGTCCTCCATTATGCTCCTTGTTCACCCTTTGGGTTTCTCACACAAGAGAAACTGCAATATTTAAATATGTGTGTTTGATTTACTTAAAAGTGTGGTCTCGAGGTGCATGCATTTTATATCAACTGTGGAGCTATAAACATAGCTATGCATATATCACTGTGGTATGATATTTTTAAATGTTTTAGAAAGATACCTAAGACAGGCATAGAAGGGTCAAATGGAACCTCTCGTTTTAGTTTCTGGAGGAACCTCTATCCTGATTTCCATAGTGGTTGTACCAGTTTACACTCCCAGCAGCAATGGAGAAGGCTTTCATTTCCCCCACAACCTCCCCAGCATTTGTTGTTGATTGATTTCTTGATGATAGCCATTCTTTCTGGAGTGAGGTGGAATCTCAGCATTGTTTCAATTTAGATTTCTTGAATGACCAGTGATATTGCACATTTATACCAGCTTGGGCTTTAGAACTGATGGCCTGGGTTCCAGTCTCATGCCGTCATTTGGTAGCTGTGTGACTTTGGACAAGCTCGTTAATATCTTAGTCTTAGTTTTCTCTTGCAAACTGGGGATGAAGCTACTTGAGCCTGTCTCTTCTAACAGTTCTATGAAGAGCTTAGCATAGAGTGCTTAGATGTTTGAGCATTAGATGAATGTGCTAGCCCTCAGTATTTCTGCCCCAAAGAAGTTTCAGACAAGGCCCTTGATCCCTCCAGAGATGGTCAAGAGGCCAAGTGAGCTCTGGCTTTGCCTAGTAAAGTCCCTTCTATGGGTGATCTTTTGAAGGTAGCCCTCAAATACCCAGGCTTGCCCGACACCCTCCCTCTTCCATTCTTTTCTTCTCCTGCCTGTGACACACATCCGGCACAAGGAAGGGACTGAAGAGAACTGGCATCTTCATGCATCTTCCCTGTGGGTCCCCTCTTGCCCAGGTGTGACAAACGGTGACACTGGGGGAGAACAAGCGGAGCAGTGTGACAGAGCCCTGCCCACAGGCTCCGGAGCTGTCACTTTGTAGCTGGTGGCCTTGGGTAAGTCATTTCCCCTCTCGAGACACCTGTCTTCCTGGGGGAGAAAAGAGGTTTTTTGAGTGATATTTCAAGGGGTTAACCTGGAAGCTTCCCAAATCAAGAGGTCCGGTGTGATTGGGATTTCACACCTGGAAAGCCAAGTTTGGCCATTAAGCCTATACAGAGCCTGGCTCCTGACTGTGCTCAGGTAGTGAGGACCGGCTCTGCCCTGGACCTCTGGAAACATCTCCATATCCCCTGGTGATAAACTGAGGCTTCAGCCTCACAGCTAGAAGTCAGCTCTTGAAGTCTAAAACCCACACTTGGTTTAACCATGACATTCTTCTATGAGATTCTACATGCTGCTTCTTTGAAATGTCTTTGTACCTGCAGGTGCTGCCAGATATTCCATCATGGTGGAAGCCATGTGTTAGGAAGGTCATTTCTCTCTGAGAAAGGCATGGCCACATGAATCAGGAAGATTTTCTTCTGAATCTTGGCACCTCTGCCTGTCCACATCACAAATGTTGACCATGACTCATCTTTTTCTTGTTATCATCCTTGTAAAAAATGGTGAAGGAAACTGGGTGTGGTGGTGGCCACCTGTGATCCCAGTACTCCTGGAAGGTGACTCAGGAAGTTGCAAGTTCAATCCTCACCTGTGCAACTTAGCAACTTAGCAAACCCTGTCTTAGAACATTAAACAAGGGTTACTAAGTGCTGGGGATATAGCTCAGTTCAAAGGCCCTGGGTTGAGTCCCCATTATCACAAAAAGAAAAAAAAAAAAGGAAAAAGAATCTAGGAAAACCTGAAGTTTAGCTAGGAAATATGAATCTTAGGAACATGAGTGGGAGCACTAGTTGGTTCTCAAATGAGACAACTGAGGGCAGTTTGCCTCTGGTGTAAACTGTTCCTCATGTCCAGTGACTCTGCTGTGACTGAGCTGTCCCACCCACAAGGGCTTAGAGCTCAGCTGCTTTCTTGCCCGCGGCTGTGTACACTGCTGGCCCTGGGTCAGTCTCTTAGCAGGGAAAAGTTTGGTGAGGACTCCATATCCCAGAGGTCATTAAACTTTTCAAATAAAGGGCTAGACAGTGAGTATTTTAGGCTTTGCAGGCCAGGAGACAAAGTCAAGGATATTATGTAAGTTCTTATGTAAATAACAAGAGAGAAACAAATTTCCACTTTTTTTTTCTCTTGCAGTACTGGGAATTTGACCCAGGGCCCTGCTAGGCAAGCACTGTACCACTGAGCTTTCGCCCCGGCCCCAGCCCTTTTCACTTTTATTATTTTGAGACGGAGTCTTACTAAGTCTCCCAGGCTGCCCTGTAATCTGAGATCCTCCTTCCTCAGAATTCCAAGTAGCTAGAATTACAGGTGTGCACCACAACACCTGGCTTCCACCAAATTCTGACTGTCAAAGTTCACAATGTAATAATTAACTATAAATATATAATATACATTTGCTAATGGGGGTAATACCTTTTTTCTCGGGAGGATAACATTTTGCTTCATTTGGGTTAAAAATTAACGTTCCTATCACCAAATGGGTTGCAAATGTTTATCTGTGAATATTGATTGGCAAAATGATTTTACATATCTTATCTTTGAAAAGGTCGTTTCACACAAATAGGGAATTATCAATCCATCGGAGTGTGACCTCACTGAGCTTATTTTTGCCTGGAAGACACTTGCGGGACTCTGTGCTCTCAATGTTTTCTGCTTCATAAGTCATTTCATTGCACACGAGTCATCTGCCAGGTGAAGGATGGGAAAAGCTTCTCAGCTGCAGTTAAATGGATTTAGGAATGGGGATATTCCCTTTGCACTTGCTCCAGGGCCCCAAAGACATTACTGGAACTGTGGGTGGAGCTTGGAAATGTATAACTACTGTGCATCTGGGAGGGAGTAGAAACGCAACATGAATCTCTGACTTGCCTCCAATTAAAAAAGTTTTTACAGGTTATTAATCCTACTGTGAAAAATCCATTCAATGCGCAGATAAAACCACCACCGAATATTTACTCCAGCCTTTTGCAGCACCAAAATTGCCTCTGCAGTGCCTCTGACTTTCTTTTTCTGTTCTTGTGCTCCCCTCACTAATTTCTCTGTGGTCTTTGTCTTCTCAGTGAGACCATGTCTGGCAAGCCTAGGTTTATGTTCATTTTTCTTTGTGTAATCCAAGGAATCATAAACCATGCTAAAGCCACTTGTCTTGCCACCATCAAAATGGGTTCTGAATCCAAATACAAAGATGACCTCCGGTGTGGTCTTGAATGTTCTGCGTAGTTTTCCCCAAATTTCTGCCTTAGGTACTGTTGTGTTCCCAGGGTAAAGGACATCAATGACCATTTGTATCCTTTTAGGTAATCAGGTGCTCAAGAACTTCCTGGTTTGAATAGCTTTTGCTTTTATTTTGGTGTGGTTTAGTTTTCTGAGACAGGGCTTCTTTATGTAGTTCAGGCTGGTCTTGAACTGACTTTGTACCCTGTGTTGGTCTTGAGATCACGGCAGTCCTCCCTCCTCCGACACCAGAGGGCTGAGATTACAGGTGTGCGCCACCATGTTGGTTGGTATACTTACTGTGTTCTTCATAGGAGTGGGTGATCTTCAGGCAGTCAAGAGGGTCGGGGAAAGAGCTAACCCCATCCTATACTACTGCAGCAGGAGAGCTCTGTTCTACTGGCAAGGGGTCAATTAGTGCTGCTTTATCATGCTTTATTCCCGATTCTAGGTTTCAGCCTGACGTGCTACCAGTGCCCTAACACAACACCTAAATGCATTGAAACTAAATTGTGCACACCAAACCTCGATGCATGCCTTGCTGCTAAATCTGGTAAGATTCCCCCCCATTCCTTATCTCCTGCAGGTAATGGGGTGATGACAGCCTGGGGAACATGTGCCTCTCCCATTCTCATTCCACTTGTGCCCATAAGTAATATCCACTTATCATTAGTACCAGCTGTGTGTTAGGCGCTATGCCCTTTCCATAAAGTATTCAAAGATCATAAAGATCCATAAAGATCACCCTCTCAGGCTGATCTTTTATTCCTGTTTAACATGTGAGGAAATAGAATTTCAGATTAACAAACAGGATAAGGTCAGTTAACTAATTTAAAATTTGAATGTGGAAATTCATCTGATTCCAGAACTTTTGCTTTTAAATGAATATACTGTGCTGTCTCCCAAACTTTGGAGAGCCTTTTGAGTGCCAGGGCCTGAGCTAAGGTCCAAGAATGATGGCTCCTGCTGTAATACCAGCTCCTCAGGAAGCAGTTGGGGGGATCAATTTTTTTTTTTGGTACCAGGGATTGAACTCGAGTCCTTGTCCTTGTGCAGCAGGTGGAGAAACCACTGAGCTAAATCCCTGGCCCAGAGAGGATCAGTTTTGAGGGCAGCCTAGCCAATTTAGAGAGACCCTGTCTTAAAATAAAACAACAACAACAACAACATCAATTTTTTAAGTGATGGAGATGCAGCTCCATGGTAGAGAACTTGCCTAGCAAGTACGAGGCCATGGACTGAATCCCCTGTACTGGGGCTGGAGATGATGGGGAAGGTATTTACAAAAATGATGACAAAGACCCCATTGGCTTTCCCAGTAACTTTATTTATACCTTCGTCTCATTCCATGAGGGATGTAGTACATACAGATCTCCAAGGGGACACAAGCCAAGCTCAGAGGACAAATAGGAATTAGGAGGGCTAAGACAGCAAAGGTGTTCCTGGGATCAGCAACAGCAGGTTCCCATCGAAATGGCAGTGCTCATGAGTGTCAGTACAAACAAGTCTTGTTCAATCTGCATGTTCCAGTTGGCTACACTGTAGAATCTCCACCTCCATAAAGCCTATTAAAGCAGAATATAGGGAATGGTAGATAGAGGATAGAAACTGCAAAGCCATGGACTCTTTACGGGGTGTGATTCATGCTTGACTAGATGTGTGTAATTTATGTACTGGTGAGGAATGGCAGTTCCAGGATGGTCTTGTTGTGGAAGATAAAATTCCCAAGCTTCCATTTTGAAGAGATAAAAATATCATTCTTCAAGATTATTTTCACTCTTATGGTCCCTACCAAAGACTCTTCCCATTGTCAATATCAAGGAATGGTGAACATGTCTGGTAAACTCATGAAAGCCTTGGGCAACCCACAGGTTCAGAAACACCTCTAAGAGTGAAGATTAGATTCCTCGGAAAAAGCAATCCTTCCAGAAGGAAGAACTAATTAGAGTGATTGCATCTAAAAACTAGATGTATCAGCCAGATCTGGTGATCCGCACCTGTAATCCCTGCATTCCAGGAGGCTGAGGCAGGAAGATTGCAAATTCAAACCCAGCCTGGGCCACTTAGCAGTTCAGTGAGATCCTGACTCCAATGAAAGAAATAAAAAAAGGGGTTGAGCTATAGCAGAGAGTCCCACAGCTTGTTCCTATCTCTTGCTCAGTGTTATAATGCATGGTGAGAAGGAAGACTTAGAGGCAAAGTTAAAGCGACAGAGATCTGAAGAGCCAGGATGACCAATGCTTGGGCAAGCAAGGCTGAACAAACAAAGGCCCTGAACTCCCAGAGCTGTCCATATGTACTGGTGACATCATAGTCAGGCTGAGGTAAAGGCACTATTTGGAGGGACTATGTGGAATTGATATGGATATGTTGCTGATGCAGGCAAGGCTTGTAAAAGAAGAAACACGACATTCTTGTATTAGGAATAGAACAGACAAAATGTAAGTTGTGGTTAATAATCAACCTTGTGTTTTGGGTAAAGAAGGTCTTAGCTCTGAGAACAGAATTTGGGTAACAGTCACTCTGACCTCTGCATGGAGGCTTCAGTCAGATGTACTTCTGTAAGCAGGCTAATTGCAGAGTTAACTCTTTACTGCCTGCACAGTGTACAGCCTGCTTTGGTCATACTCAATATAGGGATATCAGTGTGAAGGTCCTAGATTCTATCTCCACTACCATAAAAGAAAGTATCTGATACTTTTGATATAAATTCCTTGAATGCAGCTAAAAACCCAAGCCCTACATCCAAAGTTCTGGATTCTGTAGGAGGACAGTTCTACTGCCTTCATTGGAGAACATGTTAACTCACTGTTAATGTAGAAAATGTACTAAGGCCTCTGGAGAGAATGTAATCATTCCCTCTACAACTGTCTCATCACCAGTTTTAATTTCCAAATGAGAAAATAATTTTTTTGAATAAAAATTGGATGCCAATTAGGAGCTCTGACCTTTGACCTTCTACTGCTCATTTATTTCCACCTATATGTTTTTAATCCATGAAATATGTTTTGGATAGTAGAGGTGGGAAGGATAGATACATAGACTAGAGCCCCAATCTTTTGTTCAACTCTCAAATCCCATAGTTTCTTATCTAGATTGTTAAGATTTTCAAAATGGTTAATATAAATAATGAGAATGGCTAAAATTTAAAACAGATAGCATCACATGTTATTGAGCTAGTATGGCAACAGAAATTCTCAACATTACTAGTGGGAATGTGTAATGATACAGGTGACACTTCAGCAGTTTTCTACAAAATTAAATGTCTTAATTACTTTTCTCTCATTGCTGAGACAAAATACCTGGCACCCAAAGTTGAAGAGGGGAAGATTTATTTAGCTCACAGTTTGTAGAGGGTTCAGTCCAAAATCGGCTGGTTCCATGGCAGAGTGGATGGCAAACAGGCATCACAGAAGAGAAGCAACGTGGGGCATACAAAGTAGCAACAGCAACAAGGAACCTTGACATCGTCTTTCTGCCCCTTTTATCTTATCCAGAGTACTGGAATTATGGTGTGCCAAACCAATCAGTATACCAGCTCAGTATAAACATGCTCTTAATCCCAGCATCACACACTCTAGATTCAGCCACCTCTGAAGAAGTTCTATGACTGCATGAGGCTTTTGGGGCCATCTAGACACAAACATAACATTAAACATACTCTTTCCCTATGATTTAGAGGTTGCATTCTTTGACATTTACCCAAAAGATTTGAAAACTTATTTATTTTTTAAAGAGTAGGAAAAATTTATTGAGAGAAAGCTTCTAAGAGACACAGAAGGGGGAGTAGAAAGTGGATTCCCCACCCACCCCACTTTTCAAAGATGTGAAAACTTATTTATATCACATAAAAACCTGGAGGTTAATAACAGCTCAATCGAGAATTGCCAAAACTTGGAAGCAGCCAAGATGTCTTTCAGTAGATGAATGGATAAACTGTGGAACATCAAAGAAATATTACTCAACACTGAAAAGGAATGAGCTGTCAAGCCATAGAAACCCATAGAGGAAATTTAAACACATATTAGTCAGTGAAAGAAGCCAATATGAAAAGGGCACATATTGTATGATGCCACTTACATGACATTCTGGAAAAGACAAAACTATGGAGCCAATTAAAAGGTCATTAGCTGCCAGATGTCAAGGTGAAATGAGGGATGAATAAGAAGAACTCGGAGGCCAACAAAGGCACTCTGTGTGATGGGACCAGCGTGTCTTTTCTATATTTGGTAACTACCCCAGAATGTGCGCAATGGTTTCAGTGCTGTTTTTCCTCTTAAAGTTCCATGTGTTGGAGGCTGGGCCTTCACTGTGATGATATCGGGAAATAGACTTTTTAGGACATGAGACCTAGTGGGGGTTCTTTGGTCAATTGAGGACAAGCCCTCGAAAGGAATTAAGCTAGTTCTTGTGCAACCTCTTAGTAGTTCATGGGAGAAGATTGCTATAAATAAGTCTAAGCCTGGCTCTATCTAACTCCCTCTTCCTTCCTGTTTTGAGCTATGACTTTTCTGTCTTTTGCAGGGATATGATCTTTGCTCCCACACATGCCCCTATTAGGATATGACATCATCCACCTTTAAGCCCTGACCAGGGGCCCCAAAAATAGTGCTGCCCAAACTTGGACTTTGAATCTGCAGAACTGAGCTAAATGAACTCCTTTCCTTTATAAAGTTAGCCTGTGCCAGGCATTTTTAATAATGAAAAACAGAACTATTGCAACATACAATAGCAGAAATGAACCCTAATATAACCTGTGGGTGACAATGATGAATCCATGTGTGTTTAGCAGTTATAATAAATGGTATCATACTGATTGGGTTGATGGTGGGAAGGGTTTTTTGGGAGACAGGGGTTTCATACTTTCTGCTCCATTTTACTATGAACCTAAATCTGGTTAAAGAAATATGTGTATGTGTGTGTGTGTGTATAATTTTTTATAAAACTAATGTGAATCTCAAAAATTTTTCCTTTTAAACTAGACCTTCATATCTGTAGGTTTTATATCTAGGGATTCAACCAACTATAGATCAAAAATCTTTGAAAAAAACTGTGTCCTAAACATACAATCTATCCTCCTTTTCATTGTAGTAACACACTATTCTCAGAGCATTTCCATCATATTAGGTATTATAATCCAGACATTAATGTGTACAGGAAGATCTGTGTAGGTTCTATGCAAATACTACACCATTTTATGTAAGGGACTTGGACACACTCAGATTATGGTGTCCTGAGAGGTCCCGGAAGCAGTCCCTTTTGGGTACCAGGGGATGATTCTACAGGTGTTCTGGCCTTATGGAAAGGTAGATGTATCTAAGTCCCCATCCATCTCTGATTGACATTAGCCTGGGAGAAGCAGAGCACTCTGTCATAAACACGAGTCAAAGGCCAGGCACTAGAGAGGAAATCACTTCTCCAGTCACAGTTTTCCCCCCAGCTGAAGAATGAGAGTGTTACCCCCAGGTCAGTCATTGGCATAGTTTGAAGACAATGAGTCTAATGGTGTTGCAAAAAGTTTCGAAGAGAGATAGCTATTTAGTTGCTACTAACTTAGCCATTATGTACTACCACTTGGCAATGTAACCCATGCCATATAAACCATGTTCAAAGTATTTAGAGTCTCCAAGGAGCCTCTGATGACAGTACCAAGTGGCCGCTGCTGTGATTGTATTGTGAATAACATTTAGAGGTGTCTAGGACCATTGGAAGCTGTTCTTTAGTTGGACTTGAGCCAACTCTTTAAAAAGAGTGGGGAGGATGTACCAGGCAGTGATAACCTCTAATGCTCCCATGACACCAATAGAAACCATTTTCTTTGGGATAGTCACATCCCAATTTGGGAGAAGGTCGCCATCATAAGGTGGTTGTTCAAATGTGATAATTCAAGTAAAGTTCTTGGCACACTGCAAGATGCATAGTACGTGATTGACTGGCAGCGATTATTAATAAATGAGTCACTGTTCTCCCCAAGCTTATAGACTTCCTTAATAAAAATTATGGTAGGTTTAATGCTTTTGAAGTTCCAATACTATTGAATTGCAGCACCCTTCAATATAATATTAGAAACATCTGAGAGCTGCCCCCAGCAGCAAGAAGGTGAGCATTTTGGGCTGCCATACTAACACTCCCAGTGCCAAGGAGCAGAGCTGCCCCCAGTGCTGAGGAGGAGTCTTTTGGACCACCATACCACCGCCCCCAGCACCGAAGAGGTGAGCTGCGTGGGCATCAGCAGCACACACACACACCCGCCCCTCCCACCATTGAAATAAGAAGACATGTAAACAAAGCTCAAAAGCAGACTCCCAGATCACCTAAAGCAACCCCAAAAGGAAAGGAGATGCAACAATCTGGTACTCAACCACCTGGACTCCCTGAACTGGTAACAAAAGAGGATCTGGAACAAATGAAATCAGAAATAATTTCTCAGATAACAACAGAGATTGTGCCCATAGTGCAAGACATGATTAATAAATCTAGACAGGACACAGATAAAAAATAGAGGAGCTGAGGAAGTTGATAGAATCCCAACATAGGAAACAAATGGAATCTATAAAACAGATGCAAAAAGAATTCCAGGAGATTAAAAAGTCCAGTGAAAGTTTACACAGCAGAATGAGCCAATGTGAGGACAGAATTTCAGATATACAAGATAAGATTGCAATTAGTGATGAGGAAAAGAAAAATTTCTTTAAAATGGTAAGGGATCATGAGAAATCAATCCAGCATCTGCTAGATGATGAAAAGAAGAAGAACATAAGACTGATCGGAGTCATGGAAGAAACAGTAGAGAGTGCAGATGACATAAAAAAACTGTACACAGAAGTGATGGCAGAAAACTTCCCAAGCAGGGGAAAATAAATTGACATACCCATAGGGAGGCATATAGGACTCCAACTAGCCTGAATCAAAAAATAAAAATCTACACATAGGCATATAACAGTTAAGATTCCAGATACCCAACAGAAGAACAAAATTCTATAAGCAGTTAGAGAAAAGAAACAAATCACATACAAAGCAAAGCCTATCAGAATCACAGGATACTTCTCAATGTAAACCCTCAAGGCAAGAAGAGCTTGGAGTGATGTACTTCAAGCCATAAAGGAAAACAGCCTCCAACCCAGATTGATGTACCCTGCAAAACTATCTTTCAAAATTGATGGAGAAATAAGATATTTTCATGACAAAGAGCACCTTAGGAGCTTCATGAATACCAAACCAGAACTCCAAAACATTTTAGACAATATCCTAGGAAAAGACAATGAGGATCACAACCCCAGGAAGCCCAGTAGAATCAATCCATTGGGCATGACAGGAAATTAAATGCAAAGGGGGAGAAACCAACAAAAAGAAAAAGTCATGACAATGATAAGTCAATATGTGTCAGTTATAACTATCAATGTTAATGCTCTCAATTCACCAATCAAAAGAAATAGACTCACAGAATGGGTCAAGAATGAAGATCCAACAATATGCTACATACAAGAAACACACTTAATTCAAAAAGAAACTCATAGACTGAAAGTTAAAGGGTGGAAAACAATACTCCATGCAACAGGAACCTGAAAAATAGCAGGGGTAGCTATCCTCTTTGCAGATCAAGTGGGTTTAAAAATCTGAAACATTTCTATTCCCAAGTATTTCAGATAAGGGACAGTCAACCTGAACGTACAAATCTATTGTGATCATGTGTTTTCATTTCTTTTAAGTAAAAAATACCTTAAGAACAGAACTGTTGGTTCTTAACAGTAGTACAAGAAATTTCTATATTGTTTTCCAAAATGGTTTTATCATTTTACATTCACATTAGCAGTGTTAGAAAGTTCTAACTGGTTCATACCTAAGCTGACATTTGTTCTTTTAAAACCTTTACCTTCATCTCCCTAATGAATGTATAATATGATCTTGTTATTGTACTGATTAGTATTTTTCTGATTCTAGTTTTGTACACTTTGCCTTGTGCTGTACTATTTATCATCATCTTGTGTCTACTTTTTAATTGGGTTGTCTATTAATGAGCTGTAAGAGTTCTTTATGTATTCTGGTCATAGGTTATATGTATTATAAATATGTTCTGGTTAAGGACTACTTTTCACTTTCTTAACCATGTCTTTTTAAGTTCTAAATTTTGATGGAATCTCATTTATCAGTTTTTTTCTTTTATACATCATGTTTTTTCTATCCTAGCAAGTTCTTGCCTAACCTAAATTCATGAACATTTTCCCTTATAATTTCTGCTTAAAGTTTTATAGTTTTAGTCTTTCATATTTAGGTTCGTAGATGCTTTCAAGTTATTTTTATGCATGGAAATAAAGGGTTGAGGTTAATTTTTTACATATGGATGCCAGGTGTTCTAGTACCATTTCTTGAAAACATTATCTTTTCTTCTGCTCTTGAGTTGAGTTTATGTTCTATAAAATGTTAATGTTAAATAATCTTTCAAAAATCAGTGGACCATACATGTGTGGTTCTATTTCTAGATTCTCTGTTTTATTCCATTGATATATGTATGTCCTTCTTTACACCAATATTGCCTCGATCACTGGAGCTTTAGAAGAAGTCTTAAAATTAGGTAATAAATGTCTTCTAACACTGTTTTTTTTTTCTTTTTGCTTTTCCAGGTCCTTTTCACTTGTACATAACTTTTAAATTTCAATATCCAATTCTTCATTTATAGCCAGTATACATAGATCTGAATTTTTATATATACCTTGTGTTTTCTAATCCTGCTCAGTTCAAATACAAGTTCTAGGGGCTCCTAGAGATTTCTTAGTATTTTCTCTGTAGATGATCATTTCACTTACATATAAAGGTTTTACTTATACCTTGCCAATCCTATGCTATTAATTTTTTTTTTATTGCCAGACTACTTTGATTTGGGCTTATGTTTCAAAGTTTAATGGACAGATGAAGAGCAGGCATATCCGCCCTTGTTCCCCACCTTAGGGAGAAAGCAGTGTATCTTTTCCATTCAAATAAAGTGTTTTTTCTGGAAGTATGGAGTACATGTCTTTTATCTGTTGAAAAGGTTCTGTTTTACTTCTAGTCTCCTGAGAGCTTTTACCATGAACAGCTGTAGAATTTAGTCTAATACTTTTTCTGCAACTACTGATAGGATCATATGATTTTTTCCTTTGTTAAAATGATGACTTATGGGGGTGGATCTTCCAATACTAAACCAACACTGCCATCCCTATAATAAAACCACTTACTACACACTGCCAGATCAGACTTCTAATAGTTGGTTTTGTTGAACAAATTTTTATTTATGTTCATACTTTTATCTTCTATTATCTTTATCCAGTTTTAGTATTAGCACAATGTTGATTTCCTAAAATGAGGGGAGATGTGTTCCTTCTTTTTTCTGCTTTAAATGTTTGATATAATTTATCAGTTAAAATGTATATGAGCCTGTTGTTTTCATATAGATAGGTTTTCAAGCTAGGAATATACTCTCTTTAATAGGTGCTATTCAAATTTTATATTTCTTCCAGAGTCACTTTCATTAATTTGTCTTCCAAGGTACTTCATAGAAGTTGTCAAATTTATTTCAAAAAATATTTTTGTAATATGCTTTCTATATCCTTTTAAATTCTGTAAAATCAATGGTAATGTCCTCTAAATCTTGATATTATAATTTTTTAAAATGTATAATTGATATTGTATAATAGGAAGAAAAGGTCTAAAGGAGTAGGGGAAGTGGGAGGGGTAGGAGAAAGGAAAGAAGGGAAAAGAAAAAATATGAGAAAAGGAAAAAAATGGAAGCAAAGTCTTTGTAAATAGGGAGGGGTGGAGGGGGTGTAGGGAGGGCAGGAGAATGGGGAAAAAATAAGAACCAAGATACATGATGTAAAGGTACAAGATCCCAATGGTGAATGTAACTGTATTTTATACCTAAAATGTACCAATAAACTTAAGGGGGAAAAAATGTGGTTTTTTAATAAAATGGAGTACTACTCAGCCATAAAAAATGAGAAATTAGAGACCTTTATAGCTAAATGGATGCACATTGAGGTGATATCTTAAGTGAAATAAATAGAACACACATGTGTAAATACCAAATAGTTTCTCTAGTGTGAGAAACTGAAAGTGTAAATAAGAACTAAAAGGTATCACAGAGAATGTGAAATAGGAACAAAAGGGGCAAAGGGGAAGGGGAAATGGGAGGGGTAGGGGAAAAGGAAAGAAGGGAATGGAATTAATATGAAAAAATGGAAACAAAGCTTTTGTAAATAGAGAGGGATGAAGAGGTTGAAGGGAGGGCAGGAGAATGGGGAAAAAATAAAAACCAAGAGAGGTTATGTAAAGGTGCAAATTTCCAATGATGCATGTCATTATATTGTATACCTAAAATGTACCAATAAAATTCATTTTTCAAAAAAGAAGCATCTACTTACATAATTTTTCTAAAAATGGGCCCATAATGGCATATTTTTAAAGAAATTTCCTGTATTACTGAATCACCTAATGATTGTTAAATCAAGTTTGAAATATTTTTAAAATTTAAAAACGTCATCTATGTGACAAGTAGAAAAATGTCAACCCCTATAGAAAAATATAAATGAACAGTATTCTCTCATGAACGTAACATAGAATTCTCCCAGAGAAAAAGTATCCATTTATCTCTGTCCATAAACATTTTATTTACAAAAATGGGCCACTTTTTAAGTTCTTTTTTGAGATGTAATTCACATACCAGAAACTATAGCTCCTAGAATATTTATGTGGTTGTAAAACTATCATCACTATCTAATTCCAGAACAATTTTTCCTCCCAATTGTTTATCTGTAAATAATTTTTCTACATTCCATTCTTCCGCATTTCCTTGGAAGACACTATTCTCCTTTTTTGTCTCTGTAGTCTTGCCTATCCTGGGCACATCATATAAATGGAGCCGTACAGTATTGTGGTCCTTTGTAACTGGCTTCTTTCCCTAAACTAAATGTTTTCAAGATTCACTATGCTGTAGCAGATATCACCCTCTTTCCCTGAAAATAAGATCTCACCAGGAAAATAACCACCCTTGAAAACTAGAGATCAAAAATGCCAGCCCCAATCAGCTTATCTCTGCCTTAACTGTCATCACTATTCTCTTGTTCTGTGGCTGCTCTATAAAGTGGATAAGGCAGATAATCAGGTGGACTGAGGCAGGCATTTTGACCTCTACTTTTTAAGGCTGATTATTTACCAGCTAAGTGTTATTTTTGGGTGAATATGGTAGTACTTCATTCCTTGTTATGGTCAAATACTAATCCAGTATATAAATGTACCACATTTTGTTTACCTGTTTACCATGTACTGGACTTTGGGGTTATTTATACTTTTTAGCCATCTTGAATAATGCTGTTGTGAACATTTGTGTACAAGCTCTTGTTAGTATAGATTTCCATTTTCTTGATTAGGCCGACCAAGGGGAAGAATTGCTTGGTTGTATGGTGACTCTATTTTAACTCTTTGAGGACTCCCACCATTTTACATTCCCACCAGCAATGTTTGAGTGTCCCACTTTCTCTAATTTCTTGCCATCACTTGGTATTTTCTAGTTTCTTCATCTTAGCCTTTCTAAAGGGTGTAAAGTAATATCTCATTTTGATTTTAACTTTCCTAGTGACTATGTTGTGCATCTTTTCATGACCTATTTCTGATTTGTATATTTTCTTTGCAGAAATATCTATTGAAATCCTTTCCTCATATTTTAATTGGAATATTTATCATTTTATTATTTTTTCAAAAATGTCCTTTGAAGCAAAAGTTTTAAATTTTGACAGAGTCCAATTTATTTTTTTGCATTTTTCTTTTAAGGATTCTTTATTTTTATACGACCTACATGGCATTTTTTCCCTTAAAAAGCAATGCTGCCATTGTTTTCTAAGTAAATTACAAGAGGACATCAGTCCCCTGTATCTTAAGTACTGGTGTTGTGTGAATCACAGGCAGAAGCCAGTTATGATGATGGATCCAAAGAGTTCTACAAATTGGTTAACATTTTTCCATTCCTAAACCATCCTTAAAGAAAATCCCATTCTCATCATAGCCCAGAAGAGTAATTATGATACTTAACTGGTTGTGTCAACTTGAGTAAGAAATGCCCAACTATATTGGGTCAGCATAGTTCCAGGAGGGGCTGAGGGGATTTACTGAGGACAGGAGACCCACCCTGGGTAGGCTTGTCACTTGAATGGTGTAAAGAAAAATGAAGAAGGAAGGCTCACTTCCGTTTCTTCAGAGGACCTCTACTCTTCTTGGATGTCGTTGCCTGATTTCCTTTGCAGAATCTTCAGCCTCCACCACAGACCCTTCAGCCTTCCCTTGCCTCTTGATATGGACTCGCTCATGAAACTACAGTGAGCGCCAGGCCTTCACCTGGATCCTTCAGATCTCCAGTGTACAGAGGGCCATTGTGCACTCTTCCACACCTGACTCTGGGGGTGGCCATTGTAAGCTAATCTTGTAAATTCTTATATATTTTTATATTTTGCATTAAATGTGTTTCTCCAGTGAGCACTGACTGACATGGCATCCATGCCATCTAAATTGTCTAAATTCATGCTTTCCACCAATGAATCCCTGGGTAGTATTTTGAAATTAAAAAGGATCCCTAATATAAAAGGTTTTATTCTTTCCACTCTATTCTTCAAATTTGCCTTTGACGGATTTCAGATAATCTTTGATGTACTTTCTTGGAGGCTTTTTCTGTAAAGCTGGTTTCCTACAAGTGCTGGCTCATGACACCAGTGATTAGTGGGCCTGCCTTCACCTTTGGGGCTTCAGCAGAGGTGTTTCCACATGAGCAGAACATCACGGTGACCTCTCTCCTACTGACCATCTTCCCCTCCACCTCCAGCCACAGCCCATCTTGGTTTCCCAAATCTTGCAAATTTCAGAGACTGTCTCCTCATGGCTGATGAGGTCCCTGGAGATACTCATGCTGGTGGCTGGAGGGAGACTGGGTGACACCAACTTTTACCAGGAGCCAAGTGCAAGATGCAGACCAGGGGAGGAGGGGCGTAGCTTCTGGTTTTGTTATTTTAACTCTGGCTCTTTCTGTGCCTGAATATACATGCCCAGGTCATTCCTCAGCTGCATGGAAGTCTGTTGTATGGAATCTCTCCATAATTTCTTCACCTCTTAATGAACAGACTGCTTGTTTTCAGCTTCCTGCTATGTAGATATTATTACAGTGATCATTGTTGAGCATAATCTTTTCAACAAATACCTTCATAGAGTCAAATCTGAAAGTAAAATTGTTGTGTTGAAAAATCATGTTTTTAAAATACAGGTAGATAATACCAGACCTCCCTCTTGAACAATAGTATAAGTACCTGTCACATGCCCTACTTCACTGCCCCCACTCACAAAGTATAAAAGAAAAATTATAGTAGCTCTTATAAAGCTTCAGTTGTGTTTTTATTTTGTTTTATTTTTGGATTTTGGTACTGGAGATTGAACCTGGGCCTTCCCACTGAGCCACATCCCTGGCCCCTTTTTTCATTTTTATTTTTTGAGACCACCTTGCTAAGTCTCACAGGCTGGGTTGGAACTTGTGATCCTCCTGTTTTAGTTTGCCAGTGTTCCAGGATTGCAGATGTGTGCCACCCCACCTAGTTGAAACTTCAGTTTTGTAGAAAAGTTCTATTTTGAGATATACTGTCATGTACTAAATTGTTCCCATCCACAACCCTGCCAGGATGACTTTTCTTGCCTACATCTTGTTTTTCCACAGGATAAGTTTCAAGAAGCAGAAAGAAGGATTCAGTGGCAGAAACAGAATTTCAGCTAGTTGACTTCTCACTCCATGTGTGTCTCCCCACAGGGGATTGAGTACATCGCCAATGCTGGAGGTATGCTAACTGCCACTTGCAATTCCTTAAAGAGAGATTGGAAGAGACCCAGGTATTGTACAGATGTTGCCAGAAGGATCTGTGTAACACAGAACTGGAGGATGAAGAAGAGGATGGAACAGCTGCCTTATCAGGGAAGACAGTGCTGCTGGTGACTCCATTTCTGACCTCAGTCTGGAATCTTTGGTTCTAAGTCAGCTCCAGGAAGGATTCGCTTAAGTTCTTCCATTCTTTTTGCAATTCCTTGTTGCTGTTCTCCAAAGCCTTTATTGTTTTCCAGCTGAAACCTGTTAGGCAAGAATAAAATAAGCTTGAACACCATGAATGAGAGATGAGAAGCCCAGTGCTGTGCAGAGAGGGGCCCTTTGAGGGAAAAGCTGGAGGGAGAAGCGTGTGTAACTAGTAGGTTACGTACTTCTTTCTCTCCTCTTTGGAGGACCCATTTTGCAGTGGCAGCTTAAGTGGGTCCTTGGCAACCTGCAGGTATTTCCCTCTGGTTCCTTGGGTGGAGTTAACTGGTATGACCAGTACTTAATTGAGAAAAGTGCTGACAGATTGTTTTTCAATATCCTCTGTCACAAGGAACACTTTCCTAAACGTCCTGGCTTGTGCTTCTGTGTAGGCACACTCCGTGTGCTGGATGTGGGCTGTCAGTCAGGAGAAATCTCCCTTCTTTTTTTGTTTGCAGTGCTGTGGTTGGAAGCCAGAGCTCATGCATGGTAGACAAGCGCTCTACCATTGAGCCACACCCCCAGCCTGAGCAGTGATGTTCTTAAAGCAGAGTGATCGGGATCAGTATTCTGTCTCAGTTAGAGGATGTGTGCAGGGAAGGGTAGGCTTTCCTGATGGCAGGGCACAGAAACTCGAGGTCTATCTGCAGAGTTGCTGAAATTCCCCATGTCTCTAAATTGCATGTGGGGGATGTACAAAGCCCTGGGTTTGATCCTTAGCACCACAGAGAAAGCAAGCAAGCAAGAAAGCCAGAAAGCAAGAAAGCATGAAAGAAAGGAAGAAAGAAAGAAAGAGAAAGAAAGGAAGAAAAAGAAGAGAAAAAGAGAAAGAAGAAAAAATGAAGGAAGGAGAAAGAGATGGAGGTAGATAGAAAGGAAAGAAGGAAGGAAGGGAGGAAAAAAAGAAAAGGCTTTGCTGACTTTCAATACAAACGTTTGATTCCCTAAAATAATAATATATTTCTATCTCCTTTTTTTCTGGAAAAGGAGGATTATCTTGATATCTTGATTTTGCCACACATAATTAAAGAACATTCTGCACCACGTGACAGGAAGTATTGAACGTGCTTTTAAACGTTACACTTCGTGCATGTGCCCATAAAATGCATGTAGTGGGAACAGCCTTTGGGGCTGCCATTTCAGCTTCCAAATGTCATCATTAATAGTGACAGATTGCAAGCATATTTTACTTGCTTGCATTCAGTTTATTGGCTCTTAGCTGACTCAGCACAGATTATACGAAATGTGTTTGCAAGGGGTTTTACACTAGCCACAAATATGGAAGGTTTTGGAAGCTGTATTTCCAAAAAATAAAATGCTGAGTCCTCTTTAGGAGGCTGAGGTTGTTGGACATTGATTTTTGTCAAAATCCAGGAGACTTAAAGGACACTTATATTCTTGTGATTTTGGTGGTATTTAACAACATAGCTGGATTTTGCAAATAAAGAATTTCTTGATAAACATTACGAAAAAATAATCCTAGGTTATATGCTCTGCTAGATTAATGCATTATGTAATCTTTTAGATAACAATGCAGTAATGTCACTTTGCTAGAAATAAAATCTAATCAAATGGATGAGTGTGGTTACTGGTCCAGAAGGATAACAATGCACACAATATGCTCAATGGTAGCAATGGAAAGAAGAAATCTTGGGCTGTACCAATTTTCATCTGATGATGACATTCATTACCTGGAGAGAGAAAAATAGAGACTTTTCTCATCACAACCTAGTCCTGCTTGGTGTTCTGTGTTCTCTGTTGGCTCCATGTTTTTCCTGACACCCTTTTTAATTCTCTGTTCCAAGACAAATTGATACACATGACTCTTTCCTCAGTAGGATATTCTTCTGCCTGAGAAAGTGCTAATCATGCCCACAACCACTGGCTGAGAAAAGCAACTCACTTTATACAAGTGTTAAGCAACAAGAACTCATTTTTGACTCACTTAGGCAGGAAATGATTTCTTTGGAACTTTGTGGAGAAATGCATCCAGAGCCCCCAAAAGTCAGGAATTGGACAGTTCCAAAAGTCTTTCAAAGAATTCAGATTCCAGTATGAGACTCTGACTGCTGTCTTGAGTCATGTATCTGCTTCCCGGCCAGAGTGCATTGGGGAAAGGGTAGTTCTTTAAGCAGAATCTGAGTGGTAGTAGATGGGAAGAGGGCTGCTGATCAGCTGAAGTTGGCAAGGGTCACGTGAATGACCTTAAGCCCGAGGTTTCTTTCTGCAAAAAGTTGCTGTGGCTCATGTCATAGAATAAGGATTGAGTTCACACACCCAAAGGTAACACAAAAAAGGCCAGATGAATGGAGGGCCAGTAACATTTGCTTGCATGGCTTCAGAGAAACTTTTGTAGTTCACAATACTGGGTAGTGACAACCCCACTAGGTCTTCTTTAGGGGATAAGCTGTGGGTACAAGGAACAACCAATGGGTAGGTCAGTGGAATTTACAGTACGTCCTGAAGGATGCTGACTATCGTCCAGCTTAATTGGAGTTACTGGGCTTCAAGGTATGGGCATATTCCTCTTGCATCTCACAGTCAACCCCATGACTTAACATTGCACTGTGTCTTAGTTACTTTTCTTATTGCTAAGACAAATTCCAGACATCCAAAGTTAAAGGAGGAAAGGTTTGTTTTGGCTCCGAGTTTATAGAAGTTTCAGTCCATAAACGGCTAGCTCTTAGGCAGCATGACTTGGCAGAGGGCCATCACAGAGGAGAAAGAGTTCATGGGCAGAAGGCAGTGAAGTAGCTAAGAAGCATCAAGTGATGACAGCAGCTGCCTCTCTGTCCCTTTTATTCTATCCAGGCTACACAGCCTAGGACAGGTAGCACTCACACCCAGGGTGGGCCTTCCCATTATCCACACCCAGAACTATGGTAAACCAATCACTGGACTAATTTAGTAATCATACACCCTTGATCCCAGCATCACACACTTAATTCCAGCATCACACACACTAGATCAGCCACCTCTGAAAAGTCCCACCTATGACCCCATGAGGCTTTTGGGGAGGACAGCTAGACACAAGCAATAACATGCTATGTGTGTACTGATAAAATATGAACCTGCCTGACTGATAGATTTTGGAGTTTGGGCCTCCTGAGAAAATGAACCAGCTTTATATATGTTCATCCACTTATTAGCTGTGCCTCTGGATATAAACATAGGGTTGGTTTGTTTTCACTTTTGTGAGATTTGGTTTTCTGCATTACCTTAAGAATTATTGTGAAGCGTGAAGGAATGCATTTGGAAAGGGTCTAGCAAATAGGGAGTTGCTATAACAGTTGCTAGTTATGTGGATATTGTGGTTTGGATGTCCCCCCCCCCCCAAGCTCGTGTGTTGAAGGCTTGGGCCCCAGCCAATAGTGCTATAGGGAGGTTCTGGAATCATTAGGGGGTGGGCATGGGGGAAGGAATTGGGGTCATTAAATGTGTGCGGGGAATGGGACACTGGGACCCTGGCCCCTTCCTCTATCTCTGCTTCCTGGCTGCCATGAAGTAAGCAGATTAGCAGATTTTTGCTTTTAATCAGGAACCTGAGTTTACATGTGTAGTTGTTGGAGCAAACATTTTTTGGTCAACTTTTTATTTAATCCAACAGCTATAACTTTATGAATTATTTTTTAACTAAACTGCATAGTATAAAATCTATGTAGATTATTGTGTAGTTGAGGGGGATCTGTAAGGTTTTTTTTTATCCTCAAATGGATGTAGTCAAGTAAAAATGAAATTCTGTTGGGTCATTTAAAGCATATAATGCAAAAACCTCTGTCCTTCTAGGTCTGCTTTACTTAGAATGCCTCTTCTCTTCTCTTCTCTTCTTTCTTTCTTTCGGGGATTGAACTCAGGACCTTGCACTTGTGAGGCAGGTGCCGAAACCACTCAGCTAAATACCCAGGCCTTAGAATGCCACATTTAATCTTGACAATCCAAATGAGTGAGTGCCATTACTCTTCCCATTATATACATTTCTAAAATAGGTACAGAAAGGTTCACACACACAATCAAGAACATGTGAATCCAGGGCTTGTCCCAGGTTTGAGCCCAGAATTCTGGTTCTTACCTTCACTACAGTTCTTTAAGGATAGAAAAAAACTTTTCCTCTACACTTTTAGTTCCTATAACCAGGGCCTCTGAATTAAATTGACAAAAGCAGATTAACAGAAGGACAGGTTCATTACTCATGCACATGGGGGCTTCACAGAAAGAAAGTGATTATCCTCAGACTTGGTTATGCTTGTGAGCTTATATATCATTTTAACAAAGAGTGATGCACACAGAAGTGACAAGTCAAAGGAAAAGGATTTGGGTTTCTAGGGGCAATGGAGTGTGGGAATAGCAAAAAATGGTGAAACTAATGGAAGCTGCAGGCTGTTTACTAAGGTTCATTAAAGAGACTCAAGTCAGCATCCCCTCCAGTGATGAGCCTGTCCCCTGGCATGAGACAGGTAAGAGGAGACAGTTTCACAAAGGAAAATCGATGTTACCTTTACAGAGGGAAGTTTATGTCCTCCTTGGAAGCAGAAAAGGGAGAACATAGAGTTCTTCTTGTTCACCTCCTTTCATGCCAAAAGAATTCTGATATCATAGTGGCATATTTTAGGGTAGTATATTCTGATCTCCATGGTTCCCATACACATGACACTATTTTAAAAGTTCCCAAATCTTTATCCAGCCTTATTATATGCTCAGAATTACAGGACACTTGAGATGGCTTCTTGCTCTCAAGAAGTTTACAGGTCAGTGTGAAGTTTCAGATAAGCCCTCAGTGGGTGTGCTGCCCCTTACATTTGGACAGTTTCCAAATTTTCAAGTGCCTCATACACACTCTTCTGCCTTCTACTTGATAATCCCAAACAACCCTATGGGGAAGCCTGACTTTCTTATTTCTGCTACATAGAAAATTGACTCAGATGTACAGCACTGATTAAGGTTACTCAGCTTGGATATCCTTACTTTACTTTGCAGTTACACAGATACACACATGAATATGTATATAAATATGCATATAAACATATTTTCATAAATATATGAATATCTATCTATCTATCTATCTATATATATTCTAAAATGTCTCCCAAAGCCTCGTGCACCCCCATGTGGGGCTTTTGGGGATGGATGGATCATGGGTGTGTGATACCCATGATATCAGTGGATTAATCCACTGATAGGTTAACATAGTTCTGGATGTGGATAATGGAAGGCCTACCCTGGGTGTGGGTGGCACCATCCAATAGGCCTGTAGCAAGAAAGGCTTGCCGCTGGCTGCCTCCTGTCTGCCCTGCCATGGACTGTTTCTTCTCTGTCATGCTGCCCTGCCTTGGAACCAGGCAACTATGGACTGAAGCCTCTATATACTGTGAGCTGAAATGAACCTTTCTTCCTTTAACTTGTGGGTGGCAGGTATTTTGTTTCAGCCATGGGAAAGTAAGACACACACATACAGTTCACTTGTGGAGCTAGTGCTACATGTGATCTTAAGTAACCCCCACCCATCCTTGTGTATCACCCAATAATAATTGCTTCCTATCAATCCAACGCTAATACAGGCTATGCATAAATGAGCTGGTGACGTCCCTTGGACACAGTGCCAAGGGCTCAAGAACAAAGTGTGAGGGGTTTGAGGTGGGCCCAGGAGGATTTCCTTTTGGTGGTTAATTTGTTGTCTGTCAGCTCCAGATAACTTACGCGTTTGAGAGAGAACTGCACTTCACTGAAAACATTCTTTGCTTCCAGGCCATTGCAAGTCCAGATGAGGTTCCCATTTTCCAGATATTCCACGATACTGCTAAGTTTGGCAGAAACATAAGTTGGCTCTAATAGCCATTCCCTAGCAATCCTCTTCTCCTTTGCCTCCCAGTGTAGGGAATGAAAAATTAGCACTCACTTTCTCTGGGCGGTCAGTGAGGCCAGGAAGAAGCCAGCTGGGAGGGCCAGGGAAGGCTGTTAGGAAATATGCTCTCCCTCATAAAGGGAGAGGAAGGCTGAGCAAAGTTTACTCCTGCAGCCTTGGCCAACTCCCCGCTTCCTGCTTTTGGGTACAGATTAGGATGTGACAGCAGGAGGCTTGGGGACCCAAGAGGCAGAGGGAGGAGCCTCGGGGCCAGGCCGGGCCGGGGGCGGGGCTACGGGGCCTCTGCCAGCAAAGTGGAAGCCAAGGGCCTGCCTTGAGGAGAGGCTTTGCCCCAACAGCAGCGAGGCCATGCTTTCAATGGACAGCCCAGGTTCTGGGGCGTGGCCTCCGAACTTCAGTTCCCCGCCCACTCGGGGCGGGGCGGGGGCGAAGGAGTGGGCCCGCTCCTTCGGGGCGTGGCCTGTGGAACGTGGGACGCCAGTGAGTCAGAGCCTTGGCGCGAGTCTCCCGGCGCGGGGTTCCTCCCACGCACACTCATTCAAAAGATGCCGAAGGTGCGGCGCGGCAGCCGGAGTCCCAGGATGAGCCAGCGGCCGGCACCGCCCCGCTATTTCCCGTCCCTCTACGACGGTGGCATCTCCTCCTCTCCGTTCAAAGAGTTCAACATCTGGGAGAAGCTCTTCGAGCCGCTGAAGGCGGGCGGGGCGCCGGCGGGCGAGGAGGCGGGGGACGGACCCCTGCCCCAGGTGCCCTTCGCCCTGGAGCCCGGGCCGCCGCCTGGCGTGGGTCCCCCCGGCGAGTGCCCCTGGCCCCAGCCCCGGCCCTCAGGCCTGGCCTCCATCCCCTATGAACCTCTGTGCTTCTACTCGCCGCCGCCGGGCCCTGAGGTGGCTCCCTCGCCCACGACTCCCAGCCCCGCGGGCTCCCCGCTCGCCTCTGCCCTCCACCCCGAGGAGTTGTGCGAGCTGGAGATCCAGATTAAGGAGCTGGAGTTGCTCGACATCATTGGGGACGGCTTCGACTCCCAGCGCTGTGGGTGACTTCGCCAGGGCCACCTGAGCCCACCCTCCCTGGTTGGCCCCACAAGGTGGCTATAGGCGCACACTCCAGCCCTCAGGAGTCCCTGATCCAAAATCTGTTCCCCAGAACCCAGGCTCCGCCCCCATCCTGGGTTCCCGCTGACTTCTTCCTCTACCCCAAGTCTGAAGTGCAGACAATCTTTAGCTTCAGACTCCATACTAAGCGATATCTGTAATCTGGACTCAGCCCCACACCTAGGTCTCCACCCACCCCTCCCCATCTTGACATTTAACTGCACAGTAATATTCAGGCCCCTGGGGACTGGACTTCCAACCACCAGAGCCAGCCTTTATATAAAGACCTTGAAGGTTTCCTGTCCAAGCAAAGTGGGGCCTTCAGGTGGGAGGAGGGGGAAGTAGGTGAGGGTCAATTGGAGTGTCTGTAGAGGGAGGCAGGAATTGTGCAGGACCCAGAAAGCCCAAGGACTTTAACGGAGAGGCTTTGGGACACTCCACGTCTCAGTGCTGGAGGCTGGAGGGCAGCCTCCCTGCGATTCTGTGGCCCCACACCGGGGTCCTATACTCTGCCATCTGATCTCAGGGTGAAGTCTGAGGGATCTGGAACAGGCCAGGTGCTGATGTGGGTAGGGGTCCTCTGGTGTGTAGGCTGATTCGTGCTGGAGGGCGAGGGAGCTAAGTCCATTTGTACTCCCAGAAAGATCTATCGCACAGTCTTCAGGAGCTGTCCCTTCCCATCACCTGTCTGGTTAAACTTGCGCTTGCCCATTGGAGGAGGGAGGATGGTTCTAGAAAGACTGTGCCGACTGTTGGATACTGTCAGCAGGAAGCCAGGCCCTGATGCAGAGAGGAACCAGCTGCTCACTTTGCTCTTTGGTTCTTTGTGCCCTTGATGAAAGAATGAAGCCAAGGCACATAGGTGGCCACACAGAAGTCTAGGTAGAATTTATTGTAAAGCAGATGGATATATAGCGAGTTAGGCCTTCCAGAGAGCAGGCCAGCAATGCCATGAAGGCATCTGCCCCAAGTGGGAGTTTGGATGCCTTTTTATGCACACAAAAGTTACTCCTGAGTTTTTGGGAAGTATGATGATTATCCCTTCTATTTACATACTGTATTTTCCTATCAACATTTTTTTGTACGGGTTACTCTGAAATGTTGATATCTCAAAAATGTCTCCCTTGTTCCTTTCAGGTGGTCAGTCTAGGAAGTAGACCACGTCTCAGCTCAAGAAGGGAGGGTCTTTAAAGAACGCTCCCCTATATAATATCATTGAGCATAGGCCGTAGCACCCAGGAATGCTGCCTGCCTTACTTTGGAAATACAGTGCTACTTCAGTTCACAAACTTGATTCTTCCCACGAGTCTGATCCCAAACTGAGTTGGATAAGAATGGAATCAAATTCAGTGGTTGTGTTCAATGTTGACCTGTGGGGAAATTTGATTCGGTTCTCATCCAATTCAGAGAGAATTGAGTTTCTGAACTGAGGCACAGCCAGGTGGCAGATAGCAAAAGGCATGCATGCAACATATGACCTTAAAATGCCATCGTGTTTGGCGGGATCCCTTTATCTGTAATCTGGACTCAGCCCCATAGGCCGAAGACCTAAGAAATTATCATATAGTATACATTGAATTCTTCATTTCTTTCCTTAAGTGTAACTGGCAAAGCATGCTATTTTGGACACATACACCCCTTCTTCCTCAGGCCCACTAATGTCTAACCTGCCTAACATATACAACAGGTTAAATGGGAGCCCACGCCACACAAAGAGGAAAAGTGCGAAATAACCTGCATGCCTAGCATGACCCCAGTTCATCATGCACCCTGGAACATACCCTTTCTCATAGCCATGAAAGGAAAACAATTCCCTGGAAGACTTGGGCCTCCCTAAGGCCAGAATTTCTAACTATCTGTTCACCGGGTCAGATGTGTTTTGGCTGCTAGGACTTTTTCCTCTCATCTTGGATCACAAGTGGGTTTTAGGCTTCTGTAGAAAACACCTTTGGTTTCCCAGAAGCTTACTCTGGAAGAGATTTTTAGAGCCCTTTTCTCTATAGCTAAGCCCTTTTCTCTACAGCTGAGTTTGCTTTCTCTCCTGCAGATAAATTCCTGAAGGCGCTGAAAGATGAGAAGTTACAAGGACTGAAGACCAGGCCACTCGGAAAGAAGCTGGCCTTGCTGTCCTGAGGAGCTGCTCTCCAGAGCCGGGAACCCCCACTTAGGTTTTAGTGCTTAGATAACAAGTCCCATTTACTGTGATTGCAAAGATGGTTATTTTCTGTCCATATTTACTGCTGTCATTGCTCCCAGCATGTGCTCCACATGGAGTACCTGCGGTGTGGTCCATCGCAGGTCTCTCCCCTCTGTGCTGCTGCTGGGGGAGCTCCCTGCGGGGTCTGGAAGCTGCTACTGCACTGGCTTTCAGGGTCTCAAGACTCCAGAGGAGGGGACACCCAAACTGCTACAGCACGAAAACCACCAGGATGGATGTGTAGGAGGGAGGTGGGAGAAACCAAGGGGATGAGGTTTTAGGAAGATCAATTTAGTTTGGAATAAATGAGCCTGGAGTTTAGAGGAAGGCCTGGACTGCAGTATAAATTTAGGGAGTTGCTGACGTGTGGATGTATTTAAAGGGTGAGATTAAATGAGTCCCTTTGGGTGCCCGGAGGAAGAAATAGAACCATTTACATTTGGATATTCCTTTACACAAAACTCAAAACCAAAAATGTAAAACTTTCTGAGCACCAACATTTCCACCGTAAGTGGAGAATTCTATATCATGGAACTTTGTTTTGCGCACAAAATTATTTTAAATAGTGCATAAAATTACCTGTAGGCTGCTATATGTGGTATAAAGAAAACATCAATGAAAGTCGTGTTTAGACTTGGGTCCTATCCCCAAGATAGCTCATTATGTATAATACTTAAAGATACTACTCCAAATCTGAAAAAAATGTCCGTAAGTCAAAACACTTTTCAAGCATTTTAGATAAGGGATATTCAGCCTGTATTGAACTTCATGGTGCTCAAGAGTTTGGGGAAAGAGGAGGAACCTCCAAAGAGAATGAAAAGGAGTGGCCAGTGAGGTAGGCATCTTAGACATCAAGTGAAGAACGTTACCAAGGAGGAGAGAGCAGTCAGCTCGGATGAATAGCGCTGGCAGGCCAGTGAGTCTGAGAAGTCACTCAGAGTTAGTGACACAAATTTAGCATTGGTGATAGTGTCGAGAACAGTTTTGCTTGAGTGATGGGGTTAATGCCTGAGTGGCATAGTTTTCAGAGAGAATGGGAAGAGCTGAATTGGAGACGATGGGCGCATATCATCCCTTAGAGCATTTGCCTGCACAAGAGGGCAACCAGGAGGCTGGAGCTGCCTGGGCCAAGGGCACAGTAAGAGAGGCTTTCATTAAGACAGAGGAGAAACTGCGTACTTGTGTTCTGAGGAATGATCTGGGAGAGAGAAATCATGATGATGGTGGAGAGAATGGAAGTCGCTGGAATGGCATCCTTGAGTCGGTAAGAGGCCTGATGCCTTAGTCTGTTTGCATAGTCCTGGAAACACACCAAGGCTGGGAAATTTATAAAGCACAGAAATTGATTTCTCCTAGTTCTGGAGGCCGGGAAGTCCAAGATCATGGCGCAGGAAGCATGGGAGCCTTGTCTCTCTGCTTCCAAGATACTCCCTTAAGGGCTGTGCCCATGGAATGTGTCCTTATGTGGCAGAAGGACAGTAGAGGAGATGAAGCCCAAGTTACAAGCCTCTTTTGAAACTCTGTGCATTCATTCATGAGAGAGGAGCCTGCATGACCTGCACACCTCCCAAAGGGCTTGCTGTCCATCACTGTTGCACTGAGGATGAAATTCCCAGCATGAAGTTTGAAGGCGACAGAACTGTTCAAACCATAGCAAGGGGGGATCCAGTTCACAGTAAAGAGATTGGCTTGGGAGGGGAGGACAGACTGTTCATTTGTAGAAATAGAAGTTA